>NC_092046.1:80583258-82983258 GCF_003086295.3 Arachis hypogaea | reverse complement strand
AAGGAAAGATCATTTCCCTCTCCCATTTATTGATCAGATGCTGGAGAGATTGGCTGGCCATGCCTATTATTGCTTTTTGGACGGGTATTCTGGGTACAATCAAATCGTGGTAGATCCCAAGGACCAAGAGAAGACCGCCTTCACATGTCCATTCGGAGTTTTTGCATACAGGAGGATGCCATTTGGGTTATGCAACGCCCCAGCCACATTTCAGAGGTGTATGCTTTCCATTTTCTCTGATATGGTTGAAAATTTTTTAGAGGTCTTCATGGACGACTTTTCTATTTTTGGTGATAATTTCAACACTTATCTGAACCATCTAACTCTTGTCTTGAAACGATGCCAAGAAACTAATTTGGTTTTGAACTGGGAGAAGTGCCATTTCATGGTACCCGAGGGAATTGTTCTTGGTCATAAGGTTTCAAGAAAAGGGATAGAGGTTGACAAGGCAAAGGTTGAGATCATAGAAAAACTCCCTCCACCAGCTAATGTGAAATCTGTTAGAAGTTTCTTGGGGCATGCAGGATTTTATAGAAGGTTTATCAAGGATTTTTCAAAAATAGCCAAGCCTTTGAATAATCTATTAATGCTAGATAATCCTTTTGTGTTTGATGAAAACTGCCGGCATGCCTTTGAAACTTTAAAAAACATACTCACAACAGCACCAATCATCACACCCCCAGATTGGGAACTGCCTTTTGAACTCATGTGTGATGCAAGTGACCTTGCAATTGGTGCTGTACTTGGACAAAAGAAGGGAAACCTGCATCATGTCATATATTATGCAAGTAAAGTGTTGAATGAGGCCTAAAAAAATTACACCACAACAGAAAAGGAATTGTTAGCTGTAGTCTATGCATTTGATAAGTTTAGATCATACTTGATAGGATCCAAAATTGTGGTTTATACTGACCATGCTGCCCTTAAGTATTTGATGTCAAAGCAGGATGCTAAACCAAGACTTATCAGGTGGATATTACTCCTACAAGAGTTTGATATTGAGGTAAGGGACAGGAAGGGCACTGAGAACCGGGTTGCTGATCATTTGTCAAGGCTACCACAAGAAACAATTCAAAAAGCCTCCCAGCCCGTGAATGAAAGCTTCACAGATGAGCACCTTTTGCAGATCCAGCAAGCACCTTGGTTTGCTGACATAGCAAACTACAAAGTGGGTAGGAAGATACCTCAAGAGTTCTCTAAGCAACAAGTGAAGAAGTTAATCAATGAGGGAAGGAAATTTTTATGGGATGAACCCTTCCTGTTCAAGAGATGTTCTGATGGAGTAATTAGAAGGTGTGTTCCTGAGAGTGAAATGAGGGATATCTTGTGGCATTGCCATGGTTCAGCTTATGGTGGACACTTTGGCCCAGAAAGAACAGCTGCAAAGATACTGCAGAGTGGCTTCTATTGGCCAACTATCTTCAAGGATGCCAGAGAGTATGTTCACCAATGTAATGAATGCCAGAGAGCAGGAGGATTGACAAGAAGGAATGAGATGCCTCAAAACTTCATCTTGGAATTGGAATTATTTGATCTATGGGGAATTGATTTCATGGGACCCTTTCCCCCTTCCTATTCTTTCAGATATATCTTAGTAGCAGTGGAGTACATCTCAAAGCGGGTGGAAGCCATAGCCACAACCACCTGTGATGCACAGATTGTCCTCCAATTCCTTAAAAAGCACATTTTCACAAGATATGGAGTGCCCAAGGGTCTTGTTAGTGATGGTGGTGGTCACTTTTGCAACAAACAGATAGAGAAACTCCTCCACAAATATGGAGTAATCCATAAAGTAGCCACACCTTACCACCCTCAGACTAATGGCCAGGCTGAACTAGCAAATAGGGAATTAAAGAAGATCCTAGAGAAAACAGTGGGAAGCACAAGAAAAGATTGGGCTAGGAAGCTAGAAGATGCATTAATGGCATATAGGACAGCTTTCAAAACTCCTATTGGCAAGTCACCCTTTCAGCTATTGTATGGCAAATCCTGCCACCTCCCTGTAGAGCTTGAACACAGAGCTTTTTGGGCCACTAAACTCCTCAACCTTGAGTCCCAAGCTGCAGGAGAGAAAAGGTTGCTACAACTAAATGAGTTGGATGAATTTAGACTAGAAGCCTATGAGAGTGCTAAGATATACAAGGAAAGAGCTAAGAGGTGGCATGATAAGAAGATCACAAAGAAGGAGTTCAAGCCAGGACAACAAGTGCTCCTGTATAACTCAAGGCTTAAGATCTTCCCTGGCAAACTTAAGTCTAAGTGGACTGGCCCATACTTGGTGACAAAAGTTTTTCCTTATGGGAGTATTGAATTGCTAGATGAAGCAACAAAGAGTCAATTCACAGCAAATGGTTACAGAGCAAAGTTGTACTTAGGAGGACAATGGGATAAGGAAAAAGAGGTTCAGAGCCTACAACCTTCTTGAAAAGAATTGAAGGATGTCAAGCAAATGACAATAAAGAAGCGCTTGTTGGGAGGCAACCCAACCTGAGGTAATTTTCTTTTCATAGCTATTTCAATAAAAAGGTTAAATGATTGGTATGTATTGCAAGGAGCTAAGTTTGGTGTTTCACACCAAAACAATTTAAGGGAGAATAAAGGATTCTAAGTTTGGTGTTCCACCAAAATCTCATTTAAAAGCACATTCTCACCTTCTACACAAAGGGTTACTAGCTCCAAGCAATCTGATAAATCATTTAATCATTGTCTGTTTCTAGTTTTTAGTTTTATTACCTTTAGCAAAGACTTAGGCTTTCACATATGGTTATTTTAATGCATAAGAAACATGGCAAGGGACTAAGTTTGGTGTTCACACACCAAAGTAAGTTCAAACGCCTACAAGAAAGTCTTGCACACTAACTAGTCATCTAAGGGCTTGAGAAACAAGCAACTTCCATTAACACTGCAGGAATTCAATCACTCTCTTGGGAGGACTACACACCATTAGCTGAGAGAAAGAAGAAGAAGCCACCAAGAGGTTGTATTGTCACTTAACTCCATCAGCATTGAATTGCTCTAAATTGGAAGTGTGAATATGCCCATCTTAACAGTAACTGTTAGTTTAGTAGTCTTTGCATCATTTCTGTTTCAATTTAAAATAAGTAAGCTAGCCTAAGTATGTGCTTGTGTGTTTACTTTCACTTAACAAAAAGCATGCTTTGTCCCCTGCATCTTTAATTCAATAAAAGAAATGTTTGAATGTGAAGTGAGATAGTTCTCTGTTAGATAGAAGTACAATAAAAGTAAGTGGTGGTATGTATGTGTGATTGTATGATAGCTCACTTTTAGTGAATAAAAGAACTAGGATGTCTCCTTCTAAGTAGAAAGTGGCCTACTGTCTATGAATCTCAATCAAATAAAAGTTCTTGGTTAAAAAGAAAAACAAAAAGAGAAAAGAAAAAGCCAAAAAGTGGCAACAGAACAAAAGAAAATAAAAAGAAACAAAGCTAGACACCAATAGCTTTAACCTTAGAATATATGCCTATGGTGTCTTTGTACTAGGATCTGCTTGGATTATTAAGTTCTTTGGAGTACATCAACACTTGGTGACTTGAGTTAACTAACTCGGGATCATCAGCTGAAAGTCCACTATCAAGAGCAACCTAACTACAAGGCATTTAGTAACCCAAAGAGGTGCTGGGCATCAATGTTCTAAGAAGGAATGTGAGCCAAGTGTCTATAGTGAATAATGTGTCAAGTATAAAGAAAGAAAAGAACTTGTTACACATGACACTGAACTAAAGCTTATAGAGAAAAACAATAGTCAAGGACAAAGGAATAATGAGAGGTCATAGCAGTGTGTTGCCTGATGCTTGAAGGAGACTTTCTAGGCCTAAAAGTCAATAAGAAGTGAGTGTTTACATATCCACATAAAACCCCATGAACTACCAATAATACTCTGCTAGCATGAACATCCTCTTCCATTTCATTCTTTCTTCTCAATAATTCTTTTCTTGCTTGGGGACAAGCAAGCTTTAAGTTTGGTGTTGTGATGACAAGTCATCTTAGCCTAGTTTCACTAGCCTTTTTCTTTTGTTTTCAATTGATTTTATGCACTTTCTTAAGCCATAAGCAAGCCAATTGGGTAGATTTCCATGTTTCCTTTGATTCAATCAACCATGTATGAATTCATGCACTTTCATGAGATTTTATGCCATAATTGTCATATATTATGAAAGAAACACAATCTCATGATTTGGGGTATAGCTTTGATTGTTTTGATTGATTGATGATAGGTGGAAAGAGTTTTGAAGAAGGTTGAAGGAAGAAGGAATGGCTAGGAGCAAGAGAGAACAAAAAGTTTGAGCCAAAGTTTGCCTCAAACTTTAGCTCAAACTTTTAGAAGAGTTGAAAACATGCCAGAGAAAAAAGTTTGAGCCAAAGTTTGCCTCAAACTTTAGCTCAAACTTTTGGAAGAATTGAAAACACTCCAGAGGAAAAAAGCTTGAGCAAAAGTTTGCCTCAAACTTTAGCTCAAACTTTTGGGAGAAAAGCTTGAGCCAACGTTTGCCTCAAACTTTTTGGCAAACGTTGGCATCACAAAACCAACACCCTGGAGGAGAAAAGCTTGCGCCAACGTTTGCCTCAAACTTTTTGGCAAACGTTGGCGCCACACTTGCACACCCTGGAGGAGAAAAGTTTGCGCCAACGTTTGCCTCAAGCTTTTTGGCAAACGCTGGCGCCACACATATACACAAGGGGGCCAATGTTTGAGCAAAAGTTTGACCTCAAACTTTAGCCCAAACGTTGGTAGCAGCAAGTGAAGCCATCTGGTATAAAAAAGTTTGAGTAAAAGTTTGCCTCAAACTTTTACTCAAACTTTCATGATTTCAACCCGGTTCACAATGGATCTTTCTCCAACTCCAAGAGCAATCAACCAAGGCCTTTATCAACCCAATTCCATCAAGAGAAAAGGCCCAATTCAAGGCTTGAAGACCATTTGAAGAAAGTGTATAAATAGCTTAGGATTTAAGTTTTATGGGAGCTTTTTCGGAGAGAATTTTCGGAACACTTACAGAGAGCTCACCTTTAGATTTTTGCATTGTTGTTTTTAGAATTTAAGAGAATTAGGGAGGAGAATTGATCTCTCTTCTTCCTTGTTCTTGTTTGAGCACTTTTTACTTTTCTTGTTTCGGATCTTGGGTGGAGAATTGAAGAACTTCTGTTTCAATCTCACCTTGAGATCTCGTTTAATTTTCTGCATAATTGAATTTCCATTTCTGTTAACTGCTTCGGCTTCTACTCTTCTGCAATTTACATTTCTTTATTTCCTTTGCAATTGTTCTTGCTGGATCTAGGAAGGCAGTGAGATCTAGACTTGGCTATCTAGTCTCTTGAGTCCTGAGATCTATAGCTTTCAATTTCAATTTCCTTGTTTCGTTGTCACACCAAGCTTATTCTAATTTTCATTTAAGATCCGGTTTAATTGAATCCTTCTTTTACATTCCTGTTTGTTGAATTTTTCTTTTCCTTGTTTAATTTCTGCAAATCCAACTCCCAATTCCCTTTACAATTCAAGCCATTTACATTTCTTGCACTTTAAGATTCTGCAATTTACATTTCTTGCGTTCTAAGTTTCTGCCATTTAATTTCTTGTTCTTTAAGATTCAGCACATTTACCTTCTCTGCTCTTTAATTTACTGCAATTGTCCTTCTCCCTTTTAATTTCATGCAATTTAAATTCTGTTAATTACAAATCACTCAACCAAATCTTGATTCGCTTGACTAAATCAACCACTAAACTGAAATTGCTCAATCCTTCAATCCCTGTGGGATCAACCTCACTCCCGTGAGTTTTATTACTTGATGCGACCCGGTGCACTTGACGGTTAGTTTTGTGTGTTTGGAATTCGTTTTCCGAAAATACACATCATGGTGGTTTGAGGTTATGTTGAAAGGATGCTTTATATGCATGGGGTGGGGCTTGTTGGTAGTTACAAGGTTGTCCACCATGTCTTTCAGCTGGGTATGCATTGTAGAATGGTCTTTGTCCAGGATATCTCGGAGGGTGTTGCTGCCAAAAGGGTTGATTAGATCCTCTTGGTTCCATCCATCCTTGATTGGTCTGACCTTGATGCACATTCCTGCTGTAACTTCTATTTCCTTTAACAATATTAGAACCAAACTCAAAGCGAGAGGGGTGAGAGTTCATAGTAGCAAATAAAGATAAAAAGGAAAAACAAAAATAAGTAAACAAGCAAAAGAAAAATATTTACAATAACCAATAATAAGGCACACGTTAGCAGTTCCCCAGCAACGGCGCCATTTTGACGTTAGTGATTTTTACCAGTAAAGAGATTCATAGAAACAGTTGCGTTGTAGATATAGTCTCTAAACCGACAAAAATCCCTTCGTACAAACGTTTTGGGTGTCACAAGTAACAAACCCCTTTAGAAATTGTTAACCGAGTATTCAAATCTCGGGTCGTCTTCTCAAGGAACTGCGAGGAAGTATGTTCTTATTATTGGCTATAAAGGTTGTAATCGGGGTTTAGAAGATGAGAAGCAAGTAATATAAATGACAAGTAAAGTAGATGGCAATTAAAATAAATAAAGACTGTAAAGCAGACTTTTGGCAAGGTAAGAGAAGTTGGAGGTCCAACGTAGTTATCTCTCTCAACTATAATGAAAGTTGAATCTAAACTCCACTTGGTCAACCTTTACTAGGGCAAAGAAAAGTCAAGGAACTAATTAAACTGACCTTTGAATCCTATTTATTTCCTAAGAAAAGATTGGGATTACTTAAGTTCAGCTCAATTAGCAGGATAACGATTATTAATTATGTTGAGTTTAATAATTGTTGAGTTACTGAATTCTTAACCAGGACCAAACGGGGAAAAAGTAAAATTGCTAGAATAATAAAAATATCCTTAGATGGGAAGCAATGGTAATTTAAATCAAAGAGAACAATCATAAACTGAAAATACCTCAAATATCATTAATTTAAATAACAGTCTGTAACATGGAAGAATTCATAAATTCACTGATTAATTCAAGTGCTGGAATAAAAGTTAAAGAAAGCTAAGACAAAGAACGTAAAACCTGGATTGAGAGTCACTCTTAAAAAAGAAGAAATCCTAAATCCTAAGAGAGAGAGAGAGAAGATCTCCCTCTCAACTAAATCTAAATCATTGAAAGTAACAAAAATTGCGAGCTCTCCTTGAATGGGTGCATTCCCACACTTTATAACCTCTGGTCTATGCCTTCTGGACTTGGATTTGGGCCAAAAAGGGCTTCGGAAATCGCTGGGGGCGTATTCTGTAAATTCTGATACGTGGCCTCTGTCACGCGTCCGCGTGGGTCACGCGGTCGCGTCATTCGGAGCTTTTCCTTGCCACGCGGTCGCGTCAGTCATGCGACCGCGTCATATGCGTTCTGCTTAAGGTGCGCGGTCGCGTCAGTCATGCGACCGCGTCGCTGCTGATTCGTGCTTGGCACGCGATCGCGTCATCCATGCGATCGCGTGGATACCAGTTTCCTTAAAGCTCCGTTTTGCTTTCTCCTTCCATTTTAGTATGTTTCCTTTTCCATCCTTTAAGTCATTCTGCCTTAGAAAATCTGAAACTACTCAACACACTAATCACGACATCGAATGGAAATAAAGGTAATTAAATTAATTAATTTTAAAGCTTAGGAAACATGTTTTTCATTTACATCACATAATAAGGAAGGGAAAGTAAAACCATGCAATTAATGTGAATAAGTAGGTGAATGATTGAATAAATCACTCAAATTAAGCACAAAAGAACTCATGAAATATGGGTTTATCAGGCACCTACAGCATGGTTTGATGCGTCGCACATTATCTTGAATGGCTACGTCCAGTTGGGGCCTCGCACAATCGGTGCCGTGGTAAGAACTCTCCTTAACTCCTCAAACACACTCACACATGCACTGTCAAACTCAAAGTCCACATCTTTTTGGAGTAGGTGCAACAATGGCAATGCAATCTTGCTAAAATCTTTGATAAAGCGCCTATAGAATCCTGCATGCCCCAAAAAGGAACAGACCTCCCTCACAGATGAGGGGTGAGGTAAATTAGTGATAACATCGACCTTGGCCGGGTCTACAGAAATGCCTTCATTAGATACTACATGTCCTAACACTGTACCTTGCCTTACCATGAAGTGACAATTTTCAAAATTTAAGACAAGGTTAGTGTCAACACATCTAGCTAAGACTTTGGCCAAGTTCTCTAAGCAACAATCAAATGAAGTTTCATAAACACTGGTACGCGGAATCGTGATTACATCTTTAATTATGTAAAATTCATAGCTCTTTCTTTCCCTGGCAATGGCGCCAAAAATATGATGCCAATACCATGGTTCACAACTCCGTGTAACTGACCAGCAAGTGCACTGGGTCGTCCAAGTAATACCTTACGTGAGTAAGGGTCGAATCCCACGGAGATTGTTGGTATGAAGCAAGCTATGGTCACCTTATAAATCTCAGTCAGGCGGATATCAAACGGTTATGGAGTTTTCAAAAATAATATAATAAAATAGGGATAGAAATACTTATGTAATTCATTGGTGAGAATTTCAGATAAGCGAATGGAGATGCTTTCGTTCCTCTGAACCTCTGCTTTCCTGCTATCTTCCTCCAATCAGTCTTACTCCTTTCTATGGCTGGCTTTATGTGATACATCACCATTGTCAATGGCTACTTTCGGTCATCTCTCGGGAAAATGATCCAATGCCCTGTCACGGCACGGCTAATCGTCTGGAGGCATCACCCTTGTCAATGGCTTCATCTTATCCTCTCAGTGAAAATGGTCAACGCACCCTGTCACGGCACGGCTATTCATCTGTCGGTTCTCGATCATGCTGGAATAGGATTTACTATCCTTTTGCGTCTGTCACTAACGCCCTGCAATCGCGAGTTTGGAGCTCGTCACAGTCATTCATTCATTGAATCCTACTCGGAATACCACAGATAAGGTTTTGACTTTCCGGATTCTCTTGAATGCCACCATCATTCTAGCTTACGCCACGAAGATTCTGATTAAGAGATCTAAGAGATACTCATTCAGTTGAAGGTAGAACGGAAGTGGTTGTCAGGCACGCGTTCATAGGGAATGATGATGATTGTCACGTTCATCACATTCAGATTGAAGTACGAATGAATATCTTAGAAGCGAAATAAGATGAATTGAATAGAAAACAGTAGTACTTTGCATTAATCTTTGAGGAACAGCAGAGCTCCACACCTTAATCTATGGAGTGTAGAAACTCTACCGTGAAAATACATAAGTGAAAGTCCAGGCATGGCCGAGAGGCCAGCCCTCAAACGTGATCTAAGATAGCATATAACTGATCAAAGATGTCTAATACAATAGTAAAAGGTCCTATTTATAATAAACTAGCTACTAGGGTTTACAGAAGTAAGTAATTGATGTATAAATCCACTTTCGGGGCCCACTTGGTGTGTGCTTGGGCTGAGCTTGAGTGTTGCACGTGTAGAGGTCCTTCTTGGAGTTGAACGCCAGCTTTTGTGCCAGTTTGGGCGTTCAACTCTGGTTTTGGCTCCTTTTCTGGCGCTGGACGCCAGATTTGGGCAGAAAGCTGGCGTTGAACGCCAGTTTACGTCATCTATTCTTGGCTAAAGTATGGACTATTATATATTGCTGGAAATCCCTGGATGTCTACTTTCCAACGCAATTGGAAGCGCGCTATTTCGAGTTCTGTAGCTCCAGAAAATCCACTTTGAGTGCAGGGAGGTCAAAATCCAACAGCATCAGCAGTCCTTCTTCAACCTCTGAATCTGATTTCTGCTCAAGTCCCTCAATTTCAGCCAGAAAATACCTGAAATCATAGAAAAACACACAAACTCATAGTAAAGTCCTGAAATGTGAATTTAACATAAAAACTAATGAAAACATCCCTAAAAGTAACTAGATCCTACTAAAAACATACTAAAAACAATGTCAAAAAGCGTATAAATTATCCGCTCATCACAACACCAAACTTAAATTGTTGCTTGTCCCCAAGCAACTGAAAATCAAATAGGATAAAAAGCAGAGAATATACTATAAATTCCAAACTATCAATGAAACATAGCTCCAATCAAATGAGCGGGACTTATAGCTTTTTGCCTCTTGAATAGTTTTGGCATCTCACTTTATCCATTGAGGTTCAGAATGATTGGCATCTATAGGAACTCAGAGTTCAGATAGTGTTATTGATTCTCCTAGTTCAGTATGATGATTCTTGAACACAGCTTCTTTATGAGTCTTGGCCGTGGCCCTAAGCACTTTGTTTTCCAGTATTACCACCGGATACATAAATGCCACAGACACATAACTGGGTGAACCTTTTCAGATTGTGACTCAGCTTTGCTAAAGTCCCTAATTAGAGGTGTCCAGGGTTCTTAAGCACACTCTTTTTTTTTTTTTTTGCTTTGGACCTTGACTTTAACCGCTCAGTCTCAAGTTTTCACTTGACACCTACACGCCACAAGCACATGGTTAGGGACAGCTTGGTTTAGCCGCTTAGACCAGGATTTTATTCCTTTAGGCCCTCCTATCCACTGATGCTCAAAGCCTTGGGATCCTTTTTATTTGCCCTTGCCTTTTGGTTTTAAGGGTTATTGGCTTTTTGCTCTTGCCTCTTGGTTTTAAGAGCTTTTGGCTTTTTCTGCTTGCTTTTTCTTTTTTTTTCTTTCTATTTTTTTTTCTGCAAGCTTTGTTCTTTGCTGCTTTTTCTTGCTTCAAGAATCATTTTTATGATTTTTCAGATTATCAAATAACATGTCTCCTAGTCATCATTCTTTCAAGAGCCAACATATTTAACATTCTTAAACAACAACTTCAAAAGACATATGCACTGTTCAAGCATTCATTCAGAAAATAAGAAGCATTGTCACCACATCAATATAATTAAGCTAAGTTCAAGGATAAATTCGAAACTCATGTACTTCTTGTTCTTTTGAATTAAAACATTTTTCATTTAAGAGAGGTGATGGATTCATAGGACATTTATAACTTTAAGATATAGTTACTACTACTAATGATCATGTAATGAAGACACAAACATAGATGAGCACATAACATAGAAAACGAAAAACAGAAGAAATAAGAACAAGGAATGAATCCACCTTAGTGATGGTGGCGTTTCCTTCTTGAGGAACCAATGATGTCCTTGAGCTCTTCTATGTCTCTTCCTTGTCTTTGTTGCTCCTCCTTCATTGCTTTTAGATCTTCTCTGATTTCATGAAGGATGATGGAGTGCTCTTGATGTTCCACCCTTAGTTGCTTCCAATAATTGTGTGGAAGAAAATGTATCCCTTGAGGTATCTCAGGGATCTCTTGATTTGCAGTCAAATGTTCTACCACTGAGCTATAGACCCTTGATGGGAGCTTTTGTCTTCCCTTTCCTCTTTCTAGAGATTTCTCTGGCCTTAGGTGCCATCAATGGTTATGAAAAAAACAAAAAAGCTATGCTTTTACCACACCAAACTTAGAATGTTGCTCGCCCTCGAGCAAAAGAAGAAAGAATAGAAGAATAAGAAGAAGATATGGAGGAGATGGATGGGAGTGTGTATTCGGCCATATGGGTGGGATTGGGTGGGAGAGAGATGTTGAATTTTTAAGGTAGTGGGTGTATGGATGTGAGTGGTCAATGGAAAACAGAAGGGATGATCATGAATGGAAAGAGAGATGATGAGGTAGGTGGGGATCCTGTGGGGTCCACAGATCCTGAGATGATCCTGTGGGGTCCACAGATCCTGAGATGATCCTGTGGGATCCACAGATCCTGAGGTGTCAAGGCATTTACATCTCTGCACCAATTTAGGCATGTAAAATGCCCTTGCACACAACTCTGGGCGTTCAGCGCCAGGTTGGTGGCCATTTTGGGCGTTCAACGCCCATTTGTGTGCCATTTCTGGCGTTGAACGCCAGAACCATGCCTGTTCTGGCGTTCAGCCCCCAGAAGCTGCCCATTTTGGGCGTTCAGCGCCAGAACCATGCTCTGTTCTGGCGCTGAACGCCAGACAGATGCTCCTCCAGGGTGAGATTTTTCTTCTGCTGTTTTTGATTCTATTTTCAATTTTTCTATTTATTTTGTGACTCCACATGATCATGAACCTAATAAAACATGAAAAACAAAAACAAAATTAGATAAATAAACATTGGGTTGCCTCCCAACAAGCGCTTCTTTAATGTCAATAGCTTGACAGTGGGCTCTCATGGAGCCTCACAGATGTTCAGAGCATTGTTGAAACTCTCCAACACTAAACTTAGAGTTTGACTGTAGGGGCTTGGGTTGACTCTGCTTTGAGAGAAGCTTTTCATGCTTCCTCTCCATGGTTGCAGAGGGAGATCCTTGAGTTTTAAACACAAGGGAGTCCTCATTCCATTGAAGGACTATTTCACCTCTGTCAACATCAATCACAGCTCTTGCTGTAGCCAGGAAAGGTCTTCCTAGGATGATGGATTCATCCTCTTCCTTTCCAGTATCTAGGACTATAAAATCAGCAGGGATGTAAAGGCCTTCAACCTTTACTAACACGTCCTCTACTTGTCCATATGCCTGTTTTCTTGAATTGTCTGCCATCTCTAATGAGATTTTAGCAGCTTGCACCCCATAGATTCCCAGTTTCTCTATTACAGAGAGGGGCATGAGGTTTATTCCTGAACCAAGGTCACACAGAGCCTTAAAGATCATGGTGCCTATGGTACAAGGTATTATGAACTTCCCAGGATCCTGTCTCTTCTGAGGCAATATCAGTTGATCCAGATTACTTAGTTCATTGATGAACAAGGGAGGTTCAACTTCCCAAGTATCAATGCCAAATAATTTGGCATTTAGCTTCATGATTGCACCAAGAAACTTGGCAGTTTGCTCTTCAGTAACATCCTCATTCTCTTCAGAAGAGGAATACTCATCAGAGCTCATGAAGGGCATAAGGAGGTTCAATGGAATCTCTATGGTCTCTAGATGAGTCTCAGATTCCTTTGGTTCCTCAGAGGGAAGCTCCTTATTGGTCACTGGACATCCCAGGAGGTCTTCCTTCTTGGGATTCACGTCCTCCTCTCCCTCATTGGGTTCGGCCATTTTGCTTATGTCAATGGCCTTGGACTCTCCTTTTGGATTCTCTTCTGTATTGCTTGGGAGAGTACTGGGAGGGATTTCAGTGATCCTTTTACTCAGCTGGCCCACTTGTGCTTCCAAATTTCTAATGGAAGACCTTGTTTCATTCATGAAGCTCACAGTGGCCTTGGATAGATCAGAGACTAGATTTGCTAAATTAGAAGCATTTTGTTCAGAGTTCTCTGTCTGTTGCTGAGTGGATGATGGAAAAGGTTTATTATTGTTAAACCTGTTTCTTCCACCATTATTAAAGCCTTGTTGAGGCTTTTGATCCTTCCATGAGAAATTTGGATGATTTCTCCATGATGAGTTATAGGTGTTTCCATAAGGTTCACCTAAGTAATTCACCTCTGCTATTGCAGGGTTCTCAGGATCATAAGCTTTTTCTTCATAAGAAGCCTCTTGAGTACTGTTGGATGCAGCTTGCATTCCATTCAGACTCTGAGAGATCATATTGACTTGCTGAGTCAATATTTTGTTCTGAGCTAATATGGCATTCAGAGTATCAACTTCAAGAACTCCCTTCTTCATAGGCGTCCCATTATTCACAGGATTCCTTTCAGAAGTGTACATGAACTGGTTATTAGCAACCATGTCAATGAGTTCTTGAGCTTCTGCAGGCATTTTCTTTAGGTGAATGGATCCACCTGCAGAAGTGTCCAGTGACATTTTTGATAGCTCAGATAAACCATCATAGAATATATCCAGGATGGTCCATTCTGAAAGCATGTCAGAAGGATACTTTTTGGTCAACTGTTTGTATCTTTCCCAAGCTTCATAGAGGGATTCACCTTCTTTCTGTTTGAAAGTTTGAACATCCACTCTAAGCTTGCTCAGCTTTTGAGGAGGAAAGAACTTGGCTAAGAAAGCCATGACCAGCTTATCCCAAGAGTTCAGGCTATCTTTAGGTTGAGAGTCCAACCATATTCTAGCTCTGTCTCTTACAGCAAAAGGGAAAAGCATGAGCCTGTAGACTTCAGGATCTACTCCATTAGTCTTAACAGTATCACATATCTGCAAGAATTCAGTTAAGAACTAAAAAGGATCTTCAGATGGAAGTCCATGAAACTTGCAGTTTTGCTGCATCAGAGAAACTAATTGAGGTTTCAGCTCAAAGTTGTTTGCTCCAATGGCAGGAATGGAGATGCTTCTTCCATGTAAATTGGAATTAGGTGCAGTAAAGTCACCAAGCATCCTCCTTGCATTATTATTATTTTTGGCTGCCATCTCCTCTTCCTGTTTGAAAATTTCTGAAAGGTTTTCTCTGGATTGTTGTAATTTAGCTTCTCTTAATTTTCTCTTCAGAGTCCTTTCAGGTTCTGGATCTGCTTCAACAAGAATGTTCTTGTCCTTGCTCCTGCTCATATGACAAAGAAGAGGGCACAGAAAAATAATAATAATAGAGATCCTCCTTTTTTTTTTGAATAAGGGAGAGATGTTAGTAGATGAATAAACAAATAGAAGGAGATGAGAGAGAAGAGAATTTTCGAAAATTATTTTTGAAAAAAAGAGTTAGAGATTTTCGAAAATAGTTTTTGAAAAAGGTTAGTAATTTTCGAAAATTCAAAAATAAAAAAAATAAAATAATTAGTTAATTAAAAAGAAATTTTTGAAAAAAAGGGGAAGATATTTTCGAAAATAGAGAGAGAGAGAGTTAGTTAGGTGGTTTTGAAAAAGATAAGAAACAAACAAAAAGTTAGTTAGTTAGTTGAAACAAATTTTGAAAAGATAAGAAGTTAGGAAGTTAGAAAAGATATTTTGAAATCAAATTTTTGAAAAAGATAAGATAAGAAGATATTTTTGAAAAGATATGATAGAAATTAGTTTTTGAAAAAGATTTGATTTTTAAAATCACAATTAATGACTTGATTCACAAGAAATCACAAGATATGATTCTAGAACTTAAAGTTTGAATCTTTCTTAACAAGCAAGTAACAAACTTGAAATTTTTGAATCAAAACATTAATTGTTATTGTTATTTTCGAAAATTATGATGTAAAATAAGAAAAAGATTTTTGAAAAATATTTTTATAATTTTCGAAAATAACTAAGAAAAATGAAAAAGATTTGATTTTTGAAAAAGATTTTAAAAAAGATAAGATTTTTAAATTGAAAATTTGATTTGACTCATAAAAACAACTAGATTTTTAAAAAGTTTTGAAAAAGTCAAATCTAATTTTCGAAATCTATGAGAGAGAAAAAGGGAAAGATATTTTTTTTTATTTTTGAATTTTTATGATGAGAGAGAAAAACAAGAAAAATGATGCAATGCATGAAAGTTATGGATCAAAACAATGAATGCATGCAAGAATGCTATGAATGTCAAGATGAACACCAAGAACACTATGAAGATCATGATGAACACCAACACATTTTTGAAAAATTTTTAATGCAAAGAAAACATGCAAGACACCAAACTTAGAATTCTTTAATGCTTATACATTAAGAATTCAAGAATGCATATGAAAAACAAGAAAAGACACAAAACATGCAAATGCAAAGATCAAACAAGAAGACTTACCAAGAACAACTTGAAGATCATGAAGAACACTATGGATGTATGAAAATTTTCGAAAAATGCAAGATGCACATGCAATTGACACCAAACTTATAACATGACACATGACTCAAACAAGAAACACAAAAATTATTTTTGATTTTTATGATTTTATGATTTTTTTTTTGTATTTTTTCAAAAATTATCATGAAAAAGAAAAATAAGGATTCAAAATTTTTAATATGAATTCCAGGAATCCTATGCTCTAAAGCTCCAATCAAAGGGTCAGGCATGGCTTAATAGCCAGCCAAGCTTTAGTATGTAACTCAGACATGACACGCCCAACATACTCATTCCCAAAGGAATTAGACATGGCTTTACAGCCAGCCAGGCTTCAACATGCTTCACGAAACACTAGAATTCATTCTTAAAAATTCTGAAGAAAAATATATTTTTTTGAAAACATTTTTTTTTTCGAAAACAGATGAGAAATTTTTGAAAGATTTTTGAAAAATTTTTGAAAGGAAAACAAAAAGAAAATTACCTAATCTGAGCAACAAGATGAACCGTCAGTTGTCCAAACTCGAACAATCCCCGGCAACGGTGCCAAAAACTTGGTACGCGGAATCGTGATTACATCTTTAATTATGTAAAATTTATAGCTCTTTCTTTCCCTGGAAATGGCGCCAAAAATATGATGCCAATACCATGGTTCACAACTCCGTGTAACTGACCAGCAAGTGCACTGGGTCGTCCAAGTAATACCTTACGTGAGTAAGGGTCGAATCCCACGGAGATTGTTGGTATGAAGCAAGCTATGGTCACCTTGTAAATCTCAGTCAGGCGGATATAAAATGGTTATGGAGTTTTCGAAAATAATATAATAAAATAGGGATAGAAATACTTATGTAATTCATTGGTGAGAATTTCAGATAAGCGAATGGAGATGCTTTCGTTTCTCTGAACCTTTGCTTTCCTGCTATCTTCCTCCAATCAGTCTTACTCCTTTCTATGGCTGGCTTTATGTGATACATCACCATTGTCAATGGCTACTTTCGGTCATCTCTCGGGAAAATGATCTAATGCCCTGTCACGGCACGGCTATTCGTCTGGAGGCATCACCCTTGTCAATGGCTTCATCTTATCCTCTCAGTGAAAATGGTCAACGCACCCTGTCACGGCACGGCTATTCATCTGTCGGTTCTCGATCATGCTGGAATAGGATTTACTATCCTTTTGCGTCTATCACTAACGCCCCGCAATCGCGAGTTTGGAGCTCGTCACAGTTATTCATTCATTGAATCCTACTCGGAATACCACAGACAAGGTTTAGACTTTTCGGATTCTCTTGAATGCCGCCATTATTCTAGCTTATGCCACGAAGATTCTGATTAAGAGATCTAAGAGATACTCATTCAGTTGAAGGTAGAACGGAAGTGGTTGTCAGGCACGCGTTCATAGGGAATGATGATGATTGTCACGTTCATCACATTTAGATTGAAGTACGAATGAATATCTTAGAAGCGAAATAAGATGAATTGAATAGAAAACAGTAGTACTTTGCATAATCTTTGAGGAACAGCAGAGCTCCACACCTTAATCTATGGAGTGTAGAAACTCTACTGTGAAAATACATAAGTGAAAGTCCAGGCATGGCCGAGAGGCCAGCCCTCAAACGTGATCTAAGATAGCATATAACTGATCAAAGATGTCTAATACAATAGTAAAAGGTCCTATTTATAATAAACTAGCTACTAGGGTTTACAGAAGTAAGTAATTGATGCATAAATCCACTTCCGGGGCCCACTTGGTGTGTGCTTGGGCTGAGCTTGAGTGTTGCACGTGTAGAGGTCCTTCTTGGAGTTGAACGCCAGCTTTTGTGCCAGTTTGGGCGTTCAACTCTGGTTTTGGCTCCTTTTCTGGCGCTGGACGCCAGATTTGGGCAGAAAGCTGGCGTTGAACGCCAGTTTACGTCATCTATTCTTAGCCAAAGTATGGACTATTATATATTGCTGGAAAGCCCTGGATGTCTACTTTCCAAAGCAATTGGAAGCGTGCTATTTCGAGTTCTTTAGCTCCAGCAAATCCACTTTGAGTTCAGGGAGGTCAAAATCCAACAGCATCAGCAGTCCTTCTTCAACCTCTGAATCTGATTTTTGCTCAAGTCTCTCAATTTCAGCCAGAAAATACCTGAAATCATAGAAAAACACACAAACTCATAGTAAAGTCCAGAAATGTAAATTTAACATAAAAACTAATGAAAACATCCCTAAAAGTAACTAGATCCTACTAAAAACATACTAAAAACAATGTCAAAAAGCGTATAAATTATCCGCTCATCAAACACTGAAGTCATCCATAAATACTTCCAGACAATTCTCTATCAGATCGGAAAAGACACTGGTCATACACCGCTAAAAAGTAGCAGGTGCATTGCATAGTCCAAATGGCATCCTTTTATAAGCAAAGGTGCCAAAAGGACAAGTAAATGTGGTCTTTTCCTGATCCTCAGGAGCAATGTGAATCTGAAAGTAACCACGGAATCCATTAAGAAAGCAATAATGGGATTTACCCACCAATCGGTCCAACATCTGATCAATAAAAGGCAAAGGGTAGTGGTCCTTTCTTGTAGCGGCATTCAATCTTCTATAATCGATGCACACCCGCCAAGTTTTTTGCACTCTCTTGGTGACCACTTCACCATCATCTTTTTTAACTACAGTAATGCCCGATTTCTCGGGAACGACCTGGACTGGGCTCACCCACTCACTGTCAGAAATCGGATATATGATACCCGCATCAAGTAGCCTAGTGACCTCCTTCTTCACCACGTCAAGGATGGTGGGTTGAGCCTTCTTTGCGGTTGCCTAACCGGCCGAGCTCCCTCTTGGAGAAAGATGCGATGTATGCACTTGTGGGGGTCAATCCCCACAATATCGGCCAGGCTCCAACCAATTACTCTCTTGTACTTTCTTAGAACATCTAGGAGCTTTCCTTCTTCTTCACTAGAAAGCTCACTAGCAGTAATGACCGGAAACCTTTAGTTGTCCTCTAAGAAAGCATACTTCAAACGAGATGGAAGAGGCTTCGGTTCACTATTTGCCTCAAGTTGAGGTTCCTTTTCATCAAGCTCCTGGAGTTCATTCTCAACAACTTTCTCTTGTTCACCCTCTTGGTCATCCGTCTCATCAACAATAGGGTAGCACAACGTGTTGCAGTCTTCTCTTTCTACCTCAGCTACCACCTCATCGATTACATCACATCGGAGAACAGAATGCTCTTCGGGAGGGTGTTTCATGGCTTCTTCCAAATTAAACTTGATAGTCTTGTCTCCGACCTCAAAGGAATATGTGGCGGTGAAGGCATCTAGCTTGAATTTAGAGGTCTTTAGGAAGGGTCTACCAAGTAGGACGGAGGAGGCGCTTCTATTCTCTGTTGGGGGCATTTCAAGGATGTAAAAGTCAACTGGAAATACCAAATCCTTGATTGCCACGAGTACATCTTCTGCTATTCCCATCACAGTGATCACACTTTTATCAGCCAAGGAAAATTTCACCGTCGACTTCTTCAATGGAGCTAAGTTCAACCACACAAAGATAGAAAGCGGCATGATGCTCAAGCAAGCCCCTAGATCACACATACAGTCATGAAAAGTATGCCCACCAATATGACAAGACACCAAACACAGTCCAGGGTCACCACATTTTTCTGGAATAGGCTTCATTAAGGAAGAAATTGAACTACCCAAGGATAATGTCTCCAACTCTCCTATCCTATCCTTGTGTGTACACAAGTCCTTCAAAAATTTTGCATACTTCGAAATTTATTGAATAGAATCAAGAAGTGGTATGGTTACCTCGACCTTCTTGAACACTTGAAGCATATTTAAATCAAATTCCAGAGTCTTCTTTGCTTTCTTCACCATGGAAGGGAATGGGATAGGAATGGATTCGTCCACTATAGCTTTCCTCTTGGGTTCTTTAAGGCTTGCTTCTTCTTCCTCATGCCTTCTGTTTACCTCCTCTTCTTCATGTGGAACTTCAACAACCACATCTTCCTCATGAATGTTTTCCATGACCCTAGGAGGTATCTCTTCCAATGTAGTTCCCGACCGTAGGGTAATGGCTTTGAGACCACCCTTTGGGTTTGGAATGGGTTGGGATAAAAGGTTAGAAGAACTTGAGGGTTGGTTGGAGTTGTTGGAGGAGGACATGGACAACTTTGAAATCATGTCGGTGAGATTGGCAAATTGAACACTCATGCTACCATATTATGCACTGATACGCACAAAACTTGTCTCTCAACAAATTTTCTTCGGCAAGTGTACCGAATTTATCGTCAAGTAAAAACTCACAATAGAGTGAGGCCGAATCCCACAGAGATTGATTGATCAAGCAACTTTAATTAGAGGAATGTTCTAGTTGAGCGAACCAGAATTTGATTTGAGATTTGTAGAAAATTAAATGGCGGGAAAGTAAATAGCAGAAACAGTAAATGCTAGAAATAAAGAGCTGAATGTAAATGGCGGAAAGTAAATTGCAGAATCTTAAATGGGAATGGGGTAATTGCTCATAAAAGTAAATGGCAGAAATTAAAGAGAATGGGTAAGATCAGAAATGGGGAGTTCATTAGGCTCAGGAGATGTTGCATTCTCCGGATCAAGTTCATTTTCATCTCTTCCTCAATCAATGCATTCATTGATCTCCTTGGCAATCTTAAGTGATCAAATTCCAATTTCTTGGTATATCAATCTCTCAAATCTTGATCAATAGCCAATTTTTTGGTCAATTGCTCATGAGAAGAGATGAAGTATGGTCACTGATTATACCACATGCATTTCCCAAATCAAGTGTTGGTAGGATTATAGTCACATATCCATCCAAACCCAATTTGGTCCAGCATGAGAAAGCATTTCTAGCATGATCTCTTCATTCCTCTTTCAAGGTTCAGAAGAGATCCAAGTATGAATAGCTTCTTTTCCAAGATAACTACCCAATTGGATGAAGATCGAAAGCTTTCTAGTAAAATCAAGATAAAAGATAGAAGAAGGAGAATGAAAACTAATATTGATCCATCAAATTACAACAGAGCTCCCTAACCCAATGAAAAGGGTTTAGTTGTTCATAGCTCTGGAAAATGAAAACCAAGATGGAGAATACATGATGAAAGTAAAACTAGAAGTACAGAGAAAGTAAAATACAGAGAGTAGTTCTATGCCAAAGGCTCCCTAAAGTTTCTAAAACCCTAACTAATTCAAAGCTACTCCTATATATACTACTCTTCTCATCTTCTAGTTGGCTCTTCAAGTCTTGGGTATGGGCCTCTGAATATTGAGTTTGAAGCAGTTATCCATTTTATTGGGCTTAGCTTTGTTTGCAGAGAGAAAAGGTGAAGTAGGCAGGGACTTTGACTCAGGACGTTAGTGGTGTCAACGTTAAGTGAAAGTGTGGGTTCGAGAACGTTAGTGACAATCACCTTTTTCACTAACGTTCCTAACCCAAATATGATCACGTTGAATTCAACGTTAGTGGCACTAACGTGACCACTAACGTTGCCTCTTGGTCCTTCGCACACGTTATTGGGACTTACCTTTCCCAATAACGTGGAGAGTCCTCCCTTGTCCCTACGTTAGAGTCCACGTTAACTAGGTTAACGTGGCTTCTAACGTAGCAGTGCCAATTCTTTGAGAACGTTAGTGACACTTACCTTTGTCACTAACGTTCCAATGTGCCCCTTTCCCACGTTAGAGTCCACGTTAACTAGGTTAACATGGCTTCTAACGTAGTAATGCTAGCCATCCCCAACGTTAGTGACAAAGGTGAATGTCACTAACGTTGGCTCATCATCTCTTTATCCGCGTTAGCTTCCACGTTAACTAAGTTAAGGTGGGAGTTAATGTTGCTCATGGTGGCTCTTGGTGGTTCACCCCCAACGTTAGTGACAAAGGTAAGTGTCACTAACGTTGGCTATCAATTGCTCTCTCCACGTTAGCTTCCACGTTAACTAAGTTAACGTGGGAGTTAACATGGCTTATGGAGGCTTGGCCAACGTTAGTGACAAAGGTGAATGTCACTAACGTTGGCTTCTCTTTTGCTTCTTAACGTTAGAGTCCACGTTAACTAAGTTAACGTGGCAACTAACGTGGCCAATTATGAGCTTGGTCCAACGTTAGTGACAAAGGAGAGTGTCACTAACGTTGGCCTTGTTGTCTTCTTCCACGTTAGAGTTCACGTTAACTTAGTTAACGTGACTCTTAACGTGGGCTTATGATGGCTTCGAGGGCGTTATTGGCAATTACCCTTCTCATTAACTTTGCAAGTTAGCACCCATTCCACATTAGAGGTGACGTTAGTGGGACTAACGTGACTGCTAATGTGGTTCTTCTTTGCTTCCTTTGTCCTGAAATCAAGCAACAAAGTGCATCAAAGTTCTAGTCCAAGTCATGAGTCATGCATCATCCAATTTGTCATATAATTCATGCAAAATTCTCATGAAATCATGTAAAGTGCACAATGTATGCTTGAATCAAGATGTAAGTGAATATCTACCCAAAACTAGCTTATTTTCTAAGAAAATACATGAAACTACCTTAAAAACAGTAAAGAAAAGGTAAGTGAAATTGGCCAAAATGCCCTGGCATCACAACACCAAACTTAAAGCTTGCTTGTCCCTAAGCAAGTACTGGAACAAGAGAATGATGAATGGAATGCCAAGAGAAATGAGTCATTCTTGTGGAAGTCATGTTCCTGGTTTTATGGTGGTTTCATGCATAGCAACTTAGGTTCATTCCTTCACTGGCTTTCAGACCTGTATCATGTTCTAGAATACTCACTTGATTGCATCCCATGAGACTTTTATTCATTGATCCTTTTGTTGTCATTTCAGGGCTTATTTGTGTTCTTAGGCTAAGTACTCTATAAGGGGGCAACTCTTTAGAATAAGCTTTCAGCCAACACTCCCGAACCAGTTGGTTCAAGGTGCTAGGTGTTGAAGCACCCCTAAGGACTTACTTCCTCAAGTCTCTCCCCCATACATATACACCACAGGCACATGGTTTGTTTATTTTCTTTCCTTGAGGTCTTGGTGTCCAGCACCACTTTGGGTTACTAAATGTTCTGTAGCAAAGATTGCTCTTGATAGTGGACTTTCAGCTGATAATCCCGGGTTAGTTAACCCAAGTTACCAGGTGATAAAGCACCCCTGAGAGCTTAGTAATCCAAGCAGATCCTTGGTACAGGAACACCACAGACACATCCCTCAAGACTCAAACCCTTGGTGCCTAGACTCTTTTCTTGCTATTTTTCTTTTATTCTTCAACTTTGATTGTTCTTTCCCTTTTTCTTATTAGGATCTTGTTATTTAGCTAGTCTCATGGGGTGTGTTCAAGCATATGATTCATGGCAGATAGTTGTCTTCCCACCTTGTGATTGAACCAACTTAGCTAACTTATGACCACACCACAAACTCAGGAACTTACTCCATAGTATGAACTCCACTCTGGTCTTTTATAAAATACTCATTCTCTTTTCATTTGATTCAAAAGGACAAGCATACAATTAAGTAAGGGAATGATGCAGTAATGACATTCAGACTAGAAAACACAGCCCTAATCAACAAAAAGTTTAAAAGACAGAATTGAAAAAGGTTCAAACTAACATGGAAGCATGTTCTATTTCATACAAGATCTTCCTTATTTAAAGCATAGAAAAAGATGGACCAAAGAAGGAACTCCACCACCTTTTACTCATGTGGTTGCCCATGCTCCCCTCCTTGTTTGTCTTCCTTTTGTCCTCTTGCATTTCCTCGCATCCGTGCCAATCTTGCTTGCTTCCAATCCTCAAGTGCCTTCCTCACTGATTCATGACTCTCTTCCACCCTTTGTCTTTCTTCTCGTGCTAATTCATCCTTCATTTCTTCATACCTTGCAATTCCCAGATGCAATATAGGCAGATGTCCTACTAAGTATCCGAGCATGGCTTGAGTGTTTATATGATGCCCAGTCTCGCTCATGTAAACTCCTTCTGCGAATGCTCTTTACTCGTCCAATAGTTCTGCCTGTTCTATTTGTCTTCGATGCATCTCATGTATGTGTGCAGAGGCCAGGGGAAAGTACTAAAGAAAGTAAAGGATGCCAGAAATCGTCTTCAATCTATCTGGAATCACTCACTCACGAGGGGTTCTTTTGAAAGCGAATGGGCCTTCGAGGTCGGAACTCATCACACATTACTGGGTAGATCCGTTGGGGGATAAGGGTTCTAGTTCAATAAAGGTGCTTCTCATTATATCGAATAATAAGTTAGGCCTGATGGATTCTTGTTGTTCATTTTGCCTTTGTTCTATCCTGTGGAATGTTTTACTCCATTGTTGTCCTTGACTCAGTTGCTGCTCCATCATTTGCTTTTGCCACTCCCCTTTGTTGAGTCATCCATCTTGAGAGTGATTCCTCTTGCTGCCCCATCATCTGTAGTTGAAGCTCTTTCTGTGCTCCTTGGCTTTCCAAATATTGTCTAGATAGGCCATCAATGGCTTCCTGTAGTTGGTGCATATCCAAAGTGGCTGGTGCTTGCCCCTCTAAGATTTGTCCTTCTACTACTTGAGGAGCTGGCCTCTTCCTTTGCTTCCGTTGAGGCAGGGGGGATGCGGCAGCATGCATCCGTTGAACAGTTATTGGAATGCCCTCTTTTATCCACACGGGGTCCTCATCTTCAAACACCACCCCAGCTTTCTTGCATAGTCGGTAAATAGTGCTGGGGTAACCTAACTTTCCTCTTGAGTCGCTTTTCTCTGCCATCTTTCTAATGCCTGCGGCTATGAGTTCATGTACCTTGATCTCTCCTCCTTTGAGTATACAGTGCACCATTGTTGTTCTCTTGAGATTCACCTCCGAGTTATTCCCTGCTGGGAGGATGGACCTCCTTACAATTTCGAACCACCCCTTTGCTTCCAGAGTGAGGTCTGCTCTCTTGATGAACCTTGGTCTCCTATCTGCATATCTTTCCCAGTCAGCTCTGGGTACACAAATATCTTGCATAATCTGGTCATAATTGGAGCTGTTGTCCATTCTTGAATGATAACTCTCTTCTTCAAACGGTATGGACCGTAGCTTTAATGCTCTCATGACACTCATGGGACTGAAATCAACAATCTTTCCTCTCACAAAGCTTGTATATGACTCATCTGCCTTATCATATTGGACCGCATTTGCATAAAATTCTCTTATAAGATCTGCATTTACCTTAACCACCAGATCAGTGAGGAGCTCCCATCACCTCTTTTCTACCTTCGTCGTGATTTCCGGGCACTCATTCTTTCTGACTTGAAATCCAAGTTCATAAATTATTTCCTTATCAACCATCTACCCGTACTGCAATGCATGGTGCAAGCTTCTAAATTTCTTTTCATCATACGGGTGTTGCTCCATAGGTTCCTTTTCCTTCCTTCTTTTAGAGCTCGAAGATGCCATGAATGGGAGTTAATGTGTGAAGGTGGTAAGGGTGTGGAGGCTTTTGGTTGTTTAGGATTGAGTGCAATGAAGGGAGTGAGGGGGAATGTTTTTTTAATGTGGTAAGAATGGTTTGGTTCTGAGAGGAAGATATTAAGCTGGGCATTTGGAATGTGAAGGGGGTATGGACTAGGACTCACTTATATAGGGAAATGATGAGGGAGTGAAGGGTATGGATTTATGTGGTGGTTGTTGGATGGACGGATGGGGTTTTACAGGGGATGGGCACAAGGATCATCGTCTTTATAAGGGGGCATGGTTCGGTCTTCAAGGGTCTCATTCTTTTCAATGTTGCATGGCAACATTTTCCAATGCATCCCTCCTTGATGCACGTGTATAGTACCCTCCTCTTGTGGTGTCTGAACCTTCCTCATTTAATTGTCCAATCAATCCCCTTCAATGTTCCTTTCCCTTTTCCTATAAAAATAAAATAAGAAAAATTAATATCATTGAGAAATTAAACTTTACGGCTAGAATAATAAAGAAAAAGAACTAGATTATTTATTCATGAACACCAACTAACTAACTAACTGTGTATCCTTATATGCACATTGGTGGCACCTTGGGTGATACCAAACTTAGTTTGTAGCACTGTGATGAAAAAATTTTATTCAAGGCTCCAAGATTAGCATGCTCTGGTTTGCATTCATGCTCTCTCGGCATGCTTTGAACACCAAATTTATTCTTCACTATATACTGCCTAATAAGGATTTCACCAAGTGTTTGTCAAGTTTGGGTTGGAATTCATGAATATTGACTTATTCACTATTTTCTAAAAGCATATAAAACATGGGTTGCCTCCCATGAAGCGCTTCTTTAGCGTCACTAGCTTGACGTTTCTCCTTCATCAGGGAGGTTGATAATGCTTCAAGTCTTCTCCTCTGGCAGTAGACCTATATCCAGTGGTTGTATCAATGATCTCTACATGTTCCAAGGAGAGAACTCTGTTGATAATGAAGACCTTAGGTAACTAAGATGGTACAGTGGGGAGATCAGGGGGGATATCTGGGAAGTAAGCTGAGATCACTTTATCCCCTGGAGAGAAGTCCTCGGTACGGATCTTCTTGTTCCTCCACCTCCTTGGTACCTTCTTCTTTGTTTCTTGTGATGTTGTCTTACTCTTTGTGACCTCCTCCTCTAAGGAAATGTGGTTACTGGTCTCATATGATTTTGGTGGTTTGGGTTCCTCTTGATTTTCTTTGAGCTGTGACAATTGCTATTTGCCTTGTTCATCAATCAAGGGAGTTCCCAGATGTGCTGGTTGTGCTTCAGTGCTTGTTTCTTCCTTCAGTATCTCACTGTGATTCTTCCTTGGTTCCTTGTTCTCTTGATCTGTTTCTTGTGAGAGTTTGAAGACATTAAAGCTGAGTTGTTCATCATGGATCCTCAAGATTAGC
Organism: Arachis hypogaea; assembly: GCF_003086295.3. Classification (NCBI taxonomy): domain Eukaryota; kingdom Viridiplantae; phylum Streptophyta; class Magnoliopsida; order Fabales; family Fabaceae; genus Arachis; species Arachis hypogaea. The sequence continues at coordinate 82,956,772 of NC_092046.1, read as the reverse complement.
TCCCCTTGCTCTACATCTATGAGTGCTCTGGCTGTAGCTAGGAATGGTCTTCCCAATATGATTGGGTGAGTGTGACTCTCTTCCATGTCCAATATGACAAAGTCTGTTGGGAGGAAGTATTTCCCAACCTTTACCAACACATTTTCCACCACTCCTATTGCTTGTTTTTGAGTTTTATCAGCCAGCCTGATGACTACATCTGTGGGCATTATCTCATTGATCTGCAGCCTCTTCATAAGGGATAAGGGCATTAAGTTGATGCTTGCTCCCAAATCGCAGAGTCCCTTATCAAACATGGTTTCTCCGATGGCACAAGGAATGTAGAAACTCCCTGCGTCCTTTCTTTTTGTAGTCAACTCTGGTTGAATGAGGGCGCTGCACTCCTTGTTCATCACTATAGTTTGGCCTCCCTTGAGTGAGCTTTTCCTGGGAAGCAGTTCCTTCATATACTTGATGTATGCAGGCATTTGTTGGATGGTCTTGATGAATGGTATATTTACATGCAGAGATACAAACAAGTCAAGAAATCTTGAGTATATTCTCTTCTCCACAGCACCATTGAGTAGTTGGGAAAAGGGTGCATAGAGTCTCAGCAGCTCCTGTTGTGAGATTTTTGGTTCTTGGTGATCTTTTTCCTTCTTCTCTGCTGAGGTATCTCCAGGTTGTTCTGACGGCTTGTTTGGCTTGTCCTCAGTCTCCTTACCACTTATAGTGACCATCTTGCAATCTTCCCATCTTACTTTCTTTGTTTCACCTCTCGGATTTTTCTCTGTGTCAGTTGGGAATCCATCTGTAGGTTTGGGAATCTTCTCAGAGAGATACCCCACTTGAGATTCCAACCTCTTGATGGTGTCTCCCTGGTTCTTAAAATTTGCTCGCATTTCCTCCTTGAACACCTTATTGTCTTGAATCTATTTGCATATGCCTTCAAGTAGGTTCTCAATCCTTGAGAGTCTGTCATCAGATGATGGTGGATTGGGATTAGAGGTAGAAGGATGAGGAGTGTTATTTTGGTTTTGATATGGATGTGGAGAGGTGTTGTTATGGTGGTGTTGATATGTTCTCTGTGTGAATTGTTGGTGGGCTGCATTGTTGTTGGGGTTGTAACGTCTCTGATCTTGGCTTTGATCTTGTTGATTCCCCCACCCAAAGTTTGGGTGATTCCTCCAACCAGGGTTGTAGGTCTTGGAGTATGGGTCATGATTTTGTCTAGGTGAATTTCCAATGTAGTTGGCTTGCTCCTGCTCACTCTCTGCCTCTACATTCACTCCCTCTTGGGTTGTTGATGAGGTGGTGATTGCTGCTACTTGGTTCCTCTCCATCTTCTTGGTGAGGTCAGCTAATTGCTTGGTAATGAGCTTGTTTTGGGCCAGCAGAGCATCTACATTGTTTAGCTCCATCACTCCTCTAGTGTTCCCTCTTTCAGAGGCATAGAAGTAGTCATTCTCTGCTACAGTTTCAATGACATCTATGGCCTCCTCAATGGTCTTCTTCTTGTTCAGAGATCCCCCGGATGAGTGGTCTACTGCTTTCTTTGATTCATAAGAAAGGCCTTCATAGAAAATATGTAGCTGCACCTATTCGTTGAACATATCTGGTGGACACCTCCTTGTTAGGTCCTTAAACCTCTCCCATGCTGCATATAGAGTCTCACCATCCTGCTGCCTGAAAGTTTGAACCTCAGCTCTCAGCCTGTTGATTCTTTGAGGGGGATAGAATCTGGCTAAAAATTTGTTCACCACATCTTCCCAGGTTGTCAAACTCTCCTTAGGGAAGGATTCCAACCATTTAGATACCTTATCCTTGAGTGAGAAAGGGAACAAAAGTAGTCTATAGGTGTCAGGATGAACACCATTAGACTTCACAGTATCGCATATCCTCAGGAAGGTGGTTAGATGTTGATTGGGGTCTTCTTGGACGCCTCCTCCGAATGAACAGTTGTTCTGAACAAGGGTGATGAGCTGTGGTTTTAGTTCAAAGTTGTTGGCATGTATAGTTGGCTTTTGAATGCTACTTCCACAGTTTCTTGGGTTTGGGTTGATGTAGGAGCCTAGAACTCTTCTCTCTTGCCCAGCATGATTTGCTAGACCTTCTCTGCCATGGTTTTGAGCCTCTTCTTCATGAATGTTTTCCATATTCTCCTCCATGTCTAGTTCAAAGTACTCTTCCTCTTCCTCAGCACCCACTACTCTTTTTCCTCTTGCTTCCCTCCTTAATCTAAGGAAGGTCCTCTCAGGTTCAGAATCAAAGGAAGTTGAAGCCCCGCTTCTCCTCCCTGTCATACAACCAATATGGTACAAGCAAGGAAACAGATCCAGAAAGTATTCTGTTAGAATTACTATTAGTGTGAGTGATGCAATATATCAAACAGTTAGTGGGTTAGTGAACTGAATAACTAAAAAAATAAACGAAAAAGTAGGGGGAATGGAAGAAATTAACTAAAACTGAAAGCGAATTAACTCAACAGAAATTTGAATCAAACAAAAGAAAAATGCTCAATCTAGTTATCCTCCAATTTAATCATTGTTGATTCAAAATCAATCCCCGGCAACGGCGCCATAAACTTGATACACACAAAACTTGTCTCTCAACAAATTTTCTTCGGCAAGTGTACCAAATTTGTCGTCAAGTAAAAAATCACAATAGAGTGAGGTCGAATCCCACAGAGATTGATTGATCAAGAAACTTTAATTAGAGGAATGTTCTAGTTGAGCGAACCAGAATTTGAATTGAGATTTGCAGAAAATTAAATGGCGGGAAAGTAAATAGCAGAAACAGTAAATGCTAGAAATAAAGAGCTGAATGTAAATGGCGGAAAGTAAATTGCAGAATCTTAAACGGGAATGGGGTAATTGCTCATAAAAGTAAATGGCAGAAATTAAAGAGAATGGGTAAGATAAAAAATGGGGAGTTCATTGGGCTCAGGAGATGTTGCATTCTCCGGATCAAGTTCATTTTCATCTCTTCCTCAATCAATGCATTCATTGATCTCCTTGGCAATCTTAAGTGATCGAATTCCAATTTCTTGGTAATTCAATCTCTCAAATCTTGATCAATAGCCAATTCCTTGGTCAATTGCTCATGAGAAGAGATGAAGTATGGTCACTGATTATACCACATGCATTTCCCAAATCAAGTGTTGGTAGGATTATAGTCACATATCCATCCAAACCCAATTTGGTCCAGCATGAGAAAGCATTTCTAGCATGATCTCTTCATTCCTCTTTCAAGGTTCAGAAGAGATCCAAGTATGAATAGCTTCTTTTCGAAGATAACTACCCAATTGGATGAAGATCGAAAGCTTTCTAGTAAAATCAAGATAAAAGATAGAAGAAGGAGAATGAAAACTAATATTGATCCATCAAATTACAACAGAGCTCCCTAACCCAATGAAAGAGGTTTAGTTGTTCATAGCTCTGGAAAATGAAAACCAAGATGGAGAATACATTATGAAAGTAAAACTAGAAGTACAGAGAAAGTAAAATACAGAGAATAGTTCTATGCCAAAGGCTCCCTAAAGTTTCCAAAACCCTAACTAATTCAAAGCTACTCCTATATATACTACTCTTCTCATCTTCTAGTTGGCTCTTCAAGTCTTGGGTATGGGCCTCTGAATATTGAGTTTGAAGCAGTTATCCTTTTTATTGGGCTTAGCTTTGCTTGTAGAGAGAAAAGGTGAAGTAGGCAGGGACTTTGACTCAGGACGTTAGTGGTGTCAACGTTAAGTGAAAGTGTGGGTTCGAGAACGTTAGTGACAATCACCTTTTTCACTAACGTTCCTAACCAAATATGATCACGTTGACTTCAACGTTAGTGGCACTAACGTGACCACTAACGTTGCCTCTTGGTCCTTTGTACACGTTATTGGGACTTACCTTTCCCAATAACGTGGAGAGTCCTCCCTTGTCCCTACGTTAGAGTCCACGTTAACTAGGTTAACGTGGCTTCTAACGTAGCAGTGCCAATTCTTCGAGAATGTTAGTGACACTTACCTTTGTCACTAACGTTCCAATGTGCCCCTTTCCCATGTTAGAGTCCACGTTAACTAGGTTAACATGGCTTCTAACGTAGTAATGCTAGCCATCCCCAATGTTAGTGACAAAGGTGAGTGTCACTAACGTTGGCTCATCATCTCTTTATCCACGTTAGCTTCCACATTAACTAAGTTAACGTGGGAGTTGCTCATGGTGGCTCTTGGTGGTTCACCCGAACGTTAGTGACAAAGGTAAGTGTCACTAACGTTGGCTATCAATTGCTCTCTCCACGTTAGCTTCCACGTTAACTAAGTTAACGTGGGAGTTAACGTGGCTTATGGAGGCTTGGCCAACGTTAGTGACAAAGGTGAATGTCACTAACGTTGGCTTCTCTTTTGCTTCTTAACGTTAGAGTCCACGTTAACTAAGTTAACGTGGCAACTAACGTGGCCAATTATGAGCTTGGTCCAACGTTAGTGACAAAGGAGAGTGTCACTAACGTTGGCCTTGTTGTCTTCTTCCATGTTAGAGTTCACGTTAACTTAGTTAACGTGACTCTTAACGTGGGCTTATGATGGCTTCGAGGGCGTTATTGGCGATTACCTTTCTCATTAACTTTGCAAGTTAGCACCCATTCCACGTTAGAGGTCACGTTAGTGGGACTAACGTGACTGCTAACGTGGTTCTTCTTTGCTTCTTTTGTCCTGAAATCAAGCAACAAAGTGCATCAAAGTTCTAGTCCAAGTCATGAGTCATGCATCATCCAATTTGTCATATAATTCATGCAAAATTCTCATGAAATCATGTAAAGTGCACAATGTATGCTTGAATCAAGATGTAAGTGAATATCTACCCAAAACTATCTTATTTTCTAAGAAAATGCATGAAACTACCTTAAAAACAGTAAAGAAAAGGTCAGTGAAACTGGCCAAAATGCCCTGGCATCATGCACTCAAGGTATTGAATTGAGCCTTGTTGTTCTCCTCTTGTTTCTTCATAGTAGCTCTAAGCTCATCAACTTGGTTGGTGGAGGATGAAGAGGCTTGGTTGGAGTGTTGTCTTTGATGTGGTGCTTGGTACTTGGTGTAATTATTTTAGTTTTGGTTGTGGTGATTTTGGTTGGCTTGGTGGTTGTTGTTGTTATGGTGGTATTGGGATGAGGATTGGTGATTGTTGTTGTAGTGAGAAGAAGAATTGTTCCATCTTTGAATTTGATTGCCCCCTTGTGCATTATCCCTCCACCCTTGATTGTGATTATTTCCATGAGAGTAGTTGTTTTGGCCTTGAAAGGGATAGGGTGGACGGTTGTTGTAGTTCACATTGGCTACGGCAAGGGCATACTCCTCTTGAATTTGGTGACATTGATCGGTGTAATGTGTGGTGCTAGAGCACAAACCACCAATTCTAGGAGGACCTTCAAGTTGAGGAACTTGGGGTAGGGCTTGGATGGCTTGGATGGAGTAGAATGCCTTTTGATCTTTTTGTATCTCTGTAAGGATAGTGGTCATATCCCCAAGCGCCTTGGTCAAGCTTATTTCTGAAGGGGATGCTTCTGTCACACCCTTGAGAGGGTTGCTCCTTGCTCTTACATGTTGTGTAGCCTCGGCAACATCATTTATCAAGCTCCAAGCTTCTCCCACCATCTTTTTTTGGAAAGAGAACCACCACTAGAAGCGGTGAGCAACCTTCTATCTTCCGCACAAAGACCTCCGGTGAAGTAACTAATGAGCAAGTGAGTATCCAATCCATGGTGTGGACAAAATTCCAATAGCCTCTTGAACCAAGTCCAATACTCAAACAAACTCTCTTGGTCCTTTTGCATTATATCTGAGATCTCCTTCCAAATGTAGTCGGTCTTCTCCGGCGGAAAAAATTTGTCTAGAAACTCTCTTCTCAAGAAATCCCAATCGGTCACAATCTCATCCGGCTACGAATAAAACCATGTTTTTGCTTCCCCCTCAAGAGAGAAGGAGAAGGCAAAAACCATAATAGCCACCTCATCGGCTCCATGTCTTCGAGCCGTGGAACAAGCAACTTGAAAATCTCTTAGATGTCGGATGGGGTCTTGGCCCGGCAACCCATGATACTTGGGGAGTAGATTTATCAAGCTATTCTTCAACTCAAAGTTTAGGTCAAGATTGGGATACCTTGCTTGCAAAGGTTAGAGTATGGTATCCGGAGCTCTTTGCTCATGCAAGGTGATTCGATGTGGCTCCGCCATGTATGGTTCACCTGTGGGATGTAAAGAAGTATTAGTGGTGCCAACAGAAGAATAAGAAGTAGCGGACTCCAAGTCACTCTCGGCACCGTCTAGTAATTCGATGTGTTCCTCAAGAGAGGCTGAAGTGCTAGCCGTATAGTCCAACCGCCGTCTAGCTTGCCGAGTATGTAATAAAGTTCTTTCAATCTCAGGGTCAAACTCGGCAAAGCTGCAATTCGGCTGAGACCGAGTCATCAAACTTGGGAGTCATAGCACATGTACAAAAGAAATCTAAACTACAACTAGGTATTGAAAGCAAGTAAACTATCTACACTATTCACATATTCACATAACCAATGTCAAGGCATACGCTGCAACCATTCCCCGACAACGACGCCAAAAATTTGATAAGCACAAAGGTTTATACCAGTTTAGAATCTCTCAAATTGATTTCGTAATAGTATAGTCTAAACCGATAATCGACCCTCTGATCAAATTTTAAGGAATTGGTTGTCATAAGTTCAACCCCAATAAAAGTAACTGAAGTATTCAAACCTCAGGTCATCTCACAAGGAATGGGCAAACATGTACATCACCATTGGTTAGAATTCTGGGGTTGCAAGTCATGAGCAAGAAATTAAACTAAGAGACTCAACAAGCAAGAAATCTTAAAGTGCAAGAAACTAATTCACGTAGCTAAAGCAAGGTATGAGCGATTCCAACTATAAGAAAACATCTAATATAATTCTACTCTAAAACTACACAAGTAACTATAACTAGAAGTAAGCAATTGAAATTTTTGTGTTTCAAATACGAATAATAAAAGCACTCTTGGCTAGGCATAGGAATTGGGATCACTATCCTTGTCTAATAACCATATCTTGACAATTGTGAGGAACCAAGCTCATTAAGTTTACTTCTATACTTGAAGTATATCAAATAGCTTGGTCAACATCAATCCATAAGGTCCAACCTAGCTACCAATTGACTTAGTAGTAGGCTAGTGTCAATGGTTATCAAATTGACCACTAAGGGTTCTCAAATCGTCAAATCAATTAGACACAATGAATCAAGTTTACCCAATTCCCTTAGCCTAGGCTAAGAGTAAAGAAAACTATTCCATAATCAAATGAAACATTTCATCAAACACATGGTGAGAATTACTAAAAGACGTATTCAAGATGCAATTAAATTGAAATTAAAAAGTACCCACTAACAAGTATCAATGGAAAATTACTCAAACAACACAATTAATCATGGAAATCATCAATGTAACACAATTCAAGATCCACAAGATTCACAAAATAGGTAGAAAATGACAATTGACAAAAAAACATAAATCTAACACAAGATCTAACAAAATTATACTAAGGAATTCAAATTAAGTAATCAAAACTAAAAATCAACAAGATCCAATTCAGAATTCAACAAGGGAAGATCAAATCAAACTAGATCTAGAGAGGAATAAGGGTTTCTCTCTCTAAAAGAACAAAAATAAAAAACTAGCTAAAATTGTGTCTTAGTGTGTAATGAATGATCTCCTCTTTTCCCCCCTGGATTCTTGGGTCTTTTCCATGCAGAACCAGCTTGAATTTGGGCCTGTTGAGCCTCAGAAATCGCCAGACACGATTTTCTTTAATGAGGTCACGTGCAGCTTGTCATGTGTGTGCGTCATGCACGCGTGCGCGTCGATTGAGTTTCACGACCCACGCGTGCGCGTCGAGCACGCGTCTGCATCGATGGAGATTTTGCTAACCCACGCGGATGCGCCTATCTTTGCGCGCCATTTCCAACTTTCTGCACCCACGCATGCGCGTGAAGTGCACATGCGCGTCGATGCTGAATTCCCAAAATCCAATTCTTCATGTTCCTTCCACTTGTGCATGCTTTTTTTCTCTCTTCTAGGTCATTTTTGCCCTATAAACTCTGAAATTACTCAACAAACATGTCACGGCATCAAATGGTAATAAAAGAGGATCAAAATATGGCAATTTTAAGGCAAAAGAAGCATGTTTTTCATCATGAAGCAATATTAGGAAGAGAACACAAAACCATGCAATTCTTGTGAATAAGTGTGAAAAATATTGACAAAACCCTCAAATTCTAAACAATATAAACTACAAAATTGGGGTTTATCAAAATGCAAAAAATGTTGTAAATGGTCCAACAAAAGGAACCAAGAGGAGTCACACAGGACAGAGAAGGAGTGTGGAGGTATAAGGGCAGGATCTGTATATCAAACGTGGGAGACTTAAGGCAAGATGTGCTAACAGAAGCTCACTGGAGAAGTTTTCAATTCTTCTAGGGAGTACCAAAATGTATCATGATCTGAAGATGATGTTCTGGTGGCCGGGAATGAAAAGCGATGTGGTGTTACACGTTTCTAAGTGTCTAACTTGTCAAAAGGTAAAAATCGAGCACCAGAAACCATCTGGAACCCTACAACCTTTGGAAATTCTGCAATGAAAGTGGAAAAGTATCGCAATGGACTTCGTGTTAAGATTGCCGAGAACTCGGGCTGGATTTGACGCAATTTGGGTGATTGTGGACCGGTTGATAAAGTCAGCTCACTTTTTGCCCGTTCGGATGAATTATACTTTGGAGGAGCTAGCATGCTTGTACATTAAGAAAATTTTTAGGTTGCATGGTATGCCAACCACCATAATCTCCGACAGAGATCTTCGTTTCACTTCAAGATTCTGGGGAGCTTTCCAATGAGCGTTTGGAACTCAATTCAGCTTAAGTACGGCGTACAATCCTCAACTCGATGGTCAATCAGAGAGGACGATACAAACCCTAGAAGATATGTTGAGGGCTTGTGTGCTGGACCATCTGGCGAGTTGAGATCAGTATATGCTACTAGTGGAGTTTGCATACAACAACAGTTATTGTAAGAACCGTAATTAATTAACTGCTTAATTAATTAATTTAATTGCCAAAAATAGATTCCAAAAATTTAGAATATTAATTAGAAAATTTAAATATGATATTTGGACTCAATAGATTTTTCTGAGTTAGAAAATATAATTTTCTGTGAAAAATTACGTAAAAATGCGTACCGATAAATTAGCTGGCAGTACCGGCTTAAATTTGTCCGGTACTGTGTGAAAGCAGTAAAAACTGTAGAAAAACTTAAGAAAATAATTAAAGTTGAAAATCAGACGTTAATTTTAAAGGTTTGGCCCGAATTTAAGCCAAACGGGCCAAAAACGCTAACGGGTTGGATTGAGCCCAAGTTGGGCCCAAGCTCAACATATAAATACATATTTAAGTGGCCATTTCAACCACTTTCAACACAACACAGCAGCAGCAGCGTGATTGAGAGGAAGAGAGGTGAGGGTTTCCAAAACACTTCATCTTCAACTTCATTCAACCATAACTTGAGCTGTGGTGCTCTGATTCACATGCCGTTTCTAACTACGTGAACCTCTTGCCGAGCCTGTCACTTCTAGCTAGGTATTGTGGTAAGCTTCTCAAAAATCCCTACCCAGTTTTCAGCCATTGTGAATTTTGAAATTTTAGATTTGGTTTTTGAGAGATTTTTGTGATTTTGGGTGTTTATGTACACTCTAGCACTTGGTTGCTATAGGGTTTTGCCCCTAAAACCCTTGGTTAAAGTAAGAATGTCTTGATCCCTTATGGATTTATGATTTTGGTAAACCCTAGGTATTAATTATGATAAATTAATTGTGTATAGCTTGGAAATTAAGATTATTGGAGCTTTTGGATGTGTATGGTGGCTTGATTGAACTTGAAAACTTGTGAAAGCATGGTTGGGGTCAAATTTTGGTGTATTATGCATATTGAGAATCGGCCAAGGTATGGTTTCGATTTTCTCTATGTAATATGTAATGTTTCTGGACACTTAGGCTAGTTGACTATAGGATAGGTTTGGATTATTGATGATGCATGATGAGTATTGATGATTATAATGATTTTGATAAATTATGATGGTGAATTGGGTTTTTGATAATAAATGTTGATGATGATAATAAGACTTGATTGTTATGGTTGATGTTGGTACACAATTGTTGGTGAAGGTGAATTTTAATGATATTGAATTGAGAAATAAAGATTTTGAATGGAATTGATTAGTAGTGGTGAGGTTTTATGATGATTGTGTTGGTAGGAATCTAAGCCAAATTATGAGATTGGGAGGTTTTCATAGTTATATGAATCAGAATTGGTTGGAGAGTGATTATTATGGATAATTGGGTATGTTTGAGTTGGTTTGGGTCTTTTTGAGTTTTGAAATTTAGAGAACCTTACTGATTTTATAAAACTTAATATTTGGCAAACTTCAGCGGATCATAACTTGAGCCTCAAATCTTTAAATTGGATGATCTTTATTTTAAATCAAAGGTTATTTTAAGAGCTTTAAATTGATATAAAGTTTGAGAAAAATGAAATTTTGTAGAGGAAGTTATGAACGTTTAAAGTTTGGTGTTTAAAATTGATTTATGCAACTTTACAGAATTTGCAAATCTAGGATGGCATGCGTACGTGAGCACCCCCATACGTGGGCGTACTTCTCTACTAGGCCCTCATGCGTACGCGGCCTATGCATGCATACGCGAGATGGGCCAAAACGCAAGGATGCGTACGCGGCCTCCTGCACCATATGCGGGTGATGGTTTCTGTCCAACACCCCACGTACGCGACCCATGGATGCGTACGCGTGATGGTCCAAAATTGAAGTGTGCGTACGCACACTTGGGCATGCATATGCACAGACCCCGTTTTGCTGAAAAAATGATTTTTCTTCGTTTTCAAGGGTTCTCTAACTTTCTAAACTTCCTTAAATTGTTGTTTAAGAGTACTATCTAGTAATTAGGTCCTAATATTACTAAAGATTAGTTAATGACTTAATTTGGTGAAATTCTATATGAATTTAGAAAATGGGGCCTTAGGTTTCTGGAATACTGAGGATGGAATAGTTGTGTGGATTAGAAGAGTACTATATTGATGATGAGTATAATGAGCTGTGGAAATAAGAATTGAAAATGTTTGTGACGAGTCTGGGACTCCAAGATAAATGAGAAAATATTGAATACTAAAAATGATCAATAAATGAGATATGGATATATATTGTATTATACTGATATTGTTGAGACGCTATATGCCTGGTAGGGCCGTTAGGTTAATCCCGCCTGTCGAGGTTGTGGCGGCGGCGTAAGGGCGGTGGTTAGTCCCGCTTACATTGAGATGTGAGGTTTGTGGCTGAGTATCCTACTCGCATCCTTTTGGAATCACAAGAGTATGCACGAGCACTATATCCCTGGAGGTACCCATTTGATTTGTGACCGAAAGGTAACATCTCCATGAGGATGTGTCGGGTTGGCAATTGAACCGACAATGTGATATCACAGCCAATAGGGTAGGCATTCATCATGTGGATTTTCTATGTGGTTGATTGCTTTGTTTATTTGCATACTATGCCTAATTGTATAACATGCTTAATTGCTTCTTGATTTACTTGCTATACATGATAATTACTTGTGCTTTACTTGTATGAATTACTTGTGTTTTCTACTGGGATTGAGGAGGTTCGGTAGGTGGTGGCGATGGGATCGCATGGCAGTTAGGCTGGTGGAGGCTGTGGGACAGCGGTGAATTTAGAACTCTCTAAGTTAGATTACCCCTGTTTAGTTATGGTTTTAAATTTTAGTTATGCTTTAAGCTTGAATCTTACGTTTTATGTGAAGTTCTAGGATTGCTTATCACGTCCCGAAGCCTTATATCTTACATTACTAGGCACTGTTACCATACTGAGAACCTCCAGTTCTCATACCATATTCTGTTGTTATTTTTCAGATGCAGGTCGTAACCCACCTCGGTGAGTTGCGTGATGGTGACAGAGCGGAGGATCTTTTATCATCTTTTGCATTTTGATTATTTCGTTGTAGTTCTCTCTATCTTTTGTACCTTTATTACTTTGTTGTCCTAGAGACTAAAAACTTAAGAGACAGGTTGTTTATGTTTGTACCTTTATAAAACTCTGTTATGTTTGTATATAACTAGTCAGCCTAAACTCTGTGGGCTGCGGCTAGTACTCTATGACTATTAAGCTTATATATATACATATACTTGGTTATTTTGTATCTGTATCTTATCCTTTATGCTTTTAGTTATTGTGTGAATGCTTCGCGCTTTTGTATCTCGGTCTTTGAGCTATAATCCTTCATCGGGCTTCTCATACTATTATTCCTTTATATATATATATATATATATATAGAGAGAGAGAGAGAGAGATAGAAAGAACAGTTTTCATATTATGAAAAACCTAATCCCATTAGAATATCAACCATTGAAAAGGACTGGTTCAAAAAAGATAGAAAAAATCCTATACAAAACCATTTTTCCTAACACTTTTCATTACATTCCTATCAACCCACAAAAACTCCAAAAATTTTATGAATTCATATTAGTAGACACCAGATCTATCGAATTAACACATTACAAGGATCCCAATACCAAATAGCCCATTTATTCGAAAATAAAAATCATGAAGATATTATCCTTACAAGAGTGGGAATTACTCCCATATCAATCTAAGAGTTTCTCGTTGAAGTTTGAACCCCAAAATTATACTTACTATGATTAATTGATTATCAAGAAGCTTGGAATCATATATTATACTTAGCACCAAGCCCTCATTCTTGGTTCATCTGGTTCAAAAAAGGAATATCATTACAATTTCTAAAATGGTTCCAATCATGGTTTCAGACCTTTGGACCATTACAAGACTTCTTCCCAAAAGAAGCCAGTCTGGCTTATGAGTATTTTAAAAATAAATCATCATTCCTACCCGAATACAAATTCATATCATTCATAGCAGCCATGGGAATCAGCTGGATCCTAACATGGGAATATGACTCAGCAGCATTTGAAGAATATCCCAGCATACAATATTTAGTAAGAGTAATAAAAATCAAATGGTGAAACAAATATGATTTAAATTTATTAAGGAAAACAGCTATTGATCAGTGGTTAACAGCTTCCCAAAAACACCCTGCCATATCAGCTACGAGCAGTAATGTTAATGAATATAAAAAAGAATCTCTATTCTTAGCACAGAAACAACAAATTATGGCAGCCCTAGCAGCAGCAACATTAGAAGAAGATATCTAGAACTCATTACAAGCAATCTAGGTTGTGCCTCATAGAGAAGACGAAGAAGTTCAATCTAGTCCGGCTCATTACTTTCAAGATTCCCAAGACCCTTTTGAAATGTAATAGAATAACAATAAGAACAGTATATAAAAACAATGTAAAAGCCCAATAAAAAAGAAAATGATCTTTGTAAAAAAAAGGGCAAACAGTAAATGTCGGCAAAACAGTAAAAGCAAACAGTAAATGTCGGTAAAACAGTAAAAGTCGGCAAACAGTAAAAGCAAACAGTACTGTCGGTAAATAGTAACAAAATAGTAATCACTTGATGTCTATAAATACTGAAGGCCTCATTCATTTCAAGGCATCAAAAATTTGAAAGCTCTAAAGCTCTCTCTATTCTCATATTCTTTTACTTCAAAGATTCTCTGAAGTATTTGTAATCATCTTCAAGATTGTATCAACTTTACAACAAATAATAGTACAAGTTCATCTCTATAAGCTTACTATCTTATTCCTTCTTTTCTTATAATCATTCTTCTTTATTATCTTAGTTATTATTTATATTCTCATAACATGAAAGAGTTTTAGAAGAGACTTAACTCTTTAAAGCTTGTTAGAAGAAAAATGAAAATAAGAATGATGGCAATAGCAATGAAAATAAGAAGATTAGCAACTGAATCTTCAGAATTAACAGTAGAAATAGAAAAGTTAAACAATAAAATAATCAGAGTTAGAAAATTAATAAGTAATACTAAAACTAGTAAATCATTAAAAAGTGTTAAAGAAAGTATTAAAAATAAGAGAATCTATAGAACTAGACAAATAATTCATAGAGCAAGAATGATAGATTTACAAGAAATGTTACAACCGGCACCAGTTTTTCAAGTTCAAATGATTCAACCTTTACAAGATCAACTTTTACAAGAACCTTTATAAGTTCAACCTTTACAAGTGGTATATATATATATTATCGTATAAGCCTTAGAATTGTTGTGGCACTTAGTTATCCTTTGCTTTACGGCTAGAGGTAAGGCTTAAGGTAATTAGGGTGTTACAGTTATTATGCGAGTATCGGAATGGCTTCGTATGAGGTTCTGTATGGAAGAAAGTGCCAATCTCCACTATGTTGCTATGAATTTGGAGAATCCAGTTTATTGGGGCCTGAGTTAGTAACTGAAACCACCGAATAGATTAAGAAAATCCGAAATAGAATGTTTACTGCTCAAAGCCGCCAGAAAAGTTACGCTACCGATTAGAGATGAAAACCTTTGGAATTTAGTTAAGGAGATCATGTATTTCTAAAGGTCACTCCAACAACAGGAGTGGGTAGAGTGATCAAAGCAAAGAAATGGAATCCTCGTTACATCAGTCCGTTTCAGATTTTGAAGAAAACTGGGCCGGTGGTGTATTGGATAGCTTTACCGCCATATCTTTCGAACCTGCATGACGTATTTCATGTGTCGCAGCTTCGGAAGTGCACTTCTGATACCATGTGATGACAAGTCATCTTAGCCTAGTTTTACTAGTCTTTCTCTTTGTTTTTAATAAGTTTTATGCACTTTCTTGCATTATAAGTTAGTAATTTAGAGTGGAATTGCATGGTTTCTTTGAATCAACCAACCACCCTTTAATTGATACAAAATTATGAGGTTCAAGCTAAATTTAATTAATAATTAATTGATTTATAAACCTTGTGAATTTGGTGATACTTTGATTGGTTGATTTAATTACTTGTAGGTGAAGAAAGAAGAAAATAAGAAAAACGTGGCATAAGGAACGTATCCAAAGGAAGCAAAAAGCGTGCCCAAGAGAAGAAAAAGCGTAGCAACCTTGAAGAAGAAGGAAAGCTAAGTTGAGAAAGAAAACCGAGCTCCACAAGGAAAAATGGGAGAGAGCAAGGCACAAAGCTCAGTTAACTTAGTGAACTGAGCATCAAAGAAAGCAAGGCAAAGACATAAAGCTCAGTTCACTAAGTGAGCTTTATCGGGGGGCTTTTCAATATTAATTCAAGATGCAATTCCAAGGAATGGAGCCACCAAGTTTCGAACTCATGAACTAAGAGAGGCAAGGAACGCTCCTTGCAAGGAAAAGAAGAAGAAAATGGCCAAAAAGCTTCCTCCAAGGTTCGAACAAGGAACCTCACACTACCAAGCTTGCAAGGAAATTAAGCCAAGATGCTTTGGCTAAGATTCGAACCTGGGAACTCCGTGGAACACAAGGGAGGAGCGCTACTTTGGTGCAAAAAAAATGAGCCAAGATGGCTCTCCCAAGGTTCAAACCAAGGAGCTCCATGGGAAGCAAGGAAGGAGCGTCCAACCCCTCCAAGGAAATTAGCTTCAGATTTCCTCCACCAAGGGTCGAACTTGGAAGCTTGAGGACGCTACAATGGGGAGCTCAGTTAGTTTTCCCAACTGAGCACTACTCTCCCCCCATCACTCACACTTTGGCACACCAAGGATGGGATCAAGCGCACATTGACACGGCCAAAGAGGCCATGATGCGCACAACATTGACACACCAAAGGCAAGAATAGAGCTCAGTTCAATTTTTTAACTAAGCTCTATTGAAGAGCAACACGGACAAGGGGCTGGCGCACAATTTGGGCAAGCAAAAGACAAGTTTGGGCGCTCAGTTTGGTATTTAAACTGAGCTTTTCCCTGGGAGGTGCACTTGGGCCAAAATCCATCAAAAATCCAAATTAATTCATTTCTTCACCAAATTTTAAAGCCCACCCAAATTCTTAGATCTAAATTAGAAAGTGTATAAATAGGTGATAGTTTGATTTAGATAGAACCCTTTTTGCTTCTTTAAGAATTTTCATTTTTTGTAATTTTGAGCTTTTTACTTTGAATTTGGATCTTAGAGAATTTGGAAGGAGAATTGATCTCTCTTCTTCCTTGTTCTCGCTTGAGCAATCTTTACTTCTTGTATTGGATCTTGGGTGGAGAATTGAAGGAATTCTGTTTCAATCTCACCTTGAGATCTCTTTGTTTATTTTTTTGCATAATTCAAATTCTGTTTACTGCTTCTTCTCTTCTACTACTTCTGCAACTTACTTTTCTATTTCTTTTGCAATTGTTCTTGTTGGATCAAGGAAGGATTTGAGATCTAGACATATTTTCTAGTCTCTTCCACTCCTGAGATCTTTAATTTCTCTTTTTTATTTCTGCAATTGAGCTACATTTACTTTCTGTTTTATTTCCTCAAAGCATTTCTACTTTTCTGTTTAGATCTACTTTACTTCAATTCACCTTTTACTCTTCTGTTTATTGCAATTCCCTTGTTCTTGTTTAAATTCTGCAATCCTAGTTCCCAATTCCCTTTACAATTCAAGCAATTTACATTTCTTGCACTTTAAGATTCAGTCATTTACATTTCTTGCAATCTAAGTTTCTGCAATTTATATTCCTTGCACTTTAAGATTCAGCCTCTTTAATTTCTCTGCACTTTAATTTTCAGTCAATTACCCCTCTCCCTTTACATTTCTTGCAATTTAGCTTCTGTTAATTACAAACCACTCAAACCAATACTTGATTTGCTTGAATAAATCAACCACTAAACTAAAATTGCTCAATCCTTCAATCCCTGTGGGATCGACCTCACTCATGTGAGTTATTATTACTTGATATGACCTGGTACACTTGCCGGTTAGTTAGGGTGTTGGAATTCATTTCCAAAAAAATCCCATCACCAGCCATATTCTAGAACCTGAATCAGTTCAATTGAAAGAGGATTTAACGCTTCAAGTGACTCCGGTTCGAATTGACATACCAGTATTAAGTGGTTGTGCACAAAGGAAGTGGCACTAGTTAAAGTTGCTTGGAGTCAAGCTGGAATTGAAGAACATACTTGGGAACTCGAATCCGAAATGAGAAAGGACTATCCACACCTCTTTTCAGGTAATTGAATTTGAATTTTGAGGGCAAAATTCTTAATTAGGTGGGTAGGATGTAAAACCCGCGAAACTAATAAATAATTGGCCGATAAATTAATTACAATTAAAATAAATTAGCAAATTAAGTTTTATTAACCCAAAGAGGTAAAAATATTAAAAATACGAATTTCGGCACTAATTTTAAAGATTTTGGTCCAAAATCGGACCAACAAGCCAAATCGGTTAAACCGAACCCACTTTGGGCCTGATGAGCAGATAATTTATACCCTTTTGGCATTGTTTTTACATAGTTTTTAGTATGATTTAATTATTTTTTATTATATTTTTATTAGTTTTTATTCAAAAATCACATTTCTGGACCTTGCTATGAGTTGGTGTATTTTTCTGTGATTTCAGGTATTTTCTGGCTGAAATTGAGGGACCTGAGCAAAAATCTGATCCAAACGCTGAAAAAGGACTGCAGATGCTGTTGGATTCTGACCCTTCTGCACTCGAAGTAGATTTTCTGGAGCTACAGAAGCCCAATTTGCGTGCTCTCAATTGCGTTGGAAAGTAGACATCTTGGGCTTTCCAGAAACATATAATAGTCCATACTTTGCCCAAGATTTGATGCCCAAACTGGCGTCCAAAGCCAGCTTAAAACTTTATGGCGTAAAACGCTAGAACTGGCATAATTCTTGGCGTTAAACGCCCATTTTGGCACCCAGGGTGGCGTTTAACTCCAACTTTGGGCATATGCACATGAAAGCTTGAAAGCTAAGCCCAGACACGCATCAAGTGGGTCCCGGAAGTAGATTTCTGCACTATCTGCACTTAGTTACTCATTTTCTGTAAACCTAAGTTACTAGTCTAGTATAAAAACTACTTTTAGAGATTCATTCAGTAACTTATGACATTTTTACACTTTATATTGTATCTTCTATGGCATGAGTCTCTAAACCCCATAGGTGGGGGTGAGGAGCTCTGCTGTGTTTCAATGGATTAATGCAATTACTTCTGTTTTCTATTCAATCACGCTTGATTCTATTCTAAGATACTCATTCGTACTTCAATATAGAGAATGTGATGATCTGTGTGACACTCATCATTATCTTCAACTTATGAACGCGTGTCTGACAATCACTCTCGTTCTATCTGAGCTCAACGTAGCCATTGGGCGACAGCTTGAGTGCATATCTCTTGGGTTTCTAATCCACGGACCGAGTCCGGAGGTTAGAACCTTCGTGGTATAGGCTAGAACCAATTGGCAGTATTCTTGGGATCCGAAAAGTCTAAACCTTGTCTGTGGTATTCCAAGTAGGATCTGGGAAGGGATGACTGTGACGAGCTTCAAACCTGCGAATGTTGGGCACAGTTACAGTGTGCAAAACGACAAGGGTCCTATTCCGACTCTAGTGGGAACCGACAGATGATTAGCCGTGTGGTAGCTATACATGGTATTTTTCATCCGAGACAAGAAATCCGACAGTTGATTAGCCGTGCAGAGATCGTACCTGGTATTTTTCATCCGAAAGGATCATACAGCTTGCCATTGAAAGAAACCATGCGTGTTTGGAGAAGAAGACAGTAGGAAAGCAGAGATTCAGATGACAGAGCATCTCCAGAACCTCAGCCTGTTTCTCATTACTGAATCACAAGTACTAGTTATTTCATGTTATTTATTTTTCATAAATACAATCACTCTCATCGTTAATCTCCTGATTAAGATTTACAAAATAACCATAGCTTGCTTCAAGCCGACAATCTTCGTGGGATCGACCCTTACTCACGTAAGGTATTACTTGGACGACCCAGTGCACTTGCTGGTTAGTTGTGCGGAGTTGTGAAAAGTGTAATCACGATTTCCCACACCAAGTTTTTGGCGTCATTGCCGGGGATTGTTCGAGTTTGGACAACTAACGGTTTATTTTGTTGCTTAGATTAGGAAAAATTTATCTTTTTTAGTTTAGAGTCACTAAAATTGAGTCTTCTATTATTGTTTTTGGTTAAAATTTTAAGATCCTTATTTTCTTTTTCTAAATTATTTTCGAAAATTTTTAAAACCAATAACCTCATAATTTAGTCTTCTGTTTGAGTTTAGTTTTATATTTTAAGTTTGGTGTCAATTGCATGATTTTATTTTTCTTTCAATTTTTCGAATTATTAGTGTCCAAAGTAGAAAAAATTTTTTAAGTTTAGTGTCCTTTGTGTTTTTATTTTCTTAAAAATTTTCAAAATTTGCTCTTGGTGTTCATCTTGATCTTCAAAGTGTTCTTGGTGTTCATCTTGACATTCAAAGTTTTCTTGTTTGCTTTCTTTGTTTTGATCTAAAAATTCTAAGTTTGGTGTCATTTTATTGTTTTTCTCTTTCCTCATTAAATTTTTTTATTTTTGGTGACCTTTCCTCATTAAATTTAAAAACTCAATAAAATATATTTTCCTTTATTTGCTCATTATTTTTGAATTCCTTAGGCTGACTTAGTCAAAATTTTTAAAATTTGGTAGTTTCTTATTAGGCAAGTTAAAATTTCAATTTTAAAAATTTATCTTCTTAAATCTTTTTCAAAACAAATTCTTTTTCAAATTTCTTTTATTATTTTTCGAAAATTTTTTATAAAATTTTTCCAAATCTTTTTCTTATTCATAATTTTCGAATTACTTGTGCTATTTTATTATTTTGATTGAAAAATTTTAAGTTTGGTGTTTTCTTGTTGAGAAAGTTTCAATCTTCAAATTTTAAAATCACACCCTTTTTCAAATCTTTTCTTTTATTTATTTATTTTTACAAGTATCTTTAATTTTAAGACATATCTTTTTCAAAACCCCCTAACCACTTTCTCTCTCTTCACTTTTTTCGAAAATCATATCCAAAATTTTTCAAATCCTTTTGATTAATTAATCATTTTAGTATTCTAATTTTTTATTTTATTTTTTCTTTTAGTTTTCGAAAATTATATTCTATTTTCCAATCAGTTTATTTTATTTTATCTTATTTCCTTTTTAGTTCGGTTTATCCTTAATTAAATAAAATAAAAACAAAAATATATTTTATTTGTAATTCACATCATCTCCCTTTCTCCATCATAGACCTAAGTAGAAATGAACAGTCCAGAAGGACTCTGGGGTCATATGCTAACCCCACTAATGCTTCCTATGGGAGTAGTATCTGTATACCTCCCATCAGAGCTAGCAGTTTTGAGCTAAATCCTCAGCTCATTATCATGGTGCGGCAAAATTGTCAGTATTCCGGTCTTCCATAGGAAGAACCTACTGAGTTTCTGGCACAGTTCTTACAAATTGCTGACACAGTACGTGATAAGGAAGTAGATCAGGATGTCTACAGATTATTACTGTTTCCATTTACTGTAAAAGATCAAGCTAAGAGGTGGTTAAACAACCAACCCACAGCAAGCATAAGAACATTGAAACAGTTATCAGACAAATTCCTAAATCAATATTTCCCTCCAAAAAGGATGACACAGCTAAGGCTGGACATCCAAGGCTTTAAACTAGAGGATAATGAATCCCTTTATAATGCTTGAGAGAGGTACAGAGGGATGCTAAGGAAATGTCCCTCTGAAATATTTTCAGAATGGGTGCAGTTAGACATCTTTTACTATGGGTTTACAGAAAAGGCCCAAATATCTCTAGACCACTCAGCTGGTGGATCTATACATATGAGAAAGACAATTGAAGAGGCTCAAGATCTCATTGATACAGTTGCTAGAAATCAATATCTGTACTTAAGTAGTGAGTCCTCCATGAAAGAAGAAGTTAAAGCAGTATCTACTGAATTTAGTCCTCAAGAACAAGTTACTGAACTCAATCAGCAATTGCTTACTATAACAAAACAGTTAGCAAAATTTAAAGAGATGCTGTAAGAAATCAAAGATGCTAATGAGAATATGGAAAAACACTTGAATCAGACAAGATAGTAGCTATCTAAACAGATAACAGAAGAATACCAAGTTGTTTAATTAAGGAATGGGAAGACATTGAATGTCTCAATTCAAAGCAGCAGGAAGCCAAGAAAGGAACAACTAACAAAAAATTACTAAGCCACTGCTCAAAATCCCTCTGAGGACAGTAAGAGCCCAGAGAGGAATGATTCTGGCGTTCAAACGCCAGAAAGGGGTGAAGAATTGGCGTTAAACACCCAAAGGATAACCAATTCTGGCGTTCAAACGCCAGAAAAGGGTGGCAACCTGGCGTTAAACGCCCAAAAAGCACCCAATTCTGGCGTTCAAACGCCAACAAGGGATCAGACACCTGCAAGTGCTGATAACAACCCCCTTAAGCAGGCTTCTCCAACCACTTCTGTAGGAAATAAACCTGCAGAAACTAAGGTTGAAGAATACAAAGCCAAGATGCCTTATCCTCAGAAACTCCGCCAAGTGGAATAGGATAAATAATTTGCCCGCTTTGCAGACTATCTCAGGACTCTTGAAATAAAGATTCCGTTTGCAGAGGCACTTGAGCAAATACCCTCTTATGCTAAGTTCATGAAAGAGATCTTAAGTCATAAGAAGGATTGGAGAGAAACTGAAAAAGTTTTTCTCACTGAAGAATGCAGTGCAGTCATTCTAAAAATCTTACCAGAAAAGCTTAAAGATCCTGGAAGCTTTATGATACCATGCACATTAGAGGGTGCTTGTACCAAGACAGCTCTATGTGATCTTGGGGCAAGTATCAACCTAATACCTGCATCCACTATCAAAAAGCTTGGTTTGACTGATGAAGTTAAACCAACCCGGATATACCTTTAACTTGCTGATGGCTCCATTAAGATTCCATCAGGCATAATTGAGGACATGATTGTCAAGGTTGGGCTATTTGCCTTTCCCACTGACTTTGTAGTGCTGGAAATGGAGAAGCACAAGAGTGCAACTCTCATTTTAGGAAGACCATTCCTAGCAACTGGACGAACCCTCATTGAGAGTTGATGAGGATGAGTTCAAATTGAATGCTGTCAAAGCTATGCAGCATCCAGACACTTCAAAAGACTGCATGAGCACTAACATTATTGACCCCCTGGTAGAAGAGGTCAATATGACTGGGAGTCTTGAATCAGAGCTAGAGGACATTTTTAAAGATGTTCAGCCTGATCTGGTGGAACCAGAGAAAACAGAAGAACCTCTGAAAACTCCTCAGGAAGAGGAGAAACCTCCTAAATCCAAGCTCAAACCACTACCACCATCCCTGAAATATGCTTTTCTGGGAGAAGATGACACTTTTTCAATAATCATAAGCTCTACTTTAGAGCCACAGGAAGAGAAAGCACTAATTCATGTGCTAAGGACACACAAGAGCTCTTGGGTGGTCCATAAGTGATCTTAAGGGCATTAGCCCAGCCAGATGCATGCACAAGATCCTATTGGAGGATGATGCCAAGCCAGTAGTTTAACCACAGAGGCGGCTGAATCCAGCCATGAAGGAAGTGGTGCAGAAAGAGGTCACTAAGTTACTAGAGGCTAGAATTATTTATCCTATTTCTGATAGCCCCTAGGTGAGCCCCGTCTAAGTTATCCCCAAGAAGGGAGCCATGACAGTGGTTCATAATGAAAAGAATGAACTGGTTCCTACAAGAACAGTTACAGGGTGGCGTATGTGTATTGACTACAGAAGACTCAATACAGCCACCAGAAAGGATCATTTTCCTTTACCATTCATAGACCAGATGCTAGAGAGACTAGCAGGTCATGAATACTACTGCTTTTTGGATGGCTATTCAGGTTACAACCAAATTGCAGTAGATCCTCAAGACCAAGAGAAAATAGCATTCACATGTTCTTCTGGAGTATTTGCCTACAGAAGGATGTCATTTGGTCTGTGCAATATGATGGCATTTTTGTGGAAAACTGAATTTCCCAAAACACCAAAAACTCACCGGCAAGTGTACCGGGTCGTATCAAGTAGTAAAACTCACTTAGAGTGAGGTCGATCCCACAGGGATTGATGGATCAAGCAACTTTAGTGGGTGATTAGTTTAGTCAAGCTAACATTGAAGTGAAATTGGTTGAAATGTAGCCAACAGAAAGTAAATTGACAAGAATTTAAAGTTGCAGAAAGTAAATGAGCAAAATCTTAAAGTGTAAGAAATGTAAATTGCAGAAACTTAAATGACAAGAGATGTAAATTGCATAAAATGTAAAGGGGATTGGGTGCAAGGAATTTAAATGAAAGCAGTAAATCAGTAACTTAGAACAATTGCAGAAGAATTAACTTGCATGAAAAGTAAAATAGAAGCAGTAATTCAAGCAACTGGAAATCTAAATTGCAGGAAGAATAAAAGGGACTGGGTGCTGGGAGCAATGTAAACAGATAAGCAAAATTGTAGTGAGTTAAAACTTAGAGCAATTGCAGGAAATGTAAATTGGAAGCAATGCAACAGAAAGTAAAAATGCTTGAAAGATTAAAAACAGAAAAGCAATGCTTAATTTGCAGCAATTTGAAAGGGTGTTGAAGATCTCAGGGGTGGAGGAGACTAGAAAACAAGTCTAGATCTCTAATCCTTCCTTGATCCAACAAGAACAATAGCAAAATGAAAATGGAAAAGTAAACTGCAGAAGAAGAACAAGGGAAGTTGCAGATGGAGAATGAAAACAGAATTCCTTCCAATCTCAATCCAAAATTTCAAAACAGAAAAGAAAACTAAGAGAGAAAGCAAAATGAAAACTAAAGAGTGCACAACTCCCTATTGGAGCTAGCCTCCATACAATTCAGCTCCCCTTTTGAAGATGATAGTGATGCCTTTATATAGGCTTTTTACAAAATGAAAATAAAATAAAATTGAAATGAAAAACAAATTAAATGAAAATCCTAATTCTAGCTTGTTCTTGTGCCTTTGAGTGATGATGTGGGCTTTGCTTGCTTTGGATCTGAGGAGAAATGGGTTTGGTTAGCCTTGATTCAATTTGGAGAAGAATTGAATTTAAATGGAATTTTTATTCAATTTTTGGTCCATGGGTGTTGCTCCCAGGGGAAAGCTCAGTTGGAAAACCCAACTTAGCTTTCAAGTTGTGCTTGTCCGTGCCATTTTGTGCGTCCCAGCCCCTTAGTGTGCCAAATTGTTGCGCATCATGCTTGCTCCTTGGTGCCTTTGGGCGTGCCAAAATGTGGGGAAAAGGGGTGCTCAGTTGGAAAAGTTAACTGAGCTTTCCTTTGAGTGCTTTGTGTAGCGCTCCACTTGGTCCCTTGGGTGCTTGGTTCGAACCCTTGTTGAAGCCTTTTCCAAATGTTACACTTTGATTTTCTTTGAGGAGGAGCCCGATAAAGCTAAGTTGGAAAAGTGAACTGAGCACTATTTTGCTCTTGCCTTGCTTTCCTTGTGTCTCCCCCTTCGAGCCTTGGTGAAAGCATTGGCTGATTTTTTTGCTTATTTTTAGCCCTTAAAGATGCCTTTCACTCGTGCCTCAATTTCATGCCAAATATGGACTATGATACATCGTTGGAAAGCTCTGAATGTCAGCTTTCCAACGCAACTGGAAGCACATCAATTGGACGTCTGTAGCTTAAGTTATTGCCCTTTGAAGAAGGCATGGTCATGCTGTAAACGCCCACTTTTAACTTAGCGAAATTTCTTGCCTCCAAACACATTTTTCTTGTACGGCAAAGCTAAGTTCACTTAGTGAACTGAGCTTTGTGTGCTGATTGTTCATGCTTCCTTTATTTGGTCATGGGCCACGCTTTTAAAAGCGTGGCCTAAGGCTCCAAAGTGTGCTCCAACTTCAAAGTGTGCCCCAAAGCTCTTTTTTTCTCCTTTTTAGCTTATTTTGTGCTTCTTTTTCTTCTTATTTCCTACCAAATTTATAAAATTAAAAGATCAAGGAAATACACCATTTAAGCATAAAAGAATGTAATATTTAAGCACTAATTATCAATTTCTTGTATGAAAAAGCATAGAAAAACATGACATGGTGACATGTCATCACAACACCAAACTTAAACCTTGCTTGTCCTCAAGCAAGAAAAGAATCATGCAATAAAGATTGACAATCCAAGGTAAGAAGAATAGCAACTCAATGTTCATGGTTAGCTAGTTTTCTAAGTATGCTACAATCACAAAAGAAATGTAAATGATTGATGCTTCTATCTAGCTCAATTTATGAAATCTTTTCCTTATAATTTTCCCTTGAAACAAGCTTTTGATTTTCTTATTAGCTTCTCCTTTTGGGTGCTTTGCCCCATGAGTTAATAACAAAGCTACGACTCTAAATGCTTTGTTTTCAAGTATTACCACTTGATACATAAGCACCACAAGCATTTAATTAGAGGACTTCATTAAGCTCATTTTTCTTTTTCTTTTCTTGACTCTCTAATCATTGATGCTCAGAACCTTGAGCTTTGAGGGAGTGCTTTTGCACTTGAGCCTAGCCTTGACTTCTAAGTGTTTTGTTTTCAAGCATTTGGCTTGATACATAAACACCACAAGTACTTAACAAATTGTCATTGGTACTCAGAGCCTTCAGCTTTCTCATTCTTTCCCTTTTTCTTTTTTTTTTGCTTTAATTGTATTTGCTTCTTCAAGGTTTTCATGATTTTCAAAAGATTTCACAAATTGTCCTAGATGAAAACTTCAATTAAATAAAATCCAATGCAATTGAGCAACAATTAATCATACTAGCTTTCCAATACTTGTATGCACATGCTAAAATCTTCTTTAATGCCTTGTTTGTTTATGATCATGATACTTTACTGCTTTAAGCTTTACAAAACTCAAGTTGGTAGTCATAATGGCATGGCAACATGTTACAAATCAATATTCAAGCTATGCTTATTCATACCACACATGCATACAGAGAATATAAAGACAATCATGCAAAATACAGTGCTGGAAACAAAGGAGAGGAAAAGGAACTTTACAACCTTGTAGTCCATCTTCTCTATTGTTGTCATTTTCCTCTTATTCTTCCCTTTCCCTTGCCAAAATCAGAATGCTTGCTCATCCTCAAGCAACAATTAGAACAATGGCTATGGGGCTAAGATGGATCATGAATGTCTTATACAATGAAATGTTAGTAACACATGTGTTTTAAGCAAGCAAAATTAAAGATAACAATCAAGGCACAAGAGACAGAGACATTTTGATTGCATAGATAAGAAGGTGTGCACAATACATTGCATAAAAGATAAGTGACACACCAAACTTAGTGTGACACTTTCACTTGGAATCAATGCAAGTATCTAGTAAAGATTGGAAAAAAATTGTGTTGCATAGCAACACCAAACTTAGAATGCAATCATATGTCAATTTTATTTAACTAAAAACTAAGCAAATGAAGCTGTTATTTGTTAAGTACAATCACCAAGCCAAGAATCTGTCATGAATAAAGCTCTCTTGGTAGTGTATTAACAAACACAGTAAATAAAAGAAAGCATTTAAAACAAGGAAATGACTAAAAACAAAGAGAAAACTAAAATTGTCTAACTAAAAGAAAGATAACAGTGCAAAGAACATTATGATTATGCAAACAAGTGGTGTTGCTGAATGATTTGCATAGAAAAATAAGTGGCACACCAAACTTAGAATCTTGGTGTGTCACTTTCATTTTTGATTTGATGCAATCATCCAAAAAGATTGAAAACAATTTTTTGCAAGGCAACACCAAACTTAGAATGTAACCATATGCCAATTTATTGAATTTAAACAAAGCAAAGAAAGAAAGCAAAGCAAGGAAGAGAAACATTACCTACTGTTGGCATGTTGCTCTTCACTTTCTTCCTCTTCTTCCAATTTGTTAAGAGGAATGACCTCAAGGGAGGAGAAGATTCAGCTATTGCCCCCTGTCTTGGTTTCCTCTCAGCAAGCTTTCTTTTGTACATGGCTTGACTGAGCTTACTTGCTAGTGGTTTAGGGGTTGGATTGCTTGTGGTTGACTTCCTCTTGAATGTTGTCCTTGGTATTTTGGTCACAATCCTCTTCTCGGTGCTTTTGTTAATTGCCTTCACATCCTTGAATTCAAGACATGGTTGCTGTGTGATTTTTGGAGTGTTTCCTTCATTAAGGGCCTCTTGAACTGGTGGTTCCATGAGCCCTTCCTTCATGTGATTTTCTGCTTCACTTGAGAATGGACGTCCTTGATTGTCCTCCTCAATTTCTTGCTCCTCCACTTCCTCTTTTACACTCAGCATTTGTTTTAATAGCTCTTTCATAGAGGAGGTTTGTTGATCTTCCCAACATTTTTTCATCTCCTCTTCATATCTTTTAATCTCAGATTCAATTGTTGAGACTTTTTGGTCCAGGTGGGTTTGAGGAGGTTGTGAGTGTTCAGGTTCTTTTGTCACCTCAAGTGTAGTTTCATTTTCAACTATTTCCACCATCTCTTCCTTTTTCACTAAAAATTCACTTGACTCAGTAGCCTCTTCCTCTTGTTTTTCCTTCTTCTTCATTGCACTCACCAGTTGGCTTAATTGCGCTTCCATGTTTTTGAGGGAGTTCTCTTGTTCTTTCTGGTATTTCTCTTTCTCCTCCGCAAGTCTTTTGAGCATGGACTCAAGCTTTGAGAGGCCTTGGTTCATGGAAATTTGTGTGGGTGGTGAGTTTTGGCAAGGATTTTGTGTGGAGACAAAGTCCAGTGATGAAGAATTTTCAAATGAAGAACTAGAAGGTGAGGTTGGAAAATTTTGTATAAGTGAATTGATAGTACGTTCGAGTGAAGATGGCTCTTGATAAGTGGAATATGGGCTCTCAACTGTTTTCTGGTTTTGCTTCCCCCAGCCATCATTAGAATAGCAACTTGCATCATTTTGTGGTGGAGGAAGATATCCCATGTGATTTTCTTGCTCATCTTGTGTCTCTGAAGCAAATCTCCATGAATTGGAGTGCTCAGAATGTGTATTCTCTTGGTGATATTCCCAGCCACCATTAGAGATTGGTGATGGTGGGTAATATCCCATAAAATTTGTTTGATCATAAGATGAGTTGAACTCCATTTGAATTTTGTAAAACACAACGCCAAATAAAATTGAAATTCATGTTTCAGATGATATTTGCTTAGTGAGGCAAAAACACAAACACCTTGGTTTCAAGAACAAAAAACAAAGAAAATGCTTAATCTAGACTTCTCACCCACTTAATCATTGTTGATCTAAATCAATCCCCGGCAACGGCGCCAAAAACTTGATGGCATTTTTGTGGAAAACTGAATTTCCCAAAACACCAAAAACTCACCGGCAAGTGTACCGGGTCGTATCAAGTAGTAAAACTCACTTAGAGTGAGGTCGATCCCACAGGGATTGATGGATCAAGCAACTTTAGTGGGTGATTAGTTTAGTCAAGCTAACATTGAAGTGAAATTGGTTGAAATGTAGCCAACAGAAAGTAAATTGACAAGAATTTAAAGTTGCAGAAAGTAAATGAGCAAAATCTTAAAGTGTAAGAAATGTAAATTGCAGAAACTTAAATGACAAGAGATGTAAATTGCATAAAATGTAAAGGGGATTGGGTGCAAGGAATTTAAATGAAAGCAGTAAATCAGTAACTTAGAACAATTGCAGAAGAATTAACTTGCATGAAAAGTAAAATAGAAGCAGTAATTCAAGCAACTGGAAATCTAAATTGCAGGAAGAATAAAAGGGACTGGGTGCTGGGAGCAATGTAAACAGATAAGCAAAATTGTAGTGAGTTAAAACTTAGAGCAATTGCAGGAAATGTAAATTGGAAGCAATGCAACAGAAAGTAAAAATGCTTGAAAGATTAAAAACAGAAAAGCAATGCTTAATTTGCAGCAATTTGAAAGGGTGTTGAAGATCTCAGGGGTGGAGGAGACTAGAAAACAAGTCTAGATCTCTAATCCTTCCTTGATCCAACAAGAACAATAGCAAAATGAAAATGGAAAAGTAAACTGCAGAAGAAGAACAAGGGAAGTTGCAGATGGAGAATGAAAACAGAATTCCTTCCAATCTCAATCCAAAATTTCAAAACAGAAAAGAAAACTAAGAGAGAAAGCAAAATGAAAACTAAAGAGTGCACAACTCCCTATTGGAGCTAGCCTCCATACAATTCAGCTCCCCTTTTGAAGATGATAGTGATGCCTTTATATAGGCTTTTTACAAAATGAAAATAAAATAAAATTGAAATGAAAAACAAATTAAATGAAAATCCTAATTCTAGCTTGTTCTTGTGCCTTTGAGTGATGATGTGGGCTTTGCTTGCTTTGGATCTGAGGAGAAATGGGTTTGGTTGGCCTTGATTCAATTTGGAGAAGAATTGAATTTAAATGGAATTTTTATTCAATTTTTGGTCCATGGGTGTTGCTCCCAGGGGAAAGCTCAGTTGGAAAACCCAACTTAGCTTTCAAGTTGTGCTTGTCCGTGCCATTTTGTGCGTCCCAGCCCCTTAGTGTGCCAAATTGTTGCGCATCATGCTTGCTCCTTGGTGCCTTTGGGCGTGCCAAAATGTGGGGAAAAGGGGTGCTCAGTTGGAAAAGTTAACTGAGCTTTCCTTTGAGTGCTTTGTGTAGCGCTCCACTTGGTCCCTTGGGTGCTTGGTTCGAACCCTTGTTGAAGCCTTTTCCAAATGTTACACTTTGATTTTCTTTGAGGAGGAGCCCGATAAAGCTAAGTTGGAAAAGTGAACTGAGCACTATTTTGCTCTTGCCTTGCTTTCCTTGTGTCTCCCCCTTCGAGCCTTGGTGAAAGCATTGGCTGATTTTTTTGCTTATTTTTAGCCCTTAAAGATGCCTTTCACTCGTGCCTCAATTTCATGCCAAATATGGACTATGATACATCGTTGGAAAGCTCTGAATGTCAGCTTTCCAACGCAACTGGAAGCACATCAATTGGACGTCTGTAGCTTAAGTTATTGCCCTTTGAAGGAGGCATGGTCATGCTGTAAACGCCCACTTTTAACTTAGCGAAATTTCTTGCCTCCAAACACATTTTTCTTGTACGGCAAAGCTAAGTTCACTTAGTGAACTGAGCTTTGTGTGCTGATTGTTCATGCTTCCTTTATTTGGTCATGGGCCACGCTTTTAAAAGCGTGGCCTAAGGCTCCAAAGTGTGCTCCAACTTCAAAGTGTGCCCCAAAGCTCTTTTTTTCTCCTTTTTAGCTTATTTTGTGCTTCTTTTTCTTCTTATTTCCTACCAAATTTATAAAATTAAAAGATCAAGGAAATACACCATTTAAGCATAAAAGAATGTAATATTTAAGCACTAATTATCAATTTCTTGTATGAAAAAGCATAGAAAAACATGACATGGTGACATGTCATCACAATACACCTGCAACCTTTCAGAGGTGCATGCTCTCCATCTTCTCTGATATGGTAGAGAAATGTCTGGAAGTCTTCATGGATGACTTCTCAGTATTTGGAAACTCATTCAGCTCCTGTCTTGACCATCTAGCACTTGTTCTGAAAAGGTGCCAAGAGACTAACCTGGTTTTAAACTGGAAAAAATGTCACTTTATGGTGACTGAAGGAATTGTCCTTGGGCACAAAATTTCAAATAAGGGAATAGAGGTGGATCAAGCTAAGGTAGAGGTAATTGAAAAATTACCACCATCTACCAATGTTAAGGCAATCAGAAGCTTTCTGGGGCATGCAGGATTCTATAGGAGGTTTATAAAGGATTTCTCAAAAATTGCAAAATCTCTGAGCAATCTGCTAGCTGCTGACACGCCATTTATCTTTGACACAGAGTGTCTGCAGGCGTTTGAGACTCTGAAAGCTAAGCTGGTCACAGCACCAGTCATTTCTGCACCAGACTGGACATTACCATTTGAACTAATGTGTGATGCCAGTGACCATGCCATTGGTGCAGTATTGGGACAGAGGCATAACAAGCTTCTGCATGTCATTTATTATGCTAGTCGTGTTTTAAATAACGTGCAGAAGAATTACACAACCACAGAAAATGAGTTACTTGCAGTGGTTTATGCCATTGACAAGTTCAGATCTTATTTAGTGGGATCAAAAGTGATTGTGTACACTGACCATGCGGCTCTAAAATATCTCTTCACAAAGCAGGATTCAAAACCCAGACTCATCATATGGGTGTTGCTTCTGTAAGAGTTTGATATAGAAATAAGACGCAGGAAAGGAACAGAGAACCAGGTAGTAGATCACCTGTCCCAGATAGAACCAGTAGCAGGGGCGTCCCTCCCTCCTACTGAGATCTCTAAAACCTTTTCAAATGAGCAACTCTTTACCATTCAGGAATTACCATGGTTTGCAGACACTGCAAACTATAAAGCTGTGAGATTCATACCCAAAGAGTACAGTAAGCAACAAAAAAATTGATTTCTGATGCAAAGTACTACTTGTGGGATGAACCATATCTCTTTAAGAGGTGTGCAGACGGAGTAATCCGCAGATGTGTGCCTAGAGAAGAAGCACAGAATATCCTATGGCATTGCCATAGATCACAATATGGAGGACACTTTAGAGGTGAGCGAACAGCCACAAAGGTTCTCCAATGTGGTTTCTAATGGCCTACTCTCTATAGAGACTCACGAGAGTTTGTACGTAACTGTGACAATTGCCAGAGAGCTGGTAATTTGTCTCAAGGTTATACCATGCCTCAGCAAGGGATCCTAGAGATTGAGCTATTTGATGTATGGGGTATTGACTTCATGGGACCTTTCCCACCATCATATTCAAACACTTATATTCTGGTGGTAGTAGACTATGTATCTAAATGGGTAGAGGTAATTACAACACCCACTAATGATACTAAGACAGTAATGAAGTTCCTCCAGAAGCATATCTTCAGCAGGTTCGGTTTCTCTAGCTGATCAGTGATGGAGGAACTCATTTCTGCAATAAATAGCTTGACTCTGCTCTGGTCAGATATGGAATTAACCATAAAGTGGCAACTCCATATCATCCACAGACAAATGGGCTGGATGAAGTCTCAAATAGAGAACTAAAACAAATCCTGGAACAGACTGAAAGTACCCGTAGAAGGGATTGGGCAAGAAGTCTGGATGATGCTCTGTGGGCATACAGAACCGCATTCAAGACTCCTATAGGGACCTCTCCATACTAGCTTGTGTATGGAAAAGCCTATCATCTGCCAGTGGAACTGGAACACAAGGCCTACTGGGTAACCAGGTTCCTATACCTTGATTCTAAGGTAGCTGGAGAAAAAAGATTACTCCAGTTGAATGAGCTGGAGGAGTTCAGACTCAATGATTTCGAAAATGCTAAAATTTACAAGGAGAAAGTAAAAAGGTGGCATGACAAAAGGCTGTCATCTAGAGTCTTTAAGAAAGGACAGAAGGACCTGCTGTTTAACTCTAGGCTCAGATTGTTCCCTGGGAAATTGAAATCCTAGTGGAGAGGACCATATGTGATTACAAGTGTGTCACCATATGGTTATGTAGAGCTTCAAGATATTGATTCTGACAAAAAGTTTATTGTTAATGGACAGAGAATCAAACATTATCTTGAAGGTGATGTTGAGCAAGAATGCTCAAAACTGAGACTAAATTAAAAAGCTCAGTAAAGTCCAGCTAAAGACAGTAAAGAAGCGCTTGCTGGGAGGCAACCCAGCCATTATCAAAGAATTAGATGTTTATAACAATTATATAAGTCCATTTAATTTTGTTGTTCGTGTTTATTAATGCTTTTTCAGTGAACAAGTCAAGGATATGAAGGTTCAGAACATAAAGCAGAAGAATCACAGAGAAAAAGAGCTCACTGGCATCAAAACGCCAGTAAAGAGGCAATTTGGGCGTTAAATTCTAGAATGGCTACCATTCTGGGCGTTTAACGCCAGAATTGGCAGCATCCTGGGCGTTCAAAAAAATGCCCAGTAAGGAAGGATTTCTGGCGTTTAACGCCAGCCAGGGTATCTGGCTATGCGTTAAACGCCCAAAATGGCCACCAGATGGGCGTTAAACGCAAGAATGACTATCATTCTGGGCGTTTAATGCCAGCACAGCTAGGGGAGAGGTAATTTCGTTCCCAATTCAATTTTTTTCGAATTTTCATGTTTTAAATCAAAATTTTCTGCATCCAAACATTACAAACATTCATTTTTTTAATTTCCATTCACAAAAATTTATAATCTTATAAATTCTTTTTAATTCTTTTTCAATTCTTTTCAATTCCTTTTCAAAACCTCACTCATATTTCCAATTTCTTTTCAAATCTTTTTAACTCATTCATATTATCTTTTATTTCATAGATGGATAAACAAAAATTCAGATCTAACTTCCTCAAATCTTTTTCATATCTCTTAATTTTGAAAACAATCTTCTCTTTTGCATATCATGTTTATCTTTTATCAATCATATCTTTCAAAGCATATCTTTTTCTAAAATTTCGAACCCATTCCCTCCCTCCCCTTTATTTATACATTCGGCCATCACCTCTCCTCCCTCATTCGAATCCTTCTCTCCATTTATTCATCTTCTTTCTTTTTATTTTGCTTGAGGACAAGCAAATCGCTAAGTTTGGTGTGCTTTTCGTGATCCCTGAGTTAAAACAAACCAATCTCATGGCACCCAAAGGAAGACAAAATGTTTCAAGAGAGAAGAAAGAAAGCAATCCAAAACCACGTTGAATGCATGAAAACTTCTGCACCAAAGAACATGCAGACCATTACTTCAAAATTGTGTGTAGAAGATCAGTGATCCCGGAAGTTAGGTTCAATCTGAAAGAAGATGAATACCCGGAGATCCAAGAGCAGATTCAAAATAGGGGCTGGGAAGTCCTAGCTAATCCTGAGATACATGTTGGAAGAAACATGGTCCAGGAATTCTATGCAAATCTATGGATGACAGAGAAGTAAAGATTACATGGAACTGCTTTCTACACCTTTCGGACTATGGTCAGAGGGAAGGTAATTTACTTCCATTTTGACAAAGTGAGAGAGGTTCTTAAACTTCCTCAACTACAAGATGATCCAGAGTCCTTTAACAGGAGAATGGCCAAGGATAAAAGGCTAGATCAAGTTCTAGAGGACATATGCAACCCTGGAACCAAGTGGATTACCAATTCAAAAGGTGTCCCAAACCAGTTAAATAGAGGAGATCTCAAACCAGTTGCTAGAGGGTGGCTGGATTTCATAGGGCATTCTATACTCCCAACCAGCAATCGATCTGAAGTCACTGTCAAGAGAGCAGTGATGATCCACTGTATTATGCTGGGGAAGGAGGTAGAGATTCATCAGCTGATCCCTGTTGAAATGTACATGTTTGCAAACAAGGAATCCACTGAGGCCAAATTGGCCTACCCAAGCTTGATTAGTCTGTTATGCAAAGATGCTGGGGTACAAATGGGTGTAGATAAATACATCACAGTTGAACGTCCAATCACCAAAAAAGTGATGGATGGACCTCAAATTCAAGATAACCTCATCAAGAGGGGGGCGCATGAGATCTTTCTAGAAATTCCTCAATTCGACTATTGGGCCCGCTTAGAAGCATCTGTCACCAAGCTATAGGAAGTTGTGAATCAACTCAAAGAAGAGCAGCAGAATCAAAATAGCATGCTCTGTAAAATGCTCATAAAA
This sequence comes from Arachis hypogaea, assembly GCF_003086295.3. Classification (NCBI taxonomy): domain Eukaryota; kingdom Viridiplantae; phylum Streptophyta; class Magnoliopsida; order Fabales; family Fabaceae; genus Arachis; species Arachis hypogaea. The sequence goes on along the minus strand of NC_092046.1, from coordinate 82,922,151 downwards.
CAAGAGAAACAAAGGTGTGAGATACAAGAGCTAAAGCGTCAGAAGCTATCCCTTGAAGAGTTGGACGTCCAACAGATTGAAGGAGCACCTACCCCTCAAAATCAAGGTTGTTAAGTCCTAACTCTGTGATAACTTTTATTATTAGAAACCTATTTTAAGAGTTTCATAAGCATTAATACTAGAGTCATTTATTTTTGTGTCTTTAATTTCCTTTCTTTTATTATTATTTGTCTGTTTTTAAGTTTATTTTATGTCTTATTTTTATTACATGATCAATAAAGTTTAGAGTTTATGTCTTGAAGCTATGAATGATTCCATGAATCCCTCACCTTTCTTAAATGAATAATATTTTTATTTGCAAAAGAACAAGAAGTACATGGGTTTCAAAATTTATCTTGAAATTAGTTTAATTATTTTGATGTGGTGGCAATAATTTTTGTTTTCTGAATGAATGCTTGAACAGTGCATATTTTTTATTTTGTTGTTTATGAATGTTAAAATTATTGGCTCTTGAAAGAATAATGAAAAAGGAGAAATGTTATTGATAATCTGAAAAATCATAAAATTGATTCTTGAAGCAAGAAAAAGCAGTGAAAAGCTTGCAAAAAAAAAAGGGGGGAGAAAAGAAAAAAAAGTGGCGAACAAAAAAAAGAGAAAAAGAAAGAAAAAGAAAAAGCAAGCAGTAAAAGCCAATAACCCTTTAAACCAAAAGGTAAGGGTAAAAAAAAAGGGATTCAAGGCTTTGAGCATTAATGGATAGGAGGGCCTAAAGGAATAAAATCATGGCCTAAGCGGCTAAACCAAGCTGTCCCTAACCATGTGCTTGTGGCGTGAAGGTGTCAAGTGAAAAGCTTGAGGCTGTGGTGCACAAAATCACAATCACACTTTTGTAATTCCGCACAACTAACCAGCAAGTGCACTGGGTCATCCAAGTAATACCTTACGTGAGTAAGGGTCAATCCTACGGAGATTGTCGGCTTGAAGCAAGCTATGGTTATTTGTAACTCTTAGTCAGGATATCAATAATAATTCTCAGTTTTAATTGGAATGAGTAAAAGAGCATGGATTAAATAATACTTGTTATGCAGTATGGAGAACAGGTTGAGGTTTTGGAGATCCTCTATCTTCTGAAGCTCTGCTTTCCTACTGTCTTCTTCTTCACGCACGCAAGGCTCCTTCTATGGTAAGTTGTATGTTGGTGGATCACCGTTGTCAATGGCTACCATCCGTCCTCTCAGTGAAAATAGTCCAACTACGGATTTCGTAGGGCTAATCATCTGTCGGTTCTCACTAGTGATGGAATAAGATCCATTGATCCTTTTGCACACTATCACTGCGCCCAACATTTGTGAGTTTGAAGCTCGTCACAGTCATCCCTTCCCGGATCCTACTCGGAATATCACAGACAAGGTTTAGACTTTCCGGATCTCAAGAATGCTACCAATTGATTCTAGCTTTTACCACGAAGACTCTGATCTCACAGATTTGAATGCTCTGTTGTCAGGAGAGGCAATCAAACTAGTGAACCAGACACCAAAGAGATATACACTCAATCTAAGGTAGAATGGAAGTGGTTGTTAGGCACACGTTCATAGGTTGAGAATGGTGATGAGTGTCACGGATCATCACATTCATCATGTTAAAGTGCGAGTGGATATCTTAGAATAGAAACAAGCGTGATTGAATGAAAAACAGTAGTAATTGCATTAATCCATCAAGACACAGTAGAGCTCCTCACCCCCCCCCAACCATGGGGTTTAGAGACTCATTCCGTAGAAAATACAAGTTCTGATGTAAAATGTCATGAGGTACAAAATGAATCTCTAAAAGTGATTTTTATAATGAACCAGTGACCTAGGTTTACAGAAAATGAGTAAGCTAAGATAGATAGTGCAGAAATCCACTTCCGGGGCCCACTTGGTGTGTGTTTGGACTGAGCACTAAAGCTTCCACGTGCATAGGCTATTTCTGGTGTTGAACTCAAGCTTTTGTGCCAGTTTGGGCGTTTAACTCCAACTTTTATGCCAGTTATGGCGTTTAATGCCAGAAAAGGGTAAAGAGCTGGTGTTTAAATGCCAGTTTGCGCTACCAAATCTCGGGCCAAGTATGAACTATTATATATTGCTGGAAAGCGCAGGATGTCTAATTTCCAACGCAATTAAGAGCGTGTCAGTTGGACTTCTATAGCTCCAAAAAATCCATTTCGAGTGCAGGGAGGTCAGAATCCAACAGCATCTGCAGTCCTTTCTCAGCCTCTGGATCAGATTTTTGCTCAGATCCCTCAATTTCAACCAGAAAATACCTGAAATTACAGAAAAATACACAAACTCATAGTAAAGTCCAGAAATGTGATTTTTGAATAAAAACTAATAAAAATATAATAAAAAGCACTTAAAACATACTAAAAACTATATAAAAACACTACCAAAAAGGGTATAAATTATCCGCTCATCACAACACCAAACTTAAATTGTTGCTTGTCCCCAAGCAACTAAAAACAAAATAGAATAAAAAGAAGAGAATATACAATGAATTCTAAACTTATCAATGAACTCAGTTCCAATTAGATGAGCGGGACTTATAGCCTTTTTGCTTCTGAACAGTTTTAGCATCTCACTTTATCCTTTGAAGTTCAGAATGATTGGCTTCCATAGGAACTTAGAATTCAGATACTGTTATTGATTCTCCCATTTCAGTATGTTGATTCTTGAACACAGCTACTTTATGAGTCTTGGCCGTGACCCTAAGCATTTTGTTTTCCAGTATTACCACCGAATACATAAATGCCACAGACACATAACTGGGTGAACCTTTTCAGATTGTGACTCAGCTTTGCTAGAGTCCCTAGTTAGAGGTGTCCAGAGCTCTTAAGCAAACTCTTTTTGCTTTGGACCACGACTTTAACCGCTCAGTCTCAAGTTTTTCACTTGACACCTTCACGCCACAAGCACATGGTTAGGGACAGCTTGGTTTAGCCGCTTAGGCCAGGATTTTACTCATGTGAGCCCTCCTATCCATTAATGCTCAAAGTCTTGGATCCTTTTTACCCTTGCCTTTTGGTGTAAAGGGCTATTGACTTTTTCTGCTTGCTTTTCTCTTTCTCTTCTCTCTTTTTTTTTTCACTGCTTTTTCTTGCTTCAAGAATCAATTTTATGATTTTTCAGATTATCAATAACATTTCTCCTTTTTCATTATTCTTTCAAGAGCCAACAATTTTTTAATATTAATAAACAACAAATTCAAAAATATGCACTGTTCAAGCATTCATTCAGAAAACAAAAGGTATTGTCACCACATCAAAATAATTAAACTATTTTCAGGATATAATTCGAAATCATGTACTTCTTGTTCTTTTGTAATTAAGACCATTTTTTTATTTAAGAAAGGTGAAGGATTCATAGGACATTCATAACTTTAAGGCGTAGTCTCTAAATTTTATTAATCATGAAATAAAAATAAGACTTAAAATAAACATAAGAGCAGACCAATAATAATAGAAGACAGAAAATTAAAAACATAAAAATAAATGACTCTTAAAATGGATCTCTAATAATAAAGGTTATCACAGAGTTAGGACACCTTGATTTTGAGAAGTGGGTGCTCCTTCAATCTGTGGAGTGTCTGGTCCCTCAAGGGAGAGCTTCTGGCGCTTCAGCTCCTGTAGCTCACGCCCTTGCTTCTCCTGTTCCTTAAGCAGCTTGCAGAGCATGCTATTTTGATTCTGCTGTTCTTTCTTAAGTTGATCCATAACTTCTTGCAGCTTGGTGACAGATGCTTCTAGGCGGGTCTAGTAGTCAATTTGAGGGATTTCTGGGAGGGACTCCTGCGCCCTCCTTTTGATGGAGTTATCTTGCACTTGTTGTCCTTCCATTGACTTCTTGGTGATTGGGTGCTCAACTGGGATGAACTTATCTACTCCCATCTTTACCCCAGCATCTTTACATAGCAGAGAGATTAAGCTTGGGTAAGCCAATTTGGCTTCAGTGGAGTTCTCAGAACGGTTGCTAGTAGGCAGTATAGAGTGCCCAATGAAGTCCAGTCAGCCCCTAGCGACTGGTTTGAGATCTCCTTTCTTGAGTTGGTTTAGGACACCTTTTGAGTTGGTTATCCACTTGGCTCCAGGGAGGCATATATCCTCTAGAACTTGGTCCAACTGTTTATCTATTCTCACCATTCTCCAATTAAAAGATTCTGGATCATCTTGCAGTTGAGGCAGCTTGAAGACCTCTCTTACTTTGTCAAGGTGGAAGTAAATAATCCTTCCTCTGACCATGGTTCGAAAGATATGGAAGGCAGTTCCAGTCATTCTCTGCTTATCTGTCAGCCACAGATTTGAGTAAAATTCCTAAACCATGTTTCTTCCAACCTTTATCTCAGGATTGGCTAGGATTTCCCAACCTCTGTTTCGAATCTATTCTTGGATCTCCGGATATTCGTCTTCTTTCAGATCAAACTTAACTTCCGGGATCACTGACCTCAAACCCATTATTTTGTGATAATGGTCTGCATGTTCTTTGGTTAAGAACCTATCTTGATTCCAAAGTGGTTTTGGATTGTTCTCTTTCTTGCCTCTTAGAGTGGTTTCTTTTCCTTTAGGGGCCATGATCTTTGTGAGGTTTTGCTCAGGGATCATAAAAAGCACACCAAACTTAGAGGTTTGCTTGTCCTCAAGCAAAAGAAAGGAAGGGAGAAGAATAGAGGGGAGACAAATTCGAATGGTGGAGGTATGGGGATGGCCAAACGTGTATTTAAAAGTGGAGGGGTGGAGTTTCAAAAATTTTAAAAAAGATATGATAGAAAGATATGATTGGTAAAAAATGAATCATGATATGAAAAAGATGAGATTTTAAAATTTAAAAGATATGAAAAAGATATAAAGAAGTTAATTCTGAAAAATTGTTGATGCATCTAAGAATTAAAAGAAGATATGATGAGTTGGAAAAGATTTGGAAAGGAATTGAAAAGATAAATGAGTTTTTGAACAAGATTTGGAAAGGATTTGAAAGAAATTTGAAAAGGAATTTAGAAGATTAAATTTTTGAAAATTGAGTGTAAGTGATGAAAATTTGTAACATGTTTATCTAGAAAATTATGAATTAAAACATGAAAGTTTGAAAAAATTTGAAGTGGAAACAAAATCTCCTCCCCCTGCCTTTTCTGGCGTTAAATGCCCAGAATGGTATCCATTCTGGCATTTAATGCCCATATGTTGGCCATTGTGGGCGTTTAACGCCCAGCCAGGTACCATGGCTGGCGTTAAACGCCAGAAATCTTTTATCACTGGCCGTTTTTCTAAACGCCCAGGATGCTGCAACTCTGGCATTAAACACCCAGAATGGTGCCCATTCTGGCGTTTAACGCCCAAGAAGGTACCTTTACTGTCGTTAAACGCCCAGAATGGTACCCATTCTGGCGTTTAACGCCCAAAATACCCCTAACTGGCATTTTCGTGCCAGTGAGCTCCTTTTCTCTGCTTTAGGCTCTGAATCCTTCTGTAACTCTATGAACTCCTGCAATTGATAATTAACCTTGAAGATAATTTATATCAAACTCCTATAATTATTATTTAAATAACAAATAAACATTGCTAATGGCTGGGTTGCCTCCAGCAAGCGCTTCTTTATTGTCTTTAGCTGGACTTTACTGAGCTTTAATCTAGTCTCAGTTTTGAGCATTCTTGCTCAACATTGCTTTCAAGATAATGCTTGACTCTCTGTCCATTAACAATAAACTTTTTATCAGAGTCAATATCCTGAAGCTCTACATATCCATATGGTGACACACTTGTAATTACATATGGTCCCCTCCACCAGAATTTTAATTTCCCAGGGAATAATCTGAGCCTAGAGTTAAAGACTCTGGATGACAGTTTCTTATCATGCCACCTTTTTGCTTTCTCCTTGTAAATTTTTACATTTTCGAAAGCATTGAGTCTGAATTCCTCTAGCTCATTCAACCGGAGCAATCTTCTCTCTCCAGCTAACTTGGCATCAAGATTTAGGAATCTGGTTGCCCAGTAGGCCTTGTGTTCCAGTTCCACTGGTAGGTGACAGGCTTTTCCATACACAAGCTGGTACGGAGAGGTCCCTATAGGAGTTTTGAATGCAGTTCTGTATGCCCATAGAGCATCATCCAGACTCCTTGCCCAATCCTTTCTACGGGTACTTACAGTCCGTTCCAGGATTCGTTTTAGTTCTCTATTTGAGACTTCAGCATGCTCATTTGTCTGTGGATAATATGGAGTTTCCACTTTGTGGTTAATTCCATATCAGATCAAAGCAGAGTCAAGCTGTTTATTGCAGAAATGAGTCCCTCCATCACTGATTAGTATTCTAGGGACACCAAATCTATTGAAGATATGCTTCTAGAGGAACTTCAGCACTGTCTTAGTATCATTAGTGGGTGTGGCAATTGCGTCTACCCATTTAGATACATAGTCTACTGCCACCAGAATGTAAGTGTTTGAGTATGATGGTGGGAAAGGCCCCATGAAGTCAACACCCCATACATCAAACAACTCGATCTCTAAGATCCCTTGCTGAGGCATGGAGTAACCATGAGGCAGATTACCAGCTCTCTGGCAACTGTCACAGTTATGTACAAACTCTCAGGAGTCTCTATAGAGGGTAGGCCAGTAGAAGCCACATTGGAGAACTTTTGTGGCTGTTCACTCACCTCCGAAATGTCCTCCATATTGTGATCCATGGCAATGCCATAGGATCCTCTGTGCCTCCTCTCTAGGCACGCATCTGCGGATCATTCCGTCTGTTCTATATTTTACCACATTACTAGCCTTAAGCGAAAAAATAATTAAATATCCCAATTGAATCTTTGGTTAGCTTAAGATAGAAATTGTGTGTTAATTAAGTATGGGAGAATTGTGGGAACAAGGGTTAATAAGGGAATGTGTCATGATAAAATAATGGAAATTTGGGTACCTACTCATGTGAAACTGTAAAAATTTTTAAAAATCCATGTGCATTGATAAGCTATGTTTATTTTCATGTTAAAAAAAATTTCAAAAATATTCAATAAATAAATAAATAAGGGGACAAAATTACCCCAATTCCAAGTTAAGCTAAGTTCAAAGATCAATGCATATGTGATAAAAATTAAAAGAAAGTTGATGCATGAGTATGTAATGCAAAAGTAAAAAAATTTTTGGGTAGCTAGGCATGATTCTAGAGTTATATAGAGTGTATGTATGTTAGGTGAAAGCTTAGGTTAATTAAAGATTCAATTTATAGCTCACTTAGCCATATATATATATATATATATATATATATATATATATATATATATATATATATATATATATATATATATATACCTTTACCCTTACCTTAGTCCCATTACAACCTTGAAAAGACCTCATGATGTTTGCATTGGTACATTAAATATTGTTGATTGGTTAGGTGAAGAACAAAATTTAGAAAGCATGATTAGAGAAGAGTAGAGTGATTACCCTATACACTTGAGAGACATCAGTGAGGGTTCAGTGCTTAATTCTATGTTCCCTACTTTCATGAGCTGTCTTCTTATAATGTTACCTGTTTTTACTCTATAAATTGAGTTAGTGAAAATTAAATTTATGTTTGTCTTGAAGAGCTTATTTATTTTAACCAAGTAGACAAGAATCATATAGTTGCATTCATATATATAGGTTGCATTGCATTTCATGAGTTTCGCATTTCCCTACTCATTTATTTTATCTCCTTCAACTAAGCATGAGGACATGCTAATGTTTAAGTGTAGGGAGGTGATAAACCATTATTTTATGATTTATATTGTATTTAATTGAGTGGTTTTATCAAGTCTTTACCCACTTATTCATATGATTAGCATGTATTTACAATTCCTTTCCAAAATTGTTCCATGGTTGAAAACTTGCTTCCTAGAGACCTTTTAATTATGTATTTTAATTCTCCTTTATACCATTCGATGCCGTGATCTGTGCGCTAAGTGTTTCAGGCTTCATAGGGCAGGAATGGCTTAGAGAATGAGAAGGAAGCTTGCAAAAATGGAAGGAACACAAGAAACCAAGGAGATGACCAGCGAACAATGACGCGAGCACGCGAAAAGAAGAAATCGCAGCGACGCGAACGCGTGCCTGACGCAAACGCATGGATTGAAGGCTGCACGAATGACGCGAACACGTGGACGATGCGAACGCTTGACAAGGAAAATCGTTGAGCGACGCGAACGTGTGGACGACGCGTACACGTGACCTACGTGATCTGCAAAAATAACAAAATACGTTGGGGGCGATTTTGGGCCGCGTTTTAACCTAATTTTCGGCCCAGAAACACAGAATAAAGCGAGGGAACATGCAGAGACTCAACACGCATCCACACACATTCAGATTCATCACATTAAGATTACTTTAGTTTTAGATCTGAATCTAGATTAGTGTTACATTGATTGTTTATGCTTTTGCTTTGGATTGTGGATGTTGAAGAGCCATTACCTCCGTGAAGATACTACTTTAGTTTGTTTCCTTATTCTTTACTCTTTTCAGTTGATTATTGACTCTATTCAAATAAGTATGTTACATTTTGAGTTTATTAATATATAGAGTTATTTTTATTTTTAATTAATTTTAATTCTCTATTTAATTTTATTTAATTATGTCTTCTTATATTTTTATGATTATTAATTTCATGTCAATGGAGTAGAACCTCTACTTGACATGGGGGTTGATTAAGAGGAGACACTTGAGTTGGAATGCTCAAGTGCCTAGTTAAATTGGACGTTGTTAGCTAATTCTGTATCTGCTAACGCTGGACCTTCCCAAGGGAGAGGACTAGGATTTACAGGTAAGAGTTAGCTCAATCACTATACTTTCCTTTATTCAGTAAAGGTTAACCAAGTGAGAACAATAACCTCTTTACACTACACTTGAGAAGATTTCAATAAGGATAGGACTTCCACTTAATTATTCCCCCAGTCAAGGCCTTTTATTTAGAATATCAATAATTATTCTTAGTTTATCTTTATTGCTTTAATTCACAATTATTTTAATTACTCATTATCAAAACTCAAGCTTTCTAGAAATTTTCTGATTAATAAATTAGCACTCTTTCCTGCAATTCGTTGGGATACGACCTGGGACTCATACTCCCAGTATTTTTATTTCTAAAATTTGTGACAACCCTTTTTAAATTGGTGAGGCGGATCTTAGCTGGTTAAGAGCTATATGTGCAACGCTATTCTCTTATTTGAAATCTCTTAATTAGTTAACTTCTGCCACGCACCAATTTTTGGCGCCGTTGCCGAGGAGTTACAATAGTGTGCTAGATTATTAACTAGTGTACATATTTTATTTTTATTTGCATATTTTACTTTTATTTTGTTACCATGAGCTATATGTTTTTCTCATTGAATAACGCGTTCATTGCCTAATTCGAGCTTAGCCACTTTTGATCCTGAAATTGAAAGAACTCTTTCACGTATTAGGCGAGCTCGACGTCGGTTAGCCTCTGAGGGTGGTGAAGTGATTATTATCGATTCACCAGTCTCATCTGAGGGCAAATCTGAACCGCCATCTGAGAGCGAGACTAGCTCATTTACTACTGATTCAGTTAATTCACGTGCAGGTAACATGGCAGCACCTAGGAGGATTACTCTCCAGGAAGCAGGAGCCCCAGACTTCACACTGCAACCGTATCAAGTGCATCACCCAACTTTAGCTGCAGATTTTGAACTAAAGACTGCACTAATCAACTTGATGCCCAAGTTTCATGGCTTACCTGCTCAAGAGCCTATCAAGCACCTTCGGAATTTCCAGACAGTCTATTCTACTGTTAGGCGTCATGGTGCAGATGAAACTTCTATTCTGTTAACTGCCTTCCCGTTTTCTCTTGAGGGAAAGGCAAGGGAATGGTACTACACTCAACCGGAAGCGACTGTTACTAACTGGGATACGCTTAGAAGAGAATTTTTGGAAAAATACTTTCCAGCTGAAGTTACTGATAGATTGAGGAAAGAGATTTCAATGATTGTTCAAGGCGAATCCGAGACTCTCTACGAATATTGGGAGTGCTTCAACAATCTCCTGGACGCATGTCCCCATCACATGATTGATAGACTAGTATTGATCAGCTACTTCACTTAAGGCATGAATCCCCAGGATAAGACTACACTAGAAGGTGCTAGTAATGGTTCTTTGAAAAAGTACAAAACCGCAGATGAAGCATGGCAGCTGATCAGCGACTTAGCTGAGTCCACTAGGAATCATAGACAGAGGCGCAACCATCCCAAGGCTGTTGCCAAAGTTTCTTCTAGCATTGAAACTACTACTCTCACACAGAGTATATGTGAAATGACCAACCTACTGAAACAAATGCAGCTGAATCAACAACAAGCACAACAAGCTCAGCCTCTCCCACCACAGCAAAGCCAACAGTTGGTCCCACAAAGAGTATGCGGGATCTGTGCTGATTATTGACATTATACTGATGAATGTCCGCAGCTCCAACAGGAAGACAACACTGTGGCAGCCACTCACAACTTCTATGACCGCCCGAATCAAGGATACAATTAACAAGGTGGCAACTACAACCAAGGTGGCAACTATAACCATGGATGGCAAGACAACTCCAATCAAGGCTGGAAAGATAATTCTAACCCTGGATGGAGGGACAACTATAACAGAGGAGGCAGAGACAATAATAGAAACCAGAGGTGGAATAACAATAACAACAACAGACAGTAGAATCAGAACCAACCTTACAGAGCACCTCACCTAAGACAATCACAAGGAACCCAGCACAACCAACAACAAGTTCCTCAGATCACTTATTCTAATTCCTCATCAAATGACAAGATGCTCCGTTCTCTTGTGCAAGGACAATAGGACATGCAGGTGCAGCTGAACTCTAGTCTGAATGGCTTGACTGCCACTTTACAAGCTCTCGTCTCCCGGATGGATTCATCACTTAATTCCACACATCAACCTTCAAGCTCCAGTGGAATTCCTTCTCAACCACTGTCTAATCCCAAAGGTGGCATCAATGCCATCATTTTGAGGTCCAAAACCACATTACAGGAGAGGAACCATGAGGAGCCAAGTCCACCAGAACACGTGCCAGCAGAGGATGTGGTGGAAGTGGAAGATGCTAAAGAAGAAGAGGACTGACGTTAGTGATTTTTACCAGTAAAGAGATTCATAGAAACAGTTGCGTTGTAGATATAGTCTCTAAACCGACAAAAATCCCTTCGTACAAACGTTTTGGGTGTCACAAGTAACAAACCCCTTTAGAAATTGTTAACCGAGTATTCAAACCTCGGGTCGTCTTCTCAAGGAACTGCGAGGAAGTATGTTCTTATTATTGGCTATAAAGGTTGTAATCGGGGTTTAGAAGATGAGAAGCAAGTAATTTAAATGACAAGTAAAGTAGATGGCAATTAAAATAAATAAAGACTGTAAAGCAGACTTTTGGCAAGGTAAGAGAAGTTGGAGGTCCAACGTAGTTATCTCTCTCAACTATAATGAAAGTTGAATCTAAACTCCACTTGGTCAACCTTTACTAGGGCAAAGGAAAGTCAAGGAACTAATTAAACTGACCTTTGAATCCTATTTATTTCCTAAGAAAAGATTGGGATTACTTAAGTTCAGCTCAATTAGCAGGATAACGATTATTAATTATGTTGAGTTTAATAACTGTTGAGTTACTGACTTCTTAACCAGAACCAAAAGGGGAAAAAGTAAAATTGCTAGAATAATAAAAAATATCCTTAGATGGGAAGCAATGGTAATTTAAATCAAAGAGAACAATCATAAACTGAAAATACCTCAAATATCATTAATTTAAATAACAGTCTGTAACATGGAAGAATTCATAAATTCAGTGATTAATTCAAGTGCTGGAATAAAAGTAAAAGAAAGCTAAAACAAAGAACGTAAAACCTGGATTGAGAGTCACTCTTAAAAAAGAAGAAATCCTAAATCCTAAGAGAGAGAGAGAGAGAGAGAGAGAGAAGATCTCCCTCTCAACTAAATCTAAATCATTGAAAGTAACAAAAATTGTGAGCTCTCTTGAATGGGAGCATTCCCACACTTTATAACCTCTGGTCTATGCTGTCTGTACTTGGATCTGGGCCAAAAAGGGCTTCAGAATTCACTGGGGGCGTATTCTGTAAATTCTGATACGTAGCCTCTGTCATGCGTCCGCGTGGGTCACACGGTCGCGTCATTCGGAGCTTTTCCTTGCCACGCGGTCGCGTCAGTCATGCGACCGCGTCATGTGCGTTCTGCTTAAGACGCGCGATCGCGTCAGTCATGCGGCCGCATCGCTGCTGATTCGTGCTTGGTACGCGATCGCGTCATCCATGCGATCGCGTGGATACCAGTTTCCTTAAAGCTCCGTTTTGCTTTCTCCTTCCATTTTAGTATGTTTCCTTTTCCATCCTTTAAGTCATTCTGCCTTAGAAAATCTGAAAAGAGATTCATAGAAACAGTTGCGTTGTAGATATAGCCTCTAAACCGACAAAAATCTCTTCGTACAAACGTTTTGGGTGTCACAAGTAACAAACCCCTTTAGAAATTGTTAACCGAGTATTCAAACCTCGGGTCGTCTTCTCAAGGAACTGCGAGGAAGTATGTTCTTATTATTGGCTATAAAGGTTGTAATCGGGGTTTAGAATATGAGAAGCAAGTAATTTAAATGACAAGTAAAGTAGATGGCAATTAAAATAAATAAATACTGTAAAGCAGACTTTTGGCAAGGTAAGAGAAGTTGGAGGTCCAACGTAGTTATCTCTCTCAACTATAATGAAAGTTGAATCTAAACTCCACTTGGTCAACCTTTACTAGGGCAAAGGAAAGTCAAGGAACTAATTAAACTGACCTTTGAATCCTATTTATTTCCTAAGAAAAGATTGGGATTATTTAAGTTCAGCTCAATTAGCAGGATAACGATTATTAATTATGTTGAGTTTAATAACTGTTGAGTTACTGAATTCTTAACCAGGACCAAAAGGGGAAAAAGTAAAATTGCTAGAATAATAAAAATATCCTTAGATGGGAAGCAATGGTAATTTAAATCAAAGAGAACAATCATAAACTGAAAATACCTCAAATATCATTAATTTAAATAACAGTCTGTAACATGGAAGAATTCATAAATTCAATGATTAATTCAAGTGCTGGAATAAAAGGAAAAGAAAGCTAAAACAAAGAACGTAAAACCTGGATTGAGAGTCACTCTTAAAAAAGAAGAAATCCTAAATCCTAAGAGAGAGAGAGAGAGAGAGAGAAGATCTCCCTCTCAACTAAATCTAAATCATTGAAAGTAACAAAAATTGCGAGCTCTCTTGAATGGGTGCATTCCCACACTTTATAACCTCTGGTCTATGCTGTCTGTACTTGGATCTGGGCCAAAAAGGGCTTCAGAATTCGCTGGGGGCATATTCTATAAATTCTGATACATGGCCTCTGTCACGCGTCCGCGTGGGTTACGCGGTCGCGTCATTTGGAGCTTTTCCTTGCCACGCGGTCGTGTCAGTCATGCGACCGCGTCATGTGCGTTCTGCTTAAGGCGTGCGGTCGCGTAAGTCATGCGGCCGCGTCGCTGCTGATTCGTGCTTGGCACGCGATCGCGTCATCCATGCGATCGCGTGGATACCAGTTTCTTTAAAGCTCCGTTTTGCTTTCTCCTTCCATTTTAGTATGTTTCCTTTTCCATCCTTTAAGTCATTCTGCCTTAGAAAATCTGAAACTACGCAACACACTAATCACAGCATCGAATGGAAATAAAGGTAATTAAATTAATTAATTTTAAAGGTTAGGAAACATGTTTTTCATTTAATCACATAATAAGGAAGGGAAATTAAAACCATGCAATTAATGTGAATAAGTAGGTGAAGGATTGAATAAATCACTCAAATTAAGCACAAAAGAACTCATGAAATATGGGTTTATCAACCTCCCCACACTTAAACACTAGCATGTCCTCATGCTAAATCCAAGGTAAATAATTAAGGTTAAAGTGATGGAATGTCATGCAATGCAACCTAATTTAAATGCAACTACCTAAATGAATGATGCATCATGCAACTCTAATTTATTCACTCATATATAGAGCTTACATGTAGTCAAGTTAATTCACATTCTCAAGGAGTCATGTATATGTATAGCCAACCCTTAAATAATAAAGCATTTTAGCAAATGAGATGGGAAAGAAGACATTGTACAAACTTGCAAAACAATTAGTAAATATAAGCACAGATATATGTTGATGAGTTATAGAACCCTCACTGGGTTTTGTGTTTACTCTCTAGTCACTCAGTGTTTATTGGGTTTATTTACTCTATTTTTCTTTTTTATTCTTGCTTTCTATAGTTTTGTTCTTCATCTAACCAATCAACAATTATAAAATATAGTCATACCAAAAAGTCATGAGGTCTTTAATTGAGGTTGTAATGGGGCCAAGGTAAAGGTAAGGATTTATGTATAGGGTTAAGTGAGCTAATAAGTGAATCCTTAATTAGACTAAGATCTCACCTAACATACATATTTAGCAAGATAAAACTTCTTTACCTATTTTCCCATATTATCCCACTTATTGTTACATGCTCATGTTTCACTTTTTATTTTTATCCTATGTGCATTGTTTTTATTTTGCATTGGGGAATTTTTTTTGTATCCCCTTTTATTTAAATGCTGAAAAATAACCCTTTTTTTTAATGCACATGGTAATTGAATCACTTAGATTTTCTCATGAGCATGCTTCCCGAATTTATTTTATTTCTTTTAACTTCTCTACCCTTTTGTTTCTATCACCCATGTTCCCAATAGGTTTCCCATGTTCTAATCTATTTATAATTTTCTATCTTAAGCTAACCAAGGATTCACTTGGGATTTTCTTTTGTTTTTCTGCTTAAGGCTAGTAGTGTGGCTAAATAGAATAAAAGGGATTTTAAAGGCTCAAGGGGGTTAACAAGGATGATGTAAAAGGTAGGCTATTTTTGGAGTAAGTGAGCTAAAATCAAATGATGGCCTCAATCATTCTCTTGGTATGTATCAACATTCTATATTCTATAATTGGACATATAGATTAAAGCAAAGGAAAGAACATCAGAATAAAAAGAAGTGAAACACACGGAAATGAAATTATGGTTTGAATGCAACCATACAATTAAGCTCAAGACTCACAGGCTGTGTGTTCTATAACTCAAGCATCATATATCATTTATATATTGTATGCAAGTTTAGTTAAAAATTCCCATTATTCTCATAAAAAATTATTTAGGGTAGCTTTTAAAGTTTTAATGTTCCTCCTTGATGAAATATTGTCAGCTTAACTACATCATGTAATGCTATATACAATGTTTATGGATTTAAATCTGATATGTTTAATTTTCTAGCTTACTTCCTTTTTATATTTTTCAATTTAAACTATACTATCTTATGCTAAAAAGGGTAAACTATACTAACTAATCCACTAATAAATCAGAATTGCAAACTAAACTAAATAACTAAAATAAACTAAATGGCTAAAATATGAACTAAGAATGCAAAATGCAGAAAATAGAGTAAAAATACATAAAAGCAATGTATAAGTACTCAGAAAATAACAGTAAAAGGAAAAATACAGAAAAATATCCAAAATAAAAGAAAAAAGTATGTAGTGGTTCACCAAAATAAATGCCAGAGATGGCGACCTCCCCACACTTAAAAGGAAGCATCGTCCTCGATGCTCAATCAAGCCGGGTGTGAAGGAGTGTCATCACTGGGAGGGATGGTAGCTGGAGTCTCAGTGATGGTGGTGGGCTGAGGGTCTGGCTGCTGTGGAGGAGGTGCTGACTGGATCGGGATCTCAAGATCCGCAGCCTCAATCTGATGTGGGACCGCTGCCTGTGGTGCGGCTGGTGCTGCCTCCTAGGGATGGGTCTCTGCCTCGGGCGCATCCGCCTCCTCCTCAGATGCCTCGGACGGTGTGTCGGGCTCGGAGGGGATGTCACCGGATCGTATCATCAGCTTTAGGTGCTCATAGCGCCGCTTGTTAAGATGTTCCATCTGGTCAAGTCGTCAAAACAAGCGGTGCACCAGATGATAGACGGGCTCTGTGGCAGGTGGAGGTGTAGTGGTGGTAGCAGGGGTAGGTGGAGCAGCAGTGGAGGAAGAGGGTCCAGCAGACGGTGGGGCTGACTCATCAGTAGCAGTGAATGGTGGTGGTCTGTGGCCCAAGGCTAAGAAGTTCCGGCTGTGCGGAATGATCTTCCTGCAATCCGCCGCTGGTGGTCTCTCATCGGCATCCTCCCATGGCACGTCAGCTCGACGGCCAAGCTGTGTAACCAGATACGGAAAAGGGAGGGTGCCTCGGACGTGAGCCCTGGCCATATAGTGCCGAATGAAACGTGGCAGATAAAGGTCCTTACCCTCCAGCACACACCAAAGGAGGGTGATCATAGCAGCCGGGATCTCCGTCTCGTGAGTACTCGGCATCACATAATTACTCAAGATCTAATGCCATAACCGAGCCTCATCGTTTAAGTATGCTCTCTTGATCCCTCGAGGCATGGTAGTGTCCTGACCCATCTCCCAAGGAACTGTCGGGTCGAGAGCTATCCGTACCTTCACGGCATCCCAATCAAACTGCATCTGACGCATGTCCTCCTCAGCCTTTGAATAACCATCAGGCTGATCGGACTTGGCTGGGAGCCGGAGAATGTCCTCTAAGGCCTCTTCAGTGACCAGAATTTGTTTTCCTCTCAGGTTCACTGCATCTAGGGTAGTGAGGTAGTAGTTGCAGAAGAATTCCTGGATCCAAGATGCGTTGACCTCTGTCAGTGTTCTTTCCAGAAAGAACCAGCCCCTTTGCTTGATTTGTTCAGTGGTGTACTGCTGAAGGGCTTCTGGGATCTTCAGAGTTCATTCCAGGTATAGATTTCTGGAGTTTGCAAAAGCCAGGTACTTCAGTTCACAGTACCGGTTTGCAAATTTTATAGGATCATTCCCAGGGAGCAACTGGTCAGCTTTTTCCTGCTGTGTGAAGTTCTTCTCCCGCCATGAAGAATCATGCATTAGAGCAATGATGGACTGGGAGGAATCTCCTCGCTTGCGCTTGCCAGTAGCCTTGCCTTTACCTTTCCTCTGTGAGGCAGACATCCTGAAAAACAGAAAACCAGGATATGGATAAAAATAGTAAATCAAATAGGCAATAAACAAAGGAAGCTGAAAGCGGCAAAGGAGAAGTAAAATAAGGAAAATGAGTAAATGAAATATGATTGAATTTATGTTAAATGGAAAAATAATCAATATGCCATGGTTAGAAAGTTAGAGGAAAGTGAAAATAATTAGAAAAGAGTTCAAAAGGGTTAGTATGGTTAGAATTTGAAAAAGAAATTAGGAAATTAAAATTAGTGAGTTAGGAAAGTGCGGGTTAAAGTAAGTGGCATAGAGAAAAAAAATCCATATAACAAGGATTCACAGGTAAGAATAGAAGTACTCATAATCAAACAAGGAAAACCGGGTGATGCTGATTCGAATAGAGATAAAGAAAGCACAAATTGGAATCAGTTAATCACAAATGCAGTTTATGAACCAGGAAATCTAAGAGGATAAGAAAGTCTGCCATAGCATTCATGAAACGGTTTGGGTAAAGCAGAGTAAAACAGAGGTCAGAAATGCCAAACCAAAACATAAATGAAAACAATATTCAAAAAATTTGGGCAGCATTCCGGCTAAAATTGGATTGTCCCAGAAAATAAACAGCAATCATAGCAGTTTATATGAATTAAAAACTTGCTGCAGTTACCTATAATTAATAGAAACGGGAAAATTTAGAGTAACAAGCAGCAAATGCAAGAAATCACAGCATATGAACAAGAACAGCAGAATTGCAGTTATGATAAAACAGAAACAAGAACAGTGCAAGTAAACAGACCTAGATCCACTAACCACAGCCTAAGCTACCTAACAACCTAAAAATTCCACTACAACATGCATATCTATCTATCCTAAATATGAACAGAAACGGAAAAAATTACAGAAAAACGACGAACGGAAAAAATGGGTTGCGTTTTGCGGAACCTGGTAGGCGGGAGAGGTGGAACGAGGAAGAAGGTGGCTGCGGTGGCGTCCGGCGCGGTGGCTGCGGCGGCGTCCGGCGCGGTGGCTGCGGCGGCGTCCGGCGCGGTGGCTGCGGCGGCGTCCGGCGCGGTGGCGGGGCACGGCGTCGCGGTGGCGGCTGAGGGGGAAAGGGGATAGGGTCCTAGGGTTAGGGATAGAGGAAGGGAGGGGGGCTTGCGGGTGGGTGGCGGAGGGGGGCGCGGCTGGATGGCCGGCGGTGGTGAGTGGTGTTTCAGCGGGCAGTGGCGGAAAGGGGAGGAGAGAGGAAGAGGGAAGAAGAAGGGAGGGGAGGGGGTGTGCGGCGGCGGTGTCTGGACGGCGGCGGCGTCTGGGTGGGGGCGCGGTGGCGGCTGGGTGGTGTTGGGTGGTGGCTGGAGGAAGAAGAAGCAGAGAGGGAGAAGAGGGTTGGGGGTGGAGGGTTGCGCGACTGATAGGGTTCGCGTGGCTGGGGGGTTATACTTTCAAATCTACGCGGCCGCGTGGGGCACGCGGTCGCGTGGTTGGGGTGAAAATGAGAGTGACGCGATTGCGTGGGGCGCGCGATCGCATGAGAGGGGGGAAAGAGGGGTGACGTGATCGCGTGGGTCGCGCGATCGCGTCACTGGAATTCGTGCTAAACGCACGACTCCAGCGCCGTTTTAGCATAACTCTCTGTCTCCTTTTGGGGTGATGTGCAATCCATGCGACGCGATCGTGTCGCTCACGCGGTCGCATGGGATTGGTATTGTGCAAGTGACGCGATCGCATGGGGCATGCGATCGCGTGGGGCAATTTGTGCAAAATGCACAAGGGCCGCACGATTCCAGCTTAACTTTCTGTTCGTTGGATCCTTACACCGATATATATATCACGCGTCCGCGTGGGTCACGCGGCCGCGTGGGTCACGCGGTCGCGCGGGTGGTGTTTTTCGCAGTATGACGCGATCGCATTGGGCATGCGGTCGCGTCGTGCACCCCCTTTTTTTTATATGTATGAAAAATGCAGAATGCAATGATTAACATGAAATGCTATGCATGATTCCAGGTTTAATAAATTAAAATGAAAAAGGAAAAATGAAAGCAATTAGCAAGAAATAAATTGAAAAAGAAGCGACCATACCATGGTGGGTTGTCTCCCACCTAGCACTTTTAGTTAAAGTCCTTAAGTTGGACATTGGAGAAGTATCCTGTTATGGTGGTTTATGTTTAAATTCGTCCAAAAATCTCCACCAGTGCTTGGAATGCCAATAGCCTCCGGGGTCCCAAACTAGGCATGCAAAGCTTCTGAACAGCTTCAAATATATTGTTAGGCTCCCGGGGTGACAAATGTCAGAATAAACTCCAGGATTCCAAGCCTTGCTTTTAAATCCGCCTCCGTCTTGATCTACATGTCTCCATCCGGGCGGTTTAAAAAGTAGAATCTCACCGTGGTGACCAAACGTTCTCCGTGATCCATGCAATTGAGCATGATACCAATCCATGTACTTCGAGGTGAAGCGTGGAACCTTATTGAACCTTGTGCACCAACTCTGAGTACGAGCCATTTCCCTCTTACTCTTAAAGCCGCAGAGAGCTCTAAGCTGGCCATCTGTTTCAAGCAAACCATATTCAAGCGAATAAGTAAAGTTATAAGTTAAGGATTGTACAAACTTGAAGCTTGTATTAGGTGGTAATGGCCTTGGGATAGGTGTTTTTGGTGGTTCTGCAAGTTCCGTTTCCTTGTGCTCTTCTGTGAATTCCTCCACTTCTTTGCAAAGATCTTCAATTGTATCTGTGTCCTGGTCAAAGTCTTCTATGTCTTCCTCATCACTTGAGTCATAGATTGGAGGTTGAGAGAAATCTACCTCCGCATCATCTTCATATTCACTTGGGGAAGATTCTTCGATCTCAGAGAATTCACTTGCGGATGATTCCGTCAAGGGAATTTACTTCTTGGATTATTCCGTCTGATTCCTCATAAACGACTTGCCTTGGAGAAATATCCTCCTTAGAATCAACTGTAGCATCCTGGACGGAGTTTTCCTCAATTTTGGATTCCCATGGAAGTTCAGCATCTCCTAGGTCTTCAACCAACTCTTCTTCTTGAACAAAGACAGCTTCTTCTAATTGTTCTAGTACAAATTCATTCTCTGTCTTGTCCACTGGAGTTTCTGGTATCTCCTTCATGCTACGCTCTTCATTGGATTGTCCACATGGAGCTGTGGCTGATCCCTGTGTATTTGAGCACCTAGAATCCCATTGAATTATCATTTGCTCCAGTTGTTGAATGGTTGTTTGAAATTTTCTTACTGTTTCTTTTAGGCGATCCTCTGCTTCTCGGGTTGCTGGACTTGGACATGATACAAAGGAAAGTGGTGGTGATTGGGAGTGATTGGATTGGTATTGGGGTAAGGAAGGATCATATGGTGGCGAATGGTGAAGAGAAGCTTGTGTGTGTGGTGGTTCGAGGTTATGCTGAAAGGATGGTTTATATGCATGGGGTGGGGCTTGTTGGTAGTTACAAGGTTGTCCACTATGTCTTTCAGCTGGGTATGCATTGTAGAATGGTCTTTGTCCAGGATATCTCGGAGGGTGTTGCTGCCAAAAGGGTTGATTAGATCCTCTTGGTTCCATCCATCCTTGATTGGTTCGACCTTGATGCACATTCCTACTGTAACTTCTATTTCCTTTAACAATATTAGAACCAAACTCAAAGCGAGAGGGGTGAGAGTTCATAGTAGCAAATAAAGATAAAAAAGGAAAAACAAAAATAAGTAAACAAGCAAAAGAAAAATATTTACAATAACCAATAATAAGGCACACGTTAGTAGTTCCCCGGCAACGGCGCCATTTTGACGTTAGTGATTTTTACCAATAAAGAGATTCATAGAAGCAGTTGCGTTGTAGATATAGTCTCTAAACCAACAAAAATCCCTTCGTACAAACATTTTGGGTGTCACAAGTAACAAACCCCTTTAGAAATTGTTAACCGAGTATTCAAACCTCGGGTCGTCTTCTCAAGGAACTGCGAGGAAGTATGTTCTTATTATTGGCTATAAAGGTTGTAATCGGGGTTTAGAATATGAGAAGCAAGTAATTTAAATGACAAGTAAAGTAGATGGCAATTAAAATAAATAAATACTGTAAAGCAGACTTTTGGCAAGGTAAGAGAAGTTGGA
The DNA here is from genome assembly GCF_003086295.3 of Arachis hypogaea. Lineage (NCBI taxonomy): Eukaryota > Viridiplantae > Streptophyta > Magnoliopsida > Fabales > Fabaceae > Arachis > Arachis hypogaea. The sequence continues at coordinate 82,900,942 of NC_092046.1, read as the reverse complement.
GGTCCAACGTAGTTATCTCTCTCAACTATAATGAAAGTTGAATCTAAACTCCACTTGGTCAACCTTTACTAGGGCAAAGGAAAGTCAAGGAACTAATTAAATTGACCTTTGAATCCTATTTATTTCCTAAGAAAAGATTGGGATTACTTAAGTTCAGCTGAATTAGCAGGATAAAGATTATTAATTATGTTGAGTTTAATAACTGTTGAGTTACTGAATTCTTAACCAGGACCAAAAGGGGAAAAAGTAAAATTGCTAGAATAATAAAAATATCCTTAGATGGGAAGCAATGGTAATTTAAATCAAAGAGAACAATCATAAACTGAAAATACCTCAAATATCATTAATTTAAATAACAGTCTGTAACATGGAAGAATTCATAAATTCAATGATTAATTCAAGTGCGGGAATAAAAGTAAAAGAAAGCTAAAACAAAGAACGTAAAATCTGGATTGAGAGTCACTCTTAAAAAAGAAGAAATCCTAAATCCTAAGAGAGAGAGAGAGAGAGAGAGAAGATCTCCCTCTCAACTAAATCTAAATCATTGAAAGTAACAAAAATTGCGAGCTCTCTTGAATGGGTGCATTCCCACACTTTATAACCTCTGGTCTATGCTGTCTGTACTTGGATCTGGGCCAAAAAGGGCTTCAGAATTCGTTGGGGGCGTATTCTGTAAATTCTGATACGTGGCCTCTGTCACGCATCCGCGTGGGTCACGCGGTCGCGTCATTCGGAGCTTTTCCTTGCCACGCGGTCGCGTCAGTCATGCGACCGCGTCATGTGCGTTCTGCTTAAGGCGCGCGGTTGCGTCAGTCATGCGGCCGCGTCGCTGCTGATTCGTGCTTGGCACGCGATCGCGTCATCCATGCGATCGCGTGGATACCAGTTTCCTTAAAGCTCCGTTTTGCTTTCTCCTTCTATTTTAGTATGTTTCCTTTTCCATCCTTTAAGTCATTCTGCCTTAGAAAATCTGAAACTACTCAACAAACTAATCACGGCATCGAATGGAAATAAAGGTAACTAAATTAATTAATTTTAAAGCTTAGGAAACATGTTTTTCAATTACATCACATAATAAGGAAGGGAAAGTAAAACCATGCAATTAATGTGAATAAGTAGGTGAAGGATTGAATAAATCACTCAAATTAAGCACAAAAGAACTCATGAAATATGGGTTTATCAAGGACGTACAAGACATAGTTGAAGAAGAGGAAGCTCAACCACAGAATGAAGCACCAAAGGATACCGAAGCTGCAAATCACGCCCATCTTATCCCCTTTCCACAACTTTCAAGGAAGCCCAGAAAGCAGATGGAACTTGATCCCAAAATGGTAGAAATATTAAAAAAGGTCGAAGAAACTGTTCCCCTTTTTGATGTTATTCAACAGGTACCTAAATACGCAAAGTTTCTAAAAGATTTGTGCATACATAAAGATAAGATTAATGAATTAGAAACTATTCCTTTAGGTAGTTCTATATCTGCTTTAATGGGAGGTATACCTGAAAAATGTAGTGATCCAGGTCCATGTATGGTTAACTGTACCATTGGAGGTGTGATATTTTTTGACTGTATGTGTGATTTAGGAGCGTGTGTTAGTATAATGCCTTTGTCTATATATGATACTTTGAGGCTCCCTCCCTTAAAAAGGTTGACAGCTTGTTTTGTGTTAGCAGATAAAAGCATTATTACAGTAGTTGGAATTGCTGAAGATGTACTAGTGAGCATTAAGGGGCTCACATTTCCCATTGATTTCTACATCCTGGAAATGCCCCCTAATGACTCAGGAAGACCATCATCAATCCTGCTTGGAAGACCATTCCTGAAGACTTCAAAGTTCAAGCTGGATACATTCTCAGGAACTTACTCCTTTGAGATAGATGGCAGAACAGTGAGTTTCAATTTAAATAAAGCTATGAAGCATCCTCTGAAAGATCATTCTATCTTTCAGTGCGATATTATTGATGAAACTGTAGTTGAAGTTCACCAGGAAGAATTAGAAGAGAAGTACATGGAGCAAGGTCCAAGTGTGGGGACACTTTCTGAAAACAATGAGAACACTTTACCATTATCACCAGCCCCGGATGATCCAGAGGCTAGCTATGAGCAGAAATTAGAATTAAAGCCTCTTCCTCCACACCTCAAGTATGCTTACCTTGAAGACAAGCAGAAGTTTCCAGTTATCATTGCACAGGAACTCACTTCTCAACAAGAAGAACAGTTACTCAGTATGCTGAGAAAACATAAGAAAGTAATTAGATGGAGCTTGGCGGATATAGTAGGCACCAGTCCCCAAATTTGTGAGCATAGAATATTCTTAGAAGAGGGAGCAAAGCCTGTCCATCAACCTCAAAGAAGATTGAATCCCACCATCTTAGAAGTTGTCAAGAAGGAAGTGTTCAGGCTACTTGAAGCAGATATCATTTACCCCATCTCAGATAGTGAATGGGTCAGTCCAGTACAAGTGGTGCCAAAGAAGTCTGGAGTCACAACAGTAAGAAATGAGCATGGAGAGCTCCTGACAACTAGAGTGCAGAATTCATGGAGAGTTTGCATTGACTATAGGCGTCTCAACCAAGCCACTCGCGAGGATCATTACCCCTTGCCATTCATTGATCAAATGCTTGATCGCCTGTCAAGTAAATCTCATTATTATTTTTTAGATGGCTATACAGGATACTTTCAAATTCATATAGCTCCTGAAGATCAGGAGAAGACCACTTTTACATGTCCCTTTGGAACGTATGCTTATAAAAGAATACCTTTTGGCTTGTGTAATGCACCTGCTACTTTCCAAAGATGCATGATGAGTATCTTTTCATATCTTATTGAGAACTGTATGGAGGTTTTTATGGATGATTTTAGCGTATATGGTGATTCATTTAGCCTTTGCTTGGACAGTTTATCTAGAGTGTTAGATAGATGTGTTAGTACAAATCTTGTATTGAATTTTGAAAAATGTCACTTTATGGTAAAACAGGGAATTGTACAAGGACATGTTGTGTCAAATACTGGCATTTCCGTAGATCCAGCAAAGGTGGATGTTATTTCTAGTTTACCTTACCCCTCCTCCGTGAGGGAAGTCCGTTCGTTCCTTGGCCACGCAGGTTTTTACATGAGATTTATTAAGGACTTCAGTAAGGTAGCATTGCCTTTATCTAGATTGCTGCAGAAAGATATTAAGTTCGAGTTCAGTGAGAGCTGTATGCAAGCATTTGATAAGCTGAAGATTGCATGACTCAAGCTCCAATTGTGAGAGGACCAGATTGGAGCCAACCATTTGAAATCATGTGTGATGCTTCCAACCATGCAGTAGGAGTGGCACTGGCTCAGCACGAAGGTAAGGATCCTTTTGTAATCACTTACGCATCTAAAACTTTAGATGCTGCTCAATCTAATTACACTACTACTGAAAAAGAGCTTCTAGCTATTGTTTTTGCTCTGGATAAATTCTGAGCCTATTTACTTGGTACTAAGGTAGTAGTGTACTCAGACCATGCAGCTCTAAAATATTTATTAGCTAAAAAGGAATCCAAACCAAGGCTAATACGTTGGATACTGCTGCTGCAAGAATTTAATTTAGAAATTAAAGATAGGAGTGGTAACCAGAATTTAGTGGCAGACCACCTGAGTCGCCTTGAGCACATTAAGGATGACTCCACTCCTATAAATGATAATTTCCCATTTGATAGCTTACATGCAGTATCTGAAGTAGTTCCTTGGTATGCACCTGTAGCTAATTATCTTGTTAGCCACACTTTTCCTCCAAATTTTACTAAGCATCAAAGAGACAAGCTGAAAAGCGAGTCAAAACATTTTATATGGGATGATCCATATTTATGGAGGTGTGGTGCTGATAAGGTAATTAGATGGTGTGTGTCTCAATCAGAATTCCAGTCTATTTTAGAGGCTTGCAACTCATCTGAGAGTGGAGGACATTTTGGCCCTCAGAGAACAGCTAGAAAAATTCTAGACTGTGGATTCTGGTGGCCTACTCTTATTAAAGACACTGCTGAATTTTGTAAATCTTGTTCCACATGCCAAAGGTTTGGTAATATATCCAAGAGGGATGAAATGCCTCAACAGATTATGCTTTTCTGTGAAATTTTTTTATGTTTGGGGCATTGACTTCATGGGTCCATTTCCAAATTCTAATGGTTACCTTTATATACTGTTAGCTGTGGATTATGTTTCTAAATGGGTGGAAACAATTCCTACCCGCAATGACGATGCTAACACTGTTGTTTCCTTTGTTAGAAACCATATTATCTGTTGCTTTGGATCACCACGAGCAATCGTGAGCGATCAAGGCACCCACTTTGTAACAGGAGACTAACAGGATTATTGAAGAAGCATGGGATAGTTCACAAAGTAGCAACAGCTTACCATCCCCAAACCAATGGGCAAGCAGAAGTCTCTAACAGAGAGATTAAACGTATTCTAGAGAAGATAGTAAAACCTCATAGGAAGGACTGGAGTGCCAGGCTACAAGATGCACTCTGGGCATATAGAACAGCGTACAAGACGCCCATTGGGATGAGCCCCTTCCGCTTGTATACAGAAAGGCTTGCCACCTTCCAGTAGAGGTGGAACACAAGGCTTTCTGGGCTGTGAGGGAGTGCAACATGAATCTTGAAAAAGCTGGTGCTGAAAGAAAACTACAACTAGCAGAACTGGAGAATCTTCGCCTAGAAGCATATGACAACTCCAGGAGATACAAAGAAAAGATGAAGGATGTCCATGACAAGCATATAAAAAGGAGAGAATTCAGACCAGGGGAGTTAGTTCTTCTTTATAACTCCAGACTGAGGCTTATGCCAGGTAAACTGAGATCAAGATGGGAAGGCCCCTACAGAGTAGAAAAGGCAGAGACATACGGAGTTTTCCACCTGCGTCATCCTACTAGCTCCAAATTTCTGAAGGTCAATGGGCATCGCCTGAAGCTTTATCATGGTGAGAAGATGAAGGATCACAAAGAACTAGAGGTTTTCCTCTTGGAAGAACGTCCAACTTAAGGACGTAAAAGCAAAGTGCTAGGTGGGAGACAACCCACTATGGTATGATCGTTCCATTTCAGTCTTAGCTTTATTTTTTTACTTTATTTTATTTTTATGATGTTAATGACTCTTCTCATCATCCCTGCATATAGTTGCATATAGTTTGCATTAGCATTCTGCATATCTAAAAAAAAAAAAAGCACGCGACGCGTAAGCATCGCTGACTCGTCCGCATCGCAGGTGCGTTATGAAGAAAAGAAAGTTGAACAGAAAGTCACGCGAAAGAGTGGCTGGAGGCGCGCCTTAGGCATAACCATGCCCACACGACTGCGTCAATGACGCGTCCGCGTCTTTCTGCAAAAGAGCCTCCCACGCGTCCGCGTCAACCACGCGAACGTGTGACCCTAAAAATTGACGTAGAAGAGGTGTATGGTAGCAAGTTATGGTGGAGTGATGAGCGGATAATTTATACGCTTTTTGGCATTGTTTTTACATAGTTTTCAGTATGATTTAGTTAGTTTTTAGTATATTTTTATTAGTTTTTAATTAAAAATCATATTTCTGGACTTTACTATGAGTTTGTGTATTTTTTTGTAATTTCAGGTATTTTCTGGCTGAAATTGAGGGACCTGAGCAAAAATCAGATTCAGAGGTTGAAGAAGGACTGCAGATGCTGTTGGATTCTAACCTCCCTTCACTCAAAGTGGATTTTCTGGAGCTACAGAACTCCAAATGGCACGCTTTCAATTGCGTTGGAAAGTAGACATTGAGGGCTTTCCAGCAATATATAATAGTCTATACTTTGCCCGAGTTTAGACGACGCAAACTGGCGTTGAACACCAGTTCCATGTTGCAGTCTGGCGTTCAGCGCCAGAAACAAGTTGCAAAGTGGAGTTCAACGCCAGAAACACGTTACAAACTGGCGTTCAACTCCAAGAATGACCTCTCCATGTGTAAACTTTAAGCTCAGCCCAAGCACACACCAAGTGGGCCCCAGAAGTGGATTTCTGCATCATTTACTCATTTCTATAAACCCTAGTAACTAGTTTAGTATAAATAGGACTTTATGCTATCTTCGGATCAGATCTTTGATTAGTTTTATGCTATCTTAGACTTTCATGGGGGCTGGCCATTCGGCCATGCCTGGACCATTATCACTTATGTATTTTCAAACGGTAGAGTTTCTACACTCCATAGATTAAGGTGTGGAGCTCTGCTGTTCCTCATGAATTAATACAAAGTACTGCTGTTTTTCTATTCAATTCAAGCTTATTCCTATTCTAAGATATCCATTCGCACCCAAGAACATGATGAATGTGATGATTATATGATGCTCATCATCATTCTCACCTATGAACGCGTGCCTGACAAACACTTTTGTTCTACATGCAAACAAGCTAGAATGAGTATCTCTTGGATATCTAATACAGAGGACCGAGTCCGAGATATTGAAATCTTCGTGGTATAAGTTAGAACCCATGGATGGCCATTCCTGAGATCCGAAAAGTCTAAACCTTGTCTGTGGTATTCTGTGTAGGATCCGGGAAGGGATGGCTGTGACGAGCTTCAAACTCGCGAGTACTGGGCGTAGTGACAGACGCAAAAGGATGGTGAATCCTATTCTAGTATGATCGAGAACCTCCAGATGATTAGCCTTGCAGTGACAGCGCATCGGACCATTTTCACAGAGAGGACGGGATGTAGCCACTGACAACGGTGATGCCCTACATACAGCTTGCCATGGAAAGAAGTAGGAAGGATTGGATGAAGACAGCAGGAAAGCAGAGGTTCAGAGGGACGAAAGCATCTCTATACGCTTATCTGAAATTCTCACCAATGAATTATATAAGTACCACTATCCTATTTTATATTTTATTTATTTTCATCCACTATAATTTCTTAAAACAATTTAATCTGCCTGACTGAGATTTACAAGATGACCATAGCTTGCTTCATACCAACAATCTCCGTGGGATTCGACCCTTACTCACGTAAGGTATTACTTGGACGACCCAGTGCACTTGCTGGTTAGTTGCGCGAAGTTGTGAAGTTATGTTTGGACCATGGTATTGTGCACACGTTTTTGGAGCCATTGCCAGGGAATCAATTTCGAACAACAATTTCACATCTAGATCACAATTTCGCACACCATGGAGCTGGGCTGGAATGATGCTGGAAGCACCAGCCCCATCACGCGACCGCGTGCCCCACGCGGCCGCGTCGTCCTCCAAACATGGCCATTCACGCGATTGCGTCACCCTAAAATTTGGCAAAATGAGTTTGAAATAGAAAGTTGCGCGAACGCGCAGCTACTCTCGCGCCATTCGCACAAATCAAGTCACGCGACCGCGTGACCCACGCATCCGCGTCACTTGACAAGAACCAAACACCACGCGACCGCGTGACCCACGCGTCTGCGTCACATGCGGCGCACAGATTATCCACATCAGCCAAAATATCTTATCTTTTCTTCCCCAAATCCTTATTTTCTCTTTTCCCTTATTATTTCTTTCTTCCCCCTTCCTCGTTCTCTACTCATTCTCATTTTTTTTTACCTTCTCCTTCCTTATTTTTCACATCCATTATCAAGGTTCTTTTCTTTCTTTCTTTACTTTTTACTTTTCCTTTATTATTTTTATCTATGTTTTCTTTTTCTTTTCACTTTCATTATCTATATTTTCTTTTCTTTCTTTTTATTCCTTTAATTGGTGTTAACAATTTAATTAGGTGATTATTCTCTTTTATATTTTGCTTGTGAGATATTGTGGAATTGTTTGACAATTATATATTACTTTTCATAAGAGATTGCTTGCATGTTCAATTTACTACTTTCAATAACATATTCACCATACATGCCAAGTGTTTGTGAAAACGCCCGTATGGCATTACACATTATTTTTAATTATTTTACTCTACTACTTTAATGCCTGTTTTTCACAAAATCTCTTTTATATTTTATTAATTAAAAATAATTGTCAATACAAACAGGTTGCCAGTTTGAGAGACTTGGTAATCTAACTTGGACATTGAATGCTTGATCTATACTACTAATGCCTTTTTCGGCATGCCAATAAACATCTCGCATTCAATTGCCATCACATGCACTTGCTATATTACCTTTGATGAACTTTTCACATGTAGTCTAGACCATGTGTTAACAACATCCCTCTTTACCGTGCATTGATTATCAACCATAATGTTCGCTCCCTTGCTCGAACCCTTAACTTTACATGTACTTACCTCTTTCCTTTTTCAGGATGGCCACTAAGAAAGGCAAGGAGAAAGCTACTCCCAAACCACCAGCAAGGAAAGGAACAAAAAGAGCATTAGTGGCAGAGCCATCTTCAACAGCGGTGAAACCCTCAACAAAATGAATCAAGAGGATCATCAAGGTCGATGAAAAAGAAAAAGCTTTTCCAGTAAAGGACACTGCACGGTTTCCTAACCGCTACTGTGAGCAGATGTTTCCCATCCTGGAAGCAATGAACTATAACAATGAGCACCTTCTTATCCTCCCAACCTACATTGCTGACTTTGTTGAGTCCCGCATTGAGTGACGACAATGGGAGTTCCTACGGAGACAGCCACGGCAGGTTAATCTATCGTGGGTAGTAGAATTCTACTCCAACTTCACATGCCAACTATGCAGTCTGTCTATGTCCGTCAGAAACAAGTCCCCATAACTGAAGAGGCCATTCAACAAGCTTTAGACCTTCCCCTTACTCCAGAAGGATTGGATGCATTCCAAGAAGCCTCACTCAAGCGTCAGACATACCAATTTGACTGGGACGCCGTTCTCAGAGTTATTGCACAACCTGGCAGCAGATGGATCTACAGATACCATCGTTCCCGACCTAAGGGCATATTGGCTTCAGCACTTACCTTGGAGGCTCGAGTATGGGCACAGATTATGTTCCATTACGTCTTTCTGAGCACACATGAGTCCTCCTTCACTGCAGACATGGCTATTTTACTCTGGTGTATCCTTACAGACCAGCCTCTAAACTTACCAAGACACATTCAGGATGCTATGGGACACGTACAAATTGCGGACAACTTACCTTTTCCCGCCTTAGTTTCAGATCTCGTCTCAGCAGCCAGAGTCTCTTACAGAGATGGGGACACCAAAGCCATGCTTCCACGGGATGATCAGCACATCCCTAACGGGAAATATATCAGACCTCCAGCAGCCACTATCAACCAGAGCACAGAACCAGCATAAGACACCCCCTCTTCTTCCACACCACAAGCACCTACAACAAACCAACTGCTCCATCAAATACTTGAAAGGTTGGATCGGCAGGAACATAAAGCAAAGCTAAGAGAGCGCCGTAACCAGCGCTGATTCACATACCTTAAGGAGCTACTTATGGGAAACTACAGACCTGACAAAGACCCAGACACCCCGGACTCCACTTCATTTACCAGCACAGGGAGCCATGACGGTCCCGATAGTGGAGATACTGCTACCAGCCCCCCTCTATTCCTAACAAATCGCATCGAAGACGGTGCAAAGCCTTAAGTGTGGGGAGGTCGGTCAGTACCTGACTTCCGGAGGTAAATTCTCTTCCCTAAACACCAATAAAATAGGATATCTAGTTAATTTTTCTTTTGTCTAGAATAGGATAGATTGCATAGAAATTGGTTATTTGCATGCATGTTCTACTTGATTGAAGATAATAAGTTTCTTCTAAGACACTACTTTCGAAAAATTTCACTAACTTAAATAAAAACTTTTGTGTTAAATTTGTTTGAAGTTGTATTTGGAACATAGTTTAAAAAGCTAAGAACACACAACCTGTGAGATTCGAGCTTATTTACATGGTTAATCTTTATTTTGTAATCTTTATTTTGTTTCATCCTATATGTCCAATGTTTAATATGTTATATGCATGCATATGATTGAGGCCATTGTTTTATTTTAGCTCACTTATCCCAAATAAGCCTACCCTTTAAATTACCTTTGTTAGCCATTTTGAGCCATTTTATCCCGTCTGTTCTATATTTTACCATATTACTAGCCTTAAGCGGAAAAATAATTAAATATCCCAATTGAATCTTTGGTTAGCTTAAGATAGAAATTGTGTGTTAATTAAGTATGGGAGAATTGTGGGAACAAGGGTTAATAAGGGAATGTGTAATGATAAAATAATGGGAATTTGGGTACCTACTCATGTGAAACTATAAAAATTTTTAAAAATCCATGTGCATTGATAAGCTATATTCATTTTCATGTTAAAAAAAATTCAAAAATATTCAATAAATAAATAAATAAGGGGACAAAATTACCCCAATTCTAAGTTAAGCTAAGTTCAAAGATCAATGCATATGTGATAAAAATTAAAAGAAAGTTGATGCATGAGTATGTAATGCAAAAGTGGAAAATTTTTGGGTAGCTAGGCATGATTTAGGTTAATTAAAGATTCAATTTATAGCTCACTTAGCCATATATATATATATATATATATATATATATATATATATATATATATATATATATATATATATATACCCTTACCCTTACCTTAGCCCCATTACAACCTTGAAAAGACCTCATGATGTTTGCATTGGTACATTAAATATTGTTGATTGGTTAGGTGAAGAACAAAATTTAGAAAGCATGATTAGAGAAGAGTAGATGATTACCCTATACACTTGAGAGACTAGAGTGCACATACACCATCAGTGAGGGTTCAGTGCTTAATTCTATGTTCCCTGCTTTCATGAGCTGTCTTCTTACAATGTTACCTATTTTTACTATATAAATTGAGTTAGTGAAAATTAAATTTATGTTTGTCTTGAAGAGCTTATTTATCTTAACCAAGTAGACAAGAATCATATAATTGCATTCATATATATAGGTTGCATTGCATTTCATGAGTTTCGCATTTCCCTACTCATTTATTTTATCTCCTTCAACTAAGCATGAGGACATGCTAATGTTTAAGTATGGGGAGGTTGATAAACCATTATTTTATGATTTATATTGTGTTTAATTGAATGGTTTTATCAAGTCTTTACCCACTTATTCATATGATTAGCATGTATTTACAATTCCTTCCCAAAATTGTTCTATGGTTGAAAACTTGCTTTCTAGAGACCTTTTAATTATGTATTTTAATTCTCCTTTATACCATTCAATGCCGTGATCTGTGCGTTAAGTGTTTCAGGCTTCATAGGGCAGGAATGGCTTAGAGAATGAAAAAGAAGCTTGCAAAAATGGAAGGAACACAAGAAACCAAGGAGATGACCAGCAAACAATGACGCGAGCACATGGCCACGCGAGCACACAAAAAGAAGAAATCGCAGCGACGCGAACGCGTGCCTGACACAAACGCGGGGATTGAAGTCTGCACGAATGACGCAAATGCGTGGACGACGCAAACGCGTGGACGACGCGAACGCATGACAAGGAAAATCGTTGAACGACGCGAACGCGTGAACGACGCGAACGCGTGGACGACGCGTACGCGTAACCTGCGCGATCCGCAAAAATAACAGAATACCCTGGGGGCAATTTTGGGCCGCATTTTAACCTAATTTTTGGCCCAAAAACACAGAATAAAGCAAGGGAACATGCAGAGACTCAACATGCATCCACACACATTCGGATTTATCACATTAGGATTACTTTAGTTTTAGATCTGAATCTAGATTAGTGTTACATTGATTGTTTATGCTTTTGCTTTGGATTGTGGATGTTGAAGAGCCATTACCTCCGTGAAGATATTACTTTAGTTTGTTTCCTTATTCTTTACTCTTTTCAGTTGATTATTGACTCTATTCAAATAAGTATGTTACATTTTGAGTTTATTAATATATAGAGTTATTTTTATTTTTAATTAATTTTAATTCTTTATTTAATTTTATTTAATTATGTCTTCTTATATTTTTATGATTATTAATTTCATGTCAATGGAGTAGAACCTCTACTTGACATGGGGTTGATTAAGAGGAAACACTTGAGTTGGAATGCTCAAGTACCTAGTTGAATTGGACGTTCTTGGCTAATTCTGTATCTGCTAATGCTGGACCTTCCCAAGGGAGAGGACTAGGATTTGCGGGTAAGAGTTAGCTCAATCACTATACTTTTCTTTATTCAGTAAGGGTTAACCAAGTGAGAACAACAACCTCTTTACACCACACTTGAGAAGATTCTAACAAGGATAGGACTTCCACTTAATTATTCCCCCAATCAAGGTCTTTTATTTGGAATATCAATAATTATTCTTAGTTTATTTTTATTGCTTTAATTCACAATTATTTTAATTACTCATTATCAAAACTCAAACTTTCTGAGAATTTTCTGATTAATAAATTAGCACTCTTTCCTGCAACTCGTTGGGAGACGACTTGGGACTCATACTCCCAGTATTTTTATTTCTAAAATTTGTGACAACCCTTTTTAAATTGGTGAGGCAGATCTTAGCTGGTTAAGAGCTATACGTGCAATGCTATTCTCTTATTTGAAATCTCTTAATTGGTTAACTTCTACCACGCACCATGTACACAATCACTTTTGATCCTACTAAATAAGATCTGAACTTGTCAATGGCATAAACCACTGCAAGCAACTCCTTTTGTGTGGTTGTGTAGTTCTTCTGTGCGTCATTTAAAATACGGCTAGAATAATAAATGACATGCAGAAGCTTGTTATGCCTCTGTCCCAATACTGCACCAATGGCATGGTCACTGGCATCACACATTAGTTCGAATGGTAATGTCCAGTCTGGTGCAGAAATGACTGGTGCTATGACCAATTTAGCTTTCAGAGTTTCAAACGCCTACAGACACTCTGTATCAAAGATAAATGTTGTGTTAGCAACTAGCAGATTGCTCAGAGGTTTTGCAATTTTTGAGAAATCCTTTATAAACCTCCTATAGAATCATGCATGCCCCAGAAAGGTTCTGATTGCTTTAACGTTGGTAGGTGGTGGTAATTTTTCAATTACCTCTACGTTAGCTTGATCCACCTCTATTTCCCTGTTCGAAATTTTATGCCCAAGGACAATTCCTTCAGTCACCATAAAGTGGCATTTTCCCAGTTTAAAACTAGGTTAGTCTCTTGGCATCTTTTCAGAACAAGTGCTAGATGGTCAAGACAGGAGCTGAATGAGTTTCCAAATACTGAGAAGTCATCCATGAAGACTTCCAGAAATTTCTCTACCATATCAGAAAAGATAGAGAGCTTGCACCTCTGAAAGGTTGCAGGTGCATTGTACAGACCAAAAGGCATCCTTCTGTAGGCAAATAATCCAGAAGGACATGTAAATGCTATTTTTTCTTGGTCTTGAGGGTTGATAAACCCATATTTTATGATATATTTTGTGCTTAATTTAAGTGATTTATTCAATCCTTCACCCACTTATTCATATTAATTGCATGGTTTTACTTTCCCTTCCTTATTATGTGATGTATGTGAAAAACATGTTTCCTATGCTTTAATATTAATTATTTTAATTACCTTTATTTCCATTCGATGTCGTGATTAGTGTGTTGAGTAGTTTCAAATCTTCTAATGTAGGAATGACTTAAAGGATGGAAAGGAAACATACAAAAATGGAAGGAAAGCACCAAACGGAGCTTCTGAAGAAACTGGCATCCACACGATCGCATGGACGAAGTGATCGCGTGCCAAGCGCGAATCAGCAGCGACGCGGCCGCATGACTGACGCGACCGCATGGCAAAGAAATGCTCCGAATGACGCGACCGAGTGACCCACGCGGACGCGTGACAGAGGTCACGCACCAGAAATTGCAGAAAATGCTCATAGCAAATTCTGAAGCCCTTTTTGGCTCAAATCCAAGTCCAGAAGGCATAGACCAGAGATTACAAAGTGGGGGAACGCATCCATTCAGGGAGAGCTCGCCAATTTTCACTTTCCATGATTTAGATTTAGTTTGAGAGAGGTTCTCTCCTCTCTCTCTTAGGATTAGGATTAGGATTTAGGACTTCTCTTAGTTTGTAAGAGTGACTCTCAATCCAGGTTTAATATTTACTTTAATGCTTTTATTTGTACCTATAAATGTTGCCAACTTGACTTATGAAACCTTTCCATGTTATGATTTGAATTAATGATTATTTGAGGTATTTCAGTTATTGATTGCTTTCTCCTTAATTTGTGTTACCATCGCTTTCCATTTAAGGACATTTTTATTCCAACAATTTTACTTTTTCCCTTTTGGTCTTGGTTAAGAAATCAGTAACTCAACATTATTAAACTCAGCATAATTGATAATCGTTATCTTGCTAATTGAACTGAACTTCAATAATCCCAACTTTTTCTTAGGAAATAAATAGGATTTGAAGGTCAAACTAATTAGTCCCTTGACTTTCCTTTACTTTAGTAAAGGTTAACTAAGTGGAATTTAGATTCAACTTTCATTATTGTTGAGAGAGATAACTAAGTTGGACTTCCAATTTCTCTTACCTTGCCAAAAGTTGCTTTACAGTATTTATTTATTTTAATTGTCATTTACTCTACTTGTCATTCAAATCACTTGCTTCTCACCTTCTAAACCCCGATTACAATCTTTATAGCCAATAATAAGAACATACTTCCTTGCAGTTCCTTGAGAAGACGACCCGAGGTTTGAATACTCGGTTAACAATTTTTAAAGGGGTTTGTTACTTGTGACACCCAAAACGTTTGTACAAAGGGATTTCTGTCGGTTTAGAGACTATATCTACAACGCGACTGTTTTTATGAACTTCTTTACTGGCAAAAATCCTGACGTCAAAATGGCACCGTTGCCGGGGAACTGCTAACGTGTGCCTTATTATTGGTTATTGTAAATATTTTTCTTTTGCTTGTTTATTTATTTTTGTTTTTCCTTTTTATCTTTATTTGCTACCATGAATTCTCACCCCTCTCGCTTTGAGTTTGGTTCTAACTTTGTTGAAGGAAATAGAAGTTACAGCAGGAATATGCATCAAGGTCAGACCAATCAAGGATGGATGGAGCCAAGAGGATCTAATCAACCCTTTAGGCAGCAACACCCTCCGAGATATCCTGGACAAAGACCATTCTACCTTGCATACCCAGCTGAAAGATATGGTGGACAACCTTGTAACTACCAACAAGCCCCACCCCGTGCATATAAACTATCCTTTCAACATAACCTCGAACCACCACACTCACAAACTTCTCTTCACCATTCGCCACCATATGATCCTTCCTTACCGCAGTACCAATCCAATTACTCCCAATCACCACCACTTTCCTATGTATCATGTCCAAGTCCGGCAACCCGAGAAGCAGAGGTTCGCCTAAAGGAAACAATAAATAAATTTCAAACAACCATTCGACAACTGGAGCAAGTAGCAATTCAATGGGTTTCTAGGCACTCAAATACACAAGGATCAACCACAGCCCCATGTGAACAGTCTAACGAAGAGCGTAGCATGAAGGAGATACCAGAAACTTCAGTGGACAAGACAGAGAATAAATTCGTACTAGAACAAGTAGAAGAAGCTGTCATTGTTCAAGAAGAAGAGTTGGTTGAAGATCTAGGAGATACTGAACCTCCATGGGAATCCAGAACTGAGGAGAACTCCGTCAAGGACGATACAGTTGATGCTAAGGAGGATATTGTACAATCTCCAAGGCAAGTTGTTTATGAAGAATCAGACGGAATAACCCAGGACACAAATTCCCTTGATAATGATAGTCACAAGTCAAATTCTCTTAGTAATGAACTGGCATCCACAAGTGAATTCTCTGAGTTAGAAGAATCTTCCCCAAGTGAATATGAAGACGATGCGGAGGTAGATTTCTCTCAACCTCTAATCTATGACTCAAGTGATGAGGAAGACATAGAAGACTTTGACCAGGACACAGATACAATTGTAGAACCTTACAAGGAAGTGGAGGAATTCACAGAAGAGCACAAGGGAGTAGAACTTACAGAACCACTGGAAACACCTACCCCAAGGCCATTACCACCTAATACAAGCTTCAAGTGGGTACAATCCTTAACCTATAACTTTACTTATTCACTTGAATATGGTTTGCTTGAAATAGATGGCCAGCTTAGAGCTCTTTGCGGCTTTAAGAGTAAGAGGGAAATGGCTCGTACTCAGAGCTGGTGCACAAGGTTCAATAAGGTTCCACACTTCACCTCGAAGTACACGGATTGGTATCATGCTCAATTGCATGGATCACGGAGAACGTTTGGTCACCATGGTGAGATTCCACCTTTTAAACCGCCCGGATGGAAACACGTAGATCAAGATGGAGGCGGATTTAAAAGCAAGGCTTGGGATCCTGGAGTTTATTCTGATATTTGTCACCCCGGGAGCCTGAAAATTTGTCTGAAGCTGCTCAGAAGCTTTACATGCCTAGTATGGGATCCCGGAGGCTATTGGCATTCCAAGCACTGGTGGAGATTTTTGGATGAATTTAAACATAAGCCGCCATAGCAGGAAGCTCCTCCAATGTCCAACTTAAGGACTTTAACTAAAAGTGCTAGGTGGGAGACAACCCACCGTGGTATGATCGTTCCTTTTGCAATTTT
The DNA here is from genome assembly GCF_003086295.3 of Arachis hypogaea. Lineage (NCBI taxonomy): Eukaryota > Viridiplantae > Streptophyta > Magnoliopsida > Fabales > Fabaceae > Arachis > Arachis hypogaea. Next base: position 82,884,430 of record NC_092046.1, on the reverse strand, counting down.
AATTTTATTTAGTTTTTTTTGTTTTCGAATTTTATTTCATTTTATTGAACCTGGAATCATGCATGGCATTCATATTAATCATTGCATTCTGCATACTGCATTCTGCATTCAAAAGTTATTAAAAAAAAAAAAGGGGATGCACGACGCGACCGCGTGACCCACGCGATCGCATCATATGGCGAAAACACTATCCATGCGACCACGTCATCCACGCGGCCGCGTGACCTGGAGATCGGCGTAAAAAAATCCAACGTCCAGAGAGTTAGGCTGGAATCGTGCGGCCCTTGTGTGTTTTGCACAAATTGACCCACGCGATCGCATGCCCCATGCGATCGCGTCACTTGCACAAAACCAATCCCACGCGACCGCGTGAGCGACGCGATTGCGCGACCCACGTGATCGCGTCATCTCCTCTTCCATCCTTTTCATGCGATCGCGCGACCCACTTGTTCGCGTCACCCCCTCTCCTACCCCTCTCACGCGATCGCGCGACCCACGCGATTGCGTCACTCCCACTTTCACCCCCACCACGCGACCGCGTCCCCCACGCGATCGCGTGGATTTGAAAATATAACCCCCCCAGCCACGCGAACCCTATCAGTCGCACAGCCCCCCCCCCAATCCTCTTCTCCCTCTCTTCCTCCCCTTCTCTCAACCACCACCCAGCCACCATTGCCGCCGCCCCGACCACTGCCCAGTCGCCGCCACCGCCCAGACGCCGCCGCCATCGACCCTCTTCCTCCCTCCCCTTCTTCCTTCTTCTTTCTTCCTCTCTTCCCACCGCCACTGCCCCCCTCCTCCGCGAACCACCACCCACCACCGCCGGCCCTCCGCCACCCACACGCACCCCCTCCCTTCCTCTATCAATTACCCTAAACCCTATCCCCATTACCCCCTCCTGCACTACCCCCTCAGCCGCCACCATGCCGCCGTACCCTCCACCGCGCCGAACGCCGCCACAGCCACCACCCAGCCGCTTTCTTACCCCGTTCTACTCCTCACGCCTACCAGATGTCTGCCTCACAGAGAAAAGGAAAAGACAAGGCTACTGGCAAGCGCAAGAGAGAAGATTCCTCCCAGTCCATCATTGCCCTCATGCATAATTCCTCATGGCGGGAGAAGAACTTTACACAGCAGGAAAAAGCTGACCAGCTGCTCCCTGCAAATGATTCAATAAAATTTGCAAATCGGTACTGTGAGCTGAAGTATCCGGCATTTGCAAACTCCAGGAATCTACACCTGGAGAGATCTCTGAAGATTCCAGAAGCGCTCCAGCAGTACACCACAGAGCCTCCAGCTACCATCCCTACTAGTGATGACACCCCTTCACACCCGGCTTGACTGAGCATCAAGGACGATGCTTCATTGTAAGTGTGGGGAGGTCGCCATCTCTGGCGTGTTATTTTGGTGAACCACTACATCTCTTTTTTTCTGTATTTTTCTTTTTTTCTGAGTACTTATACATTGCTCCTTTTATGTATTTTTACTCTATTTTTGCATTTTGCATTTTTAGTTCATATTTTTAGTTATTTAGTTTAGTTTGCAATTCTGACTTATTAGTGGATTAATTAGTATAGTTTACCCTTTTTAGCATAAGATAGCATAGTTTAAATTGAAAAATTATAAAAAGGAAGTAAGCTAGGAAATTGAACATAACAGATTTAAATCCATAAACCTTGTATATATAGCATTACATCATATAGTTAAGTTGACAACATTTCATCAAGGAGGAACATTAAAACTTTAAAGGCTACCCTAAATAATTTTTTTATGAGAATAATGGGAATTTTTAACTAAACCTGCATAACATGTATGAATGATATATGATGCTTGAGTTAGAGAACACACAGCCTGTGAGTCTTGAGCTTAATTGTATGGTTGCATTCAAACCATAATTTCATTTCTGTGTGTTTCGTTTCTTTTTATTCTGATATTCTTTACTTTGCTTTAATCTATATGTCCAATTATAGAATATAGATACATGCCAAAAGAATGATTGAGGCCATCATTTGATTTTAGCTCACTTACCCCAAAATAACCTACCTTTCACATCACCCTTGTTAGCCCCCTTGAGCCTTTAAAATCCCTTTTATTCTATTTAGCCACACTACTAGCCTTAAGTAGAAAAACAAAATAAAATCCCAAGTTGAATCCTTGGTTAGCTTAAGATAGAAAAATTATGAATAGATTAAAATGTGGGAAACCTATTGGGAACATGGATGATAGAAACAAAAGGTAGAAAAGTTAAAAGAAATAAAATAAAATTTGGGAAGCATGCTCATGAGAAATCAAAGTGATTCAATTACCATGTGCATTAAAAAAAGGTTATTTTTCAGCATTCAATAAAAGGGGATACGAAAAAAATTCCCCAATGCAAAATAAAAGCAATGCACATGGGATAAAAATAAAAATTGAAACATGAGCATGTAACAACAAGTGGGATAATATGGGAAAATTGGTAAAGAAGCTTGTTCTACTAAACATGTATGTTAGGTGAGATCTTAGTCTAATTAAGGATTCACTTATTAGTTCACTTAACCTTATACATATATCCTTACCTTTACCTTGGCCCCATTACAACCTTAAATAAAGACCTCATGATTTTTGGTATGACTGTACTCTATAATTGTTGATTGGTTAGATGAAGAACAAAATTATAGAAAGTAGGAATAAAAAGAAAAGTAGAGTGAATAAACCCAATAAACACTGAGTGACTAGAGGGTAAACACAAAATCCAGTGAGGGTTCAATAGCTCATCAACATATATCTGTGCTTAAATTACTAATTGTTTTGCAAGTTTGTACAATATTTTTATTTCCCATCTCATTTGCTAAAATGCTATATATATATATATATATATATATATATATATGACCCCTTGAGAATGTGAATTAATTTGACTACATGTAAGCTTTATATATGAGTGGATAAATTGGAATTGCATGACTCATTTAGGTAGATGCATTTAGAATAGGTTGCATTGCATAACATTCCACCACTTTAACCTTACTTTTTACCTTGGATTTAGCATGAGGACATGCTATTGTTTAAGTGTGGGGAGGTTGATAAACCCATATTTTATGATATATTTTGTACTTAATTTAAGTGATTTATTCAATCCTTCACCCACTTATTCATATTAATTGCATGGTTTTACTTTCCCTTCCTTATTATGTGATGTATGTGAAAAACATGTTTCCTATGCTTTAATATTAATTATTTTAATTACCTTTATTTCCATTCGATGCCGTGATTAGTGTGTTGAGTAGTTTCAGATCTTCTAAGGTAGGAATGACTTAAAGGATGGAAAGGAAACATACAAAAATGGAAGGAAAGCACCAAACGGAGCTTCTGAAGAAACTGGCATCCACACGATCGCATGGACGAAGTGATCGCATGCCAAGCGTGAATCAGCAGCGACGCGGCCGCATGACTGACGCGACCGCGCGCCTTAAGCAGAACGCACATGACGCGGTCGCATGACTAACGCGACTGCGTGGCAAAGAAATGCTCCGAATGACGCGACCGCGTGACCCACGCGGACGCGTGACAGAGACCACGCACCAGAAATTGCAAAAAATGCTCATAGTGAATTCTGAAGCCCTTTTTGGCCCAAATCCAAGTCCAAAAGGCATAGACCAGAGATTACAAAGTGGGGGAACGCATCTATTCAGGGAGAGCTCGCCAATTTTCACTTTCCATGATTTAGATTTAGTTTGAGAGAGGTTCTCTCCTCTCTCTCTCTTAGGATTTGGATTAGGATTTAGGACTTCTCTTAGTTTGTAAGAGTAACTCTCGATCCAGGTTTAATATTTACTTTAATGCTTTTATTCGTACCTATAAATGTTGCCAACTTGACTTATGAAACCTTTCCATGTTATGATCTGAATTAATGATTATTTGAGGTATTTCAGTTATTGATTGCTTTCTCCTTAATTTGTGTTACCATCGCTTTCCATTTAAGGACATTTTTATTCCAACAATTTTACTTTTTCCCTTTTGGTCTTGGTTAAGAAATCAGTAACTCAACATTATTAAACTCAGCATAATTGATAATCGTTATCTTGCTAATTGAACTGAACTTCAATAATCCCAACTTTTTCTTAGGAAATAAATAGGATTCGAAGGTCAAACTAATTAGTCCCTTGACTTTCCTTTACTTTAGTAAAGGTTAACTAAGTGGAATTTAGATTCAACTTTCATTATTGTTGAGAGAGATAACTAAGTTGGACTTCCAATTTCTCTTACCTTGCCAAAGTTGCTTTACATTATTTATTTATTTTAATTGCCATTTACTCTACTTGTCATTCAAATCACTTGCTTCTCACCTTCTAAACCCCGATTACAATCTTTATAGCCAATAATAAGAACATACTTCCTTGCAGTTCCTTGAGAAGACGACCCGAGGTTTGAATACTCGGTTAACAATTTTTAAAGGGGTTTATTACTTGTGACACCCAAAACGTTTGTACGAAGGGATTTCTGTCGGTTTAGAGACTATATCTACAATGCGACTGTTTTTATGAACTTCTTTACTGGCAAAAATCCTGACGTCAAGGGTCTACTGCAATTTGGTTGTAACCTGAATAGCCATCCAAAAAGTAGTAGTATTCATGACCTGCTAGTCTCTCTAGCATCTGGTCTATGAATGGTAAAGGATAATGATCCTTTCTGGTGGCTGTATTGAGCCTTCTGTAATCAATACACATACGCCATCCTGTAACTGTTCTTGTAGGAACCAGTTCATTTTTTTCATTATGAATCACTGTCATACCTCTCTTCTTTGGGATGACTTGGACAGGGCTCACCCAAGGGCTATCAGAAATAGGATAAATAATCCCAGCCTCTAGTAATTTAGTAACCTCTTTCTGCACCACTTCCTTCATGGCTGGATTTAACTGCCTCTGTGGTTGAACCACTGGCTTAGCATCATCCTCCAATAGGATCTTGTGCATACATCTGGCGGGGCTAATGCCCTTAAGGTCACTTATGGACCACCCAAGAGTTGTCTTGTGTGTCCTTAGCACCTGAAGTAGTGATTTCTCTTCCTGTGGCTCTAAGGCAGAGCTTATGATCACAGGAAAAGTGTCATCATCTCCCAGAAATGCATATTTCAGGGATGGTGGTAGTGGTTTGAGCTCGGGTTTAGGAGGCCTCTCCTCTTCCTGAGGAGTTTTCAGAGGTTCTTCTGTTTTCTCTGGTTCCTCCAGATCAGGCTGAACATCTTTAAAGATGTCCGCTAGCTCTGATTCAAAACTCTCAATCATATTGATCTCTTCCACCAAGGAGTCAATAATATCAATGTTCATGCAGTCATTTGATGTGTCTGGATGCTGCATAGCTTTGACAGCATTTAACTTGAACTCATCCTCATTGACTCTCAGGGTCACTTTCCCTCTTTGTACATCAATGAGAGTTCGTCCAGTTGCTAGGACCTAGAATGAGAGTTGCACTCTTGTGCTCCTCCATTTCCAGCACTACAAAGTCAGTAGGAAAGGCAAATAGCCCAACCTTGACAATCATGTCCTCAATTATGCCTGATGGATATTTAATGGAGCCATCAATAAGTTGGAGGCATATTCGGGTTGGTTTGACTTCTTCAGTCAAGCCAAGCTTTCTGATAGTGGATGCAGGTATTAGGTTGATACTTGCTCCAAGGTCACATAGAGCTGTCTTGGTACAAGCACCCTGTAATGTGCATGGTATCATAAAGCTTCGGGATCTTTAAGCTTCTCTGGTAAGCTTTTCAGAATGACTGCACTGCATTTTTAGTGAGAAAAACCTTTTCAGTTTCTCTCTAATCCTTCTTATGACTTAAGATCTCTTTCATGAACTTAGCATAAGAGGGTATTTGCTCAAGTGCCTCTGCAAACGGAATCTTTATTTCAAGAGTCCTGAGATAGTCTGCAAAGTGGGCAAATTGTTTATCCTGTTCCGCTTGGCGGAGTTTTTGAGGTTAAGGCATCTTGGCTTTGTATTCCTCAACCTTAGTTGCTGCAGGTTTATTTCCTACAGAGGTAGTTAGAGAAGCCTTCTTAGGAGGGTTACAATTAGCACTTGCAGGTGTCTGATCCCTCATTGGCGTTTGAACGCCAGGATTAGGGGTTGGATAGGCATTTAATGCCAAATTTTCACCCTTTTCTGGCGTTTGAACGCCAGAACTGGGCATGGAATGGGCATTTAACGCCAGTTTTTCACCCCTTTCTGGCGTTTGAACGCCAGAAGTGGGCATCCACTGGGTGTTTGACGCCAATTTTTCACCCTTTTCTGGCATTTGAACGCCAGAAGCATTCCTCTCTGGGCTCTTACTGTCCTCAGAGGGATTTTGAGCAGTGGTTTGGTCATCCTCTGTCAGTTGTTCCTTTCTTGGCTTTTTGCTACCTTGAGCTGAATTATTCAACGTCTTCCCACTCCTTAATTGAACAGCTTGGCATTCTTCTGTTATCTGTTTAGATAGCTGCTGTCTTGCCTGATCCAATTGTACTTCCATATTCTGGTTAGCATTTTTAGTGTCTTGGAGCATCTCCTTGAATTCTTCGAACTGTTTTGTTATAATAAGCAATTGTTGATTGAGTTCAGCAACTTGTTCTTGAGGACTAAGTTCAGTGGATACTGCTTTAGCTTCTTCTTTTGGGGAGAACTCACTGCTTAAGTACAGATGCTGATTTCAAGCAACTGTATCAATGAGCTCTTGAGCCTCTTCAATTGTCTTTCTCATGTGTATAGATCCACCAGTTGAGTGATCTAGAGATATTGGAGCTTTTTCTGTAAGCCCGTAGTAGAAGATGTCTAACTGCACCTACTCTGAAAATATTTTAGAGGGGCATTTCCTTAGCATCCCTCTGTACCTCTCCCAGGCATTATAAAGGGATTCATCATCCTCTTGTTTAAAGCCTTGAATGTCCAGCCTTAGCTGTGTCATCCTTTTTGGAGGGAAATATTGATTCAAGAATTTGTTTGATAACTGTTTCTATGTTCTTATGCTTGCTGTGGGTTGGTTATTTAACCACCTCTTAGCTTGATCTTTTACAGCAAATAGAAACAGTAATAATCTGTAGACATCCTGATCTACTTCCTTGTCACGTACTGTGTCAGCAATTTGCAAGAACTATGCTAGAAACTCAATAGGTTCTTCCTGTGGAAGACCGGAATACTGGCAATTTTGCTGCACCATGACAATGAACTAAGTATTTAGCTCAAAACTGCTTGCTCTGATGGGAGGTATACAGATGCTACTCCCATATGCAGCAGTAATGGAGTTAGCATATGACCCTAGAGTCCTTCTGGAATGTTCATTTCCACTTTGGTCCATGATGGAAAAAAAGGGAATTGATGTGAATTGCAAATAAAATATATTTTTATTTTTATTTTATTTAATTAAAAACAACCGAATAAGTAAAAAAGAAATAAGATAAAATAAAATAAAATAATTAGAATCTAAAATATAAATTTCAAAAACTAAGAGAAAAAGGAAAAATAAATTCTAAAACTAAAATAATTACTTAATTAAGAAGATTTGAAAAACTTTGGATATAATTTTTGAAAGGGACTTTGAATTTTGAAATTTCAAAACTAAAATAAGATAGAATAAAAATTTCTAAAATAAAAATCTGAATTTTTAAATGAGATTTTCAAAAATTCAATTAAATAAGTATGAAAGATATTTTTGAATTCAATGAGGAAAGAGAAAAATAATAGAATGACACCAAACTTAGAATTTTTATATCAAAACAAAGGAAACAAACAGGAAAACTTTGAATATCAAAACGAATACTAAGAGCAACTTTTGAAAAATTTTTAAGAAAACAAAAACACAAAGGACACCAAACTTAAAATTTTTTATACTCTGAGCACTAATAATTCGAAAAAAATGAAAGAAAAATAAAATTATGCAATTGACACCAAACTTAAAATATGAAACTAAACTCAAATAGAAAACTAAATTATGAAGCTATTGGTTTTGAAAATTTTCGAAAATAATTAATAAAAATAAAATAAGGATTTTAAAATTTTAACCAAAAACAATAATAGAAGACTCTAAACTAAAAAGAAAAATTTTTCCTAATCTAAGCAACAAAATAAATCATCAATTGTCCAAACTCGAACAATCCCCGGCAACAGCGCCAAAAACTTGGTGCACGAAATCACAATCACACTTTTGCAATTCCGCACAACTAACCAGCAAGTGCATTGGGTCGTCAAGTAATACCTTACGTGAGTAAGGATCGATCCCACGGAGATTGTCAGCTTGAAGCAAGCTATGGTTATCTTGTAACTCTTAGTCAGGATATCAATAATAATTCTCAGTTTTAATTGGAATGAGTAAAAGAGCATGGATTAAATAATACTTGTTATGCAGTATGGAGAACAGGTTGAGGTTTTGGAGATGCTCTATCTTCTGAATCTCTGCTTTCCTATTGTCTTCTTCTTCACGCACGCAAGGCTCCTTCTATGGTAAGCTATATGTTGGTGGATCACCGTTGTCAATGGCTACCATCCGTCCTCTCAGTGAAAATGGTCTAACTACGGGTTTCGTAGGGCTAATCATCTGTCGGTTCTCACTAGTGTCAGAATAAGATCCATTGATCCTTTTGCACACTGTCACTGCGCCCAACATTTGTGTGTTTGAAACTCGTCACGGTCATCCCTTCCCGAATCCTACTCGGAATACCACAGACAAGGTTTAGACTTTCCGGATCTCAAGAATGCTGCCAATTGATTCTAGCTTATACCACGAAGACTCTGATCTCACAGATTTGAATGCTCTGTTGTCAGGAGAGGCAATCAAACTCGTGAACCAGGAACCAAAGAGATACACACTCAATCTAAGGTAGAACGAAAGTGGTTGTCAGGCACGCGTTCATAGGTTGAGAATGGTGATGAGTGTCACGGATCATCACATTCATCATGTTGAAGTGCGAGTGGATATCTTAGAATAGAAACAAGCGTGATTGAATGGAAAATAGTAGTAATTGCATTAATCCATCAAGACACAGCAGAGCTCCTCACCCCCCAACCATGGGTTTAGAGACTCATGCCATAGAAAATACAAGTTCTGATGTAAAATATCATGAGGTACAAAATGAATCTCTAAAAGTGGTTTTTATAATGAACCAGTGACCTAGGTTTACAGAAAATGATTAAGCTAAGATAGATAGTTCAGAAATCCACTTCCAGGACCCACTTGGTGTGTGTTTGGGCTGAGCACTGAAGCTTCCACGTGCATAGGCTATTCCTGGCATTGAACTCCAGCTTTTGTGCCAATTTGGGCGTTTAACTCCAACTTTTATGCCAGTTTTGGCGTTTAACGCAAGAAAAGGGTAAGGAGCTGGCGTTTAAACGCCAGTTTGTGCTACCAAATCTAGGGCCAAGTATGGACTATTATATATTGATGGAAAGCCCAAGATGTCTACTTTCCAACACAATTGAGAGTGCGTCAATTAGACTTCTGTAGCTCCAAAAAATCCATTTCGAGTGCAGGGAGGTCAGAATCCAACAGCATCTGCAGTCCTTTCTCAGCGTTTGGGTCAGATTTTTGCTCAGGTCCCTCAATTTCAGCCAGAAAATACCTAAAATTACAAAAAAAACACACAAACTCATAGTAAAGTCCAGAAATGTGATTTTTGAATAAAAACTAATAAAAATATAATAAAAAGCACCTAAAACATACTAAAAACTATATAAAAACACTGCCAAAAAGGGTATAAATTATCCGCTCATCAGAATGAGCAGTTAAATTCGTGGTCCCAAGCAAAAAGAGTGTGCTTAAGAGCTCTGGACACCTCTAACTAGGGACTTTAGTAAAGCTGAGTCACAATCTGAAAAGGTTCACCCAGTTATGTGTCTGTGGCATTTATGTATCCGGTGCTAATACTGGAAAACAAAATGCTTAGGGTCACGGCCAAGACTCATAAAGTAGCTGTGTTCAAGAATCAACATATTGAACTAGGAGAATCAATAACACTATCTGAATTCTGAGTTCCTATGGATGCCAATCATTCTAAACTTCAAAGGATAAAGTGAGATGCTAAAACTGTTCAGAAGCAAAAAGGCTACTAGTCCCGCTCATCTAATTGGAACTAAGCTTCATTGATATTTTGGAATTTATTGTATATTCTCTTCTTTTTATCCTATTTTGTTTTTAGTTGCTTGGGGACAAGCAACAATTTAAGTTTGGTGTTGTGATGAGCAGATAATTTATACCCTTTTTGGCATTGTTTTTACATAGTTTTTAGTATGATTTAATTATTTTTTATTATATTTTTATTAGTTTTTATTCAAAAATCATATTTCTGGACCTTGCTATGAGTTTGTGTGTTTTTCTATGATTTCAGGTATTTTCTGGCTGAAATTGAAGGACCTGAGCAAAAACTGATCCAGAGGCTGAAAAAGGACTGCAGATGTTGTTGGATTCTGACCCTCCTGCACTCGAAGTGGATTTTCTAGAGCTACAGAAGCCCAATTGGTAAGCTCTCAATTGCGTTGGAAAGTGGACATCTTGGGCTTTCCAGAAATATATAATAGTTCATACTTTGCCTAAGATTTGATGGCCCAAACTGGTGTCCAAAGTCAGCCTAAAACTTTTTGGAGTAAAACGCCAGAACTGGCATAATTCTTGGCGTTAAACGCCCATTTTGGCACCCAGGGTGGCGTTTAACTCCAACTTTGGGCATATGCACGTGAAAGATTGAAAGCTCAACCCAGACACACACCAAGTGGGTCCCGAAAGTGGATTTCTGCACTATCTACACTTAGTTACTCATTTTCTGTAAACCTAAATTACTAGTCTAGTATAAAAACTACTTTTAGAGATTCATTCAGTAACTTATAACATTTTTACACTTCATATTGTATCTTCTACGGCATGAGTCTCTAAACCCCATAGGTGGGGGTGTGGAGCTATGCTGTGTTTCAATGGATTAATGCAATTACTACTGTTTTCTATTTAATCACGCTTGATTCTATTCTAAGATACTCATCCGTACTTCAATATAGAGAACGTGATGATCCGTGACACTCATCATTATCCTCAACCTATGAACGCGTGTCTGACAACCATTTCCATTCTATCTGAGCTCAACGTAGTCATTGGGCGACAGCTTGAGTGCGTATCTCTTGGGTTTCTAATCCACGGACCGAGTCCGGAGGTTAGAACCTTCGTGGTATAGGCTAGAACCAATTGGCAGCATTCCTGGGATCCGAAAAGTCTAAACCTTGTCTGTGGTATTTCGAGTAGGATCTGGGAAGGGATGACTGTGACGAGCTTCAAACCTGCAAATGTTGGGCACAGTGACAGTGTGCAAAAGGACAAGGGTCCTATTTCGACGCTAGTGGGAACCAACAGATGATTAGCCGTGCGGTAGCTATACATGGTATTTTTCATCCGAGACAAGAAATCCGACAGTTGATTAGCCGTGCAGAGATCGTACCTAGTATTTTTCATCCGAGAGGATCATACAGCTTGCCTTTGAAAGAAACCATGCGTATTTGGAGAAGAAGACAGTAGGAAAGCAGAGATTCAGATGACAGAGTATCTCCGGAACCTCAGCCTGTTTCTCATTACTGAATCACAAGTACTAGTTATTTCATGTTATTTATTTTTCATAAATACAATCACTCTCATCATTAATCTCCTGACTAAGATTTACAAAATAACCATAGCTTGCTTCAAGCTGACAATCTCCGTGGGATCAACCCTTACTCACATAAGGTATTACTTGGATGACCTAGTGCACTTGCTGGTTAGTTGTGTGGAGTTGTGAAAAGTGTAATCACGATTTTCCACACCAGGGCCCAAGGCCCAACCCAATATCCACTTAAATGAAGAGCTCAGCTCTTCTTCCCTAATTCATTTGGGAAACACGCTGAAACTAGAAAAGGGGAGGAAAAGAGGAACTTAAACCCTTGACTCCAATTTCATTCCACCATATCTTCCCATTCGAAGCTCCGATCGCCGCACCGTTTGTGACCACGCGACCACTGCATTGCGCTCTTCAAATCCAAAGTGGTAGGTAAATCTCATTTTTTAACCCAACTGTTCACCCACCTTAATTTCAAAAATTTTGAGCAATTGTGTTGAGATTTTCTTAAATTTTGGTATTTAGGATCAAATTAGCTTTGTATATTTATTGAGTCTTGTCCCAAACATCCATTGGTAAGGTGAGAATCCTCTAACTCTTGTGAAATTATTGGTATAGCAAACTCTAAGTTGATTTAGTGATATTTATATGGTATTAGATTGAATTTTGAGTTTTAGAGGCAAATTGGTGATGTTGGGAGCTTGATTTTGGATCTTTGGAGGCGGGGTTTCTGTTTGGTGTGTGTTGGGAGCTTGGAACGTTTATAGAACGACGATATTTGTGGCGTTCCAGGCTTAGGGAGGAATCGGCAAAGAAATGGTTTTGGTTTCTCGTAGATAATGTGTAATGTAACATGAGAACGTGGGCTAGTTAGCCGTAGGTTTGGTTGAACTATGATGACTTATTAAAGTTTAGATACTTTGGTGAAAATCTTGAAAATTGATTATGAGCATGTGCTGAACAATGATGATTATGATGTTTGATTATAATAATGAATTATGATGATGATAGTTTGATAAACATGAGTTATGTTGTCTTGATTCTTAGATTGTGTGCAATGGAAGTGAATATAACCGAGTAATTGGCATATGTGGAAGAGATGGAATGGATATAAAATGGTCTTGAATATATTTAGTGTTGTTTTGAGATGTAATACATTTGTTTTAAAATGGAAGTTTGGTAAAAATAGAGGTTTGGCATTTTTTGTGAAACTTGATTTTTAACCAACTTCGACAGGCCATAACTCATCTTCCGAACCCTCAAATCTTGTTAAACTTATTTCAAATGAAAATTATTTCTATGAAGTTTATGCCATTTGAAGAACGGAGTAAAAATGATTTTTGACGAAAAAGTTATGCACGTCGAAAGTTTGATGTGCAGAAGTGATTTCTGCAAAACTTAACAGCTTTTTACCACTTTTGATGGGCATGCATACCCGGACCCTGGGCTCTGCCCAGACGTCCCGCGTATATGGGAGTGTGTATGCGTACATGGAATGAGAGGATTTACAGGCTCGCATACGCGAGCAGTACCACGCGACATGGGAAGGCTTCCCTGTCCAAGGGGGTCGTGTACGCGGACATGAGTTGCGTACGTGAGATGAGTAAATTACACCTCCACATACTTCGAAACATGGCATGCATACGCGAAACTCCTGTTTTGAAAAAGTTATATTTTTATCAACTAAACCTATTTTCTAGCTTCTAAACCTCTATATTTACCTTCCAAACTTCTATACCAAGTCCCTAATCATAGGAAGAGGGGTGAACTTAGAGAAGAAGTTAACTTGGCAGTGAAGAAAGATGTTTGAAGTAATAATTTATGTTTGAGAAATGCAGAAATACTCCATATGTGATGAATGACAGCCGTAATGATAATGATTAATTGAATTTGAATAATTATATGGCTTATTGCACTTCTATTATCTGAGTTATGAGTTTTTCTGAGTAAATGCAGTGGCTAGCCACCACTCGCTCCAGGTTGAGACTCGATACACTGTTGACCCTAAGTCACAAGATGTGACCAGGCACTTTAACTCCCCAGAAATTCCCCTAATAAGATGAAAATTGAATAATTGAGAATTATATGAATAAACTCTTGGGGATGCGCACATGAAGGGACTGTCCAGAGTTAGCTACTGGACATGTCGGGTTTGGCTATATAACCAATAGATGAGACTCATTAGTCATAGGACAAGCATACATCATATGCGTTTGTCTGTTTTGTTTGAGTGTGCATTACTTAGGTTTGCCTATTTGATTAACTATGCTTATTTGCTATATGTTCTACCTGCTGTAACTGAATTATATCCGTGTTTTTCTTGTCTATATTATATGTCTATGCAATTGAGAGATCTCTTGTCTGGCAAAGGAGTGACGAGGATAGTTCCACCGGTGTTTCGGAGGATTGGAGGAGGCGGAAAGTAAAGTGTTAACTTAGGTTTGACTTAGAACATAAATACCTTAGATAATCTACCCAATTTATGGATTAGAATAATTCTTTAAGTTTAATTCTGAGTGTCGGAGTTCTAGGATTGCATCTGGCTTTCCGGAGACTTTATATATTACCTATGCTGGCACCATTACCATGATGAGAGCTCCCGGTTCCTATTCCATACATATATTATTGCTTTTCAGATGCAAGTCAACAGGCACCTCGGTGAGCGTCTGGAGTTCCTGCTGTAAGCAAAGTTATATATATAGTTTCTTCTCCGTTTATACTTATGTTTGATCCTTCTAGAGGCTATGGAGAAATGTTCTTACTTTATGTATTTTGGGATGTATATATATGTATATAATATTCTCTGGCCGGCCTTGGCTTCGCAGGTCGAGTTTGGAGCTTGATATTCTGTATTTTTTTTATAATCCGCTCTTTATGTATATATATCTTTACTTTTTCTTCTTATCCAAGTTTCTTTTACGTGAGCGATGCCCTTTTCTTTTTGCGACTCTTTGGCTTAAGCTTTCCTTCAAGGCTTCTCATTACGAATTTTTTTCAACTATTACTATGTATATATTTTATTTTAGAGGTTGTGATACCTCACCACCTCTATTTTACGACTTAAGCATAAAGCTCTGTGTGGTAGGGCGTTACAGAGAAGTCCGACCAGAAGAGGAATCAACGACTTGCCCATATGCACTCGATGTTGGACCGAGGACGAAACGAGAGCCACTATCTAAGAGACTGCAACTTTGCTAAAAGATTTTGGTTTGCAACTCCCTTCACCCTGTGCACAGAAGCATCCCAAGGAACTGATATGAGAGAATGAATAATCTGCATGTTGAAGCAAGTGGAAGAAAAGGAGAAATCGAGGTTCTATTTCCTATTGCAACAACTTTGGAGAGCAAGGAACATTCTGGTGTTCGAAAGTAGAAAGATCAATAGATGAGGAAGTTGAAAATGCAGTGAAAACCTGTTTTGAATTCTAGACAGTGCATGCCACTAAAAAAGAGAAAAAATCGCAACAAGATCATATGACTCAAATTAGGCAGAATTGGGAACTCCACCAACTAATCTGATCAAAATTAATACAGACACGGCAACAACCAACCGGAGTAAAGGAGGGGATGACATAGTAGCTAAAGACTATTTAGGCCGTATTTTAACTTCAACAACCTAGATAATTCCCTTTCCACTGAAGGCCCGAATGACTACGGCATATACAACGTCTCTTGGGATAAGTTTAGCCAAAGATTGCTGTTTCACGGGCACGGATTTCATGTGCCGTGTATGTTTGGCTTACCAATGTGTATAACATTTAATTTTGGCTAAACGGTGTGCCTATTGATAAGGAGTCATTGGATTATATATGCTTTTTAATCTAACAGTAGAAATTTGTCTGAATCTACTTTCATATGATTGGCTAGTAATACTTTAGTCTACTTTTTTGTCAGTGGGATAACTTTATAAATATTAGTTTTATGATGGTTATTATTGTTAAATTTTAAATATTTTGTGGTATTATATCAAAAAATTAAAAAAATCAAATATTTAAATTAATTTAGAACTGATAAAATTTTGTTAGGTAAGATATTTTTGTTGTATTATTCTGCACATCGTTGAACGCCGGAGTGGGGGGCACCATTAAGCCCGAGTGGAAGAGGATGAGACTTCACCTCCGATGATAGCACAGTGTGGGAGGATGGCTTTTTGGCCAATATCCTCGTTGCCAACGCGCATGACCCCTCCTCACCAACACGGTCCTTTACCTCCGATGACGGCATCCCCAACGCCCGCAGACGACAATACTTCAGGTGTACAGTAACACCTCGACAGGCGACAGCAACCACTGAACAGATACCCCGACAAAGAGGATTACAATATGGTAGAGATGAGATTAGGAGGGAGATGTTGTCGCGTGTAACATAGGGCAGATGCCTTCTTCCTCTTCGTCGTTCTCTTAGCTTCCTCCTCTTCGTCCGCTATTGCAAGCGCACTGGGCCTTGGGCCTTCCACTATTTTCACCGCAGGCGACAACTCCAAACCTCCCCACTGCCTCTACTACTCCTCTCCAATCGGCCATGGCGGCTTTGGCACCGTCTTCTCTAGCATCCTCCCTCTTTCAGCGAGAACTCGGTGAAGCTTTGGACCCCACAACAATCTTGCAGCAAGGAGAGCGCGAGTTTCACAACAAGATCTTTCTTTTAATTTCTTTGCAAAATTGTGAAATCAATGAAGGAAACATTTTATGAAAAGAAAATTAAACAATAAATACATTTTAAATGACTATATTCTAAACCAATTATTATGGGTTAAATAATTCAATTCAATCTTTTTTTAAAGTAAAATATTCTGAAAATTAGTAATATTTTGAATAACTTAATTAGTTATAGTAATATGTATTGAAAATTAGTGATTTTGATACGTTAATTTTATTAATTATAGTTAGATGATAACGAAAATAATTTTATTAATTATAGTAAGATGCCATGTGAAATTAGTAGTTTTTTAGAGTAATTTTATGGATTATAATATAATTTAAAAAATTAGTTATTTTTTATTAATTTTATAAATTATAGTAATAACATCTAAAAAATTAATAAATTTTTAAAATAATTTTATTAATCATATTAATATGATATAAGAAATTAATAATTATGTTTAATTAATTTTATTAACTATAGTAATATGTTATGAAAATTTATTAATTATATAGAATATTAATTATAACAAGATACTATAAAGTTAGTATAGATAGAGAGTATATAAAGAGTATAGAGAATACACACAAAAAAAATTCAAGAAGATAACACGAATGAAAAGAAGTCTCATATTACACAAATAAAAATCTCATAAATCCTGAATCCTAAACTTTAAATGAGTAATTTTTAGAGTAATTTGATTATATATATATATATATATATATATATATATATTAGAAATTAGTAATTTTGTTATTAATTTTATTAAAATAACTATATTCATATTATTCCACATATGAATTTTGGCTATTTTTAACTTCGAATATTTGTATTTTATTTGGTTTATTAAAATAAAAAAGTTAAGAAAAAAAAAGGAGTAGCCAATTAGCTATGACTCAAATGGTATAGTCTTTCATACTCACTTAATAAGTTGCGGATTCGGAATGTGTTTTTAAAATTTTTATTTGTTAATATGATAAGAAATTTAACCCTAAATCCTAAAATGCCAAACTCCAATTTCAAAAGCCAAATCACTTGGTATTTTGTTTTTCAAAGATAAATATATTTTGTTATAGTCAAACTAATATTTGAAAATTTTTTATAAATATCCATATAATATTTTAATTTTATCAATTAAAATATTTTTAATATTTTCTAAAAAATATTTTATTTTTTTTACAAAATCTAACAAAAAAAGACCAAAAAAAAAGAGAGTGATATTTGTATATATAAGATAAGAGTAATATTTGGATATATATAAAATATATCTTTTTTTTAAGGTAAGATGTTTTGAGAAATTAATAATATTTTGAGTAACTTAATTAATTATAGTAATATATATTGAAAATTAGTAACTTTATTAATAGTATTTTTTAGAGTAACTTATGTATTGTAGTAATATAATTTAGAAAATTAGTTATTTTTTAGTAATTTTATTAATTAAAGTAATATGGTTCGAAAAATAATTAGTAAATTTTTAAAATAATTTTATTAATTATATTAATATGATATGAGAAATTAATAATTTTATTAAATTAATTTTATTAATTCTAGTAATATGTTATAAAAAATATTAATTAGATAGGGTATTAATTATAATAAGATACTATAAAAGTTAGTACAGACAGAAAGTACATAGAGAATACAGAGAGTATACACAAAAAAATTTAAGAAGATAACACGATGAGGAAGAAGAAGTTTCATATTACACAAATAAAAACCTCATAAATCCTGAATCTTAATTTTGAGAATAATTTGATTAATTATATATATAAATATTAGAAATTATTAATTTTGTTATATTGATTTTATTAACTATAGTTAAATAACATAGAGAATAATTTTATTAATTACAGTAAGATGTTATATGAAATTAGTAATTTTTTAAAATAATTTTATAGATTTCAGTAATATAATTTAGGAAATTAGTTATTTTTTTAATAATTTTATTAGTTATAATAATATAACCTAAGAAATTAAAAAATTTTAAAATAATATTATTAATTATGTTAATATAATATGAGAAATTAATTATTATGTTAAATTAATTTTATTAATTATAGTAATATGTCATGAAAAATTATTAATGATATAGAGTATGAAATTAATAATTTTGGGATTAATTTTATTAAATAATTGATAAGTATTATTGATAACTTTATAATCTATAGTAATATGATTTAGGAAATTACTTATATTTTTGATAATTTTATTAATTATAGTAATATAATCTGATAAATTAGTAAATTTTTAAAATAATTTTATTAATTATAATAATATGATATAAAAAATTAATAAGTGCTAAATTAATTTTATTAATTATAGTTGTCATAAAAATTAATTAATTATTCAAAAACGCGAAATCTCGTTTTTGGCTTTCACGGACTATTCAAAAACGCAGTTAAGAGAAATAGGAGCAGTGTGACCATGGTGGATCAGCAGATTTTGCCAGAAGAAATAGTGCAAAACATTCTAGAACAAAAAAACTTTCAAATGGGTCTTTGTTGGTGGTAAGGGTGGCATGGGCAAAATCACATACAACTCAATACTCTCGATTCTTCTCGACATTGTTGGCGACTCTGTTCTCATCATTTCCATCGAGCTAACTCACAATCTCCTTTTCAACAACGATTTACAAAGACTCTAATTTTGGTCAATGACTTCACCAATCTCTATGCTATGGAAGTGGATCCTACTGTTGAGCATGAGGATATAGGCACTTCTGAAGAGATGGACGGTATGAGTCACTGTAATTTTCGGCGGAGTGTGAGCAGTGAACTTCGGGGGTACCGAAGAAGACGGTGCCGAATCTATCATGGCTGAATGGGGAAGAGGAGTTGGTAGCGCGATGAAGAAGCGAGTAGGAGAGGCGGTGGGGAGGTTTGAGTCGTTGTTAGCGGTGGAGATAAGGAAGGGGCAGTGCGCTGCGACGGCAAAGAAAAGGGAGAAAGAGAACCTGGAAGAAGAAGCGGCTTTTAACAATTAAATGAAATATACTCGTTTAAAAAAATTAAAAGAAGTTATCCCCTATTTTATATATAATTGTAAAAAAGACCCTATAAAAACATACATTTTAATTTTGATACTTTTTAGCTTATTGGTGCGTCAAACAACTTTTTGGCACTTCAGTGCGCAAACTCCTCAGTGTACCGAATCTGTGCCCCTGTCTCACACAAATTGTTTTGGAGAATGGCAATTTGAATGTAGTGAATACTCTTAAACAAAGCAGAATTGATGAAACTTGTTTTGGTTCATTCATGACAGACACTATATCTCTTGTTGGAAATTTCAAGAGCATTTCTTTTAGTCATGTTAAAAGAATAAAAAATAGAGTTACTCATGAATTAACCCAATTGACACTTACCAATCTAAATCTAGTGTGAATGAAAGAAACTCCAAACAATGTTCAAAATCTATCTCTGGCTAGATATCCTTGGCCCAATTGAATGAAATACGCACTTTTCCTGTCACAAAAAAAAAAAAATTTAAAGCATCCTAATCCCGTCCCTTACCAGCATATCCATTGATTCCATTCCAATCTCAATTTATTCCATTCCAGCTACCCTAAACCTAACCAAACCGCAGTTAAGTCGTGGCCCAAATTTTAACCACAGTCCATAGTTGACAGCACGATCCACTCAACTAGATGCTACAACAACGCGACACGTGTATGGTTAGATTTCATCTCAACCACCTCCATGGTCATCATTATTAGCCTTGCATCAAAATTAGGGTTCCTCAGACGCTATCCTCGCGAGAAAGCAAACCGGAAACTAAAAAGCGTGTCTTTTTTCTTTCATCTTAATCTTTCACCTCAATTTTCTCTTCTGAAGTTTTCGCAGTTCATAGAAATCATGGAGATGGAGCGCGTCTTTGGATTCCCCCAACCTCACATGGATCGACGCCCGAGAAAGAGAGCTAGATTAGGCTGGGATATCCCTGAGGCCCCAAAGGTAAATAGATCTGATCCCGAAATTTCAGATCTGATATCCTTTTCCTTTGATTTTTCCTTTCTGGATGTAGATCTGGTGAAAATTTTTGTAGATTAGGTATGTTGGTTTCAGGTAACGTTGCTCTGCTCGTTTCCCAATAAAATTTTGTATAACAATTGTTCTGTTGTTTTTTGTTAGATCTGTTAGATTTTGTTCGTTTAATTGATGTTTTGGAGATGAATTGATTCAATTTTCGACGATAGTTGACTTTATATTTGATCTGTTGATCGGTTTATCTTAGATTACGGTATTTGTGATCTTCGTTTATCTATATGTATTGTTACTGAAAACATGTGAAACATGCTATGATGGATCTAATTTTGCTTTTTGGCTATGGAGGTTTTTTCCGTTTTTACAGGAATACACTTGTTAAGGCTTTTGGTGAAAACTAGCCTTTTTGTGCTCTTACCCGTTATGCCGAAGCTTAATATATTAATATTTGTGGTTGATCCTAGCAAATAATGTCTTTTGCGCTGAAAATAAACTTGATGAGCTATCTGATGTAAATTGTTGCATCCTGGGTTGCTCCATTATTGATTTTATTGTTGTCGGTATTATTTGTTATACACTTTTGGATGATTAATGTGTGTATCGGTGAAAGCTTGCTTATTTCACCGCACGGATGATGTGTATACTGTTTTATTTGAAACAATCTGAGATGGTTTAAGGGCATTTTATATAGGGGTTGTCTAGTTCATGTTGGTGGGCGAGATTTTTTTGTTTTAACTCTTGGTGGTGCATGAATGGATGGCTATGTGTAGGCTCAGGTAGGATTATTTTGTGGACAAGAGGTTGGAACTATTTCAAGCTATGCTCCTTCATGGGGTCCCTCAGAACATACCAGTAGTTCTCTTTCTGTTAAGGGTGTTGCTCGAAATGGTTCTCCCCCTCAGCGAGATGATGACAAAGATGGCCATTACATTTTTGAGCTTGGAGAAAATTTAACTTCTCGCTGTAATTACACTTTACCATCATTAAGAAATTTACATTCATATATGTCATGGTCTCATCATGCTTTATTTTGTTTCTTGGATGTGTCATTGTTTGCTGGAAAACTTGGCATTTAGGTGTCCATGCATCCTCAGTCCATTAACTATCTGATCTGGACTTCAATTTTGTGTAGTTAATACTATGTAAACCTGTTTGGGATATAGGAGTTTAAGTTGGGTCCCCGGATGTTTGTTGTTGGTTGAGAATTATGAATGCTTCATAGCTCACACTCTTCTTTGTTGTGGTTGTAGACAAGATTCATAGCAAAATGGGTGAAGGAACTTTTGGACAGGTCTTAGAATGCTGGGACAGAGAAAGGAAGGAAATGGTTGCCATTAAAATTGTTCGGGGGGTAAAGAAGTATCGGGAAGCAGCCATGATTGAAATTGAGGTGCTGCAGCAGCTTGGTAAACACGATAAAGGTGGCAATCGGTAAGTACTTTTGGCATTATTTTGTTATCCACCTATGTTTGTACCATGGAAAATATTTAATTCCTTTGCATATGTTAAATGGGCTTATTCCTTGCAGTTGTGTGCAAATACGGAACTGGTTTGACTATCGTAATCATATCTGTATTGTAAGTATTTGATTGATTTGTGATGGATTGATTTCCCCAATACACATAACATGGGGGTTAAGATGTCGGTGAATTTAAATGGTTTTAACAGGTCTTTGAGAAACTTGGACCAAGCTTATACGATTTTCTTCGGAAAAACAATTATCGCTCATTTCCCATTGATCTTGTCCGTGAGATTGGCAGACAACTGTTGGAATGTGTAGCATGTGTGTAGTTTCCTTTTAAGCTATTTATATACTTCTTCCCTATTTAAGCATACAAATAATATCGCTTCATAAATAATCATTAGCTGCTGATTATACAAACTAATTTGCTTGATCCATAGAAGGTTGTTGTATATGTGTCATCAGACTATTATTTTTATTTTTGTTGCTATGGGTGAACTTACTATTTGTGTTGCTTTCTCTAAAAACTTGCAGTCATGCATGATTTGCGAATGATCCATACTGACCTGAAGCCTGAAAACATACTTCTAGTTTCTCCCGAGTATGTCAAAGTTCCTGATTACAAGGTACTTCTTTTTTCTGCTCTATTTCAGACATATGTTTAGTATCTATAAAGATAAAAGTAAACTGACTTCCAAACTTGTCTACATACTTAATCATTTAAAATCAAAATTCATGTTCCAAATATACGATTATTGAAAATCTTATTCAAGCCTGGAGATGCCATTTTTGTTGATAACAGTAGATTCAGTCATTCAGTCACTGACATCTGTTGTATTTGTTGAACAGAGTTCATCAAGATCACCAAGTTCTTATTTCAAGAGAGTGCCCAAGTCAAGTGCTATAAAGGTTATTGATTTTGGCAGCACGACTTATGAGCGAGAAGATCAGAATTACATTGTATCAACTCGACACTATAGGGCACCTGAAGTTATCCTTGGTATGTACAAATCAACTTCTGTAGAAAAAATGTCTCCCTTGCATAGCAAATTGTTTTTTCTGGTTTATAAATCACATGGTTATGATAACATTGTTATACTTGATTTTTGTATGATTTGTAGGACTGGGCTGGAGTTACCCGTGTGATATTTGGAGTGTGGGGTGTATATTGGTTGAGTTATGCACTGTACGTCTAGCCCTTTGAAAACTTGCTTCAAAGCACATTTATAAAGCATTAATGCATGATCTTAAGGTGTGAGCTTCTATTGCAGGGTGAAGCTTTGTTTCAGACCCATGAGAATTTAGAGCACCTTGCCATGATGGAGAGGGTGCTTGGACCACTACCTCAGCACATGCTGAAGAGAGTAGAGTAAGTCATTAGCAGCATGACTATGCTGTCATTTATTGATCTTTAGCAACATATGACTGAATATTTTCTTGGCATATGCTTAGCCGACATGCTGAAAAGTACGTTAGAAGGGGTAGATTAGACTGGCCAGAAGGTGCAACCTCGAGGGATAGTATTAAAGCCGTAATGAAGCTTCCTAGGCTACAGGTCTGTATAGTTATTATACTAGCTTTCAGAACTTAATGAAGGAACTTGGATGATTTTATTGGGCATGATCTCACTATTATTCTCTTCAAATAATTGCAGAACCTTATCATGCAGCATGTTGATCACTCCGCTGGTGATCTTATACACCTCTTGCAGGGATTGCTTAGATATGATCCCTCAGAAAGGCTTACAGCCAGGGAAGCTTTAAGACATTCTTTCTTCATGAGAGATTGCCTTCGGAGATGATGATCCACCCCATCACACTCGCATGCCTATTCTCCCTTGAAATCAAGGGCAAATATGGCCACACCTGTTGCCAGGCAAAAAAAGGGGGGGGGGGGGATTTGGAGCCAGTCCCTGTAAATACTTTTATCTTACCCCTTCACAAAAGCGTGGATGGGGTTATAGCCAGCGCTTTGATTGTTATTTCTTGTTCAGAAATTTTGATAGAATATACTATCATTAGCCCAAGTCTGAAATCAATGTAATATAGAAGAAAAGCTGTGTTAAATCTCATTTTTCAGAAGTTTTAAGTTGTCGCCACTTGCTGTGTCGAAGTTTTTCTATGTTGTGATTTCTAATTGGAAAGTCTCATCGAATCTAAGGCTGCTAGTCTCGAGAACAGGACATTGAGATATAAAGATAAAAGATATAAAATTTAGTGTTTTTATTAAAGTTTAGTTTAACTTTTTTTATACAAAAAATTTAATAAAACTAGTGAATGAAAAAATAAATAGTAGTTGTGGCTTTTAATGGTATTGTCTCAAAATATATTAATTTAGTATTTTTATGTTTTATTTGTCAAATATAATTGTGTTTCTGCGTTCTTATTTTAGCGTTCTGTGCAGCCTAATTTAACTATACCTAGGAGCCACAATTAGTTAATAAATTCATAAGGTTAGTTAATTAATAAGGAAACTAAAAAGAAGTTTCAAATGTGAAACATCAGCTGGGGCATGTGATTAATTAATAATGGTAAGGACTAAGGTTTATGAAACTCAACTAAAAAACATGAAACCAAAGCAAGATAAGTAAACTGTTTATTAAAAAAAAAAGGAGAAAATGGAAATACGTCGTTGCCTTCTTGGTTGCCGCTTTTTCCTGAAAATGAAAATTTTGGACCTTGTCACGGAATAGAATTGGCTATTTTATAATTAACAAGAATATTATTCATATATAAAATTAATTATTAAAATTAGTCATTAATATATTTATATATTTTAATATATATTTTATATTAGTCACTGACTTTGATGACTGTAGCATAATCCCATAATTAATGTTCATTTTTTTCACGTGAGCAATGATTTCAATGTTACGACATAAAGAAGCAACCAAAAGTATAACTTGAAGCAAATTTTTTTATTTTTTCTCTTCTGGGGTAAAATAATGTGAATTGTGAAATTCGACACACTTCCACAATTATAATTAAAATCTGTTTTAAATCAGTTTTAAAGTTTCTTGAAGCTTTACTCAAAGAATTACTAATAAATAAGAGTCATACTACATATATAAGTGTTTTGTTAATAAAGTTGGTGTAAAGTCCAATAAAAAAAAATGCATGCATATATCGCTATTCCTTTTTTGCATTTTTTGCAGTATGCAAATTTTTATTGGAGAATACAAAAATTTATTGATATAGCACACAAATTTTTAAAGTATAACACAATATTTTGTACATAACACAAACTTATCAATATAGTACATAAATTTTCGCTACGAATATATTTTGTTAGTTAGGTGAGTCAATGTTCTAGGGGCTGTAGTCTTCCAAAAATTTATGTGCTACACATCAAAATTTCTATGCTATGCACTAAAATTTTTGTATTGTACACTAAAATTTATGTGTTTATATTTTCTTGGTACAATATACAAATTTTTGCACATAGCACACAAATTTTTGTTGCGAATTTTGTTAGTTGGTTGAGTCAAATATTATGGGTATGTAGTCCTCCAAAATTTTTTGTGTTACATCAAAATTTTTATGTTATGCATCAGGATTTTTGTGTTGTACACCAAAATTTGTGTTGTGCGTATTTCATTAGTACAGTATAAAAATTTGCACACAACACACAAATTTTTGCACATAACACACAAATAATATATTTTGTTAGTTGGGTGAGTCGATGTTTTGGGTAGTAGTCTTCCAAAAATTTATGTGCTGCACATTAGAATTTCTTCGCTATGCATCAAGATTTGTGTTGTATACCAAAATTTATGTATTGTGCGTATTTCATTGATATAGTATACAAATTCTTGCATATAACACATAAATCTTTGCATATAGCATACAAATTCTTGCACATAATACACAAATTTTTACTGCAATTGTATTTGTTAGTTGAGTGAGCCAATGTTCTGGATATATAATCCTCCAAGAAGACAGTAATGGTGGCAACGATAATGATGGCAACGGTGGCAACAGCAACCACAACAACAATGTTGAAGAAAGAAATGCACAAAAGAAGATAATGACGACAAAGATAACGAAAGAAGAGGAAGAGAAAGAAATTCCCGTCTATATACAAAAAAAAAAAAAAAAAACATAAAAATTTGATTTATAAAATATTTGGACGCCTAACATTTTTCTAAATAAAATTACATTTAGATATATAAATGTATATAGTTAATATGTATTTAGTTATTACAATTAAATTATTAAGTGTCATTAAGTTGTTAAAAACAGATTTTTTTTAACAATTTTTTTTTATTTTTTAGTGTGTTTGACAAATTTTTAATAATAAAAATATAACTACTAAAAGAATTTTTTTTAAAAGCTATATTTTACATTTTTTAAAAAAATTTTTATTTTTTAAAAAGATGTCTTAATATAATAGATAAAAAAATTATATTATTATATTTAAATATAATTGATACACAAAAATATTTTTTTACATAAAATATTTAAATATTAAATTATTTTTACTTTTTAAAAAAATCTTAAAAATTTATCCAAACAAAAATACTAATAGAAAAATAATCAACATAAGCATGTTATTGATAAACATTTTGAAACAGGAAAATCAAACAGCATTGCGAGCTATTAATTAATTATATCCCCTTAAAGCAAGTAAAGAGATCATTGATGATAGCACTATATCGGGGGCCAATAGATTTCTCTAATTTTATATTCTTAAAATGACTTTGTAGCAAATCAATTTTCCCTAACCAAGAATCAATAAAAAAATATTGGATAAACAAATATTAAAGATTTGAGTTGTTATTATAAAGAATAAAAAAGTATTAGCTGATTGTTGACTAAAAAAATTTATTCTCAAAATTTTAAAGCTAATGTCTATATATTACATATTTTCTAATTTAACATTTTGGTCTTTGCAAAATGTTTACGGAAATTTTATTGTCTGTTAATTTTTTTTTTTTTTTTACAAAATTGTATTTTTATATGGTTATACCTAATTGTCAAACTTTTGCACACAAAAATATTTGAGTGGTGCTAACATAAACTCACTAATATATTTTTATAACATACAAATTACAAAAAACACAACAAATTATTTTTGATATTTTTGTTCTTCTAATTTGATGAACTCTTCTCACTTTTTTTTTATTTTTTGTTTTCTTTCTTCTTCTTTTTTTTTCTCCTCTCTTCTTTTCCTCTTTCTTCTAGTTTAATGAATTTATTTAATAAACTCTGTTTTTTTTATTTAGTTATTTTTCTGGAAATAATAAAAACTATGGAATTTTTTATTTAAATAAAAATTTATATTTTTCAATTTAAGTGATAGTAAATGTAATTATATTTTTGTGCATTATATCTCAATTTCGCAGGTTGCAAAATGAAAGAACAATGCACTCCTAGTAAAATTGAGAAAAAAATTGTATCACAATTTTATTGATAGTCCTAGAAAACATAATATGAACAAAACTAAGAATAGCATGCCAGAAAACTAAAGTGCCAGAACAAAATAAAAAGAGAAAGGAAGAAGACACATAAATGGAGGATAGGGAGATGGGAGGCAGCAGCAAACGCTACCAAGCAAGGAGCAAAAATACACAGGCAGAAGCTGCAGGGCAGCCCTGCCAAATTTCATGAAGATAATTAGTTGGAATTGCTGTGAGCTTGGGAACCCATGGGCAGTGAAAGCTTTGAACAAGCTCTTGAAACAGCAAGATTCCAACCTCATTTTCTTAATGGAGATGAGGAAAAAGATTGACGAATTAAATCGTATTAAAAATAGAGGAAGAATGGAAAACATTATGGGGATTGACTGTGAAGGGGAAGGAAGAAGTAGAGCGGGAGGTTTGGTGGTTATGTGGAATAGCTTTATTTTTTTGGAAGTATCATCTATGTGACATAAATGTAAAAGTAGTAGAAGCTGTACAGCAGTGGAGGATTATGGGGTTCTATGGGAATCCGGATGCAGCCAACAAGCAAAAATTATGAGATTTCTTGAGCTCGCTTGGTCAATCTCAAAACATGCTATGGTTGGTGTTTGGAGATTTTAACCAAATCCTGGAACAGAAAGAGAAGACAGGGGGATTGCCAGTTACTTATAGCCAAATAAAAGGCTTTCCAGAAGTACTACAAATGAATCAGCTGTTAGACTTGGAGTTTATGGGATACTCTTTTACATGGACAAATAACCAACCAGGAGACATGAATATTCAAGAGAGACTTGACATGACAATTGCAACAATTGACTAGAAGGAAGCTTTTTCAGAGACAATTGTAAGACACTTACAGAGGTACAGATCATATCACTGTCCATTCTTAATTGACGTAACAGGTCAAGAGAACAAAAGAATGAGGAAGAGGCCAAATGTCTTTAGATTTGAAGAAATGTGGCTTCAAAACCAAGAGTGTAAAGAAGTAATATTCAAGAGTTGATTGGGTAGTGAAGAACATTTAAAATGGAAGCTGAAAAATTGTGGAAGAAAGCTACAACAATAGGAAAAATAGAATTTTGGGCAACTACCAAAGAAGATCAAAGAGAAGCAGGATTCTATAGAGCATCTCACAACCCTCCCGCAATCTGAATCGACTATCATGAGACTAAAGAAGACACAAAGAGAGTTAGACGATTTATTGTACCAAGAAGAGATTAAGTGCGCACAAAGATCTAGAGCAACGTGACTTAAAGCGGGGGAAAAATACTAAATATTTTCATCAGAAAACATCGCAAAGGAACAAAAGAAACTGAATAGAGAGGATTACTGATGATGCAGGAATTCTTTTTGAAGATGAGAAAAAAATAGAGAAAATTATAGTGAACTTTTATGAGGAATTGTTTAAGACCGAAGGGACGATGGAAGAAGAACAAGTAGCTACAGCAGTGGGAGGCAGAGTCTCGCAGGAGGCTTTTAATATTTTGGAGGAGGACTTCACACAAAAGGAAGTCAAAACATCTTTAAAGCACATGCAGCCAACTAAAGCTCCCGAATCGGATGGGATGCCGGCACTCTTCTACCAAAGGATGTGGGATATTGTGGGAGAGAAAACTTCTAAGTGGATCCTTAACTTTCTAAATGGGGAGGGAGACTTTGAAGAGATGAATAATACTTTTTTGTCCCTAATCCCCAAAACAAAGACCCCAAAGCACACCGGAGAGTATAGGCCGATATCTCTTTGCAATGTGATTTTCAAGATAACGACGAAGGTGATTGCAAACAGACTAAAGCAAATTCTACCGGAGATTGTGGGAGAGTACCAAAGTACCTTTGTTTCCAGTAGATTAATTATGGATAATAGCTTAGTGGTTTTTGACATATTCCACTATATGAGAAAAAAGGTAAACGAAGCAAAAAATTTCATGGGCATTTTGTTAGATTTGGCTAAGGCATATGATCGGATCGAATGGAATTTTCTCTTGGTGGTTATCAAGTCTACGGGATTCCCACAAAAGTGGGTGAAACTAATCCAAAAATGCATCAGCTCAGTGTCTTTCTCAGTACTTATTAATAGCTGTCCCTCCAAGAGTTTCAAACCCACTAGAGGCATAAGGCAAGGGGATCCCCTTTCTCTACACCTGTTTATATTGTGCGGAGGTGTTCTCGGGTCTCCTTATCAAAGCTCAGAAAAGGAAAGCGATTCAGGGAATAAAGATAGTTAGGAATGCACCAAAAATATCACACTTTTTCTTTTGCAGATGACAACATTTTCTTCATAAGAGCAGCTGATCAAGACATTACAAAAGTGAAAAAAATTCTACAAGCATACCAATTAGCTTCAGGCCAAAGAATCAATTTGGATAAATCAAAAATCTCTTTTAGCCGAAACATGCCTCCTCTCAGACATATGCTTATCCAAGAATGGTTACAGATTAAGGCAGTGGAGAACAATTCAAAGTAGTTGGGGATTCCAACTTTTGTTGGAAGATCTAAGAAACAAATCTTTGATTTTGTCCAAGATAGAGTGTGAAAGAAGCTGAAGGGATGGAAGGAGAATAGCATTTTCAAGGTGGGGAAAGAAGTTCTTATAAAATTAGTCGCTCAAGAAATTCCCTCATACATTATGGGATGCTTTCAAATGCCCAAAAGCTTATGTCAACATATAGAGAGCATGATTAGTAAATTGTACTGGGGGAGCAAAAATGGAGAAAGAAAGGTGCATTGGGTTAGATGGTTGAAGAACTGAAGATTGATGGTTTAGAAGTTATAGTAAATTCTCGTTGCGAGTATAGTTACCAAACCAAGCAATCAACCTTTCTTACAAACGTTTTGGTTGTCACAAGTAACAAACCCCTTTAAAATTGATAACCGAGTATTTAAACCTCGGGTCGTCTTCTCAAGGAATTGCAAGGAAGTATGTTCTTATTATTGGTTATGAGTTTGTAAATTGGGGTTTTGGAGTTTGGGCAATGGGCACAGGTATATTTATAAATTAAAGCAATAAAAATAAATAAGAGATTTTATGTAATTAAATAAAAAGCCTTGATTAGGAGAGATTAACCGAAAATTCTATCCTTGTTAGATTTTTCTCAAGATTAATTGATAATTGAAGGTTACTTCTACTTAGTTATCCTTTACCAAGTAAAGTAAAAGAAAGTCAAGTAAGTTGGAAGTCTACTTCTATTCACAAGTTCTAATCCTCTCCCTTGGGAAGGATTAATGTTAGTGACTAGAGAGCCAGCCAACGATAAACCCAATTACAATTTAACTCTTGAGTAATTCAACTCAAGGGTCTCCAAATATTAATCAACTCTAAAATCAAGTTAGGATCCAACTTAGAACATTAATTAATAACAAATAATAGAAGAAGTGATAAATCTGAAATACCTCAATTATATTAAATAAAATATTCAAATCTTAACATGGAAAAGTTCATAAGCCAATTAGGCAACATAACTAATACAATCATTAAAGTATCTGAAAATAAGAGATAAATATAAAGTAAAAGAAATATTGAACGGTGAAGAGTTGAATCCTAAATCCTTTAAGAGGAATCCTAATCCTAAAACCTAAGAGAGTGGAGAGAACCTCTCTCTCTCTAAAACTACATCTAATCCTAAAATTGTGTATTGTGAGCTTATTTTTATGAATGAATGGATTCCCCCACTTTATAATCTCTAATCTGTGTTTTTTGGGCCGAAAACTAGGTCGAAAACAGCCCAGAAATCGCTGGAGAAGAAATCTGCCACGCTGATTTTCGGAACTGCGATGCGTTCGCGTGGAGTGCGCGTTCGCGTCACCTAGCGTCAGAGCAACTATGGCATATTATGTATCAAATCAAAACCCCGGACGTTAGCGTTTCAACGCAACTGGAACCCCGTCGTTTGGACCTTTGTAGCTAAAGTTATAGCCGTTTGAGTGCGAAAAGGTCAGGCTGGACAGCTTAGCAATTTCTCCAACTTCTTGTATTCCTTCCGCTTTTGCATGCTTCCTTTCCATCCTCTGAGCCATTCCTGTCCTGTAATCTCTGAAAACACTTAACACACATATCAAGGCATCTAATGGTAATATGAGAGGATCAAACATAGGGAACTTAAGACCAAAGAAGCATGTTTTCAATCAAAGCACATAATTAGGAAGGCAAATGTAAAACCATGCAAATAGTATGAATAAGTGGGTAAAAAGTTAATAAAAACCACTCAATTGAGCACAAGATAAACCAAGAAATAGTGGTTTATCAACCTCCCCACACTTAAACATTAGCATGTCCTCATGCTAAGCTCAAGAGAAGCTATAAAGAAGTGAAGAGGAATGATAGAATGTATGAAATGCAACCTACCTATATGAATGCAACTACATGCTAA
Organism: Arachis hypogaea; assembly: GCF_003086295.3. NCBI lineage: Eukaryota > Viridiplantae > Streptophyta > Magnoliopsida > Fabales > Fabaceae > Arachis > Arachis hypogaea. The sequence goes on along the minus strand of NC_092046.1, from coordinate 82,852,998 downwards.
GATGTTTCTACCTACTTGGTTAAAAGTAAATAAATTCTCCAAGAATAAATATGAACTGGATTTCACTAATTCAAATCATAAAAATGAAGTACAAATAGGCTTGTAGAAGAAAATAGCTCATGAAAGCCGGGAACAAAGAATCGAGCATCGAACCCTCACTAGGAGTGTATGCACTCTAATCACTCAAATGTTTTAGGTTCGATTCTCTCAATTCTCTACTAACCTTGCTTTCTAAGGCTTGCTCTTCATCTAACAATCAACATAAATTTAATGCACAGATACACATATCAAGAGGTCTTTTAAGGGTTGTAATGGGGTTAGGGTCAAGGTAGGATTGTATTTGGCCAAGTGGACTAAAATCTGAATCCTCAATTAACTTAAACTTTTCACCTAACTTTAGACAATCCATGTAATCATAATACCACATCTAACTATCCATTAACCATGTTTTCCACATATTCATGCATTCTAAAGTACATATGCATTGCTTTCACCACTTACTTTGGGGCATTTTGTCCCCTTTTTGCTTAATTGCTCTTTTTTTTTTCTTTTTCTCACTTCTTTTTTTATTTTATATATATATATATATATATATATATATATATTCTTTTCTTTTATTTTTCTTAATGCATATGATTAAATTATTGGATGCATGAATCATGTCCTAAACATTTTTTTCACATTTTCAGAAAATTCTAACATACTCAATTCTCAAACCAAATGTTTCCAAATTCAACTTTCCCCATACTTAATTCATGAGCACTCTCACTAGTCTAAGCTAACCAAGGATTCAAATTAAGGACATTATTATTTTTCGCTTAGAGTTAATGATGTGCTAAAGTAAAGAACAAAGGGGTATAATAGACTCAACATTGGTTTGCAAAGAATAATGAAAGGGTAAGGCCATATGGGTATGTAAGCTCAGTGAAACAAAGGCCTCACTCATGTAAGTGTATGCATACATCAAACTATGAAAATATAGAATTAAGCAAGACAAAGATCACAATTTTTAGAGAGAAAAACACACACCAAAAATTAAAATATTGGTTGGTAAAATGCAACCAATTCAAATAGGCTCAAAAATCTCACAGGTTTTGTGTGTTCGAGCTCTAAACCATGTTCTAGTATAATATTTCTTCAAACAAGTGTAACACTAAATTTTATTCAAATTAGTGAAATGCTCTTAAAAGGTTTCTTGAAAAAGAAAATATTACTTCAACCAAGTGATAAAATATGCACAAAATCAAATAATCATGCAATCAAACATGCAAATGCAACAACTAACAAGGAAAATAAAACATTGGTGTTGAGATAGAAGAGTAACTAACCCATGGAGATCGGTATCGACCTCCCCACACTTAAAGATTGCACCGTCTTCGGTGCATGCTAGGATGTACAAGTGGACGGGTTGCTTCAACTGACACTTTTCTCATCAAGGAATGTGCGTAGGAACTTGTTTGTCTCTCCCATGTAAACGTCTTCCGGTTCTCTTCCTGGTGGCCATCCTGAAAGAAAAAGGAAAGAAAAGTAACCTAAAATAAAGATAGAAAATAAATAAAATATGGGTGTTAATGCCAGATAATAAGGAGCTCATTTACATGGAAGCTTCAACATGTACGTGAGAAAATAATAGAAGCACATGGCATACCAGTGGTGCAGAATTTGCAACAAAGGGGAGGAGTGTGGGTAATGAAAATATCAATATAAGTTCATGTCAATGCAAATAAAGTGCAAGTATCATAAAAGATTGGCATTGGCAGATAATTAATATTAGCCCACAGTGTAAAACAAGTCACTAAGCACCAAAATAATTCAAGAAAGGATGCAACAGTTAAATAAGAAAATTTTAACACCAAAGGAAAAACAATGAATTTAGAAAAGAAAAGAAAAATATGCACTAAATTAAAATGTAATGAATGAAATATGCACATAAATTAAGTAAAATAGAATGAAGGTGAAAAGGAATGAGAGGTGAAAGAAAGAAAGTAAGAAAGAAAGAAGAAAAGATAGAAGAAATTAGGATTAGAAAAGAAAAGATAAGATAATTGGCGCTGATTTGGATAAGTTGTGCGACGCAGGCGACGCGGACGCGTGGGTGATGCGGTCGCGTGGTGCGCGATAAGGTCAGGTGACGTGGACGCGTGGGTCACGCGGTCGCGTGACCCGTTTTATGCCACTGGCGCGAGGGCAGCCTCGCACTCGCACAACTCTCTGTTTGAAAGTTTATTTTTACCAAATCTGGGGTGACGCAATTGCGTGGGGCACGCGATCGCGTGAGTGGCCATGAGAAGGATATGACGCGGACGCGTGAGCCATGCGTCCGCGTGGAAAGAATTGTGCATTCAGCACCAATCCAGCACCACTCTAGCACAACTTTCGGTCATGCACCCTTTTCTCGTCGAATTCCAGGGCACGCGGCCGCGTGAGTGACGCGGTCGCGTGGGGCGTTTTGTGCCACTGGTACGCCTCCAGCCACGCTCTTGCGGGACTCTCTGTTTGCTTTATTATTTCCTCCCATCTCCTGCGACGCGAACGCGTCAATGAGGCGGTCGCGTCGCGTGAAATTTTTTTTTTAAAATAAAAGTATGTAAATACAGATGCACGAAATGTACTAATAAAGAGAAGAGTTATTGAATAGGAAAACTGAGAATAAAGAAAAGAACGATCATACCATGGTGGGTTGTCTCCCACCTAGCACTTTTAGTTAAAGTCCTTAAGTTGGACATTTGATGAGCTTCCTGTTATGGTGGCTTATGCTTGAACTCATCCAGGAATCTCCACCAATGTTTGTAATTCCAATAGCCTCCGGGATCCCAAACTAGGCACGTAAAGCCTTTGAGCAGCTTCAAACAGATTCTTAGGCTCCCGGGGTGTTGGATGTCATAACAGATTCCAGGATCCCAAACCTTGCTATTGCACCCGTCTTCTTGTCGATCATCATGATTCCATCCGGGTGGCAAGCAATCTGAATTCTCACTAAAGCGGCCAACCAACTTCCTAGACCCATTCAGTTGAGCTTTACACCAACCCTTGCGTTTAAACTTAAAGCTTCCAACCATAATGAACCTTGCAGGACAATTCTTACCACTGACCATCTTCCTCTTACTCTTAATGCCACAAAGAGCTCTAAGTTGACCATCCGTCTCCAGTAGCCCATATTCAAGTGGAATTAGAAAGCTAAGGGATATGAATTTTACCCACTTGAATGTTGTGAAGGATAATGGCAACTTAGGGGGAGGGGTCTCCAATAACTTCGGTAAGGTGATTTCCAGCTCCACTCCATTGTGCTCTTCTTTGACAACTTCCACCTCTTTGCAAGCTTCTTCAATTTTAACCTCTTCCTCTTGGTATCTTTCTTCCAGTTCAATCTTTTCTTCATTGCTCACCAAGGGCATGGGAGGCTGTGCTTCTGCTTCTTTAGTCTCCATTTCTTGATCAACATCTTCCAAGTCTTCAACCATGGTATGCCTTGGAGGTTGTACACCCTCCTCAGCATTAATTTCAATTACCTTGGAAGGAGGTTCTATAACCTGAATTTCTCATGGAGGTTCAACATCTCCTAAGTCTGCAACCAATTCTTCTTCTTCAATAATTACAGCTTCCTCCACTTGTTCCAGTACAAAGTCATGCTCCGTATTGTCCACTGGAGTTTCTAATGTCTCCTTCATGCTACGTTCTTCATTAGATTGCCCACATGAAGCCATGGGGGTTCCCTGAATGTCTGAACGTTTGGAAGGTAATTGATTTATTGCTTGGTCCAGCTGGCGAAGGGTTGCATTAAGTCTTTCCATTGCTTCCTTGAAACGCTCTGTTGAGTCTTGAGGTGATGGATATGGACATGGTACATAGGGAAGTGGTAGTTCTTGATATGGTTCATATGGCTCATAAGGTGGTTGGTATGGTGGATAAGGGTTAGGATCATATGAGGGTGTTTGGTGGTAAGGGGCTTGTGAGTATGGTGGTCCAAAGCTATTTTGAGGAGGTGGTTCATTGGCATATGGTGGAGCTTGCTGGTAACTATAAGGGGGTCCACCATATCTATTGTCTTGGCATGCATTGTAGGATGGTCTTTGTCCATGGTATCCTGGAAGGTGTTGTTGCCTAAAGGGTTGATCAGATCCTCTTGGCTCCTTCCATCTCTGATTGTTTTGATCTTGATGCATGTTCCTATTATAATTTTCATTCCTTGCAACAGCATTGGAACCAAACTCAAAGCGATGGGGGTGAGAATTCATAATAGCAAATAAAAATTAAAAACAAAAATAAAAATAAATTTTAAATTAAAAGGTTATTGAAATTTAAAATTTTGAATTTTTGAATTTTAAATTTTTGAAATTTGAATTTTGAAATTTGATTTTTGAAATAAGGTAAGATAAGATTTTGAAAAAGATATGATTTTTTTGAAAAAGATTTAAATTTTGAATTTTTTAATTTAATAAGGAAAGAGAAAAACAATAAAATGACACCAAACTAAAATTTTTTAGATCAAAACGAAGAAAACAACTAAGAACAACTTGAAGTTTAAGATGAACACGAAAAACAACTTGAAGATCAAGATGAACACCAAGAAAAAATTTTTTGAAAATTTTTTTTAATAACTAAATAAAAACCAATAACCTCTTAATTTACGAAAAAGCAAAAATAAAAATAAAAATAAAAACAGGTAAAAAGCAAATATTTACAATAACCAACAATAAGGCACACGTTTGCAATTCTCCGGCAACGGCGCCATTTTGAAGAACTGAAGATTGATGGTTTAGAAGTTATAGTAAATTCTCGTTGCGAGTATAGTTACTAAACCAAGCAATCAACCTTTCTTTCAAACGTTTTGGTTGTCACAAGTAACAAACCCCTTTAAAATTGATAACCGAGTATTTAAACCTCGGGTCGTCTTCTCAAGGAATTGCAGGGAAGTATGTTCTTATTATTGGTTATGAGTTTGTAAATTGGGATTTTGGAGTTTGGACAATGGGCACAGGTATATTTATAAATTAAAGCAATAAAAATAAATAAGAGATTTTATGTAATTACATAAAAAGCCTTGATTAGGAGAGATTAACCGGAAGTTCTATCCTTGTTGGATTTTTCTAAAGATTAATTGATAATTGAAGGTTACTTCTACTTAGTTATCCTTTACCAAGTAAAGTAAAAGAAAGTCAAGTAAGTTGGAAGTCTACTTCTATTCACAAGTTCTAATCCTCTCCCTTGGGAAGGATTAGTGTTAGTGACTAGAGAGCCAGCCAACGATAAACCCAATTACAATTTAACTCTTGAGTAATTCAACTCAAGGGTCTCCGAATATTAATCAACTCTAAAATCAAGTTAGGATCCAACTTAGAACATTAATTAATAACAAACAATAGAAGAAGTGATAAATCTGAAATACCTCAATTATATTAAATAAAATATTCAAATCTTAACATGGAAAAGTTCATAAGCCAATTAGGCAACATAACTAATACAAGCATTAAAGTATCTGAAAATAAGAGATAAATATAAAGTGGTAGCGGACAAGCTGATTGCTTTACAACAGAACTTTATGTGGTGCAGGGAGAACGGGAACTATGGTATACCTATGGTAAAGTGGGAGATAGTTCAGGCTCCAAAAAAGGTTGGGGGATTGGGGGTTGGTGATGCAGTGCTGAGAAACACAGCGCTTCTGTTTAAGTGGTGGTGGAGGTTTTCAAAGGAGGATTGCCCGCTGTGGAAGAAGATTGTGTGTTCGTGTAATAAGTTGAACCCGGATGTCATGTTAGCAACTCAGCCTTTACCAGTAAAGGGTGGCCCTTGGAAGGACATATGTCAGCTGAATATAAAAGAACCGCGGATTCGTGATAAAGTGGTAAGTGGACTGGTAATGGAAGTAGGCAATGGTATGCAGACTCGATTTTGGGAAGATAACTGGGTTCAAGGTGGTACTCTGAAAGGAAGTCATCCGAGACTCTACTCTATTTCCAGTCAGCAAGGACTTGTCATCGGGGAGTGTGGTTTTTGGGATGGGCTTGATTGGATTTGGAATTTTCAATGGAGGAGGGCACTGTTCCAATGGGAGCTGGAGCTTGTCAATCAACTGCATGAGAGGTTAAGGCCAGTGAGGTTGTCATCAGGTAGGGAGGACAATGTGGTGTGGAAGTTTGAAAATAAAGGTATTTTCTCTACTAGTTCTGTGATCCAGGCTATACAAGCGGAGACATTATCAGCTGAGATAACGAGTTATAGCTTCACGAGTTCCATTTGGAAAGGTTTCGTTCCTCCGAGAATTGAGCTCTTTGGGTGGTTTGTGCTAGTGGGTAGAGTTAACACCAAGGAGCGGCTGACTAAACTAGGAGTCAACATTCTGGGGGATAGTATGTGTGTACTGTGTACCAAGGAATTAGAATCTGTTGAGCATTTATTCCTTAGGTGTGAGGTAACATGGCAGGTGTGGTGCAAGTGGCTGAGGTTACTAGGAAGGGAGTGGGTGATTCCCGGAACTGTTAAAGAAATGTTTGAGAGTTGGCATGGAATGCATAATAGACAACAGGGGAAGAAGATGTGGATGTCAGTGTTCTTTGCAGTGATTTGGAACATCTGGTTGGAACGGAATGCACGAATCTTCAAGAATGCAAGAGCAAGCCTGGAGGTCATACACACAAGGACGTTGATGAGCTACACGGAATGGAGTGGTGGTGATCCTGGGGGAGGATGAGAGTACTGGGGATAGTAGGGGTTGGTTTATTTGTTGGTAGCTAGTTATGTGTCTTCTTTTTTCTTTTATTTGCTCCACTTTAATGTGTTGAGCTTCCTTTGTTTCAAAAAAAAAAAAAAAGAGATAAATATAAAGTAAAAGAAATATTGAACCTGATGAAGAGTTGAATCCTAATCCTAAAACCTAAGAGAGAGGAGAGAACCTCTCTCTCTAAAACTACATCTAATCCTAAAATTGTGTATTGTGAGCTTATTTTTATGAATGAATGGATTTCCCTACTTTACAGCCTCTAATCTGTGTTTTCTGAGCCGAAAACTGGGTCGAAAACAGCCCAGAAATCGCTGGAGAAGAAATCTGCCACGCTGATTTTTGGAACTGCGACGCGTCTGCGTGGAGCGCGCGTTCGCGTTGCCTAGCTTCAGGGAAACTATGACATATTATATATCAAATCGAAGCCCTGGACGTTAGCTTTCCAACGCAACTGGAACCGCATCGTTTGGACCTCTGTAGCTAAAGTTATAGCTGTTTGAGTGCAAAGAGGTCAGGCTGGACAGCTTAGCAATTTCTCAAACTTCTTGTATTCCTTCCACTTTTGCATGCTTCCTTTCCATCCTCTGAGCCATTCCTGCCCTGTAATCTCTGAAAATACTTAACACACATATCAAGGCATCTAATGGTAATAAGAGAGGATCAAACATAGGGAACTTAAGGCCAAAGAAGCATGTTTTCAATCAAAGCACATAATTAGGAAGGCAAATGTAAAACCATGCAAATAGTATGAATAAGTGGGTAAAGAGTTGATAAAAATAACTCAATTGAGCACAAGATAAACCATGAAATAGTGGTTTATCAATGGTCAAAATTGAGTTTGGCAAAGCAAGAAGGGGGCTAGGATTTATAAACTTTGAATCTTTTAATCAAGCACTTTTGGCCAAACAGGAATGGAGATTGATTAAATTTTCTAATTCACTAGCATCAAGGACATTGAAAGCCAAATACTACAACAAAAGATCTTTTCTCAAGTCAGTTATTGGAAACATGCCAAGCTACACTTGGAGAAGTATTTAGAATGCTAAATGGGTTCTAAATCTGGGAGGATCGGTAATGGCATATCAATTAAAATATAGGAAGACCCATGGCTTCCGAATTAAGACGGATTCAGAATTTGGAGCACCTGCTCGAGTTTTGATCTGGAAACCAGGGTGGAACAACTTATTGATCAGGAAACCATTCGATGGAAAGAGGACATCATGAGACAGGATTTCTTTCATTTCGAAGCAGAACAGATACTTAACATTCCTCTAGACCAGAACCAACAAGAAGACTACTACTACTTGAAAGAATCAAAGAATGGAGAATATGAGGTCAAGAAAGCTTACCACCTCATCCGTTCTCGGCCACAAAACCACGCTCAGTCTAGCAACCAGGAGCACCAGAACTGATTCCCTTGGAAAGTCCTTTACAATACAAAAGCGCTGAACCGCATCCTTAATTTCACATGGAGATTGTTAACATCATCCCTGCTAACCAAAATCAATATTCAGAAAAGAGGTATCACATGCACATCACTTTGTCTAAGATGCTGGAGAAAGGAGGAGACAGAAGAACACATATTCAGAGGCTGTACTTGGGCACAACAATTTTGGTTTGCTAGCCCTTTCAACCTCGGAACAGAGAGAGCACAGAACCACCCAATTGGAGCTTGGATTGAAGAATCGCTAAACCAAATCGGAAAAAGGAAAATAGGTCTATTTATTGAATGCCTAAATGCAATATGGTGGGGAAGAAACAAATTAATTTTTGAAGATAAGGAACACGACATACAAGAATTAGTGAATATAGCAACTCTTGGATACCAGGAATTCACAACCGTGTCAAGGTCGACAAAGAACTTCACAGCGGAGCCACCACCGGGGAGTCGCAGTTCAGTGTGTTGGGTGCCGCCGGAGCCAAACCTCTTCAAATTGAATGTGGATGAAGAAATTTTAAAGGAAGGACCGAATGGTGAGGGAGCAGTTATTATGAATTTTGAAGGAAAGATTATGGTTGCAGCCACTTGGTTATTTTCAACCACATCTTCTATAATTGAAGTGGAAGCCACAGCTTGCCTTATAGGCCTTAACTTGGCCTTAGATTGTTGTTTTTTGATATAGTCTTAGAAGGTGATAACATAGACGTTATTAGAGCCTTGAAGGAGAATGATATTCATAAAAATTATTTTGGAATTTTAGTGTCAAATTGTAAAGATGCTTTATGTAAATTTAGATTTATTCACATTTCTCATGTAAAAAAGGAGGAGAATAGAATAGTCCATACTTTGGCCAAATTAGCTTTGACCCAACCAAATATTATATGATTGGAAGAGACTCCTAAACATGTAACTAATTTAGCCCATTTGGATGTTTTTGGTTCTTCTTTTTGAATACAATTTATCCCCTTTCAAAACAAAAAAAAACTACACTGCAAAGTTTCTACTATTGTCATTAAAAATTTTTCTTTGATTCATTGACATTTAAGGAACTGGTAACGAATCTTTTGATTAGTGATGAGAGCATCTGGTCCTATATATAGTGGTGAGTATTCAGAATTAATTACAGATTTTTCTCATACATTTCGCAACAGATGATTGCGTGTCAAGAAATACACTCATTTCACAATACCTCCTCGAAAAACTTATGTAACATAAAAACATGCCTCAAATCCCAATATCTTGTTGCGAATTGCTTGGAGAATTGTCCTATAAAAAAGTCACTAACATTTTGCAACACAACCATGCAAAATGGAACTATCTATGCATACAAATTCTAGCATGACCATGCGAAATGCTTTGAATAGTTTAACCACAACACGATGAAACACTATTGCGAATTTACGTCAAAACTTTTATTTTTGTGTATATCAGGAAATAATATAGTTAGTATATTTATTTGAATAAAAAACCAAAAACCATAAAGCAAGGGTTCTCTAGGTTGACCACCACAACAAAGTGAGAATTTAATTTTGGTCTGGATATAAGTTATAACGCATTCATTGTAGGGGATATAATCTTTTTTATTTATTTATTTATTTTTTTGGTCATAGTAGGGGATAGTTTTTTTTTCTAAAATAAAATAAAAAATTTTATTATTTTCTCAAACACGATTTTTAGACTTTAATTCCCTAAATATGATGTTTTTTTTTTTTTTGGCATTTAGGCAAGTTTGCCGGACTCCGGCGAACTCTATAAAAAATAGCAAGTTCGCCTTACCCTCCCCCGAACTCCCCTTAAAGTTTTTAAAGTGCACGTTTTTTAATCCATATCATCATCTCTAAAAGATTATATAGATCTACAAACAGTATATAGGAGTACACAAAAATACACAGACAATAAGCATGACTTCTTCAAGGATTTTTTAATTATAAATTAAGAAAAACAAGTCATGTTTAACAATGGCAACTATTATTATCGTCTCCAAAAATACACGGGTACACCGGAATAAGTCATATTTAACAAGGATTTTTTTAATTAAAAATAATAAAAAAAATTATTTCCCGAAAATAAAATACGACTTATTCCTGTGTACTCTTGTGTATTTTACTTTGTTGGGAAATAGTTTTTTTTTGGGAAATAGTTTTTTTTTGGGAAATAAGTCGTATAGACCATCCAAAAAATAAGTCATATTTTATTTTTGGGAAATAGTTTTTTTAATTTTTAATTAAAAAATTCTTGTTAAATATGGTTTATTCCGGTGTACCCGTGTATTTTTGGAGACGATAATAATGGTTGTCATTGTTAAATATGTATTCTGGTGTACCGGTGTATTTTTGGAGACGATAATAATGGTTGCATTGTTAAATATGGCCTGTTTTCCTTAATTTATAATTAAAAAAAAATTCTTGAAGAAGGCATGCTTGTTGTAGGTGTATTTTTGTGTACTCCTATATACTGTATTTATAGATCTATATACTCTTCTAGAGACAATAATATGGATTAAAAAACCTGCATTTTGAAAACTTTAAGGGGTGTTCGGGGGAGGGTAAGGCGAACTTGCTATCTTTTAGAGTTCGTCGGGGTTCCGCGAACTTGCCTAAATGCCAAAAAAAAATTGTATTTGGGGATTAAAGTCCAAAAATCATGTTTGAGAAAATAATAAAATTTTTAATTTTATTTTAGAAAAAAAACCTAGGGGATAGAATCTAAAAGTTCCAAAGGCCCCTTTTGTGGGCCGAATCCACCCACATTTCTTTCTAAAAGTAGGAGTAAGAACATTGGTCTTGCCCAACCAAAAATAAAACATATCGGCCTTGGACTCCCACTTTCTTTTTCTATATTTTCGGTCGTGGAATTTTTGTTTTGTTTGTGTTCTTGTATGGATACCTGAAGGGAGAGCTCGGTCCCTGGGAGTCGACGCCGAGTTGTTATCTTCGGTGACGACCTTTGAAATTTTGTGCAAGTTGGAGCTTTTTTCCAAGAGGATGTCTAATTTCACTAGGCATGAGTAAGGAACAAATGGGGAGCGTACCTGCAAAGGCACTCCGAAGCTTAAGTCAGTATTGAGAATTCAAATGTGTCCTTGAGGGATAAAAGACTATACCTTTTATGGATGAAGATAGGTCAGTTACGTTTGTGTTTTACCGTTTGAATTGAAAAGTAATAATTGGGTGATAAAATCCCATAGGACGTTTCTGCTTTAAGGCGTCCGTTGATATTATTTCAAACTGCCGAGTTATAACGTCGGCTTGCCGAATAATAACGTGTATAATGCTGAGTTATGATAGTTAATGCCGAGTTATGATGCTGGATTTGTAACGACCGGATCATAGCCCCCAAACTTAGCCAGAAAAAGTGTTTAATGAAGCGGGTTGAGCTTTTAATGAATCATAAGTCGGCCATTGAATGAGGTCATAACTTGGCCAAAATAGGGTTGGAGTCCCCAGATCAAGATGCTTTATTAAAACTTTAATTTGAAAATAATCAATTAGGAAAGGTAACTGTTATAAATGAAGAGAGAGGTAAGTTATGATGGCATTAAGAGGTTTGTCATTTTCAATGCCACTTGGACTGGTTGAGTTGATTGATAGAGTTGACATGGGAAACTTAACCGGTGGGAGTTACTTGTGGGTAACTGCATTAGAATGTAAACAGCTTTGTTGTTTAGAGTATCATTTCACTTTGGATTGAAAGTTTTGCTGTGCAAGTTCCTGGGAAAGAATGAGCAAATGAGGTTAGTTCTAATTTCCTTTCTCCTCTGTAATTTTTTGTTGCAACTTTCGAAATTTGTTTGCTTGATATGGGTATTAAGAGAGAGAAAGAGATGAGGGAGAAGGTGGACTGGTCAGCAATTAGGTTAGTGAGGATGTGAAAATGCGTATATCACTGTTCAGGGATGTGGATGCTGTGAAAGAAATAGACTTGAAGACGATAGTGAAGGGGGGTTCAGGGACTGTTACTGTGTTCTATTGATGATCGTGTGTATCATAAATTACAGGGGTTTGAGTATTTCTTTATCTATAGCTGTATTATAGAAGAACTGAGAGTGAGGCTTCCATTCTCAGAGTTTTTGTGTTAGGTGTTGAGGCAATTGAACTGCGCTCCCTCTCAGCTTCATCCCAATGGATGGAAATTTTTGCGAAGTTTTGAGGTGCTGATGGAGTATCTGGAAGAGGAACCATCGTTGGAATTGTTCTTTTGTATGTTTCAGGCCAAAGGTGTCTGGAAGGGTGGTTGGGTTAATCTGAATAGTTCTCCAGATTTTGCTGTGTTTAAGTTGTATAAGTCTTCGTTCAAGTATTTTAAGGAAATGTTTCTGAAGGTTGCAAGTGTAGAGGAGGAGTTTCCATTCTACCTAGATGAGAATTTAGGGGAGAAATTTCTGTTGTGGTGGTGTTCGGAGCCGTAGAATATACTCAGACTTGAAGAGATAAATCCGAGGAATCAATGTATTATTGAGTACTTGGTAGAGCTTGTTGACCGAAAAGAACTAATATCCGTGTTTGATCTATTGCAATGGGATGAAGATACGCAAGCGGTTATAAAGTGTTTAGGTGAGCTTTTGAAATGTATAGGTATTGTTTTGTGTTATATATGGTGGTAATTTGATTGTTTTTGTTTGCAGGGGGGAAGTATTCTGGGGTGTCGGCTGCTACCCTGAGATCTCGAGTTAAAAGTAAAAATCTAGAGAAAGAAGGGTCTAATTCAAAAGCGGAGAAGGTTGTTGGTGCTGGGGAGGTTAATCAACCAAAACTGTCAAGAAAGAAAGTTATTCTGAGGAAGGGAAAAACTGATGTTGTTGATTTGTCTGAGGGTTCTGAGGATGATAAAGGAGGAGTTCCTATGGAAGAGATTGAAGGGTTTTTTGAAAACCAAAAGAAATTACATGACGTTTCCGATCATAGTGATGGGTTGTCATTGTAGGGGAAGGGTTTTCCTTATGTGGTTGTGGCTGATGAAGTTTGTCAGTCGTCGGTTGATGTGACCTTGGCGGATGAGGTTGGAGATGTTGCTATTGATCAGTTTATGTAGGTAGTGTTATGCTTTTCTGATTTTATAAACTCATATGTATATAAGTGTGTTTTTTATGGTATTTTCCTGGGCTTTTTAGGTGATTGGTTTTCGGTTGGCAAGCCTAGGGTGCAGCCAAGAGAAAAAACATCGTGGGGTAGCTGAGGTAAGAGGAGATCCGAAGTTAAGAGAGGAGTTGGATTTAAAAATTGCTAGGGTATCTGAATTAGAGAGTAAGTTATCAGAAAGTGAGAAGGAGTTGAAGGTGATGAAGGAAAATTATGCAAAAGAAGTTGAGGATCTGAAGAGAAAAGAAGCCGACCTTTCTTCAATGAATGCTCAGGTAATTGAAGTTACGGCAAAACTGAAAGGTGTGGAGAAACAAAAGGAAACTGAGATCCTTGATTCGTTTGTGGAAGGGTTTGAGCGGGCTTCTCAGCAGGCCAAGTTTCTTGCTCCTGGGGTTGATTTTTCTCTAATGGATCCGGCAAAGATTATCCAAGATGGAGCTATGGTTGAGGACGATGGCGCTGCTGAGGAGGAAGACAAAAATGTGGAATAGGTTTCTTTTATTTGAAATGTTTTGTTTGTATTTATTTGACAGTTTGATTAGCCTTTGTGCTGTCTTTTTGAGACTCAGCTTTTTGTTGGCTATAAACACAATGTGATGGTTTAATGCATCATGTAAAGAGGTATCTACTTGTTTGATATTTGTTTTTGTTCTCTGTATGTTTGATTTGACCTTAGTCTTTTAGGTTTGTGATAGTTATGTCCTGATGAAGATATAATTGAATAGCTAGGAATGCCTGATATGGTTTTGGGATTTGTTACATTCTAGGTTGTAATTGATTTGGTTGGTAAATTTATAATCTGTTAGTTTGATTGTTGAGTACTGACAGATAAATGAGTAGTATGTTGTTTTGATCGGTGAATACTGAGTTGTTTGTCATTTAGTTGGCGAATAGTTTATCCGATGGATATGGGAAAAGATCGGCAATTGATTTGTCCAGTTTGTTTGATTATGGAAAAAGATCTGCCATTGTTTAACCCATTTTGATTTGTTCTGGATGAAGATCGGTAATCTATTTGACTGATTAATTTTGAATAGTCGGATTCGGGAGTAAGATCAGCTATTTATTTTGACTGAGAGATTCCGAATGATTGGTTTCGGAGTAAAATCGGATATTTAGTTTGACTGAGAGGTTCCGAATGATCGGTTTCGGAGTAAGTTCGGGTTATTTGACTGATAGAGTTTGATTGATCGGATTCCGAGTTAGATCGGTTAGTTATTTGAAGGATAAAATCTGAATGATTAGATTCAGAATATAGATCGGTAGTTTGTTTGATTGATAGTATCCAAATGGTCGGAGGTAGATTATAGTTCGGCTGTTTGGACTGATTGTTACCGAATGGTCGGTTCGGAGTATAGATCGGTGGTATAAATATCAGATAAATGAGAAGTATGAAATGCAAAGAGTATTGACTGGATAATAAATTTATTTTTTTTTGTAAAACTTTTGATTTCAAAGGCTTAGGTAGGCTAGCCTCGTTAAAACCTCTTAAAGCAAAACCCTTTTTAGGAAAAAATCTTGGTAGTAGGAAAAAGAGTACTTGCCTATTCCTGGTTTTACTTTAAAGATGATACATTCCAAGTGTTTGGGAGATCTTTACCCTCTATGGTTTGTAATCGGTAAGCTCCATTGCCGATGACTTCTGTGACTCGGTAAGGGCCTTCCCAATTAGCTGCCAGTTTGCCATGGGTTGAAGGTCTTCTAGCTTGTTCTGTTTTCCTGAGCACAAGGTCGTTTACTTGGAAAGACCTTGGGTGAAGTCTTTGGTTATATCTTCGGGCTATGTGTTGTTGCTTGGCCAGATATTTGACTGCTGTGGACGATCTGAGTTCATCTATGAGGTCAAGTTCGGATTGCCGAGCTATGTCTTTTGTAGTTTGGTCGGCCATTTCAGTGCGTAGTGAGGATTGGGAGATCTCCACTGGTATCATTGTGTCTAAACCGTAGACTAACCAGAAGGGTGTTTCCTTTTTGGTTGAGTGAATTGTGGTGTTGTATCCCCATATGATCTCTGGGATAAGCTCGGCCCAGAGGCCTTTTGCATCATCCAGTTTCTTTCTTATTGCGTGTAGTATTACTTTATTTGCAGCTTCTGCTAAGCCGTTTGTTTGTGGGTGCTCCACTGACGAAAAATGTTGTTTGATTTTTAGCTCCTGTAAAAAGGATGTGAATTTTTGTTCGGCAAATTGGCAACCGTTATCTGTGATAATGTGCCGAGGGATGCCGAATCGACAAATAATGTATTTCCAGACAAAAGAAAGCATCCTGTGCGTACGCACAAGAAGAAAATCAGCATGTGTGCGTACGCACACACCTGTGCGTCCGCACACGTCCCAGCACGTGAATCATTTATTACAAATCGCTGGGGCATTTTTGGGCCTCCAGGGCTCAATTTTGGGGCTTTCTGAAGCTGATTGAGTGCTATATGAAGGAAGGCCTTACTCTATGTGAAAGGGGGGAGAAATTAGGGTTAGATTAGCATTATGTAGGTTGTTTTCTAGAGAGAGAAGCTCCCCCATCTCTCTAGAATTAGGGTTCTTTAGTTTAATTTCTTGTAATTTATACTTTTAATTATTATTTCTATTTACTTTTCTTTGTCATTTATTGTTATTACTTCCTTGCTCTTCTTCATTTCTCTTGTTATTTTTTTATTTTGTTATTTTCATGTTATGACACTCTTGTTATTTTAATTTACAATTAATGGAAATTTATGTTTCATGCTCATTTATTGCTTTCCTTAGTTGTTGTTATCATTTTTTTGTATTGGTAGCTTTAGAATTTATTTTTAATGCATTTTTAATATTATTTTATTTTCATGCACACCAAATATTTGATAAAATGCTTGGCTTAGTTTTCACTTAGTTTTTCTACACTCTGGACTTGGAATTGTTGACTTTGGTGATCTTTGAGTCATTGATGTCCATTCTTGCTTGATACATTAGAGTAGTTAGTTGATTTGGTTTTCCTTGACTCTATGTGACCCCTAGTGTTGACATAGGACTTAGGGATTGGAATCAACTATGCCTATTTGACTTATCTTCGATGTAAGGTTGACTAAGTAGGATTAACTCTTTATAATCATCATATGTTTGTGGTCAATGACTAGGATAGGTAGCCTTAGCCTTCAATTACTTGCCAAGAAGTTTCTTGCATTTTAAGTTTCCTTTACTTGCATTGAATTGCTTTGACTTTTATTGTATTGACTTCTATTTGCTTTGATGTTTAATTTCTTGCATATTTAATTTTCACACTCTTGGTTGAGAAATTGGATGTTTGGGTGGAATTGAGTTGTGGATGTCTATTCCGCATTGTGTGAGAATGGTTAATTGATCTGGTTTCCATTGACGCTAGTCTTTCACTGAGTAATTAGTGAGTTGACTAGGACTTATGGATTGAGATCAATTACACCTTTTGACTAATTCTCAAGGAGGATTGACTAGTTTGTATTGCTTCTACACAATTGCCATATTTGTGGTCCACAACTAGGATAGGAAGCCTAGATTACCCAATTCTTGCCAAGAGTTCCCATTTACATTCCTTGCATGTTCATTTACTTTCTTGCTATTTATATTTCTTGCTCTCTTGCTTTCATTCCCAATTCCCCATCTTCTCCTTCATAGCCAATAATTGTACATTTCATTACAACTCCTAGGGAAGACGACTCGGGAGCTAAATACTCTCGGTTTATATTTGTTTTAATTTGAATTTAACATTTAATTTGGGAATTAATTGTTGGTTTAGACTATACTTTCAACAATGGAATTTTATATTTTGAAATTCTAGATCAACGATAAATTCTCATCGTCAAATTTGGCGCCGTTGCCGGGGAATTGCAATGGTGTAGGTTATAGGCTATTGTAAATATGTTCATATGTAAATAGCTTGCTTTTTGGTTGTCTTTGTTGATGGTTAGGATTGGGATCCCGGAGGACATTGGACATTCTAGCATTGGTGGGGAAATCAAGCACAAGCCACCATAGTAAAGGCTCTCCCAATTGTCTAACTTAAAGACATTAAATAAAAGTGTTTGGTAACATTGTTCTAACTCTTCTCTTTTTGTATATATTTTGACTTATTTGCTTTTTGTTATGCTTGGTTAGCTTAGAATTAGTTTAATTTTGAGTTAGTTATGTTAATTTTGGTTTGGATCATGAATTTATGGGTTCTTGCATGTTTTGGTGTTGAGTTTTGGTTGAACTAAGGTTTGGTGCCTTAGAATTTTAAAGAAAAATTTTGGGAAAAACAGGGCATGCGCGTACGCACACCCTTGTGCGCACTCACACAACAATGAAAATTCACCTTCTGTGCGGCCGCACCCAGCCGTGCGTACGCACACAAGCCTTTATGCCCGACGTGCGTAAAATCAACACTTGAGTATTTCAACTCAAGAGTCTCCTTTTAATCAACTCCCAAGTGAAGTTGGGAGTCTGCTCCATTAACATGAATTCCATTTTCATAAACGATAAAATGGAATAAAAAGAAGACATGGAAATTCAAATAAAGTAATAACAAAAAATTAATTAAAGATAAAAATAATTCTTTGCATTAATAAGTTCCAAAATCATAAACATCCATAGCTGAACAGGGTTAATGGGTAATTAAAAGAGTAAGAGAATAAGGAAACAAACTAGAATAATGGAAACTTCAACGGAGGTAGTAACTCTTCTCAATATCCAAATCAAAAGCAATAAACTCTAAAACTATGAATATGAAGAAGCCTAGAGAAAGTAGTAGTTTCTCTCTAAGATTCAAACTAAAAACTAAAACTATCTGAATGAGAATGTGTGTTGAGTCTCTGCTTGTCCCCTGGCTCTAGTCTGTGTTTTTGGGCTGAAAATTGGGTCCAAACTCAGCCCAAAATTGCCCCAACGTCTTCTGCGATTTCTGCACATGGCGCATGTCATGCGTATGCGTCGATGGTCTTCTTCACGTGTCACGCGTACGCGTCAGGTATGCGCACGCGTCGCCATGCAAATTCGCTTTTCGCGCGCACGCGTCGGATTCGCGCGCACGTCGATCCTCGCTGGTCAGCTCCTTAGTTTTTTGTGTTCCTTCCATTTTTGCAAGCATCCTTTCCAGCCTCTAAGCCATTCCTGCCCTATAAAGCCTGAAAACACTTAACACACTGATGAGCGGATAATTTATACGCTTTTTGGCATTGTTTTTAGTATGTTTTTAGTAGAATCTAGTTACTTTTAGGGATGTTTTTATTAGTTTTTATGTTAAATTCATATTTCTGGACTTTACTTTGAGTTGTGTGTTTTTCTGTGATTTCAGGTATTTTCTGGCTGAAATTGAGGGACTTGAGCAAAAATCAGATTCAGAGGTTGAAGAAGGACTGCTGATGCTGTTGGATTCTGACCTCCCTGCACTCAAAACGGATTTTATGGAGCTACAGAACTCAAAATGGCGCGCTTCCAATTGCGTTGGAACGTAGACATCCAGAGCTTTCCAGCAACATATAATAGTTTATACTTTACCCAAGTTTAGATGACGCAAATTGGCGTTCAACGCCAGCTCTCTGCCCAATTCTGGCGTCCAGCGCCAGAAACAAGTTGCAAAGTGGAGTTCAACGCCCAAAATGGCACAAAAGCTGGTGTTCAACTCCAAGATTGACCTCTACACGTGTAACATTCAAGCTCAGCCCAAGCACACACCAAGTGGGCCCCGAAAGTGGATTTATGCATCAATTACTTACTTCTGTAAACCCTAGTGACTAGTTTAGTATAAATAGAACTTTTTATCATTGTATTCGCAGTCTTGGTTACTCCGGTTCCCCTCTGGGGCCGAGACCAATGAACTCCATTATTACTTATGTATTTTCAACGGTAGAGTTTCTACACTCCATAGATTAAGGTGTGGAGCTCTGCTGTTCCTCAAAGATTAATGCAAAGTACTACTGTTTTTCTATTCAATTCAACTTATTCCGCTTCTAAGATATTCATTCGCACTTCAACCTGAATGTGATGAATGTGACAATCATCATCATTCCCTATGAACGCGTGCCTGACAACCACTTCCGTTCTACCTTCGATTGAATGATTATCTCTTGGATCTCTTAATCAGAATCTTCGTGGTGTAAGCTAGATTGATGGCGGCATTCATGAGAATCCGGAAAGTCTAAACCTTGTCTGTGGTATTCCGAGTAGGATTCTGGGATTGAATGACTATGATGAGCTTCAAACTCGCGATTGCTGGGCGTAGTGACAGACGCAAAAGGAGGGTGAATCCTATTCCAGCGTGATCGGGAACCTCAGATGATTAGTCGTGCTGTGACAGAGCATATGGACCATTTTCACAAGAGGAGGGGATGTAACCATTGACAACGGTGATGCCCTTGCATAAATCCAGCCATAGAAAGGAGTAAGACTGATTGGATGAAGACAGCGGGAAAGCAGAGATTCAGAGGAACGAAAGCATCTCTACACGCTTATCTGAAATTCTCACCAATGAATTACATAAGTGTTTCTATCCTTAGTTTATTATTTATTTTCGAAAACTCCATAACTATTTTATATCCGCCTGACTAAGATTTACAAGGTGACCATAGCTTGCTTCATACCAACAATCTCCGTGGGATCGACCCTTACTCACGTAAGGTTTATTACTTGGACGACCCAGTGCACTTGCTGGTTAGTTGTATCGAAGTTGTGACAAATTATGAATTGAGATTAGAGCACTAAGTTTTTGGAGCCATTACCAGAGATCACAATTTCGTGCACCAAGTTTTTGGCGCCGTTGCCGGGGATTGTTCGAGTTTGGACAACTGACGGTTCATCTTGTTGCTCAGATTAGGTAATTTTCTTTTTTGTTTTATTTTCAAAAATTTTTTAAAAATCTTTCAAAAAATTTCTCCTTTGTTTTTGAAAAAAAATGTTTTCAAAAATATATTTTTCTTCAGAATTTTTAAGAATGAATTCTAGTGTTTCATGAAGCATGGCTGGTTATAAAGCCATGTCTAAATTCTTTTGGACTGAGGTTTTGGCCTAAAATTGAATGAATTACACTCATATTCATGCTAAAGCTTGGCTGGCTATTAAGCCATGCCTGACCCTTTGATTGGAGCTTTAGACTAAAGAGCATAAGATTCTTGGAATTCATATTAAAAATTTTGAAATCCTTATTTTTCTTTTTCAATCAATTTTCAAAAAATACAAAAAAAAATTAGAAAATCATAAAAATCAAAAAAAAAATATTTTTTGTGTTTCTTGTTTGAGTCATGTGTCATGTTATAAGTTTGGTGTCAATTGCATATTCATCTTGCATTTTTCAAAAATTCATGTATTCATAGTGTTCTTCATGATCTTCAAGTTGTTCTTGGTAAGTGTTCTTGTTTGATCTTGATGTTTTCTTGTTTTGCATCTTTTCTTGTTTTTCATATGCATTCTTGCATCCATAGAGTCTAAACATGAAAGATTTCTAAGTTTGGTGTCTTGCATGTTTTCTTTGCATTAAAAATTTTTCAAAAATATGTTCTTGATGTTCATCATGATCTTCAAAGTGTTCTTGGTGTTCATCTTGACATTCATAGCATTCTTGCATGCATTCATTGTTTTGATCGAAAAATTTTCATGCATTGCATCATTTTCATGTTTTTTTCTCTCATCATAAAAATTCAAAAATAAAAAAAATATCTTCCCCTTTTTCTCTCATAAAATTCGAAAATTTGAGTTGACTTTTTTAAAAAAATTTTTAAAATCTAGCTGTTTTCTATGAGTCAAATCAAATTTTCAAATTTTATCTTTTTTTCAAAATCTTTTTCAAAAATCAAATCTTTTTCATTTTTCTTATCTATTTTCGAAAATTCCAAAAATATTTTTCAAAAATCATTTTCTTAATTTTACATCATATTTTCGAAAATAACATCATCAATTAATGTTTTGATTCAAAAATTTCAAGTTTGTTACTTGCTTGTTAAGAAAAATTCAAACTTTGAGTTCTAGAATCATATCTTGTGATTTCTTGTGAATCAAGTCATCGATTGTGATTTTAAAAATCAAATCTTTTTCAAAACTAATTTCAATCATATCTTTTCAAAAATATCTTCTTATCTTTTCAAAATTGATTTTCAAATTTGTTTCAACTAACTAACTAACTTTTTGTTTGTTTCTTATCTTTTTCAAAACTACCTAACTAACTCTCTCTCTCTAATTTTCGAAAATATCTTCCCTCTTTTTCAAAATCTCTTTTTTAATTAACTAATTATTTTAATTTTCGAAAATTACTAACCTTTTTCAAAAACTATTTTCGAAAATCACTAATTCTTTTTCAAAAATTATTTTCGAAAATTCTCTCTCTCTCTTATCTCCTTCTATTTGTTTATTCATCTACTAACACTTCATCTCACCCAAATTCGAACCCCCTCTTCCATCTGTGTTCGAATTGTTTCTTCTTCTTTTTTTCTACTCACACAGGGACCTTTATACTGTGGTAAAAAGGGCCTCTATTATTATTATTTTTCTGTCCCGCTTTTTCATATGAGAAGGAGCAAAGATAAGAATATTCTTGTTGAAGCAGATCCAGAACCTGAAAGGACTCTGAAAAGGAAACTAAGAGAAGCCAAAATACAACAATTCGGAGACAACCTTTCAGAAATTTTCGAACAAGAAGAGGAGATGGCAGCTGAAAATAATAATAATAATGCAAGGAGAATGCTTGGTGACTTTACTGCACCAAATTCCAATTTACATGGAAGAAGCATCTCCATTCCTGCCATTGGAGCAAACAACTTTGAGCTGAAACCTCAATTAGTTTCTCTGATGCAGCAGAATTGCAAGTTTCATAGACTTCCATCTGAAGATCCTTTTCAGTTTTTAACTGAATTCTTGCAGATATGTGATACTGTTAAGACCAATGGAGTAAATCCTGAAGTCTACAGGCTCATGCTTTTTCCTTTTGCTGTAAGAGACAGAGCTAGAGTGTGGTTGGACTCTCAACCCAAAGACAGCCTGAACTCTTGGGATAAGCTGGTCACGGCTTTCTTAGCCAAGTTCTTTCCTCCTCAAAAGCTGAGCAAGCTTAGAGTGGATGTTCAAACCTTCAGACAAAAAGAAGGTGAATCCCTCTATGAAGCTTGGGAAAGATACAAGCAGCTGACCAAAAAGTGTCCTTTTGACATGCTTTCAGAATGGACCATCCTGGATATATTCTATGATGGTTTATCTGAGCTATCAAAGATGTCATTGGATACTTCTGCAGGTGGATCCATTCACTTAAAGAAAACGCTTGCAGAAGCTCAAGAACTCATTGACATGGTTGCTAATAACCAGTTCATGTACACTTCTGAGAGGAATCCTGTGAGTAATGGGACGCCTATGAAGAAGGGAGTTCTTGAAATTGATACTCTGAATGCCATACTGGCTCAGAATAAAATATTGACTCAGCAAGTCAATATGATTTCTCAGAGTCTGAATGGAATGCAAGCTGCATCCAATAGTACTCAAGAGGCATCTTCTGAAGAAGAAGCTTATGATCCTGAAAACCCTGCAATAGTAGAGGTAAATTACTTAGGTGAACCTTATGGAAACACCTATAACTCATCATGGAGAAATCATCCAAATTTTTCATGGAAGGATCAAAAGCCTCAACAAGGCTTTAATAATGGTGGAAGATACAGGTTTAACAATAGTAAACCTTTTCCATCATCCACTCAGCAACTGACAGAGAACTCTGAACAAAATACTTCTAATTTAGCAAACTTAGTCTCTGATCTGTCCAAGGCCACTGTAAGTTTCATGAATAAAACAAGGTCTTCCATTAGAAATTTGGAAGCACAAGTGGGCCAGCTGAGTAAAAGGATCACTGAAATCCCTCCTAGTACTCTCCCAAGCAATACAGAAGAAAATCCAAAAGGAGAGTGCAAGGCCATTGAATTAATCCCCATGGCTGAACCTGTGAAGGAAGGAGAGGACGTGAATCCCAAGGAGGAAGACCTCCTGGGACGTCCATTGATCAATAAGGAGCTTCCCTTTGAGGAACCAAAGGAATCTGAGACTCATCTAGAGACCATAGAGATTCCATTAAACCTCTTTATGCCATTCATGAGCTCTGATGAGTATTCCTCTTCTGAAGAGAATGAGGATGTTACTGAAGAGCAAACTGCCAAGTTTCTTGGTGCAATCATGAAGCTGAATGCCAAATTATTTGGTATTGAGACTTGGGAAGATGAACCTCCCTTGTTCACCAATGAACTAAGTGATCTGGGTCAACTGACATTGCCTCAGAAGAAATAGGATCCTGGAAAGTTCTTAATACCTTGTACCATAGGCACCATGATCTTTAAGGCTTTGTGTGACCTTGGTTCAGGAATAAACCTCATGCCCCTCTCTGTAATAGAGAAACTGGGAATCTTTGGGGTGCAAGCCACTAAAATCTCATTAGAGATGGCAGACAATTCAAGAAAACAGGCTTATGGACAAGTAGAGGACTTGTTAGTAAAGGTTGAAGGCCTTTACATCCCTGCTGATTTCATAGTCCTAGATACTGGGAAGGATGAGGATGAATCCATCATCCTAGGAAGACCTTTCCTAGCCACAGCAAGAGCTGTGATTGATGTGGACAGAAGATAATTGATCCTTCAAATAAATGAGGACAACCTTGTGTTTACAACTCAAGGATCTCTCTCTGCATCCATGGAGAGGAAGCATAAAAAGCTTCTCTCAAAGCAGAGTCAAACAAAGCCCCCACAGTCAAACTCTAAGTTTGGGGTTGGGAGGCCACAACCAAACTCTAAGTTTGGTGTCAAACCCCCATATCCAAACTCTAAGTTTGGTGTTGGGAGGTCTCAACAGAGCTCTGCACATCTGTGAGGCTCCATGAGAGCCCACTGTCAAGCTATTGACATTAAAGAAGTGCTTGTTGGGAGGCAACCCAATGTTTATTTATCTAATTTTCATTGTTTTTCATGTTTTATTAGGTTCATGATCATGTGGAGTCACAAAATAAATATAAAAACTGAAAACGGAATCAAAAATAGCAGAAGAAAAATCACACCCTGGAGGAAGACCTTACTGGCGTTTAAACGCCAGTAAGAAGCATGTTTTGGGCGTTCAACGCCAGAACAGAGCATGGTTCTGGCGCTAAACGCCAGAAATGCACCCTGGAGAAGAGCTGGCGCTGAACGCCCAGAACAAGCATGGTTCTGGCGTTCAACGCCAGAAATGGGCAACAAATGGGCGTTCAACGCCCAGAACAAGCACCAATCTGGTGCTGAACGCCCAGAGTTGTGTGCAAGGGCATTTTGCATGCCCAATTTGGTGCAAGGTTGTAAATCCTTGAACACCTCAGAATCTGTGGACCCCACAGGATCACCTCAGGATCTGTGGACCCCACAGGATCCCCACCTACCTCCACTCACTTCTTCTCACCCCTCTTTCACACAATCCCATAAACACTCTTCCCCAAAACTCTTCACCAATTACCTCAATCTCTCTTCCCTATCACCACTTCACCACTCACATCCATCCACTCTTTCCCATAAACTCCACCTACCTTCAAAATTCAAAATCAATTTCCCACCCAAAACCCACCCTTATGGTCGAACCTTACCCCCTCCCTTCCCTATATATAACCCTCCATTCTTCCTCATATTCACACAACACAACCCTCTTTTCTCTTCTTGGCCGAAACACACCTCCCCCCTCCTCTCCATATTTTCTTCTTCTTCTTCATCTATTCTTTCTTCTCTTGCTCGAGGGCGAGCAAAATTCTAAGTTTGGTGTGGTAAAAGCATAAGCTTTTTGTTTTTCCATTACCATTGATGGCATCCAAGACCGGAGAATCCTCTAGAAAAGGGAAAGGGAAGACAAAAGCTTCCACCTCCGAGTCATGGGAGATGGAAAGATTCATCTCCAAAGCTCATCAAGACCACTTCTATGATGTTGTGGCCAAGAAGAAAGTGATCCCCGAGGTCCCTTTCAAACTCAAGAAAAATGAGTATCCAGAGATCCGACATGAAATCCAAAGAAGAGGTTGGGAAGTTCTAACAAACCCCATCCAACAAGTCGGCATCCTAATGGTTCAAGAGTTCTATGCCAATGCATGGATCACTAGGAACCATGATCAAAGTAAGAACCCGAATCCAAAGAATTATGTTACAATGGTTCGGGGGAAATACTTAGATTTTAGTCCGGAGAATGTGAGGTTGGCGTTTAACTTGCCTATGATGTAAGGAGATGAGCGTCCCTACACTAGAAGGGTCAACTTTAATCAAAGGTTGGACCAAGTCCTCATGGACATATGTGTGGAAGGAGCTCAATGGAAGATTGACTCCAAAGGCAAGCCGGTTCAACTAAGAAGACTGGACCTCAAGCCTGTGGCTAGAGGATGGTTGGAGTTCATCCAACGCTCCATCATCCCCACTAGCAACCGATCTGAAGTTACTGTGGATCGGGCCATCATGATTCATAGCATCATGATTGGAGAGGAAGTAGAAGTTCATGAAGTCATCTCCCTTGAACTCTACAAAATAGCCGAAAAGCCCTCCCCTGGGGCAAGGCTAGCTTTTCCTCATCTTATTTGCCATCTATGTTACTCAGCTGGAGCTTTCATAAAAGGAGACATTCACATTGAGGAAGAGAAGCCCATCACTAAGAAAAAGATGGAGCAAGCAAGAGAGCCCATTCATGGAGCTCAAGAGGCGCAGGAAGCTCATCACCATGAGATCCCGGAGATGCCTCAAATGCATTTTCCTCCACAAAACTATTGGGAGAAAATCAACACCTCCCTAGGAGAATTAAGTTCCAACATGGGACAACTAAGGGTGGAACATCAAGAGCACTCCATCATCCTTCATGAAATAAGAGAAGATCAAAAAGCAATGAGGGAGGAGCAACAAAGACAAGGAAGAGACAAAGAAGAGCTCAAGGACATCATTGGTTCCTCAAGAAGAAAACGCCACCATCACTAAGGTGGACTCATTCCTTGTTCTCACTTTCTGTTTTTTTCATTTTCTCTATGTTAAGTGCTTATCTATGTTTGTGTCTTCATTACATGATCATTAGTAGTTAGTAACTTTGTCTTAAAGTTATGAATATCCTATGAATCCATCACCTCTCTTAAAATGAAAACTGTTTTAATTCAAAAGAACAAGAAGTACATGAGTTTTGAATTTATCCTTGAACTTAGTTTAATTATATTGATGTGGTGACAATGCTTCTTGTTTTCTGAATGTATGCTTGAACAGTGCATATATCTTTTGAAGTTGTTGTTTAAGAATGTTAAATATGTTGGCTCTTGAAAGAATGATGACAAGGAGACATGTTATTTGATAATCTAAAAAATCATAAAAATGATTCTTGAAGCAAGAAAAAGCAGCAAAGAACAAAGCTTGCAGAAAAAAAATAGAAAAAAAAAATAGAAAGAAAAAGAAAAAGCAAGCAGAAAAAGCCAAAAGCTCTTAAAACCAAGAGGCAAGAGCAAAAAGCCAATAACCCTTAAAACCAAAAGGCAAGTGCAAATAAAAAGGATCCCAAGGCTTTGAACATCAGTGGATAGGAGGACCTAAAGGAATAAAATCCTGGTCTAAGCGGCTAAACCAAGCTGTCCCTAACCATGTGCTTGTGGCGTGAAGGTGTCAAGTGAAAACTTGAGACTGAGCGGTTAAAGTCAAGGTCCAAAGCAAAAAAAGAGTGTGCTTAAGAACCCTGGACACCTCTAATTGGGGACTTTAGCAAAGCTGAGTCACAATCTGAAAAGGTTCACCCAATTATGTGTCTGTGGCATTTATGTATCCGGTGGTAATACTGGAAAACAAAGTGCTTAGGGCCACGGCCAAGACTCATAAAATAGCTGTGTTCAAGAATCATCATACTAAACTAGGAGAATTGATAACACTATCTGAACTCTGAGTTCCTATAGAAGCCAATCATTCTGAACTTCAATGGATAAAGTGAGATGCCAAAACTATTCAAGAGGCAGAAAGCTACAAGTCCCGCTCATCTGATTGGAGCTATGTTTCATTGATAGTTTGGAATTTATAGTATATTCTCTTTTTCTTATCCTATTTGATTTTCAGTTGCTTGGGGACAAGCAACAATTTAAGTTTGGTGTTGTGATGAGCGGATAATTTATACGCTTTTTGACATTGTTTTTAGTATGTTTTTAGTAGAATCTAGATACTTTTAGGGATGTTTTTATTAGTTTTTATGTTAAATTCACATTTCTGGACTTTACTATGAGTTGTGTGTTTTTCTGTGATTTCAGGTATTTTCTGGCTGAAATTGAGGGACTTGAGCAAAAATCAGATTCAGAGGTTGAAGAAGGACTGCTGATGCTGTTGGATTCTGACCTCCCTACACTCAAAATGAATTTTCTGGAGCTACAGAACTCAAAATGGCTCGCTTCCAATTGCGTTGGAAAGTAGACATCCAGGGCTTTCCATCAATATATAATAGTCCATACTTTGCCCAAGTTTAGACGACGCAAACTGGCGTTCAACGCCAGCTCTCTGCCCAATTCTGGCGTCCAGCGCCAGAAACAAGTTGCAAAGTGGAGTTCAACGCCCAAAATGGCACAAAAGCTGGCGTTCAACTCCAAGATTGACCTCTACACGTGTAACATTCAAGCTCAGCCCAAGCACACACCAAGTGGGCCCCGGAAGTGGATTTATGCATCAATTACTTACTTCTGTAAACCCTAGTGACTAGTTTAGTATAAATAGAACTTTTTATCATTGTATTCGCAGTCTTGGTTACTCCGGTTCCCCTCTGGGGCCGAGACCAATGAACTCCATTATCACTTATGTATTTTCAACTGTAGAGTTTCTACACTCCATAGATTAAGGTGTGGAGCTCTGCTGTTCCTCAAAGATTAATGCAAAGTACTACTGTTTTTCTATTCAATTCAACTTATTCCGCTTCTAAGATATTCATTTGCACTTCAACCTGAATGTGATGAATGTGACAATCATCATCATTTCCTATGAACGCTTGCCTGACAACCACTTCTTTTCTACCTTCGATTGAATGATTATCTCTTGGATCTCTTAATCAGAATCTTCGTGGTGTAAGCTAGATTGATGGCGGCATTCATGAGAATCCGGAAAGTCTAAACCTTGTCTGTGGTATTCCGAGTAGGATTTTGGGATTGAATGACTGTGACGAGCTTCAAACTCGCGATTGCTGGGCGTAGTGACAGACGCAAAAGGAGGGTGAATCCTATTCCAGCATGATCGGGAACCTCAGATGATTAGCCGTGCTGTGACAGAGCATTTGGACCATTTTCACAAGAGGAGGGGATGTAACCATTGACAACGGTGATGCCCTTGCATAAAGCCAGCCATAGAAAGGAGTAAGACTGATTGGATGAAGACAGCGGGAAAGCAGAGATTCAGAGGAACGAAAGCATCTCTACACGCTTATCTGAAATTCTCACCAATGAATTACATAAGTGTTTCTATCCTTAGTTTATTATTTATTTTCGAAAACTCCATAACTATTTTATATCCGCCTGACTGAGATTTACAAGGTGACCATAGCTTGCTTCATACCAACAATCTCCGTGGGATCGACCCTTACTCATGTAAGGTTTATTACTTGGACGACCCAGTGCACTTGCTGGTTAGTTGTATCGAAGTTGTGACAAATTATGAATTGAGATTAGAGCACCAAGTTTTTGGAGCCATTACCAGAGATCACAATTTCGTGCACCACACACAGGTCACGGCATCGAATGGTATAAAAGGACATTAAAATACACAATATAAAGGCGTAGGAAGCAAGTTTTCAGTCATAGAACAGAATTAGGAAGGAATTGTAAAATCATGCAAATTGTATGAATAAGTGTGCAAAGACTTGATAAAAACCACTCAATTTAGCACAAGATAAACCATAAAATAGTGGTTTAGCAATGCCCTCTGTTCGCAGCGCCAGCACGCCTTGTGCGCGCGCATTCCTTTGTTTTCTGCGACCTGTGCGTGCGCACGTACCTGTGCGTACACACACATGCTCTTTTTCGCACTCTTTGTGCGGACGCACAGACGTGTGCATCCGCACAGCAACTTGCTTCCCTTCTGGTGGGAGCGTTGGCATAGCCTGTGCGTATGAACCCCTGCCCTCTTACGCTTCTGTGCGTGCGCACGGACCTGTGTGCGCTCACACACATGATCCTTTCCCAAAAAAAAACCTCCTGTGCGTGCGCATAGCTTTGTGCGCGCGCACAACCTTCAACACCCCATCTGCTCGCAGCACACGCACCCCTTGTGTGTGGGATCACCTGCCTCTTTTCCCTTCTGTGCGTCCGCACACGCCTCTATGCGTGCGCACAGACCCTTATGCCCTTTCTGTTTGCAACGCCGGCACATTGTTGTGTGTGCGCACAACCGCATTTTCCACCTAGTGTGTGTATGCACGCCCCTATTTTCACCCACTTTACTCCTTCTCTTCTTTTCTCTTCCACCCCTCTCTTCTCTTGCTTGCCTTCTGCTCTACTTGTTCTACTTTGTTTTGTTTGCATTTAATTTTTATTTCGGTAATTATATTAATTTCTTAGTTGTTTATTAATTAAATAAGTTGCAAGTGTTTGCTTAATGTTGATTGGGTTGCTTCTTATTTAAGTTTTGGTGATGAATATGTGCACTGAGCATTAAAGCCTTCTTTAATTGCCTAATTGAATTGTTAGCTTGATTCATATGTTTTCATGACCATATGCATTAAACTTTATCCTTGTTTGGCATTATGAATTGTGCACTTTTACTTTAGTGAATTGAGTTGAGCTATTTATTCATCATGGTTTAAGTGAATATAATCACATAACAAGGTATTTGTTCCTTGTTAATGCTTTGCATTTTTTGAGTCGACTTGACTTGATTCTTATCAAGACTTGTCACTTTTTGTAACAAGCACCTTATACATGTGATTATTTCATTATTCCTAAGAATGAATAAGTAGTCTCTTTTCATAATTGAATTGGTTATTGTTAATTGTGCTATTTTCTATTAATTTTGCGCTTTCACTTGCACAATTTCAATATCCAATAGCTCAAATACTCAATTCACTTTAGTTGTGGTTACCTAGGTTGTTTGTACCTTATGTTTTGCTTATCTATTATTTTCAACCAAGGACTACTTAATTGAGGAACATGCTATTTATTTTCCTTTTGTAGTTATTGTTTTAATCGATCAATGTGTTGTGTTCTAAATTGTGTGCGCATTTAGAATACACACATTGCCTTTTATCATACCACACACATCTTACCTTTCCTCAATTGTTGTTTCTTTGTCTACTTGCAACCGGAACCCCTGGAGCCCACCGGCTGAAGGTAGAGTCTCATAGTCCTTCATCCTCCGGATCATGTGCATGCACGGAGGACCATGCACAATTTAAGTGTGGGGAGGATCGCCAACTTCAAAGGGGATAAAATTCTTCTCTTACACACTCTGAAATATTCTTTTTTTGTTCTTTTCTCTTCAATTTTTGCAATTTTGTTCTTATTTGTACTTTGTTTGGTTTGGTTTGTTTGTATATATCTCTTTAGTGCTTATAGCTTTATTTTAGTAACTTTTTGCATGTTGCATGTTAGATTGAATAAGTTTGGTAAAACAACAAGGAATTTTCACGAATTCTTCTTTTTAAGGCATGCCATTGATTGAAATGAGAAATTGTCTTTCAAACTTGCTTGAAGTATTTTTTATAGAACATAGAAAATAGCTAGAACAATATACCTTGTGAGATTTGAGCTTTAATTGTATGATTGCACATCTTCAACCATAAAGTTTTTTCTTGTGTGATAAACTCCTTTTATGATTGTAATCTTTGATTTGCTTGATTCTATATGTCCATTATTTTATGTATGAATGCATGTATATGATTGAGGCCATTGTTCAAATAGCTCACTTACCCAAATAGCCTACCCGTTATCTTCCATTGTTAGCTGGTGCACGAAATCACAATCACACTTTTGCAATTCCGCACAACTAACCAGCAAGTGCACTGGGTCGTCCAAGTAATACCTTACGTGAGTAAGGGTCGATCCCACGGAGATTGTCGTCTTGAAGTAAGCTATGGTTATCTTGTAACTCTTAGTCAGGATATCAATAATAATTCTCAGTTTTAATTGGAATGAGTAAAAGAACATGGATTAAATAATACTTGTTATGCAGTAATGGAGAACGGGTTGAGGTTTTGGAGATGCTCTGTCTTCTGAATCTCTGCTTTCCTACTGTCTTCTTCTTCACGCACTCAAGGCTCCTTCCATGGCAAGCTGTATGTTGGTGGATCACCGTTGTCAATGGCTACCATCCGTCCTCTCAGTGAAAATGGTCCAGCTACGGGTTTCGTAGGGCTAATCATCTGTTGGTTCTCACTAGTGTTGGAATAAGATCCATTGATCCTTTTATACACTGTCACTGCGCCCAACATTTGTGAGTTTGAAGCTCGTCACAGTCATCCCTTTCTGGATCCTACTCGGAATACCATAGACAAGGTTTAAACTTGTCGGATCTCAAGAATGCTACCAATTGATTCTAGCTTATACCACGAAGACTCTGATATCACAGATTTGAATGCTCTGTTGTCAGGAGAGGCAATCAAACTCGTGAACCAGGAACCAAAGAGATACACACTCAATCTAATATAGAATGGAAGTGGTTGTCAGGCACGCGTTCATAGGTTGAGAATAGTGATAAGTGTCACGGATCATCACATTCATCATGTTGAAGTGCGAGTGAATATCTTAGAATAGAAACAAGCGTGATTGAATGGAAAATAGTAGTAATTGTATTAATCCATCGAGACACAGCAGAGCCCCTCACCCCCAACCATGGAGTTTAGAGACTCATGCCGAAGAAGATACAAAATTCAGATGTAAAAATGTCATGATGCACAAAATAAATCTCCAAAAGTGGTTTTTATACTCAACTAGTAACCTAGGTTTACAGAAAATGAGTAAGCTAAGATAGATCGTGCAGAAATTCACTTCCGGGGCCAACTTGGTGTGAGTTTGGGCTGAGCACTGAAGCTTTCACCTGCATAGGATATTCTTGGCATTGAACTCCAGCTTTTGTGCCAGTTTGGGCATTTAACTCCAACTTTTATGCCAGTTCTGGCGTTTAACGCCAGAAATGGGTAAGGAGCTGGCGTTTAAACGCCAGTTTGCGCTACCAAATCTCGGGCTAAGTATAGACTATTATATATTTCTAGAAAGCCCAAGATGTCTACTTTTCAACGCAATTGAGAGTGCATCAATTATACTTCTGTAGCTCCAGAAAATCCATTTTGAGTGCAGGGAGGTCAGAATCCAACAGCATCTGCAGTCCTTTCTCAGCCTCTAAATCAGATTTTTGCTCAGGTCCCTCAATTTCAACTAGAAAATACCTGAAATTACAGAAAAATACACAAACTCATAGTAAAGTCAAAAAATGTGATTTTTTCATAAAAATGTGATTTTTTCATAAAAACTAATAAAAATATAATAAAAAGTAACTAAAACATACTAAAAACTACATGAAAATATCACCAAAAAGCGTATAAAATATCCACTCATCACAACACCAAACTTAAATTGTTGCTTCTTCTCAAGAAACTAGACAAATAAAATAGGATAAAAAGAGGATCAAGTTGCAAGAGAATCCCAATGTTTTTAGTGAAGCTCAAATTCTAATTAGATGAGCGGGGCTAGTAGCTTTTTGCTTCTGAACAGTTTTGGTATCTCACTTTATCCTTTGAAGTTCAGAATGATTGGCATCTATAGGAACTCAGAATTCAGATAGTGTTATTGATTCTCCTAGTTTAATATGTTGATTCTTGAACACAGCTACTTTATGAGTCTTGGCTGTGACCCTAAGCATCTTGTTTTCCAGTAATACTACAGGATACATAAATGTCACAGACACATAACTGGGTGAACCTTTTTAGATTGTGACTCAGCTTTGCTAAAGTCCCCAGTTAGAGGTGTCCAGAGTTCTTAAGCACACTCTTTTGCTTTGGATCACGACTTTAACCACTCAGTCTCAAGCTTTTCACTTGGACCTGCATGCCACAAGCACATGGTTAGGGACAGCTTGATTCAGCCCTCCTATCCATTAATACTCAAAGCCTTGGATCCTTTTTACCCTTGCCTTTTGGTTTAAAGGGCTATTGACTTTTTCTGCTTGCTTTTTATTTTTCTTTTATTTTTCTCTTTTCTTTCGCAAGCTTTGTTCTTCACTGCTTTTTCTTGCTTCAAGAATCAATTTCATGATTTTTCAGATTATCAATAATATTTATCTTTTTTCATCATTCTTTCAAGAGCCAACAATTTTAACATTCATAAACTTCATTATAAAAAATATGCACTGTTCAAGCATTCATTCAGAAAATAAACACTATTGCCACCACAAATAAATAATTTTGAATTCTTCTCTTAAAAACACGAAATAATTGCATCTTTACTCAGAGAATCTACTATTTTATTCATGTTTAATGATAAAGAGAAAAATAAATTATAGCTTACCTGGACATAAAAATAATATTAAAAATAAAGATCCTAATTACTAATATTCATATAATTCTTAAGATAGGTTTCTAATAATAAAAGTTATCACAGAGTTAAGATTAGGACTCAACAACCTTTATTTTGGGAGATGGATGGTCCTTCAATCTGTGGGGTGTCTGGTCCCTCAAGGGAGAGCCTCTGGCGCTTCAGCTCCTGTAGCTCACGCCCTTGCTTTTCTTGCTCCTTAAGCAGTTTGCAGAGCATGTATTTTGATTTTGCTGTTCTTTCTTAAGTTGATCCATAGCTTCTTGCAGCTTGGTGACAGATGCTTCTAGGCAGGTCCAGTAGTCAATCTGAGGGATTTCTGGGAGGAACTTCTGCGCCCTCCTTTTGATGGAGTTATCTTGCACTTGTTGTCCTTCCATTGACTTCTTGGTGATTGGGTGCTCGACTCGGATGAATTCATCTACTCCCATCTTCACCCCAGCATCTTTACATAGCAGAGAGATTAAGCCTGGGTAAGCTAATTTGGCTTCAGTGGAGTTCTTATTTGCAATTGTATAAATCTCACAAGAAATCAAATGATGAATCTCCACTTCATTTCCCAGCATAATACAATGGATCATCACTGCTCTTTTGACAGTGACCTCAGAGCAGTTGCTAGTGGGGCAGTATAGAATGCCCAATGAAGTCCAGCCAGCCCCTAGCGACTGGTTTGATATCTCCTCTCTTGAGTTGGTTTGGGAAACCTTTTGAGTTGGTTATCCACTTGGCTCCAGGGAGGCATATGTCCTTTAGAACTTGGTCTAACTGTTTATCTATTCTCACCATTCTCCTATTAAAAGATTCTGGATCATCCTGCAGTTGAGGCAGCTTGAGGACCTCTCTTATTTTGTCAAGGTGGAAGTAAATGATCCTCCCTCTAACCATAGTTTGAAAGGTATGGAAGGCAGTTCCAGTCATTCTCTGCTTATCTGTCAGCCACAGATTTGAGTAGAATTCCTGAACCATATTTCTTCCCACCTTTGTTTCTGGATAAGCTAGAATTTTCCAGCCTCTATTTCGAATCTGTTCTTGGATCTCTGGATATTCGTATTCTTTCAGAGCGAATTTAACTTCTGGGATTACTGACCTCAGACCCATTATTTTGTGGTAATGGTCTGCATGTTCTTTGGTTAAGAACCTCTCTTGATTCCAAAGTGGCTTTGTAGTATTCTCTTTCTTGCCTCTTGAAGTGGTTTGTTTTCCTTTAGGAGCCATGATCTCAATGAGTCTTAGCTCGGTGATCACAGAAAAGCACACCAAACTTAGAGGTTTGTTTGTCCTCAAGCAAAAAAAGGAAAAGAGAGGAATAGGAGGAGAGTCAGATTCGAGTTGTGGAGGAGAGGGGGTGGCCAAACGTGTATTTAAAAGTGGAGGGGTGGAGTTTCGAAAATTTTGAAAAAGATATGATAGAAAGATATGATTGGTGAAGAAAAAAATGAATCATGATATGAAAAAGATGAGATTTTAAAATTCAAAATATATGAAAAAATATAAAGAAGTTAAATCTGAAAATTTGTTGATGCATCTAAGAATTAAAAGGAGATATGATGAGTTGGAAAAGATTTGGAAAGGAATTGAAAAGATAAATGAGTTTTTGAAAAAGATTTGGAAAGGATTTGAAAGAAATTTGAAAAGGGATTTAGAAGATTATTGAATTTTTGAAGATTAAATGTGAGTGATGAAAATTTGTAACATGTTTATGAAGAAAATTATGAACTAAAACATGAAAGTTTGAAAAAATTTGAATTGGAAACAAAATCTCCTCCCCCTGCCTTTTCTGGCGTTAAACGCCCAGAATGGTATCCATTCTGGCGTTTAACGCCCATATGTTGGCCATTGTGGGCGTTTAACGCCCAGCCATGTACCCTGGCTGGCGTTAAACGCCAAAAATCTTTTATCACTGGGCGTTTTTCTAAACGCCCAGGATGGTATCTTTACTGGCGTTTAACGCCCAAAATACCCCTTACTGGCGTTTTCGTGCAAGTGAGCTCCTTTTCTCTGCTTTATGCTCTGAATCCTTCTGTAACTCTGTAAACTCCTGCAATTGATAATTAACCTTGAAGATAATTTATATCAATCTCCTATAATTATTATTTAAATAACAGATAAACTTTGCTAATGGCTGGGTTGCCTCCCAGCAAGCGCTTTTTTATTGTCTTTAGCTGGACTTTACTGAGCTTTAATCTAGTCTCAGTTTTGAGCATTCTTTCTCAATATTGCTTTCAAGATAATGCTTCACTCTCTGTCCATTAACAATGAACTTTTTGTCAGAGTCAATATCCTGAAGCTCTACATATCCATATGGTGACACACTTGTAATCACATATGGTCCCCTCCACCGGGATTTTAATTTCCTAGGGAATAATCTGAGTCTAGAGTTAAACAGCAGAACCTTCTGTCCTGGCTCAAAGACTCTGGATGACAGTTTCTTGTCATGCCACCTTTTTGCTTTCTCCTTGTAAATTTTTGCATTTTCGAAAGAATTAAGTCTGAATTCCTTTAGCTCGTTCAACTGGAGCAATCTTTTCTCTCCAGCTAACTTGGCATCAAGGTTTAGGAATCTGGTTACCCAATAGGCCTTGTGTTCCAGTTCCACTAGCAGGTGACAGGCTTTTCCATACACAAGCTGGTATGGAGAGGTCCCTATAGAAGTTTTGAATGCAGTTCTGTATGCCCATAGAGCATCATCCAGACTCCTTGACCAATCCTTTCTACGGGTACTCACAGTCTATTCCAGGATTCGTTTTAGTTCCTCTATTTGAGACTTCAGCCAACCCATTTGTCTGTGGATGATATGGAGTTGCCACTTTGTGGTTAATTCCATATCGGATCAGAGTAGAGTCAAGCTGTTTATTGCAGAAATGAGTTCCTCCATCATTGATTAGTATTCTGGGGACACCAAATCTGCTGAAGATATGCTTCTGGAGGAACTACACTATTATTCTAGTATCATTAGTGGGTGTTGCAATTGCCTCTACCCACTTGGATACATAGTCTACTACCACCAGAATGTAAGTGTTTGAGTAAGATGGTGGGAAAGGCCCCATGAAGTCAATATTCCATACATCAAACAACTCAATCTCTAAGATCCCTTATTGAGGTATGGCATAACCGTGAGACAGGTTACCAGCTCTCTGGCAACTATCACAGTTACGCACAAACTCTCGGGAATCTCTATAGAGAGTAGGCCAGTAGAAGCCACATTGGAGGACCTTAGTGGCTGTTCGCTCATTTCCGAAATGTCCTCCACATTGTGATCCATGGCAGTGCCATAGGATCTTCTGCGCCTCTTTTCTAGGTACACATCTACGGATTACTCTGTCTGCACATCTCTTAAATAGATATGGCTCATCTCACAAGTAGTACTTTGCATCAGAAATTAATTTTTTCGTTTGCTGCCTGCTGTATTCCTTGGGTATGAATCTCGCATCTTTATAGTTTGCAATGTCTGCAAACCATGGTATTTCCTGAATGGCAAAGAGTTGCTCATCCGGAAAGGTCTCAGAGATCTCAGTAGGAGGGAGGGACGCCCCTGTTACTGGTTCTATACGGGACAGGTGATCAGCTACCTGGTTCTTTGTCCCTTTTCTGTCTCTTATTTCTATATCAAACTCTTGCAGAAGCAACACTGGTACGTGAAATTGTGATTATTCATTCCCTGGCTATAGCGCCAAAAACTTGGTGTAGGAGAACGTGATCTCAAGACTTCTTCACAATTCCGTGTAACTGACCAGCAAGTGCACTGGGTCGTCCAAGTAATACCTTACGTGAGTAAGGGTCGATCCCACGGAGATTGTCGGCTTGAAGCAAGCTATGGTCATCTTGTAAATCTCAGTCAGGCAGATTTCAAATGGTTATGAGGTTTTGATAATTAAAATATAAATAAAATATAAAATAAGATAGAAATACTTACGTAATTCATTCGTGGGATTTCAGATAAGAATATGGAGATACTTGTTGCTTCTGAATCTCTGCTTTCCTACTGTCTTCATTCAATCGTTCATACTCCTTTCCATGGCAAGCTGTATGTTGGAGGATCACCGTTGTCAATGGCTACCGTCCGTCTTCTCAGTGAAAATGGTCCAAATGCGCTGTTACTGCACGGTTAATCATCTGTCGATTCTCACTTATGTTGGAATAGGATCCATTGATCCTTTTGCGTCTATTACTACACCCAACACTCGCGAGTTTGAAGCTCGTCACAGTCATCCCATCCTAGATCCTACTCGGAATACCACAGACAAGGTTTAGACTTTCCAGATATCAAGAATGCTGCCAATTAATTCTAGCTTATACCACGAAGACTCTGATCTTAAGGAATTGAAGGCTCTGTTGTCAGGAGAGACAATCAAACACATGGACCAGGAATCCAAGAGACATGCATTCAAGCTTGTTTTCATGTAGAACGGAAGTGTTTGTCAGGCACGCGTTCATAAGTGAGAATGGTGATGAGTGTCACTTGATCATCACATTCATCATGTTCTTGTGTGTGAATGAATATCTTAGAAAAAGAATAAGCTTAAGTTGAATAGAAAAACAATAGTACTTTGCATTAATTCATGAGGAACAGCAAAGCTCTACACCTTAATCTATGGGGTGTAGAAACTCCACCATTGAAAATACATAAGAACAAGGTCCAGGCATGGCCGAATGGCCAGCCCCCCTAAACGTGATCAAGAGATGAAAAGATAGATTCCAAAATGATCTAAAGATTTCCTGATTAAAATACAATAGTAAAAGGTCCTATTTATAATGAACTAGTAACCTAGGGTTTACAGAAATAAGTAAATGATGTAGAAATCCACTTCCGGGGCCCACTTGGTGTGTGCTTGGGCTGAGCATTGAAGCTTTCACATGTAGAGACTTTTCTTGGAGTTAAACGTCAGCTTTGGTGCCAATTTGGGCGTTTAACTCCATCTTTTATGCCAGTTCTGGCGTTTAACGCTAGAAAGGTAGAAAGTTGGCGTTTAAACGCCAGTTTGCATTATCAAAACTCGAGAAAAGTATGGACTATTATATATTGCTGGAAAGCCCAGGATGTCTACTTTCCAACGCAATTGAGAGCGTGCCAGTTGGGTTTCTGTAGCTCCAGAAAATCCATTTCGAGTGCAGGGAGGTCAGAATCCAACAGCATCTGCAGTCCTTTTTCAGCCTCTGAATTAGATTTTTGCTCAGGTCCCTCAATTTCAGCCAGAAAATACATGAAATCACAAAAAAATACACAAACTCATAGTAAAGTCTAGAAATGTGAATTTTGCTTGAAAACTAATAAAAATATACTAAAACGTAGCTAGATCCTACTAAAAACTAGCTAAAAACAATGCCAAAAAGCGTATAAATTATCCGCTCATCAAACACCCATCTTATGAGCCTAGGTTTTGAATCCTGCTTTGTAAGTAGATATTTAAAAGCAGCATGGTCAGTGTACACAATCACTTTTGATCCTACTAAATATGATCTAAACTTGTCAATGGCATAAACCACTGCAAGCAGCTCTTTTTCTGTGGTTGTGTAATTCTTCTGTGCGTCATTTAGGACACGGCTGGCATAGTAAATGACATGCAGAAGCTTGTTATGCCTTTGTCCTAATACTGCACCAATAGCATGGTCACTGGCATCGCACATTAATTCGAATGGTAATGTCAAGTCTGGTGCAGAAATGACAGGTGCTGTGACCAACTTAGCCTTCAGAGTCTCAAAGGCCTGCAAACGCTCTGTGTCAAAGACAAATGGTGTATCAGCAGCTAGCAGATTACTCAGAGGTTTTGCGATTTTTGAAAAATCCTTTATAAACCTCCTGTAGAATCCTGCATGTCCCAGAAAGCTTCTGATTGCCTTAACATTGGTGGGAGGTGGTAATTTTTCAATTACCTCTACCTTAGCTTGATCCATAAAGTGACATTTTTCCAAATTTAAAACCAGGTTAGTCTCTTGGCACCTTTTTAGAACAAGTGCTAGATGATCAAGACAGGAGCTGAATGAGTCTCCAAATACTAAGAAGTCATCCATGAAGACTTTTAGAAATTTTTCCACCATATCAGAGAAAATAGAGAGCATGCATCTCTGAAAGGTTGCAGGTGCATTGCACAGACCAAAAGGCATCATTCTCTAGGCAAATACTCCAGATGGACATATGAATGCTGTTTTTTCTTGATCCTGAGGATCTACTACAATTTGGTTATAACCTGAATAGCCATCCAAAAAGCAGTAATAGTCATGACCTGCTACTCTTTCTAGCATCTGGTCTATGAATGGTAAAGGAAAATGATTCTTTCTGGTGGCTGTATTGGGCCTTCTGTAGTCAATACACATACGCCACCCTGTAACTGTTCTTGTAGGAACTAGTTCATTCTTTTCATTGTGAACCACTGTCATGCCTCCCTTTTTAGGTACAACTTGGACAGGGCTTACCCAGGGGCTATCAGAAATAGGATAAATAATCCTAGCTCCTAGTAATTTAGTGACCTCTTTTTGCACCACTTCCTTCATGGCCGGATTTAACTGCCTCTGTGGTTGAACCACTGGCTTAGCATCATCCTCTAATAGGATCTTATGCATGTATCTGGCGGGCTAATGCCCTTAAGGTCACTTATGGACCACCCAAGAGCTGTCTTGTATGTCCTTAGCACCTGAGGTAGTGCTTTCTCTTCCTGTGGCTCTAAGGCAGAGCTTATGATCACGGGAAAAGTGTCATCCTCTCCCAGAAATGCATATTTCAGGGATGGTGATAGTGGTTTGAGCTCGGGTTTAGGAGGCCTCTCCTCTTCCTGAGGAGTTTTCAGAGGTTCTTCCGTTTTCTCTAGTTCCTCCAGATCAGGCTAAACATCTTTAAAGATGTCCTCTAGCTCTGATTCAAGACTCTCAGTCATATTGATCTCTTCCACTAAGGAGTCAAAAATATCAACGCTCATGCAGTCATTTGATGTGTCTGGATGCTGCATAGCTTTGATAGCATTTAACTTGAACTCATCCTCATTGACTCTCAGGGTCACTTCCCCTTTTTGTACATCAATGAGAGTTTGTCCAGTTGCTAGGAAGGGTCTTCCTAGAATGAGAGTTGCACTCTTGTGCTCCTCCATTTCCAGCACTACAAAGTCAGTGCGAAAGGTAAATGGCCCAACCTTGACAATCATGTCCTCAATTATGCCTGATGGATATTTAATGGAGCCATCAGCAAGTTGGAGGCATATTCAGGTTAGTTTGACTTCTTCAGTCAAGCCAAGCTTTCTAATAGTGGATGCAGGTATTAGGTTGATACTTGCTCCTAGGTCACATAGAGCTGTCTTGGTACAAGCACCCTCTAATGTGCATGGTATCATAAAGCTTTCGGGATCTTTAAGCTTCTCTGGTGAGCTTTTCAGAATGACTGCACTGCATTCTTCAGTGAGAAAAACTTTTTCATTTTTTCTCCAATCCTTCTTATGACTTAAGATCTCTTTCATGAACTTAGCATAAGAGGGT
The DNA here is from genome assembly GCF_003086295.3 of Arachis hypogaea. Lineage (NCBI taxonomy): Eukaryota > Viridiplantae > Streptophyta > Magnoliopsida > Fabales > Fabaceae > Arachis > Arachis hypogaea. The sequence continues at coordinate 82,811,843 of NC_092046.1, read as the reverse complement.
ATTTGTTCAAGTGCCTCTGCAAACGAGATCTTTATCTCAAGAGTCCTAAGATAGTCTGCAAAGTGGGCAAATTGTTTATCCTGTTCTACTTGGTGGAGTTTCTGAGGATAAGGCATCTTGGTTTTGTATTCCTCAATCTTAGTTGCTGCAGGTTTATTTCCTACAGAGGTGGTTAGAGAAGCCTTCTTAGGAGGGTTACAATCAGCACTTGCAGGTGTCTGATCTCTCATTGGCGTTTGAACACCAGGATTAGGGGTTGGATGGGCGTTTAACACCAATTTTCCACCCTTTTCTGGCATTTGAACGCCAGAACTGGGCATGGAATGGGCGTTTAACGCCAGTTTTTCACCCTTTTCTGGCGTTTGAATGCCAGAAGTGGGCATCCACTGGGCGTTTAACGCCAATTTTTCACCCTTTTCTGGTGTTTGAACGCTACTTCCTCTCTAGGCTCTTACTGTCGTCAGAGGGATTTTGGGCAGTGGTCTGGTCATCCTTTGTTAGTTGTTCCTTTCTTGGCTTTCTGCTACCTTGAGCTGAATTATTCAATGTCTTCCCACTCCTTAGTTGAACAGCTTGTCATTCTTCTGTTATCTGTTTAGATAGCTGCTGTCTTGTCTGATCCAATTGTGCTTCCATATTCTGGTTAGCATTTTTAGTGTCTTGGAGCATCTCCTTGAATTCTGCGAACTATTTTGTTATAATAAGCAGTTGCTGATTGAGTTCAGCAACTTGTTCTTGAGGACTAAGTTCAGTGGATACTGCTTTAGCCTCTTCCTTCAAGGAGGACTCACTGCTTAAGTACATGTGCTGATTTCTAGCAACTGTATCAATGAGCTCTTAAGCCTCTTCAATTGTCTTTCTCATGTGTATAGATCCACCAGCTAAGTGATCTAGAGATATTTTAGCCTTTTCTGTAAGCTCAAAAAAGATGTCTAACTGCACCCACTCTGAAAACATCTCAGAGGGGAATTTCCTTAGCACCCCCTGTATCTCTCCCAGGCATTGTAAAGAGATTCATTATCCTCTTGTTTAAAGCCTTGGATGTCCAGCCTTAGCTGTGTCATCCATTTTAGAGGAAAATATTGATTCAGGAATTTGTCTGACAACTGTTTCCATATTCTTATACTTGTTGTGGGTTGGTTATTTAACCACCTCTTAGCTTGATCTTTTACAGCAAATGAAAATAGTAATAATCTGTAGACATCCTGATCCACTTCTTTATCACATACTGTGTCAGCAATTTGTAAGAACTGTGCTAAAAACTCAGTAGGTTCTTCCTGTGGAAGACCGGAATACTGGCAATTTTGCTGCACCATGATAATGAGCTGAGGATTTAGCTCAAAACTGCCTGCTTTGATGGGAGGTATACAGATGCTACTTACATATGCAGCCGTAATGAGGTTAGCATATGACCCCAGAGTCCTTCTGGACTGTTCATTTCTACTTAGGTCCATGATGGAGAAAAGGGAATTGATGTAAATTGCAAATAAAATATATATTTTTTATTTTATTTAATTAAAAACAAATTGAATAAATAAAAAGAAATAAGATAAAATAAAATAATTAGAAATCAAAAAATAAAATTCAAAAACTAAAAGAAAAAAAAGAAAAATAAATTTGAAAACTAAAATAATTACTTAATTAAGAAGATTTGAAAAACTTTGGATATGATTTTTGAAAGGGATTTTGAATTTTTAAATTTCAAAACTAAGATAAGATAGAATAAAAATTTTCTAAAATAAAAATCTAAATTTTTAAATGAAATTTTCGAAAATTCAATTAAATAAATATGAAAGATATTTTTGACTTTAATGAGGAAAGAGAAAAATAATAAAGTGACACCAAACTTAGAATTTTTTTTAGATCAAAACAAAGAAAACAAACAAGAAAACTTTGAATATCAAGATGAACACTGAGAGCAACTTTTGAAAAAAAATTTTAGAAAACAGAAACACAAAGGACACCAAACTTAAAAATTTTTATACTCTGAGCACTAATAATTCGAAAAAAAATGAAAGAAAAATAAACTTATGCAATTGACACCAAACTTAAAATATAAAACTAAACTCAAATAGAAGACTAAATTATGAAGTTATTGGTTTTGAAATTTTTCAAAAATAATTTAGAAAAATAAAATAAGGATTTTAAAATTTTAACCCAAAACAATAATAGAAGACTCTAAACCAAAAAGAAAATTTTTTCCTAATCTAAGCAACAAAATAAACCGTCAGTTATCCAAACTCGAAAACTTGGTGCACGAAATCACAATCACACTTTTGCAATTCCACACAACTAACCAGCAAGTGCAATGGGTCGTCCAAGTAATACCTTACGTGAGTAAGGGTCGATCCCACGGAGATTGTCGGCTTGAAGCAAGCTATGGTTATCTTGTAACTCTTAGTCAGGATATCAATAATAATTCTCAGTTTTAATTGGAATGAGTAAAAGAACATGGATTAAATAATACTTGTTATGCAGTAATGGAGAACGGGTTAGGTTTTGGAGATGCTCTGTCTTCTGAATCTCTGCTTTCCTACTGTCTTCTTCTTCACGGACGCAAGGCTCCTTCCATGGCAAGCTGTATGTTGGTGGATCACCGTTTTCAATGGCTACCATCCGTCCTCTCAGTGAAAATGGTCCAGCTACGGGTTTTGTAGGGCTAATCATCTGTCGGTTCTCACTAGTGTTGGAATAAGATCCATTGATCCTTTTGCACACTGTCACTGCGCCCAACATTTGTGAGTTTGAAGCTCGTCACAGTCATCCCTTCCCGTATCCTACTCGGAATACCACAGACAAGGTTTAGACTTTCCGGATCTCAAGAATGCTGCCAATTGATTTTAGCTTATACCACGAAGACTCTGATCTCACAGATTTAAATGCTCTGTTGTCAGGAGAGACAATCAAACTCGTGAACCAGGAACCAAAGAGATACACACTCAATCTAATGTAGAACGGAAGTGGTTGTCAGGCACGCGTTCATAGGTTGAGAATGGTGATGAGTGTCACGGATCATCACATTCATCATGTTGAAGTGTGAGTGAATATCTTAGAATAGAGACAAGCGTGATTGAATGGAAAACAGTAGTAATTGTATTAATCCATCGAGACACAACAGAGCTCCTCACCCCCAACCATGGAGTTTAGAGACTCATGCCGTAGAAGATACAAAATTCAAATGTAAAAATGTCATGATGCACAAAATAAATCTCTAAAAGTGGTTTTTATACTCAACTAGTAACCTAGGTTTACAGAAAATGAATAAGCTAAGATAGACAGTGCAGAAATCTACTTCCGGAGCCCATTTGGTGTGTGTTTGGGCTGAGCACTGAAGCTTTCACGTGCATAGGCTATTCTTGGCATTGAACTCCAGCTTTTGTGCCAGTTTGGGCGTTTTAACTCTAACTTTTATGCCAGTTCTGGCATTTAACGCCAGAAAAGGGTAAGGAGCTGGCGTTTAAACCCCAGTTTGCGCTACCAAATCTCGGGCCAAGTATGGACTATTATATATTGCTGGAAAACCCAAGATGTCTACTTTCCAACGCAATTAAGAACGCGTCAATTGGACTTCTGTAGCTCCAGAAAATACATGTCGAGTGCAGGGAGGTTAGAATCCAACAGCATCTGCAGTCCTTTCTCAACCTCTGAATCAGATTTTTGCTCAGGTCCCTCAATTTCAGCCAGAAAATACCTGAAATTACAGAAAAACACACAAACTCATAGTAAAGTCTAGAAATGTGATTTTTGCATAAAAACTAATAAAAATATAATAAAAAGTAACTAAAATATACTAAAAACTACATGAAAATATCACCAAAAAGCGTATAAAATATCCGCTCATCATTAGCCAACTTTGAGCCATGCTAAACCCATTTGTTCTTAATTTTAGCATATCATAAGCCTTAAGAGAAAAACAATAAATATCCCTTGTTTGGATCCTTGATTAGCTTAGGCTAGTGAGTGTGTTTATCATTTAAGTTTGCGAAGTTTGGGAACATTGATTGGGATAAAAGGGTGTTTTTATATTTTCTGTCAAAATATTGGGTATTGGGTACATACTCATGTATGAATTATGTTAAACCATATGCATTGATGTTCTTGTATATATTTTAGTTTGAAAAAGAAGGAAAAAAATGATGAGAAAAAAAAGAATATATATAGAAAAAGAAAAGAAAAAGAAAAGTAACAAAAAGGGGAAAAAATGCCCCAAAGTGAAGTTCAATAAGAATCAATGCATATGTGTGGTGATCAAAAGAGAATACATGAGTGTGTGAAAAAGTGAAGAATGGGTAGTTAGGTTAGCTTTGAATTGTATAGGTTGTCATAGGTTAGGGGGGAAGCTTAGGCTGATCAAAGATTCAAATTCTAGCCCACTTGACCATATGCATCCTACCTTGACCCTAGCTCCATTCAACCCATGAATAAGTCCTCTTGATATTTGCATGCATGCACTAAATAAGTGTTGATTGTTAGATGACTTGCAAATCTTTGAGAAACATGATTAAAGGAGAATTGAGTAATTGAGCCCTAAACACTGAGCGAATTGAGTGAATACACATCTGGTGAGGGGTTCGGTCACTCAATTCTATGTTCTTGTGCCTTATATTGTATCTTCTCGCAAGTTGTTTGTTGGTTAGTTTTGAAAATCTCAATTCAATTCTGTGGACTTTGATCATAGTGTACCGACTCTTTGCCTTGGCCTTAAGGCTTGTTTCGGATTAATTGGAATCTCTTGTTTGCTTTTACCAAACTCAATAGGAACCATAGTGTAGATATAGATAGATAGTATTTAGTATAGTTGCATGCATGTAGTTAGTTGCATCAAATAAATTGCTTTCCCTCCTTATCCTTCTCCTTTGATTGTGATTAGCATGAGGACATGCTATTATTTAAGTGTGGAGAAATTGATGAGTCCATATTTTTCGGTATATTTTGGTTTGATTTGAATGGATTTCATCATATAAACCCACATTTATTCACCCAAATAGCATGCTTCTGTGTTCTCTCCCTTAATTGTGCCTAAATGTGAAAACATGCTATTTTGTGCTTATTTTAATAACTTTTGTCCCACTTTTATGCCATTCGATACCATGACATGTTTGTTGAGTAATTTTAGATCCTAGAGGCAAGTTTGGCAAGGAAAAAGTGGAAGGAAGCATGTACAAAGGAAGAAAGTATGAAGAAAACAAAGGAGAAGCACACATTGGAGTGTGCGTGCGCACAACCACCTGTGCGTACGCACAAAAGCCATAAAATCATGTATGCGTACGCACGACATCCTGTGCATAAGCACAAGAAGAAAATCAGCATGTGTGCGTACACACACCTGTGCGTCCGCACACGTCCCAGCGCGTGAATCATTTATTGCAAATCGCTGGGGGCGATTTTTGGGCCTCCAAGGCCCAATTTTGGGGCTTTCTGAAGCTGATTGAGTGCTATATGAAGGAAGGCCTTACTCCATGCGAAAGGGGGGAGAAATTAGGGTCTGATTAGCATTATGTAGGTTGTTATCTAGAGAGAGAAGCTTCCCCCTCTCTCTATTATTAGGGTTCTTTAGTTTAATTTCTTGTAATTTATACTTTTCATTCTTGTTTCTATTTACTTTTCCTTGTCATTTATTGTTATTACTTCCTTGCTCTTCTTCATTTCTCTTGTTATTTCCTTTATTTTGTTATTTTCATGTTATGACACTCTTGTTATTTTAATTTACAATTAATGGAAATTTATGTTTCATGCTCATTTATTGCTTTCCTTAGTTGTTGTTATCATTTTCTTGCTTTGGTAGCTTTAGAATTTATTTTTAATGTATTTTTAATATTATTTTATTTTCATGCACACCAAGTGTTTGATAAAATGCTTGGCTTAGTTTTTACTTAGTTTTTCTACACTCTGGGCTTGGAATTTGTTGACTTTGGTGATCCTTGAGTCATTGATGTCCATTCTTGCTTGATATATTAGAGTAGTTAATTGATTTGGTCTCCCTTGACTCTATGTGACCCCTAGTGTTGACATAGGACTTAGGGATTGGAATCAACTATGCCTATTTGACTTATCTTCGATGTAAGGTTGACTAAGTAGGATTAACTCTTCATAATCATCATATGTTTGTGGTCAATGACTAGGATAGGTAGCCTTAGCCTTCAATTACTTGCCAAGAGGTTTCTTGCATTTTAAGTTTCCTTTACTTGCATTTAATTGCTTTGACTTTTATTGCATTGACTTCTATTTGCTTTGATGTTTAATTTCTTGCATGTTTAATTTTCACACTCTTGGTTGAGAAATTGGATGTTTGGGTGGAATTGAGTTGTGGATGTCCATTCCGCATTGTGTGAGAATGGTTAATTGATCTGCTTTCCATTGACGCTAGTTTTTCACTGAGTAATTAGAGAGTTGACTAGGACTTATGAATTGAGATCAATTACACCTTTTGACTAATTCTCAAGGAGGATTGACTAGTTTGTATTGCTTCTACACAATTGTCATGTTTGTGGTCCACAACTAGGATAGGAAGCCTAGATTACCCAATTCTTGCCAAGAGTTCCCATTTACATTCCTTGCATGTTCATTTACTTTCTTGCTATTTACATTTCTTGCTCTCTTGCTTTCATTCCGAATTCCCCATGCTCTCCTTCATAGCCAATAATTGTACATTTCATTGCAACTCCTAGGGAAGACGACTCGGGAGCTAAATACTCTCGTTTTATATTTTTTTAATTTGAATTTAATATTTGATTTGGGAATTAATTGTTGGTTTAGACTATACTTTCAACGATGGAATTTTATATTTTGAAATTCTAGATCAACGATAAATTCTCATCGTCAAATTTGGCGTCGTTGCTGGAGAGTTGCAATGGTGTAGGTTATGGGCTATTGTAAATATGTTAATATGTAAATAGCTTGATTTTTGGTTGTCTTTGTTGATGGTTAGGATTGGGATCCCAGAGGACATTGGACATTCTAGCATTGGTGGGGAAATCAAGCACAAGCCACCACAGCAAAGGCTCTCCCAATTGTCTAACTTAAAGACATTAAATAAAAGTGTTTGGTAACATTGTTCTAACTCTTCTCTTTTTGTATATTTTTTGACTTATTTACTTTTTGTTATGCTTGGTTAGCTTAGAATTAGTTTAATTTTGAGTTAGTTTTGTTAATTTGGTTTGGATCATGAATTTATGGGTTCTTGCATGTTTTGGTGTTGAGTTTTGGTTGAACTAAGGTTTGGTGCCTTAGAATTTTGAAGAAAAATTTTGGGAAAAACAGGGCATGTGCGTGCGCACACCCTTGTGCGCACGCACACAACAACGAAAATTCATCTTCTGTGCGGCTGCACCCAGCCGTGCGTATGCACACAAGCCTTTATGCCTGCGTGCGTAAAATTGCCGATTAAGAATTTATAGTGAAAATAACGTTGCAAGTACAGTTCTTATCCGACAAAAATTCTGCTTATTAATTTAAAAAGGGTTGTCACAAATTAAGAATAAAATACTAGGAGTAGAATTCCTAGGTCGTCTCCCAACGAGTTGACAAAAGAGTGCTATTTTATCAGTCAGGAATTTTTCTGGGAAATTTTAGAGTTGGAGAATGGGAAATTAAAATAATTATGAATTAAAACAATGAAAATTAACGAGAGAATTTATATAATCAAAATAAAAGCCTTGACCGGGAGAAGATTAATCGGAAGTTCTATCCTTGTTGGATTTTCTCAAGTATGATAGTAAGAGGTTGTTGTTTTTACTTAGTTAACCCTTACCGAATAAAGAAAAGTCAAGTAATTCAGCCAACTCCAATTCACAAGTCCTAATCCTCTCCTATGGAAGGATTAGCGTTAGTGAATAGAGAGTTGGCCAACAACTTCCTATTAAAATCAATACTTGAGTATTCCAACTCAAGGGTCTCCTTTTAATCAACTCCCAAGGCAAGTTGGGAGTCTACTCCATTAACATGAATGCCATTTTCATAAACGATAAAAGGGAATAAAAAGAAGACATGGAAATTCAAATAAAGTAATAACAGAAAATTAATTAAAGATAAAAATAATTCTTTGCATTAATAAATTCCAAAACCATAAACATCCATATCTAAACAGGGTTAATGGGTAATTAAAAGAGTAAGAGAATAAGGAAACAAACTAGAATAATGGAAACTTCAACGGAGGTAGTAACTCTTCTCAATATCCAAATCAAAAGCAATAAACTCTAAAACTATAAATATGAAGAAGCCTAGAGGAAGTAGTAGTTTCTCTCTAAGATTCAAACTAAAAACTAAAACTATCTGAATGAGAATGTGTCGAGTCTCTGCTTGTCCCCTGGCTCTAGTCTGTGTTTCTGGGCTGAAAACTGGGTCTAAACTCAGGCTGAAATTGCCCCTCAGCGTCTTCTGCAATTTCTGCACGTAGCGCATGTCATGCGTACGCGTCAATCATGCGTACGCGTCGATGGTCTTCTTCGCGTGTCACCCGTACGCGTCAGGTACGCGCACGCGTCACCATGCAAATTCACTTTTTGCGTGCACGCGTCAGGTACGCGCGCGCGTCGTTCCTCGCTAATCAGCTCCTTAGTTTCTTGTGTTCCTTCCATTTTTGCAAGCATCCTTTCCAGCCTCTAAGCCATTCCTACCCTATAAAGCTTGAAAACACTTAACACACAGATCACGGCATCGAATGGTATAAAAGGGCATTAAAATACACAATTTAAAGGCGTAGGAAGCAAGTTTTCAGTCATAGAACAGAATTAGGAAGGAATTGTAAAATCATGCAAATTGTATGAATAAGTGTGCAAAGACTTGATTAAAACCACTCAATTTAGCACAAGATAAACCATAAAATAGTGGTTTATCAATCTCCCCACACTTAAACATTAGCTTGTCCTTATCCTAAGCTCAAGGAGATCAAAAGAATAAATGGGGAAAAGTAAGACTCATGAAATGCAACCTATATATGGATGCAACTCTATGCTAAGATGTTTCTATCTACTTAGTTAAAAGTAAACAAGTTCTCCAAGACAAACATAAATCAGATTCTACTAATTCAAAGTACACAGTAAAAGATAGGTAAACTTGTAAGAAGATAGCTCATGAAAGCAGGGAACATAGAATCAAGCATTGAACCCTCACTGGTAGTGTATATGCACTCTAATTGCTCAAGTGTCTAGGGTTAATTCACTCTACTCTTCTCTAGTAATGGGGCTAAGGTAAAGGTGAGGATATATCTATGGCCAAGTAAGCTGTAAATTGAATCTTTGACTTACCTAAGTTCTCACCTAACACACACTCTATATCTATGAAATTATTCCTAGCTACCCATAATCTCACTTTTGTATGTTTCACATACTCATATATAAATTTTTTTTTTAATTTCACCACATATGCATTAATCTTTTATTAAACTTAACATTGGGGTAATTTTGTCCCCTATTTATTTATTTATTTATATTGTAATTTTTTTATGAACATGAAAGCAAACATAACATATCAATGCATATAGTTTTTTTTGGTCTCACATGAGTATGCACCCAAATTCCCAATATCTTGTCAATAAAACTCAACACTTTCTCATCAACCCAAGTTCCCACAATTCCCCACACTAAATTGATACACAATCTCTATCTTAAACTAACCAAAGATTCAATTGGGGTAATTAATTATTTTTCCACTTAAGGCTAGTGATGTGGTAAAATACAGAACAAATGGGGATTAAAAAGGCTCAAAGTGGCAAAAAAGGTAATTGAAATGGTAGGCTATTTGGGATAAGTGAGCTAATAACAAATGATGGCCTCAATCATATGTATGCATGCAAATACACTAAACAATGGACATATAGAATGGAACAAACCATAGATTGCAATCATAGAGAAGAAAACACACAAGAATAAAATATTATGGTTAAATAGTGTAACCATATAATTAAGCTCAAAATCTCACAGGTTGTGTGTTCTTAGCCATAATTCATGTTCCAAATTATAATTTTCAAACAAGTTTAACAAAAAATTTCAATTTAAATTAGTGAAACATTATAAAATAGGGTCTTGAAAAGAAACTCATTACTTTAACCAAGCAAAACATACATGCAAACAATATTTATCATGCAATATATGCTATCTAACAAAAGAAAAACTATAATGTTGGTGTTAAGAGAGAGAGATTACCTCCGGAAGTCAAGGACTGACCTCCCCACACTTAAGGCTTGGCACGGTCCTCTATGCCATCAGTAAGGAGCAAGGTAGGGCTGGAAGCATCGCCTTCGCTGTCTGGTTCGCCATAGCTCCCTGTGTTACTGGATGAAGGGGAGTCCGGGGTGTCCTTCGGTTTCGGAGGTGGGTGAGTACCAACGATGAATTCCTTCAGATAATTGTATCAGCACTTGTTACGGTGCTCCATTTGCTCCATTCGCCGGTCCTGCCGGTCGAACCTCTCAAGGATCTGAAGGAACATCTGATGGGTGGATGGTGCTTGTGGTGTGGATGATGGTGGAGTAGAAGAAGGAGGAGTATCCAAAGATGGGCCTGCAGGCCAGCTTGTAGAAGGAACTGGTGGCCTGATGTACTTCCCATTTGGCACATACTGGTCAGCCCTAGGGATCATGACCTTCGTGTCTCCTGCCCGATAGGACAAACCTGCTGCAGAGACTAAATCTAAAACCAATGCGGGGAAAGGCAGGTTACCCGCTATCTGTACGTGTCCTATGGCTTGCCGGATATGTCGGGGCAGGTTGAGAGGTTGCTCTATCAGGATGCCCCAGATGAGGACAGCCATGTCCGCTGTGAAGGTGGACTCGTGAGTGCTCGGAAAGATATAGTGGGGCATAATCTGTGGCCACACGCGAGATGATGCCAGGGCATTTTGGCCAGTTTTACTGACCTTTTCTTTATGGTTTTAGGGTAGTTTCATGCACTTTCTTAAGAAATAAGCAAGTTTTAGGTAAATAATCACTTACATCTTGATTCAAGCAAACATTGTGAATTTTACATGATTTCATGAGAATTATGCATGAATTAAATGACAAAATTGAATGATGCATGTCTCATAACTTGGATTAGAGCTTTGATGCACTTTATTGCTTGATTTCAGGACAAAGGAAGAAAGGAAGAACCACGTTAGTAGCCACGTTAGTCTAGCTAACGTGACCATTAACGTGGAATGGAGGCTAGCTTGCAACGTTAATGAGAAAAGTGATCACCATTAACGCCTTCGTGAGCCATCATAGCCCACGTTAGTTGCCACGTTAACTATGTTAACGTGGAAGCTAACGTGGAAGAGAAGTAGAACTCCAACGTTAGTGGTAAAAGTAAGTGCCACTAACGTTCCAAAGTGGCAGCTGGCCACGTTAAGAGTCACGTTAACTCAGTTAACGTGAACTCTAACGTGGATGAGGAAGATAATGCCAACGTTAGTGACACTCACCTTTGTCACTAACGTTGGACTAAGCTCATATTTGCCACGTAAAGAGTCACGTTAACCTAGTTAACGAGGACTCTAACGTGGAGGGAGCAAGGAATCACCAACGTTAGTGACACTCACCTTTGTCACTAATGTTGGATTAAGCCACTATGAGCCACGTTAGTTGCCACGTTAATTACATTAACGTGAAAGCTAACGTGGAGAAGAGGGATTATGAGCCAACATTAGTGACATTCACCTTTGTCACTAATGTTGGAGATGGCTATCAATACCACGTTAGAAGTCACGTTAACCTAGTTAACGTGAACTCTAACGTAGGAAGAAGGGGCGTTTTGAAGCGTTAGTGAAAAAGGTAAGTGTCACTAATGCTCTCGAAGATTTGGCAAGCCTACGTTAAAGGCCACGTTAACTATACTAACCTGAACTCTAACGTAGGGAGAAAGGGGTACTCTCAACGTTATTGGAAAAGGTAAACCCCAGTAACGTTTGCGAAGGGCCAAGAAGCAACGTTAGTGGTCACGTTAGTGCCACTAACGTTGAAGTTAATGTGGACCATTTTTGGGTTAGGAACGTTAGTGAAAAAAGTGATTGTCACTAACGTTCTCGACCCTACAATTTCACTTAACGTTAACACCACTAACGCCCCAAGCTAAAGTCCAAACCTACTGCACGCTTTGTTTGCAAGTAAAGCTAAGCCCACTGAAGAAGATAACTGCTTCAACTCAGGATCCAAAGGCCCATATCCAAGACTTGAAGAAGCAACTAGAAGATCAGAAGAATAGTATAAATAGGGAGAACTTTGAACTAGAAGAGAGCTTTTGGCATTATTAGAATTACTCTCTGTATTTTTTACTTTCTCTGCAACTTCTAGTTTAACTTTTCAGAATGCATTCTCCATCTTTGTTTTCCATTCCCAGAGCTATGAACAACTAAACCCCTTTCATTGGGTTAGGGAGCTCTGTTGTAATTTGATGGATCAATAATAGTTTTCATTATTCTTCTTCTTTCTTTTCTCTTGATTTTACTAGAAAGCTTTCAATCTTCATCCAATTGAGTAGTTATCTTGGAAAAGAAGCTATTCATACTTGGATCTCTTCGGAACCTTGGAAGAGGAATGAAGAGATCATGCTAGAAATGCTTTCTCATGTTGGACCGAATTGGGGTTTGGATGGATATAGTGACATATAATCCTACCAACACTTTGATTTGGAAATACATGTGGTATAATTAGTTACCATACCTCATCTCTTTTTATGAGCAATTGGACCAAGGAATTGGCTATTGATCAAGATTTGAGAGATTGAATTACCAAGGAATTGGAATTCAATCACTTAAGATTGCCAAGGAGATCAATGAATGCATTGATTGAGGAAGAGATGAAAATGAACTTGATCCGGAGGATGCAACATCTCCTAAGCCTAATGAACTCCCCATTTCTGATCTTACCCATTCTCTTTAATTTCTGCCAATTACTTTTATGATCATCTTCCCCATTCCCATTTAAGATTCTGTAATTTATTTTCGTCATCTATTTTCAGCTCTTTATTTCCAGCATTTACATTTTCTGCTATTTACTTTCTCGCCATTTAATTTTTTGCAACTCTCAAACCAAATTCTGCTTAGCTCAACTAGAACATTCCTCCAATTAAAGTTGCTTGACCAATCAATCCCTGTGGGATTTGACCTCACTCTATTGTGAGTTTTTACTTGACGACAATTCGGTATACTTGCCGAGGGAGATTTGTTAAGAGACAAGTTTCCGTGCATCAAGTTTATGGTGCCGTTGCCGGGGATTGATTTTGTATCAACAATGATTAAATTGGTGGATAACTAGATTGAACATTTTCCTTTTGTTTGATTTAGTTTCATCTGAGTAATTTACTTTCAGTTTTAGTTATTTCTTTCCCTTTACCTTTCACCCATTAGTGGTGTTACCTGCATTTTGTTTTAATATTTGGTTCACTGACCCACTAACTATTTGATATATTGCATCACTCACACTAACAGCATTTCTACAGAAAATATTGTCTGCATCTATCTTTCTTGCTTGTGCCTTATTGGGTGTATGACAGGTAGAAGAAGCAGGGCTTCAACTTCCTTTGATTCTGAACCTGAGAGGACATTCCTTAGATTAAGGAGGGAAGCAAGAGGGAAGAGAGTAGTTGGTGCTGAGGAAGAGGAGGAGTACTTTGAACCAGACATGGATGAGAATATGGAGAACCATCATGAAGATGAGGCTCACAACCATGGCAGAGAAGGTCCAGCGCATCAGGCTGGACAAGAAAGAAGAGTTCTGGGTTCTTACATCAACCCAATTCTAGGAAACTGTGGAAGTAGCATCCAAAGGCCAACCATACATACCAACAACTTTGAACTAAAGCCACAGCTCATCACCCTTGTTCAGAACAATTGTTCATTCGGAGGAAGTGTCCAAGAAGACCCCAATCAACATCTAACCACCTTCCTGAGGATATGCGATACTGTGAAGTCTAATGGTGTTCACCCTGACACCTATAGACTACTTCTGTTTCCCTTCTCACTCAAGGACAAAGCATCTAAATGGCTGGAATCCTTTCCAAAGGAGAGTTTAGCAACCTGGGAAGACGTGGTGAACAAATTCTTGGCAAGATTCTATCCTCCTCAATGAATCAATAGGTTGAGAGCTGACGTACAAACCTTCAGGCAGCAAGATGGTGAGACTCTATATGAAGCATGGGAGAGGTTTAAGGACCTGACAAGAAGATGCCCGCCAGATATGTTCAATGAATGGGTGCAGTTGCACATTTTCTATGAAGGCCTTTCGTATGAATCAAAGAAGGCAGTAGACCACTCATCCAGGGGATCTCTGAACAAGAAGAAGACCATTGAAGAAGCCATAGATGTCATTGAGACTGTAGCAGAGAATGACTACTTCTATGCTTCTGAAAGAGGCAACACTAGAGGAGTGATGGAGCTGAACAATGTGGATGCACTGCTAGCTCAAAACAAGCTTATTACCAAGCAGTTGGCTGACCTTACCAAAAAGATGGAGAGGAATCAAGTGGTAGCAATCACCACCTTAGCAGCATCTCAAAAAGGAGTGAATGAAGAAGCAGAGGGTGATCAGGAACAAGCCAACTACATTAGAAGTTCACCTAGGCAGCACCATGACCCATACTCCAAAACATATAATCCCGATTGGAGGAACCACCCAAACTTTGGGTGGGGAAACTAACAGGATCAAGGCCAAGATCAGAGACGCCACAACCCCAACAACAACGCAGCTCACCAACACTCCACACAGAGGTCATATCAACACCCACCTAACAACACCTCTCAACATCCATACCAAAGTCAAAATGGCCCTTCTCATCCTTCCAATCTCAACTCTCCATCATCGGAAGAAAGACTCTCAAGGATTGAAACTCTACTTGAAGGCATATGCAAGGAGATCCAAGATAGTAAGGTGTTCCGAGAGGAAGTGCGATCCAACATGCAAAATCAAGATGCTGCCATCAAGAAACTTGAGACACAAATTGGCTACCTATTTCAGCAAGCTCCTGGCCATGACCTTTACAGCAACATTGAGTCAAGGCCGAGGGAGGAGTGTCAAGCTATCACCCTCAGAAGTGGGAAGGAATTGAAGGAGACTTCCAAGCAACCACAAGAAAAAGTTTCAATTGGAAGAAAGGAGGAACAAGATGAAGTTCAAGTCCCCACCTCCAACTCACATCAAAAGGAAGAAGAGCTGAAGCCGTATGTTCCGAAAGTCCCATATCCTCAACAATTGAGGAAGAAGGGGGATGACAGCCAGTTCTCCAGATTTTTAGAAATCTTCAAGAAACTGCAGATTAACATATCCTTTGCTGAAGCAATAGAGCAAATGCCGCTCTATGCCAAGTTCTTGAAGGAGTTGATGACCAAGAAGAGAAGCTGGAAGAACAATGATACTGTGATACTAACCGAGGAATGCAGTGCCATCATTCAGCATAAACTGCCCCAGAAATTGAAGGATCCTGGGAGCTTCCAGATTCCTTGTATTATAGGAGAAATAACAGTGGAGAAGGCTCTATGTGATTTAGGAGCCAGCATAAATCTGATGTCTGTAGCTATGATGAGAAAACTGAAGATTGAGGAGGCCAAATCAACAAAAATGGCCTTACAACTGGCAGACTGATCATTCAAGTTTCCTCATGGCATAGTGGAAAACTTGCTAGTGAAGGTAGGAGACTTTATCTTTCCAGCAGACTTTGTAGTGTTAGATATGAAGGAAGGAGCTAAGGCTTCTATCATCTTGGGTAAACCATTCTTAGCTACTACTGGAGCTGTCATCGATGTCCAAAAGGACGAACTTACCCTTAGACTACACAATGAAACAATGATGATCAATGTGTTCAAGGCCATGAACTACCCACAGGAACCATTGGGAGAATGTATGAGGTTGGACTCACTGGAAGATGTAGTACAAGAGACTTTTGAAGAAGAAGAACTTGAGGGGTTAACAGAAGAGGAGGAATCAGCATCAAGCGAAGAGGCTGCAACAGCTGAGGTTCAAGCTCAGTGCACAATAGAGGAGAAGAATGGAAAGAAAGAAGCACCCAAACTTGAACTAAAGGCACTGCCACCCACTCTCAAGTATGCATATCTAGGAGAAAATGAAAGTTATCCAGTGATCATAAATTCATCCCTCAGCCAAGAACAAGAGGAAGAGCTACTCCAAGTATTGTAAAGGCACAAAGATGCCATAGGATGGACCCTTGCTGACTTGAAGGGAATCAGTTCGGCCATATGTATGCATAAGATACTGTTGGAAGATGATGCCAAACCATCCGTTCAACCCCAAAGGAGGCTGAACCCAGTCATAAAGGAAGTGGTACAGAAAGAAGTCATGAAGTTGTGGCAAGGAGGAGTGATCTATCCGATCTTAGACAGCCCATGGGTCAGCCCTGTACAAGTTGTCCCAAAAAAGGGAGGAATCACTGTAGTCCCCAATGAGAAGAACAAACTAATCCCTACAAGGACCGTCACAGGATGGCGGATGTGCATAGACTATAGAAAACTCAATGAAGCTACACGAAAAGATCATTTCTCCCTTCCTTTCATGGATCAGATGCTGGAAAGACTTGCAGGACATGCATATTACTGTTTTCTCGATGGTTATTCAGGATATAACCAAATAGTGGTTGATCCAAGAGACCAAGAGAAAACCTCCTTTACTTGCCCATATGGAGTGTTTGCCTACAGACGCATGCCATTTGGGTTATGCAATGCACCTGCAACCTTCCAACGCTGCATGCTCTCCATTTTCTCAGATATGATAGAAAAATTCATCGAAGTCTTTATGGATGACTTCTCAGTATTCAGAGATTCATTTCCTAATTGTCTAGATCACCTAGCCCTGGTGTTAAAGAGATGTCAAGAGACCAATCTGGTCTTGAACTGGGAGAAATGTCACTTCATGGTAACAGGAGGAATAGTCCTTGGCCATAAGGTGTCTAACCAGGGCATTGAGGTAGACAGAGCTAAGGTGGAACTCATTGAAAGATTACCTCCACCAAGTGATGTCAAGGCAATTAGGAGTTTTTTAGGGCATGCTGGCTTTTACAGACGGTTTATTAAAGATTTTTCAAAGATAGCCAAGCCCTTAAGCAATCTCCTTGTATCTGATACACTATTTGTCTTTGATGAAAAGTGCATGCTAGCTTTCGAAAACTTGAAAAAGAGGCTGTCCTCTGCCCCTATCATTTCCCCACCTGATTGGAACTTACCATTTGAACTGATGTGCGATGCATCTGACTTCGCAGTTGGGGCAGTGTTAGGACAGAGGAAAGAGAACTTAGTCCATATAATATACTATGCCAGCAAAGTCCTCAATGATACTCAAAGAAACTATACTACTACTAAAAAAGAGTTGCTGGCAATAGTTTTTGCATTTGACAAGTTTAGATCATACCTCATTGGTGCCAAAGTAATCGTTTTCACAGATCACACAGCACTTAAATATTTGTTTGCCAAGCAAGAATCAAAACCAAGACTAATAAGATGGATCTTGTTGTTGTAGGAATTCAACATTGAAATTAGAGACAAGAAGGGAGTGGAGAACAAGGTAGCGGATCACCTGTCCAGAATTCCTCATGATAAGGGTGGAACACATGGTACAAGTGTGAATGAATGTTTCCCAGATGAGCAGTTAATGATGGTTCACAAAGCACCTTGGTTTGCAAACATTGCCAATTTCAAGGCAACTGGAGCTTTACCTCCAGAGATCAACAAACATCAAAAGAGGAAGCTCATCAATGATGCGAAATATTTTATCTGAGATGAGCCATATCTCTTCAAGAAGTGTCCAGATAGAATCCTGAGAAGATGTGTTTCGAAAGAAGAGGGACGAGAGGTCTTGTGGAACTGCCACGGCTCATGCTATGGAGGCCATTTTGGAGGGGACAGAACTGCAGCCAAGGTGTTACAAAGCAGATTCTTTTGGCCCACCCTTTTCAAGGATGCCAAAGAACTGGTAAAGAATTACAATGAATGTCAAAGAGCTGGAAACTTACCCAAAAGAAATGAGATGCCACAAAATTTCATCTTAGAACTGGAACTGTTTGATGTGTGGGGAATCGATTTCATAGGACCATTCCCAACCTCATATTCAAACAAGTACATCTTGGTAGCAGTGGATTATGTTTCCAAGTGGGTAGAGGCTATTGCAACCCCAACGAATGATAATAAGGTGGTCATGAACTTCCTCAGAAAGAATATCTTTAGCCGGTTTGGAGTCCCACGAGCACTCATCAGTGATGGAGGGAGCCATTTTTGTAACAGACCACTAGAAGCTCTCCTCCTACGATACGGGGTGAAACACAAGATTGCCACGCCTTACCACCCCCAAACAAGTGGGCAAACTGAGATATCTAACAGAGAGCTGAAAAGAATTCTGGAAAAGACTGTGGGAGCGTCAAGAAAGGATTGGTCGAAGAAGCTGGATGATGCTCTGTGGGCATACAGAACGGCATTCAAAACACCAATCGGGATGTCCCCATACCAACTGGTGTATAGAAAGGCCTGTCATCTACCATTGGAGCTGGAACACAAAGCCCTCTGGGCTCTCAAGCTGCTAAATTTTGATAGCATTACTGCTGGTGAAAAAAGGGTCTTGCAGCTGCAAGAAATGGAGGAGTTCAGATCTCAAGCCTATGAAAATGCCAAGATTTATAAAGAAAAGGCAAAGAGAAGGCACGGCCTCCATTTGATACCCAGGAGCTTCGAAGAAGGACAGCAAGTGCTCCTCTACAATTCCAAATTAAGACTTTTCCCTGGGAAACTCAAATCAAGGTGGTCAGGACCCTTTCTTGTCACAAAGGTCTCGCCGTATGAGCACATAGAAATCATGGAGGAAAGTTCAAAGAGGACGTTCACTGTAAACGGACAAAGGCTCAAACACTACATGGGCAACATGGGGAAAAACCCCAAAGTGAAGTATCACCTCAAATAATGGAGGAATCATCGAGCTAGCGACGCTAAAAGAGCGCTTCGTTGGGAGGCAACCCAACCTAAGGTAGTTTTCTTTTCATTTGCATTTCAATAAAAATCACAAGTCGTTTTCCCCGTATTGTGAGGAGCTAAGTTTGGTGTTACACACCAAAGCAATACAAGAGTGAGTGTGTAATTCTAAGTTTGGTGTTCCACTAACGATTTCAGTTAGAATCACACTACACTCCTTCAAGGGCAAATTGCTAGATCCAACCAATCAGGGGAACTACTTAACAGTAGTTAGTTTCTAGTTCATAGTTGTTTTGCTGATAACAATACATGAGCTTTTCTACATGTATTCAACCTACTGTATTAGGCAAGGAACTAAGTTTGGTGTTCACACACCAAGTTAAGTTCAGAAATTCACAAGCATACATGCATACTAACTATTTCTCAAGTGCTTTGGGAACAAGCAACTTCCAACGACTTTGCAGGAATCTCCTGGAGAATTGGTGCACCATCATCTAAGAAGGCGAAGAAAAATGCAAAAATTATGGATGATGACAAACAAGAGGGAGAGCATGAGCACCCCCATGAGTAAAAGGTGGTGGAGTTCCCTCATTGTCCCATCTTTTTCAAGTATTAAATAAGGAAAATCATGTATGAAATAGAACATGCTTCCATGGTAGTTTAGGTTTTTCAATGCTGTCTTTAGTATTTTTCTTGCCTTTTTCATATGTGTGCTGGTTCAAGTTACCTATCTTCATCTGCATCTTGCTTATTGTATGTTTGTCCTTTTAAGCTAAATAAAAAGAGATGTTATGAAAGACCAGAGTGGAGTTTAATTTGTGGAGTAAGTCCTTAAATTTGTGGTGTAGTAATAACTTAGCTAAGTTGGTTCACCAACAAGGTGGGAAGGCAACTATCTGTCCTGAATTATATGCTTGAAACACACCCCATGAGACTAGCTAAATAATAAGATCCAAATAACAAAAAGGAAAAGAACACTAAGAGTTGAAAAAGAAAGAAAGGTAATAAAGAATAAGGCTAGGAACCAAGGGCTTGAACCTTGAGGGATGTGTCTGTGGTGCTCTTGTACCAAGGATATGCTTGGATGAATAAGTTTTTAGGAGTGCTTCATCACTTGGTAACTTGGGTTAACTAACCCGGGATTATCAACTGAAAATCCACTATCAAGAGCAACCTTGCTACAGAACATTTAATAACCCACAGAGGTGCTAGACACCAAGACCTCAAGGAAAGAAAATAACAAACCATATGCCTGTGGTGTGCATGTATGGGGGAGAGAGACTTGAGGGAGTAAGTCCTTAGGGATGTTTCAACACCTAGCACCTTGAACCAACTGGTTCGGGAGTGTTGGCTGAAAACTTATCTTAAAGAGTCGCCCTCTCATAGAACACTTAGCCTAAGGATGCAATAAACCTTGGAAAGACAAAGGGATCAATAAATAACAGTCTCAAAGGGTGCCATCAAGTGAGTATTCCAAGGAATGATAAAGGTCTGAAAGCCAGTAAAGGAATGAACCTAAGTTGCTATGCATGAAACCCCATAAAACCAAGGACATGACTTCCATAAGAATGATTCATTCATCTTGTCATTTCATTCATCATTCTCCTGTTCCAGTACTTGCT
The DNA here is from genome assembly GCF_003086295.3 of Arachis hypogaea. NCBI lineage: Eukaryota > Viridiplantae > Streptophyta > Magnoliopsida > Fabales > Fabaceae > Arachis > Arachis hypogaea. The sequence goes on along the minus strand of NC_092046.1, from coordinate 82,791,348 downwards.
TAGGGACAAGCAAGCTTTAAGTTTGGTGTTGTGATGCTAGGGCATTTTGGCCAGTTTTACTGACCTTTTCTTTATGGTTTTAGGGTAGTTTCATGCACTTTCTTAGGAAATAAGCAAGTTTTGGGTAAATAATCACTTACATCTTGATTCAAGCAAACATTGTGAATTTTACATGATTTCATGAGAATTATGCATGAATTAAATGACAAATTTGAATGATGCATGTCTCATAACTTGGATTAGAGCTTTGATGCACTTTATTGCTTGATTTCAGGACAAAGGAAGCAAGGAAGAACCACGTTAGTAGCCACGTTAGTCTAGCTAACGTGACCACTAACGTGGAATGGAGGCTAGCTTGCAACGTTAATGAGAAAAGTAATCGCCATTAATGCCTTCGTGAGCCATCATAGCCCACGTTAGTTGCCACGTACACTATGTTAACGTGGAAGCTAACGTGGAAGAGAAGTAGAACTCCAACGTTAGTGGTAAAAGTAAGTGCCACTAACGTTCTAAAGTGGCAGCTGGCCACGTTAAGAGTCACATTAACTTAGTTAACGTGAACTCTAACGTAGATGAGGAAGATAATGCCAACGTTAGTGACACTCACCTTTGTCACTAACGTTGGACTAAGCTCATATTTGCCACGTTAAGAGTCACGTTAACCTAGTTAACGAGGACTCTAACGTGGAGGGAGCAAGGAATCACCAACGTTAGTGACACTCACCTTTGTCACTAACGTTGGATTAAGCCACTATGAGCCACGTTAATTACATTAACGTGGAAGCTAACGTGGAGAAGATGGATAATGAGCCAATGTTAGTGACACTCACCTTTGTCACTAACGTTGGAGATGGCTATCAATACCAAGTTAGAAGTCACGTTAACCTAGTTAACGTGAACTCTAACGTGGGAAGAAGGGGCATTTTGAAGCGTTAGTGACAAAGGTAAGTGTCACTAATGCTCTCGAAGATTTGGCAAGCCTACGTTAAAGGCCACATTAACTATACTAACGTGAACTCTAACGTAGGGAGAAAGGGGTACTTGATGAGTATTTTGGTGAAAAATAAATTTCCCCCAAAACACACAAATCTAACCGGCAAGTGTACCGGGTCGTATCAAGTAATAAAAAACTCACGGGAGTGAGGTCGATCCCACAGGGATTGAAGGATTGAGCAATTTTAGCTTAGTGGTTAATTTAGTCAAGCGAATCAAGATTTGGTTGAGTGTTTTGTGATTTGCAGAAATTAAATTGCATGGAAGTAAAGAGAACAGGGAATTAAAGTGATGAATCTTAAAGAACAAGAAATTAAATAGCAGAAACTTAGAATGCAAGAAAAGTAAATTGCGGAATCTTAAAGTGCAAGAAATGTAAATGGCTGGAATTGTAAAGGGAATTGGGGATTGGATTTGCAGAATTTAAACAAGGAAAAGTAAATTGCATCAAACAGAGAAGTAGAAGAAGGTTTGGGTTAGATTGGATCTTGAAGCAGAAAAGTAAATAAACATGAAAACAGTAAACAGAAAATGTAAAATTGGGAAATTAGATCTCAGGACCCAGAGACTAGAAAACCAAGTATAGATCTCAATGCCTTCCTAGATCCAACAAGAAATTGTAATTGAAATTCAAAGAAAGTGGATGAAGAGCAATTAACAGAAATTGAAATTCAATCAAGCAGTAAATAAAGCAGTCAGATCCAAGGTTGAGATTGAAACAGAATTTCTTCAATTCTCCAACCCAAGAATCCAAGACAATTGTAATTGAAATTGAAAGTAATAAAACTGAGAGGAAGAGAAGTGTATTCTCCTTCCCCAAGACAAAGAAATTAAAGATCACTCAATATCAAAAGCTTTCCGAAAACTATTATGAAAATTCCAAAAGAAAGCTCTCCGAAGAACTTGAATTCTATCCTATTTATACACTTTCTTCCAATGATCTTCAAGCCTTGAGTTGGGCCTTTGCTCTTGGTGGAATTGGGTTGAAAGAGGCCTTGGTTGATTGCTCTTGGAGTTTGAAGAGGAACCAAAACGAACCAATTGAACCGGGTTTGAGTTTTGCAAAAGTTGGACCAAAAGTTTGAGCAAAAGTTAGGGGGCTAACTTTTGCCCAAACTTTTCATATCAGCAGCTATATCCATCTGATACCAACGTTGGTGCCAAAGTTATGGGTCTAACTTTGGCCCTAACGTTGGCCTTACCTTGTGCACTTGTGGCGCCAACGTTAGCCACCAAGTTAGGGGCTAACATTGGCGCAAACTTTTGCTCCTCCCCTTGTGATTTTCATGTGCCAACCTTAGCCACCAAGTTAGGGGGCTAACGTTGGTGCAAACTTTTGGTGCCCAGGGAGGTTTTCTTCATGCCAACGTTAGCCTCAAAGTTAGGGGGCTAACGTTGGCGCAAACTTTTGGTGCCCAGGGAGGATTTTCATGTGCCAACGTTAGCCTCAAAGTTAGGGGCTAACGTTGGCGCAAACTTTTGGTACCCAGGGAGTGATTTTCAAGTTCCAACGTTAGCTCAAAAGTTAGGAGCTAACGTTGGGGCTAACTTTTCACCCAAAAGTTTGTGCAAAAGTTTGAGGCTAACTTTAGGTCCAGCTTTTTGCTTCCTGGTTCAATTTCACTTATTCCATTGTCTTCTCTTTACTCCTAGCTATTCCTTCTTGCTTCAACCTTTCTCCAAGCTTTCTTCACCTATCATTAATCAACCAAACACATCAAAGCTATGCTTGAAATCATGAGATATTCATTCTTTCATAATATGTAACAATTATAGTATAAAACCTCATGAAATAGCATGAATTCATACATGGTTGATTAAATCATAGGAAACATGAAAATCTACCTAATTGGCTTGCTTGTAGCTCAAGAAAGTGCATAATTCTAATGAAAACAAAAGAAAAAGACTAGTTAAAATAGGCTAAGATGACTTGTCATCACAACACCAAACTTAAAGCTTGCTTGTCCCCAAGCAAGAAAAGATTTATTGAGAAGAAAGAATGAAATGGAAGAGGATGTTCATGCTAGCAGAGTATTATTGATAGTTCAGGGGGTCTTGTGTGGATATGTAAATACTCACTTCTTACTGACTCCTAGGCCTAGAAAGTCTCCTTCAAGCTTCAAGTAACATACTGCTATGACCTCTCATTATTCCTTTATCCTTGGCTATTACGTTGTTTATAAGCTTTATTTGAGTGTCATGTGTAGCAAGTTGATTTTCTTTTCTTTATACTTGACACATTATTCACCATAGACACTTGGCTCACATTCCTTCTTAAAACATTGATGCCCAGCACCTCTTTGGGTTACTAAATGCCTTGTAGTTAGGTTGCTCTTGATAGTGGACTTTCAGCTGATGATCCCGGATTAGTTAACCCAAGTCACCGAGTGTTGATGCACTCCTAAGAGCTTACTAATCCAAGCAGATCCTAGTACAAAGACATCACAGGCATATATTTTAAAGTTCAAGCTATTGGTGTCCAGCTTTGTTTCTTTTTGTTTCCTTTTGTTCTGCCACTTTTTGGCTATCTCTTTTCTTTCCTTCTTTTTGTTTTTCTTTCTAACCAAGGAATTTTTTTATTTAATTGAGATTCATAGACAGTAGGCCACTCTTTACTTAGAAAGAGATATCCTAGCTCTTTATTCACTAAAAGTGAGCTATTATACAACCACACACATACCACCACTTACTTTTATTCTACTTCTATCTAACAGAGATCATCTTGCTTCACATTCAAACTTTTCTTTTATTGAACTTTTCTTTATTCAACACATGCTTCTTGTCAAGTGAAAGTAAACACACAAGCACACACATAAACTAGCCTACTTATTTTAAAAGAAACAAACATAATGCAAAGACTTTTAATTAAAAAGAACTACTTAAAGATGCAAAGACACTTAGAACAGATAGAATGCATGTTTTTTTTTTTTTTGTAGTGATGAACAAGGAGCAAGTCCACCTTTCATTTGTCATGCCTTTTCTTTCTCCTTTCATACACTTGGCTGCTAGTGTTCCCACCATCCGTGTTTGGTGCCTGTTGACCTCGCCAAAAGCCAGCCTTATTCATAGCCTCCTCCACTCTATCTTCAAGTCTCATAGCATTGCTTACCTCTACCTCACTTCTCTTTTTGAAGAATTCATCAAAAGTTGGGAAAGCCGGATCCATGTTGTGCAAATGTTCTCCAATATAGTTCAGTTTGATTTGGCTATTGATGTTGTAATCGGCTTGTACTTCATACCTTGCATCTTGGAGTGTTGTGAACTCTTTGAGAGCCCTCAAATTTTCAGCTTGCATCTGTTCCAACTTTCCAAAAGATTCATGAGATTGAAAAGCATGTTCTTCTTGCATCACAAGGAATCTTGACTCGAATTCACTTTGTTTGTTCATTATTCTTAGCTCCCTTTCTTCTTGTGCTTGTTGGTTTTTCATGTACAGAGAATGGTATTCCTCTTGCCTTTCTTGGATTCTCATGTACTGTTGTGACAATCTTCCTATTGCTTCTTGCATTTGAGTCATATCCATATTGCCATGTGGGAAAAAGTGTGGCTGTTCCTCCTCCTCTTGTGGCTCTTCTTCTATGTGTGGCTCATCTTCTTCCATTGGTTCTTCTCTTTCCCTTCTTCCATGTGGTCTTCGGCCTTGATGTGCTTCAAGGGTCATCATCATTCATTCAATGGTTATGGGCATGCCTTGGCTTAACCACATTGGATTCTCCTCTTCCATTGGAACTTTAGCCTTTGCACACAACCTCCAAATGGTACTCGGATAGTATAACCAAGATCCAGCCGAATTCTTCTCAGCCAGCTTTTGAATGTCTTTTGCAAGGATGTCATGAACTCTTATCTCTCCTCCCACAATGATGCAATGCAGCATCACGGCTCTCTCCCTGTTAACTTCTGAGGTGTTCACTGTGCCCAGAATTGATCTTTTCATCAACTCATACCATCCTTTTGCTTCCGGGGTGAGGTTACATCTCTTCAGGTACTTATATCTGTTCTTGTCATCTCCTTCCCACTCTGAGTTCTCCATACAAATGTCTCTCGCAATCTCATCATAATCCTGATTCTCATTCAATCTTTGTTGGTATCCCGGTTCACTAAAGCGGTCTGACTTTAGTTTCAAGACTTTCTTGATTGCATCCGGGCTAAAGTCTACTTCCACCCCCCGCACATAGCTCTTGTACGTTGGGGGCTCACGCATGTCAAGCCTTGGGACATTTGCATAGAACTCTCTTATGATATTGGCATTGATTCGGATGGCTGGTGATGCAAGTTCCTCCCACCTCCTCTTCCGAATTTTGTCCTTCATTTCTTGACATCCATCATCCGGCAACAAGAATGGAATTTCAGGATAGATTCTTTTCTCGTTCATCCATTGAATTTGCATTTGATGAAACCAAGACTTGAATCTCCGTTGGTCATATTCATGTGTGTCTTCCTCCACCATGGGATCTTTCCCTTTTCTTCGTTTGGTTCTTGAGGAGGAGGCCATGATCACTTGGTTGGTTGAGTCTTGTGAGGTTAGAAGGAGTGTGAAAAATGTTGGAGAGTTTGATGTGTGTTTGGAGCAAAAAGAAATTGAGACCGAACTTGCTATGACAAGAAATGATGAAGAGAAGTTTAAATGGTTGGAGTTTAAAGTAAGAGAAATGTTGCACAGAGCTTGTTATGTTGAGGAGTGATGAAGGGAGTGAAGTTTCCAAGGTTGGAGTGATTCGGTCATGTGCATGGCTTGAAGGTGGTATGCTTTTAAATGAGCAATGAAGGGTTGGGATGCAATTAGACTTATGGAGATCAAAGGTATGCATGTAAGGATGAATGAAGACAAAGTTTGCTCCTTCCCTTGCCTTTGCCGTGATCATTCTCAAGGAGTGGCATATTTCTTTTTCGAGGCATGTGATGGGATTTTGTCCACATGCTATGCTTTCCTTTGTCTTGTCTTTTTCTTTGAAGATTCTTTGACCTCCTAGTCACCACAACAAGACAACATACATTAGTTTTATCCAACCGTAGCAAGAGTTTTCTTTTTATTAAAACTATGTGGACCATGAATTCTTATATCATTTGAACCGTGACACTCTCCTTTGCGGACACCAAACTTAATGTTTGGTCATATATAAAGAAAATGAGTATCTTCCTCCAATTAGTGAGATTCAAATGTTAAATGTTCATAAGAATTGTTTTCATCATACTTTCTTTTTCTCCCCTTTTTTTTTTCATGAAGGATCAATTGTATCCCTAAATCGGTACATCAAGGTTTGATGAACACCATACTTGTTTCTTGTCAAATGGTACATCACAATTAATGCCTTCATTACCGGAAAAGAATTTTTCCATTTATAAGATTTTGGAAAACAACAATTGTATGATTATTGATGCATGAGTTTCTACTTTTCATGAAGCTATGTGGACACCAAACTTAGTGTTTGGCCATATGCTTTGTCAAGATACTCCAAACATGCAAAATGGAATTATTTGTAACATTGGTTTAGTGTGCTTGAAGGCACACCAAACTTAGCATATGTTTCAAAATAGTGCATGCAGTCAATGGACATGTTCATGAAAAGAGAAAAGAACTCATGCTCAATTGATCATAACCTATTGAATTTAAAATGACATGAATCTTAAAGCATGGGTTGCCTCCCATGGAGCGCTCTTTTATTGTCATTAGCTTGACATTGAGGCTTTCTTTTATGGTGGTTGGTGCTTGTAGGGCCTCAATTTGTCTCCTCTGACCGTGATCCTTTTCTTTGTTCTCTGGTGTTCAATTTCAGCATGCTCTAATGAGAGTATGTTGCTGACAGTGTAGTAATCCTCGGTTTGTTGAGTTGCCCCCAGCTATTGATATATCAGTTGCACTTTGTCACCTTTGGAAAGCCCCTCTGTTGGAATCTTTCTATTCTTCCAACCCCTTTTTACTTTGTTTCTGCGTTTCATCTTTCCTTTTGTTGATCTTTCTTTTCTGGTCGTAGGATTTCCTTGGGGGCCTCTCTTTTCAGTGGCTAATACTCTAATATCCTCTTGGGTTTCTTCATCAGTCTGCACAATCCTTAGCATTGGGATGTTGCTGTGACCTTCCTGGTCATTTTTCATATAGTCTTTCTTCTCCTTGCTAAATTGTGCCTCTGGTAATACTTTCAGAGTGACACTCTGGTCATGCATCCTGAGAGTTAATTCCCCTTCCTCTACGTCTATGATAGCTCTAGCAGTGGCCAAGAATGGCCTTCCCAGTATAACAGAGTCACCATCATCATCGTTTGATTCTAGAACCACAAAATTAGCAGGGTATATAAAACTGTCCACCTTGACCAAAAGATTTTCAATTACACCCCTGGGGTATACCATTGACTTGTCTACCAGCTCCAGAGACATTTGTACTGGTTTGACCTCCTCTATATGCAGCTTTTTCACCAAGGAGGATGGTATTAAGTTAATACTTGCTCCGAGATCGCACATTGCTTTAGTGATGGTCAATTCCCCAATGGTGCAAGGCAACAGGAAGCTCCATGGGTCCTCAAGCTTGGGAGGAAGCCCCTTTTGAATCAAGGCCCTGCATTCCTCAATAATCATTATGGTTTCTTTCTCATCCCAGCTTCTTTTCTTGTTGACAAGCTCCTTCAAGAATTTGGCATACAGAGGCATTTGCTTAAGTGCTTCAGCCAAGGGGATATTGATTTCCAGCTTCTTAAAAATCTCAAGGAATTTGTGAAAATGCTGGTCTTTAACCTCTTTGTTAAACCTCTGGGGATATGGCAGTGGAGGTGTGATGCTCTTTCCTATTTGCTGCTGTCCCTGGATTACTTTCTTTGAGCTATGTGGCTGGTTGTCCTTCTCTTTAAGTTTCTCAGTGCTTTTGTTTGGCATCACAACTTGCTCCTTAGCTTCATCGTCCTTTGCTTGCTTCTCATCCTCTGTTGGTTCTTTGATGCTCTCTGCTTGCTTCTGTGTAGTGTCATTGTTCCTTATCAATGTTCTCCCGCTCCTTAATTGTATTGCCTTGCATTCCTCCTTGGGATTTGGGATTGTGTCACTGGGCAGTGAGTTTGAAGATCTCTCAACAGATACTTGCTTGGAGAGTTGCCCAATCTGCCTCTCTAAGCTCTTTAATGATGCTTCATGGTTTTTGTTTGTTATTTCCTGGTGTTTCATCATTTTTTCTATCAAGGTCTCTAAGTTGGTGAGTCTTTGAGGTTCAGGTGGTGCTTGTGGTGGGTTGTGAGATGTGGGTGGTGGATGATAGGCATTTTGGTTGGTGGGTTGGTTATTGGATTGGTACTGGTTGAGATTAGGGTAGTTGTTTTGAGGTTTTCTGTATGTGTTTTGGTTAGTCTGCTGCTGGTTGTAGTTTTGGTTGTTTCTTGGGTTGTTTTGGTTTGAATTCCTCTGCCATGGGTGTTGGTTTTGGTTGTGAGTGTCTCCCCATCTGAGGTTGGGGTGATTTTTCCATGAGGGGTTGTAGGTATCACCATAGAATTCATTTGGGCTTGAATGCATGTACTGGACTTGTTCCTGCTGTTGCTCCTCTTGGATTTCTTCATTTTGCCCCCATGTGGCTGATGGTTGGTTGGTGTTAACTGCTGCAACTTGGAGGCCATCAATCCTCTTGGTCATTTGCTCAAATTGTTGTTGAATTTGCTGCTGCATTAATTTGTTTTGAGCCAGGATTGAATCCACTCCTTCTAGTTCCATTACTCCTCTCCTTTGTAATAGTTGGCGGCCTCTTTGATGAGCAAAGAAATATTGGTTGTTGGCCACCATATCAATGAGTTCTTGAGCCTCTTCTGCAGTTTTCATGAGTTGCAAGGAACCTCCAGCTGAATGATCCAAAGCTTCCTGGGATTTCAGTGTTAAGCCTTCATAGAAGTTCTGCAGCTTCTCCCACTCATTAAACATGGCAGGGGGACATTTCCTGATTAGAGCCTTGTACCTCTCCCATGCCTCATAGATGGGTTCAGCCTCCATTTGTGTAAATGTTTGTACCTCAGTGATGAGATATTTTGTTGAGAAATGAATCTCTCCCAAAACACCCAAAACTAACCGGCAAGTGCACCGGGTCGTATCAAGTAATAAAAACTCACGGGAGTGAGGTCGATCCCACAGGGATTGAAGGATTGAGCAATTTTAGTTTAGTGGTTGATTTAGTCAAGCGAATCAAGATTTGGTTGATGGTTTTGTGACTTGCAGAATTAAATTGCATTGAAGTAAAGAGAACAAGAAATAAATTGCTGAAACGTAAAGAACAAGAGATTAAATGGCAGAAGCTTAGAGTGCAAGAAATGTAAATTGCGGAATCTTAAAGTGCAAGGAATGTAAATTGCTTGAAATGTAAAGGGGATTGGGATGTGGATTTGCAGAAATTAAACAAGGAAAAATTAAATTGCATCAAACAGAAGAGGGAAAGGGAATTGGGATTGAACCGGATCTTGAAGCAGTAAAGTAAATGAACAGAAAAAGCAATAAACAGGGAATTGAAATGAGAAATTCAGATCTCAGGACCCAGAGACTAGAAAACCAAGTCTAGATCTCAATGCCTTCCTAGATCCAACAAGAACAATAGCAAGGGAATTGTAAATTGCAAAGAAAAGAGATGAAGAACAATGAACCGGAAATGGAATTCAATTAACAGTAAAGAAACAGAGAGATCCAAGATTGAGATTGAAACAGAATTTCTTCAATTCTCCAATCCAAGATCCAAGACAAATGTCAAATGAAATTGAAAGCAATTGAAAACAAGAAATTAAAGTTCACCCAAGTTCAAAAGCTCTCCGAAAACCATTATGAAAATTCTAAAAAGAAAGCTCTCTGAATAACTTGAATTCTATCCTATTTATACACTTTCCAAAATGATCTTCAAGCCTTGAGTTGGGCCTTTGTTCTTGGTGGAATTGGGTTGAAAGAGGCCTTGGTTGATTGCTCTTGAAGTTTGAAGAAGAACCAAAATGAACCAATTGAACCGGTTTTGAAGTTAGCCATAGTTGGACCTAACGTTTGAGCCAAAGTTAGGGGTCTAACTTTGGCTCCAACTTTTCATAGCAGCAAGCAAAATTTACTGGTATGCACGTTGGTGCCAACGTTAGGGGTCTAACTTTGACCCTAACGTTGGCCTTGCTTATATGCTAGTGGCGCCAACGTTAGCCTCCAAGTTAGGGGGCTAACGTTGGCGCAAACGTTGGCCCTTCCCCCTTTGTAATTTATGTGCCAACGTTAGCCTCCAAGTTAGGGGGCTAACGTTGGCGCAAACGTTGGTGCCCAGGGAAGAAGTTTCTCTTGCCAACGTTAGCCTCCAAGTTAGGGGGCTAACGTTGGTTCAAACGTGGGGAGCCCAGGGAGTAATCTTCATGCCTAACGTTAGCCTCCAAGTTAGGGGGCTAACGTTGGGGCTAACTTCGTGCCTCCTAGTTCAATTTCACTTATTCCATTGTCCTCTCTTCACTTCTAGCCATTCCTCTTTGCTTCAACCTTTCTCCAAGCTTTCTTCACCTATCATTAATCAACCAAACTTATCAAAGCTATGCTCAAAATCATGAGATATTCATTCTTTCATAATATGCAACAAATATAGCATAAAACCTCGTGAAATGGCATAAATTCATATATGGTTGGTTCAATCAAGGGAAACATGAAAATCTACTCAATTAGCTTGCTTGTGGCTCAAGAAAGTGCATAATTCTAATGAAAACTAAAGAAAAAGACTAGCTAAAATAGGCTAGGATGACTTGTCATCACTCAGCCTTCAACCTTATAATCCTCTGAGGTGGGTAAAACTTGGCAAGAAACTTGGTTACCAAATCATCCCAGTTATTAATGCTGTCCCTTGGAAAAGATTCCAACCATTGAGTGGCTTTGTCCCTGAGAGAAAATGGGAATAGCATAAGCTTGTAACTGTCAGGAGGCACTCCATTAGTTTTGACAGTGTTGCATATCCTCAAGAAAGTGGATAAATGTTGGTGTGGGTCCTCAAGTGGTCCTCCACCAAAAGAGCAATTGTTCTGAACCAGAGTGATGAGTTGTGGCTTGAGTTCAAAATTGTTAGCATTGACATTTGGAGCCAAGATGTTGCTCCCACAATGTCTAGGATTTGCAAAGGTATAGGAAGCCAAAACTCTCCTCTGGGGTGGGTTGTCATTGTTGTTGTCTGCTCCACCTGGTGTATTGGTTGAATGTTCCTCCATCTCTTGGAATTCTTCGTCTGATTCCTCTTCTCCAACAATATTTTTCCCTCTTTCAGCTCTTCTTAACCTCCTGAGAGTTCTTTCGTCTTGTTCATGAAAATTGGGTATGGTTCTTCTTATACCTGACATACAAGCAGAGCATGAGAAATGCACAAAACCAGTGACACTTCAATCTACTTCTAGATTGAAGTGTTAGTTAGTTTAAGCAAAAAATCAAACAGTTAGTGGGTTAATCAAAATTAAAGAGAAAGTGCTTGATCTAGATCACCACCTCACTTAATCATTATCAATCTAATCAATCCCCAGCAACGGCGCCAAAAACTTGATGAGTATTTTGGTGAAAAATAAATTTCCCCCAAAACACACAAATCTAACCGGCAAGTGTACCGGGTCGTATCAAGTAATAAAAAACTCACGGGAGTGAGGTCGATCCCACAGGGATTGAAGGATTGAGCAATTTTAGCTTAGTGGTTAATTTAGTCAAGCGAATCAAGATTTGGTTGAGTGTTTTGTGATTTGCAGAAATTAAATTGCATGGAAGTAAAGAGAACAGGGAATTAAAGTGCTGAATCTTAAAGACCAAGAAATTAAATAGCAGAAACTTAGAATGCAAGAAAAGTAAATTGCGGAATCTTAAAGTGGAAGAAATGTAAACGGCTGGAATTGTAAAGGGAATTGGGGATTGGATTTGCAGAATTTAAACAAGGAAAAGTAAATTGCATCAAACAGAGAAGTAGAAGAAGGTTTGGGTTAGATTGGATCTTGAAGCAGAAAAGTAAATGAACATGAAAACAGTAAACAGAAAATGTAAAATTGGGAAATTAGATCTCAGGACCCAGAGACTAGAAAACCAAGTCTAGATCTCAATGCCTTCCTAGATCCAACAAGAAATTGTAATTGAAATTCAAAGAAAGTGGATGAAGAGCAATTAACAGAAATTGAAATTCAATCAAGCAGTAAATAAAGCAGTCAGATCCAAGGTTGAGATTGAAACAGAATTTCTTCAATTCTCCAACCCAAGAATCCAAGACAATTGTAATTGAAATTGAAAGTAATAAAACTGAGAGGAAGAGAAGTGTATTCTCCTTCCCCAAGACAAAGAAATTAAAGATCACTCAATATCAAAAGCTTTCCGAAAACTATTATGAAAATTCCAAAAGAAAGCTCTCCGAAGAACTTGAATTCTATCCTATTTATACACTTTCTTCCAATGATCTTCAAGCCTTGAGTTGGACCTTTGCTCTTGGTGGAATTGGGTTGAAAGAGGCCTTGGTTGATTGCTCTTGGAGTTTGAAGAGGAACCAAAACGAACCAATTGAACCGGGTTTGAGTTTTGCAAAAGTTGGACCAAAAGTTTGAGCAAAAGTTAGGGGGCTAACTTTTGCCCAAACTTTTCATATCAGCAGCTATATCCATCTGATACCAACGTTGGTGCCAAAGTTAGGGGTCTAACTTTGGCCCTAACGTTGGCCTTACCTTGTGCACTTGTGGCGCCAACGTTAGCCACCAAGTTAGGGGCTAACATTGGCGCAAACTTTTGCTCCTCCCCTTGTGATTTTCATGTGCCAACCTTAGCCACCAAGTTAGGGGGCTAACGTTGGCGCAAACTTTTGGTGCCCAGGGAGGTTTTCTTCATGCCAACGTTAGCCTCAAAGTTAGGGGGCTAACGTTGGCGCAAACTTTTGGTGCCCAGGGAGGATTTTCATGTGCCAACGTTAGCCTCAAAGTTAGGGGCTAACGTTGGCGCAAACTTTTGGTACCCAGGGAGTGATTTTCAAGTTCCAACGTTAGCCCAAAAGTTAGGGGCTGACGTTGGGGCTAACTTTTCTCCCAAAAGTTTGTGCAAAAGTTTGAGGCTAACTTTAGGTCCAGCTTTTTGCTTCCTGGTTCAATTTCACTTATTCCATTGTCTTCTCTTTACTCCTAGCTATTCCTTCTTGCTTCAACCTTTCTCCAAGCTTTCTTCACCTATCATTAATCAACCAAACACATCAAAGCTACGCTTGAAATCATGAGATATTCATTCTTTCATAATATGTAACAATTATAGTATAAAACCTCATGAAATAGCATGAATTCATACATGGTTGATTAAATCAAAGGAAACATGAAAATCTACCTAATTGGCTTGCTTGTAGCTCAAGAAAGTGCATAATTCTAATGAAAACAAAAGAAAAAGACTAGTTAAAATAGGCTAAGATGACTTGTCATCAGTACTCTCAACATTATTGGAAAAGGTAAACCCCAGTTACGTTTGCGAAGGGCCAAGAAGCAACGTTAGTGGTCATGTTAGCGCCACTAACGTTGAAGTTAACGTGGACCATTTTTGGGTTAGGAACGTTAGTGAAAAAGGTGATTGTCAATAACGTTCTCGACCCTACAATTTCACTTAACGTTAACACCACTAACGCCCCAAGCTAAAGTCCATACCTACTGCACATTTTCTTTGCAAGTAAAGCTAAGCCCACTGAAGAAGATAACTGCTTCAACTCAGGATCCAAAGGCCCATATCCAAGACTTAAAGAAGCAACTAGAAGATCAGAAGAATAGTATAAATAGGGAGAACTTTGAACTAGAAGAGAGCTTTTGGCATTATTAGAATTACTCTCTGTATTTTTTACTTTCTCTGCAACTTCTAGTTTAACTTTTCAGAATGCATTCTCCATCTTTGTTTTCCATTCCCAGAGCTATGAACAACTAAACCCCTTTCATTGGGTTAGGGAGCTCTGTTGTAATTTGATGGATCAATAATAGTTTTCATTATTCTTCTTCTTTCTTTTCTCTTGATTTTACTAGAAAGTTTTCAGTCTTCATCCAATTGAGTAGCTATCTTGGAAAAGAAGCTATTCATACTTGGATCTCTTTGGAACCTTGGAAGAGGAATGAAGAGATCATACTAGAAATGCTTTCTCATGTTGGACCAAATTGGGGTTTGGATGGATATAGTGACATATAATTCTACCAACACTTTGATTTGGAAATACATGTGGTATAATCAGTGACCATACCTCATCTCTTCTCATGAGCAATTGGACCAAGGAATTGGCTATTGATCAAGATTTGAGAGATTGAATTACCAAGGAATTGGAATTCAATCACTTAAGATTGCCAAGGAGATCAATGAATGCATTGATTGAGGAAGAGATGAAAATAAACTTGATCCGGAGGATGGAACATCTCCTAAGCCTAATGAACTCCCCATTTCTGATCTTACCCATTCTCTTTAATTTCTGCCAATTACTTTTATGATCATCTTCCCCATTCCCATTTAAGATTCTGCAATTTATTTTCCGTCATCTATTTTCAGCTATTTATTTCCAGCATTTACATTTTCTGCTATTTACTTTCCCGCCATTTAATTTCCTGCAACTCTCAAACCAAATTCTGCTTAGCTCAACTAGAACATTCCTCCAATTAAAGTTGCTTGACCAATCAATCCCTGTGGGATTCGACCTCACTCTATTGTGAGTTTTTACTTGACGACAATTCGGTATACTTGCCGAGGGAGATTTGTTAAGAGACAAGTTTCCATGCATCACGAGCCTCCAAGGTAAGTGACTGGGCTGAGATGCTCTTGGGTTTTGACCGATGCGGCCCATAGATTCAGGTGCTGCCAGGTTGGCCTATAACTCCAAGGATGCTATCCCAGTCGAACTGATACATTTGGTGCTTAAGAGAGGCCTCTTGATATGCATCCAATCCCTCTGGGCTAGGTGGAAGATCCAGTGCTCGCTGTATGGCACTCTTGGAGACAGGGACTTGTTGCTGACGAACATAGACAATCTACAGAGTAGGCGAGTGGAAGTTGGAGTAGAATTCAACTAGCCATGATAAGTTGGCCTCCCGCGGCTGCGTCCTCAAAAATTCCCATTGTCTCCTCTCTATGCGGGGATCCACAAAATCAACAAAGTGTGTTGGAACAATGAGTCATTGTTGTAGTTCCTCTCGGCTAGGATGGGGAACATCTGTTCGCAGTACCCATGCCTAAGGAAGAACGAAAGAGGAAGATTGTTAAATAAATAGAACCAAAAACCGGAAGGAGAAAATTTCAAGTGATAATGAATGTCAAAGAAAAGATAATAGCTTAAATACATGGTACCTACAACATGTAGGTAAGACATCAATTAAGATCAAGTAGGCAATTCAGAATAATTAGATGCAAGAGGGTAAACACATGGAAGTAATAGGCATGAGAAGCATAACTCAAGCATCAATTAGTAAATGTGCCAAATTAAAGAGCACTTGTATGATGACAATTGTGAATGATAATCCCAAGTACATGTGGATTCCAAATGTTGTGAAAAAGAGGCATTCAAGTAAAAGAGTAAAAGAAAATAGGGTTCAAAATGCCATAAGAGCTTTTTCACAAACACTTGGTGTGCAAGTTAAAATAGGAATGAAAATAATGAATCCAAATGTATATGAGAGCCAAATTTAAATGTCAATTGTCAAATCACTCCTCATAAGATCCACAAGCTTAATTATAGGAAGGTATTATCCAAATAAAACTCCAACACCAACATAAATATGCATGGAAAAAGAATGCAAAATAAACCACAAATAACTAAGCTAATAAAAATTGAGAACAAAGATAAATTATTAATATGCAATAATGAAAGAAGAATGAAAAAGTAGATGGGAGAAAGAAAAGAACCTGAGGTAGAAGATGGAAAAGGGAGGAAGAAAGTAGTAGATGGTAAGGAGGAATAAGGAAAAAGAGGGAAGAAGAAAGAAAGAAGAAATAATTAGGAATGAAAAAGAAATAGGATTGGGGGAGGGGATAATTGAGATCCAACGGCGTACTGGTTGAATTGTGCGTCGCTTGCGACGTGTACACGTACGCGTGGGTCGCGCAAGTTTTAAATGACGCGTACACGTCTGGGACGCGTACGCCTGACAGTGGTTGTGCCAGTCAGGCGAAGGCAGTCCCGCGCACGCACAACTCTCGGGTTAAAACGCATGAAAGCCAAAAAGGCATACGACGCGTGCGAGTCAGATACGCGCACGCGTGGATAGCCACATAGTGAAAATGACGTGAACGCGTCAGAGACACGTACGCGTGGCTAATTTTGTGCCTCTAGCACAGTTCCAGCGTGTGGGCAGCACAACTCTTTGTTCAGCACACTATTTACGCCGATTTCCAGGGTCACGCATACGCGTGGGCTTGCTTGTGCACAAAGCACACTTCCGTCACCACTCCTGCGCAACTCTTGGGTCAATTCCTTGGTGTTGTGAAATCACGCTTGACGTGAATGCGTCAGGAACGCTCGCGCGTCGTACATCCTTTTTTTTTGGATTATGCAGAATGCAGATGATTATGCAGAAATTATGTAGAATACTGTGAAAAATAAAATAAAAGAAAACTAGGAATGAAAAGGGACGATCATACCATGGTGGGTTGTCTCCCACCCAACACTTTTCTTTTACGTCCTTAAGTTGGACAGTCCATGGTGCACGAAATTGTGATGTCCAGGCTCGAACAATCCCTGGCAACGTGAGCAACTTGGTACGCGTAATCTTGATTACACTTTAATTATGTAAAATTCGTGGCTCTTTCTTTCCCTGGCAATGGCGCCAAGAACATGGTGCCAATACCATGGTTCATAACTTCGATACAACTAACCAGCAAGTGCACTGGGTCGTCCAAGTAATACCTTACGTGAGTAAGGGTCGAATCCCACGGAGATTGTTGGTATGAAGCAAGCTATGGTCACCTTGCAAATCTCAGTTAGGCAGATATAAATTGATAATGGTGTTTTCGAATTTAATATAATAAAATAGGGATAGAAATACTTATGTAATTCATTGGTAGGAATTTCAGATAAGCGAATAGAGATGCTTTCGTTCCTCTGAACCTCTGCTTTCCTGCTATCTTCATCCAATCAGTCTTACTCCTTTCCATGGCTGGCTTTATGCAAGGGCATCACCGTTGTCAGTGGCTACATCCCCTCCTCTCAGTGAAAAATATGCTCACATGCTCTGTCACAGCACGGCTAATCGTCTGTCGGTTCTCGATCATGCTGGAATAGGATTCACCCTCCTTTTGCGTCTGTCACTAACGCCCAACAATCGCGAGTTTGAAGCTCGTCACAGTCATTAAATCATTGAATCCTACTCGGAATACCACAGACAAGGTTTAGACTTTCCGGATTCTCTTGAATGCCGCCATCATTCTAGTGTACGCCACGAAGATTCTGATTAAGAGATCTAAGAGATATTCATTCTAGCTTAATTCATGTAGAACGGAAGTGTTTATCAGGCACGTGTTCATAGGGGAGAATGGTGATGAGCGTCACACATAATCATCACCTTCATCACGTTCTTGGGTGCGAATGGATATCTTAAAAGTGAAATAAGATGAATTGAATAGAAAACAGTAGTACTTTGCATTAATCTTTGAGGAACAGCAGAGCTCCACACCTTAATCTATGGAGTGTAGAAACTCTACCGTATGAAAATACATAAGGGAAGGTCCAGGCATGGCCGAGATGGCCAGCCCCCAAAACGTGATCACAGGATCAAAATACAATCCAGGATCCAAAGATGGTCAAAAAAACCAGTAAAAGGTCCTATTTATAATAAACTAGCTACTAGGGTTTACATGAGTAAGTAATTGATGCATAAATCCACTTCCGGGGCCCACTTGGTGTGTGCTTGGGCTGAGCTTGAGTGTTGCACGTGTAGAGGTCCTTTCTGGAGTTGAACGCCAGCTTTTGTGCCAGTTTGGGCGTTCAACTCTGGTTTTGGCTCCTTTTCTGGCGCTAGACGCCAGATTTGGGCAGAAAGCTGGTGTTGAACGCCAGTTTACGTCATTTATTCTTAGCTAAAGTATGGACTATTATATATTTCTGGAAAGCCCTGGATGTCTACTTTCCAACACAATTGGAAGCGCGCCATTTCAAGTTCTGTAGCTCCAGAAAATCCATTTTTAGTGCAGGGAGGTCAGAATCCAACAGCATCAGCAGTCCTTCTTCAACCTCTGAATCTGATTTCTGCTCAAGTCCCTCAATTTCAGCCAGAAAATACCTGAAATCACAGAAAAACACACAAACTGATAGTAAAGTCCAAAAATGTGAATTTAACATAAAAACTAATGAAAACATCCCTAAAAGTAACTAGATCCTACTAAAAACATACTAAAAACAATGCCAAAAAGCGTATAAATTATCCGCTCATCACAACACCAAACTTAAATTGTTGCTTGTCCCCAAGCAATTGAAAATCAAATAGGATAAAAAGAAGAGAATATACTATAAATTCCAAACTATCAATGAAACATAGCTTCAATCAAATGAGCGGGACTTATAGCTTTTTGCCTCTTGAATAGTTTTGGCATCTCACTCTATCCATTGAGGTTCAGAATGATTCGCATCTATAGGAACTCAGATTTCAGATAGTTTTATTGATTCTCCTAGTACAGTATGATGATTCTTGAACACAGCTTCTTTATGAGTCTTGGCCGTGGCCCTAAGCACTTTGTTTTCCAGTATTACCACCGGATACATAAATGCCACAGACACATAATTGGGTGAACCTTTTCAGATTGTGACTCAACGTTGCTAAAGTCTCCAATTAGAGGTATCCAGGGTTCTTAAGCACACTCCTTTTTTTGCTTTGGACCTTGACTTTAACCGCTCAGTCTCAAGTTTTCACTTGACACCTACACGCCACAAGCACATGGTTAGGGACAGCTTGGTTTTGCCGCTTAGGGTTTAGGGTTCAGGATTTGATTCCTTTAGGCCAGGATTTGATTCCTTTAGGCCCTCCTATCCACTGATGCTCAAAGCCTTGGGATCCTTTTTATTTGCCCTTGCCTTTTGGTTTTAAGGGTTATTGGCTTTTTGCTCTTGCCTCTTGGTTTTAAGAGCTTCTGGCTTTTTCTGCTTGCTTTTTCTTTTTTTTTTTCGCCTATTTTTTTTCTGCAAGCTTTGTTCTTTGC
Organism: Arachis hypogaea; assembly: GCF_003086295.3. Taxonomy (NCBI): domain Eukaryota; kingdom Viridiplantae; phylum Streptophyta; class Magnoliopsida; order Fabales; family Fabaceae; genus Arachis; species Arachis hypogaea. Next base: position 82,772,244 of record NC_092046.1, on the reverse strand, counting down.
TGCTTTTTCTTGCTTCAAGAATCATTTTTATGATTTTTCAGATTATCAAATAACATGTCTCCTAGTCATCATTCTTTCAAGAGCCAACATATTTAACATTCTTAAACAACAACTTCAAAAGATATATGCACTGTTCAAGCATACATTCAGAAAACAAGAAGCATTGTCACCACATCAATATAATTAAACTAAGTTCAAGGATAAATTCGAAACTCATGTACTTCTTGTTCTTTTGATTTAAAATATTTTTCATTTAAGAGAGGTGATGGATTCATAGGACATTCATAACTTTAAGACATAGTTACTACTACTAATGATCATGTAATGAAGACACAAACATAGATAAGCACATAATATAGAAAACGAAAAATAGAGAAAGCAAGAACAAGGAATGAATCCACCTTAGTGATGGTGGCGTTTCCTTCTTGAGGAACCAATGATGTCCTTGAGCTCTTCTATGTCTCTTCCTTGTCTTTGTTGCTCCTCCCTCATTGCTTTTTGATCTTCTCTTATTTCATGAAGCATGATGGAGTGCTCTTGATGTTCCACCCTTAGTTGTCCCATATTGGAACTCAATTCTCCTAGGGAGGTGTTAATTTGCTCCCAATAGTTTTGTGGAGGAAAGTGCATTTGAGGCATCTCCGGAATCTCATGGTAATGAGCTTCTTGCGCCTCTTGAGCTCTATGACTGGGCTCTCTTGCTTGCTCCATCTTTTTCTTAGTGATGGGCTTGTCCTCTTTAATGAGGATATCTCCCTCTATGTCAATCCCAGCTGAATTGCATAGGTGGCAAATGAGGTGAGGAAAGGCTAACCTTGCCATAGTAGAGGACTTGTCAGCCACCTTGTAGAGTTCTTGAGGTATAATCTCATGAACTTCCACCTCTTCTCCAATCATGATGCTATGGATCATGATGGCCCGGTCTATAGTAACTTCAGACCGGTTGCTAGTGGGAATGATTGAGCATTGAATGAACTCCAACCATCCTCTAGCTACAGGCTTGAGGTCCAGTCTTCTTAGTTGAACCGGCTTGCCTTTGGAGTCAATCTTCCATTGAGCTCCTTCTACACATATGTCCATAAGGACTTGGTCCAACCTTTGATCAAAGTTGACTCTCCTTGTGTAGAGGCGTGCGTTCTCTTCCATGTTTGGCAAGTTGAACGCCAACCTCACATTTTCCGGACTAAAATCCAAGTATTTCCCCCGAACCATTATAACATAGTTCTTTGGATCCGGGTTCTTACTTTGATCATGGTTCTTGGTGATCCATGCATTAGCATAGAACTCTTGAACCATTAGGATGCCGACTTGTTGGATGGGATTTGTTAGAACTTCCCAACCTCTTCTTTGAATTTCATGTCGGATCTCCGGATACTCATTTCTTTTGAGTTTTAAAGGGACCTCGGGGATCACCTTCTTCTTGGCCACAACATCATAGAAGTGGTCTTGATGGGCTTTGGAGATGAACCTTTCCATCTCCCATGACTCGGAGGTGGAAGCTTTTGTCTTCCCATTCCCCTTTCTAGAGGATTCTCCGGTCTTAGGTGCCATCAATGGTAATGGAAAAACAAAAAGCTTATGCTTTTACCACACCAAACTTAGAATTTTGCTCGCCCTCGAGCAATAAACAAAAGAATAGAAGAAGAAGAAGAAGAAATATGGAGAGGGAGAGGGAGATGTGGTTTCGGCCAAGAGGCGTGTAGAGGGGTGTGTTGTGTGAGTTTGATGAAGAATGGAGGGCTTTATATAGGGAAGGGAGGGGGGAAAGGTTTCGGCCATATGGTGGGTTTGGGTGGAAAATTGGTTTTGAATTTTGAAGGTAGGTAGAGTTTATGAGGTAGGTTTATGGGGAAGAGTGGATGGATGTGAGTGGTGAAGAGGTGATGGGGAAGAGAGTTTGAGGTGATTGGTGAAGGGTTTTTGGGGAAGAGTGTTTATGGGGTTGTGTGAAAGAGAGTGGTGAGAAGAAGTGAGTGGAGGTAGGTGGGGATCCTGTGGGGTCCACAGGTCCTGAGTGGATCCTGTGGGGTTCACAGATCCTGAGTGGATCCTGTGGGGTCCACAGATCCTGAGTGGATCCTGTGGGGTCCACAGATCCTGAGTGGATCCTGTGGGGTCCACAGATCCTGAGGTGTTCAAGGATTTACATCCCTGCACCCATTAGGCATGTAAAATGCCTTTGCACACAACTCTGGGCGTTCAGCGCCAGGTTGGTGGCCATTTTGGGTGTTCAACACCCATTTGTGTGCCATTTCTGGCATTGAACGCCAGAACCATTCCTGTTCTGGCGTTCAGCGCCCAGAAGCTGCCCATTTTGAGCATTCAGCGCCAGAACCATGCTCTGTTCTGGCGCTGAACGCCAGACAGATGCTCCTCCAGGGTGTGATTTTTCTTCTGCTGTTTTTGTTTCCGTTTTCAATTTTTATATTTATTTTGTGACTCCACATGATCATGAACCTATAAAGACATATAATTAAGAAAAATATAGTTAGATAAATAAAAATTGGGTTGCCTCCCAGCAAGCGCTTCTTTAATGTCAATAGCTTGACAGTGGGCTCTCATGGAGCCTCACAGATGTGCAGAGCTTTGTTGAGACTCTTCAACACCAAACTTAGAGTTTGGATAAGGGAGTTCAACACCAAACTTAGAGTTTGGTTGTGGCCTCCCAACACCAAACTTAGAGTTTGACTGTGGGGGCTCTGGTTGACTCTGCTTTGAGAGAAGCTTTTTCTGCTTCCTCTCCATGGTTGCAGAGGGAGATCCTTGAGTTTTAAACACAAGGGAGTTCTCATTCCATTGAAGGACTATTTCACCTCTGTCAACATCAATCACAGCTCTTGCTGTGGCCAGGAAAGGTCTTCTTAGGATGATGGATTCATTCTCTTCCTTTCCAGTATCCAGGATTATGAAATCAGCAGGGATGTAAAGGCCTTCAACCTTTACTAACACGTCCTCTACTTGTCCATAAGCCTGTTTTCTTGAACTGTCTGCCATCTCTAATGAGATTTTAGCAGCTTGCATCCCATAGATTCCCAGTTTCTTTATTACAGAGAGGGGAATGAGGTTTATTCCTGAACCAAGGTCACACAGAGCCTTAAAGATCATGGTGCCTATGGTACAGGGTATTATGAACTTTTCAGGATCCTGTCTCTTCTGAGGCAATGTCAGTTGATCCAGATCACTTAGTTCATTGGTGAACAAGGGAGGTTCAACTTCCCAAGTATCAATGCCAAATAATTTGGCATTCAGCTTCATGATTGCACCAAGAAACTTGGCAGTTTGCTCTTCAGTGACATCCTCATTCTCTTCAGAAGAGGAATACTCATCAGAGCTCATGAAGGGCATAAGGAGGTTCAATGGAATCTCTATGGTCTCTAGATGAGTCTCAGATTCCTTTGGTTCCTCAGAGGGAAGCTCCTTATTGGTCACTGGACATCCCAGGAGGTCTTCCTCCTTGGGATTCACGTCCTCCACTCCCCTTGTAGGTTCGGCCATGGTGCTTATGTCAATGGCCTTGCACTCTCCTTTTGGGTTCTCTTCTGTATTGCTTGGGAGAGTACTGGGAGGGATTTCAGTGATCCTTTTACTCAGCTGGCCCACTTGTGCTTCCAAATTTCTAATGGAAGATCTTGTTTCATTCATAAAACTCACAGTGGCCTTGGACAGATCAGAGACTAGATTTGCTAAATTGGAAGCATTTTGTTCAGAGTTCTCTGTCTGTTGCTGAGTGGATGATGGAAAAGGTTTATTATTGTTAAACCTATTTCTTCCACCATTATTAAAGCCTTGTTGAGGCTTTTGATCCTTCCATGAGAAATTTGGATGATTTCTTCATGATGAGTTATAGGTGTTTCCATAAGGTTCACCTAAATAATTTACCTCTGCTATTGCAGGGTTTTCAGGATCATAAGCTTCTTCTTCAGAAGATGCCTCTTGAGTACTGTTGGATGCAGCTTGCATTCCATGCAGACTCTGAGAGATCATATTGACTTGCTGAGTCAATATTTTGTTCTGAGCCAATATGGCACTCAGAGTATCCACTTCAAGAACTCCCTTCTTCATAGGCGTCCCATTATTCACAGGATTCCTTTCAGAAGTGTACATGAACTGGTTATTAGCAACCATGTCAATGAGTTCTTGAGCTTCTGCAGGCGTTTTCTTTAGGTGAATGGATCCACCTGCAGAAGTGTCCAGTGACATCTTTGATAGCTCAGATAAACCATCATAGAATATATCCAGGATGGTCCATTCTGAAAGCATGTCAGAAGGACACTTTTTGGTCATCTGTTTGTATCTTTCCCAAGCTTCATAGAGGGATTCACCTTCTTTCTGTCTGAAGGTTTAAACATCAGCTCTAAGCTTGCTCAGCTTTTGAGGAGGAAAGTACTTGGCTTAGAAAGCCGTGACCAGCTTATCCCAAGAGTTCAGGCTGTCTTTGGGTTGAGAATCCAACCATAATCTAGCTCTGTCTCTTACAGCAAAAGGGAAAAGCATGAGCCTGTAGACTTCAGGATCTACTCCATTAGTCTTAACAGTATCACATATCTGCAAGAATTCAGTTAAGAACTGAAAAGGATCTTCAGATGGAAGTCTATGAAACTTGCAGTTCTGCTGCATTAGAGAAACTAATTGAGATTTCAGCTCAAAGTTGTTTGCTCCAATGGCAGGAATGGAGATGCTTCTTCCATGTAAATTGGAATTAGGTGCAGTAAAGTCACCAAGCATCTTCCTTACATTATTATTATTTTTGGCTGCCATCTCCTCTTCCTGTTCGAAAATTTCTGAAAGGTTATTTCTGGATTGTTGTAATTTAGCTTCTCTTAATTTTCTCTTCAGAGTCCTTTCAGGTTCTGGATCTGCTTCAACAAGAATATTCTTGTCCTTGCTCCTGCTCATATGACAAAGAAGAAGGCACAGAAAAAAAATAATAATAATAGAGATCCTTTATACCACAGTATAGGGATCCCTTTGTGAGTGGAAGAAAAGAGGGAGACAAAGAGTGTGATGTAAAGAAAGAAACACAACTGTGAGGATGGCAGAGATGTGAGATGAGATGTTAGTGGATGAATAAATAAATAGAATAAGATGAGAGAGAAGGAATTTTCGAAAATAATTTTTGAAAAAGAGTTAGTGATTTTCGAAAATGATTTTTGAAAAGTGTTAGTATTTTTCGAAAATTTTTAAAATCAAAAATAAAAAATAAGAATAATTAGTTAATTAAAAAGAAATTTTTGAAAAAGAGGGAAGATATTTTCGAAAATTAGAGAGAGAGAGTTAGTTAGGTAGTTTTGAAAAAGTTAAGAAACAAACAAAAAGTTAGTTAGTTAGTTGAAACAAATTTTGAAAAGATAAGAAGTTAGGAAGTTAGAAAAGATATTTTGAAATCAAATTTTTGAAAAAGATAAGATAAGAAGATATTTTAGAAATTAGTTTTGAAAAAGATTTGATTTTTAAAATCTCAATTAATGACTTGATTCATAAGAAATCACAAGATATGATTCTAGAACTTAAAGTTTGAATCTTTCTTAACAAGCAAGTAACAAACTTCAAATTTTTGAATCAAAACATTAATTGATTATGTTATTTTCGAAAATTTGATATAAAAATAAGAAAAAGATTTTTGAAAATTATTTTTGGAATTTTCGAAAATAACCAAGAATTTTGAAAAAGATTTGATTTTTGAAAGAGATTTTGAAAAAGATAAGATTTTCAAATTGAAAATTTGATTTGACTCATAAGAAACAACTTGATTTTAAAAATTTTTGAAAAAGTCAATCCAAATTTTCGAATTTGATGAGAGAAAAAGGGAAAGATATTTTTTTGATTTTTTTTTTGAATTTTTATGATGAGAGAGAAACACTAAAAAGATGCAATGCATGAAATTTTTAGATCAAAACATGTGATGCATGCAAGAATGCTATGAATGTCAAGATGAACACCAAGAACACTATGAAGATCATGATGAACATCAAGAACACATTTTTGAAAAATTTTTAATGCAAAGAAAACATGCAAGACACCAAACTTAGAATTCTTTAATGCTTGGACACTAAGAATTCAAGAATGCATATGAAAAACAAGAAAAGACACAAAACAAAAAATCATCAAGATCAAACAAGAAGACTTACCAAGAACAACTTGAAGATCATGAAGAACACCATGAATGCATGAGAATTTTCGAAAAATGCAAGATGCACATGCAATTGACACCAAACTTATAACATAACACATGACTCAAACACAAAAATATTTGTGATTTTTATGATTTTCTAATTTTTTTGGTATTTTTTTCGAGAATTATTTGAAAAAGAAAAATAAGGATTCCAAAATTTTTAATATGAATTCCAGGAATCTTGCCATGTTAGTCTAAAGCTTAAGTCCAGGAATTAGACATGGCTCACTAGCCAACCAAGCTTTCAATGAAAGCTCCGGTCCAAAACACTAGACATGGCCAATGGCCAGCCAAGCTTCAGCATTTAACACCAGAGTATATTGCTCTTGATAACAATTTGCAAGCCTCAGTCCAAATAAATTTAGACATGGCTTTACAGCCAGCCAGGCTTCACATGCTTCATGAAACACTAGAATTCATTCTTAAAAATTTTGAATAAATTTTTTTTTCGAAAACAGGTGAGAAAATTTTGAAATAATTTTTTTGAAAAATTTTTGAAAAGAAAACAAAAAGAAAATTACCTAATCTGAGCAACAAGATGAGCCGTCAGTTGTCCAAACTCGAACAATCCCCGGCAACGGCGCCAAAAACTTGATGTTGTTGCCGGGATTGGGATCTCAGACGATTCTTGGCGCCAAACAGGAACAATTAAGTCCCCGGCAACGGCGCCAAAAACTTGGTGCACGAAATTGTGATGTCTAGGTTCGAACAATCCCTGGCAACGTGAGCAACTTGGTACGCGTAATCGTGATTACACTTTAATTATGTAAAATTCATGGCTCTTTCTTTCCCTGGCAATGGCGCCAAGAACATGGTGCCAATACCATGGTTCACAACTTCGATACAACTAACCAGCAAGTGCACTGGGTCGTCCAAGTAATACCTTACGTGAGTAAGGGTCGAATCCCACGGAGATTGTTGGTATGAAGCAAGCTATGGTCACCTTGCAAATCTCAGTTAGGCAGATATAAATTGATAATGGTGTTTTCGAATTTAATATAATAAAATAGGGATAGAAATACTTATGTAATTCATTGGTAGGAATTTCAGATAAGCGAATAGAGATGCTTTCGTTCCTTTGAACCTCTGCTTTCCTGCTATCTTCATCCAATCAGTCTTACTCCTTTCCATGGCTGGCTTTATGTAAGGGCATCACCGTTGTCAGTGGCTACATCCCCTCCTCTCAGTGAAAAATATGCTCACATGCTCTGTCACAGCACGGCTAATCATCTGTCGGTTCTCAATCATGCTGGAATAGGATTCACCCTCCTTTTGCGTCTGTCACTAACGCCCAACAATCGCGAGTTTGAAGCTCGTCACAGTCATTCAATCATTGAATCCTACTCGGAATACCATAGACAAGGTTTAGACTTTCCGGATTCTCTTGAATGCCACCATCATTCTAGCGTACGCCACGAACATTCTGATTAAGAGATCTAAGAGATATTCATTCTAGCTTAATTCATGTAGAACGGAAGTGTTTGTCAGGCACGTGTTCATAGGGGAGAATGGTGATGAGCGTCACACATAATCATCACCTTCATCACGTTCTTGGGTGCGAATGGATATCTTAGAAGCGAAATAAGATGAATTGAATAGAAAACAGTAGTACTTTGCATTAATCTTTGAGGAACAGCAGAGCTCCACACCTTAATCTATGGAGTGTAGAAACTCTACCGTATGAAAATACATAAAGGAAGGTTCAGGCATGGCCGAGATGGCCAGCCCCCAAAACGTGATCAAAGGATCAAAATACAATCCAGGATCCAAAGATGGTCAAAAAGACCAGTAAAAGGTCCTATTTATAATAAACTAGCTACTAGGGTTTACATGAGTAAGTAATTGATGCATAAATCCACTTCTGGGGCCCACTTGGTGTGTGCTTGGGCTGAGCTTGAGTGTTGCACGTGTAGAGGTCCTTTCTGGAGTTGAACGCCAGCTTTTGTGCCAGTTTGGGCGTTCAACTCTGGTTTTGGCTCCTTTTCTGGCGCTGGACGCCAGATTTGGGCAGAAAGATGGCGTTGAATGCCAGTTTACGTCGTTTATTCTTAGCCAAAGTATGGACTATTATATATTGCTGGAAAGCCCTGGATGTCTACTTTCCAACGCAATTAGAAGCGCGCCATTTAGAGTTCTGTAGCTCCAGAAAATTCATTTTGAGTGCAGGGAGGTCAGAATCCAACATCATCAGCAGTCCTTCTTCAACCTCTGAATCTGATTTCTGCTCAAGTCCCTCAATTTCAGCCAGAAAATACCTGAAATCACAGAAAAACACACAAACTCATAGTAAAGTCCAAAAATGTGAATTTAACATAAAAACTAATGAAAACATCCCTAAAAGTAACTAGATCCTACTAAAAACATACTAAAAACAATGCCAAAAAGCGTATAAATTATCTGCTCATCAGTCCACAAGCTCAGTCTGCTTCTGTTGGTGGATCCTCCAAGAGGAAAACCTTTAGCTCTTTATTGTCCTTCATTTTCTCACCATGATACAGCTTCAAGTGATGTCCATTGACCTTGATGAATTTGGAGCTTGAGGGATGACTCAGGTGGAAGACTCCATATGGCTCTGCCTTCTCTACTCTATAAGGGCCTTCCTATCTTGAACGCAGCTTGCCTGGCATGAGCCTCAGTCTTGAGTTGTAAAGGAGAACTAGCTCCCCAGGTTTGAACTCTCTTCTCTTGATATGCTTGTCATGCACAGCCTTCACCTTCTCTTTGTATAGTCTGGAGTTGTCATAATGCTTCGAGTCGAAGGTTCTCCAGCTCTGCTAGTTGTAGCTTCCTTTCAGCACCGGCTTTCTCCAATCCCATGTTGCATTCCCTGGCAGCCCAGAAAGCCTTGTGTTCCACCTCCACTGAGAGATGACAAGCCTTTCCGTATACTAAGCGGAAGAGACTCATTCCCATGGGTGTCTTGTATGCCGTCTGATAAGCCCAAAGCGCATCTACAAGTCTGGTGCTCCAACCTTCCTATGAAGCTTAACTATCTTCTCCAATATGCACTTTATCTCTCTGTTAGACACTTCGGCTTGCCCATTGGTTTGAGGGTGGTAAGCTGTTGCCACCTTGTGCACAATGCCATGTCTCTTCAGTAAACCTGTTAATCTCCTGTTACAAAAATGAGTGCCTTGATCACTCACGATTTCTCGTGGTGATCCAAAGCGACAGATAATATGGTTTCTAACAAAGGAGATAATAATCTTAGCATCATCAGTATAGGTAGGAATTGCTTCCACCCATTTAGAAACATAATCTACAGCTAACAATATGTATAAGAAACCATTAGAGTTTGGAAATGGACCCATGAAGTCAATGCCCCAAACATAAAAAATTTCACAGAATAGCATAAGCTGTTGGGGCATCTTATCCCTCTTGGATATATTCCCAAACCTTTAGCATGGGGAGAAAGATTTACAGAAGGCATTAGCATCCTTAAAAAGAGTGGGCCACTAGAATTCACAGTCTAAAATTTTTCTAGCTGTCCTTTGAGGACCAAAATGTCCACCACTCTCAAAGGAGTGGCAGGCCTCTAAAATTGACTGGAATTCTGCTTGAGGCACACACCTTCTAATTATATGGTCAGCACCATACCTCCATAAATATGGGTCATCCCATATATAATATTTGGACTCGCTTTTCAGCTTGTCCTTTTGATGCTTAGTAAAATTGGGAGGTAAGGTATGACTAACTAAATAATTAGTTATAGGTGCATACCAAGGAACTACCTCAGATATTGCATGCAAGCTATCAAATGGAAAAGCATCATTGATAGGAGTGGTGTCATTATTAATGTGATCTAGGAGTGGAGTCATTATTAAGTCATCAAATACTTCCATACAGTCCTTACTCAGCTCGAACTCAACATCCTTCTGCAGCAGTCGGGATAAAAACAATGCTACCTTAATCTCCGGTAGAAACCTGCATGACCAAGGAACGAACGGACTTCCCTCATGGAGGAGGGGTAAGGTAAACTAGAAATGACATCTACCTTTGCTGGATCTACAGAAATACCAGTATTAGAAACAACATGTCCTAGAACAATACCTTGTTTTACCATAAAGTGACATTTTTCAAAATTTAATACAAGGTTTGAACTAACACACCTGTCTAATACTCTAGCTAAACTATCCAAGCAAAGATTAAATGAATCACCATACACACTAAAGTCATCCATGAAAACTTCCATATAGCTCTCAATAAGATCTGAGAAAATACTCATCATGCATCTTTGGAAAGTAGACGGTGCATTACATAAGCCAAAAGGCTTCCTCTTGTATGCATACGTTCCAAAGGGACATGTAAAAGTAGTTTTCTCCTAATCTTTAGGAGCTTTATGAATTTGAAAATAGCCAGTGTAACCATCTAGAAAATAGCAGTGTGATTTACCTGACAGGTGATTTACCTGAATGGCAGGGGGTAGTGATCCTTGCGAGTAGCCTGGTTGAGGTGCCTGTAGTCAATGCACACCCTCTAGGAATTCTGTACTCTAGTTGTCAGGAGCTCGCCATGCTCATTCTTCACTGTTGTGACTCCAGACTTCTTGGACACCACTTGTACTAGGCTAACCCATTCGCTATCTGAGTTGGATAGATGATATCAGCTTCAAGCAACCTGGTCACTTCCTTCTTGACAACCTCCAGGATGGTGGGATTCAGCCACCTTTGAGGTTGACGAACAGACCTTGCTCCCTCTTCTAAAAATATCCGGTGCTCACAAACTTGAGGGCTGATTCTTACTATATCCGCCAAGCTCCACCCAATTGCTTTCTTGTGTCTTCTCAGCACACTAAGCAGCTGCTCCTCCTGTTGGGAATTGAGTTCCCTTGCAATGATAACCGGGAGCTTCTGATTATCCTCAAGGTAAGCATACTTGAGGTGGGGTGGTGATAAACCCCGTTTTTAGGATTTATCTTTTGTTGAATTTAGAGTATTTTATCAACCTTTTCTCATATTTACTCAATGAAATAGCATGGTTTTGTGATTCTCCCTTGGTTTGTGCTTAAATGTGAAAACATGCTTTTAGATCTTTAATTTGATGATTTTTATTCACCGTTGATTCCACTAGATGCCTTGATTTGTTTGTTAAGTGATTTCAGGTAGAAAAGGCTAAGAATGGATCAAAGGAGTGAAGAGGAAAGCATGCAAAGTGGAGAACACATAGAAAAGCCAAAGATTTGAGATGCATCATCCACGCGCACGCGCAATGTACGCGCACGCGTGGATCGCGAAAACTTCAAGGGACGCACACGCGGGCTGTACGCGTACGCGTCGGTGCCGGCACGTGATTTTAATGTGAAAACGTGCCCAGCGAATTCTGAGAAGCTGTGGGCCCATGCTAAACCAACTTTGGCGCCAAAACACTTAAAATGACCAAGGATTGAAGGGGAATGCATCAATTAACATCATTAGGAATCATTAGGATTAGTTTTAGTTAGTTTTAGAGAGAGAAGTGAGCTTCTCTTTAGAATTAGGATTAGGTTTAGGCCAATAATTTTAGATCTAGGTTTCAATTCATGCTTTCATCTACTTCTACTTCTCAATTCTTTGTTGTTACATGTTGTTCTTCTACTCCTTTGTTGTAATTTCTTCTATTTTGTTTCTATACATTATTGTAGATCTACTCTTATTCATTTTATTTTCTTTCAATTCAATTTGAAGTAATCCATATCAATAATGCTCTTTTTGATTGTTGTTGTTTATTCTTTGCAATAATTGTTGTTAGATTTCATTATTGTTGTCAATTTACTATGATTTTCTTTTGTGCCTTCCAAGTGTTTGTCAAAATGCTTGGTTGGATTTTAGAGTAGAAATTTATATTCTTGGCTTGGGAAGGTGTTCGGTAGGTCGGGTACCGGACGGATCGGGTGAATATCCTGATCAACAAAGGGGAAGTCGTCTGGTCATACGTCTCCGGGTTGGAGTAGGCGAGGTCCCGAGCTCTTCAGATGTGAAAGGGGGGGTCACCTGCAAAGACACTTCGACGCTCTAGTCAGTCAAGTGTGCAGGCGAAAAAGGGGGTGGTTGGTATGTGACGTACCTTGGGGGAAGGGTAGATCCTTCCCCATTTATACCGTGTCAGAGGTGGGCCCTGCAGGGACAGGCCCACTTTCTTCGAGGCCTCCATTGCACAGCTGTGGCGAAGTTGTCAGGGACGCGTGTCAGGGACGCGTGTCCAGGTCGGGGTTTGAGCGTCTCGCCCCCAACCGTTCGGGTCGGGTGTTGATCGGGTTGGGCCAGCCCGTAAATTGCTTGGGCCAGGCCGTAACAGTGCCCCCGACGTGCCAGCAACGATTGAGAGGATAGTTGGTGGCGCGTCATCTCCTTTCTCGAGTGGCGTCGTCAGGCCGGTCGTCCGTGGGGTGGACGTGCCTCTTGTGTGCGTGTCTGTTCGTTGTTGGAGCGACCATTTTTCGCCTCGTTCTTCGCGCAGGGCATTTAATGCTCCTAATGGGCTGGAAAACCTCGTATGCAAAGACTATTTTGCCCCCAGGTCTTTCGTGCTTCCTGGGTGGCAGTTTTAAACAGTTTTGCTTTGATCTTTTTCGTTTACACTCTTGCTTCTACTATCTCATTCTCCTCCACCCAGAAAATCCCAGAGCATCCCAGAGCTTCGTCCTAGCATCTCTGTGCATCTTTCTTTCTTCCTTCTCAGTTTTCGCAACCGATTCAGGTAATCTTTGATCCTCTCTCTTTTCTGCTTCATTGTTGTACGTTTGTTGTTTGTATCTGCTTTGTGTTCTTGCTGTCTTGTTTGATTTTTGTTGGTGGATGACTTTTTGGTGCCAAGTAGATGTGTTAGGGGAGGGGTACCATTCCAGGTTAGGCTTTTAGGTAGCTTGCATGATAGATAACTTTAGCTATGCCTGATCTTAACTGTTGAATATGGTGGACATAGTTTCTGGGTTTTTCCTGGGCACCCGACCTCATAGACTAACGGAGTGGTACCCCACTGTAGGTATGCCTCACGTCATTTCCCGGGCTTCCCCTTCTGCCGCGAGCTACGACCCTTACGCCTGGGTGACCTCCGATGTGAAGGATTCCCCGAACCGGATGGATCTGGAGGAGTTGACGGAATTCCGTCAAGCCGAGTATCTCTGTGGGGGGACAGACGAGGAGGCCAATTACAAGGTCTTCGTTCCTGCCCCCAATGAGCGGCTGTATGAGATTAATTTTCATTCCCCCCGAGTTCCCGACTGGATATGGTTTTACAAAGCCATGTTCACCCAGGTGGGCGTTCGCATACCGTTTTCCGACTTCCAGATGTCGCTTCTTAATCGGATATCCGTGTCCCCGTCGGAGCTTCATCCGAACAGTTGGGCCTCTATCCACTGTTTCGAGATGGTTTGTGAATATCTCGAGCTGCCGGCGTCGGTGGATGTCTTTCTTTTCTTCTTCACCCTTACTAACCCTTCCAAACAAGGGAAAGCGAGGAAAGGGTTCCTGTCTTTCCGATCTGCCCAAGGTCGGAAGATATTTGGCTTGTTCGAGGACTCCTATCATGGGTTCAAGGACAAATATTTCAAAGTTCGCCCTGTCAAAGATCGCCATCCCTTTTGGTTGTCGCTAGAGGGAGAACGCCTCATCCCGACGTATTGGAGTTTCGGGGCGGGGTCCAACTCCTTCATAAAGGTGACCTACAAGGGAATGTCCCCTATAAATAAGAGGATTGCCGATGTGTTATTTGCGCTTTTTGGAAGGAACCCGGTGAACCCCCACCTCCTTATGGATGAACGGGAGGCCGCCAGGAGTTATATTTGTCAGCCGTTTTGTCTTATACTTTTGTGTTGTTTATCATTGTTTTTTATTCCCGACTTCACAACTGACGTGTTTGTTTGTTTGCTGCAGTGGAGATGTCTGCCTCGGTAACTGGGCTTGAAGGTTTGGTCAAGACCTTTTTAAAGGATAGCAACGAGAAGAAGACGGAAGAGAAGGTCAACAGGAAGTCGGAAGGCCCTGCCGAGGAGAAGGGGGGCCAAGCTGTGCCCTCTCTTCAAGACACCGTGATGTCCGACAAGAATTCCGCTGGGATGCAGGCTTCTCCTATTTTCGAGGAGGCGGCCGGTATTAGGCAGTCGTCCTCCACCCAGCGGGAGTATGATGATTTCAAGCTTGTCCCTACTCCCAAGAGGCAGAGGGCCTCCTCCAGCCTGGAAGGAACTCTTACCGTCATGGAGAGGAATTTTTACGCTGCCGCTTTCCTTGACTCCCAGCTGATCCCTGGCACGGAGGATCACTTCCATGGCACCGAATTGGCGAGCCAGGCGAGGTGGATGTATCGTACTCTGCTCTGTGGAGCTGTGATAGCTCAGAAGGCCGAGTTCGAGTTGTCGGGGATGCAGGCGCTTCGGAGGAAACTTGAGTCTTCTGCCAAGGTGAATAACGATTTCAAGGTTCAAGTCGAGTCACTCCAGGGGCAGCTGTCTGAGGCAGGGGAGAAGCTTAAGGCTGCTGAGGAGAAAGCTGCCTCTGCTGAGGAGAAGTTGAAAGCTTCCGATGAGACCGTGTCCCGTTTGGTCGAGCGGGAGATGACTCTTGAGAGCCAGTTGAATGCCGCGCAGGGTCGGGTGGCGGCCTTGGAGAAGGAGCGTGACCAGGCCGTTTCATCGGCTAGAGCTGCTCAAGCTGAGGTCGAAGAGCTCAAGAGGAATCATAAGGCGACCAAGGAACAGGGGAAGAATGCGATCTTCATGACTGAGGAGGCGCTCAAGGCTCAGGTGAAGATTGTAGCTCCCGACTTTGACACCTCGGCGATTGGGGTTTTCAAGACGATTCAGGACGGCAAGATTGTCGATATGCCTCGAAAGTGAACTCTTATGCCTTGTGATTTTATGTAGCTTTATGGCTTTTTGGTGTAGATCTTTTGAAACTCACTTATACTTTGGGTCGCTTGGTCAGCTAGTAATTATCTTTTTTGCTTATTTAGCGGTATTTTGTTTTTTGTTATCATTTTTCTGGTGTGGACTTATTGCTTGTTATCATCTTGGTCATATTATCACGGCCGTTAATTGTGGCTGTGATCCGACTGGCTCCCGGGGTGATCAGTCCCGGGTTGCCGTTGAAGAATGCGATTGTTTGGGACACGTATTGGGGAATAGTAGATGGAAGAATTCTGACAAAAGTAAACATCTATCTAGCTCGTCAGGCCGTTTGGCCGGTGTGCCCAAGCTATGAATAGAACCTTCTCAGGTTACCTGCATTCCATGTTCTCGAGATTTCTTTGCTGTTGAGTCTTTCCAGCTTGTAGGCGCCTTTGCCAAGCACTTCTTTGACTCTATAGGGGCCTTCCCAATTTACCACCAGCTTTCCTACTCCTGGGGTCGGTGGCCCGACGTCGTTTCGTCGCAGGACGAGGTCTCTTTCTTCAAATTCCCTTCTGAGGACCTTGGTGTTGTATCATAGGGCTATCCTCTGTTTCAGCGCTACCTCTGACAAGTGGGCCACCTCTCTAACCTCGTCTACCAGGTCTTTGTCCACTGCTTCTTCTACTCCTGCGAAGAGTAACTGCAGACTCGGTTCGCCGATCTCCACGGGTATCACTGCCTCGACCCCGTACGTTAAGCGGAAGAGGATTTCCCCTGTGGAGCTTTGCTCGGTTGTTCGGTAGGACCAGAGAACTGAGACAAGCTCATCGGCCCACGTGCCTTTTTTGCTATCTAAACGCTTTTTAAGACCTAGTAAGATGATCTTATTTGCAGACTCCACTTGCCCGTTTGTTTGGGGGTGTTCAACTGAGGAGAACTTCTGTTTTATCCCCAAGCCAGTGAGAAACTCTGTGAATTTCTTGTCGGTGAATTGCGTCCCGTTATCCGAAATGACGGTCTCTGGGATGCCGAAACGGGTTATCACCTGCCTCCACATGAACTTCCTACAATTGCATGAGGATATGATAGCGAGCGGCTCAGCCTCTATCCATTTGGTGTAGTAGTCGATGGCAACTATGAGGTACTTGACCTGCCCTGGGCCAACTGGGAAGGGTCCCAAGAGGTCGACTCCCCACTGTGCAAAAGGTCGAGTGGACGTTAGTAAACTCAGCTCGGAAGCTGGCGCTCTGTGGAAGTTGGCGTTTTGTTGACACTTCGCGCATTTCTTTACAAACTCCTTAGAGTCATTCATCATTGTCGGCCAGTAGTATCCAGCTCGGATGAGCTTCCTTGCTAGGGGTTTGTCCCCGATATGGTGGCCGCAGCACCCCTCATGGACTTCTCTGAGTACGTAGTTCGTCTGGTCGGGGTGCAGGCACTTCAGCAAAGGTTGGCTGAGTCCCTTTTTGAATAGCTGATCCTGTATGATCGTATATTTGGCGGCCTCCCTTCTTACCGCTTTGGCTTCCTTTTCATCCTGAGGGAGTTTGCCGTTTTCCAAGAAGTCGGTGATGGAGTCCATCCAAGAAGGGCCTATTTTGGTCAGGTGGAGGGCAACTGTTGGCTCTTTCGTGATGCCTTGGAGGAGGGAGCGGTTGCCGGTTCCGGGTTTTGTGATCGCCAGCTTGGATAGGAGGTATGCCCGTCTGTTCCTCTCCCTTGGAACGTGTTGGACCGTGGCCTCTTCAAATTGTTTGCTCAGCTCTTTGACCCTCTCTAAGTATCTCTGTAGTAGTGAGTCTCTGGTTTGGTAGCTTCCATTTACTTGCGAAGTGACGACTTACGAGTCACTGCATACTTCCAGCCTCTTGGCCCCGACTTCATGAGCTAGAACCAAACCCCCTAGGAGGGCTTCGTATTCTGCTTGGTTGTTCGATATGGGAAACTCAAACTTAACCGATTGTTCATAGATGACTCCGGCCGGACTTTCTAAAATGATCCCGGCACCCCCGGACGTCTGGTTGGAGGCTCCGTCTACATGGAGCTTCTACCGTGTGTCTGTGTCCTCGGTTGGATTCCCAGTTACTTCCACCAGGAAGTCTGCCATTGCTTGCGCCTTAATCGCGTGTCGGGGCTCGTAGCCTAGGTCGTATTGGGATAGTTCGATGGCCCAGGTCATCATTCTTCCCGCCAGATCAGGCTTTTGGAGCACCTGACGAATCCTCTGGTCCGTTCTCACGACCACCTGGTGACTCTAAAAGTACTGTCGCAATCGGCGGGAGGAGACCAGAAGTGCCAATGCCAGCTTCTCCAGCTTGCTGTATCTGAGTTCTACCCCTTGCAGTGCTCTACTCACAATGTAGATCGGTTGCTGGGCCTTCCCTTCTTCCCGTACCAACACCGCTGCGAGCGCCCCTTTGTGATGGCTAGGTATTGATAGAGTGGCTCTCTGGCTTTCGGCTTCCCGAGCACTGGGGGTGCTGCTAGAATCTCTTTGAAGTGGTTGAAGGCTTCTTCGCACGCAGGGGTCCACTCAAATGTTATTCCCTTCTTCATCAAAGAAAAAAAGGGTAGGGCCTTTGCTGCCGATGCACCGAGGAAACGGGACAACGCTGTGAGCCTTCCCATCAGCCGCTGAACGTCTTTGATGCAGCCCGGACTCCTCATCTAGAGTATTGCTTGGCACTTTTTAGGGTTGGCCTCCACTCCTCTTTGGGTTATCATGAATCCCAGGAACTTTCCGGCCTCCATGGCAAAGGCGCACTTAAGCGGGTTGAGCCTCATGCCGTGTTGTCGGAGGGCCGCAAACACGTTCTCCAGGTCGCTTATGAGATTGTCAGGACGGGTGGTTTTTGCGAGGAAATCATCCACGTAAACTTTCACTGTCTTGCCGATGAGGTTGCTGAATATTTTGTTCATCAGTCTCTGGTACGTTGCCCCCGCGTTCTTTAGGCCAAACGGCATCACTCTGTAGCAGTAGGTCCCCCCTGGCGTTATGAACGCCGTTTTATCCTTGTCTGGCCAGTGCATCGGTATCTGATTGTAGCCGGAGTAGGCATCCATGAAACTCAGATACCGGTATCCCGCAGCTGCGTTGACGAGTGCGTCGATGTTGGGAAGGGGGGAGCAGTCCTTAGGGCATGCTTTATTGAGATCAGAGTAGTTGATGAGCGGATATTTTATACGCTTTTTGGGGTTAATTTCATATAGTTTTTAGTATATTCTAGTTAGTTTTTAGTCTATTTCCATTAGTTTTTAGGAAAAATTCATATTTCTGGACTTTACTATGAGTTGTGTGTTTTTCGGTAATTTCAGGTATTTTTCTGGCTGAAATTGAAGGAGCTGAGCAAAAATCTGATTCAGGCTGAAAAAGGACTGCTGATGCTGTTGGATTCTGACCTCCCTGCACTCAAAGTGGATTTTCTGGAGCTACACAACTCAAAATGGCGCGCTTCCAATTGCGTTGGAAAGTAGACATCCAGGGCTTTCCAGAAATATATAATAGTCCATACTTTGCTCAAGGATAGACGACGTAAACTGGCGTTCAACGCTAGTTCTCTGCCCAATTCTGGCGTCCAGCGCCAGAAAAGGATTAAAAGTTGGAGTTCAACGCCAGAAATGGATCCAAACCTGGCATTGAACGCCCAAAACAGCCTTATGCACGGGAATTGCTTAAGTCTCAGCCCCATCACACACCAAGTGGGCCCCAGAAGTGGATCTCTGCACCATCCATCATAGTTTACTCATTTTTTGTAAACCTAGGCTACTAGTTTAGTATTTAAACAACTTTTAGAGACTTATTTTGTATCTTATGACATTTTTTGACCTGAACTTTGTATTCTTTGACGGCATGAGTCTCTAAACTCCATTGTTGGGGGTGAGGAGCTCTGCTGTGTTTCAATGAATTAATGCAAGTACTTCTGTTTTCTATTCAAACATGCGTGTTCCTATCTAAGATATCCATTCGCGCCTAACTATGAAGAAGGTGATGATCAGTGACACTCATCACCTTTCTCAATCCACGAACGTGTGTCTGACAATCACCTCCGTTCTACATCAGATTGAATGAATATCTCTTAGATTCCTTAATCAGAATCTCCGTGGTATAAGTTAGATAGATGGCGGCATTCATGAGAATCCGGAAAGTCTAAACCTTGTCTGTGGTATTCCGAGTAGGATTCAGGGATTGAATGACTGTGACGAGCTTCAAACTCGCGAGTGCTGGGCGTAGTGACAGATGCAAAAGGAGGGTGAATCCTATTCCAGCATGATCGGGAACCTCAGATGATTAGCCATGCTGTGACAGAGCATTTGGACCATTTTCACAAGAGGAGGGGATGTAACCATTGACAACGGTGATGCCCCAACACACAGCTTGCCATAGAAGGACATGCGTGCGTGAATCAGAGGACAAAGGAAAGCAGAGATTCAGAAGACAAAGCATCTCCAAAACTCCAACATATTCTCTATTACTGCATAACAAGTAACCTTTAACCCATGCTCTCCTATTCATTCGCAATTCAATTGATAAATACAATTGACTTCCTGACTAAGAATTGCAAGATAACCAGAGATTGCTTCAAACCAACAATCTCCATGGCATTCGACCCTTACTCACGTAAGGTATTACTTGGACGACCCAGTGCACTTGCTGGTAAGTGGTACGAGTTGTGAAAAGTGTGATTCACAATTCGTGCACCAAGTTTTTGGCGCCGTTGCCGGGGATTGTTCGAGTTTGGACAACTAACGGCTTATTTTGTTGCTTAGATTAGGAAAAATTTCTCTTTTTAGTTTAGAGTCTCTTATTGTTGTCGTGTTAGAATTTTAGAATCCTTATTTTCCTTTTCTTAAAATCTTTTTCAAAAGAAAAAAAATAATTTTTCTATTAAATCCTGTGCCAAACTTTAAGTTTGGTGTTTTCTTGTGATTTTTTTGTGTTTTTCAAAAATTTTAGTTTGATTTTCTAAAAATTTTAAGTTTGGTGTTCTTCCTTCATGTTCTTGTGTTCTTGTGAGTCTTCAAATTGTTCTTGAGTTTTCTTTGTGACGTGATCTTAAAATTTTTAAGTTTGGTGTTCCTTGGTGTTTTTCCCTCCAAAATTTTCAAAAACAAGGAACATTAGATCTAAAAATTTTAAATCTTGTGCTATCTTATTATTTTTCTCTCTCCTCTTTAAATTCAAAAATATCTTTTCTCTCTATTTTAAAGCAAATTTTCGAAATCTTCCTTTAAAATTCAGATTTTTATTTCAAAATTTAAAACCTTTTCAAAACATCCGAACCACTTTCTCTCTCCTCATTTTTTTCGAAAATTTTCAACCATTTTTATTTATTTTATTTTAATTTATTTCATTTTCGAAATAAATAAATAAATAAATAATATTTTTTCTATTTTACACCATCTCCCTTTCTCCATCATGGACCTAAGCGGAAATGAACAGTCCAGGATGACTCTGGGTTCATATTCTAACCCCTCTACGGCTTCATATGGGAGTAGTATCTGCATACCCTCTATTGGAGTCAGTAGCTTTGAGTTGAATCCTCAGCTCATTATCATGGTGCAGCAAAGTTGCCAGTATTCCGGTCTTCCACAGGAAGAACCTACAGAGTTTCTAGCACAGTTTCTACAGATTACTGACACAGTACATGATAAAGAAATAGATCAGGATGTCTACAGACTATTACTGTTTCTATTTGCTGTAAAAGATCAAGCTAAGAGGTGGTTGAATAACCAACCTAAGGCCAGCATAAGGACATGGAAATAGCTGACAGAAAAATTCCTGAATCAATACTTTCCCCCAAAACGGATGACACAGCTAAGGCTGGACATCCAAGGCTTTAAACAAGGAGATAGTGAATCTCTTTATGATGCCTGGGAGAGATACAGAGAGATGCTACGAAAATACCCTTCTGAAATGTTTTTAGAGTGGGTTCAGTTAGACATCTTCTATTATGGGCTTGTTGAAGGAGCTCAGATGTCTCTAGATTACTCAGCTGGTGGATCTATCCACATGAGAAAGACAATTGAAGAGGATCAAGAGCTCATTGATACAGTTGCCAGGAATCAGCATCTGTACCTAAGCAATGACCCTTCCATGAAAGAAGAGGTTAAAACAGCAACTGCTAAACTCAGTCCTGTAGAACAAGCTGCTGAATTCAATCAGCAATTGGACTTTCTAACAAAACAGTTAGCCGAATTCAAAGATAGACTACAAGAGACAAGGATGGCTAATATACATATGGAAGAACAGTTTAAGCAAACAAAGCAGCAGCTGTCAAGGCAAATAACAAAAGAATGCCAAGCAGCTCAATTAAGAAGTGGGAAAACATTAAATACCCCACCTCAAGGCAGCAAAAAGCTAAGAGATGAGCAAACCACCCAAAATTCACCTGAGGACAGTAAGAGCCCAGGGAAAAGTAATTCTGGAACTAAAACGCCAGAAATTTGGTGGAAGGCTGGCGCTGAACGCCCAGACCATGCTCAGGACTGGCGTTCAATGCCAGAAACAAGGCAGGACTGGCGTTCAACGCCAGAAATAGGCAAGGATCTGGCGTTGAACGCCCATAATGGGCAAGATCTGGCGCTGAACGCCCAAAATGGGCATAGTTCTGGCGTTCAGATGCCAGGAACAGACAAGGAGTTGGCATCCAACGTCACTCCAGTTTCTAACCCTGGCACTCAATTGCCAGTGAGGGATCAGACACACACAAATACTGATAACAACCCCTCTAAAAAGGCTTCTTCAACCACTTCTGCAGGCAATAAACCTGCAACAACTAGGGTTGAGGAATATAAAGCCAAGATACCTTATCCTCAAAAACTCCGGAAAGAGGAGCAGGATAAGCAATTTGCTCGCTTTGCAGATTACCTCAGGACTCTTGAAATAAAGATTCTATTTGCAGAAGCACTTGAGTAAATACCTTCTTATGCCAAGTTCATGAAAGAGATCTTGAGTCATAAAAAGGATTGGAGAGAAACAGAAAGAGTTCTCCTCACTGAAGAATGCAGTGCAGTCATTCTGAAGAGCTTTCCTGAAAAGCTTAAAGACCCTGGGAATTTTCTGATACTATGCATATTAGAAGGTAATTGCACCAAGACAGCTTTATGTGATCTTGGGGCAAGCATCAACCTAATACCTGCATCCACTATCAGAAAGCTTGGTTTAACTGAAGAAGTTAAACCAACCCGGATATGTCTCCAACTTGTTGATGGCTCCACTAAATACCCATCAGGCGTGATTGAAGACATGATTGTCAGAGTTGGGCCATTCGCCTTTCCCACTGACTTTGTTGTGCTGGAAATGGAGGAGCACAAGAGTGCTACTCTCATTCTAGGAAGACCCTTCCTAGCAACTGGACGATCCCTCATTGACGTCCAACAGGGGGAAATAACCCTGCGAGTCAATGATGATGAGTTTAAGTTGAACGCTGTCAAAGCCATGCAGCATCCAGACACATCAATAGACTGCATGAAAGTTGATCTTATTGACTCCTTGGTAGAAGAGATCAACATGGCTGAGAGTCTCGAATCGGAGTTGGAAGACATCTTTAAAGATGTTCAACCTGGTCTAGAAGATTCAGAGGACGTGAAAGAGCCTCTGAAATTTCTTCTGGAAGAAGAAAAACCTCATAAACCCGAGCTCAAGCCATTACCACCATCCTTGAAATATGCATTTCTGGGAGAAGGTGACACTTTTCCAGTGATCATAAGCTCTGCCTTAAATTCACATGAAGAGGAAGCACTTATTCAAGTGCTAAGGACACACAAGACAGCTCTTGGGTGGTCCATAGGTGACCTTAAGGGCATAAGCCCAGCTAGATGCATGCACAAAATTTTATTAGAGGATAATGCTAAACCAGTGGTTCAACCATAGAGACGGCTAAATCCAGCCATGAAGGAAGTGGTGCAGAAAGAGGTCACCAAATTACTAGAGGCTGGGATTATTTATCCTATTTCTGATAACCCCTGGGTGAGTCCTGTCCAAGTCGTCCCAAAAAAGGGAGGCATGACAGTGATTCATAATGAAAAAAATGAACTGGTTCCCACAAGAACAGTTATAGGGTGGCGCATGTGTATTGACTACAGAAGGCTCAATACAGCCACCAGAAAGGATCATTTTCCTTTACCATTCATAGACCATATGCTAGAAAGACTAGCAGGTCATGATTATTACTGCTTTTTAGACGGCTACTCAGGCTATAACCAGATTGCAGTAGATCCTCAGGATCAAGAGAAAACAGCATTCACATGTCCATCTGGAGTGTTTGATTATAGAAGGATGCCATTTGGGCTGTGTAATGCACCTGCAACCTTCCAGAGATGCATGCTCTCTATTTTCTCTGATATGGTGGAAAAATTTCTGGAAGTCTTCATGGATGACTTCTCAGTATACGGAGACTCATTCAGCTCCTATCTTGATCACCTGAAACTTGTTCTGAAAAGATGCCAAGAGACCAACCTAGTTTTAAACTGGGAAAAGTGTCACTTCATGGTGACTGAAGGGATTGTTCTTGGGCATAAAATTTCAAACAAGGAAATAGAGGTGGATCAAGCAAAAATAGAGGTAATTGAAAAATTACCACCACCTACCAATGTTAAGGCAATCAGAAGCTTTCTGGGGCATGCAGGATTCTATAGGAGGTTTATAAAGGATTTTTCAAAAATCGCAAAATCTCTAAGCAATCTGCTAGCTGCTGACACGCCATTTGTGTTTGACACAGAGTGCCTGCAGGCATTTGAAACGCTGAAAGCTAAGCTGGTCACAGCACCAGTTATTTCTGCACCAGACTGGACATTACCATTTGAGCTAATGTGTGATGCCAGTGATCACGCCATTGGTGCAGTGTTGGGACAGAGGCATGACAAGCTTCTACACGTCATTTATTACGCTAGTCGCGTTCTAAATGATGCCCAGAAAAATTACACAACCACAGAAAAAGAATTACTTGCAGTGGTTTACGCCATTGACAAGTTCAGATCATACTTAGTAGGATCAAAAGTGATTGTGTATACTGATCATGCTGCTCTTAAATATCTACTCACAAAGCAGGATTCAAAACCCAGGCTTATCAGATGGGTGTTGCTTCTGCAAGAGTTTGATATAGAAATAAGAGACAGAAAAGGGACAGAGAACTAAGTGGCTGATCATCTGTCCCGGATAGAGCCAGTAGAAGGGACGCCCCTCCCCTCTCTTGAGATCTCTGAGACTTTTCCGGATGAGCATTTATTTGCCATTTAGGAAACACCATGGTTTGCCGATATTGCAAACTATAAAGGTGCAAGGTTCATACCCAAGGAGTACAACAGGATACAAAAGAAGAAATTAATTACTGATGCAAAGTACTACTTGTGGGATGAACCCTATCTCTTTAAGAGATGTGCAGACGGAATAATCCGTAGGTGTGTGCCTAGAGAAGAAGCACAGAGGATCCTGTGGCATTGCCATGGATCTCAATATGGAGGCCATTTCGGAGGTGAGCGAACAGCCACCAAGGTCCTCCAATGTGGCTTCTATTGGCCCACACTCTATAAAGATTCCCAAGAGTTTGTACGTAACTGTGACAGTTGCCAAAGAGCTGGTAATCTGCCTCATGGTTACGCCATGCCTCAACAAGGAATCTTGGAAATTGAGTTGTTTGATGTATGGGGAATTGACTTCATGGGACCTTTCCCACCATCATACTCAAACACTTATATTCTGGTGGTAGTTGACTATGTATCAAAATGGGTTGAGGCCATTGCCACACCCACCAATGATACTAAAACAGTGCTGAAGTTCCTCCAGAAACATATCTTTAGCAGGTTTGGTGTCCCTAGAGTACTCATCAGTGATGGGGGCACTCACTTCTGCAATAAACAGCTTTACTCTGCCATGGTTCGGTATGGAATTCGCCATAAGGTGGCTACTCCATATCATCCACAAACTAATGGGCAAGCTGAAGTCTCTAACAGAGAATTAAAGAGAATCCTAGAACGGACAGTAAGTACCCGTAGAAAGGATTGGGCACGGAGCTTGGATGATGCTCTGTGGGCTTACAGAACAGCATTCAAGACCCCTATAGGGACCTCTCCTTACCAACTTGTGTATGGTAAGGCATGTCACCTGCCCGTGGAACTGGAACATAAAGCCTACTGGGCAACCAGATTCCTAAACTTTGATGCCAAATTAGCAGGAGAAAAAAGATTGCTCCAGCTAAATGAGCTAGAGGAATTCAGATTCACAGCTTTCGAAAATGCCAAGCTTTATAAAGAGAAATAAAAAAAGTGGCATGACAGAAAGCTGTCATCTAGAATCTTTGAGCCAGGACAGAAGGTTCTGCTGTTCAACTCTAGACTCAGGCTATTCCCCGGGAAATTGAAATCCCGGTGGAGGGGACTGGTGCACAAATTGTGAATCACACTTTTCACAACTTGTACCACTGACTAGCAAGTGCACTGGGTCGTCCAAGTATTACCTCACGTGAGTAAGGGTCGAATCCCACGGAGATTGTTGGTTTGAAGCAATCTATGGTTATCTTGTAAATCTTAGTCAGGAAGTCAATTATGTTTATCAGTTGAATTGCAAATAAACAATAGAGCATGGATTAAAGGTTACTTGTTATGCAGTAGTGGAGAATATGTTGGAGTTTTGGAGATGCTTTGTCTTCTGAATCTCTGCTTTCCTCTGTCTTCTTGTTCACGCACGCACGTCCTCCTATGGCAAGCTGTGTGTTGGTGGATCACCGTTGTCAATGGCTACCTTCCATCCTTCCAGTGAAAACTACGCTCACGCGCTCTGTCACAGCACGGCTAATCACCGGTTGGTTCACGATCCGGTTGGAATAGGATTTACTATCCTTTTGTGTCTGTCACTAACGCCCAGCCTTCAGGAGTTTGAAGCTCGTCACAGTCATTCAATCCTTGAATCCTACTCGGAATACCACAGACAAGGTTTAGACTTTCCGAATTCTCATGAATGCCGCCATCAGTTCTAGCTTATACCACGGAGATTCTGATTAAGGAATCTAAGAGATACTCATTCAATCGGATATAGAACGGAGGTGGTTGTCAGGCACACGTTCGTGGTTTGAGGAAGGTGATGAATGTCACAGATCATCACCTTCATCACAGTTAAGCGCGAATGAACATCTTAGATAGGAACAAGCGTGTTTGAATGGAAAACAGAAATACTTGCATTAATTCATCGAGACACAGCAGAGCTCCTCACCCCCAACAATGGGGTTTAGAGACTCATGCCGTCAGAGAATACAAAGTTTAGATCTAAAAATGTTATGAGATATAAAATAAGTCTCTAAAAGTTGTTTAAATACTAAACTAGTAGCCTAGGGTTACAAAATATGATTAGACTATGATGGATGATGCAGAGATCCACTTCTGGGGCCCACTTGGTGTGTGCTGGGCTGAGACTTAAGCAATTCACGTGCAGAGGCCATTTGTGGAGTTGAATGCCAGTTTTTATGCCAGTTTGGGCGTTCAACTCTAGCTTTTGCTCCTTTTCTGGCGCTGGACGCCAGAATTGGGCAGAGAACTGGCGTTGAACGCCAGTTTACGTCGTCTATCCTTGTGCAAAGTATGGACTATTATATATTGCTGGAAAGCCCTAGATGTCTACTTTCCAACGCAATTAGAAGCATGCCATTTCGAGTTCTGTAGCTCCAGAAAATCTACTTTGAGTGCAGGGAGGTCAGAATCCAATAGCATCAGCAGTCCTTTTTCAGCCTGAATCAGATTTTTGCTCAGCTCCTTCAATTTCAGCCAGAAAAATACCTGAAATTACAGAAAAACACACGACTCATAGTAAAGTCCAGAAATATGAATTTTTCCTAAAAACTAATGGAAATAAACTAAAAACTAACTAAAACATACTCAAAACTATATGAAATTAACCCCAAAAAGCGTATAAAATATCTGCTCATCACAACACCAAACTTAAACTGTTGCTTGTCCTCAAGCAACTTAGAAAAATAAAATAGAAGACTAATAAGTTGAGAAGCAATAATATCTCAGAGTTTTTGAGTGAAGCTCAGATTCTAATTAGATGAGCGGGACTAGTAGCTTTTTGCTTCTGAACAGTTTTGGCATCTCACTTTATCCATTGAAGCTCAGAGTGGTTGGCATCTATAGGAACTTAGAACTCAGATAGTGTTATTGAGTATCCTATTTCAGTATGATGATTCTTGAACACAGCTATTTTATGAGTCTTGGCCGTGGCCCTAAGCACTTTGTTTTCCAGTGTTACCACCGGATACATAAATGCCACAGACACATAATTGGGTGAACCTTTTAGATTGTGACTCAGCTTTGCTAAAGTCCCCAATTAGAGGTGTCCAGAGTTCTTAAGCACACTCTTCTTTTTGCTTTGGACCTTGACTTTAACCGTTCAGTCTCAAGTTTTCACTTGACACCTTCACGCCACAAGCACATGGTTAGGGACAGCTTGGTTTAGCCGCTTAGACCAGGATTTTATTCCTTTAGGCCCTCCTATCCACTGATGCTCAAAGCCTTGGGATCCTTTTTATTTGCTCTTGCCTTTTGGTTTTAAGAGCTTTTGGCTTTTTTCTGCTTGCTTTCTCTCTTTTTTTTTTTTTTTTGCAAGCTTTATTCTTTGCTGCTTTTTCTTGCTTCTAGAATCATTTTTATGATTTTTCAGATTATCAGTAACATGTCTCATGTTCATCATTCTTTCAAGAGCCAACATATTTAACAGTCTTAAACAACAAATTCAAAAGACATATGCACTGTTCAAGCATTCATTCAGAAGATAGAAAGCATTGCCACCACATTTAACTAATTAGAATTTCTCTTATTAAAACTCGAAATTTTATTGCTTCTTATTCAAAAGATCTACTATTTTATTCATGTTTAATGATGATGAGAAAAATAAACTATAGCTTAATTGGAGATAAAATCAAATAGATACTAATTACTATTATATGACTTCTAAGGTAAACTTTTATAAGGACACTGTCACAGAGTTAAGGCAGAAATTGGAAATTAACAACCTTTATTCTGGGGGCACGGGGGTTCCTCTGATCCTTGGGGTGCTTGGTCCTACAAGAGAAGACTTTTGGCGCTTCAGTTCCCTTAAGTCACGCCCCTGCTCCTCTTGTTCTTTAAACATATAGGTCAGCATTTGACTGTGTTCCTTCTGTTCTTTTATTATTTGCTCCATAGCTTCCCGTATCTTGGTGATGGACGTCTCAAGATATTCCCAGTATTCAGCTTGAGGGATCTCTGGGAGGAATTCCTGTGCTCTCTTCTTGATGGGATCCTCCTGTGCTTGTTGTCTCTCCATTGATGCTTTGGTGATTGACTTTTCAATTAGGATATATTCAGTTATTCCCATTCTTACTCCAGCGTCCTTGCAGAGCAGAGAAATCACGCTTGGATAAGCCAACCTGGCCTCTTTTGAATTTTTGTTAGCAATCTTGTAGAGTTCAGTGGAAATCAACTGATGAACCTCCACTTCCTTCCCCATCATGATGCAATGAATCATCACTGCTCTTTTAACTGTGACTTCAGATCGGTTGCTAGTGGGCAACAGAGAACGCCCAATGAAGTCCAGCCATCTTCTGGCGGCTGGTTTGAGATCCTCTCTCTTGAGTTGATTTGGGACACCCTTTGTGTTGGTGGTCCACTGATGAATGGATTTTTGATGGTATAGAATTTCACAAATGAATTCTCGTTGCAAGTATAGTTTCTAAACCAACAATAATCCTTTCATACAAAAGATTGTTTGTCACAAGTAACAAACCCCTAAAATTTATAACCGAAGTATTCAAACCTCGGGTCGTTCTCCCTAGGAATTACAATAAAGTGTCTTGTTATTGGTTTGAGTTGTTTTGGGGTTTTTAAGCTTTTGGACAAGAAATATAAATGGCAAAGAAAATAAACTAACAACTAACAAAGCTCTTGGCAAGATATGAGAACTAGAAGTCCTATCCTAGTTATCCTTCTCAATTGTGATGAGAATTGTTCATTGCTACCACTTAGTTAACCCTTACTAAAGAAAGGAAAGTCAAGTGGATGAATTGACTTGAGCCACAAGTCCTAGCCAACTCCCAAGGAAAGACTAGCTTTAGTGCACTCCAAACCAATTAGCAATCTCTCCAATTATCAATCAACAAAGGAATTAGATAACTCAAGTGTCACTAATTACTCTACCTAGGCCAAGAGGAACAAAATCTAACTAATAGCTATAAGAGACATTTCATCAAACACATAAAAGGCAATAAAAGTAAACAACATAAATTGCAAGAATTAAAGAGAGATCTAACTACAAAGGCAAGAGATCAACAATAGAAAAGCAAAGAAGAACAATTATTATGAATTACCTCTTATTGAATTGAAAGAATGTAGAGGGAACAATACTAGATCTACAACAAAATGCAAGAACAACATAAAGGAAATTACAACAAAAGAGTAGAAGAAGATGAATCTAACAACAAAGAATTGAAATGTAGAAGTAGAAGAAAGCAAAGATTAAACCCTAGCTCTAAGAACTAATCCTAATCCTAATCCTAATTCTAGAGAGAAGTGAGAGCTTCTCTCTCTAGAAACTACTTCTAAACTAATCCTAATGTGTGTGTAATGAATGGAATCCCCTTTTCTCTTCAATCCTTGGCTTTAAATAGCATCTTTGGCGCCAAAGTTGGTTGCAATTGGGCCTCACAACCCTTCAGAATTCGTTGGTTGCGAATTCATTAAAAAATCATATATCAGCACCGACGCGTACGCGCACAGCATGCGTACGCGTCCATGGGGTGATTCGCAGGTGCGCGCAAGCGCCAGGTGCGCGCGCGTGTCCATGGGCGAGTTCAACTTCTTTGACTTTTCATGATTTCTCCACTTTGCATGCTTTCCCTCTTCACTCCTTTGATCCATTCCTAGCCCTTTTCAGTCTGAAATCACTAACAAACATATCAAGGCATCTAGTGGAATCAAAGGGAGATTAAAACCATCAAATTAAGGGTTGAAAAGCATGTTTTCACATCTAAGCACAAATAAGGAGACAATCACAAAACCATGCTATTTCAATGGATAAATGAGGGTAAAAGGTATTAAAATCTCTTAGAATCAATACAAGATAAACCCTACAAATGGGGTTTGTCAACCTCCCCACACTTAAACCAAGCATGTCCTCATGCTTAAACCAAGAATGAAGTAAGGGTATGGCATTTATTCAATGGAAACTAGCTAAATGCAATCTACCTATATGCAACTATCTAAATGAATGCAAGTGCTTGGTCAAAATAAATCAATTCCCAAGAAACATATATGCACAAGGGCTAAGGACTAGCAAGTCTAATCCACAATTGAATTGAGTTATTAAATATTTTTACAAACTTGCATGAAGAATGATGATCATAGGTGAAAACATGTAATTGAGCATCAAACCCTCACCGGATGTGTTTACACTCTATTCGCTCAAGTGTTTAGGGTTGATTCACTCAATTCTCCTCTATTTCATGCTTTCCAAGAATTGTTTTTCTTCTAACAATCAACATTTATTTCATGCATGCATACAAGTATCATGAGGTCTTTTCATTGGTTGTAATGGGGCTAGGGTCAAGGTAGGATGCATATTTGGTCAAGTGAGCTTGAAATTTGAATCTTTGATAAGCTTAAACTTCCCACCTAACCTATGACATCCTATACAATTAAGTTCTAACCTAACTACCCATTTTCTCACTTTTTCACATACTCATGCATTTTCTTTTCATTTCACAACTCATATGCATTGATCTTATTGAGCTTCACCTTGGTGCATTTTGTCCCCTTTTTATTTCTTTCTTTTTCTTTTTCTTTCTTTTTCCATTTTTTTCTATACTTTTCATATATTTTTTTTTGTTTTTCTCATTTTTTCTTTCTTTCAAACTATATACAAGAGTACCAATGCATAAGGTCTATACATTTAATCAATACATGAGCATGTACCCAATTCCCAATATTTACAATAATAATACAAAACTACCCTTTTATTCACCCAATGTCCCAAGGTTCCCACACTTGAATGATACACACACTCTAGCCTAAGCTAATCAAAGATCCAAATAAGGACATTTATTATTTTTCGCTTTAAGGCTTGTAATGTGCTAAATTAAGAACAAGTGGGTTAATCGTAGGCTCAAATTTGGCTAACAATGGAAGATAAAAGGTAGGCTATTTGGGTAAGTGAGCTAAATGAAATGATGGCCTCAATCATATAAATGCATGAATACACAAAATAATGGAAATAAAGATTCAAACAAATCAAAGATTACAATCATAGAAAGAGAATAATGCACACAAGAAGGAAAAATAAGTGGTTGTAAGATGTAACCACACCGTTAGGCTCAAATCTCACAAGCTTGTGTTCTTAGCTCAAAACATGTTCCACAATATATATAATTCAAGCAAGTTCTATGAAAAGTTTTCACTCAAATCAATTGACATGCCCTATAGATAGAAATCTTGAAAAATTCTCATTATCTTGACTAAGCTTATTGTGTATACATATGCAAAAATAAGAAAATGCAGGTAAAAATCCTAAAATCCTAGAATGAAATGCAAAAGTGTTGGGATTAGAAATTTGTCACCCAAAATCGCCGACCGGTTGGACGACCTCCCCACACTTAAAAGTTTGCACCGTCCTCGGTGCACTCAAAGATGA
Source organism: Arachis hypogaea (assembly GCF_003086295.3). Classification (NCBI taxonomy): domain Eukaryota; kingdom Viridiplantae; phylum Streptophyta; class Magnoliopsida; order Fabales; family Fabaceae; genus Arachis; species Arachis hypogaea. The sequence continues at coordinate 82,740,615 of NC_092046.1, read as the reverse complement.
GCAAGGGGGTACGGCGAATCTCCAGATTGCTGCATGTTCTTTCTTCCGCTTCCATGTGTGCTTGTGGTGCATTGTTCATGAAAAATAAAAATATAACACCATAAGATGAGAAGATATGAAAGCAAAGAAGCATACATTGTTGGAATGAGGTAGATCACTAGAAATGAGTGAGTGAATTAGTGTGACATTAAGAAATATTAGGTGTGTGAATTCTAAATTGCGCAGTTTAGAATACACATTAGCATAAAAGCTATGTCACAAAAGAAGCATGCACTTCACTTATCCTAGTGTGCTTGAGATGCTTTAAGTAAGCTTGTAAGGTAAGACAAGCATTAGAGAAGCATGAAAGCATTCAAGTCAAACATATGGATGGATATAATCATGAAATACAATGCATTAAGGTAAATGCTCAACATTATCCATCAAGAGATTGCCTAATCAAAGAATACGGTTCAAATCACATGGTGGCTAGCTACAACATCCAATTCAAAAGAGTTATAAGCTCGAAGACAATTCTCATCACTTGGTATTTTTCAAAAGGTAAGCATGAAGAACTCAAAACCAAGTAACAAAATATAACCTCAATTATAGAATCCAACAAAGATTATCTAAAAACATTCATGCTAAAATAGCATTTAGGCAATAAGGGATATAGCAATGTATAGTAAACAAAGTCAATACTCCAACACTTATGATGAAAAGAGAGAAAATAAAAGGAAAACTAAATTAAAACTAACTAATCAACTAACTAACTAACTAATTTGTTGACTAAAATAAATGGTTGTCAATGGTGTTTGGAAGTGTTGGATGAGGGGTAGGAGAAAGGAGAAGGAGAGAAATAAAAAGAGGAGAAGAAAAGAAATGTGGTGAAGGAAGGAAATTCGCGCGTACGCGCGCATGCAGCGCGCGCGCGGATGGCTTATTTCGAGAGTGACGCGTACGCGTCATGTGCGCGTGTGCGCAAGTGGGGTTTGTGCCAGAGGCACAACGTTGGCACGGCGCAGGCACAACTCTCTGGAAAATGTATGGAGGTTGGAACTTCTCAATCCACGCGTACGCACGCATGGCGCGCGCGCGTGGATGGTCGAAAATGCTGGAAGTGCGCGTACGCGCCATGTACGCGTACGCGTGGATGGTGCTGCGTTTTTCAAAATTTTTTTTTTTTTGCACCAATCCAAGCATTCCAAACCTCCAAACAGCTACCAAAACACCCTAAAACCTTATTTAACATACTAAACTACCAATTAAACTCAACTATCTAAACAAAACATGAAATTAAACTAATTCTATCAATATGTACAAAAGAGAAAATGAAAGGATTTTACCATGGTGGGTTGTCTCCCACCTAGCACTTTTGTTTATTGTCCTTAAGTTGGACTTATGGGGAGCTCCTCATCAAGGTGGCTTGTGCTTGTACTCATCTTGGAACTTCCACCAATGCTTGGACTTCCAATAAGCTCCATCATTCAAGATTAATATCTTCAAGCTTTGATGGAGTTCTTCACAAACCATGGGATCCCAATGTTGATCCTCATGTGTTCCCGGATCCCATATTTTGTCTTCACACCCATCTCCAAGTTGATTATCATTAATCCATGTGGGTGGTGAGCAAGGTGAATTCTCAAGGAAATGACCAAACATCCTTCTAGACCCAAGCGATCTAGTTCTACACCAACTCTTACAATTAAGCTTTGAGCATGCAACCATAATGAACCTAGAATGATATTTCAAACCACTAACCATCTCCTTTTTACTCTTAAAGCCACAAATATGTCTTAGTTGACCATCCGTCTTAAGCAAACCATATTCAAGGGGAATAATAAAGCTTGAGCATAAGGAATTTACCCACTTGAATGAGAGAATGGATGGTGGTGGCTTGGGGAGAGGTATCTCCAATGTGCTAGCGAGCTTCACTCCCTTGTGTTCTTCCTTGTCAATCTCCACCTCTTCATAAACTTCTTCATTCTCAATCCTTTGTTCATCAACTTCATCTAGCTTGTCTCCATCACTCAAGTCATAAATGGGAGGTTGAGAGAAATCTACCTCCACATCACTTTTAAATTCATTGGGAGAGGATTCTTCAAATTCAAAGGATTATTCACCAAGAAGATTGGATGCATGATCTTCATCACCAAGGGAACTCAATTCTTGCTTCATTCTCTCCAAGTCTTCATATAGAATATGCCTTGGAGGTTGTGCACATTCCTCCTCAACATCAAATTTACTCTTCTTGGAGGGATTTTCTTTGATTTTAGCTTCCCATGGAAGTTCCGCATCTCCTAAGTCTTCAACCACTTCTTCCTCTTCTTCAATGGTCATAGGTTCCTCCAATTGTTCTAACACAAAGTAGCCTTCCTCCTTTTCCACCGGAGTTTCCAATCTCTCCTTCATGCTATGCTCTTCTTGAGCCATGGGAGTTCCTTGAGTGTCCAAAAGTTGGGATGCTAACCGGTTTACCACCGCATCCAAGGCGGTCATGAATTGTTGCACATCCCTTGTCATCTCCTCATGTCCTTGAAGAAGAACACCAAGGGTTCCATCCATTAGAGGTTGGAGTGGATAAGAAGGTTCATTGTCTTGGAGAAAGGGTTCATTATAGGAAGGTGGTTCTTCTTGGTGAGGTGGTGGTGTGTATTGAAGTGGTTCTTGGGAGTAGTAATCTTGGAATTGTGGTTCCATGTATGGCTCATATGGTTCAAAAGGAGGTTGGTATGGTGGGTAAGGATCATGGTCATATGGAGGTGTTTGTTGAAAATAGGCTTGTGAGTGTGGTTGAGGGTCATGTTGAGGATATGACTCATAGGCATATAGTGGTGGTTCTTGGAAATCACAAGGAGATCCACCATAGCCATTTGATTGATATGCATCAAAGAATGGCTCTTCCTCATAGTGCATTGGTGGAGGTTGTTGCCATGATGATTGATCATAAGCATATGGCTCTTCCCACCTTTGATTGTCCCATCCTTGATACACATCTCCATTATAGTCCTCATCACCTACAACATAGTTGTAATCACACTCATAGCCAAAATGAGAATTCATAATGGAAAGAGAAAACAAAAATCAAAAGATAATGGAAAATAAGAGAAATAAAATTCTACAACTAGCAAATAAAGCAAAAAGCAAGATATTCACACTATTCACATATGTACAATAACCAATAACATAACACCATTGCAAATCCCCGGCAACGGCGCCATTTTGATTAATGGATTTTTGATGGTATAGAATTTCACAAATGAATTCTCGTTGCAAGTATAGTTTCTAAACCAACAATAATCCTTTCATACAAAAGATTGTTTGTCACAAGTAACAAACCCCTAAAATTTATAACCGAAGTATTCAAACCTCGGGTCGTTCTCCCTAGGAATTACAATAAAGTGTCTTGTTATTGGTTTGAGTTGTTTTGGGGTTTTTAAGCTTTTGGACAAGAAATATAAATGGCAAAGAAAATAAACTAACAACTAACAAAGCTCTTGGCAAGATATGAGAACTAGAAGTCCTATCCTAGTTATCCTTCTCAATTGTGATGAGAATTGTTCATTGCTACCACTTAGTTAACCCTTACTAAAGAAAGGAAAGTCAAGTGGATGAATTGACTTGAGCCACAAGTCCTAGCCAACTCCCAAGGAAAGACTAGCTTTAGTGCACTCCAAACCAATTAGCAATCTCTCCAATTATCAATCAACAAAGGAATTAGATAACTCAAGTGTCACTAATTACTCTACCTAGGCCAAGAGGAACAAAATCTAACTAATAGCTATAAGAGACATTTCATCAAACACATAAAAGGCAATAAAAGTAAACAACATAAATTGCAAGAATTAAAGAGAGATCTAACTACAAAGGCAAGAGATCAACAATAGAAAAGCAAAGAAGAACAATTATTATGAATTACCTCTTATTGAATTGAAAGAATGTAGAGGGAACAATACTAGATCTACAACAAAATGCAAGAACAACATAAAGGAAATTACAACAAAAGAGTAGAAGAAGATGAATCTAACAACAAAGAATTAAAATGTAGAAGTAGAAGAAAGCAAAGATTAAACCCTAGCTCTAAGAACTAATCCTAATCCTAATCCTAATTCTAGAGAGAAGTGAGAGCTTCTCTCTCTAGAAACTACTTCTAAACTAATCCTAATGTGTGTGTAATGAATGGAATCCCCTTTTCTCTTCAATCCTTGGCTTTAAATAGCATCTTTGGCGCCAAAGTTGGTTGCAATTGGGCCTCACAACCCTTCAGAATTCGTTGGTTGCGAATTCATTAAAAAATCATATATCAGCACCGACGCGTACGCGCACAGCACGCGTACGCGTCCATGGGGTGATTCGCAGGTGCGCGTAAGCGCCAGGTGCGCGCGCGCGTCCATGGGCGAGTTCAACTTCTTTGACTTTTCATGATTTCTCCACTTTGCATGCTTTCCCTCTTCACTCCTTTGATCCATTCCTAGCCCTTTTCAGTCTGAAATCACTAACAAACATATCAAGGCATCTAGTGGAATCAAAGGGAGATTAAAACCATCAAATTAAGGGTTGAAAAGCATGTTTTCACATCTAAGCACAAATAAGGAGACAATCACAAAACCATGCTATTTCAATGGATAAATGAGGGTAAAAGGTATTAAAATCTCTTAGAATCAATACAAGATAAACCCTACAAATGGGGTTTGTCATCCACCTGGCTCCAGGGATACATATGTCCTCTAGAATCTTATCCAGGTCAATGTCTGCTCTCATCATCCTCCTGTTGAAGGAGTCTGGATCATCCTTTAGTTGAGGTATCTTTAAGATCTCTCTGATCTTGTCAGGGGTGGTATGAACAATCTTCCCTCTGACCATGGTCCGAAATTCATAGAAGGCAGTTCCAGATAGTTTTTGCTTGTCAGTCTGCCACATATTAGCATAGAACTCCTGGACCATGTTCCTTCCTACTTTCGTTTCAGGATTAGCTAGGACTTCCCAGTTCCTGATTCGAATTTGCTCCTGGATCTCCGGATATTCATCTTGTTTCGGATCGAATCTAACTTCCGGGATCACTGATCTCAGACCCATTACTTTAAGATAATGGTCTGAATGTTCTTTAGATAAGAACTTCCCTTGATTCCAAAGTGGTTTTGGAACGCTCTCTTTCTTGCCTCTTGGGGTGGGTTGTTTTCCTTTGGGAGCCATGATCTTAGTGATCTCGGATAAACACACCAAACTTAGAGGTTTGCTTGTCCTCAAGCAAAAGAAAAGAAATGAGAGGAATAGAAGGAGAGCTAGGTGCAATTGTTGATGGAGGAGGGGGTGGCCGAACCCAAATTTAAAGGGATAGGAGGGTGGGTTTTCGAAAAATTGGACAAAATAAGATAAAAAGATTGAGTTGAAAAAGATAAGATAGAAGATATAATTTAATTTTGAAAAGGTATGATAGATTTTTGAAAAAGATAAATCTGAATTTTGAAAAAGATAATATGGAAATTTTAAAAAGATATGGATTGGATTTGGAAAGATGGATTTGTTTTCAGAAAAGATTTTAAAAGAGTTGGATTGAATTTGCAAAGATGCCTGGTGCTTATAGATTAAAATACATTTAAAAAATTTTTTTGTGGTAGGGTTTTTAGAAATTATGGAATTTAGAAATCAGGGTTCTTGACATGTTCATGTAAAAAAAATCATGCATTGAAGCATGAAATTTGAAATTAAAATGGAAATACGTGTGGAAAAGATGAATTTGGCTCCTCCCTGCATTCCTGGCGTTTGAACGCCCAAACACTGCCTGTTTTGGGCGTTCAGCGCCCAATTGCTGCTCTCCTGGGCGTTCAACGCCCAGCTGCTGCCATTACTGGCGTTCAACGCCCAGTGGGTGCCCCTTTTTGGCGTTGAGCGCCCAGCTGCTATCATTACTGGCGTTTTCTTGCCAGTGAGATCTTTTTCTCTGTTTTGTGTGCCGAGGTCTTCTGTAAATGATTATTTACCCTGTTGTCAATGAACTCTATATAAACAAATAAAAATAAAAATAGAAATAGGGCAAAATGCTTAGAGGATTGTTGCCCCATGGCTGGGTTGCCTCCCAGCAAGCGCTTCTTTATTGTCTTTAGCTGGACCTTGCTGAGCTTTTAATCTAGCTTCAGCCTTGAGCATTCTTGCTCAATGTTGCCTTCAAGATAATGCTTGATTCTCTGTCCATTGACAATGAACTTCTTATCAGAATCAATATCTTGAAGCTCCACATAACCATATGGTGACACACTTGTAATCATGTATGGTCCCCTCCACCGGGATTTCAGTTTCCCGGGGAATAGCCTGAGTCTAGAGTTAAACAACAGGACCTTCTGTCCTGGTTCAAAGATTCTAGATGACAGCTTTCTGTCATGCCATTTTTTTTATTTTTCTTTATAAAGCTTGGCATTTTCGAAAGCTGTGAATCTGAATTCCTCTAGCTCATTTAGCAGGAGCAATCATTTTTCTCCTGCTAATTTGGCATCAAAGTTTAGGAATCTGGTTGCCCAGTAGGCCTTATGTTCCAGTTCCACGGGCAAGTGGCATGCCTTACCATACACGAGTTGGTATGGAGAGGTTCCTATAGGGGTCTTGAATGCTGTTCTGTAAGCCCACAGAGCATCATCCAAGCTCCGTGCCCAATCCTTTCTACGGGTATTTACTGTCCGTTCCAGGATTCTCTTTAATTCTCTGTTAGAGACTTCAGCTTGCCCATTGGTTTGTGGATGATATGGAGTGGCCACCTTGTGGCGAATTCCATACCGAACCATGGCAGAGTAAAGCTGTTTATTGCAGAAGTGAGTGCCCCCATCACTGATTAACACTCTAGGGACACCAAACCTGCTAAAGATATGTTTCTGGAGGAACTTCAGCACTGTTTTAGTATCATTGGTGGGTGTGGCAATAGCCTCAACCCATTTTGATACATAGTCAACTGCCACCAGAATATAAGTGTTTGAATATGATGGTGGGAATGGTCCCATGAAGTCAATTCCCCATACGTCAAACAACTCAATTTCCAAGATTCCTTGTTGAGGCATGGCGTGACCATGAGGCAGATTACCAGCTCTTTGGCAACTGTCACAATTACGTACAAACTCTCGGGAATCTTTATAGAGTGTGGGCCAATAGAAGCCACATTGGAGGACCTTGGTGGCTGTTCGCTCACCTCTGAAATGGCCTCCATATTGAGATCCGTGGCAATGCCACAGGATCCTCTGTGCTTCTTCTCTAGGCACACACCTACGGATAATTCCGTCTGCACATCTCTTAAAGAGATAAGGTTCATCCCACAAGTAGTACTTTGCATCAGTAATTAATTTCTTCTTTTGTATCCTGTTGTACTCCTTGGGTATGAACCTTGCAGCTTTATAGTTTGCAATATCGGCAAACCATGGTGCTTCCTGAATGGTGAATAAATGCTCATCAGGAAACGTCTCAGAGATCTCAAGAGAAGGGAGGGACGTCCCTTCCACTGGCTCTATCCGGGACAGATGATCAGCCACTTGGTTCTCTATCCCTTTTTTGTCTCTTATTTCTATATCAAACTCTTGCAGAAGCAATACCCATCTGATGAGCCTGGGTTTTGAATCCTGCTTTGTGAGTAGATATTTAAGAGCAGCATGGTCAGTATACACAATCACTTTTGATCCTACTAAGTATGATCTGAACTTGTCAATGGCGTAAACCACTGCAAGTAGTTCTTTTTCTGTGGTTGTGTAATTTTTCTGGGCATCATTTAGAACGCGACTGGCATAATAAATGACATGCAGAAGCTTGTCATGCCTCTGTCCCAATACTGCACCAATGGCATGATCACTGGCATCACACATTAGCTCAAATGGTAATGTCCAGTCTGGTGCAGAAATGACTGGTGCTGTGACCAGCTTAGCTTTCAGCGTTTCAAACGCCTGCAGGCACTCTGTGTCAAACACAAATGGCGTGTCAGCAGCTAGCAGATTGCTTAGAGGTTTTGCAATTTTTGAAAAATCCTTTATAAACCTCCTATAGAATCCTGCATGCCCCAGAAAGCTTCTGATTGCCTTAACATTGGTAGGTGGTGGTAATTTTTCAATTACCTCTATTTTTGCTTGATCCACCTCTATTCCCTTGTTTGAGATTTTATGCCCAAGAACAATTCCTTCAGTCACCATGAAGTGACACTTTTCCCAGTTTAAAACTAGGTTGGTTTCTTGGCATCTTTTCAAAACAAGTTTCAGGTGATCAAGACAGGAGCTGAATGAGTCTCCATATACTAAGAAGTCATCCATGAAGACTTCCAGAAATTTTTCCACCATGTCAGAGAAAATAGAGAGCATGCATCTCTGGAAGGTTGCAGGCGCATTACATAGCCCAAATGGCATCCTTCTATAAGCAAACACTCCGGATGGACATGTGAATGTTGTTTTCTCTTGATCCTGGGGATCTACTGCAATCTGGTTATAGCCTGAGTAGCCATCCAAAAAGCAGTAATAATCATGACCTGCTAGTCTTTCTAGCATCTGGTCTATGAATGGTAAAGGAAAATGATCCTTTTTGGTGGCTGTATTGAGCCTTCTGTAGTCAATACACATGCGCCACCCTGTAACTGTTCTTGTAGGAATCAGTTCATTTTTTTCATTATGAATCTCTGTCATGCCTCCCTTTTTTGGGACGACTTGAACAGGGCTCACCCAGGGGCTATCAGAAATAGGATAAATAATCCCAGCCTCCAGTAATTTGGTGACCTCTTTCTGCACCACTTCCTTCATGGCTGGATTTAGCCGCCTCTGTGGTTGAACCACTGGTTTGGCATTATCCTCCAATAGGATTTTGTGCATGCATCTAGCTGGGCTTATACCCTTAAGGTCACCTATGGACCACCCAAGAGCTGTCTTGTGTGTCCTTAGCACATGAATAAGTGCTTCCTCTTCCTGTGAATTTAAAGCAGAGCTTATGATCACTGGAAAAGTGTCACCTTCTCCCAGAAATGCATATTTCAAGGATGATGGTAGTGGCTTGAGCTCGGGTTTAGGAGGTTTTTCCTCTTTCAGAAGAGAGTTCAGAGGCTCTTTCATGTCCCCTGAATCCTCCAAATCAGGCTGAACATCTTTAAAGATGTCTTCCAACTCTGATTCGAGACTCTCAGCCATGTTGATCTCTTCTACCAAAGAGTCAATGAGATCAACTTTCATGCAGTCTGTTGATGTGTCTGGATGCTGCATGGCTTTGACAGCGTTCAACTTAAACTCATCATCATTGACTCTCAGGGTTATTTCCCCCTGTTGGACGTCAATGAGGGATCGTCCAGTCGCTAGGAAGGGTCTTCCTAGAATGAGAGTAGCACTCTTGTGCTCCTCCATTTCCAGCACAACAAAGTCAGTGGGAAAGGCGAATGGCCCAACTCTGACAATCATGTCTTCCATCACGCCTGATGGGTATTTAGTAGAACCATCAGCAAGTTGGAGACATATTCGGGTTGGTTTAACTTCTTCAGTTAAACCAAGCTTTCTGATAGTGGATGCAGGTATTAAGTTGATGCTTGCCCCAAGATCGCATAAAGCTGTCTTGGTGCAATTACCTTCTAATATGCATGGTATCAGAAAACTCCCAGGGTCTTTAAGCTTTTCAGGAAAGCTTTTCAGAATGACTGCACTGCATTCTTCAGTGAGGAGAACTCTTTCTGTTTCTCTCCAATCCTTCTTATGACTCAAGATCTCTTTCATGAACTTGGCATAAGAAGGTATTTGCTCAAGTGCTTCTGCAAATGGAATCTTTATTTCAAGAGTCCTTAGATAATCTGCAAAGCGAGCAAATTGCTTATCCTGCTCCTCTTTCTGGAGTTTTTGAGGATAAGGTATCTTGGCTTTATATTCCTCAACCTTAGTGGTTAAAGAAGCCTTTTTAGAGGGGTTGTTATCAGCACTTGTGTGTGTCTGATCCCTCATTGGCAATTGAGTGCAGAGTCAGAAACTGGAGTGACGTTAGACGCCAGCTCACTGTTTGTTCCTGGCGCCTGAACGCCAGAAATGTGCCCATTTTAGGCGTTCAATGCTGGATTCTGCCCCATTTGGGCGTTCAACGCCAGATTCTTGCCCATTTCTGGCGTTGAACGCCAATCCTGCCTTGTTTCTGGCGCTGAACGCCAGTTTTGGGCATGGTCTGGGCGTTCAGCGCCAGCCTTCCACCCATTTTCTGGCGTTTTAGTGCTAGAATTATTTTTCCCTGGGCTCTTACTGTCCTCAGGTGAATCTTTGGTGGGTTGCTCATTTCTTGAATTTTTGATGCCTTGAGGTGGGGTATTTAATGTTTTCCCACTTCTTAATTGAACTGCTTGGCATTCTTCTGCTATTTGCCTTGATAGCTGCTGCTTTGTTTGCTTAAACTGTTCGTCCATATGTATATTAGCTATCCTTGTCTCTTGTAGCCTGTCCTTAAATTCAGCTAGCTGCTTTGTTAGAAAATCCAATTGCTGATTGAATTCAGCAGCTTGTTTTACAGTACTGAATTCAGCAGTTACTGTTTTAACCTCTTCATTCATGGAAGGGTTGCTGCTTAGGTACAGATGCTGATTCCTGGCAACTGTATCAATGAGCTCTTGAGCCTCTTCAATTGTCTTTCTCATGTGGATAGATCCACCAGCTGAGTAATCTAGAGACATCTGAGCTCCTTCTGCAAGCCCATAGTAGAAGATGTCTAATTGAACCCACTCTGAAAACATTTCAGAGGGGCATTTTCGTAGCATCTCTCTGTATCTCTCCCAGGCATCATAAAGAGATTCATTATCTCTTTGTTTAAAGCCCTGGATGTTCAGCCTTACTGTGTCATCCTTTTTGGAGGGAAATACTGATTCAGGAATTTTTCTGTCAGCTGTTTCCATGTTCTTATGCTAGTCTTAGGTTGGTTATTTAACCACCTTTTAGCTTGATCTTTTACAGCAAATGGAAACAGTAATAGTCTGTAGACATCCTGATCTATTTCCTTATCATGTACTGTGTCAGCAATTTGTAAAAATTGTGCTAGAAACTCTGTAGGTTCTTCCTGTGGAAGACCGGAATACTGGCAACTTTGCTGCACCATGATAATGAGCTGAGGATTCAACTCAAAGCTACTAACTCCAATGGAGGGTATGCAGATGCTACTCCCATATGAAGCAATAGAGGGGTTAGAATATGACCCCAGAGTCCTTCTGGACTGTTCATTTCCACTTATGTCCATGATGGATAAAGGGATATAACTTGGATTGATTTACCTTTTTATTTATTTTATTTTATAGAAAGAGGACAACTTAACCAAAAATAAAAATAACAAAAATTATGATTTTCGAAAAAGTGAGGAGAGAGAAAGTGGTTAGGAGATTTTGAAAAAGATATGATTTGGAAAAGATTTTAAATTTTTTTTTTATATATAATTTTCGAAAATTTGTTTTAAAAATGGAGAGAAAAGATAATTTTGAATTTAGTGAGGAGAGAGAAAAACAATAAGATAGCACAAGATTTAAAATTTTTAGATCTAATGCTCCTTGTTTTTGAAAGTTTTGGAGGGAAAACACCAAGGAACACCAAACTTAAAATTTTCAGAAAACCACCAAAATTTTCGAAAACCAAAGGGAAATCAACAAGAAAACACCAAACTTAAAGTTTGGCACAAAATTTAATAGAGAAAATATTTTTGAAAAAGGTTTTAAAAAATATGATAGCCAATTACCATGAACATAAACACCACGTTCTAACTAACTGAGCTATAAATTTAAAGTGTTTTAACAAGGGATAAATAATAAAAGACTCTAAACCAAAAAAAAAGAGAAATTTTTCCTAATCTAAGCAACAAAATAAACTGTTAGTTGTCCAAACACGAACAATCCCTGGCAACAGCGCCAAAAACTTGGTGCACAAATTGTGAATCACACTTTTCACAACTCGTACCACTGACCAGCAAGTGCACTGGGTCGTCCAAGTAATACCTCACGTGAGTAAGGGTCGAATCCCACGGAGATTGTTGGTTTGAAGCAATCTATGGTTATCTTGTAAATCTTAGTCAGGAAGTCAATTATGTTTATCAGTTGAATTGCAAATAAACAATAGAGCATGGATTAAAGGTTACTTGTTATGCAGTAGTGGAGGCAAACGTTGGTGCAAACGTAGCTCATCTAACCCATCAATCATGGGTGCTCTTCCATGTTCTTTCTTGCCAAAATGTAGCCAACGTTTGACCTCACATTTGAGGCAAACGTTGGCTCAAACGTTGCAGTGCCCAGGAGTGCTATTTCTCTTCTTTTTGGCGCCAACGTTTGACCTCGCGTTTGAGGCAAACGTTGGCGCAAACGCTGGCTCCTTCCCCTGTTTCTTCTTCAACCAACGTTTGCCTCAACGTTTGAGGCAAACATTGGCGCAAACGTTAGCTCAAACGTTGATCCCTCTTTTCAAGCCCATTCTTGCAACCTTCCTCCAAGCTTTATTCCACCTATCATCAATCAACAATTGTATCAAAGCTATGCCATAATCATGAGAGTTATTCTTATTCTTGTCATATGAGCAATTATGGCACAAAAACTCATGAAAATGCATCAATTTATCCATGGTTGATTGAATCAAAGGAAACATGAAATTCAACCCAATTGGCTTACTTATGGCTTAAGAAAGTGCATAAAACTAAATGAAAACAAAGGAAAAAGACTAGTGAAACTAGGCTAAGATGACTTGTCATCAAGGCGTCCTTCGCGAAATTGTGTTGGGTGTCTTAGAGGGGATCTTGTGCGCTGCTGGAAAGTAGTCGCGGCAGCATCCCCTCCGGGCTCGGCCTCGCGGCCTGTTCCACTTTGGACCAGTACGAAGTCCATGGAACTTCCCCACAGACGGCGCCAATGTTTGGTAGGTCGGGTACCGGACGGATCGGGTGAATATCCTGATCAACAAAGGGGAAGTCGTCTAGTTGTACGTCTCTGGGTTGGAGTAGGCGAGGTCCCGAGCTCTTCAGATGTGAAAGGGGGGTGTCACCTACAAAGACACTCCGACACTCTAGTCAGTCAAGTGTGCAGGTGAAAAGGGGGTGGTTGGTATGTGACGTACCTTGGGGAAAGGGTAGATCCTTCCCCATTTATACCGTGTCAGAGGTGGGCCCTGCAGGGACAGGCCCACCTTCTTCGAGGCCTCCCTTGCACAGCTGTGGCGAAGCTGTCAGGGACGCGTGTTAGGGACGTGTGTCCGGGTCGAGGTCTGAGCGTCTCGCCCCCAACCGTTCAGGTCGGGTGTTTCTCGGGTCGGGCCAGCCCGTAAACTGCTTGGGCCAGGCCGTAACAGAAGGTAACTTAGGAATTCTTGAGTTGCTAATGTCCAAGTGATTGATAGTTGGTAGCCATTGACTCTAGCTCTCATTAATTTAATTAGTGAATAGCTAGGACTTATGGACTTGGATTGATACAACTCATTTGACTTTCCTTTACTTGTTAGAGGATGACTTAATGGGATTGATCCTTGCAATTATCATGTTGTGGTTAGTGATAAGGATAGAGAGCCTTGACCAGGAAACCTTGCCAAGACCTTTTTGTTATTTGATTTCCATTACAATTTACTTTTCTTGTTTCTTATCCAAAACCCCAAAATATACATGTCCATAGCCAATAACAAGAACATTACCCTGCAATTCCTTTGAGAGACAACCTGAGGTTTAAATACTTCGGTTATTAGAATAACTAGGGGTTTGTTACTTGTGACAATCAAATTTTTGTATGAAAGTGTTATTTGTTGGTTTAGAAACTATACTTGCAACGAGATTTCATTTGTGAAATTCTTTACCACACAAAAATTCCATTCATCAAAATGGCGCCGTTTCCGGAGAATGGCGATGGTGTTAGGTTATTGGTTATTGTATATATGTGAATATTGTGAATAGTTTTATTTTTGGATTGCTTGTTAGTTTTTTGCTAGTTTTAGGACTTTGTTGCATTCTTTCTTATTAGCTTTTGTTTCTTATTTTCTCTTTTCACTATGAATTCTCACTTTGGCTATGAGTTTGGTTCTAACTATGTTGTAGGAAATAAGGACTACAATGAGGATGTGTATCAAGGATGGGACAATCAAAGGTGGGAGGAGCCATATGCATATGATCAATCTTCATGGCAACAACCTCCACCAATAGACTATGAACAAGAGCCATTCTATAATGCACACCAATCAAATGGCTATGGTGAATTCCCTTGTGACTTTCAAGAACCACCACCATATGCCTACGAACCATACCCTCAACATAGCCATCCACCACACTCACAAGCCTCATTTCACCAAACACCTCCATATGACCCAAATCCATATCCATCCTACCAACCACCTTTTGAACCATATGAGCCATACATGGAACCACCATTCCAATATCAATACTCCCAAGAACCACCTCAATATACACCACCATACCCTTACCAAGAACAACCACCTTCCTATTATGAACCCTTTCTCCAAGACAATGAACCCTTTTATCCACTCCAATCCTCAATGGATGAAACCCTTGGCCTTATAATTCAAGGGCAAGGAGAAATGCAAAGGAAGACACTAGAATTTGTGGCTACCTTGACCGAGGTAGTAAGCCAATTAGCCTCCCAATGCTTGAGTACTCAAAGCACTCCCATGGTCACATGTGGAGAATCAATCGAAGAGTATAGCATGAAGGAGAGATTGGAAACTTCGGTGGAGAAGGAGGAATGCTATGTTGTGTTAGAGTAATTGGAGGAGCCTATAATCATTGAAGAAAAGGAAGAAGTGGTTGAAGACTTAGGAGATACGGAACCTCCTTGGGAACCTAGAGTTGAAGAGAACCTCTCCAAGAAGATTGAATTTGATATTGAGGACGAGAGTGCACAACCTCCAAAACAATTTTTGAATGAAGACTTGGAGTGAATGAAGCAAGAATTGAGTTCCCGTGGTGATGATGATCATGCATCCAATCCTCTTAGTGGTGAATCCTTTGAACATGAAGAACCTTCTCCCAATAACATAGAAGGCAATGTGGAGGTAGATTTTTCTCATCCTCTCATTTATGATTTGAGTGATGGAGAAGAGTTAGATGAAAATGATGAACAAAGGATTGAAAATGAAGAAGTTTGTGAAGAGGTGGAGGTTGACAAGGAAGACCACAAGGGAGTAGAGCTTGTAAGGATATTGGAGACACCTCTCCCCAAGCCATCACCATCTATTCTCTCATTCAAGTGGGTAAACCTCTTATCTCTAAGCTTCATTATCCCACTTGAATATAGTTTGCTTAAGACGGATGGTCAATTTAGAAATATTTGTGGCTTTAAGAGCAAGAGAGAGATGGTTAGTGGTTGGCATTGTAAAGCAAGGCTCATCATGGTGACATGTTCAAAGCTTAATAGAAAGGGTTGGTATAGTGCTAGATTGCATGGGTCTAGGAGAAGTTTGGTCGCTTAAATGAGAATTCTACGGTCGTACCACCCGGATGGACTAATAATGATGATCAACTTCAAGACGGGTGTGAAAATAAAGTGTGGGATCCCGGATTACAAGACGAGGATCAACTTTGGAAGCCCCAAGCTTGTGAAGAACCCCATCAAGACTTGGTGCAACTCATGAGAAATCTTGGGACACAATGGAGAACCAAGCATTGGTGGGAGTTCCAAGAAGAATTTAAGCACAAGCCACCTTGAGAGGAGCTCCCCATAAGTCCAACTTAAGGACAATAAAACAAATGTGCTAAGTGGGAGACACCCCACTATGGTAAAATCTTTCCTTTTTCTCTTTTGTACATATTGGTAGAATTAGTTTAAATTCATGTTTAGATTAGTTTGTTGAGTTGGTTTGGTAGTTTAGTATGTTAAATAAGGTTTTATGGTGTTTTGATAGCTGTTTGGAGGTTTGGTATGCTTGGTTTGGTTCAAAAACAGAAAAATTTTGAAAAAAAAAAAGAGCACCATCCACGCGTACGTGCACCTCACGCGTACGTGTGCCTCAAGCGTTCTCTCCCATCCACACGGACGCATCCCTCACGCGTACGCGTGGATACCAGATTTTCACCTCCCAGCTAAGGACCCGAGAGTTATGCGAACACTGCGCGCGCATTGTGCCTGAGGCACAAACCAACTGATGCGTACGCGTACACGACGCGTACGCGCCACTCTCGCCATAACCCATCGACGCGCGTGCGGCATGCACGCGTATGCGTGGGTGTTCTTCCTTCACTACACTTCTTTTCTTTTCCTCTTTCCATTTCTTTCCTTCTCCTTTCTTCTTCTCTTCTCCTATCCCTCATCCAACACTACTAAACACCATCTATAACCATTCCTTTTAGTTAGTTAGTTGTCTAGTTAGTTTTATTTTTGTTTACTTTTTGTTTTAATAATAAGTGTTGGATTATTAATTTTGTTTACCATTAATTGCTGCTGAGTACTAAAAAGAATGTTATCTTAACATCATTGTGTTTATAATCTTTGTTGGATTCCTTGATTGAGGTTATATTCTGCTACTTGGTTTTAAGTTCTTCATGCTTACCTTTCGAGAATACCGAGTGATGAGAATTGCCTTCAAGCTTGTAACTCTTCTTGAATTGCATGATTTGGCCACCATGTAATTGGAATCATTTTCCTCGAGTAGGGAATTTCTTGATGGTTGATGTTGTGCATTCATCTTAATACATTGTGTTTCATGATTATATGCACCCATATGTTTAGGGCTTGAATGCTTTCATGCTCCTTCATTGCTTGTTTGGTTGTTTAACCCACAAGTTTAAAGCATCTCAAGCGCACTAGGATGAGTGAACTGCATGCTTCTTTTGTGACATCGCTTCCTATGATAGTGTGTGTTCTAAAAGGCGCCTAATTTAAGATCCACACACCTATCTTTCATTAATGTCACACTAATTCACTCACTCAATTCTAGTGATTTATCTCATTCCAACAAGTTACGCTTCGTTGCTTTTGTATTTTCTTATCTTACGGTGTTATTTTCTACTTTTCATGAATGATGCACCACAAGCAACAACAGAAATGACGGAAAGAACACGCAGCAAACCGGTTGACCCACCAGCTGAAGGTGGCAATCCGGAGAGTCACCGTACCCCCTTGCTCATCTTTGAATGCACCAAGGACGGTGGAAACTTTTAAGTGTGGGGAGGTTGTCCAACCATTCGGCGTTCTTGGGTGACAAGTTTCTAATCCCAAAACTCTTGCATTTCATTTTAGGTCTTTTAGGATTTTTTTTGTTGCATTTTCTTATTTTTGCATGTATACATAATAAGCTTAGTCAAAATAATAAAATTTTTCGAGAAATTATCTATAGGGCACCAATTGATTTGAGTAAAATCTTTCATTGAATTTCCTTGAATTGTATATACATTGCGGAACATGTTTTGAGCTAAGAACACAAGCTTGTGAGATTTGAGCCTAATGGTGTGGTTACATCTTATAACCACTTATTTTCCCTTCTTGTGTGCATTATTCTCTTTCTATGATTGTAATCTTTGATTTGTTTGATTCTTTATGTCTATTATTTTGTGTAGACATGCATTTATATGATTGAGGCCATTATTTCATTTAGCTCACTTACCCAAAGAGCCTTACCTTTTATCTTCCATTGTTAGCCAAAATTGAGCCTACGATTAACCCACTTGTTCTTAATTTTAGCACACTACAAGCCTTGAAGCGGAAAATAATAAATGTCCTTAATTTGGATTTTTGATTAGCTTAGGCTAGTATGAATGTGTAACATTCAAGTGTGGGAAAACTTGGGACATTGGTTGAATAAAAGGGTAATTTTGTTTTTTGTTGAAAATATTGGGAATTGGGTGCATGCTCATGTATTAATCAAATGTTAGACCTTATGCATTGATGTTCTTGTATATAGAAAAAAAAGGAGGAAAAAACAAAAGAAGAAAGAAAAAAATATGGAAAAGAAAAGAAAAAATAGAAAGAAAAGAAAAAGAAAAAGAAAGAAATAAAAAGGGGACAAAATGCCCCAAAGTAAAGTTCAATAAGAATCAATGCATAAGTGTTGTGAAATGAAAAGGAAATGCATAAGTGTGTGAAAAAGTGAAAAATTGGTAGTTAGGTTAGTTTGGAATTGTATAGGATGTCATAGGTTAGGTGGAAAGTTTAAGCTTATCAAATATTCAAATTCTAGTCCACCTAACCGTATATGACCCTACCTTGACCCTAACCCCATTACAACCTTGAGAAAGACCTCATGATAATTGTATACATGCTTTGAATATTTGTTGATTGTTAGATGAAGAACAAATCTTGGAAAGCATGAAATAGAGGAGAATTAAGTGAATCAACCTTAAACACTTGAGCGAATAAAGTGCAAACACATCCAGTGAGGGTTCGATTGCTCAATTATATGTTTTCACCTATGATCATCTCTTTTCATGCAATTTTGTAAAAATATTTAATAACTCAATTCAATTGTGGTTTGGCATGGTTGTTAATACCTTTAGCCCTTGTGCTTATATATGTTTTCTTGGGAATTGATTTATTTTGACCAAGCAATTGTATTCATGTAGATAGTTGCATATAGGTGGATTGCATTTAGTTAGTTTACATTGAATAAATGTTGATACCCTTTGCTTTCTCTTGGTTCTAGCATGAGGACATGCTAGGTTTAAGTGTGGGGAGGTTGATAAACCCCATTTTTAGGATTTATCTTGTGCTTAATTTGGAGGATTTTATGACATTTTACCCACATTTATTCAATGAAATAGCATGGTTTCATGATTGTCTCCTAATTTGTGCTTAAGTGTGAAAACATGCTTTTTAGGCCCTTAATTGCCAATTTTGATTCACCTTTGATTCCACTAGATGCCTTGATGTGTGTGTTAGTGATTTCAGGTTGAAAAGGCTAGGAATGGATCAAAGGAATGGAGAAAAAAGCATGCAAAGTGGAGAAATCATGGAAAAGTAAGGATTTGGGATGAGATCAACGACGCGCATGCGCAGCAGACGCGCACGCATGAAATGATGAGGTCGCATGGCGACGCGTACGCGCACATGATGTGTGCGCGTGGATGGAAAATTGTCAAGCGACGCGTATGCGTGACGTGCGCGTACGCGTCGATATTCGCACGTGACCCACTTAAAGTGAATCCGCTGGGGACAATTTCTGGGCTTCCCAGGCCCAAATTCAACCCATCTCTGATGCTATTTAACCCAAGGAATGAAGGAGAATCACAAGTCTGGACACACTAGTTTAGTTTTAGTTTAACTTTTAGAGGGAAAGTTAGTTTTAGAGAGAGAAGCTCTCACTTCTCTCTAGAATTAGGATTAGGTTAGATCTAGATTAGAATCTCTTAGGTCTAGGTTAAGTTCATGCTTTGATTTACTTTTCCCTTTGTAATTCTTCTTCTTCTACCTCTCTTCTCTCTAGTTTAGCATTTAATTCATGTAATTCTCTACTTTTATGTTGATGCTTTTTTGTTTCTTCTATTTCTCTTTTGATGCAATTTATGATTCATGTTCCTTTATTGTTGAATTGCTTTACTTTTCTTTTATGCCTTCCATGTGTTTGATGAAATGCTTGGTTGGATTCTAGTATAGATTTTTCTTCTCTTGGCCTAGGTAGAGTAATTAGTGACTCTTGAGTTGTCTAATGCATTTGTTGATTGAGGATTAGAAGTTGCTAGTTGATTTGAATGCCTCTAAAGCTAATCTTTCCTTAGGAGTTGATTAGGACTTGAGGAATCAAATTGATTTATCCACTTGACTTTCCTCCATGGTTAGAGGTTAACTAAGTGGGAGCAATGGACAATTTGATGTCACAATTGAAGAGGATAACTAGGATAGGACTTCTAGTTCTCATACCTTGCCAAGAGCCTTTCTAGTTGTTAGTTTATTTCTTTTGCCATTTACATTTCTTGACTATTATCTCAAAAACCCCAAACATACCTCATAACCAATAACAAGAACACTTTATTGCAATTCCTAGGGAGAACGACCCGAGGTTTAAATACTTCGGTTTATAATTTTAGGGGTTTGTACTTGTGACAAATAATCTTTTGTATGAAAGGATTATTTGTTGGTTTAGAAACTATACTTGCCACGAGATTTCATTTGAAAATTCTAAACCACACAAAAATCCAATCATCAGGTGGAAGGGGCTTCAACTCCATTTTCTGCTCATGGCTAGGCACTTGGTCTTCTAGAGCCATTGGTGGTGGCAAGGTATCTTCAGTAAGCTCAGAGGGTTTCCCCACACTTGCACCTTGCTCCATGTACATCTCTTCTACTTCTTCTTGGTGAATTGCAGCTATAGTTTCATCAATGATGTCGCACTAGAAGACGGAATGATCTTCTGGGGGTGCTTCATAGCTTCATCCAGGTTGAAGCTCACTGCTCTACCATCTATCTCAAAAGAGTAAGTTCCTAAGAAGGCATCCAATTTGAACCTTGAAGTCTTCAGAAATAGCCTTTCAAGAAGGATAGACGATGGTCTTCTTGAGTCATTAGGGGGTATTTCCAAAATATAAAAGTCAATAAGAAATGTGAGCCCCTTAATGCTCACCAGCACGTCCTAAGCAACTCTAACCACTGATATTATACTTTTATCTACCAAAACAAAATGTACTGCCGACCTTTTTAAGGGAGGGAGCCTCAAGGTATCATATATAGATAATGGCATAATACTCACACACGCAACTAAATCACACATGCAGTTAGAAAATTTTACACCCTCAATAGTAATAGTAACCATGCATAGACCCGGATCACTACATTTTTCCGGTACAGCACCCATTAAAGCAGAAATAGAGCTACCTAGTGGAATAGTTTCTAACTCATGTATTTTATCTTTATTCATGCATAAATCTTTTAGAAACTTAGCATATTTAGGTACCTGGCGAATGGCATCAAAAAGGGAAATAGTTGCCTCAACCTTTTTGAAGATCTCCACTATCTTGGGGTCGAGCTCCATCTACTTTCTGGATTTCCTAGCAAGGTGTGGAAATGGAATGGGAATGGCTTCTCTTGTAACTTCATCTTCTTTTGGCACTCCATTCCTTGGTTGAGCTACTTCTTCTTCAACCATATATTGTGCTTCCTCCTCTTCTTCAACATCCTCTACCTCAACAATGTCTTCAGTTTGAATGTCTTCATTTGAGCATGGCTCCTCATGACTCCTCTCTTGCAGTGTGGTTTCGGACCTCAAAGTAATGGCATTGATTCCACATTTGGGGTTGGGTAAAAGTTGAGAAGGAATTGCACTAGAGCTTGAAGGTTGATTGTTAGGGGTAGATAATGAATCCATCCGAGAGATGAGCGCTTGTAAAGTAGCGTTCAGACCATTTATAGTAGAGTTAAGTGTATTCTGAATGTCTTGTTGTCCTTGCACAAGAGAGCGAAGCATCACATCATTAGAAGAGGAAGGGGGTAAATGTTTTGAGGGGCCTGCTGTTGGTTGTTCTGAGGCGCTTTGGACTGCCTTTGGTGAGGTGTTCGGTAAGGCTAGTTTTGGTTCTGCTGTCTGTTGTTGTTGTTGTTCCACCTCTAATTTTCACCGTTGTCTCTGCCTCCTCGGTTATAGTTGTCCCTCCATCCTTGGTTGGAATTATCTCTCCACCCCTGGTTGGAATTGTCTCTCCAGCCTTGGTTGGAGTTATCTTGCTAACCTTGATTGTAGTTTTCACCTTGGTTATAATTGCCGTCTTGTTGATAATATCCTTGATTCGGGCGGTCATAGAAATTATGGGTAGCTGCCAAGGTGTTGTCTTCTTGTTGGAGCCGCGGACACTCATCAGTGTAATGAGTATGGCAGGCACATATTCCGCACACTCTCTGAGGAACCAACTGTTGACACTGTTGTTGTGGGGGAGGCTGAGGTTGTTGTTGATTCAGCTGTAGCTGCTTCAGTATGTTGGTCATCTCTCCCAGAGTCTGTGTGAGAGCAGCAGTCTCACTACTAGAGGAAACCTCCGCAATAGCCTTGGGATGGTTGTTCCTGTGCCTGACATTCCGTGTAGACTCAGCTAGATCGATGATCAGTTGCCACGCTTCTGTCATCGTCTTGTACTTCTTTAGAGAGTCATTACTCGCAGCATCTAGTGTAGTCTTGTCTTGAGGCTTCATGCTTTGTGTGAAGTAGCTAATCAACACCAACTGGTCAATCTTGTGGTGGGGGCATGAGTCTAGGAGATTCCTAAAGCGTTCCCAATACTCATAAAGAGTCTCTGATTCTCCTTGAATAATGCAAAAAATTTTTTTCCTCAATCTATCTGTAACTTCAGCTGAAAAATACTTGTCCGGGAATTCCCTTTTGAGAAGATCCCAATTAGTAACAACTCCCTTGCCTTCCCCTCAAGAGAAAACGGAAAGGCATATAGCCAAATAGTAGTTTCATCTGCACCATGATGCCTAGCAGTTGAACAGGCTGTCTAAAAATCTCTGAGGTGCCTTATAGGATCTTGAGCAGGTAAGCCATAAAACTTGGGTATTAGGTTGATCAGTGCAGTCTTTAGTTCAAAATCTGCAGACAGATTTGGATGACGCACTTGATACGGTTGTAGTGTAAAGTCTAGAGCTCCTGCTTCCTGGAGAGTAATCCTTCTAGGCTCCGCCATATTACCTGCACATAAATCAACAGAATCAGTAGAAGATGAGCTTGTTTCTTCCTCAAATGGCGCTTCAGATTCGCTCTCAGATAAGACTGGTGAATTAGTAGTAACCATTTCACCACCCTCAGAGGCTAACCAACGCTGAGCTCGCCTAATACGTGAAATAGTCTTTCAATTTCAGGATCAAACGCGGCTAAGCTCGGATCAAGTAGTGAACGCGTCATTCAATGAAAGAAACATACAGCTCATGGTAATTAAATAAAATAAAATACGCAAATATGTAAAATTAAAAATATTTACACCAACTAACCAATAATTTAGCACACTATTGCAACTCCCCGGCAACGGCGCCAAAATTTGACGTGCGTAAAATTGCCGATTAAGAATTTATAGTGAAAATAGTGTTGCAAGCACAGTTCTTAACCGACGAAAATTCCGCTTATCAATTTAAAAAGGGTTGTCACAAATTAAGAATAAAATACTGGGAGTAGAATTCCCAGGTCGTCTCCCAACGAGTTGACAAAAGAGTGCTATTTTATCAGTGAGGAATTTTTCCGAGAAATTTTAGAGTTGGAGAACGGGAAATTAAAATAATTATGAATTAAAGCAATGAAAATTAACAAGAGAATTTATATAATCAAAATAAAAGCCTTAACCGGGAGAAGATTAATCGGAAGTTCTATCCTTGTTAGATTTTCTCAAGTATGATAGTAAGAGGTTGTTGTTTTTACTTAGTTAACCCTTACTGAATAAAGGAAAGTCAAGCAATTGAGCCAACTCCAATTCACAAGTCCTAATCCTCTCCTATGGAAGGATTAGCGTTAGTGAATAGAGAGTTGGCCAACAACTTCATATTAAAATCAATATTTGAGTATTCCAACTCAAGGGTCTCTTTTTAATCAACTCCCAAGTCAAGTTAGGAGTCTACTCCATTAACATGAATGCCATTTTCATAAACGATAAAAGGGAATAAAAAGAAGACATGGAAATTCAAATAAAGTAATAACAGAAAATTAATTAAAGATAAAAATAATTCTTTGCATTAATAAATTCCAAAACCATAAACATCCATATCTGAATAGAGTTAATGGGTAATTAAAAGAGTAAGAGAATAAGGAAACAAACTAGAATAATGGAAACTTCAACGGAGGTAGTAACTCTTCTCAATATCCAAATCAAAAGCAATAAAATCTAAAACTATGAATATGAAGAAGCCTAGAGGAAGTAGTAGTTTCTCTCTAAGATTCAAACTAAAAACTAAAACTATCTGAATGAGAATGTGTGTTGAGTCTCTGCCTGTCCCCTGGCTCTAGTCTGTGTTTCTGGGCCAAAAATTGGGCTCAAACTCAGTCCAAAATCGCCGCCAGTGTCTTCTGCGATTTCTGCACGTGGCACATGTCACGCGTACGCGTCAGTCACGCGTACGCGTCAAGTACGCGCACGCGTCGCCATGCAAATTTGCTTTTCGCGCGCACGCTAGTCATCTCCTTAGTTTCTTGTGTTCCTTCCATTTTTGCAAGCATCCTTTCCATCCTCTAAGCCATTCCTGCCCTATAAAGCCTTAAAATACTTAACACATAGATCACGGCATCGAATGGTATAAAAGGACATTAAATTACACAATTTAAAGGCGTAGGAAGCAAGTTTTCAGTCATAGAACAGAATTAGGAAGGAATTGTAAAATCATGCAAATTGTATGAATAAGTGTGTAAAGACTTGATAAAAATCACTCAATTTAGCACAAGATAAACCATAAAATAGTGGTTTATCAATGCCCTCTGTTCGCAGTGCCAGCACGCCTTGTGCGCGCGCATTCCCTTGTTTTCTGCGACCTGTGCGTGCGCACGTACCTGTGTGTATGCACACATGCTCTTTTTCGCACTCTTTGTGCGGACGCACAGACGTGTGCATCCGCTCGCCAACTTGCTTCCCTTCTGCTAGGAGCGTTGGCACAGCCTGTGCGTATGAACCCCTGCCCTCTTATGCTTCTGTGCGCGCGCACGAACTTGTGTGCGCACGCACACATGACCCTTTCCCAAAAAAAGAAAAACTCCTGTGCGTGTGCATAGCTTTGTGCGCACGCACAACCTTCAACACCCCCTTTGCTCGCAACACACGCACCCCTTGTGTGTGGGATCACCTCCCTCTTTTCCCTTCTGTGCGTCCGCACACGCCTCTGTGCATGCGCACAGACCCTTATGCCCTTTCTGTTTGCAACGCCCGCACGTTGTTGTGCGCGCGCACAACCGCATTTTCCACCTAGTGTGCGTACGCACACCCCTGTGTGTACACACGCCCCTGTTTTCACCCACTTTACTCCTTCTCTTCTTTTCTCTTCTACCCCACTCTTCTCTTGCTTGCCTTCTGCTCTACTTGTTCTACTTTGTTTTGTTTGTATTTCATTTTTATTTTGGTAATTATATTAATTTCTTAGTTGTTTATTAATTAAATAAGTTGCAAGTATTTACTTGATGTTGATTGGGTTGCTTCTTGTTTAAGTTTTGGTGATGAATTTGTGCACTGAGCATTAAAGCCTTCTTTAATTGCCTAATTGAATTGTTAGTTTGATTCATATGTTGTCATGACCATATGCATTAAACTTTATCCTTGTTCGGCATTATGAATTGTGCACTTTTACTTTAGTGAATTGAGTTGAGCTATTTATTCATCATGGTTTAAGTGAATATAATCACATAACAAGGTATTTGTTCCTTGTTAATGCTTTGCATTTTTTGAGTCGACTTGACTTGATTCTTATCAAGACTTGTCACTTTTTCTAACAAGCACCTTATACATGTGATTATTTCATTATTCCTAAGAATGAATAAGTAGTCTTTTTTCATCATTGAATTGGTTATTGTTAGTTGTGCTATTTTCTATTAATTTTGTACTTTCACTTGCACAATTTCAATATCCAATAGCTCAAATACTCAATTCACTTTGGTTGTGGTTACCTAGGTTGTTTGTACTTTAAGTTTTTCTTATCTATTATTTGCAACCTAGGACTACTTAATTGAGGAACATGATATTTATTTTGCTTTTGTGGTTATTGTTTTAATTGATCAATGTGTTGTGTTCTAAATTGTGTGCGCATTTAGAATACACATATTGCCTTTTATCATACCAGACACATCTTACCTTTCCTCAATTGTTGTTTCTTTGTCAACGAGCAACCGGAACCCCTGGAGCCCACCGGCTGAAGGTGGAGTCTCATAGTCCTTCATCCCCCGGATCATGTGCATGCACGGAGGACCGTGCACAATTTAAGTGTGGGGGAGGATCGCCAACTTCAAGGGGGGTAAAATTCTTCTCTTACACACTCTGCAATATTCTTTTTTGTTCTTTTCTCTTCAATTTTTGCAATTTTGTTCTTATTTGCACTTTGTTTGATTTGGTTTGTTTGTATATATCTCTTTAGTGCTTATAACTTTATTTTAGTAACTTTTTGCATGTTGCATGTTAGATTGAATAAGTTTGGTAAAAACTATCTGCACTTAGTTACTCATTTTCTGTAAACCCTAGTTACTAGTTTAGTATAAAAACTACTTTTAGGAATTTATTTTATATCTTTGGACGTTTAGTCCTTAGACCTTAGTCTTTTAACCATATTATGTTCTCATAGACCAATGTACACGTTTGGAGGCTGGCCTCATGGCCATGCCTAGACCTTTCACTTATGTATTTTCAACGGTGGAGTTTCTACACCCCATAGATTAAGGTGTGGAGCTCTGCTGTTCTTCATGAATTAATGTAATTACTACTGTTTTCTATTCAATTCACGCCTACTTCTTCTCCAAGATATACTCTCGTACTTAATTCAGTTAAGTCAGAATGAAAGGGTGACCCGTGACAATCACCCAATCTTTGTTACTCGCTTAGCCAAGGTCGCGTGCCTGACAACCATAAAGCGATCTACACGATGTTCAACGTAGTCATTAGATGATAGCTGGAGTATATTCTCTTGGGTTTCTAATTTAAGATTATAACCTTCGTGGTATAGGCTAGAATTATTGGCAGCCATTCCTGGGATCCGAAAAGTCTAAACCTTGTCTGTGGTATTCCGAGTAGGATCCAGGATCCGGAAAGTCTAAACCTTGTATGTGGTATTCCGAGTAGGATCTAGGAAGGGATGACTGTGACGAGCTTTAAACCTGCGAATGTGGGGCACAAGTGACAGTGTGCAAAAGGACAATGGTCCTATTCCGACGCTAGCGGGAACCGACAGATGATTAGCCGTGCAGTGACAGCGCATATGGATTTGTTTTTATTCGAGAGGATCATACAGCTTGCCATGGAAGGAAGTAACGCATGGTTGGAAGAAAGCAGTAGGAAAGCAGAAGTTCAAAAGCAACAAAGCATCTCCAGACGCTTATCTGAAATTCCCACCAATGAATTACATAAGTATCTTTATTTTATTTTCTATTTTATTTATATTTTAATTATCAAAACCCCATAAACATTTGAATCCGCCTGACTGAGATTTACAAGGATGACCATAGCTTGCTTCAAGCCTACAATCTCCGTGGGATCGACCCTTACTCACGTAAGGTTTATTACTTGGACGACCCAGTGCACTTGCTAGTTAATTGTGCAGAGTTGTGAAAAAGAGTTGATATTACGATCGTGCGTACCAAGCTGTTGGCGCAGTTGAGATCACAATTTCGTGCACCAAGTTTTTGGCGCCGTTGCCGGGGATTGTTCGAGTTTGGACAACTGACGGTTCATCTTGTTGCTCAGATTAGGTAATTTTATTTTATTTTTAAAGCTTTTTTATTTTCGAAAAAAATTTTCAAAATAAAAATTTCTCTATGTTCTTCAGAATTTTTAAGAATGAATTTTAGAGTTTCAGATGATGCTTTTATCATCACAAGAGCTAGTTGATTCCCATCGATTTGGCTGTTGTATGTAATGTCCTGCTGAAGCTTGGCTAGCCATGTCTAATCTTTTTAGACTGAAGCTTTAGACTAACATTGCATGATTCCTGGAATTATCATTAAAAATTTTGAATTTCTTATTTTTCTTTTTCCAAACAATTTTCGAAAAATACAAAAAAAAATTAATAAAACCATAAAAACCAAAAAGAATTTTGTGTTTCTTGTTTGAGTCTAGTGCCAAATTTAAATTTTGGTGTCAATTGCATCTTTTGAATTCTCTTTTATTTTTCGAAAAACACATGCATTGAGTTCTTGCATTTTTGAATTATTAGTGTCTATAGAATAAAAATTTTTTAAGTTTGGTGTCTTGCATGTTTTTCTTTTCTTAAAAATTTTCAAAAATATGTTCTTGATGTTCATCATGATCTTCAAAGCGTTTTTGGTGTTCATCTTGACATTCAAAGTGTTCTTGCATGTATTATTAGTTTTGATCTTAAATTTTTATGTTTTGCATCATTTAGTTGTTTTTCTCTCTCCTCATTAAAAATTCAAAAATAAAAAAATATCTTTCCCTTATTTTACTCATAATTTTCGAAAGTTTGATTTGATTTAGTCATAAAGTTTTAAAATTTAGTTGTTTCTTAATAGTCAAGTCAAAATTTTTAATTTAAAAATCCTATCTTTTCAAAACTTTTTCAAATATCAAATCTTTTTCAATTTCCTTCTTAATATTTTCAAAAATTTTAAAATTTGATTTTCAAAATCTTTTACTTATTTTTATTTCATAATTTTCGAAATTAATGCTAGCAATTAATGTTTAGATTCAAAAAAATTTTCAAGTTGTTACTTGCCTATTAAGAAGGATCAATCTTTAACTTCTAAAATCATATCTTTTAGTTTCTTATTAGTCAAGTAATCAACTTTAATTTCAAAAATCAAATCTTTTTAATTTTCTTTTCAAATCCTTTTGAAAACAAATTTCAATCATATCTTTTTCAAAACTTAATTTCAAATTCTTTTATAACTTCTTATCTTTTCAAAATTGATTTTCAAATCTTTTTCAATTAACTACTTGACTTTTTGTTTGATTTTAAAAGTTTACTATTTCAATCATATCTTTTTTAAAACCACCTAACTACTTTTCTCTCTCTAATTTTCGAAAATCACTAACTTTTTCAAAAATCTCTTTTTATTTAATTAATTCATTCAGTTTTTAAATTTTATTTTATCTCTTCTCTTAAATTTCAAATACTAACTAATAATTAAAATAAAAACAAAAATATTTTCCTTTTATTTTAATTTAAATTTTGAATTCTCTCCCTCTCATCTCTTTCTATTTATTTATTTATCTACTAACACCTCTCTTCTTTTTAAAAATTTGAACCCTCTCCCTCTCTCTGTGTTCGAATTCTTCATCTTCTCCCTTCTTCATTCTACTCTTCTATTCTTCCACTCCCATAAAGGAATCTCTATACTATGACATACAGGATTCCTAATCTTTTCTGTTCTCTTCTTTTTCATATGAGCAGGATCAAGGATAAGAACATTCTTGTTGAAGCTGACCTGGAACCTGAAAGGACTCTAAAGAGGAAGCTACGAGAAGCTAAAGCACAACACTCTGGAGAGGATCTGACAGAATTTTTCGAAAAAGAAGAAGAGATGGCCGAACCCAACAACAATGGTGGAGATGCAAGGAAGATGCTTGGTGACTTTATTGTACCCTCTTCTGACTTCTGTGGAATGAGCATCTCAATTCCTGCAATTAGAGCAAACAACTTTGAGCTTAAGCCTCAATTAGTTTTTCTAATGCAGCAGAATTGCAAGTTTCATGGACTTCTATTGGAAGATCCTCATCAATTCTTAGCTGAATTCTTGCAAATCTGTGACACTGTTAAGACCAATGGGGTTAATTCTGAGGTCTACAGACTTATTCTTTTTCCCTTTGCTGTAAGAGATAGAGCTAGGACATGGTTGGACTCACAACCTAAAGATAGCTTGAACTCTTGGGAAAAATTGGTCAATGCCTTCTTGGCCAAATTCTTTCCACCTCAAAAGTTGAGCAAACTTAGAATGGAAGTCCAAACCTTTAGACAGAAGGAAGGTGAATCCCTCTATGAAGCTTGGGAAAGATACAAGCAATTGATCAGAAAGTGTCCTTTTGACATGTTTTCAGAATGGAGCATCATATGTATATTCTATGATGGTCTGTCTGAATTGTCCAAGATGTCATTGGATCACTCTGCTGGAAGATCTCTTCATCTGAAGAAGACGACTGCAGAAGCCCAGGAACTCATTGAAATGGTTACAAATAACCAGTTCATGTACACTTTTGAAAGGAATCTTGTGAATAATGGGACAATTCAAAAGAAATGAGTTCTTGAGATTGATACTCTGAATGCCATATTGGCTCAGAATAAAATATTGACTCAGCAAGTCAATATGATTTCTCAGAGTCTGTCTGGAATGCAAGTTGCAATAGGCAGTACTAAGGAAGCTTCCTCTGAAGAAGAAGTCTATGACCCTGAGAATCCTGTAATGGAAGAGGTGAATTATATGGGAGAATCCTATGGAAACACGTCTAATTCTTCATGGAGGAATCATCCAAATTTCTTATGAAAGGATCAACAAAAGCCTAATCAAGGCTTTAATAATAATAATAATGGTGGAAGAAACAGGTTTAGCAATAGCAAACCTTTTCCATCATCTTCTCAGCAACAGACAGAGAATTCTAAGCAGAGCCACTCTGACTTAGCAACTATAGTCTCCGATCTATCTAAAACCACTCTTAGTTTCATGACTGAAACAAGGTCCTCCATTAGAAATTTGGAGGCACAAGTGGGTCAGCTGAGTAAGAAAATTACTGAACTCCCTCCTAGTACTCTCCCAAGCAATACAGAAGAGAATCCAAAAAGAGAGTGCAAGGCCATAAATATAACCAACATGGCTGAATGCATGGAGGAGGGAAAGGCAATAATTTCCAGTGAGAGAGAACTCAATGGACGTCCACTGGCCTCCAAGGAGTTCCCTAATGAGGAACCAAAGGAATCTGAGGCCCATATAGAGACCATAGAGATTCCACTGAACTTACTGTTGCTATTCATGAGCTCTGATGAGTATTCTTCCTCCGAAGAGGATGAAGATATTGCTGAAGAGCAAGTTGCTCAATATCTGGAAGCAATCATGAAGCTGAATGCCAAGTTATTTGGTAATGAGACTTGGGAGGATGAACCTCCATTGCTCATCAATGAACTAAGTGATCTGGTTCAACTGAAATTACCTCAGAAGAAACAGGATCCTGGAAAGTTCTTAATACCTTGTACCATATGCACCATGACCTTTAAGAAGGCTTTGTGTGACCTTGGGTCAAGTATAAACCTCATGCCCCTCTCTGTAATGGAGAAACTATGGATCTTTGAGGTGCAAGCTGCAAGAATCTCACTAAAGATGGCAGACAATTCAAGAAAACAAGCTTATGGACTTGTAGAGGATGTCTTAATGAAGGTTGAAGGCCTTTATATCCCTGTTGATTTCATAATCCTAGACACAGGGAAGGATGAGGATGAATCCATCATCCTTGGAAGACTCTTCCTAACCACAGCAAGAGCTATGATTGATGTGGACAGAGGAGAGCTAGTCCTTCAATTGAATGAGGATTACCTTGTATTTAAGGCTCAAAGATCTTCTTCTGTAACCATGGAGAGGAAGCATGAAAAGCTTCTCTCAATACAGAGTCAAATAGAGCTCCCACACTCAACTTCTAAGTTTGGTGTTGGGAGGCCACCATTAAGCTCTGAATCTCTGTGAAGCTCTCTAAGAGCTTTACTGTCAAGCTATTGCCATTAAAGAAGCGCTTGTTAGGAGGCAACCCAATGTTATTTAATTATATTTATTTATTTTCCATTATTATTTTATGTTTTTTTTAGGTTGATGATCATGTGAAGTCACAAAAACAACTAAAAAATCAAAAACAGAATGAAAAACAGCATTAAAAATAGCACACACTGGAGGATAGGCTTACTGGCATTTAAACGCCAGTAAGGATAGCAGAATAGGCGTTTAACGCCCAGCCTGGCAGCATTCTGGGCGTTAAATGCCAGAATGGGCAGCACTCTGGGTGTTTAACGCCAGAAAGGGCTGTCTGGCACAGGCTGGCATTAAACGCCAGAAATGGGCATCTGGCTGGCGTTTAACGCCAGAAATGGGCAGCAGAGTGGCGTTTAACACCAGAAAAGGTAGCAGAACTGGCGTTTAACGCCAGGAAAGGCAGCAGAGCTGGTGTTAAACGCCAGAATTGGCACAGAATGGGCGTTTGAACGCCAGAATGGTGCAGGGACTTGAATTCCTTGACACCTCAGGATCTGTGGACCCATAGGATCCCCACCTACCCCACTTCTTCTTCTCTCTTCTTCAAACCTTTCCATAACACTCTTCCCCAAACACCATTGACCAATCACCTCAATACCTCTTCCCCAAATACCATTCACCTATCAAATCCTACCCTCTTCCCCACAACCTCTTCACCACTCGCATCCATCCATCATTAAACCCCACCTACCTCACCATTCAAATTCAAACCATTCCCCTCCCAAACACAACCCCTTATACACGACTACCCTCTCTCCCTTACCCTATAAATACCCCTCCTCACTACCTCAACTTTCACACATCACAAACACTTCTCTCCCCCTTGGCTGAACCCTCTCCTCACCTCCATCTCCTTCATTTCCTCTTCTTCTACTCTTTTCTTTCTTCTTTTGCTCGAGGACGAGTAAATCTTGTAAGTTTGGTGTGGGAAAAGCTTAAGCTTTTTATTTTTCCATAACCACTAATGGCACCTAAGGCCAGAGAAACCTTTAGAAAGAGGAAAGGGAAGGCAATTGCTTCCACCTCCGAGTCATGGGAGATGGAGAGATTCATCTCAAAGGTCCATCAAGACCACTTCTCTGAAGTTGTGGCCAAGAAAAAGGTGATCCCCGAGGTCCCCTTCGATCTCAAAAAGAGTGAATATCCGGAGATCCGACATGAGATTCAAAGAAGAGGTTGGGAAATCCTCACCAACCCCATTCAACAAGTCAGGATCTTAATGGTTCAAGAGTTCTATGCTAATGCATGGATCACTAAGAACCATGATCAAAGTGTGAACCCAAACCCAAAGAATTGGCTCACAATGGTTCGGGAGAAATACTTGGATTTTAGTCCAGAAAATGTGAGGTTAGCATTCAACTTGCCAATGATGCAAGGAGATCCTCACCATTTCACTAGAAGGGTCAACTTTGATCAAAGGTTGGACTAAGTCCTTAGGGATATTTGTGTGGAAGGCGCTCAATGGAAGAGAGATAAAAGAGGCAAGCCGGTTTAACTAAGAAGGCTTGACCTCAAACCCGTGGCTAGGGGATGGTTGGAGTTCATCCAACGCTCTATCATTCCTACTAGCAACCGGTCTGAAGTTACTATAGACCGGGCTATCATGATCCATAGCATCATGAATGGAGAGGAAGTAGAAGTTTATGAGATCATATCCCTAGAACTTTACAAGGTGGCAGACAAGTCCTCTACTTTGGCAAGGTTAGCCTTCCCTCATCTCATTTGTCACCTATGCAATTCATCCGGAATTGTCATAGAGGAAGACACCCTCATTGATGAGGACAAGCCCATCACTAAGAAAAGGATGGAGCAAACAAGAGAGCCCACTCATGGACCTCAATAAGAGCATGAGGAAATTCCTCATCATGAAATCCCTGAGATGCCTCAAGGGATGCATTTTCCTCCACAAAACTATTGGGAGAAAATCAACACCTCCCTAGGAGAATTGAGTTCCAACATGGGACAACTAAGGGTGGAGCACCAAAAACATTCCATCCTCCTCCATGAAATTAGAGAAGACCAAAGAGCCATGAGAGAGGAGCAACAAAGGCAAGGAAGAGACATTGAGGAGCTAAAGCACTCCATAAGATCTTCAAGAGGAAGAACTAGCTGCCATCACTAAGGTGGACCCGTTCTTTAATTTCCTTGTTCTTATTTTTCTGTTTTTCGTTTTCTATGCCTTATGTTTTATCTATGTTTGTGTCTTTATTACATGATCATTAGTGTCTAGTGTCTATGTCTTAAAGCTATGAATGTCCTATGAATCCATCACCTTTCTTAAATAAAAAATGCTTTTAATTACAGAAGAACAAGAAGTACATGGTTTCGAATTATATCTTGAAATTAGTTTAATTATTTTGATGTGGTGGCAATACCTTTTATTTTCTGAATGAATGCTTGAACAGTGCATATTTTTGAATTTGTTGTTTATGAATGTTAAAATTGTTGGCTCTTGAAAGAATAATGAAAAAGGAGAAATGTTATTTGATAATCTGAAAAATCATATAATTGATTCTTGAAGCAAGAAAAAGCAGTGAAAAGCTTGTAGAAAAAAATGCGAAAAAAATATATGCGAAAAAAAAAGAGAAAGAAAGAAAAAGAAAAAGCAAGCAGAAAAAGCCAATAGCCCTTTAAACCAAAAGGCAAGGGTAAAATAAAAAGGATCCAAGGCTTTGAGCATTAATGGATAGGAGGGCGCACAGGAATAAAATCCTGGCCTAAGCGGCTAAACCAAGCTGTCCCTAACCATGTGCTTGTGGCGTGAAGGTGTCAAGTGAAAAGCTTGAGACTGAGCGATTAATGTCGTGATCCAAAGCAAAAAGAGTGTGCTTAAGAGCTCTAGGCACCTCTAACTGGGGACTCTAGCAAAGCTGAGTCACAATCTAAAAAGGTTCACCCAGTTATGTGTTTGTGGCATTTATGTATCCGGTGGTAATACTGGAAAACAAAATACTTAGGGTCACAGCCAAGACACATAAAGTAGTTGTGTTCAAGAATCAACATACTAAAATAGGAGAATCAATAACACTATCTGAATTCTAAGTTCCTATAGATGCCAATCATTCTGAACTTCAAAGGATAAAGTGAGATGCCAAAACTATTCAGAAGCAAAAAGGCTACAAATCCCACTCATCTAATTGGAACTAAGTTCATTGATAAGTTTGGAATTCATTGTATATTATCTTCTTTTTATCCTATTTTTTTTTCAGTTGCTTGGGGACAAGCAACAATTTAAGTTTGGTGTTGTGATAAGCGGATAATTTATACCCTTTTTGGCATTATTTTTACATAGTTTTTAGTATGATTTAGTTAATTTTTATTAAATTTTTATTAGTTTTTATTCAAAAATTATATTTCTGGACTTTACTATGAGTTTGTGTGTTTTTTTGTGATTTCAGGTATTTTCTGGCTGAAATTGAGGGACCTGAGCAAAAATCTGATTCAGAGGCTGAAAAAGGACTGCAGATGTTGTTGGATTCTGACCTCTATGCACTCGAAGTGGATTTTCTGGAGCTATAGAAGCTTAATTATCACGTTCTCAATTGCGTTGGAAAGTAAACATCCTGCGCTTTCTAGAAATATATAATAGTTCATACTTTGCCTAAGATTTGATGGCCCAAACTGGCGTTCAAAGTCAGCCTAAAACATCTTGGCATAAAACGCCCAAACTGGCACCAAAATTGGAGTTAAACGCCCAAACTGGCACCAAAGCTGGCGTTTAACTCTAGGAACAGCCTAAGTATGAAAAAGCTTCAATGCTCAACCCAAGCACACACCAAGTGGGCCCCGAAAGTGGATTTCTGCACTATCTGCACTTAGTTACTCATTTTCTGTAAACCCTAGTTACTAGTTTAGTATAAAAACTACTTTTAGGGATTTATTTTATATCTTTGGACGTTTAGTCCTTAGACCTTAGTCTTTTAACCATATTATGTTCTCATAGACCATTGTACACATTTGGAGGCTGGCCTCATGGCCATGCCTAGACCTTTCACTTATGTATTTTCAACAGTGGAGTTTCTACACCCCATAGATTAAGGTGTAGAGCTCTGCTGTTCTTCATGAATTAATACAATTACTACTGTTTTCTATTCAATTCACGCCTACTTCTTCTCCAAGATATACTCTCGTACTTAATTCAGTTAAGTCAGAATGAAGGGGTGACCCGTGACAATCACCCAATCTTCGTTACACGCTTAGCCAAAGTCGCGTGCCTGACAACCACAAAGCGATCTACATGATGTTCAATGTAGTCATTGGACGACAGCTGCAGTATATTCTCTTGGGTTTCTAATCTAAGATTAGAACCTTCATGGTATAGGCTAGAATTATTGGCAGCCATTCCTGGGATCCGGAAAGTTTAAACCTTGTTTGTGGTATTCCAAGTAGGATCCAGGATCCGGAAAGTCTAAACCTTGTCTGTGGTATTCTGTGTAGGATCTGGGAAGGGATGACTGTGACGAGCTTCAAACCTGTGAATGTGGGGCACAAGTGACAGTGTGCAAAAGGACAATGGTCCTATTCCGACGCTAGCGGGAACCGACAGATGATTAGTCGTGCGGTGACAGCGCATATGGATTTGTTTTCATCCGAGAGGATCATACAGCTTGCCATGGAAGGAAGTAACGCATGGTTGGAAGAAAGCAGTAGGAAAGCAAAAGTTCAGAAGCAACAAAGCATCTCCAGACCCTTATCTGAAATTCCCACCAATGAATTACATAAGTATCTTTATTTTATTTTCTATTTTATTTATATTTTAATTATCAAAACCAAATAAACATTTGAATCCGCCTGACTGAGATTTACAAGGATGACCATAGCTTACTTCAATCCGACAATCTCCGTGGGAACAACCACCCAATGTACTTGCTGGTTAGTTGTGCGGAGTTGTGAAAAAGAATTGAGATTACGATCGTGCGTACCAAGCTGTTGGCGCAGTTGAGATCACAATTTCGTGCACCAAGTTTTTGGTGCCGTTGCCGGGGATTGTTCAAGTTTGGACAACTGACGGTTCATCTTGTTGCTCAGATTAGGTAATTTTATTTTATTTTTAAAGCTTTTTTTATTTTCGAAAAAAATTTTCAAAAAAAAATTACTCTATGTTCTTCAGAATTTTTAAGAATGAATTCTAGAGTTTCAGATGATGCTTTTTCATGCACACCAAGTGTTTGATAAAATGCTTGGCTTCGTTTTCACTTAGTTTTTCTACACTCTGGGCTTGGAATTGTTGACTTTGGTAATTCTTGAGTTATTGATGTCCATTCTTTCTTGATACATTAGAGTAGTTAGTTGATTTGGTCTTCCTTGACTCTATGTGACCCCTAGTGTTGACATAGGACTTAGGGATTGGAATCAACTATGCCTATTTGACTTATCTTCGATGTAAGGTTGACTAAGTAGGATTAACTCTTCATAATCATCATATGTTTGTGGTCAATGACTAGGATAGGTAGCCTTAGCCTTCAATTACTTGCCAAGAGGTTTCTTGCATTTTAAGTTTCATTTACTTGCATTTAATTGCTTTGACTTTATTATGTTGACTTTTATTTGCTTTGATGTTTAATTTCTTGCATGTTTAATTTTCACACTCTTGGTTGAGAAATTTGATGTTTGGGTGGAATTGAGTTGTGGATGTCCATTCCGCATTGTGTGAGAATGGTTAATTAATCTGGTTTCTATTGACGCTAGTCTTTCACTAAGTAATTAGTGAATTGACTAGGACTTATGGATTGAGATCAATTACACCTTTTGATTAATTCTCAAGGAGGATTGACTAGTTTGTATTGCTTCCACACAATTGCCATGTTTGTAGTCCACAACTAGGATAGGAAGCCTAGATTATCCAATTCTTACCAAGAGTTGCCATTTACATTCCTTGGATGTTCATTTACTTTCTTGCTATTTACATTTCTTGCTCTCTTGCTTTCATTCCCAATTCCCCATGCTCTCCTTCATAGCCAATAAATACTCTCAGTTTATATTTGTTGTGATTTGAATTTAACATTTGATTTGGGAATTAATTGTCGGTTTAGACTATACTTTCAACGATGGAATTTTATATTTTGAAACATTTTCTTTAATAACTTGGAATGCTTGTTTGCAGTCATCAGTCCAACGGAAAGCTTTTTTCTTTTTTAAAGTTTGGAAAAAATATAAAGATTTAGAAGCTGGGCAGGGTAAAAATCTAGAGAGTGTAGTAAGTCTCCCTGTTAATCATTGGACTTCTTTGATGGTTTGTGGGCTTGTCATGTCTAAAACAGCTCGGCATTTTTCTGGATTCGCCTTGATACCTCGGCTTGTGAGCATGAAGCCGAGGAATTCGCCGCTCTGGACGCTAAATACGCACTTCTCGGGATTTAACCGCATGTTGTATTTTCTTAGTTGACCGAAGATTTCTGCGAGGTCGTCAAGGTGATTGTTGCCGATCTTTGTCTTAGCAACTGATGTAACAACCCTGCTTTTCGAGTACATGAGATCTTTTCTAAAAGTACAGATTTCTCCAGAAGATCAGTAAAGGGAACAACTCTGCTATATCATCAAGTATCTCAATCCTCATTATCATTATGTCATCCTTAATCTAGAACCTCCTTTGAGGCAAGCTCGATAATGCAATCGCGAAGAACCTAGTTTTTGAACCGTATCGGTTGGCAGTTTTGATTCTGATTTTCGTAAATAGTCTCTGTTTGACGAACCAGACTCGATTCATGAGAGGAGAGAGATAATAGTATAATATTATCATTATATTAGTATTAGAAAATGCTTGAATGACATTATAGGGTTACCTGGTCTGTTTTTGTTAAAAACAGAAAATCGGTTTAACCGGGTTTACGGTTTACTGGTGCAGCTTAGCACCAGCACTCTCTGATGAATTTAGCAATTCTAAGGCCTCATTATAAATGTTCTATTCTCATAATAAATATGTTACTAGTGTCATTTATGCTAGTAGCTCAGAAAATAATTTTTAGAGATGTTTTTACGAGTGTTCCAGTACACCTAGTTTTAGTAGTTGTACACCAGAGATATTTTAATATTATTTTAATCCACCTCCAAGCCAACCAATCACAACTCACCTTACACCCCCAAGACCTCCAAGGCTGTCTCATTTCATCATTTTGGCCGAAAATAACAAGAGAGAAAAGAGAGAAACTTTCATGAACACTTAATCTTCAAAGCTTGATTTCTTCTGAACTAAAACTCAAATCAAAACTCTGATTTCACCAAAATGATCCTCTCTTCTTCCTCTACATAACCATGTAACTTATCAAGGATGGAAATAAGGTGAGATGACTGTCTCCCTCCCATTTCAATTCGGTTTTCAAGGAAAACCATGCAAAACATGTGTTTTCTTGATGTTCTTCCTTAGAAATCATGCTTAACTTGACTTGAGGGCCAAGAAACGTGAATTTCCAGCAAGTCTAAGGTGAGATATCTCTTCCTAACATACTGAGTGAGATTTGGTCAGTTGAGAGTTTTTGGATTTAAAGTTGTTCTTGATGTGATTTAGGAGGAAAAAGTGCTTAAGGACCACCTGAAAGTTTAACCGAATTAGGAGCTGCAAAACCAGGTAGGGTGTCACGAAATTAATCTTGATTATTTGTGTTTGAGTTGTGTGAATGTTGTATAAATTGTCTGTGCTAAAAATTGGTTGCATATATGATTGATTCTTGGTGAAAATTTGGTGAAATTTTAATGAAATTTGATGAAATTCAAGCTTTAAAGTTCATGTTCTTGGGCAGCTGGAAAAACGAAACCCTAAGCTTAAATTGAGGTTCAATTTGTGTTGAAATCATGTAGAAAAGATGGGGTTTTAGTGGCTGCTAATTTATTATGAACTATAGTAAAAATCGGTTGCTGAAAAGACTGAAAAACGGGTAAAAACAGAGAAAGAATCTGAAGAATTTATGAAGAACACGAAGAACACTTTGAGTGTGGTGAAGAACAATGAAGAACACCTTTTAGATCTTAGAAAGGGCAAGGAAGTAATTATTTTGGTGTTTGAGGGGTTATTTGGTAATTTCTGAAAGTTAGGGTGGTAAAAGTAGAAATATTAAAAGTTACGGGTGGTAAAAAGTGAATTTTAAAGGTTAAAAGTAAAATTAAGTTAATTTTCGAAAATTTAATGATAAAATAATAAAAAATAATAAAATATTAAATAATAATATTTAATTAAAAATAATATTTTAATAAAAATAATAAAATAATACGGAAAAGGCAATTTTCTGTAAAAGCTTTAGAAAGACAACTTTAAGCGTAGAATCCCATAATTACCTCCATAAAACACTTAGGGAGTGGTAAAAATATATTAGTGAGGCAAAGATAAATAAAAGATAAAAATTTGAAGAAAAGATAAAAATCAAAAGAAAAGTCTGTAAAGTTTTAATAACAGAAAAATAGACAGAAATTAGTGAACGAACTAGGGCAACATAGTTAGTCCTTGAGTTGCGACTAGGGTTAGGTATTATATGAAAAGTTAAACTGTTTCAGTATAGACTTAATGAACCTATACTTGGGACAGGCGAACTATTCATACCAAAATTTACATAAACTTTAAATACATACGTTAAGCAGAGAAATCAGAGCAGAGTAGAGAAACACAGAAAACAGAGTAACCAGAGTAAAGTAAAGAGATAAAGAGAAAAAGATTAATACAGATACAGATGAAAAGAGTAATCAGAGAAGAGAAAAGAGATACAGAGAACAGAGTAATTAAAACAGAGTAAAGAGATACAGAGAAAAGAGAAACCAGAACAGAGTAAAGAGATATAAAGAGAAGAGTAATATAATATAAAGAGCTATATTTATATATATATATTAGTTGCTTAATGCAACCCAGAGCTATATATATATATATATATATATATATATATATATATATATATATATATATATATATATATTAGTTGCTTGATGCAACCCAGAGCTATATTTATATATATATTAGTTGCTTCATGCAACCCAGAGCTTCTGTAGGGAAACTAAGTTACTTACAGCTATTTTCCGCTTCCCCAGAGCAGAGCAGAGTATATATATATTTTCCTGCAGTAAGCAGAGGCTGTCTCAAATGAGCGGCTATTATTATATGCGCATTTATTTAGGAACGGAAAATCGTATTCGGGAAATCGGGATTACTCGTGACCGGATAAACGTCGGGATTGCGGGCAGCCAACCGACACATGAGCTCATGGCCTGCGCTAGGGCTAGACATGCATCATTCTTGTCTGCGCATCATTCTCTGTTGCATTCCTTTCTGTGTGTGATCTACTTCTTTATGTTTGTCTACTCGTATGTTATTTCTGTGTTTTATTTTCTTGTATTCTTTTGTTTGTGTTCTGCTTTTTGTTGTCTCTACTTTCTCTTTCTATCTTTATCTTCTATTTACTGCTTCGCTATACTATGTTACTCGTCTACTAATCGACCCCAAATAAATGAACGTAACTAATAACCCCGACCCTACTAAGAACTCCCCAGTTCTTACCCCTTCTCTCTCCCTTCCCCCTTCAGATGGAAGTAAGAGTACCTTACCATAGTTCGCTAATGACCGTTCGCAAGAAGAGGATTCTGCTCTAGGTAGTCTTCTGAGTCTAGGGTGAATATCGTTCTCAGATTATATGTATATACTGTGAGACCAGCCAACGTCTGCACCCTGTTCGTATGCGCACTTTAACCTAAATCCTATGTACGAGATTCCTATTGTGTGGCTACTTCATGAGGTACCAGAGAGACGTCCTGTGGAAAAGTCTGATCGTGCAGAGGAGTAGCAGATGATGTTCTATCTTTTGATGACGTTCCACCTGACTTGAGTTGTGAAGACTTAGAACGTACTTTCCCTCGCTTTAGTAGTTTAAAGGGACTAGGTGAGTATAGAGTCTAGGCTAGCCTAGGTGTCAGCTTAGGGACCTTTTGAACAGGTGAGGACCTGGGATGTTGTGTATATATATATGTACATAGATATTATTTAGCTATATCTAGGGGTGTTCTAACTAACAGTCTATATGCTAATAAAGGCTGAATCACCGAATGTTGTCAACTACTTGTGACGTATTTTTGTGTGGTTATTTATAACTGCTTTATCTGTTATTACTTGTGAATTGATTATAAATGATTCTGTCTATTAATCCAAACGTTTTCAAAAAAAAATATACACCACGCAAATTAACTACGCGTTTAACAACGAATCAGGCTCATATGATAAATAATAGATAATAATTAGGAAGACAAATTGGTAGCGCTCAATTTCCGGTATGATCTAGACATATTGAAAATTGGGTCGTTACAACTGATAGAGGAGAATTTATGCCAATTCGAAAAACTAGATAAAGTAATTTCATTGTGAGTATAGTCCAAACCGGCAATGGATCCTCTCAATCAAAATTCAATTCAAGATATTGTCACAATTCAAAGCAAATATGTAAACCGAGAGTATTTAAACTCCCGGATCGTTCTCCCTTGGAACTAATGCCAATGAGTGCACACAATTTTGGTTGTGAGAATCAAAAGGGTTTTCAATGATAAGGAAGCAAACAAATAAAGAGATAAAAGAACAAGGCAAAATTGCAACTAATAAAGTAATGAAAGAACAAAAGAACTATGCATGTAATATAAACAAGTAAAACTATAAAATGATTGAAAAATGGTTCAAAACATAAATGAAACCTTGACTTGGGATGAGTTATGGGATCCTTTCCTTGCCATAACCACAACTATGATAATTATCATGAGTTAATCTCGCCTAGTTAACCCCAAACATCGAGGAGTAAGTCAAGCAAGCATAATTGACCTTAATCCATAAGTTCTAACCAACTTACCAAACTAGTTGATAAAAGGCTAGCTTTAATGGAAATAAGAATCAACTAACTTCCCAAGAATTATCACTAAATGTTGGACATTATGGCTCTAGTAATTCATAGACTCATTTTTCCCAAGCCAATGGGTGGAAATTTACCCTATAGCTAGGGTTGACATTTCATCAAACACTTAGTATGCATATTCACAAAACATGGCAAAATTGGTAATAAATTAAGGAAAGCTATGAACCATAAATGCTCAAAGTCAATAAAGGCAACTCAAACAAACATATAAAAGCCATCAAATATCAAATTAAACAACTAGAAATCCAAAATTGCAAAGCAAAGTAAATATTGACAAAGAAAATTAAAGTGTAAGGAAATGTAGAACAAGTAATGTAATAAAAGAGGAATTAAAGAAATACTTACAATGAAATAGCAAAATTCAAGAGCAAAACTTGAAGTATAAAATGCTACAAACCCTAATTAAACCTAACAGAGAATTTCCTAATCTACACTACTCCTATTCCTACTGTGTGTTTTTCCTACTCTAAGATGGCTCCCCTTTGTTATGTGTTGTTGCTCCTTCATATAGCCCTTCATTTCAGCCTCCAAGCCTTCAGAAATGGGCCAAAAGAGCCCCAAAATCGCAAGTCATGTGCATTTTTAATGAAGGCACGTACTGGTACCTATGCAGACGCACAGACGTGTGCGTCTGCACACCTCGCTGAATTTCCACTTGTGCGTACGCACAGAGGGTTGTGCGCACGCACACTTCGCGATGCTCTGGATCCGCTCTGCTTGGGTTCTTGTGCGTACGCACAGGTGGTTGTGCGCACGCACGCATGCTGATTTCCTTCTTATGCGTACGCACGCATCCTTGTGCGCACGCACGCATGGCTAAGCTCTTCTCCTTTGTTTTCTTCATGCTTTCTCCCTTTTTGCATGCTTTCTTCCACTTCTACCAACCCATTCTTGCCTCTAGGATCTGAAATCACTCAACAAGCATATCACGGCATCGAATTGAATAAATGTGAGATTAAATTGCTTAATTTAAGCACAAAAATGCATGTTTTCATATTTAGGCTCAATTTAGGGATCAAACACAAAAGTATGCTATTTTGGTGATGAATAAGTATGAGTTTATGTGATGAAATCCATCCAATTATAGCCAAATATATCATCAAATATGGATTCATCAATTCTTCCATACTTAAACAATAGCATGTCCTCATGCTAAACACATAAGGAGAATGATCAAAAGGGAAATAACTTATTGAATGCAACTACCTATGTGCATGCAAGTATGAATATACTATATCTATCTATCTATCTATAATGTCCTATTGATTTGGTGAAAGCAACAATCAAATACCAAGCAAGTATATAGACATATAGGGCTAGGCAAAGAAATAACTCAATGCAATAAAAAATCTAAAGAATTGATTTACTCATAAAAAATGAAGCAACTTGCAAGAATACATGATAAGAGTATGGAAACATAGAGTTGAGTGATCGAACCCTCACTAGGTGTGTATACACTCTAAGCACTCAGTGTTTAAGGTTTAATCACTCAAGTCTCCTCTAATCATGCTTTCAAGGGATTGCTTTTCATCTAACAATCAACAAGTATTTGATGCATGTATGCAAGTATCATGAGGTCTTTAGAAGGTTGTAATGGGGTTGGGGTAAGGTATGATAAATATGGCTAAGTGGACTAAAAGATTGAATCTTTGATTAGCTTAAGTATCTAACTCAACCTATATCAATCAAATCACAACAATGCATCATTGCCACCCATTACTTCTTTTCACACACACATTCATGCCTTAGTTCTATTTAAAACACATATGCATTTCTCATTCATATTTTTTTTCTTGGGATAACTTTTGTCCCATCTTATTACTATATTTTTCTTTCATTTCATTTTTTTTTATTTTTTTTCTTTTTCTATGACAAATGCATATGGTTAAAGCAAATTGATACATGAATGTGCACCCATTTTTTCTAAATTTTCAATAATTAACCCAAAACAAAATGTTTCTCTACCAATGCTTCCCAAAATTTCCTCCATACTTAAATGACACACACTCCTCAACCTAAGCTAATCAAAGAAGCAATTCAAGGTTATTCATGGTTTTTCCGCTTAAGGTTGTGATGTGCTAACAATTAGAACAAAGGGGATTAAAATGCTCAAAAGGGATTAACAAAGGTAGATGCAAGGGTAGGTCCATATGGGTGAGTGAGTTTAATTCAAAAATGGCCTCAATCATGCTAAATGCATTCAAAATATCAAACATCGGAAATAAAGAATCAAGCAAAACCAAGATCACAATCATAGAAGAGATGTAGCACACAACGAACAAAAATTGTGGTTATAATGTGCAACCACTCATTAAAGTTCAAAGACTC
Organism: Arachis hypogaea; assembly: GCF_003086295.3. Lineage (NCBI taxonomy): Eukaryota > Viridiplantae > Streptophyta > Magnoliopsida > Fabales > Fabaceae > Arachis > Arachis hypogaea. Next base: position 82,696,175 of record NC_092046.1, on the reverse strand, counting down.
GCATGGTATTTTGTTCTTTCCTCTTCTATGCTCCATAAAATATCATTCAAGCAAGTTTTAAAAATAATTTTCTAAATCAATTCTATAGAATACCCTAAAAATAAAAATCTTGAAAATCTTTGTTGTTTTTCACCAAAATTATTTCCTATATGTATGTATGATGTGATGGATGCAATTTCAAAAACTTCCCTAGTTCTATTCCTAATTTTCAACATCCAAAATTTAACATGAACAATTAGGACAAGATTGAACTAGGTGCTATACTATTCACATCATCTAATCACAACTTCTATCTATAAAATATATACTAAGAAAAAGATGCAAAAATGCAACATGCAATAACTAGAAATAAACTATGCATAAGCTAAGATATATATACTAGAAGAAAATGCAATGAAACAATCAAAAGCACTCTAAATATCTACAAAAAATATAATAAAAAGAAACAAAAATAAAGTGCAAAGTGTTCAGAAAAGTAAGTTTACGCCCCAAAATGACGAATCCTCCCCCACACTTAAGCGTTGCACGGTCCTCCGTGCATGAACAAAATCTGGTGGTGAGGAGCTATGAAGCTCCACCTTCAGCTGGTGGGCTCAGGGGTTCCAGTTGCTGAGTAAAAAAATAAACACAATTGAGGAAAAGTGAGATATGTGTGGTATGACAATGTGTGTGTTCTAAGTGTGCACGGTTTAGAACAACGCACATTGGCCGGGTAAATGGGGATCACACAATCAAAAGAATTAGCATATGTCCCTCAATTAGGTAACCTAGGTTGCAAGTGGAGAATGAGCAAAACTTAAGACACAAGCAACCTTAGGTAACTATGAAAGTGAATTCAGTGATTAAGATATTGGCTATTGTAATTGTGCAAGTTAAAGCACAAGATTACTATAAAATAGCACAATAAACAACAACCAATTCAATAATGAACAAAAACTCTCTACTCATCATGAAGCATAATGAAAAAGTCACATGGAAGGGTATTGTTACAAAAAGTGATAAGCGTGATAAGAATCCAGCTAAGTCACTCAAACAAATGCAAAGCATTAACAAGGAGCAAGTACTGGTCACGTGATGAATTTAATATGGAAATCATGGTGACAAGTAAGTTTCAACTCAATTCACTTAACTCAGTGCACTTATATAATTTGTCCTAGTGGTACAATCAAAACACAAGTTATCAAACCCACTAGATACTAGTAATCCAAGGCAAAGTATAAATGCATTGGTTTAAACTTCAAGTGACAAGAAACCTATTTAACATAAAGTGACACTTGCAATTTATTCAATACCAACTAGAGTAAAACTAATGTAATTACTAAAACAAAGAAACGATGCAATAAGAATGAAGTAAAACAAGTAGAGAAACATGCAAAAAGCAAGAAAAGGAAGGGATGGAAGGGGTGGGAGTGCTTTAGGGCTTAATTGGAAGAGAAATAAAAACTTTGCCCAAAATAGCATTTATGCGTACGCACAGACATGTGTGCGTACACACACTAGGTGAAAAGGGGAGGGGTGCGGCCGCACAAGTCATGCGAACGCTCTAGACAGAAGGGGGTGTAATAAGTGTGCGCACGCATATCCTGTGCGTGCGCACAGAAGATTTTTTTAAGGAGGGATCATGTGTGCGTGCGCACACAAGTCCGTGCACTCGCACAGAGGGAAAGATAGGGGGTTGTGTTCACGTGCATAAGCCATGCCAACGCTCCCACCAGAGGGGCTGCCAGCTTGCGTGCGGACGCGCAGGCCTGTGCGGCCGCACAGAGTGTGCGAAACAGGGGTCGTGTGCATACGCACGAGTGGGTGCACATGCACAGGGTGCAAAAGACAGGGGAATGCGTGCACACAAAGCATGCGAGTGCTGCCAGCAGAGGCTTTGCAAGGGGGTGTGTGTATGCACAGCTGGGTGTATACGCACAGGACGCTAGATGTAGAGGTTTTGTACGCACGCACAGATGTCCTATTTTTTTCAAAAAAAATTCTTCAATTTATGGGGCACTCTACCTTAGCTCAACACATATTTCAACCCCAAACATTCAAAACATCACAAGATCATGATCCATATGCAAATTAACATATCTAAACTAGAAATTAAACTAATCCTAAGCTAACTAAGACAAGCAATTATGCAATAACTAAGACTATAAACAAAGAGAAGGGTAAGAAAGATGTTACCATGGTGGGGTGTCTCCCATCTAGCAGTTTGGTTTATAGTCCTAAGTTGGACTTTTTATGGAGATTCTTGCTAGGGTGGCTTGTGTTTCCACTCCTCCTTGAACCTCCAACCAAGCTTGCACTTAGAGGCTCCTCTGGGATCCCATATTCTAGTCTCCCGTTCTCCATGTTTCTGATCTTCATGCTTCAAGCCGGATGGAAAAGCTCTCAAACGACCTTTGTAGCAACCCAACATTCTCCAGAAATCACCCAATTGTGCTCTATATACCACTTGAACTCTGATTCTTGGATTAACCTTCTTGATGATCCTTGGAGTCCTTTGGCTACCAACACTCCTTTTTCCACCATGCACCAACCCAAGAAGGACCATGAGTTGGTAGTCCGTCTCCAAGATAGCATATTGATGCGGGCTAATGAAGCTCATAGATGAAATTGCCACCTACTCAATATGTTCTTGGTTGACAACTCTTTCCTTACCAACCTCTTCCTCCTCTTCCCCATCACTCACATCATAACAAGGAGGTTGTGAGAAGTCTACCTCCATGTCTTTCTCAAACTCAAGGGGAAGAGGTTCATTAGGATCCTTAAGGGGATTGATCAAAGAGGACAAAAAACCATGAATGATGGAATCCTCATCTTGATCAATCTCCTTCAATTCTCCCCTTCTCTCTTCCAGTTCACATACTCCACCTTCTCCCTCTTGTTGCATGTCATGACCTAACTCTTCTTATTTCCCTTGGGGCTCCACCTTCCCCTCTTCTCTACGCCCTTCAATTGTTTCCTTACATCCTCTAAGAGAAATATCTTGATCGGATGAGCGTAGAAGAACCAAGCAGTTCACTGCTTCGGCTATGGTAGCCATGAATTGCCCTTGAGTCTTTTGGAATCCTTCTTGCACTTGGAGAAAGGCTTGAAGGTCTTGATGGTCTTGGGCCAAGGGTGGAAAAGCTTTACATTGGGATAAGAGGGAAGGTTTATTGGTTGGGAAGAAGGTTGGATATATGGGAGGTGATTCATGTTGGTGAGTATCATGAGGTGGCATGTGAGAAGGTATATGGTGGTGGTGGTGTGGTGTTTGAAAATGTCGTGATTGAGAGTTATGTTGAGGGTATGGGTCATAGGCATAAGGTGGTGGAGGTGCATAACCATAGTGAAATCCACCATATCCTTGGTTTAGATATGCATATTGGGGATGGTTTGGTTCATTGTAATATGGAGAAGGTTGCTCCTCCCAAAATTGGTGCTCCAATCCCATAATGCAATCCAAAATTGAGGTTATCAAGCCCTACAAAATAAGCACAACCAAACTACAAACCAAGAGGGTGATGACTCATAGAGGAAATAGAAAATAAAAACTAAAGACATCAAGTAACAAAAGAAACAAAATCCTAATAACCAACAAAAGCAAACAAGCAACCAAAAAGTATCTATTCACACTATGGACATATTTACAACAACCAAAATATAGCACTCATGACGCTAGCTCCCCGGCAACGGCGGCAATTTGATAGAGGAGAATTTATGCCAATTCGGAAAACTAGACAAAGTAATTCCGTTGTGAGTATAGTCCAAACCGGCAATGGATCCTCTCAATCAAAATTCAATCCAAGATATTGTCACAATTCAAAGCAAATATGTAAACCGAGAGTATTTAAACTCCCGGGTCGTTCTCCCTTGGAACTAATGCCAATGAGTGCACACAATTTTGGTTGTGAGAATCAAAAGGATTTTCAATGATAAGGAAGCAAACAAATAAAGAGATAAAAGAACAAGGCAAAATTGCAACTAATAAAGTAATGAAAGAACAAAAGAACTATGCATGTAATATAAACAAGTAAAACTATAAAATGATTGAAAAATGGTTCAAAACATAAATGAAACCTTGACTTGGGATGAGTTATGGGATCCCTTCCTTGCCATAACCACAACTATGATAATTATCATGAGTTAATCTCGCCTAGTTAACCCCAAACATCGAGGAGTAAGTCAAGCAAGCATAATTGACCTTAATCCATAAGTTCTAACCAACTTACCAAACCAGTTGATAAAAGGCTAGCTTTAATGGAAACAAGAATCAACTAACTTCCCAAGAATTATCACTAAATATTGGACATTATGGCTCTAGTAATCCATAGACTCATTTTTCCCAAGCCAATGGGTGGAAATTTACCCCATAGCTAGGGTTGACATTTCATCAAACACTTAGTGTGCATATTCACAAAATAAGGCAAAATTTGTAATTAAGGAAAGCTATGAACCATAAATGCTCAAAGTCAATAAAGGCAACTCAAACAAACATATAAAAGCCATCAAACATCAAATTAAACAACTAGAAATCCAAAATTGCAAAGCAAAGTAAATATTGACAAAGAAAATTAAAGTGTAAGGAAATGTAGAACAAGTAATGTAATAAAAGAGGAATTAAAGAAATACTTACAATGAAATAGCAAAATCCAAGAACAAAACTTGAAGTATAAAATGCTACAAACCTTAATTAAACCTTAGGGAGAAATTCCTAATCTACACTACTCCTACTCCTACTATGTGTTTTTCCTACTCTAAGATGGCTCCCCTTTGTTATGTGTTGTTGCTCCTTCATATAGCCCCTTATTTCAGCCTCCAAGCCTTCAGAAATGGGCCAAAAGAGCCCCAAAATCGCGAGTCACGTGCATTTTTAATGAAGGCACGCACTGGTACTTGTGCGGACACACAGACGTGTGCGTCCGCACACCTCGCTGAATTTTCACTTGTGCGTACGCACAGAGGGTTGTGCACACGCACGCATGCTGATTCCTTTCTTGTGTATACGCACGCATCCTTGTGCGCACACACGCATGGCTAAGCTCTCCTCCTTTGTTTTCTTTATGCTTTCTCCCTTTTTGTATGCTTTCTTCCACTTCCACCAACCCATTCTTGCCTCTAGGACCTAAAATCACTCAACAACCATATCACGGCATCGAATGGAATAAAAGTGGGATTAAATTGCTCAATTTAAGCATAAAAATACATGTTTTTACATTTAGGCTCAATTTAGGGATCAAACACAAAAGTATGCTATTTTGGTGAATAAGTGTGAGTTTATGTGATGAAATCCATCCAATTATAGCCAAAATATATCATCAAATATGGATTCATCAGTGACCATATCGTCAAGGTAGACCTCAATGTTCCTGCCGATCTGTTTGAAGAAAACTTTGTCCATTAGACGTTGATATGTTGCACCTGCATTCTTAAGGCCAAATGGCATGACTTTATAACAATAGTTTCTATATTCAGTAATAAAGGCTGTCTTATTTTTATCTGATGGATGCATTTGGATCTGGTTATAGCCAGAATATGCACCTATAAAGCTGAGTTTTTCATAACCAGAGGCATTATCGACTAAGCAATCAATAGAAGGCAAAGGATAGGAATCTTTGGGGCATGCTTTGTTGAGATCGGTGAAATCAACACACATGCGCCATTTACCATTATGTTTTTTACCATGACGACATTTGCCAGCCATGTTGTGAATCTGATTTCTTAGATGAAGCCCGCATTGATCATCTTCTTGGTTTCTTCCAGGGAAGCTTGTTTTCGGTCATGGCCGAGGATTCTCTTTTTCTGTGATACTGGTCGGACAGATTGATCTAATGCCAACTTGTGGGATATGATGGATGGATCGATGCCTGGCATATCAGTTGGGGTCCAAGCAAACAGGTTGGCATTTTACTGTAAGAATGCTCGAAATGACGATTTCTCTTCTAAAGATAATGTTGAGCCGACGTATGTGAACTTGTCCGTGCTTTCTATGAAATAGATTTTATGCAGGTCTTCTGTTGGGGTTGGTCTTTCAGGGTCAAGGTCGGCCAGAGCTGGTAGGTCGTCCAGGCTGTCGATGTTATGAACATGGGCTTTTGTGTTTGAGTTAGGTGTTTTGAGACTGTTGTTGTAGCATTCCCTGGCTTCTCGGGCATCACTGTGAATGGTTACAATTGTGTTATCCTACAAAGGGAACTTAACACAGAGATAAATTGTATATACTATAGCACCGAACCTATTTAAGAAAGGTCAGCCAAGTATTAAATTGTAAGGACTAAAACAGTCAACCACTAAGTATTGAATATCTGAAGTTTTTGACGAGGGAAACTCACCAAGTGTGGTTTGTAACCACACAAAGCACATAACTGGGACTCTCTCACCTGAAAAACCTACCAGGTCACCAGTGGAAGGTTGGAGGACGTTATTGCTCAGTTTTATTTTCTGGAATGTGGAGTAAAAGAGAACGTCGGCACTACTCCCTGGGTCCAGCAACACCTTTTTTACTAGGAGATCTCCGAGTTGTAGGGAGATTACGACCGGGTCATCTAGATTTGCTACACTATTGTTATGATCGGTTGTTTGGAATTTTATATGCGGAGAGTGTGGTAGTGTCTGCTGTTGAGTTTGATAGGTGATAAACCACTATTTTATGGTTTATCTTGTGCTGATTTGAATGGTTTTTATCAAGTCTTTGCACACTTATTCATACAAATTGCATGATTTTACAATTCCTTCCTAATTTTGTTCTATAATTGAAAACTTACTTCCTAAACCTTTAAATTATGTATTTTAATTCCCCTTTTATACCATTCGATACTGTGATCTGTGTGTTCAGTGTTTTTAGGCTTTATAGGGCAGGAATGGCTTAGAGAATAGAGAGGAAGCTTAAAAAATGGAAGGAACACAAGAAATAAAGGAGACAACCAGCGAGCATCAACGCACACGCATGGCTCACGCGTGCGCGTGATTTGGAGATTTGCACATCGATGCGTGCGTGTACCTGACGCGTACGCGTGAATTGGAGTTTGCACAGCGATGCGTGCGCGTACCTGACGCGTACGCGTGACACGCGAGGATGACCAGCGACGCATACGCATGACTGACGCGTACGGGTGACATGCGCTACCTGCAGAAATCGCAAAAAATGCTGGGGGCGATTTTGGGCCGAGTTCGGACCCAGTTTCGGCCCAGAAATACAGACTAGAGCCAGGGGACAAGCAGAGACTCAACAGACATTCTCATTAGCATAGTTTTTAGATTTTAGATTGGAATCTTAGAGAAAAATTACTACTTCCTCTAGGTTTCCTTCACACTCATAGATTTCTAGTTTTTATGCTTTTGATGCTTTTGTTTTGGATATTGAGAAGAGTCACTACCTCCGTTGAAGTTGCTATTCTAGTTTGTTTTCTTATTCCTTTACTCTTTTGATTTCCTATTAACCCTATTCAGATAAGTATGTTTATGATTTTGGGATTTATTAATGCAAAGAACTATTTTTAGCTTTAATTAATTTTCAGTTATTATTTAATTTATCATGTTTTCTCTTTATTCTCTTTATATGCCTATGAACGTTGTATTCATGTCAATGGAGTAGACTCCCAACTTGACTTGGGAGTTGATTAAAAGGAAACCCTTGAGTTGGAATACTCAAGTGTTAGTTTTGATTGGAAGTTGTTGACTAGCTCTCTAGTCTCTGACTCTAATCATTTCTTAGGAGAGGATTAGGACTTGGGTTTCAGAGTTGGTTAGTTAGTTGCTTGACTTTCCTTTATTCAGTAAAGGATAACTAAGTAGAACAATAACCTTTTACTATTACACTTGGGAAAATCCAACATGGATAGAACTTCCGATAAATCTTCTTCCGATCAAGGCTTTTATTTTAATCAAATAAATTCTCTTGCTAATTTTCGTTACTTTAATTTACAATCATTTATTTTTCTGTTCTCCAACTCTTAAAATTTCTCGAAAAACTTCTTATCAATAAAATAGCACTCTTTTGTCAACTCGTTGGGAGACAACCTGGGATTTCTACTCCCAGTATTTTTATTCTAAAATTGTAACAACCCTTTCTAAATTGATAAGCGGAATTTTCGTCGGTTAAGAACTGTACTCGCAACGTTGCTTCTATATTAAATTCTTAATCGGCAATTTTTCGCCACGTCAATTTTTGGCGCCGTTACCGGGGAGTTGTAATAGCGTTCTAAATTATCAGTTGGTGTAAATATTTTTAATTTTACATATTTGCACATTTTTATTTTATTTTATTACCATGAGCTGTATGTTTCTTTCATTGAATGACGCGTTCACTGCCTGACTCGAGCTTAGCCACGTTTGATCCTGAAATTGAAAGAACTATTTCACGTATTAGGCGAGCTCGGCGTCGGTTAGCCTCTAAGGGTGGTGAAGTGGTTACTACCAATTCACCAGTCTTATCTGAGAGCGAATCTGAAGCGGCATTTGAGGAAGAAACAAGCTCCTCTACTACTGATTTTGTTGATTTACGTGTAGGTAATATGGCGCAGCCCAGACGGATTACTCTCTAGGAAGCAGGCACTCCAGACTTTACACTGCAACCGTATCAAGCACGTCGCCCAAATCTGGCTGCAGAATTTGAACTGAAGACTGCACTAATCAACCTAATACCTAAGTTTCATGGCTTACCTGCTCAGGAGCCTATCAAGTACCTTAGATACTTTCAGACTGTTAGGCGTCATGGTGCAGATGAGACCACTATTTTGCTGTCTGCCTTCCCGTTTTCTCTTGAGAAAAAGGCAAGAAAGTAGTTCTACACTCAACCTGAAGAGGTTGTCACTAATTGGGATCTGCTCAGAAGGGAGTTCCTGAAAAAATACTTCCCAGCTGAAGTTACAGATAGATTGAGGAAAGAGATTTTCTGCATTATCCAAGGTGAGTCAGATACCCTTTATGAATATTGGGAGCGCTTCAGGAATCTTCTAGATTCATGCCCCCCACCACAAGATTGATCAGATAGTGTTGATCAGCACAAGGCATGAAGCCTCAGGATAAGACTACACTAGATGCTGCAAGTAATGGTTCTCTGAAGAAATACAAGACGTCGGCAGAAGCTTGGCAACTAATCACTGATCTAGCAAAGTCTACTCAGAATGTCAGGTATAGGAACAACCATCCCAAGACCGTTGCGGAGGTTTCCTCTAGCAGTGAGACTGCTGTACTCACTCAGACTCTGGGAGAGATGACCAACATACAGAAATAGCTACAGCTGAATCAACAACAACCTCAGCCTCCCCCACAACAACATAGTCAATAGCTGGTTCCTCAAAGAGTATGCGAAAATGTGCTGATTATACTCATTACACTGATGAGTGTCCGCAGCTCCAACAAGAAGACAACACCTTGGCAGCTACTCATAACTTCTATGACTGCCCGAATCAAGGATACTATCAACAAGGCGGCAATTATAACCAAGGTGAAAACTATAACCAAAGTTGGCAAGACAACTCCAACCAGGGGTGGAGGGATAACTCCAACCAAGGATGGAGGGACAACTATAACAGAGGAGGCAGAGACAACCAAAGAAATCAGAGGTGGAATAATAATAACAATCAGCAAAACCGGTATCAGTAGAATCCTCCCTATCAACACCAGAAGCAAAACTAGCCTTATAGAGCACCTCACCAAAGGCATTCCCAAGCACCTCAGAACAACCAACAGCAGGCCCCTCAAATCACTTACCCCCCCTTCTTCTTCGAATGATGAGATGCTTCGCACTATGATGCAAGGACACCAAGACATTCAGAATTCAATTAACTCTTCCATAAATGGTCTTAACTCCACCATACAAGCTCTCATCTCCCGGATGGATTCACTAATTACCTCCAACAATCAACCTTCAAGCTCCAGTGCAATTCCTTCTCAACCTTTACCCAACCCCAAAGGTGGAATCAATGCCATCACTTTGAGGTTCGGAACCACACTACAAGAGAGGAATCATGAGGAGCCAAGCTCAAGGGAGAAAATTCAAGTTGAAGATATTATTGAGGTGGAGGATGCTGAAGAAGAGGATGAAGTACAAGACATGGTTGAAGAAGAAGCAGCTCAACCAGAGAAGAGCACGCCAAAGGAAGCTGAAGCTGCAAGAGACGCCGTCCCTATCCCCTTTCCACATCTTGCTAGGAAGTCCAGAAAGCAGATGAAGCTCGACCCAAAGATGGTGGAGATCTTTAAAAAGGTTGAGGTAACCATTCTCCTTTTTTATGCCATTCACCAGGTACCTAAATATGCAAAATTTTTAAAGGATTTATGCATGCATAAGGATAGAATATAGGATTTAGAAACCATTCCCTTAGGTAGCTCAATATAATGTGGGGATCCGGGTCTGTGCATGGTTAGTTGTGCCATTGAGGGTGTAACATTTTCTGACTGTATGTGTGACTTAGGAGCGTGTGTTAGCATAATTCCATTGTCTGTATATGATGCTTTGAGGCTCCCTCCCTTAAAAAGGTCGGCAGCTCGTTTTGTTTTGGCAGATAAAAGCATAATCACAGTGGTTGAAATTGTTGAAGACATGCTGGTGAGCATTAAGGGGCTCACATTTTCTATTGACTTCTATATTTTGGAGATGCCCCCTAATGACTCAGGAAGACCATCATCCATCCTGCTTGGAAGGCCATTCCTGAAGACTTCAAAGTTTAAACTAGATGCCTTCTCAGGAACTTACTCCTTTGAGATAGATGGCATAGCAGTGAGCTTTAACTTGGATGAAGCCATGAAGCATCCTCCGGAAGATCATTCCATCTTCCAGTGCGACATCATAGATGAAACTGTAGCTGCAGTTCACCAGGAGGAAGTAGAAGAGCAGCACATAGAGCATGGTCCAAGTGTGGGGAAACCCTCTGAACACAATGAGAATACTTTGCCATCATCACTAGCTCCAGATGATCAAGTGCCTAGCCATGAGCAGAATATGGAATTAAAGCCCCTTCCACCCCACCTCAAGTATGCTTACCTTGAGGATAATCAGAAGCTTCCAGTTATCATTGCAAGGGAACTCACTTCCCAACAGGAGGAGCAGCTGCTTAGTATGCTGAGAAGACACAAGAAAGCAATTTGGTGGAGCTTAGCGGATATAGTAGGCATCAGCCCTCAAGTTTATGAGCATAGGATATTTTTAGAAGAGGGAGCAAGGCCTGTCCGTCAACCTCAAAGAAGACTGAACCCCACCATCTTAGAAGTTGTCAAGAAGGAAGTGACCAGACTGCTTGAAGCTGACATCATCTACCCCATCTCAGATAGTGAATGGGTTAGCCCAATACAAGTGGTGCCCAAGAAGTCTGGAGTCACAACAGTGAAGAATAAGCATGGAGAGCTCATAGCAACTAGAGTGCCAAATTCATAGAGAGTTTGCATTGATTACATGCGCCTCAACCAGGCCACTCGCAAGGATCACTACCCCCTGCCATTTATCGATCAGATGCTTGATCGCTTGTCAGGTAAATCACACTACTGCTTTTTAGATGGTTACACAGGATATTTTCAAATTCATATAGCTCTTGAGGATCAGGAGAAAAATACTTTTACATGTCCCTTTGGAACGTATGCATATAAGAGGATGCCTTTTGGCTTATGTAATGCACCGGCTACTTTCCAAAGATGCATGATGAGTATTTTTCTCATATCTTATTGAGAGCTGTTGGTGTACGAAAATTACTTCACACTATGTAATTCCGCACAACTAACCAGCAAGTGCACTGGGTCGTCCAAGTAATACCTTACGTGAGTAAGGGTTGAATCCCACAGAGATTGTTGGCTTGAAGCAATTTATGGTTATCTTGTAACTCTTAGTCAGGAAAACAATTCACTTATCAAATTGAATTACGAAAAATAAGAGAGTATGAAATAAATACTTATTATGCAGTAATGGAGAATATGTTGGGGTTTTGGAGATGCTTTGTCTTCTGAATTTCAGCTTTTCTCTTGTATTCCTCTTCCCTCATGCATGCAAAAGTGCAAAATTCCTTCCATGGCAAGCTCTATGTAAGGTGTCACCGTTGTCAATGGCTACTTCCCATCTCCTCAGTGAAAATGGTCCAAATGCTCTGTCACAGCACGGCTAATCATCTAGAGGTTCTCGATCATACTGAAATAGGATTTACTATCCTTTTGCGTCTGTCACTACGCCCAGCACTCACGAGTTTGAATCCCGTCACAGTCATCCAATCCCAGAATCCTACTCGGAATACCACAGACAAGGTTTAGACTTTCCGGATTCTCCTGAATGACGCCATCAATTCTAGCTTATACCACGAAGATTCTGACTATGGAATCTAAGAGATACTCATTAAATCTAATATAGAACGGAAGTGGTTGTCATGCACACGTTCATGGGTTGAGGAAGATGATGAGTGTCATGGATCATCACCTTCTCCATAATTAAGCGCGAATGAATATCTTAGATAGGAACACACATGTTTGAATGGAAAATAGAAGTACTTGCATTAATTCATCGAGACGCTGCAGAGCTCCTCACCCCAACAATGGGGTTTAGAGACTCATGCTGCCAAAAGGTACAAATTTCAGATCTAAAATGTCATGAGATACAAAATAAATCTCTAAAAGTTGTTTAAATACTAAACTAGTAACCTAGGTTTACAGAAAATGAGTAAACTATGATAGATAGTACAGAAATCCACTTCTGGGGCCCACTTGGTGTGTGCTGGGGCTGAAACTAAAGCTTCTCACGTGCCTGGGCTGTTTTGGTGTTCAACGCCAGGTTGTAACCTATTTCTGGCGTTGAACTCCAACTTGTAACCTGTTTCTGGTGCTGGACGCCAGACTACAACATGAAACTGGCGTTGAACGCCAGTTTACATCGTCTATCCTTGAGCAAAGTATGAATTATTATATATTTCCGGAAAGCCCTGGATGTCTACTTTCCAACGCAATTGGAAGCGCGCCAATTGGACTTCTGTAGCTCCATAAAATCCATTCCGAGTGCAGAGAGGTCAGAATCCAACAGCATCAGCAATCCTTTTTCAGCCCGAATCAGATTTTTGCTCAGCTCCCTCAATTTCAGCCAGAAAATACCTGAAATTACAGAAAAGCACACAAACTCATAGTAAAGTCCAGAAATATGAATTTTTCCTAGAAACTAATGAAAATATACTAAAAACTTAACTAAAACATCCTAAAAACTACATGAAATTAACCCCAAAAAGCGTATAAAATATCCGCTCATCAGCTGTATGAAAGTTTTCGTGGATGACTTTAGTGTGTATGGTGATTCTTTTAACCTTTGCTTGGATAGTTTAGCTAGAGTATTAGACAGGTGTCTTAGTTCAAACCTTGTATTAAATTTTGAAAAATGTCATTTTATGGTAAAACAAAGTATTGTTCTAAGACATGTTGTTTCAATACTGGTATTTCTGTAGATCCAGCAAAGGTAGATGTCATTGCTAGTTTACCTTATCCCTCCTCCGTGAGGGAAGTCTGTTCGTTCCTTGGTCAAGCAGGTTTCTACCGGATATTTATTAAAAACTTCAGTAAGGTAGCATTACCTTTATCCAGACTGCTGCAGAAAAATGTCGAGTTCGAGCTGAGTGAGGACTGTATGGAAGCGTTTGATAAGCTGAAGATCGTCTTGACTCAAGCTCCGATTGTGAGAGGACCAGACTGGAGCCAGCCTTTTGAGATTATGTGTGATGCCTCCAACCATGCAGTAGGAGCGGCGCTGGCTCACCGTGAAGGTAAGGATCCTTTCGTAATTGCTTATGCCTCTAAGACCTTAGACGCTGCTCAGTCTAATTATACTACCACTGAAAAAGAGCTTCTGGCTATTGTTTTTGCTCTGGATAAATTCTGAGCCTACTTACTTGGTACTAAGGTGGTAGTATACTCAGACCATGCAGCTCTAAAATATTTATTAGCTAAAAAAGAGTCCAAACCAAGGTTAATACGTTGGATATTGCTGCTGCAAGAATTTGATTTAGAAATCAAAGATAGGAGTGGTTCCCAGAATTTAGTGGCGGACCACTTAAGTTGCCTAGAGCACATTAAGACTAACTCCACTCCTATCAATGATGCTTTTCCATTTGATATCTTACATGCAATATCTGAAGTAGTTCCTTGGTATGCGCCTATAACTAATTATCTAGTTATTCATACATTCCCTCCCAATTTTACTAAGCATCAAAAGGACAAGCTGAAAAGTGAGTCCAAATATTATATATGGGATGGCCCATATTTATGGATGTATGGTGCTGACCAGATAATTAGAAGGTGTGTGCCTCAATCAGAATTCTAGTCAATTTTAGAGGCCTGCCACTCTTCTGAGAGTGGTGGCCATTTTGGTCCTCAAAGAACAGCTAGGAAAATTTTAGACTGTGGATTCTGGTGGCCCACTCTTTTTAAGGATGCTAATGCCTTTTGTAAATCATATTCTCCATGCCAAAGGTTTGAAAATATATCCAAGAGGGATGAGATGCCCCAACAGCTTATGCTATTCTGTGAAATATTTGATGTTTGGGGCATTGACTTCATGGGTCCATTCCCAAACTCTAGTGGTTTCCTATATATACTGTTAGCTGTAGATTATATTTCTAAATGGGTCAAAGCTATTCATACCCGTAGTGATGATGCTAACACTGTTATCTCTTTTGTTAGAAAGCATATTATCTGTCACTTTGGATCACCACGAGCAATCATGAGTGATCAAGGCACCCATTTTTGTAACAGGAGATTGACAGGCCTATTAAAGAAACATGGCATTATCCTCAAGGTAGCCACAGCTTACCATCGCCAGACCAATGGACAAGCAGAGGTGTCTAACAGAGAGATAAAGCGTATACTGGAGAAGATAGTCAAGCCTCATAGGAATGACCGGAGCACCAGGCTTGTAGACGCGCTTTGGGCTTATCGGACAGCGTACAAAACACCCATAGGAATGAGTCCCTTCCGCCTAGTATACGAAAAGGCTTGTCACCTCCCAGTGGAGGTGGAACACAAGGCTTTCTGGGCTGTGAGGGAATGCAACATGGGATTTGAGAAGGCCGGTGCTGAAAGGAAGCTGCAACTGACAGAACTCGAGAACCTTCGACTCGAGGCTTATGACAACTCCAGGCTATACAAAGAGAGGGTGAAGGTTGTGCATGACAAGCACATCAAAAGAAGACATTTCAGACCTGGGGAGCTAGTTCTCCTTTACAACTAAAGGTTGAGACTCATGCCAGGCAAGCTGCGATCAAGATGGGAAGGCCCCTATAGAGTAGAGAAGATAGAGCCATACGGAGTCTTCCACGTGAGTCATCCCTCAAGTTCCAAATTCATCAAGGTCAATGGACATCGCTTAAAGCTGTATCATGGTGAGAAGATGAAGAACAACAAGGAGTTGGAGATCTTCCTCTTGGAAGATCCACCAACAACAGAAGCAGACTGAGCTTATGGACCGTCCAACTTAAGGACGCAAAAGCAAAGTGCTGGGTGGGAGACAACTCACCATGGTATGATCGTCCCTCTTCATTCTTAGTTTTATTTCATTTTGTTTTTCACAGTACTCTTTATAATTTCTGCATATTCATCTGCATGCTGTATTTTGCATTCTGGATATATAAAAAATTAAAAAAATAAAAAAAAGTGGCACACGATGCGCAAGCGTCGCTGACGCATACGCGTCATATGTGTGTGCGTGCGATAGAGGAATTGAACAGAAAGTTGGGCAGGAGTGGTGCTGGACACATGCCTGGCACACAAGCAAGTCCACGGGTACGCGTCACTCACGCACACGCATCGCTTGAGATTTCAGCCCACCACGCATACGCGTCCCTAACACAAGCAAGTGTGGTTTGTAACCACACAGAGCCCATAACTGGGACTCTATCGCCTAAAAAACCTACTAGGTCACCAGTGGAAGGTTGGAGGATCTTATTGCTCAGTTTTATTTTCTGGAATGTGGAGTAAAAGAGAACGTCGGCACTACTCCCTGGGTCCAGCAACACCTTTTTTACTAGGAGATCTCCGAGTTGTAGGGAGATTACGACCGGGTCATCTAGATTTGCTACACTCTTATTATGATCGACTGTCTGGAATGTTATATGCGGAGAGTGTGGTAGTGTCTGCTGTTGAGTTTGATAGGTGATAAACCACTATTTTATGGTTTATCTTGTGCTAATTTGAATGGTTTTTATCAAGTCTTTGCACACTTATTCATACAAATTGCATGATTTTACAATTCCTTCCTAGTTTTGTTCTATAATTGAAAACTTGCTTCCTAAACCTTTAAATTATGTATTTTAATTCTCCTTTTATACCATTCGATGCTGTGATCTGTGTGTTCAGTGTTTTTAGGCTTTATAGGGCGGGAATGGCTTAGAGAATGGAGAGGAAGCTTAAAAAAATGGAAGGAACACAAGAAATAAAGGAGACAACCAGCGAGCATCGACGCACACGCATGGCTCACGCGTGCGCGTGATTTGGAGATTTGCACATCAATGCGTGCGTGTACCTGACGCGTACGCGTGAATTGGAGTTTGCACAGCGATGCGTGCGCGTACCTGACGCGTACGCATGACACGTGAGGATGACCAGCGACGCGTATGCATGACTGACGCATACGGGTGACATGCGCTACCTGCAGAAATCGCAGAAAATGCTGGGGGCGATTTTGGGCCGAGTTCCGACCCAGTTTTGGCCCAGAAATACAGACTAGAGCAGAGGGACAAGCAGAGACTCAATAGAGCTTCTCATTAGCATAGTTTTTAGATTTTAGATTGGAATCTTAGAGAAAAATTACTACTTCCTCTAGGTTTCCTTCACACTCATAGATTTCTAGTTTTTATTCTTTTGATGCTTTTGCTTTGGATATTGAGAAGAGACACTACCTCCGTTGAAGTTTCTATTCTAGTTTGTTTTCTTATTCCTTTACTCTTTTGATTACCTATTAACCCTATTCAGATAAGTATGTTTATGATTTTGGGATTTATTAATGCAAAGAACTATTTTTACCTTTATATGCTTGTGAACGTTGTATTCATGTCAATAGAGTAGACTCCCAACTTGACTTGGGAGTTGATTAAAAGGAAACCCTTGAGTTGGAATACTCAAGTGTTAATTTTGATTAGAAGTTGTTGACTAGCTCTCTAGTCTCTGACTCTAATCCTTCCTTAGAAGAGGATTAGGACTTAAGATTCAGAGTTGGTTAGTTAGTTGCTTGACTTTCCTTTATTCAGTAAAGGATAACTAAGTAGAACAATAACCTTTATTCAAATAAATTCTCTTGCTAATTTTCATTGCTTTAATTTACAATCATTTATTTTTATGTTCTCCAACTCTTAAAATTTCTCGGAAAACTTCTTATCAATAAAATAGCACTCTTTTGTCAACTCGTTGGGAGACGACTTGGAATTTCTACTCCCAGTATTTTTATTCTAAAATTGTGACAATCCTTTCTAAATTGATAAGCGGAATTTTCGTCGATTAAGAACTGTACTTGCAACGTTACTTCTATATTAAATTCTTAATTGGAAATTTTTCGCCACGTCAATAGGCGTTGATGTAAAGCATAGCTCGGTAAGATCACTTTCTTGCTGAGCTTGTGGCTCCTCCACCTGCAAAACCTCCGGAAATACAGTTAATTATACATATTGGTTGTTCGGGATGTTTGTTGTTCGGTCGGTCTTTATCTCGGTCATGCTGTATGGCCGAGCTTTGGTCGCCAGAAGGGGGTGCTCGCCACTGTATGTGGCCGCCAATGTATTTGTCCACATGACCTTGCCGAACTAATCGCTCTAGAAGGTCTTTTAGTGGAAAGAGCAGTAGTTTGATCGGTCCGCGCCTTTTGAATCTGGGTAACTGCCAGCTTTTCTTGGTGGTTTGATTAATTTGGAATTCAAGATCTCCTTGATGATGTTGTCACGCTTGGTGTTGAATTTAGTGTAGGACTCATATCGTGGAGTTGGTTTGAAATTCTTTTGTTGTCTCACGCTTTGTCGTCATCTCTGTAGTGAGGCTTTTCAGTTTTCCGAGCTTGTCGGAGTTCCTCGATGTCGATCTGACCTTTAGCCTTTTCACGGAACTCGGCCATAGTCTTAGGTTTGGCTACAGCAATAGTTTTCTGGAATTCTCCTGGTCGGAGTCCGCTTTTTATTGCGTGCAATTCTACCTCGGGGTGGAGGTCAAGTATACTCATGGCTATCTTTGTGAAGCGTGTCATGTAGTCCCTAAGGCTTTCGTGCTGGCCTTGCTTGATTGTATTTAGGTAATCGGAGTCATGTAGGTAAATGGCTAATCCAGCAAAGTGCTCCTCAAAGGGCTTTGATAGGTCTCGAAAGCGAGAAATAGAACCTGTAGGCAAAGAACAAAACCAATCAAGTGCAGGACCGTAAAAGTAAGATGGAAAGCAATGACATAAAACTTTATCAAATGCACTATTTACTGGTGCACAAAATTACAATCACACTTTTGCAACTCCGCACAACTAACCAGCAAGTGCACTGGGTCGTCCAAGTAATACCTTACGTGTGTAAGGGTCGATCCCACGGAGATTGTCGACTTGAAGCAAGATATGGTTATCTTGTAACTCTTAGTCAGGATATCAATAATTCTCAGATTTAATTGTAAAAAGTAAAAGAACATGAAATAAATACTTGTTATGCAGTAATGAAGAACAGGTTGAGGCTTTGGAGGCTTTGTCTTCTGAATCTCTGCTTTCCTACTATCTTCTTCTTCATGCACACAAGGCTCCTTCCATGGCAAGCTTTATGTTGGGCATCACCGTTGTCAATGGCTACTTCCCTTCCTCTCAGTGAAAACGTTCCAAATGCGCTGTCACCGCACGGCTAATCATCTGTCGGTTCTCGATCATGCTGGAATAGGATCCATTGATCCTTTTCCGTCTGTCACACGCCCAACAATCGCGAGTTTGAAGCTCGTCACAGCCATCCCTTCCCAGATCCTACTCAGAATACCACAGACAAGGTTTAGACGTTCCGGATCTCAGGAATGGCCGCCAATAATTCTAGCTTATACCACGAAGACTCTGATCTGAATCATGAGGCTAAGAGATATGCATTCAATCTAAGGTAGAACGGAGGTGGTTGTCAGGCACGTGTTTATAGGTGAGAATGATGATGAGTGTCACAGATCATCACATTCATCAGGTTGAGGTGCGAATGAATATCTTAGAATAGAAGCAAGCGTGATAGAATGGAAAACAGTAGTAATTGCATTAATTCATGAAGAACAGCAGAGCTCCTCACCCCCAACAATGGGGTTTAGAGACTCATGCCATAGAGAATACAACAAGAAACGTGTAAAGTGTCATGAGGTACAAGATGAATCACTAAAAGTAGTTTTTATAGTGAACTGGTGACCCTAGGGTTACAGAAAATGAGTAAGCTAAGGTGTTTAGTGTAAAAATCCACTTCCGGAGCCCACTTGGTGTGTGCTTGGGCTGAGCATTGAAGCTTTCATGTGTAGAGACTTTTCTTGGAGTTAAACGCCAGCTTTTGTGCCAGTTTGGGCGTTTAACTCCAGTTTTTATGCCAGTTCCGGCGTTAAACGCCAGAATTCTTAAGCTGACTTGGAACACCTGTTTGGGCAACCAAATCTCGGGCAAAGTATGAACTATTATATTGCTGGAAAGCCCAAGATGTCTACTTTCCAACGCAATTAAGAGCGTGCCAATTGGGCTTCTGTAGCTCCAGAAAATCCACTTTGAGTGCAGGGAGATCAGAATCCAACAGCATCTGCAGTCCTTTTTCAGCCTCTAAATCAGATTTTTGCTCAGGTCCCTCAATTTAAGCCAGAAAATACCTGAAATCATAGAAAAACACACAAACTCATAGTAAGGTCCATAAAAGTGAATTTTAAATAAAAACTAATTAAAATATACTAAAAACATACTAAAAATAATGCCAAAAAGCGTATAAATTATCCGCTCATCACAACACCAAACTTAAATTGTTGCTTGTCCCCAAGCAACTGAAAATCAAATAGGATAAAAAGAAGAGAATATACAATGAATTCCAAAAACATCCATGAAGATCAGTATTAATTAGATGAGCGGGGCTTTTAGCTTTTTGCTTCTGAACAGTTTTGGCATCTCACTTTATTCCTTGAAGTTCAGAATGATTGGCATCTATAGGAGCTCAGAATCCAGATAGTGTTATTGATTCTCCTAGTTAAGTATGTTGATTCTTGAACACAGCTACTTTATGAGTCTTGGATGTAGTCCTAAGCACTTTGTTTTCCAGTATTACCACCGGATACATAAATGTCACAGACACATAACTGGGTGAACCTTTTCAGATTGTGACTCAACTTTGCTAGAGTCCCCAATTAGAGGTGTCCAGGGTTCTTAAGCACACTCTTCTTTTTGCTTGGACCTCGACTTTAACCGCTCAGGCTCAAGTTTTCACTTGACACCTTCACGCCACAAGCACATGGTTAGGGACAGCTTGGTTTAGCCGCTTAGGCCAGGATTTTATTCCTGTGGGCCATCCTATCCACTGATGCTCAAAGCCTTGGATCCTTTTTATCACCCTTGCCTTTTGGTTTAAAGGGGTATTGGCTTTTTCTGCTTGCTTTTCTTTTTCTTTCTTTTTCTTTTCTCTTTTTTTTTTCGCCTCTTCTTTTTTTTTCTGCAAGCTTTTCACTGCTTTTTCTTGCTTCAAGAATCAATTTTATGATTTTTCAAATCATCAGATAACATTTCTCCTTTTTCCATCATTCTTTCAAGAGCCAACAATTTTAACATTCATAAACAATCAAATTCAAAAATATGCACTATTCAAGCATTCATTCAGAAAAACAAAAGTATTGCCACCACATCAAAATAATTAATCTGTTTTAAAATTTGAAATTCATGCACTTCTTTTTTTTCAATTAAAAACATTTTTTATTTAAGAGAGGTGATGGATTCATTTTCATAGCTTTAAGGCATAGACATTTAGATACTAATAATCATGTAATAAGACACAAACATAAATAAATATAAAGCATAAAAATTCGAAAAACAGAAAATAAAGAACAAGGAAATTAAAGAACGGGTCCACCTTAGTGATGGCGGCTAGTTCTTCCTTTTGAAGATCTTATGGAGTGCTTGAGCTCCTCAATGTCTCTTCCTTGCCTTTGTTGCTACTCTCTCATAACTCTTTGGTCTTCTTCTAATTTCATGGAGGAGGATGGAATGCTCTTGGTGCTCCACCCTTAGTTGTCCTATATTGGAACTTAATTCTCCTAGGGAGGTGTTGATTCGCTCCCAATAATTTTGTGGAGGAAAATGCATCCCTTGAGGCATCTCAGGGATTTCATGATGAGGAATTTTCTCATGCTCTTGTTGAGGTCCATGAGTGGGCTCTCTTCTTTGCTCCATTCTTTTCTTAGTGATGGGCTTGTTCTCTTCAATGAGGAGTCTTGGCCACAACTTCATAGAAGTGGTCTTGATGGACCTTTGAGATGAATCTCTCCATCTTCCATGACTCGAAGGTGGAAGCAATTGCCTTTCCTTTCCTCTTTCTAGAGGTTTCTCCGGTCTTAGGTGCCATAAATGGTTATGGAAAAACAAAAAAAAAGCTGAGCTTTTCCACACCAAACTTAAAAGGTTTGCTCGTCCTCGAGCAAAAGAATAAAGAAAAGAGGAAAAGAAGAAGAGATTGAGGAGATGGAGGTGTGTGAATTGTACGGCCAAGGGGGGTTTTAGGTGGTTATGATGTGAAAAAGTAAGGAGTGATGGTAGTTTGTATGATAGTTTTGGAGAAGTAATGGAGGTGATTGGTAGAGGTTATTTTGGGAAGAGTATTATGAAAAGGTGTGAAGAAGTGAGAGAGAGTGAGTTGAGGTTGGTGGAGGTCCTGTGGGGTCCACAGATCTTGAGGTGTCAAGGATTTCTCATCCCTGCACCAATTAGGCGTGCAAAACGCCCTCTACTGCCAATCCTGGCGTTAAATGCCAGGTTGCTGCTCATTTCTGGCATTTAACGCCAGCTTCTTGCCCTTTTCTGGCGTTAAACGCCAGTCTGGTGCCCATTTCTGGCGTTAAACGCCCAGAATTGTGCCAAACTGGGCGTTTAATGCCCATTCTGCTGCCTTTACTGGCGTTTAAATGCCAGTAGGCTTCTCCTCCAGGGTGTGCTATTTTTCATTCTATTTTTCATTTTGTTTTTGCTTTTTCAATTATTTTTGTGACTTCACATGATCATCAACCTACAGAAAACATAAAATAACAATGGAAAATAGAAATTAACATAGGTAAGTAAAATTGGGTTGCCTCCCAACAAGCGCTTCTTTAATGTCAGTAGCTTGATAGTGGGCTCTCATGGAGCCTCACAGATACTCAGAGCATGATGATGGCCTCTTAACACCAAACTTAGAGTTTGGTTGTGGCCTCCCAACACCAAACTTAGAGTTTGAATGTGGGGGTTTCATTTTACTCTGTATTGAGAGAAGCCTTTCATGCTTCTTCCTTTTCCTGTCTGCAAACCATGGTGCTTCCTGAATGGCAAAGAGTTGCTCATCCAGAAAGGTTTCAGAGATCTCAGTAGGAGGGTGGGACGCCCCTGCTACTGGTTCTATCCGGGACAGGTGATCAGCTACCTGGTTCTCTTTCCCTTTTCTGTCTCTTATTTCTATATCAAACTCTTGCAAAAGTAACACCCATCTTATGAGTCTGGGCTTTGAATCTTGCTTTGTGAGTAGGTATTTAAGAGCAGCATGGTCAGTATACACAATCACTTTTGAACCTACTAAATAGGATCTAAACTTGTCAATCGCATAAACCACTGCAAGTAACTCCTTTTCTGTGGTTGTGTAATTCTTCTGTGCGTCATTTAGAACACGGCTAGTATAGTAAATGACGTGCAGAAGCTTGTTATACCTCTGTCCCAATACTGCACCAATGGCATGGTCACTGGCATCACACATTAGTTCGAATGGTAATGTCCAGTCAGGTGCAGAGATGACTGGTGCTGTGACCAGCTTGGCTTTCAGGGTTTCAAACGCCTGCAGACACTCTGTGTCAAACACAAATGGCGTGTCAGCAGCTAGCAGGTTGCTTAGAGGTTTTGCAATTTTTGAAAAATCCTTTATGAACCTCCTATAGAATCTTGCATGTCCCAGAAAGCTTCTGATTGCCTTTACATTGGCAGGTGGTGGCAATTTTTCAATTACTTCCACTTTAGCTTGATCCACCTCTATTCCCTTGTTTGAAATTTTATGCCCAAGGACAATTCCTTCAGTCACCATGAAGTGACATTTTTTCCAATTTAAAACTAGGTTGGTCTCTTGGCATCTTTTCAAAACAAGTGCTAAATGGTCAAGACAGGAGCTGAATGAGTCTCCAAATACTGAAAAGTCATCCATGAAGACCTCCAGAAATTTTTCCACCATATCAAAGAAAATAAAGAGCATGCATCTCTGAAAGGTCACAGGTGCATTGCACAGACCAAAAGGCATCCTTCTGTAGGCAAATACTCCAGAAGGACATGTGAATGCTGTTTTCTCTTGGTCTTGAGGATCCACTGCAATTTGGTTGTAACCTGAATAGCCGTCCAAAAAGCAGTAATATTCATGACCTGCTAGTCTCTCTAGCATCTGGTCTATGAATGGTAAAGGAAAGTGATCCTTTCAGGTGGCTGTATTGAGCCTTCTGTAGTCAATACACATACGCCACCCTGTAACTGTTCTTGTAGGAACCAGTTCATTCTTTTCATTATGAACCACTGTCATGCCTCCCTTCTTGGGGACAACATGGACAGGGCTCACCCAGGGGCTATCAGAAATAGGATAAATAATCCCAGCCTCTAGTAACTTAGTGACCTCTTTCTGCACCACTTCCTTCATGGCTGGATTTAGCCACCTCTGTGGTTGAACTACTGGCTTAGCATCATCCTCCAATATGATCTTGTGCATGCATCTTGCTGGGCTAATGCCCTTAAGATCACTTATGGACCACCCAAGAGCTGTCTTGTGTGTCCTCAGCACCTGAATTAGTGCTTTGTCTTCCTGAAGATTTAAAGCAGAGCTTATGATCACCGGAAAAGTGCCACCTTCTCCCAGAAATGCATATTTCAGGGATGGTGGTAGTGGCTTGAGCTCGGGTTTAGGAGGCTTATCCTCTTCCTGAGGAATTTTCAGAGGTTCTTTTATTTCCTCTGGTTCCTCCAGATTAGGCTGAACATCTTTAAAGATGTCCTCTAGCTCTGATTCAAGACTTTCAGTCATATTGACCTCTTCCACCAGGGAGTCAATAATATCAATGCTCATGTAGTCATTTGACGTGTCTGGATGCTGCATAGCTTTGACAACATTTAACTTGAACTCATCCTCATTGACTCTCAGAGTCACCTCCCCTTTTTGGACATCAATGAGAGTTCGTCCAGTTGCCAGGAAAGGTCTTCCTAGAATCAGAGTTGCACTCTTGTACTCCTCCATTTCCAGTACTATAAAGTCAGTGGGAAAGGCAAATGGCCCAACCTTGACAATCATATCCTCCATTATGCCTGATGGGTATTTAATGGAGCCATCAGCAAGTTGAAGACATATCCGGGTTGGTTTGACCTCTTCAGTCAAGCCAAGCTTTCTGATGGTGGATGCAGGTATTAGATTGATACTTGCTCCAAGGTCACATAGAGCTGTCTTAGTACAAGCACCCTCTATTGTGCATGGTATCATAAAGCTCCCTGGATCTTGAAGCTTCTCTAGTAAGCTTTTCAGAATGACTGCACTGCATTCTTCAGTGAGAAACACTTTTTTAGTTTCTCTCCAATCCTTCTTATGACTTAAGATCTCTTTCATGAACTTAGCATAAGAAGGTATTTGCTCAAGTGCCTATGCAAACGGGATCTTTATTTCAAGAGTCCTGAGATAGTCTGCAAAGTGGGTAAAATTGTTTATCCTGTTCCGCTTGGCGGAGCTTTTGAGGATAAGGCATCTTGGCTTTATATTCTTCAACCTTAGTTGCTGTAGGTTTATTCCCTACAGAAGTGGTTGGAGAAGCCTTCTTAGAGGGTTTACTATCAGCACTTGCAGGTGTCTGATTCCTCATAGAACGCCAGGGTCGGGTGCTGGATGGGCGTTTAACGCCAGCTTTTCCCCTTTTTCTGGCGTTTAAACGCCAGATTTATTCCTCTCTGGGCTCTTGATGTCCTCAGAGGGATCTTGGGTAGTGGTTTGGTCATCCTCTGTCATTTTTTCCTTTCTTGACTTTTTGCTACTTTGAGCTGAGTTATTCAATGTCTTCCCGCTCCTTAGTTGGACAGTTTGGCATTCTTCTGTTATCTGTTTAGATAGCTGCTGTCTTGTCTGATTCAATTGTGCTTCTATATTCTTGTTAGCATTTTTAGTGTCTTGGAGCATCTCTTTGAATTTTGCTAATTGTTTTGTCATAAGGAGTAATTGCTGATTATGTTCAACAATCTGTTCTTGAGGATTAGGATCAGTAGTTACTGCCATAGCCTCTTCTTTTATGGAGGACTCACTGTTTGAGTACAGATGTTGATTTCTAGCAACTATATCTATGAGTTCTTGAGCCTCTTCATTTGTTTTTCTCATGTGTATAGATCCACCAGCTGAGTGGTCTAGGGACATCTGAGCTTTTTCTGTAAGCCCATAGTAGAAGATGTCTAACTGTACCCACTCTGAAAACATTTTAGAGGGCCATTTTCTTAGCATCCCTCTGTACCTCTTCCAGACATTATAAAGGGATTCATGATCCTCTTGTTTAAAGCCTTGGATGTCCAGCCTTAGCTATGTCATCCTTTTTGGAGGGTAAAATTGATTCAAGAATTTGTCTGATAACTGTCTCCATGTTTTTATGCTTGCTGTGGGTTGGTTATTTAACCACCTCTTAGCTTGATCTTTTACAGCAAATGGAAACAGTAATAATCTGTAGACATCCTGATCCACTTCTTTATCACGTACTGTGTCAGCAATTTGTAAGAACTGTGCCAGAAACTCAGTAGGTTCTTCTTGTGGAAGACCGGAATACTGGTAATTTTGCTGCACCATGATAATGAGCTGAGGATTTAGCTCAAAGTTGCTTGCTTTGATGGGAGGTATACAGATGCTACTCCCATATGCAGCTGTAATGGGGTTAGCATAGGACTCCAGAGTCCTTCTAGACTGTTCACTTCCACTTATGTCCATGATGGAGAAAAGGGAATTGATATGAATTATATTTTTTTAAAAAGTAACCGAAAATAATAAGTAAAATAAATGGAAAATAAAATAAAATTTCGAAAACAAAAAGAAAATAAAATAAAATAAAAGTAAATTGAAAACTAAATTAATTAATTAATTAAAAAGATTTTGAAATTAGCAATTAAAAAGATATGATTAAAAATTATTTTGAAAAAGATATGATTTAGAAGCTATGATTGCAAATTAAAAAAAAGATATGATTGAGAATTATTTTGAAAAAGATATGATTGAGAAGATATGATTGCAAATTAAAAAAAAAAGATATGATTGAAAAGATATGATTGAAGAAATTAAAAAGATTTGATTTTTGAAAAAGATTTGAAAAGATCAATTTTTGAAATTAGAATATTGACTTGACTAAAAAAAAGATATGATTTTGAAAATCTTTGACTAAATTAATGCAAAATTTCGAAATTTATGAGTAAAATAAGGAAAGGATATTTCTTGATTTTTGAATTTTAATGCAGAAAGAGAAAAACAACAAAATGACACTAAACTTAGAAATTTTAGATCAAAACACAGAGAACAAACAAGAAAACTTTGAATGTCAAGATGAACACCAAGAACACTTTGAAGATCAAGATGAACACCAAGAACAAATTTTTGAAAAATTTTTAAGTAAATAAAAGCACAAAAACACACCAAACTTAAAATTTTTAGAGAATCAAACAAAAATTTTCGAAAAATTAAAGGAAAACACAAAGAAGACACCAAACTTAGAATTTTTTTTAAAAATCAAGAAAGAACTGAGGACATGCAATTTCGAAAAATTAAAAGAAAATAAAAGCATGCAATTGACACCAAACTTAAAATATAAAACTAAACTCAAATAAAAGACTCTAAACCAACAAAAATAAAATATTCCTAATCTAAGCAACAAGATAAACCGTCAGTTGTCCAAACTCGAACAATCCCCGGCAACGGCGCCAAAAACTTGGTACACGAAATCACAATCACACTTTTGCAATTCCGCACAACTAACCAGCAAGTGCACTGGGTCGTCCAAGTAATACCTTACGTGAGTAAGGGTCGATCCCACGGAGATTGTCGGCTTGAAGCAAGCTATGGTTATCTTGTAACTCTTAGTCAGGTTATCAATAATTCTCATATTTAATTGTAAAAAGTAAAAGAACATGAAATAAATACTTGTTATGCAGTAATGAAGAACAGGTTGAGGCTTTGGAGATGCTTTGTCTTCTGAATCTCTGCTTTCCTACTGATGCACGGAAAACTTGTCTCATAACAAATCTCCCTTCGGCAAGTGTACCGAATTTGTCATCAAGTAAAAAAACTCACAATAGAGTGAGGTCGAATCCCACAGGGATTGATTGATCAAGCAACTTTAATTAGAAGAATGTTCTAGTTGAGCGAATCCAGAATTTGGGTTGAGAGTTGCAGAAAATAAAATGGCGGGAATGTAAATAACAGAAAAGTAAATGCTAGAATTAAAGGACTGGAAGCAAATGACTGAAAATAAATTGCAGAATTGTAAATGGGAATGGGGGATTTGCTCATAAAAGTAAATGGCAGAAGTTAAAGAGAATGGGTAAGATCAGAGATGGGGAGTTCATTGGGCTTAGGAGATGTTGCAATTCTCCGGATCAAGTTCATTTTCATCTCTTCCTCAATCAATGCACTCATTGATCTCCTTGGCAATCTTAAGTGATTGAATTACAATTTCTTGCAATTCAATCTCTCAAATCTTGATCAATAGCCAATTCCTTGGTCAATTTCTCATGAGAAGAGATGAAGTATGGTCACTGATTATACCACATGCATTTCCCAAATCAAGTATTGAGAGGGTTATAGTCACATACCCATCCAAACCCAATTTGGTCCAGCATGAGAAAGCATTTCTAGCTTGATCTCTTCATTCCTCTTTCAAGGTTCAAAAGAGATCCAAGTTTGAATAGCTTCTCTTCCAAGATAACTACTCAAGTGGATGAAGATCGAAAGCTTTCAAGTAAAATCAAGAGAAAAGATAGAAGAAGAATAATAAAAATTAGTATTGATCCATCAAATTACAATAGAGCTCCCTAACCCAATGAAAGGGTTTAGTTGTTCATAGCTCTAGAAAAATGAAAACAAAGATGGAGAATACATCATAAAACTAGAAAATGCAGAGAAAGTAAAATACAGAGAGTAGTTCCCTTTTTCCAGCCTCCAGAACTCCTTTTTACAATTCAAAGCTACTCCTATATATACTACTCTTCTCAGCTTCTAGTTTACTCTTCAAGTCTTGGGCCTTTGGATCTTGAGTTTGAAGCAGTTCTTTTCTTCATTTGGGCTTGGCTTTACTTGCAGAGAGAAAGTGCTAAGTGGGCGGAGACTTCAGCTCAGGGCGTTAAGGGTGTTAACATTTAGTGAAAGTATAAGTTCGAGAACGTTAGTGACACTTAACATTTTCACTAACGTTCCAATGTACCCCTTTGCCTCACGTTAGAGCCCACGTTAACTATGTTAACGTGGCTTCTAACGTGGCCTTGCCAAACTTCGAGAACATTATTGACACTCAACATTGTCACTAACGTTCCAATGTGCCCCTAGATCTCACGTTAGAGTCCACGTTAACTAGGTTAACGTGGCTTCTAACGTGGCCATTCTTAGCTATCCCAACGTTAGTGACAATGTTGAGTGTCACTAACGTTGGTTCATCATTCATTCCTCATTGTTAGCTTCCATGTTAACTAAGTTAACGTGGAAGTTAACGTAGCTCCTTGGGGGGTTGTGTAGTTGCTTCCAACGTTAGTGACAATGTTGAGTGTCACTAACGTTGGCGACAACTCTCACTTCTTACGTTAGCTCCCACGTTAACCAAGTTAACGTGGGAGTTAACGTGGTGTGTTGCATCCTTAGGCCAACGTTAGTGACAATGTTGAATGTCACTAACGTTGGCTTCTCTTCCCCCTTTAACGTTAGAGGCCACGTTAACTAGGTTAAGTGGGCTCTAACGTGGCCACTCATGAGTGTTTGCCAACGTTAGTGACAATGTTAAGTGTCACTAACGTTGGCTCAACTTCCCTTTTCCACGTTAGAGTTCACGTTAACTTAGTTAACGTGACTCTTAACGTGGGCAATGATGGCTATGAGAGTGTCATTGGCAATCACTTTTCTCATTAACCTTGCAAGTTTCCTCCCTTTCCTTGCTTCCTTTGGTCCTGAAATCAAGCAATAGAGTGCATCAAAGTTCTAGTCCAAGTCATGGGCAATGCAACATACAATTTGTCACTAAACTTATGCAAAATCCTCATGAAATAATGTAAAATGCATAATGTATGCTTGAGTCAAGGTGTAAGTGAATATCTACCCAAAACTAGCTTATTTCCTAAGGAAATGCATGAAACTATCCTAAAAACAGTAAAGAAAAGGTCAGTGAAACTGGCCAAGATGCCCTGGCATCACAACACCAAACTTAAAGCTTGCTTGTCCCTAAGCAAGTACTGGAACAAGAGAATGATGAATGGAATATCCAGAGGAGTGAGTCATTCTTGTGGAAGTCATGTTACTGATTTTATGGTGGTTTCATGCATAGCAACTTAGGTTCATTCCATTACTGGCTTTTAGACCTTTATCATGTCCCTAAACACTTACTTTGTTTATATCCCATGAGACTTTTATTCATTGATCCTTTTATTGTTATTTCAAGGGTTATTTGTGTTATTTAGGCTAAGTGCTCTGTAAGGGGGCAACTCTTTAAGATAAGTTTTCAGCCAACACTCCCGAACCAGTTGGTTCAAGGTGCTAGGTGTTGAAGCACCCCTAAGAACTTACTCCCTCAAGTCTCTCCCCCATACATACACACCACAAGCATATAGTTTGTTTATTTTCTTTTCTTGAGACCTTGGTGTCCAGCACCTCTTTGGGTTACTAAATGCTCTGTAGTGAGGGTTACTCTTGATAGTGGATTTTTAGCTGATAATCCCGGGTTAGTTAACCCAAGTTACCAAGTGATAAAGCACCCCTGAGAGCTTATTCATCCAAGTAGATCCCTCACACAGGAGCACCACAGACACTTGTCTCAAGGTCCAAACCATTGGTGCCTAGCCTTATTGCTTACTCTTTTTCTCTTGTTTTTCACTTCCATTATTCTTTCCCTTTTCTCTTATTAGGATCTTGTCATATGCTCAGTCTCATGGGTATATCCAAAGTCAAGTATTCAGGATAGATAGTTGTCCTCCTAACCTTGTGGTTGAACCAACTTAGCTAACTTATGACTACCCCAAAGATTCATGAATGCACTTCCACAATATGAACTCCACTCTGGTCTTTTAAAAACAATCATTCTCTCTTCATTTAATTCAAAATGGACAAGCTTACAAGTAAATAAGGGAAAGATGCAGTGACATTTAAACCAGAAATCATGGACCTATTCAGAAAGAAAACTTAAAAGACAGAATTTAAAAAGTTTAAACATAACATGGAAGCAGGTTCTATTTCATACAAGATCTTCCTTATTTAAAGCATAGAAAACGATGGACTAAAAGGAACTCCACCACCTTTCATTCATGTGGATGCCCATCCTCCCCTCCTTGCTTGTCCTCATTGTGTCTCTCTTGAGTGCTTGTGCTCCCACTTCCTTTGCCTTTTCCAAGCAGCTTCTTCCAGAAACCACCATCTTCCATCTTCTTCTTGAGTGTCTTCTTTTGTTGTTTTACCTTCCTCTCTTCTTGTTCTACAAAATCTTTTTGGACCTCATCATATGTAGGGATGACATAGTGCAGCTGATGCATGTTACTAGTCATGTAGTTCAACTTGGCTTGAGTGTTCACATAGAACTCTTCCCTATGTAGTTGCCTTCATTCATTGAGTACACTGAACTCATTGAAAGTTTTCATTTGGGCTATCTGCCGCTGGTTGAGTTCTTGCAAGTGCTTCTCTTGGAGCTCTTGCCTCTCGTTCACTTGGTTGATGGCTTGAGTGAGCCTGGAGTAGTGTTCCTGCTGCTGCTCCATTTGTTGTTTTTGCCATGCTTCCTGTTGGCTCAGCCAGTTGGTTTGAAGGTTCAGTATTTGCTCTTGTCCTTTTATATGCCTCTGTCCCAAATCTTCAATGGCTCTTAGAAGGTAAGTCATATTCAAGTTGTCTGGGTCATGATGCTCTTCTTGATGGTATTCTTCCTGATGATGTTCCTCTTGGTGAACTTTTTCTTTTGCTTTTGGTTTCCCTATTTGTGGCCTTCTTTGTTGCTGAGCAGGTGTAGTATAAACCAATCGTTCGAGTGTAACTGACCTCCCTGGGTTCACCCAGTCTGGGTTGTTGTCCTCAAATACTACCTTGGCCTTGTTGTATAAGCGGAGAATGGTGCTGGGGTACCAAAGCCTGGCACCTGAATCAACCTTCTCAGCCGAATCTTGAATCCCCTCGGCGATGAGCTCATTCACGTTGATTTTCCCACCTTGTATTAAGCAATGCACCATAGTAGCTCGATTGATGTTTACCTCTGAATTATTTGTAGCTGGTAGAATGGACCTCCTCACAAGTTCAAACCACCCCTTGGCTTCAGGGCTCAGGTCTCCTCTCGATGAACTTGGGTCTCCCATCTGTGTACCTCTCCCAGTCAGCTGTTATAACACAGATGTCTGCCACTATCTCTGAGAGCTCATTATTATCAGGGCTTCTACTTATCCTTGCTTGATAACTTTCCTCATCAAAACGAGGTGATTTCAGGTGAAGAACTCTTGTTATGGTATTTGGGCTGAAGTCCACCTCTTTTCCTCTTACGTAACTTTTGAAGGTTGGGGCCTTGGTTTTATCCTCTCTTACTACATTCGCATAAAATTCTTTGATGAGGTTTCCATTAATCTTCCCCTCTGGACTTGTGAGCAATTGCCACCCCCTCTGTTCGATTTTCTCCAGAATTTGTGGTGACTCATCTGCATTGATTTGGAAGATTAACTCTGGCAATATCTTTCTCACCCTTATCCGTTCGAATTCACGTTCATGAAAGGCAGTTTTGAATTTCTTCTCATCGAAAGGAACACTCTCCATGGGTTCCTTCCTCTTTTGCCTCTTTGAGCTTGATGATGCCATGAATTGAGTTGCTGTTTTGAAGTGGAGGTTGGAAGATACGGAGAGATGAGGAATAGGTTGGCTAGGACAGAGTGTGATGAAGGGGTTTGAGCAAGCCGAAAGTATGAAGTGTGGAGAGTGGGAATTTGAGTGTGAGGAATGATCATGCACTGAGGTTTACTTATATAGGGGGTCATGAGTGGATGAAAGGTGTGGATTGCAAGGATTGTTACTTGATGGATGGTTGGGGGTTGTGTATGAAGGAAAGACAAGGATCATCACTTAATGAGAGTGATTGGTTCGATCTTCAAGGGTCTTCTTTTTCCAATGTTGCATGGCAACGTTTCCCCATGCGTTCCCTCTTGGGACATGTGTGTAGTGCTCTTCATTAAGTGGAGAAATCTCCCCCATTTAATTGTCCAATCAATCCCTTTTCATGCTTCTTTTCCTTTCCTATAAAGATTTAAAATAAGGAAATTAATATAAAAAAAATTCAAACTCTACGGCTAGAATACAAGGGAAGAAAGAGAGTTTGATTGTTTATTTATGAATTTCAACTAACTAACTAACTACTAGTGGGTCCTTATATGCATTTCGGTGGCACCATGGGGTGACACCAAACTTAGTTTGAAGCAATGTGATGAAAAGTTTTGTTCAAAGCTCCCAAGACTAGCATGCATCTTGGTTTGCTTTGAACACCAAACTTGTTCTTCACTATATACTGCATGATAAATATTTCACCAAATGTTTGTCAAGTTTGGGTTAAAATTCATAAACATTGATTTATTCATTATTTTAAAAACATATAAAACATGGGTTGCCTCCCATGAAGCGCTTCTTTAGCGTCACTAGCTTGACGTTTTTCCTTCATCAGGGTGGTTGGTAGTGCTTAAAGTCCTCCCCTCTTGCTGTGGACTTGTATCCATTGGTTGAATCAATGATCTCCACATGTTCCAGGAAAAGAACTCTGTTAATAGTGAAGACCTTAGATAACTGAGATGGTACAGTAGGGAGATTAGGGGGAATATCTGGGAAGTAAGCTGAGACAACTCTATCCCCTGGAGAGAAGCCTTTCATAGGGATCTTCTTGTTCCTCCATTTCCTTGGTACCTTCTTCTTTGTTTCTTTTAAGGTTGCCTTCCCCTTGGTGACCTTTTTTTTCCAAGGAGTTGTGATGTTGTCTTCACATGCCTCTAGAGGTTTAGGTTCCTCCAACTTTTCCTTGAGCTGTGGCAATTGCTGTTTTCCTTGTTTATCAATTGAGGGGGTTTCAGAATGGACTTGCTGTGCTTCAGTGCTTGTCTCCTCCTTCAGTGTCTCTTTATCATTTGTGCTTAGTTCCTTGTCCTCTTGATCTGTTTCTTGTGAGAGTTTGAAGACATTGAAGCTGAGTCGTTCATCATGGATTCTCAATATTAGCTCCCCTTTCTCTACATCGATAAGTGCTCTGGCCGTAGCTAGGAATGGTCTTCCCAATATGATTGGGTGAGTGTGACTCTCTTCCATGTCCAAAATGACAAAGTCTGTTGGGAGAAAGTATTTCCCAACCTTTAGCAACACATTTTCCACCACTCCTATTGCTTGCTTTTGAGTTTTGTCAGCCAGTCTGATGATTACATCTGTGGGCATTATCTCATTAATCTGCAGCCTCTTCACCAGGGATAAAGGCAGTAAATTGATGCTGGCCCCCAAATCACATAGTGCTCTATCGAACATAGTTTCACCTATGGCACAAGGGATGTGAAAACTCCCTGGGTCTCTTCTTTTTGTAGGCAGCTCAGGTTGAATAAGGGCACTACATTCCTTGTTCATCACTATAGTCTGGCCTCCTTTGAGTGAGCTTTTCCTGGGAAGAAGTTCCTTCATATACTTGATGAATGCAGGCATTTGTTGAATTGCCTTGATGAATGGTATGTTTACATGCAAAGATGTAAACAAGTCTAGGAACCTTGAGTATATTCTCTTTCCCACAGCACCATTGAGCAGTTGAGGGAAGGGAGCATAGAGCTTCAGCAGCTCTTGTTGTGAAATTTCTGGTCCTTGGTGATTTCTATCCTCCTCCTTTGTTGAGTTGTCTTCAGGTTGTTTGCAAAGTTTGCCTTGCTTGTCTTCAGTCTCTTGATCACTCGTAGTGACCATTTTGTAATCTTCCCATCTTACTTTCTTTGCTTCTCCCTTGGGGTTTTTCTCCGTGTCACTTGGGAAGCTATCGATGGGTTTGGAAATTTTCTCAGCTAAATATCCCACCTGGAATTCCAACTTCCTAATGGTCTCTCCCTGGTTCTTAATATTGGCTCGCACTTCCTCTTTGAACACCTTATTTTCTTGAATCTCTTGGCATATTCCTTCAAGTAGGGCTTCAATCTTAGAGAGCTTGTCATCAATTGATGGGTGATTCGGAGCAAATGTGTTATTTTGGTTTTGAAAAGCATATAAAAAAGTGTTGTTGTGGGGGTGTTGAAACGTCCTCTGTGTGAATTGCTGGTGAGCTGCATTGTTGTTGGAGTTGTAACGTCTCTGGTCTTGGTTTTGATCTTGCTCACCTCCCCACCCAAAGTTTGGGTGGTTTCTCCATCCAGGGTTGTAGGTCTTGGAGTATGGATCATAGTTTTTCCTTGGTGAACTCCCAATGTAGTTGGCTTGCTCCTGACTCCCCTCTGCTTCTTCATTCACTCCTTCTTGGATTGTTGATGAAGTGGAGATTGCTGCTACTTAGTTCATCTCCATCTTCTTGGTGAGGTCAGCTAGCTGCTGGGTAATGAGCTTGTTTTGGGCCAACAGAGCATCTACATTGTTTAGCTCCATTACTCCTCTTGTGTTCCCTCTTTCGGAAGCATAGAAGTAGTCATTCTCTGCTACTGTTTCAATAACATCTATGGCTTCCTCAA
The DNA here is from genome assembly GCF_003086295.3 of Arachis hypogaea. NCBI lineage: Eukaryota > Viridiplantae > Streptophyta > Magnoliopsida > Fabales > Fabaceae > Arachis > Arachis hypogaea. The sequence goes on along the minus strand of NC_092046.1, from coordinate 82,661,134 downwards.
TGGTCTTCTTCTTGTTCAAAGATCCTCCAGATGAATGGTCTACGGCCTTCTTTGACTCATAAGAGAGCCCTTCATAGAAAATGTGCAGCTGCACCCATTCGTTGAACATGTCAGGTGGACACCTCCTTGTTAAGTCCTTGAACCTCTCCTATGCTTCATATAGAGTCTCACCATCTTGTTGCCTGAAAGTTTGGACCTCAGCTCTCAGCCTATTGATTCGTTGAGGAGGGTAAAATATTGCTAAGAATTTGTTCACCACGTCTTCCCAAGTTGTCAAGCTTTCCCTTGGGAAAGATTCCAGCCATTTGGCTGCCTTGTCCCTGAGTGAGAATGGAAATAAGAGTAGTCTATAGGCGTCAGGATGAACACCATTAGACTTCACTGTGTCACATATTCTCAGGAAGGTGGTTAAATGTTGATTGGGGTCTTATTGAACACTTCCTCCAAACGAACAATTGTTCTGAACAAGGGTGATGAGCTGTGGTTTAAGTTCGAAGTTGTTGGCATGGATTATTGGATTTTGGATGCTACTTCCACAATTGCCTGGGTTTGGATTGATGTAAGAGCCCAAAACTCTTCTATCCTCCCCAGCATGATTTGCTCTACCTTCTCTCCCATGGTTGTGATCTTCTTCTTCATGATGGTTTTCCATGTTGTCTTCCATGTGTGTTTCAAAGAATTCCTCTTCTTCCTCAGCACCAACCACTTTCTTTCCTCTTGCCTCCCTCCTTAATCTAAGGAAGGTCCTCTCAGGTTCAGAATCGAAGGAAGTTGAAGCCCCGTTTCTTCTCCCTGTCATACAACCATCAAGTGCAAGCAAGAAAAGATAGGTGCAGAAAGTATTTGTGTCAGAATTACTATTAGTTGTGGGTGATGCAATATATCAAACAGTTAGTGGGTTAGCAAACAGAATTGAAAAAAACAAAGAAGAACAAAAGAGTAGACGGAGAAGGGAAGAAGTTTAACTACAACAAAAAGTAAATCACTCAAACAGAAAATGAAATTCACAAAATAAAAATGCTCAATCTAGTGATCTTCCAATTTAATCATTGTTGATGCACAATCAATCCCCGACAATGGCACCATAAACTTGATGCACGGAAAACTTGTCTCACAACAAATCTCCCTTCGGCAAGTGTACCGAATTTGTGGTCAAGTAAAAACTCACAATAGAGTGAGGTCGAATCCCATAGGGATTGATTGATCAAGCAACTTTAATTAGAATAATGTTCTAGTTGAGCGAATCCAGAATTTGGGTTGAGAGTTGCAGAAAATAAAATGGCGGGAATGTAAATAACAGAAAAGTAAATGCTAGAATTAAAGGACTGGAAGCAAATGACTGAAAATAAATTGCAGAATTGTAAATGGGAATGGGAGATTTGCTCATAAAAGTAAATGGCAGAAGTTAAAGAGAATGGGTAAGATCAGAGATGGGGAGTTCATTAGGCTTAGGAGATGTTGCAATTCTCCGGATCAAGTTCATTTTCATCTCTTCCTCAATCAATGCACTCATTGATCTCCTTGGCAATCTTAAGTGATTGAATTACAATTTCTTGCAATTCAATCTCTCAAATCTTGATCAATAGCCAATTCCTTGGTCAATTGCTCATGAGAAGAGATGAAGTATGGTCACTGATTATACCACATGCATTTCCCAAATCAACTATTGAGAGGGTTATAGTCACATACCCATCCAAACCCAATTTGGTCCAGCATGAGAAAGCATTTCTAGCTTGATCTCTTCATTCCTCTTTCAAGGTTCAAAAGAGATCCAAGTTTGAATAGCTTCTCTTCCAAGATAACTACTCAATTGGATGAAGATCGAAAGCTTTCAAGTAAAATCAAGAGAAAAGATAGAAGAAGAATAATGAAAATTAGTATTGATCCATCAAATTACAACAGAGCTCCCTAACCCAATGAAAGGGGTTTAGTTGTTCATAGCTCTAGAAAAATGAAAACAAAGATGGAGAATACATCATAAAACTAGAAAATGCAGAGAAAGTAAAATACAGAGAGTAGTTCCCTTTTTCCAGCCTCCAGAACTCCTTTTTACAATTCAAAGATACTCCTATATATACTACTATTCTCAGCTTCTAGTTTACTCTTCAAGTCTTGGGCCTTTGGATCTTGAGTTTGAAGCAGTTCTTTTCTTTATTTGGGCTTGGCTTTACTTGCAGAGAGAAAGTGCTAAGTGGGCGGAGACTTCAGCTCAGGGCGTTAGGGGTGTTAACATTTAGTGAAAGTATAAGTTCGAGAACGTTAGTGACACTTAACATTTTCACTAACGTTCCAATGTACCCCTTTGCCTCACGTTAGAGCCCACGTTAACTATGTTAACGTGGCTTCTAACGTGGCCTTGCCAAACTTCGAGAACGTTAGTGACACTCAACATTGTCACTAACGTTCCAATGTGCCCCTAGATCTCACGTTAGAGTCCACGTTAACTAGGTTAACGTGGCTTCTAACATGGCCATTCTTAGCCATCCCAACGTTAGTGACAATGTTGAGTGTCACTAACGTTGGTTCATCATTCATTCCTCATCGTTAGCTTCCACGTTAACTTAGTTAACGTGGAAGTTAACGTGGCTCCTTGGGGGGTTGTGTGGTTGCTTCCAACGTTAGTGACAATGTTGAGTGTCACTAACGTTGGCGACAACTCTCACTTCTTACGTTAGCTCCCACGTTAACCAAGTTAACGTGGGAGTTAACGTGGTGTGTTGCATCCTTAGGCCAACGTTAGTGACAATGTTGAATGTCACTAACGTTGGCTTCTCTTCCCCCTTTAACGTTAGAGGCCACGTTAACTAGGTTAACGTGGGCTCTAACGTGGCCACTCATGAGTGTTTGCCAACGTTAGTGACAATGTTAAGTGTCACTAACGTTGGCTCAACTTCCCTTTTCCACGTTAGAGTTCACGTTAACTTAGTTAACGTGACTCTTAACGTGGGCAATGATGGCTATGAGAGTGTCATTGGCAATCACTTTTCTCATTAACCTTGCAAGTTTCCTCCCTTTCCTTGCTTCCTTTGGTCCTGAAATCAAGCAATAGAGTGCATCAAAGTTCTAGTCCAAGTCATGGGCAATGCAACATACAATTTATCACTAAACTTATGCAAAATCCTCATGAAATAATGTAAAATGCACAATGTATGCTTGAGTCAAGGTGTAAGTGAATATCTACCCAAAACTAGCTTATTTTCTAAGGAAATGCATGAAACTATCCTAAAACAGTAAAGAAAAGGTTAGTGAAACTGGCCAAGATGCCCTGGCATCACCTACTATCTTCTTCTTCATGAACGCAAGGCTCCTTCCATGGCAAGCTTTATGTTGGGCATCACCGTTGTCAATGGCTACTTCCCTTCCTCTCAGTGAAAAAGTTCCAAATGCGCTGTCACCGCACGGCTAATCATCTGTCGGTTCTCGATCATGCTGGAATAGGATCCATTGATCCTTTTGCGTCTGTCACACGCCCAACAATCGCGAGTTTGAAGCTCGTCACAGCCATCCCTTCCCAGATCCTACTCAGAATACCACATACAAGGTTTAGACATTCCGGATCTCAGGAATGGCCGCCAATAATTCTAGCTTATACCACGAAGACTCTGATCTGAATCATGAGGCTAAGAGATATGCATTCAATCTAAGGTAGAACGGAGGTGGTTGTCAGGCACACGTTTATAGGTGAGAATGATGATGAGTGTCACGGATCATCACATTCATCAGGTTGAGGTGCGAATGAATATCTTAGAATAGAAGCAAGCGTGATAGAATGGAAAACAGTAGTAATTGCATTAATTCATGAAGAACAGCAGAGCTCCTCACCGCCAACAATGGGGTTTAGAGACTCATGCCGTAGAGAATACAACAAGAAACGTGTAAAGTGTCATGAGGTACAAGATGAATCACTAAAAGTAGTTTTTATAGTGAACTGATGACCCTAGGGTTACAGAAAATGAGTAAGCTAGGGTGTTTAGTGTAAAAATCCACTTCCGGGGCCCACTTGGTGTGTGCTTGGGCTGAGCATTGAAGTTTTCATGTGTAGAGACTTTTCTTGGAGTTAAACGCCAGCTTTTGTGCCAGTTTGGGCGTTTAACTCCAGTTTTTATGCCAGTTCCAGCGTTAAACGCCAGAATTCTTGAGCTGACTTGAAACGCCTGTTTGGGCCATCAAATCTCGGGCAAAGTATGGACTATTATATATTTCTGGAAAGCCGAGGATGTCTACTTTCCAACTCAATTGAGATCGCGCCAATTGGGCTTCTGTAGCTCCCAAAAATCCACTTTGAGTGTAGGGAGGTCAGAATCCAACAGCATCTGCAGTCCTTTTTCAGCCTCTGAATCAGATTTTTGCTCAGGTCCCTCAATTTCAGCCAGAAAATACCTGAAATCACAGAAAAATACACAAACTCATAGTAAAGTCTAGAAAAGTGATTTTTAAATAAAAACTAATAAAAATATAATAAAAACTAATTAAAATATACTAAAAACATACTAAAAACAATGCCAAAAAGCGTATAAATTATCCGCTCATCATTTACTATCATTATGGAGGTGAACTTTTTGATGTATTTCTTCGGATCACCTAATTCATCATAGGGAGTTAGGGTAGTCGACTGAGTAAACCTCCTGGGTAACACGAAATTCATCACCTCAGTCGTGAATGGCCCAAGGGAACTTTCCTGATTGTCATCCTTGCTGTCTGACCGAGCTTCCTCATTATGCTCGGGTTGCTTCTTGATGAGTCCATATTTGATGGTATATTTTGACTCAATTTGGATGGATTCTAGCACATGAACTCACACTTAAGCACCAAAATAGCATACTTTTGTGTTTTATCCCTGATTTGATCCTAAATGTGAAAACATGCAATTTTATGCTTGAATTGAGCAATTTAATTCTACTTTTATTCCATTTAATGCCATGACATGTTTGCTGAGTGATTTCAGGCCTTGGAAGCAAGAATGGATAGCCAAAAGTGGAAGAAAGCATGTACAAAGGAGAAAACATGAAGAAAACAAGGAAAAGTACACACAGCGAAGTGTGCGTGCGCACAAGAAAGAATTTCCATGTGTGCATGCGCACGACCACCTGTGCGGACGCACAGGTCCCTGCACGTGATTTCATTAATGAAACATGTGCTGCACAAATTTTGGGGGCTTTTGGCCCATTTTGGAAGGCTGAATTGCTGAATTAAAGTTCTATATAAGGGGAGAATCAACACATATGAAGGGAGGAGGTTTTAGAGCTCACTTAGATAGTTTTAGAGAGTAATTAGGAATTGGAGTAGGAGTAGTGTAGCATTGCTCTCTTAGTGTTTATCGATTTCTATTGTAGCATTTTATAGCAAGCTTTGATTTTGGATTTTACTCTTTAATTGTAAATACTCTCAATTTCCTCTTCAATTATAGCAATTTTACTTTCACTTTCTTTGGTTCAAGTTACTTGTTCATAATTGCAATTTTTTGTTTCTTGAAATTTTGATCAATGAATTTTATGTTTCTTGCTTCCTTCATGTTTGATTGCTTGTTTATATTTGGTTTTGTTGGTAGTTGGTTATAGCTTTCCATTTTACCTTAATTGCAATTCTCCATATTTTACTTTCATGCACACAAGGTGTTTGTGAAAATGCCAACCTTAGAATTTGAGTAGATTTTCACACCTTGACTTGTGGTTTGAGTTCCTAGGATACTAGAGTCATAATGTCTGACATTTAGTGGTAATTCTTGGGTAGTTAGTTGACTCTTGTTTCCATTGACGCTAGCTTTTTATCAACTAGTTTGGTAAGTTAGTTAGGACTTATGGATTAAAGTCAATTATGCTTGCTTGACTTGCTCCTCGATGGTTGGGGTTGACTAGGCAAGATTGACTCATCATAATTACCATAGTTGTGGTTATGGCGATGATAGGATTCCTTGGATCCTCATTCCCAAGTCAAGGCTCTTTATTGCATTTATAGCATTTTCACTAGTTTTGATCTTGCTTTCTCTATACTTGCATTAATTCACAATTTTGCTCATTGCTTAGTTTTTTTATTTCTTGGTTCTTTTAATATTTTGTTCTTTGATTGCAAAACCCCTTTTGTCCCCTTAACAACCGAAAGAGAAACACTTCGATTGCATCCTAGGGAGAATGACCCGAGGTTTAGCTACTCTCGGTTACTTTAATTTGAATTTAACATTTGATCTTGAGAGTTCATTGTTGATTTAGACTATACTACTAACGAATTGATTTTTGATTCTGAACCGGCCAAAACTCTCTTATCAAATTTTGGCGCCGTTGCCGGGGAATACAAACGGTGTTATATCTTTTGGTTGTTGTGAATATGTTAATAGTGTAAATAGCACTTTTTGGTTGTTTGTTTGCTTTTGTTAGTAAGTTTTTGTTTATACTCTCTTTATGACTTTTTCACACCATTACCACAATGCACCTCAACAAAACCCAAACACTTACCTCTCTAATCACCAATTCTATACACCATCACCTCACTACATACAAAACCCTTACCTTTATGAGCTTGATTGTCAACCTTCATCACCTCAATCTTCATATTCACATATGGATCAAGCCACACAAGACATACTTTTCATGCTCATTCAAGAACAATAAGAGTTTCGGAAGAAACAAGAGCAAGTCATGTCTATAGTAGCGGAAACTCTTGACCGGTTAGCTTTATTGCATTCATGCCATGACCAATAAGTTCTAATGGATGAATGTGTAGAACCAAATGAAATAGTTGGTAGGAAGTGATCAAGAGGATTCCATCATTCAAGATTTTTTGTCCAACTTGGTCAACCCTGCCAATGACCTTCATGAGCCTCTCTTATTGGATTTAGAAGGAGATGTTGATGTGGATTTCACACAACCTCCAATTTTTGACTTGAGTGATGATGAGGAAGGTTTAGAGGAGGTTGAGGAATATTCTATTCACCAAGAAGTAAAGATAGTTGTGAAAGAACGAATTGAGCGGGTGAAGACTCCTTCAACAAGCTTCTTAGGCCCATATCAATATGCCGTCTTAGAGACGGATTGTCAACTTCAAACCCTTCTTGGAGTAGTGGATGGTGGAGAGAAGAATGTTAATTGGCAAAGAAATGGAAAGTCCATCAAAGAAGCCAATTCAACATTTGGAGATCAATTTTGGTGCAAAAGTCAATTTAGTGGTTTCCGGGGAGTGCACAAGCATGTTAATGGTGATAGAGGAACTCAAGTATGGGATTCGGGCATTAATTTCAAGGATCAACACTTAAGGATCCTAATTGCTAGCTTGAAGTCTCTTAGGAGTTTGATGCAATTCATTTGGGACCCCGGAGGTCAAATCAAGAGCAAACCTAGTTGGAGATTCAAGGAGGAGTGAAAACACAAGCCACCCTAACAAGGATCTCCTCACCAAGTCCAACTTAAGGACTTTAAACCAAAGTACTAGGTAGGAGACATCCCACCATGGTAATATCCTTCTAACTTTCTCTCTTTTAGCTTTTATTTCATGAATAAATTCGTTATTTTGCTTGGTTGGTTGGTTTTATTTTAAATTTTGTTGGGTAATTTTAGTAAAATAATGTGTTTTGGGGAGTTTTATGATGTTCTGGAACTTGAAAACCTGTTTTGGATGTCAAGTTTGGTGCCCTAGAGCTAAAATTTTTGTTGCAGGAACAGATTCCTGTGCGACCGCACAGCCTTGTGCGTGCGCACAGCTCCCCTGTTTTCACGATCTTGTGCGTCCGCACAGCAGTGTGCGCTCGCACACCCCTCAATACTCCCTCTGTTCACGGCACGTGCACGGCTTGTGCGTGTGTATACCACCCTTCTTTTCTCCCTGTGCGACCGCACACGTCACCCTGTTCTTTCCAAAAAAAGACACTTGTGCGAGCGCATAGCCGTGTGCACCCACACAGACCTTAGCAACCCCTCTGGTCGCGGCGGACGCATCTCTTGTGCATCTGAACGCAACCTCTTTTCCCCTTTTGTGCGTTCGCACTACCCCTTGTGCATCCGCATAGGCTGCGATTCACCTTCTGTCCACAGCGCCCGCACGCCTCTGTGCGCGTACATAACCCCCCCCCCCTCTCTTCCTTGTGTGCGTCCACACACGACCTTGTGCATCCGCACAGGTCACTTTTTGAACGTTAATTCGAAATGGGGACTCGCGCTTCAGTTTCCACAAACCCCACCCCAACCTTTTCATTCATCTTCTTCTTTTCTCTGAACCCAACCCCAGCCTCTCAGCCCACTAACCCAACCTTCAACCACCCTTCATCTCCGTCCGACCGTTCACTGCCGGTGATCACCATCTTCCCCTTTCTCTCTCTCTCTTCCATTCTTCTTCTTCTTCTCTCTCTTCTCATACATTCTCCCATTTCCCCTATTCCTGCGCTACCTCTTGTCCGCAACAGTAGCCCTAGTTAGCGCCCAGTCTCCAGTCGCGTCCTCCCAGTCCGGCGAACACGACCAGCGCGGTGTGCCTCTGTGCCACCGCGACCGCGACACCCGCCACCACCCTCACTTCCCCATCCCTTCTTCTTCCTTCTGCATTCCAGGTTCCATTTCCTTCCCTACTCCCTGCCCAGTTCCATTTTCTACTGCTTTATTTTGCTTGCTTTCTACTTCTGTTTATAATTCCGTTTTAGTGATTAGATGATATTATGTTAGATGACTTCTGTTCTTTGGATTGAATGTTGTTGATACTGGCTGATTAATTCTGGATTTCTGGGTTGGATGACTGTAATATTGAACTGTGAATGCTTTTTTTGACTGATGCACATACCATGCTCGAGATATTGCCTGAATGAAGTTTTTTGTCTGATCAGCATAGATCTTGGATTTTGCTTTCATTTGGCATTTAATTTTTGTATAGTGCATTTTTTTGTTGATTTTTGAATCCTGCCTGAGACGAAATCGTATATGCACTCTGTCTTATTTATGCTTAAACACCAATTTGAGCTTGAATTTTATACATGTGTTTCCTTTGTTTGGTGTTAATTATTCCTGTGCATATCATACTTCAGTTGATAAATTTCTTAGTTGAGCACTTAGTTATTCATTGTGCTGGGATATCAAACTGAACTTGAATTTGCAGCTGTGTAGAAAATCAAATTGACATCATTTTGTTTGATGCATTTGAGAGTGAATAACATACTAAGTTGCTACTTTATGCATATCATACTCTGTCTTTTCTTTTTGCTCAGACACCAAACAAGTCTTAGACTTGTACATTTTGAATTCTATTTGGTGCCAATTGCAGCAGTACATATATTGATTTTTGAGTGAATTAATTGAATGCTTATTCATGTATTTTTAACATCAATGACCACATACATAGTAACTTGTTCCCTTATGTTTTTTAGCAATGCATTTTGTTCTTCACCAGAGTATTGCTTTGGACAAGAAATTATGTGTATGTGATCATTTCTTATCCTTTCAACGTGAATAAGTGCATACTTTTATTGTCGCTTTGACTATTGCCTTTTGTGCCAAGTTTTGCAAACTCTTCCAATTTTTAAGGCACAATTGCAATAATCAATCTCTTTCAACTCAATTCACATGCATTGTACACTTAAGTCATATATATGCTTCAATTATTGTTCATTCTCTTTTATGTTTCTTAGGTCACTTGATTTTGGGAGAATACACTTCTTTTTGGGCAATTAACTGTTTTGTACATGTTTTCCCTTAATTAAGTGTCTGTTTATCTTAGTGGCTCTTAGTTAAATTATTTGATTATATCCTTCTTCATTCTGTGGTATTTATCTGTTTCTCCTGAGTTGTGCTCTGTTTTTTATCTTTTTCAGGATGGCCCGCAAAGGGAAGGAGAAAGCCAATCCTTTGGCTCGTCCTCCTCCTGTGCCTCCGAGTAACAACCAAACACATTCATTAATGCTAAAACCCAAGAACAATATAAGAAAATGGAAAAGCGAGACTTTCACTATGAGAGAAAGCTAAACCTGCCCGAGAAATATGCGGATCAGATTCTTAACAGATTAAACTTTTACCATTGGAAATTTGTAGAATTCAATCCGGTGGAAGTTAATGACCACCAGGTCAAGGAATTCTATGCAAATTTCCTAAAGAGGGATGCCCCAACTGTTTTTCTAAGAGGTGTCACACTGGACACCTATGATATTGCTTTAGAGGCCCTCTTGGATATTCCGCATATTCCTTCGGCTCGTGACGCTTACACTCAAATAATGAAGGATGTGACAACGGGCAAGCTTTCTTTAGATGTGGTTCTGGATAAGATTGGCCTACCTGAGGCTAGATGGGAGTACAGCAAAGGGGACAATGTAGTTCCGTTGAGCATTGCGTGCACTGACCTCAATCCAGAGGCAAGGATCTAGCAGCAGATCATTGCCGACTACATTCTTCCGAGCACGCATGCCATACATATCAGAGTCCATGTGGCAGTTTTGCTGTAGGCTATTCTGGAGGGGAAGAGGATCTCTGTTCTTTCCCTTATCAGAGAGTCGATGTGGAAGGTGAACCAACAACAGAAATACAACATTTCCTTCCCATTGTTGATCACCAAATTAGCCGCTTTATCTGGAGTGGAGAGGCGCCCAACAGACCGGACGTCTGTCTACATCAATAAACAGCCATTTCTTCCATACGGCGACTATGACGGACCGCCACAGAAGAAGAGAAAGACGACTGAGCCACCATCAGCAGCAGAGCCCTCAGCACCTCCTACAGCTCCCGCACCCACACCCTGACCTCAGACACCATATGAGCTGGGTCGGGAGATCATTTAGCTCCTCTACCATTTTGAGCGCCGCAATGCTCGCCGCTTCCAGTGGATAGTGACGAAGTTTGAGGGTAAAGACCCTGGGCCACCTCCTCTAGATACACCAGAGCCTGAGACTGAGGAGCCGGCACCGGAGGAGCCAACAGCTGAAGCTGGCCAGACAGTCGATCCCCCTAAGCAGAGACTAGCGGAGCCCGCGGTTGAGGAGGTAGTAGACCAAAGAGTTGAGGAGTTGATAGTTGGATCCGAGCAGATAGTAGAGATGGCGGCAGAGCCAGCTAGCCAGACAGTTGAGGAACCGGCAGTTGAGACCACCCCAGAGACATCCCGAGCCATCATTGTTTATCAGCGTCACCACCACCCACCACCATCTGACGGTGGAGCTTCTCATGGTTGATCCCCCCGATTGATTATTTTGAGCACGAAGGACCGTGCATGATTTAAGTATGGGGGAGGATCTACGATATTTTGGGTCTTAACATTCTATCCTTAACACTTGTCATTTAGTTTATTTTCAGTTTTATTATGCCTTTTGTAGATATTTTTTATATTTCGTCTTATGCACTACAGTTTAGTACTTTTTGTATATATATATTAGTTTGCTTCTAGTTATCTTTAGTATTGCATTTTAATTATGGTATATATACGTTTTGAGCTTGTTTTGTTGGTATATAGTATAGATATGGATAGTGATTGGATGATGTGAATAGCATATGTCTAGTTTATTTTGATCCTAATTGTTCATATTACTTTTTGCTTGTTAAAAATTAGGAAAGAACTAGGAAATTTTGAAAAAAAAATTTGCATCCATCACAACATACATACATATAGGAAATAAGTTTTGGTGAAAAACAACACAAATTTTCAAGAATTTTGTCTCAAGGGCATTCTATTGAATTGATTGAAAAAAATAAAAAATAAAAAAATAATTTTTTTCAAACTTGCTTGAATGATTTCTTTATGGAACATAGAAGAGTAAAGAATAAATACCTTGTGAGTTTTTGGGCTATAATGAGTGGTTACACATTTTAACCACTAATTTTGTTCATTGTGCGATATATCTCTTCTATGATTGTAATCTTGGTTTTGCTTAATTCTTTATTTCCAATGATTAATGTTTTGAATTGCTTTGAGTATGATTGAGGCCATCTTTGATAAAAGCTTACTTTACCCATATAGCCTACCCTTTGCATCTACCTTTGTTAACCCCTTTTGAGCCTTAATTAACCCCATTATTTGTGAAATTACCACATTACAACCTTAAGCAGAAAACCATGAATTTGCCTAGGATTGTATCCTTGATTAGCTTAGGTTGAAAAGTGTGTTTCATTGAAGTGTGGGAGAAATTTTGGGAGACATTGGTAGTTATTGAAAATGTTATTTTTGGGTATTCAGTGAAAAATTTTGGAAATGGGTGCATTCATGTATGAACTAGAGAATCATATGCATTTACTTTGTCACTTAAAAAAAACAAAACATCATCATCATAAAAAGGGGACAAAAGTCACCCCAAAGTAAAAAAGAAAAGAATAAGAAATGCATATGTGGTATAAATGAAAGAGCATACATGAACATGCGGAAAAGTGATAATAGGAAGGTTAGGATTGCATTTTATTTTGATTTGGTTGATATAGGTTGGGTTGGATACTTAAACTAATCAAGGATTCAATCATTTCAGTCCACATGGCCATATCTACCCTACCTTAACCTTAATCTCATTACAACCATATGAAGTCCTCATGATATTGCATTCATGCATCACTTGTTGTTGATTGTTAGATGAGAAGCAAAACCTTAAAAGCAGGATTAGGAAGAGATTTGAGTGAATTGACCCTAGACACCGAGTTATTAGAGTATATACACACCTAGTGAGGGTTCAATTACTCAACTCTATGTTTCCATATCTCTTATCATGAATTCTTGCAAGTTGCTTCATTTTGATGAATTGAATCAATTCTTTAGATTTTTGGATGCAATGGATTAATTCTTTGCTTCGCCCCATATGTCTATTTACTTGCTTGAAATTTGTTTGTTTGTTTTCACCAATTTTATAGGATACATAGATAGATATATATAGATAGTATATAATATACTTGCATACATATAGATAGTTACATTTAATAAGTTGGACCCCTCTTGATTGTTCTCCTTGTTGGTTTAGCATGAGGACATACTATTATTTAAGTGTGGAAAAATTGATGAGTCCATATTTGATGGTATATTTTGACTCAATTTAGATGGATTCTAGCACATGAACTCACACTTAAGCACCAAAATAGCATACTTTTGTGTGTTGTCCCCGATTTGATCCTAAATGTGAAAATATGCAATTTTGTACTTAAATTGAGCAATTTAATTCCACTTTTATTCCATTTGATGCCATGACATGTTTGCTAAGTGATTTCAGGCATTGGAAGCAAGAATGGATAGCCAAAAGTGGAAGAAAGCATGTACAAGGGAGAAAACATGAAGAAAACAAGAAAAATCACACACAGCAAAGTGTGCGTGTGCACAAGAAAGAAATTCCATGTGTACGTGCGCACGACCACCTGTGTGTACGCACAGGTCGACATTCAGCCAAGTGTGCAGACGCACAGACCGCACATGTCTGTGCATCCACACAGGTCCCTGCACGTGATTTCAGTAATGAAACATGTGCTGCACGAATTTTGGGGGCTTTTGGCCCATTTTGGAAGGCTGAATTGCTGAATTGAAGTGCTATATAAGGGGAGAATCAACACATATGAAGGGAGGAGGTTTTAGAGCTCACTTAGATAGTTTTAGAGAGTAATTAGGAGTAGGAGTAGGAGTAGTGTAGCATTGCTCTCTTAGGGTTTATCAATTTCCATTGTAGCATTTATAGCAAGCTTTGATTTTGGATTTTACTCTTTAATTGTAAGTACTCTCAATTTCCTCTTCAATTATAGCAATTTTACTTTCACTTTCTTTGGTTCAAGTTACTTGTTCATAATTGTAATTTTGTGTTTCTTGAAGTTTTGATCAATGAATTTTATGTTTCTTGCTTCCTTCATGTTTGATTGCTTGTTTATATTTGGTTTTGTTGGTAGTTAGTTATAGCTTTCCATTTTACCTTGCAATTCTCCATGTTTTACTTTCATGCACACAAGGTGTTTGTGAAAATGCCAACCTTAGAATTTGAGTAGATTTTCACACCTTGACTTGTGGTTTGAGTTCCTAGAATACTAGAGTCATAATATCCGACATTTAGTAGTAATTCTTGGGTAGTTAGTTGACTATTGTTTCTATTGACGCTAGTGATGAGCGGATAATTTATACGCTTTTTGACATTGTTTGTAGTATGTTTTTAGTAGGATCTAGTTACTTTTAGGGATGTTTTCATTAGTTTTTATGTTAAATTCACAATTCTGGACTTTACTATGAGTTTGTGTGTTTTTCTGTGATTTCAGGTATTTTCTGGCTGAAATTGAGGGACTTGAGCAGAAATCAGATTCAGAGGTTGAAAAAGGACTGCTGATGCTGTTGGATTCTGACCTCCCTGCACTCAAAGTGGATTTTCTGGAGCTACAGAACTCGAAATGGCGTGCTTCCAATTGAGTTGGAAAGTAGACATCCAGGGCTTTCAAGCAATATATAATAGTCCATACTTTGGCCAAGAATTGATGACGTAACCTGGCGTTCAACGCCAGCCTTCTGCCCAAATCTGGCATCCAGCGCCAGAAAAGGATCCAAAACCAGAGTTGAACGCCCAAACTGGCACAGAAACTGGCGTTCAACTCCACAAATGGCCTCTGCATGTGTAACACTCAAGCCCAAGCCCAAGCACACACCAAGTGGGCCCCAGAAGTGGATTTATGCATCAATTACTTACTCATGTAAACCCTAGTGATTAGTTTATTATAAATAGGACCTCTTACTATTGTATTAGGCATCTTTGGATTACCTTATGATCCTTTGATCACGTTTTAGGGGGCTGGCCATCTCGGCCATGCCTGGACCTTCACTTATGTATTTTTAACGGTAGAGTTTCTACACTCCATAGATTAAGGTGTGGAGCTCTGCTGTTCCTCAAAGATTAATGCAAAGTACTACTGTTTTCTATTCAATTCTTCTTATTTCGCTTCTAAGATATCCATTCGCACCCAAGAACGTGATGAAGGTGATGATTATGTGTGACGCTCATCATCCTTCTCCCTTATGAACGCGTGCCTGACAAACACTTCCGTTCTACATGAATTAAGCTAGAATGAATATCTCTTAGATCTCCTAACCAGAATCTTCGTGGCGTAAGCTAGAATGATGGCGGCATTCAAGAGAATCCGGAAGGTCTAAACCTTGTCTGTGGTATTCCGAGTAGGATTCAATGATTGAATGACTGTGACGAGCTCCTAACTCGCGATTGCAGGGCGTTAGTGACAGACGCAAAAGGATAGTAAATCCTATTCCAGCATGATCGAGAACCGACAGATGAATAGCCGTGCCGTGACAGGGTGCGTGAGCATATTATTCACTGAGAGGATAAGATGAAGCCATTGACAAGGGTGATGCCTCCAGACGATTAGCCGTGCCGTGACAGGGCATTGGATCATTTTCCCGTGAGATGACCGAAAGTAGCCATTGACAGTGGTGATGTATCACATAAAGCCAGCCATGGAAAGGAGTAAGACTGATTGGATGAAGATAGCAGGAAAGCAGAGGTTCAGAGGAACGAAAAGCATCTCCATTCGCTTATCTGAAATTCCTACCAATGATTTACATAAGTATCTCTATCCATATTCTATTATTTATTATTCGAAAACACCATTATCACTTTATATCCGCCTGACTGAGATTTACAAGGTGACCATAGCTTGCTTCATACCAACAATCTCCGTGGGATTCGACCCTTACTCACGTAAGGTATTACTTGGACGACCCAGTGCACTTGCTGGTTAGTTGTATCGAAGTTGTGACAAATCATGAATTGAGATTAGAGCACCAAGCCTTTGAAGCCATGGATATGTATCACAATTTCGTGCACCAAGTTTTTGGTGCCGTTGCCGGGGATTGTTCGAGCCTGGACATCACAATTTCGTGCACCAAGTTTTTGGCGCCGTTGCCGGGGATTGTTCGAGTTTGGACAACTAACGGTTCATCTTGTTGCTCAGATTAGGTAATTTTCTTTTTGTTTTCTTTTCAAAAAAAATTTTTCAAAAACCTTTCAAAAATTCCTCACTTGTTTTCAGAAAAAAAAGAAAAAAAATATGTTTTCAAAAATAAATTATTCTATGGTTTCAGAATTTTTAAGAATGAATTCTAGCGTTTCATGAAGCATGTTGAAGCCTGGCTGGCTGTAAAGCCATGTCTCAATCCTTATACCCAAGAGAAGAGCTTCTTTATCTTTCTTAGCCAATTGGCTATTGAATGTAAGGAATGTCAGGCGTGTCATGTCTGAATTACATACTAAAGCTTGGCTGGCTATTAAGCCATGCCTGACCCTTTGATTGGAGCTTTAGAGCATAAGATTCCTGGAATTCATATTAAAAATTTTGGAATCCTTTTTTTCTTTTTCAAAAGAATTTTTCGAAAAATATAAAATAAAAATCCAAAAAAATTAGAAAATCATAAAAATAAAAAATATTTCATGTTTCTTGTTTGAGTCTTGAGTCATATCATAAGTTTGGTGTCAATTGCATATGCATCTTGCATTTTTTCGAAAATATCATGCATTCATAGTGTTCTTCATGATCTTCAAGTTGTTCTTGGTAAGTCTTCTTGTTTGATCTTGATGATTTTTTGTTTTGTGTCTTTTCATGTTTATCATATGCATTCTTGAATTCTTAGTGCGTAAGCATTAAAGAATTCTAAGTTTGGTGTCTTGCATGTTTTCTTTGCATTAAAAATTTTTCAAAATTGTGTCTATGATGTTCATCATGATCTTCATAGTGTTCTTGGTGTTCATCTTGACATTCATAGCATTCTTGCATGCATCACATGTTTTGATCTAAAAATTTCATGCATTGCATTTTTTTTTGTGTTTTTCTCTCTCATCATAAAAATTAAAAAATCAAAAAAAAAATATCTTTCCCTTTTTCTCTCATCAAATTCGAAAATTTGGATTGACTTTTTCAAAAATTTTTAAAATCAAATTGTTTTTCATGAGTCAAATCAAATTTTCAATTTAAAAATCTTATCTTTTTCAAAATCTTTTTCAAAAATCAAATCTTTTTCAAAATTATTAGTTATTTTCGAAAATTTCAAAAATATTTTTCAAAAATATTTTTCTTATTTTTATATAAAATTTTCGAAAATAACTAATCAATTAATGTTTTGATTCAAAAATTTGAAGTTTGTTACTTGCTTGTTAAGAAAGATTCAAACTTTAAGTTCTAGAATCATATCTTGTGATTTCTTATGAATCAAGTCATTAATTGAGATTTTAAAAATCAAATCTTTTTCAAAACTAACTTCTATCATATCTTTTCAAAAATATCTTCTCATCTTATCTTTTTCAAAAATATCTTTTCAAAATATCTTTTCTAACTTCCTAACTTCCTATCTTTTCAAAATTTGTTTCAACTAACTAACTAACTTTTTGTTTGTTTCTTATCTTTTTCAAAACCACCTAACTAACTTTCTCTCTCTCATTTTCGAAAATATCTCTTCCCTTTTTCAAAATTTCTTTTTAATTTATTAATTATTTTAATTTTTAAAACTTAATTTTCAAAAATTACTAACAATTTTTCAAAAACCATTTTTCAAAAATCACTAACTCCTTTTCAAAATTAATTTTCGAAAATTCCCTCCTTCTCTCCCATCCTATTCTATTTATTCATTCATTAACTAACATTACTTCCTCACATCATCACCAAATTCGAACCCCATCCTCTATCTGTGTTCGAATTTCTTCTTCTTTTCCTCTACTAACAAAAAGGATCCTCTTTACTATGACATAGAGGATTCCTCTTCTTTTCTTTTTCTCTCCTCTTTCTTATGAGCAGGGACAGAGAAAAAGGCATTCTTGTTGAAGCTGATCCAGAACCTGAAAGGACTCTGAAGAGAAAATTAAAAGAAGCTAAATTACAACAATCCAGAGACAACTTGATTGAAAATTTCGAACAAGTAAAGGAGATGGCAGCCGAACCCAACAACAATGCAAGGAGAATGCTTGGTGACTTTACTGCACCTAATTCCAATTTACATGGAAGAAGCATCTCCATTCCTGCCATTGGAGCAAACAACTTTGAGCTGAAACCTCAATTAGTTTCTCTGATGCAGCAGAACTGCAAGTTTCATGGACTTCCATCTGAAGATCCTTTTCAGTTCTTAACTGAATTCTTGCAGATATGTGATACTGTTAAGACTAATGGAGTAGATCCTGAAGTCTACAGGCTCATGCTTTTCCCTTTTGCTGTAAGAGACAGAGCTAGATTATGGTTGGATTCTCAACCTAAAGACAGCCTGAACTCTTGGGATAAGCTGGTCACGGCTTTCTTAGCCAAGTACTTTCCTCCTCAAAAGCTGAGCAAGCTTAGAGCTGATGTTCAAACCTTCAGACAGAAAGAAGGTGAATCCCTCTATGAAGCTTGGGAAAGATACAAACAGTTGACCAAAAAGTGTCCTTCTGACATGCTTTCAGAATGGACCATCCTAGATATATTCTATGATGGTTTATCTGAGCTATCAAAGATGTCACTGGACACTTCTGCAGGTGGATCCATTCACCTAAAGAAAACGCCTGCAGAAGCTCAAGAACTCATTGACATGGTTGCTAATAACCAGTTCATGTACACTTCTGAAAGGAATCCTGTAAGCAATGGGACGCCTATGAAGAAGGGAGTTCTTGAGGTTGATACTCTGAATGCCATATTGGCTCAGAATAAAATATTGACTCAGCAAGTCAATATGATTTCTCAGAGTCTGCATGGAATGCAAGCTGCATCCAACAGTACTCAAGAGGCATCTTCTGAAGAAGAAGCTTATGATCCTGAGAACCCTGCAATAGCAGAGGTAAATTACTTAGGTGAACCTTATGGAAACACCTATAACTCATCATGGAGAAATCATCCAAATTTCTCATGGAAGGATCAAAAGCCCCAACAAGGCTTTAATAATGGTGGAAGAAACAGGTTTAGCAATAGCAAGTCTTTTCCATCATCAACTCAGCAACGGACAGAGAACTCTGAACAAAATGCTTCTAAATTAGCAAATCTAGTCTCTGATCTATCTAAGGCCACTGTAAGTTTCATGAATGAAACAAGGTCTTCCATTAGAAATCTGGAAGCACAAGTGGGCCAGCTGAGTAAAAGGATCACTGAAATCCCTCCTAGTACTCTCCCAAGCAATACAGAAGAGAACCCAAAAGGAGAGTGCAAGGCCATTGACATAAGCGCCATGGCCGAACCTGTGAGGAGAGGAGAGGACGTGAATCCCAAGGAGGAAGACCTCCTGGGACGTCCAGTGATCAACAAGGAGCTTCCCTCTGGGGAATCAAAGGACTCTGAGGCTCATCTATAGACCATAGAGATTCCATTGAACCTCCTTATGCCCTTCATGAGCTCTGATGAGTATTCCTCTTCTGAAGAGAATGAGGATGTTACTGAAGAGCAAACTGCCAAGTTTCTTGGTGCAATCATGAAGCTGAATGCCAAATTGTTTGGCATTGATGCTTGGGAAGTTGAACCTCCCTTGTTCATCAATGAACTAAGTGATCTGGATCAACTGACATTGCCTCAGAAGAGACAGGATCCTGGAAAGTTCATAATACCCTGTACCATAGGCACCATGATCTTTAAGGCTCTGTGTGACCTTGGTTCAGGAATAAACCTCATGCCCCTCTCTGTAATAGAGAAACTGGGAATCTATGGGGTGCAAGCTGCTAAAATCTCACTAGAGATGGCAGACAGCTCAAGAAGACAGGCTTATGGACAAGTAGAAGATGTATTAGTAAAGGTTGAGGGCCTTTACATACCTACTGATTTCATAGTCCTGGATACTGGAAAGGCAGAGGATGAATCCATCATCCTAGGAAGACCTTTCCTGGCCACAGCAAGAGCTGTGATTGATGTTGACAGAGGTGAAATAGTCCTTCAATGGAATGAGAACTCCCTTGTATTCAAAACTCAAGGATCTCCCTCTGCAACCATGGAGAGGAAGCTTGAAAAGCTTCTCTCAAAGCAGAGTCAACCAGAGCCCCCACGGTCAAACTCTAAGTTTGGTGTTAGGAGGCCATAACCAAACTCTAAGTTTGGTGTTGAACTCCCATATCCAAACTCTAAGTTTGGTGTTGGAGAGTTTCAACAAAGCTCTGCACATCTGTGAGGCTCCATGAGAGCCCACTGTCAAGCTATTGACATTAAAGAAGCGCTTGTTGGGAGGCAACCCAATGTTTATCTAATTCTTATTTTTATTGTTTTTCATGTTTTCTTAGGTTCATGATCATGTGGAGTCACAAAATAAATATAAAAATTAAAAATGGAATCAAAAACAGCAGAAGAAAAATCACACCCTGGAGGAGCATCTGTCTGGCGTTCAAACGCCAGAACAGAGCATAGTTCTGGCGCTGAACGCCCAGAATGGGGGCATCCTGGCGCTGAACGCCCAGAACAAGCATGGTTCTGGCGTTCAATGCCAGAAAAGGCAGCAAGGGGGCGTTGAACGCCCAAAATAGGCACCAACCTGGTGCTGAACGCCCAGAGTTGTGTGCAAGGGCATTTTACATGCCTAAATTGGTGCAGGGATGTAAATGCCTTGACACCTCAGGATCTGTGGACCCCACAGTATCCCCACCTACCTCATCATCTCTCTTCCCATTCATGATCATCCCCTCTACTTTCCATTTACCACTCACATCCATACACCCACTACCTTCAAAATTCAACATCTCTCTCCCACCCAATCCCACCCATATGGCCGAATACACATTCCCATCCATCTCCTCCATATATCCTTCTTATTCTTCTTTTCTTTCTTCTTTTGCTCGAGGGCGAGCAACATTCTAAGTTTGGTGTGGTAAAAGCATAGCTTTTTTTTTTTTCATAACCATTGATGGCACCTAAGGCCAGAGAAACCTCTAGAAAGAGGAAAGGGAAGACAAAAGCTTCCATCAAGGGTTTATAGCTCAGTGGTAGAACATTTGACTGCAAATCAAGAGATCCCTGAGATACCTCAGGGGATACATTTTCTTCCACACAATTATTGGAAGCAACTAAGGGTGGAACATCAAGAGCACTCCATCATCCTTCATGAAATCAAAGAAGATCTAAAAGCAATGAAGGAGGAGCAGCAAAGACAAGGAAGAGACATAGAAGAGCTCAAGGACATCACTAAGGTGGATTCATTCCTTGTTCTTATTTTCTCTGTTTTTCGTTTTCTATGATATGTGCTTATCTATGTTTGTGCCTCCATTACATGATCATTAGTAGTTAGTAACTTTGTCTTAAAGATATGAATGTCCTATGAATCCATCACCTCTCTTAAATGAAAAATGTTTTAATTCAAAAGAACAAGAATTACATGAGTTTCGAATTTATCCTTGAACTTAGTTTAATTATATTGATGTGGTGACAATGCTTCTTGTTTTCTGAATGTATGCTTGAACAGTGCATATGTCTTATGAAGTTGTTGTTTAAGAATGTTAAATATGTTGGCTCTTGAAAGAATGATGACTAGGAGACATGTTATTTGATAATCTGAAAAATCATAAAAATGATTCTTGAAGCAAGAAAAAGCAGCAAAGAACAAAGCTTGCAGAAAAAAAAAAGGCGAAAAAAAATAGAAAAAAAAAAAGAAGAAAGAAAAAGAAAAAGCAAGCAGAAAAAGCCAATAACCCTTAAAACCAAAAGGCAAGGGCAAATAAAAAAGGATCCCAAGGCTTTGAGCATCAGTGGATAGGAGGGCCTAAAGGAATAAAATCCTGGTCTAAGCGGCTAAACCAAGCTGTCCCTAATCATGTGCTTGTGGCGTGTAGGTGTCAAGTGAAAACTTGAGACTGAGCGGTTAAAGTCAAGGTCCAAAGCAAAAAAAGAGTGTGCTTAAGAACCCTGGACACCTCTAATTGGGGACTTTAGCAAAGCTGAGTCACAATCTGAAAAGGTTCACCCAATTATGTGTCTGTGGCATTTATGTATCCGGTGGTAATACTGGAAAACAAAGTGCTTAGGGCCACGGCCAAGACTCATAAAATAGCTGTGTTCAAGAATCATCATACTGAACTAGGAGAATCAATAACACTATCTGAACTCTGAGTTCCTATAGATGCCAATCATTCTGAACCTCAATGGATAAAGTGAGATGCCAAAACTATTCAAGAGGCAAAAAGCTATAAGTCCCGCTCATATGATTGAAGCTCTGTTTCATTGATAGTTTGGACTTTATAGTATATTCTATTCTTTTTATCCTATTTTAATTTTCAGTTGCTTGGGGACAAGCAACAATTTAAGTTTGGTGTTGTGATGAGCGGATAATTTATACACTTTTTGACATTGTTTGTAGTATGTTTTTAGTAGGATCTAGTTACTTTTAGGGATGTTTTCATTAGTTTTTATGTTAAATTCACAATTCTGGACTTTACTATGAGTTTGTGTGTTTTTCTGTGATTTCAGGTATTTTCTGGCTGAAATTGAGGGACTTGAGCAGAAATCAGATTCAGAGGTTGAAAAAGGACTGCTGATGCTGTTGGATTCTGACCTCCCTGCACTCAAAGTGGATTTTCTGGAGCTACAGAACTCGAAATGGCGCGCTTCCAATTGAGTTGGAAAGTAGACATCCAGGGCTTTCCAGCAATATATAATAGTCCATACTTTGGCCAAGAATTGACGACGTAAACTGGCGTTCAACGCCAGCCTTCTGCCCAAATCTGGCATCCAGCGCTAGAAAAGGATCCAAAACCAGAGTTGAACGCCCAAACTGACACAGAAACTGGCGTTCAACTCCACAAATGGCCTCTGCACGTGTAACACTCAAGCCCAAGCCCAAGCACACACCAAGTGGGCCCCAGAAGTGGATTTATGCATCAATTACTTACTCATGTAAACCCTAGTGATTAGTTTATTATAAATAGGACCTCTTACTATTGTATTAGGCATCTTTGGATTACCTTATGATCCTTTGATCACGTTTTAGGGGGCTGGCCATCTCGGCCATGCCTGGACCTTCACTTATGTATTTTTAACGGTAGAGTTTCTACACTCCATAGATTAAGGTGTGGAGCTCTGCTGTTCCTCAAAGATTAATGCAAAGTACTACTGTTTTCTATTCAATTCTTCTTATTTCGCTTCTAAGATATCCATTCGCACCCAAGAACGTGATGAAGGTGATGATTATGTGTGACGCTCATCATCCTTCTCCCTTATGAACGCGTGCCTGACAAACACTTCCGTTCTACATGAATTAAGCTAGAATGAATATCTCTTAGATCTCCTAACCAGAATCTTTGTGGCGTAAGCTAGAATGATGGTGGCATTCAAGAGAATCCGGAAGGTCTAAACCTTGTCTGTGGTATTCCGAGTAGGATTCAATGATTGAATGACTGTGACGAGCTCCTAACTCGCGATTGCAGGGCGTTAGTGACAGACGCAAAAGGATAGTAAATCCTATTCCAGCATGATCGAGAACCGACAGATGAATAGCCGTGCCGTGACAGGGTGCGTGAGCATATTATTCACTAAGAGGATAAGATGAAGCCATTGACAAGGGTGATGCCTCCAGACGATTAGCCGTGCCGTGACAGGGCATTGGATCATTTTCCCGTGAGATGACCGAAAGTAGCCATTGACAGTGGTGATGTATCACATAAAGCCAGCCATGGAAAGGAGTAAGACTGATTGGATGAAGATAGCAGGAAAGCAGAGGTTCAGAGGAACGAAAAGCATCTCCATTCGCTTATCTAAAATTCCTACCAATGATTTACATAAGTATCTCTATCCCTATTCTATTATTTATTATTCGAAAACACCATTATCACTTTATATCCGCCTGACTGAGATTTACAAGGTGACCATAGCTTGCTTCATACCAACAATCTCCGTGGGATTCGACCCTTACTCACGTAAGGTATTACTTGGACGACCCAGTGCACTTGCTGGTTAGTTGTATCGAAGTTGTGACAAATCATGAATTGAGATTAGAGCACCAAGCCTTTGAAGCCATGGATATGTATCACAATTTCGTGCACCAGCTAGCTTTTTATCAACTAGTTTGGTAAGTTAGTTAGGACTTATGGATTAAAGTCGATTATGCTTGCTTGACTTACTCCTCGATGGTTGGGGTTGACTAGGCAAGATTGACTCATCATAATTACCACAGTTGTGGTTATGGCGATGATAGGATTCCTTGGATCCTCATTCCCAAGTCAAAGCTCTTTATTGCATTTATAGCATGTTCACTAGTTTTGATCTTGCTTTCTCTTTACTTGCATTAATTCACAATTTTTCTCATTTCTTAGTTCTTTTATTTCTTGGTTCTTTTAATATTTTGTTCTTTGATTGCAAAACCCCTTTTGTCCCCTTAACAACCGAAAGAGAAACACTTCGATTGCATCCTAGGGAGAATGACCCGAGGTTTAACTACTCTCGGTTATTTTAATTTGAATTTAACATTTGATCTTGAGAGTTCATTGTTGGTTTAGACTATACTACTAATGAATTGATTCTTGATTCTAAACCGGCCAAAACTCTCTTATCACTCCTCTTCGTGCCGAGCAGTTTTAGAGACGTGTGTTGGTCCTGACTGATGCTCGGTTTCTCCTGTCAGTTCTTGCCGATCGTTGTTGTTTTCGATCCGGGTGTTATTCAAGTTGGTAATTTGATTTGCCATTCTTTGGTTCTCTTCGGCCATGCGCTGGTTGGCTTGTCGCAACTCGGTCACCATCT
This sequence comes from Arachis hypogaea, assembly GCF_003086295.3. Lineage (NCBI taxonomy): Eukaryota > Viridiplantae > Streptophyta > Magnoliopsida > Fabales > Fabaceae > Arachis > Arachis hypogaea. The sequence goes on along the minus strand of NC_092046.1, from coordinate 82,636,571 downwards.
GAAGGAGTTCGGATGGTGTGGGTGGAAGTTGTTCAGCCATGACTTCAAACGAGAACCTCGAAGCTGATGATATATGGAAGGGATTATATTCTCGGCCCAACGGTGGGAGCCAATTGTTCTTGTATGGATACCTGAAGGGAGAGCTCGGTCCCTGGGAGTCGATGTCGAGTTGTTATCTTCAGTGACGACCTTTAAACTTTTGTGCAAGTCCGAGCTTTTCTCTAAGAAGATGTCCAATTGCGCTAGGCGTGAGCAAGGAACAAGGGGAGAGTGTACCTACAAAGGCACTCCGAAACTTAAGTCGGTATTGAAAATTCAAATGTATCCTTGAGGGATAGAAGACTATACCTTTTATGGGTGAAGATAGGTCAGTTACATTTGTGTTTTAGTGTTTGAATTGAAGAGTAATAATTGGGTGATAAAATTCCATAGAACGTTTCTGTTTTAAGGTGTTCGTTGATATTATTTCGAACTGCCGAATTATAACGTTGGCTTGCTGAAAAATAAATGTATAATGCTGAATTATGATAGTTAATGCCGAATTATGATGCTGGATTTGTAACGACTGGATCAATTTGTTTCCTATAAATAAAGAATACTCTTTCACTATCCCAAAAAAAAAAAAAAGAATACTCTTGCAAAATAACGTGAGATAGTCGTGTTGTTAACTCGGTCATTCGCTTTATCATGGAAAAAAAATTATTTAAACATCTTTTAAACAAAGAAGCCTAATCCAATTGCTACTTGGTTTCCTTAAAAACATTTAAATTCGGGTTTCAAATTTCAAACCTAATGAAGTAATAATCATGCCAGCATAAAGACATTGAATAATTGTTGGTAGAGTCAAGCTACTTTATTGGTTCAATAAGGTCGGATTGTGTTAGGGTAAATTCCAAGTAATAAAAATCAAAATATTTTAGTGATGGAATTCTACAATCACTACTCGATGACGTCCAACAACTTTTTTTTGGAACTGTTTTGAGGGCAAAGAGGAGTTATCTCATGGGATAATCATTTCAAAAGCCATTACATGTATCCAATTTTGTAGTTATCACTCTGATTTTCTTTTTTCATTTTTAGTGTTTTATACTTTCGAAAATTTGTTAAGAAACGACTAAAATAACTATGTTATATATATATATAATATAACGATAATCTAGATGTACATAAATTCATAGTAGTATTCATAAAATATTTTTGAAATTGGACATAGTGAAAATATCAGAATTTTTGTTTTTACTATTTTCAGTTTGTTTAAAGAATTTTGAAAATAAAAATTATTGAAAAAAAATAAAAACCAACGAGGTCCTACGATTTTTTTTTTATTTTGTTATCTAAAATCTATAACTTAGTTGTGCCAATAAAAAATTTGGTTTTAGATAAACAGAAATCTAACACATCAGTCCTCGTATCTCATATTTAGATATACAAAAATATTATAAACATACTCAAAATCAGTGACCAAATTAATCGTTATGTATTTATATAAATACATATTTTTTATAACAAAAAATTGTCTTGTCAAAATTAATTTATAATTTATTTTAAAAATACATAAAAAAAATTGTACATAAATAATCAAATTTAAGATAAATATACTGAAAATATTAAAAATTAAAATTTATTAATTTAAAATAATTATATATAAATAATTTGAAAGAACTGTTTCGAAAGTTTTAAACTTTTTTTAAGAATTATTTTAAAATTTTTTAAAATTTTTTAGAGACATTTTATACTTCATTCTAGAGAGTGATTTGTTTAAATTGCACACATATAACGAACTATATGTGCGGATTAATGTTCTACGTCAGCTGTCACTCTTAGTGACTAATAAAGGAAGATTGTATTATTTAACAGAAATAAATATTGAGAATTATTTTGTGTATTTTAAAATCTGGAGAATTAAAATGTCTGATTTTAAAAATCTAAAGGCTAATTTAAATAATTATCACTCTAAAAATAATTTATAAGAAGTAATAGAAAATAAAAAATTTATCTTTTATACAATAATAAAAGATATACTAAAAATATAAATTTAATTTTTATGTATTTTTAGAATAAAAGTCTTTCTCACAAATAATTAATTGCATTAATTAATTTTTAAATTTATTATTTAAAAAATATTTAAAAATATATAATTTAATTAGATAATTATATAATTTTTTTTACGCTAATCAGTATATTAAATTAAGTTAAAAGCTATTTAAAAAATATAAATATCATTTTTCAAAGAAGAAAAATACCTGTAGAAGGTGAAGAATTACATCCTAAACATCTCAACAAAAATCACAACTTTTCTTATAAAAATATAAAAAACACACAGAGATATACGTGTGTGTATATATATATATATATATATATATATATATATATATATATATATATATATATATATATATATTCGATGGTAAGTTTGGTCAGCCCGAGACTCAGAATTATAGATAGGTAGGAATATAAATAAAAGACAACAATACAAAGAGAAAAAGCGATCACATAAAGGGCACTTTTCTCATGACCCATTGCCTTTGGGCCTTTAATTGATTCCTCGCGATTTTGGTGGGGGTGCTCTTTACGTGGCCCTTCACGGATGCTCATTCACCATGTCAGGCATCTCTTATTAATTTTCATGATTAGCAAAACACTATTTTCGGAATTCAGACTATATCAAAAATTTATTCATGTATTAAAAGATAATATATATATTGAGTTTAATTCAGATACGATGGGAAATTATAAATTTAGTTATTATTGATTAAATAGGAATAACATTCTATCATGCACAAATACAGATATCAATACATAATACAATACGATACGAGATATGAAGATAAACAAATTTTAATTTTATAAAACACAAGAACACGACATATATATAAAATATGAAGGAATTTTTAGATAAATTATTAAGAATGAACATGGATAGTGGATATCCGATTATCCGTCTGAATTTGAACCGAACTAATTAAATTGATTCTGGAATCAATGGATAATCGAGTCCAATTCGAACTAAACCAATGAATCTCTCTAGTATGGTTCGGGTAACGGTTTCGGAAGTGCGGAACCCGAACCAACCCGTAGATCCGACCATATATTAATTAAATAAAAAAATAAAAATTTAAAATATATATATATATATATATATACTTTTTTTAATGATTTTGAGTTTTTCTCTATTACACTTTTGTATTTAGCTTTTAATGTATTTGGTGTTTAATATGTTTGGATTTTAATATATTTGATGTTTAATATATTTGGATTTTGATGTCTTTAGTGTTTAATGTGTTTAGTTTTTAATGTATTTGATGTTTAACATGTTTGGATTATTTCTATTGATTTTACATGTTTATTGTACTTACAGAATTTTTAAGATAAAAATTTCATTTTTTTTATGAATTTCTGTTTTATCGGGTACCCAATTACCCGAACCGAACCAATCTATTTTTAATCGATTTGGTTTGGTTCGGATATATACACAAAAAAACATAAATCCGAACCAAACTAAACCAATTACAATTAAGGTGGTTTGGTTCTAATTTTATCCTAAACCCGAACCAACTCGACCCGCGCTCACCCCTATAAATTGTAATGATATTTTGATATTTTATTGACATCAAAATATAAATTAATTTTTAATTATATAAATATTTAAAATATTTTTATTTTAATAAATAATAATATATACTATTTCTAAACTCATTTCCAAAATACATATTAAAAATAAAACTAGACACGTTGACACATGATGATATTTTTAGATATATCCAAACATGTTTGGCAAACAAATTATATTTTTTACTAAGATACGGTTCGTTGGACATCGAACACACGCATATCCAACGAGTGTCGATGATTGTCGTATCCAAAATGTGTCTGACATGCGGATTCAACAACTCCGTGAAAGTGTCTTTGTTTCATGGGTGACAATACTACCTGAACCCACGGACTCACTCTGCCCTTACTCGGTCGAAGTAGGTTTTTCTGGCGCGATGAAATCTTAAGCGAGACAAATTTAAAAAATATCTAAGCCGATATATATAGGTATAAAAAAATTAATAAAATTATTAATAATATTGTGTGATATTGTATTATTCTTAAAATTTTTTTATTTAATTTATATTATGTATATACTTATAGTTATATAAATTTTAAAATTTAATTTTGTTTGTTAAATTTTAATAAAAAAATAGTGCAGAGCAAGTATCCACAAAAACATGTTAGAGTAAAGATTTTAATATTTATAAATAAGAACAAGACAGATCCTATATAAACGATTGTAAGATATGACGAAATTAGATAGAACAAAAATTTACTCCTGCTCGTCCCGTTGCCACGCACATGTTTAATAAGAGGTTCACAATCATTTTTTATTGTATTTTAAATGAAAATATCATTAATTTATTAACGATTACGATAGAGCGAATATTTCCTTAAATAAAAATAATTTATTCATATTTTAAAATTTAATATTCAAAATTTTATTATTTTTTATTTATATTATTTAAATTTTTTATTTAAATTGTTCTTGTATGGATACCTGGAGGGGGAGTTCAGCCTCTAGGAATCGACGTCGAGTTGTTATCTTCGGCGCCGACCTTTGAGCTTTGTGGTAATCCGAGCTTTACTCCAAGAGAATGTCCAATCGCGCAGAGCTTTGAGCAAAAAACAGGGGGGAGTGTACCTGTAAAGGCACTCCGAAACTTAAGTCAGTATTGAGAATTCAATGTATCCTTTAGAATAGAAGATCATACCTTTTTATAGGTGATAATGTACAAATCGGTTATGTTCTTGCTTTATTGCCTGTATTAAAGAGCAATAATAAGGGTGAACGTCAGGTTGGACGTTTCATTTTTGTGAAGCAGTCCGTTAAGCTTATTTGTAACGTCACTTTTTAATAAATGACATTGATTGCCGATTAGTAACTGTAACGCCGATTAATAACGTAAATTGCCGAGTATGGTCTGTAATGCCGATCTTGTAACGGTCTTGATCATAGCCCCCAAGCTTAGCCTGAGAGTATGTTTTAATGAAGCAGGTTGAGCTTTAAATGAAGCATAAGTCGGCAGTTGTGTAAGTGTATTATGTCGGCGAATGTGCTGGACCTGGAGCCCCCAGCTCAAGTTGTTTTATTAAAAATGGTTAATGAAAGAAAATATATATTAAAAAGTAAACAGTTTTTAAATGAAGAGAGAGAAGTAATGATGGCATTAAGTGTGCTGTCATTTCCAAGACTGCTCTTTGGGCGGTTGATGTGACTGAGTAGGTTTTTGTTACTGAAGGGGTTTTTGTAACTTATTGGTAACTGTTATTGGAATGCCAATAGTGTAGCATCTACATCTTTTTTTGAGTTAGTGAGATAAAGTTGGCTGTGGAGTTTCCAAAGGGGAGAAAATGAGTAAAAGAGGTATGTGAAAAAACTTTTGTTTTTGCTTCTTCATTGAGTTTCGTTTCTTCTTCCTCTGTTTCTGTTTGTTGCTATTGATGGGTTTTGAGAAGGATAAGAAAGAGAGGATAGACTGGTCTTATGACTAGGTTAATGAGGATGTTAGAAGTCGTGTGTCATTGTTCTTGGATCAGGGAGCTGTAGATGAAGTGGATAAGAGTAAAGTTGTTAGGTCTAGTTCTGGAATTCGACTGGAGCTGCTGCCCTGTTCTGAAAGTGATAGGGTTTTTCATAGGGGTGAGAGTTTTGAACACTTTTTTATGTATAGTTGTGTGCTTGAAGAGTTGAAGATGAAGCTTCCATTTAGTGATTTTGAATGTTAGATTTTGAAGCAGATGAATTGTGCTCCTTCTCAGTTACATCCGAATGGGTGGGCTTTTCTTCGTGCATTTGAGGTATTGATGGATTTTTTTTTGGAAGAAATGCCATCTGTAAAGTTATTTTTCTCACTTTTTCAAGCGAAGGGTGTGTGAAAAGGTGGGTGGGTGAACTTGAATAGTTCACCGAGGTTTGCAATATTTAAGCTGCATAAGTCATCATTTAAGAAATTTAAGGAAATGTATCTGAAAGTGAGGAGTTTTGAAGGGGATTTTCCTTTTTATGTGGACGAGCATTTGGGGGAGAGATTCCCGATTTGGTGGTGTTCTGAGCCCAATAATATACTCGGCCCGGAGTTTATCAAGCCTAGGGATGAGTCTATTATTGAGTATCTTATCGAAGCTATTGATCGGAAGGAATTGATCTCAGTGTTCGATTTGTTGAAGTGGGAGGAAAATAAGCAGGCTGTGGTAGATTACTTAGGTGAGCTTGTTCGGGTTTAATTCTGTATTCAGTTTTTGACATACATTGGTGAAAAGTTGTTTTCCTTTGTTTTCAGGTGAAAAATACCCTGGTGTATCTGCGGCGAATCTGAGGGCACGTGTGAAAAGTAAAAACTTGGATAAGGAAGGCTCAACGTCCAAAGTTGATAAAGTTGTTGGTGCTGGTGAGGTTGATCAACCAAAGCCGGGAAGGAGGAAAGTTATTGCTAGGAAAAGAAAGGGTGATGTGGTGGATTTGTCCGACATTTCTGATGATGAGAAGGATGATGTTCCGATGGAGGAGGTTCAGAGGTTTTATGATAACCAGAAGAAGTTACATGATTTTGTGGAGCAGAGTGAGGGATCTTTGCTCTGGGGAAAAGATTATCCATTCATGATTACTGCTGATGAGGTATGCCAGACCCCGTCTGATGTTATTTTGGCGGAAGAGGTGGGAGATGTGGCGATTGATCAATATATGCAGGTGATTATATTCTTGAGGTAAAAGGTTTGAATTTGTGTTTTGGTTTTATGGAATATTAATGTGATAATGTCTTATCCTCAGGTGGTGGGACTGCGGTTGGCGAGTTTAGGACAGAGCCGTGAAAAAATTCATCGGAAGTTTGTTGAGAAAAAGGAGGATCCGAGTTTGAGGGAAGAGTTGGCTATAAAGGCTGCTAAAATTTCAGAGCTGGAGGTGAAGTTAGTTGAGGTTGAGAAGTATTTGAAAGAGGTGTAGGATAGTTATGCCAAAGATATTGAAGATTTAAAAAAGAAAGAATCTGACTTATCTGCTCTTAGCACTCGTATGATTGAGGTTACTGCTCAGTTGAAGGAAGTAGAGAGGAACAAGCAAGGAGAAATTCTTGAGAGGGCTTCCCTTCAGGCGAGATATCTGGTTCCTGGGGTGGATTTCTCAGCGATGGATCCCGGCAAAATAGTTCAGGATGGTGTTATGGTTGAATATGATGGTGCTGCTGAGCAAGGAGATGAAAATGTTTAGTGGGGTTTTGTTTTGCTGCTGTTGTATTTTGCTTGTGGCTGGTAGACTTTATTTTGTGATATTCTCTTGCTACTGTTTTTGTGAAAAACAACTCTTGGATTTTCTGGTTACATGCTTTTATGCATGTTATGTTTATAAGATAATATTATTGTCTGTATAGGTATTTATGTGATACTGTGGCTTTGAGCCAAACGTCTTTTTTAGCTAAAAATGGTGAAATTTTATTATTTTGATGGAAAGCATAATGAAAAGTTTGAGCATGCCGAGTTTATTGAGATGCTGATTAATAGGCATGGATTCTGTTTGATAATAACTGGATTGTGTTTTAGTGATCGGCAATGATTGTGATTAAGATCGGCTATTAATATTTGCGGAATAGTAGGGTTTGGATTAAATCGGTTATGATAGTGTTCTGATTCTGACTAAGATCAGATATTTGATGGATTAATTGGTAAATTCTAAATGACTGGGTTCCGAGTTAGATCAGTCATATGTTTGATTGAATGATCGGATTCCGAGTTAAATCGGCTATGTTGAATGATCGAATTCCGAGTTAGGTCGGATATTTGTCTGATTGAATTCTCGTTTTAAGGTCGGCAATCGGATTCATTGATTGTATCCGAGTGATCGGGTTCCGTTTTAAGGTCCGCAGTCAGATTGACTGATTGTGTCCGAGTGATCGGATTCCGTTTTAAGGTCGGCACTTGGATTGACTGATTGTGTCCGAGTGATCGGATTCCGTTTTAAGGTCGGCAGTTGGAATGAATGATTGTATCCGAATGGTCGGAGTGATAGTAAAGGTCGGCGTTATATTTTTATAGATAAAGTGGAACTATGAAATGAAGAAAAGAATGATTTGATAAAATAAGAAATTTATTTATTAAAGAACCCTTGATTTCAAAGGCCCAGGTAGGCTAGCCTCGTTAAAACCTGTCCAAGCAAAACCCTTGTGGGAAAAATCTTGGTAGTAGAAAAAAGAGTACTGGCCTGTCCTTGGTATTAACTGTAATATAACTTTAAGGAAGATACATTCCAAGTGTTAGGGAGATTTTTACCCTCTAGGGTTTGTAGTCTGTAGGCTCCATTGCCGATTACTTTGGTGACTCGGTAAGGGCCATCCCAATTAGTTGCTAGTTTGCCATGTGATGATGGTTTCCTAGCTTGTTTTGTTTTCCTAAGCACAAGGTCATTTACACGGAATGATCTTGGATGAAGTCTCTGGTTATATCTTCGGACAATGTGCTGTTGCATGGCTAAATGTTTGACTACTGTGGATGATCTGAGTTCTTCAATGAGGTCAAGCTCGGATTGCCGAGCTATGTCTTGTGTAGTTTGGTCGGCCAATTCAGTGCGTAGTGAGGATTGGGAGATCTCCACTGGTATTATTGCGTCTGAACCGTAGACTAAACAGAAGGGTGTCTCCTTTGTGGTTGAGTGAATTATTGTATTGTATCCCCATATGATCTCTGGGATAAGCTCGGCCCAGAGGCCTTTTGCATCATCTAGTTTCTTTCTTAGAGCATGTAGTATTACTTTATTTGCGGCTTCAGCTAATCCATTTGTTTGTGGGTGCTCTACTAATGAGAAGTGTTGTTTGATTTTCAAGTTCTGCAAAAAAGATGTGAATTTTTTATTGGCAAACTGGTGACCATTATCTGTGATAATGTGCCGAGGAATGCCGAATCGACAAATAATATATTTCCAAACAAAGGAAAGCATTTGTTGTGATGTAATCTTGGCTAGAGGTTGTGCTTCTATCCATTTGGAAAAATAATCAATTGCTACCACAAGGAATTTTACATGTCCTGCTGCTGTGGGGAAAGGTCCGAGGATATCAATGCCCCATTGGTTGAACGGCCAACTAACCTCGGAACAGTGTAGGAGTTTGGCTAGGAGATGTGTAATCGGACTGTGTTTTTGGCAATTGTTACAGCTTTTAACTTTTGCTTGACAATCCTGTCGTATTGTCGGCCAATATAATCCAGCTCTGAGGATTTTTGAATACAGACTTCGGACTCCGAGGTGTGTTCCACAGATCCCTTCATGTGCCTCAGCAAGTGCAAGCTCGGCTTCTGTTCTGCAAAGACATTTAAGCAATGGACGAGAGAATCCCCGTCTATATAGGCAATTATTATAAATTGTAAAAAATGAGGCTTGTCGGCGGAATTGTCGATCATTTTCGACGTCGCCTGGCAAGATCCCTGTTTGGAGATACTGTATGTATTGGGATCTCCAATCTGTTTCCTGTGTTACACTTAAGACTTTTGTTAGTTCAATGCTTGGCTTAAGTAGTGTTGACTAATAAAGTGATGACCCATTTGGTTGAGTGCTGGCGAGTTTAGACAGAATGTCAGCTCGACCATTACTCTCCCTTGGTATGTGCTGTATTTCATATTTAGAAAATTTTGAAAGTAAGTTTTGTACGACATCCAGGTATTTAGAAAGCAAAGGGTTCTTAACTTGGTATAAGTTGTTTACCTGTTGGACGATAAGCAAGGAGTCGCAATATACCTTAAGTTCGGTGATGTTTAGGTCGGTGGCGAGTCTGAGGCCGGCAATTAGTGCTTCATACTCACTTTGATTGTTGCTTGCTTTGAATGAGAAGTTAAGGGAGTGTTCGATGACGTTGCCGTGGCCATCGTCAAGTATGATACCTGCGTCACACCCCTGTGGGTTGGAGGACCCATCGACGTATAAAGACCATTCGATGTAGTCTTCAGTTGTACTCGGTACTGAGAATTCAGCAATAAAGTCGGCCAAAAATTGGGATTTGATGGATGCTCGGCCTTCGTACTTGATATCAAATTCGGATAGCTCCACCGACCATTTTACTAGTCGGCCAGCTAGCTCAGGTTTCTGCAGGACTTGCTGCAAAGGTTTATCTGTTCGAACATGGATTTCATGGCTCTGAAAGTATGGTCGGAGTCTCCTGGCTGAGAAGACAAGGGCGAGGGCCAGTTTTTCAATGCTCAGGTATCGAAGCTCGACATGCTGTAAGGTTTTGCTGGTAAAATAGATCGGGAATTGTTTCTTTTCTCTTTCTGCGACAAGGGCAGAGTTTATAGCCCAGTTAGTGACAGATAAATATAAGAATAATGGCTCCCCTTGTAGGGGGGTTTGTAAAATTGGTAGTTTTGAAATAGTTTCTTTGATAGTTGTAAATGCTTGTTCGCATTCATTAGTCCATTGGAAAGCTTTTTTGTTTTTTAAAGTCTGGAAAAAACATGAGGATTTAGAAGTTAGGCAAGGTAAAAATCTAGAAAGTGCAGCAAGTCTCCCTGTTAACCGTTGGACTTCCTTGATGGTGTGTGGACTTGTCATGTCTAAAATAGCTCGACATTTTTCTGGATTTGCCTCAATACCTCGGCTAGTGAGCATGAAGCCGAGGAATTTACCGCTTTGAACACCAAATGCACACTTTTCGGGATTTAACCGCATGTTGTATTTTCTTAACTGTCCGAAGATTTCTGTGAGGTCATCAAGGTGATTTTTGCCGATCTTTGTCTTGGCGACTATATCGTCGACGTAGACCTCAATGTTTCTGCCAATTTGTTTGGCGAAGATTTTGTCCATTAGACGTTGATATGTTGCACCTGCATTCTTAAGGCCAAATGGCATGACCTTATAACAATAGTTTCCATATTCAGTAATAAAGGTTGTCTTATTTTGATCGGATGGATGCATTTGGATCTGGTTATAACCAGAATATGCATCCATAAAGCTGAGTTTTTCAAAACCAAAGGCATTATCAACTAAACAATCAATAGAGGGCAAAGGGTAGGAATCTTTGGGGCATGCTTTGTTGAGATCGGTGAAATCAACACACATGCGCCATTTACCGTTATGTTTTTTAACCATGACGACGTTCGCCAGCCATGTTGTGAATCTGATTTCTCGGATGAAGCCCGCATTGATGAGCTTCTTGGTTTCTTCTAGGGAAGCCTATTTTCGGTCGTGGCCGAGATTTCTCTTTTTCTGTGCTATAGGTCGGACAGATGGATCTAACGCTAACTTGTGTGATATGATGGATGGATCGATGCTTGGCATATCAGCTGGGATCCAAGCAAACAGGTCGGTATTTTGCTGTAAGAATGCTCGGAATGATGATTTTTCTTCTGAGGATAATGTTGAGCCGACGTATGTGAATTTGTTTGTGTTTTCTGTGAAATAGATTTTATCTAGGTCTTCTGTTGGGGTTGGCCTTTCTAGTGTTCCCGCTCTGGGATCAAGGTCGGCTAGCATGTGTTGGTCGTTCATGTTGCCGACATTGTGAACCTGGGCTTTTGTGTTACAGTTAGGTCTTTTGAGACTATTGTTGTAGCATTCCCTGGCTTCTCGGGCATCACTGTGAATGGTTGCAATCGTGTTGTCCTGCAAAGGGAACTTAACACAAAGATGAATTGTAGATACTATAGCGCCGAACCTATTTAAGAAAGGTCGGCCTAGTATTAAATTGTAGGGACTGAAGCAATCAACAACTAAGTATTGAATGTCTGAAGTTTTTGACGAGGAAAACTTACCGAGTGTGGTTTGTAACCACACAAAGCCCATAACCGGGACTCGCTCACCTGAGAATCCTACTAAGTCACCAGTGGAAGGTTGGATGATGTTATTGCTCAGTTTCATTTTCTGGAATGTTGAGTAAAAGAGAACGTCGGCGCTGCTGCCTGGGTCGACCAACACCTTTTTTACTAGGAGATCTCCGAGCTGTAGGGAGATTGCGACGGGATCATCCAGATTTGCTACACTGTTGTCATGATCGGCTGTCTGGAATGTTATCTGTGGAGATGGCGGCAACAGCTGCTATTGAATTTGATCGGCGTTGATGGAAAGTATAGCTCGGTAAGATCTCTTTCTTGCCGAGCTTGTGGCTCCTCCACCTGCAAAACCTCCAGAAATACAGTTAATTGTACGTGTTGGTGGTTCGAGATGGCTATTGTTCGGTCGGTCTCTATCTCAGCCATGTTGTGTAACCGAGCTTTGGTCTCCTGAAGGAGGTGCTCGCCGCTGCATGTGGCCGCTGATGTATTTGTCTAGGTGACCCTGCCGAGCTAGTCGCTCCAGTAGGTCTTTGGTGACGATGCAGTCGTCGGTATTGTGTCCGTGCTTCTGGTGGAAGGAGCAGTATTTTGATCGGTCGGTGCCTTTTGAATCTGGGTAACTGCCAGCTTTTCTTGGTGGCTTGATTAATTTCGAATTCAAGATCTCCTTGATGATATCATCGCGCTTGGTGTTGAATTTGGTGTAGGTCTCATATCATGGAATTTGTTTGAAATTCCTCTTGTTGTCCCGTGTTTTGTCGTCGTCTCTATAGTGAGGCTTTTCTACTTTCCGAGCTTGTCAGAGTTCTTCGATGTCGATATGTCCTTTAGCTTTTTCACGGAACTCGGCCATAGTTTTTGGTTTGGCCACAGCAATAGTTTTCTGGAATTTTTCTGGTCGTAATCCGCTTTTTATAGCGTGCAGTTCCACCTCGGGGTGGAGGTCGGGTATACTTATGGCTATCTTTGTGAAGCGCGTCATGTAGTCCTTGAGGCTTTCGTGCTGGCCTTGCTTGACTGTATTCAGGTAATCAGAGTCATGTAGGTAGATGGCTGATCCAGCGAAGTGCTCCTCAAAGGGCTTTGATATGTCTCGAAATCGAGAAATAGATCCTGCAGGCAAAGAACAAAACCAATCAAGTGCAGGACCATCTAAGTAAGATGGAAAACAACGACATAAAACTTTATCAGATGCACCGTTTACTATCATTATGGAGGTAAATTTCTTGATGTATTTCTTCGGATCACCTAACCCATCATAGGGAGATATGGTGGTCGGCAAAGTAAACCTTCGGGGTAGCACGAAGTTCATCACCTCCGCCATGAATGGTCCAAGAGAGCTTTCCTGATCGTCATTCTCTATGTCTTTCTGAGCTTCCTCATTATGTTCGGGTTGCTCCTCTTCCTGTCGAGCAGTGTCTGAGATATGTGTTGGCTCTGACTGCTGCTCGGCTTCTTCTGTCCGTTCTTGTCGGTCATTATTGTTTTCGGTTCGAGTGTTATTCAAGTTGGCAATTTGATTTGCCATTCTTTGGTTCTCTTCAGCCACGGCTTGCCGCAACTCGGTCACCATCTGGAGCAATTCGGATGGTGTGGGTGGAGGTTGCTCAGCCATGACTTCAAACGGGAACCTCGAGGCCGATGATATATGGAGAGGTTTATATTTTCGGCCCACGGTGGGCGCCAATTGTTCTTGTATGGATACCTGGAGGGGGAGCTCAGCCTCTAGGAATCGACGCCGAGTTGTTATCTTTGGCGCCGACTTTTGAGCTTTGCGGTAATCCGAGCTTTACTCCAAGAGGATATCCAATCGTGCAGAGCTTTGAGCAAGAAACAGGGGGGAGTGTACCTGCAAAGGCACTCCGAAGCTTAAGTCAGTATTGAGAATTCAATGTATCCTTTAGAATAGAAGATCATACCTTTTTATAGGTGATAATGTATAAATCGGTTATGTTCCTGCTTTATTGCCTGTATTAAAGAGCAATAATAAGGGTGAACGTCAGGTTGGACGTTTCATTTTTGTGAAGCAGTCCGTTAAGCTGATTTGTAACGTCACTTTTTAATAAATGACATTAATTGCCGATTAGTAACTGTAACGCCGATTAATAACATAAATTGCCGAGTTATGGTCTGTAATGCCGGTCTTGTAATGGTCCTGATCATAAATTATTTAAATATAATATTTATAAAAATATATAATCTGTAGCATATTTATCTATATGCACATACATTTTATATTTCAAATATAAAATTTAAAAATTAATTAGAAAACATCTCGAATATATTGCACTCGAAATATAATACATAAAGTTAAAAAACAAAAAATTGAATACACTATATTCTAAATATAGCTATAATAAAAATTTTGGCACTGTACTTGAAATACATATAATTTATAAAAACATATTTTTTTATTAAATAATATATCTATCCTTTATTCTTATATATTTTACTTATGAATTATTTAGTCGATGTACTATTTTTTATTACAGTATTTTTCATAATTTTATTATAATTAATATTTCAAGACTTATTATTATTATTTAATTTTTTTACTAATATAAAATATTTTTCGTAATATCTATTTAATTTAGTTTCTTCTTTATTTACAATAAAATTTATCTATATTTAAAATATTAATAAAATAAAATAAAATATAACACATGTGATTTAAAAATAGAATTATTTCATTTTTATTATTTTTTAATTATTAAAATTTTAAATTTTAAATATAAAAAATATTCAATTATTATAAAAATTATATAAGAGTTTTAATTAATTTAATTTTAAATTTTTAAAATTTAATTTAATTATTTTTAATAAAATAATTTTTAAAAATAAAATTAATTTTTGTACTAATGATCTTGTTAAAATTGTGCATCATATAAAGAGTACTAAATTGTTAATAATTGATAAAATCGAAAGTTATTTATACATTATATGATTTATAATTTCAGTTATGAATGATAGTATCAATAAAAAAATACTTATTATTTAACTAATAACTTTTGAATTTATACTTTGATAAAATTATAAAATTTTTGTTGATGTAGTGTTTTAAATCTGAATAACATTTTAAGATTTATATTAGATTATAATTATGTTTCAATGTGTTTGTTTATTTATTTAAAAAAAATATTTTTTTATAAATTGTATGTATACCGAGTACAATGCCAAAAATTTTGTTATGATTATATCCTAGATACAATACGTCCGATTTACCATTTTTTAACTTTATGTATCATATTTTAAGTACGGTGGGTCTGAAATGTGTCTTTAACTAATTTTTAGGCCCTGTACTTAAGATATGAGATATATGTACATATAGGTAATTATACTACAGTCTACAAATTACATATTTTTGTAAATATTATATTTAAATAATTTAAATAAAAAGTTTTATTTTATAAGATAAATTTTATTTATATTTTTTATTGTAGTGCTTAAATTGTCTAATTTACTTTTAAAAATAAAAAATAAAATATTTAAAATTTATTAAATATTATCTATTTATTCTTTTTAGTAAGTTAGATACAATATTAAAGACATTATAACATTCACCTCTTTTCAATAATCTAATAAAAATTTACTTTTCAATGATAATTGAAATATGATTTTTTCTTTGGTAAGAAAAATATGATATATTCAATAATAAAAGTATTATCTACACAATAAAAAAATTATTAAAATATTTATATATTTATACATAAATATATATTATTTAAAATTATTATTCCCTTTTGTCCCACTTCTATTTCATCCACAATTTTCTTGTTCTTCTTTTTTTATTGTCGCCTCTTCTCTTTGTTTTCTGATTCCTAATTTACTGGATTTTTTTTTGTTTTAATTTTTAATAATCTTTATTTTCTACTTTTCTTCTTCTCTGTAGTATTTTGTTTCCTTCTTTTATAGGTAATGTAAGTATATTAGTATTGTTCATGCCCTAATCCGAAACACAAAAATTAGGCCCAATAAGGATGAAAGGCCCATCTAAGAGGGTGGTCTCTATCGCATACCCGACCTCTTTACAGAGGTTGGACATGATAAAAAGGAGTAGCTTATACTTATCTAAGTAAGTAACTGTCTCTCGGAATCTCTCCAACTATCTCTATTTTTCCTTAAAGATAGATCCTAACAAACTCCCAAAATAAAGGGAATGATTATCCACCAACAAAGGTGGAACTACTCAAAAAGGTGGTTATCAACTCTATTATAAATACACTGACACTCCAGGTATAATTTACGTTCTAATTTACTAAAAACCTGCCAAAAGTCATTGCTAACTTAAGCATCGGAGTCTCTTGCAGGTACCACCCCCCATCTCCTCACGAAAAACTCGGACGGCGGCACTTCGGCACCAAGAACAAGTTGGTCGCTGCCATTAGAGAAGTCTGGACCTCACATTTAGGTCCAAGTCACCGTTTCAGGTAATCTCGAAACATTGGCGCCGTTGCCGAGGACCTGGAGCTCAACCCTTGATAATGGCGAATGATCAACAAGATGGTCAAATAAGCACCCGACATGAATAAGATGCAAGCATATTAAAAAGAGGTTGGAATATAGTTTCTATGGATACCGAAAACTTTGTAAAAACTTCTTCCAATGGGCAGGCAATATCAAATGGGGATGATGATTCTACTTCTACAATTAAATTGGGTTAAATATACAAAACGACAGAGACGAAGATAAGGCACCCATAGTCACTGCTAGCACACCAGCCCCCAATGAACCTTCTCAATATGATGATGACAACACCAACCATGGTAGATTGAAAATCGCAAATTCATCACCATCGTCAAAAAAAAAAAAAAAGAAAAAGGAACGAGACTGATCCCAATCTCCTCGTGAATAGGATGGACAAGGACATTGGTATCAACTTACAACCTCAAAAATAATCACGATACCCACTCATGATAATGGAACAGTTACATGTTCTAAATACACAGATTTTATGAAAAAAAAAAGATACCCATATTGGTCAATAATTAAAGAAGGAATGAAAAATATTGTTGGTAAAAATAATGAAACATTTCTTTCGAACTTATGTTAGAAAATGCAGCATTATCCAATTTGAATGCAACCCAATTAGACAATAAATTGATGAATTCAGTTTTTTCTTCATTGAATTTACAAATCAATTACAGAAGGCAGAACAATTAAAGTCTCCTCGAAAAAGAGTGAACACGACTTGTTATCCGACTTGACAGAAGTATTCCAAACAATAAGGCAGCATAGGATGAGGCTAAATCCCACAAATTGCACATTTGCCGTAGAAGTAAACAAATTTCAGGGGGTTCATGCCTACTCAAAGGGGGTATTGAAGCTAACCTGACCTGCTTGAAAGGAGGCACGACTTCACATGGACTCGAGAATGTGAACAAGTCTTTCAAGAATTTGTAAAATTCTTGCCTCAGTCTCTAATTCTTATCTGATATAAAATGGGAGAAGAGCTTGTCCTATATTTAGCTATCGCCGACAAAGCAGTAGCCTCTGCACTATTTAAAGAAGAAGACATTGGGAGAAAGCTCGACTACTTCACTAATAAGGTACCACAAGGAGCTTAGCTCAATTATAAAAAAATTGAGCAAGTTGGATATACTTTGATCTTGGCATCCCGGAGATTGTGACCCCACTTTCAAATTCACACCATCAAAACCTGAGCTAATCAGACCATGAAACATATCCTCCAAAAAATTGATATTGCAGGGAAGATGCTACGGTGGATTATAGAGCTATCTGAATTCGATTTGAAATATGAAGCTCAGACAGTCATCAAGTTGCAATACTTGGCCGACTTCCTTGCAAAATATACCGATGAACAAAAAGAGAGCTCCCTATGTTGAATTTGATATATTCAATGCCTGGAGTTATCCATCCCTAGATTGTGAGGATGAAAGGCAGACCCAATAAGGATGAAAGTCCCACCTAAGAGGGTAGTCTCTACCGCATACCCGACCTTTTTACAAAGGTCAGACACGTTGAAAAGGGGTAGCTTATACTTATCTAAGTAAGTAATTATCTCCCCGAATCTCTCCAACTATCTCTATCTTTTCTAAAAGATAGACCCTAACAAACTCCCAAGATAAAAGGAACTGTTATCCACCAACAAAGGTGGAACTACTAAAAAATGTGGTTATCAACTCTATTATAAATACACTGGCACTCTAGGTATAATTTACTTTCTAATCTACTAAAAACCTACTTAAAATCATTGCTAATTTAAGTATCGGAGTCTCTTACAAATACCACTCTCACCTCCTCACGAGAAACTCGAACATGCAATACCTCGACATCGACAAGTTGGACGCTGCCATACAAAGGGATATGAATCTCACGTTCAGATCCAAATCAACATTTCAAATAACTCTCATAACATGTATATATGACTGAGATATGAAAAAAAGATACATTAAAATTGATATTTTATTTGTAGCAATATTTTTAGATTAGGAAATGATTTAAACTTAGATGAGGAAGAAAAGATAATATTCTAAACTGTTAGCAATACTTTTCATGTAGATTAAGAAACTAAAAAACTCATATTTATCTCTATTTCTATTTGATATGATTTATTGTAATCGAATATTGAATTTTATTTTAACTTTTTGTTTAATATAAGAAATATCTATTTTTTAAAAAATATAGATTTATTTTTTTATTATCTATAAATATCATATAATTATTCTATAAATAAAATGTTTTTGTTCAAAAACGTCTCATATATTTTATTTAAATTCTAAACTGACTTTTTAATTTTTATTGTATTTTATTAAAAAATTATTATTAAATCAACACAACAATTATGTTATATTTATAAAAAATTAGTTATTAAAATTAATTATATGTATAAAATATATGTTAAAAATTAATTAAACATCATATATATTATATAAATGTTAACAAGCTATAACTCAAATGACACAATCTCTTCATATTCACGTAGAGATCTTGAATTCGAGTATTATTTCTAATTTTGGAATATATATATATATAGAGAAAGTCTAGGACCCAACACTTTTATTAAAATTTGGTCTGTATTTAATTAATAAAAAAATAATTTTATACTATTAAATATAATTTTACATCATTAAAAATACTAATAATAACTATACATTACAAAATCTGCTCGCGTACTCGTATAAATATACAGCCGTTGATTATGGTTACTTTAGCTAGTAGTTAATAAATGAAAGAATGAGGCTAATTTTTTTTTGTTATGGAAATAGAAGTGGTGATATATCTTAACATTATAATTTTTGGTGTTTTTCAAAATTGTAGAAAATACACAAATTAGAGGATCGAATTTTTGTATTTCAAATTTTTTAATTTTTTTTAACATAAATCGAACAGTCTGATTTGTATACCTCTAGAAATCGAACGATTCAATTTTTGTATCTCTAATAAATTGAACCGTCTAATTTCTACTTCTCTAATTAAACGATTTCACATTTGAGAATAACACCCTAACAATCCACATTTTTAAGCAACATCACTACCATTCCAATTTAAAAATAAAAAGTTCAAAGAATGAATCCCATAAGAATATGATATTTGGAATTTCATTACCATCTTGAGTCTTGACATTACAATACTCCGAATTTTCCAACTTTTTCCCTTTTCCTTTTTTTAAATCTGAATGTAATTTGATGTCATTTTGTTTGGAAAATTGCACCTACTATTATAGACCTCCAGTTGCCACTCCAATTACATCCAATTCCATTTCCATTCACCTCTGCAAAACCCGAACACCGCCCTCTCATGGATGCTCCTGCAGCCATGGTCATCAACACAACAACCACACCTTTCCCTGCCACTCCCTCGTTCTTCTCAAAGTCCAGACCCGTTTTCACCCTCCTCCAAGCCCACAAACGCAACATACCCTTCTCCAAACCAATCAAATGCACCCACCAAAACCCCTCCAAACCCAACTCTCTCTCATGCTCCGCCTTAATTTCCTTCTCCCCCTCGGAAACTGCCCAGCTCCTCCCTTCCAAGCTCCGCCACCTCTCCCGCGAGTTCCAATCCCTGGCGGAGCCCGTTGAGCGAGTAAAGAGGCTGCTGCACTACGCTGGGCTCATGCCGCAGATGGAAGATTCGGGGCGGGTGGATCGTAACCGGGTGATGGGCTGCACGGCCCGGGTCTGGGTGGAGGTGAGATTGGACGATGAAGGGAAGGTGAGGATGGCGGCGGACAGCGACTCTGAGGTCACGCGGGGGTACTGCGCGTGTCTGGTTTGGGCTCTGAATGGGTCGGAGCCGGAGGTGGTACTGAAGGTGAAGACGGAGGATTTGTTGGGCCTGAACGTGGGCCTGGGGAGTTCAGGGACCGGAAGGTCAAGGGTGAACACGTGGCACAACGTGCTTGTGAGCATGCAGAAGAGGACGAAGCAGTTGGTTGCTGAGAAAGAAGGAAAGGAGCCCTTTGAGCCTTTTCCTTCTTTAGTTGTTTCCGCAGATGGACTCTTTCCGAAAGGGACCTACGCCCAGGCTCAGGTTAGCACTATCTTGCCGTTTTCTGTTACTGCTCCCTAATCTGATTTTCTGACCATTTGTTCGATCGACAAAGTGGTCTTCCACCATTCAAATAACTGGCTTAAGCGGTTTCTGTTATTGATAAGCGGCACCTGATATAATGAGCAGGTAAAACGTTTGTAGAGCTGTTTAGATCAATTCCTCGAATGGTTAGGAATTTTCAAATTCTGGAGTATGGCTTTATCCCTAATCGAACAAATGATGAAGGACGAAAAAGGGGCATTTTCTCTTGATTTTATTGGGTTAGTTGCACAAAATTAACCAGAATGGATAGTAATTTTCTGGAATGTTTTGTTTGTAAAACAGTTTTGTCGAAAGTTTCCATTTTTTTGTCCTTTTCTGAAAGGTCATTGTATCCAAATTTGTCGAAACATTTCATTGATGAAGGTCCCATGTAATCTAATCAACGAGATTTTAAGAGAAAAAGAGAAAACAGGATACCTTTACATCACATCATAATGGCTGCTTCCTCAAAATTGAAAATTCCATATCCCAAATCCATGTAACAGAGAGTGAAAAGGAACTAACTATGAAAAGGGTTTTGTAATGGCCTTATTGGGACTAACCTTTAACTATTTAAATAACACTTATTATATCTCTTAATAATATTGGCATCATATTATTAAACTCCTAATTTCCTTCTAGCTTTCCTTCAGGCCAAATACCTGTTCCCGAATGAGTCACAAGTCAATGAACTAGTTAAAGTGCTAAAGGAGAAGAAAATTGGCGTGGTTGCACATTTTTACATGGATCCTGAAGTGCAGGGCATCCTAACTGCTGCTCAGAAGCAGTGGCCACATATCTATATATCTGATTCTCTGGTAATGGCAGATACAGCGGTCAAAATGGCAAAAGCCGGATGCCAATTCATAACAGTCCTAGGTGTGGATTTTATGTCTGAAAATGTTCGAGCCATCCTTGATCAAGCTGGTTATAATGAGGTATGCCTTTCTCTGCCTACTTATCTTTGAACATTTGCCAATTGCCATCAGCAGGCATAATACATGATGATAGGTGAAGCATGTGTAGGAGCCGCTGATTGCTACAAAATTTTCCCTTATGACATGAATTGAATGCGGTAGTAAACTTCAATGTTCATGTTAGTTCATCGTCCTTACTATTTGTCTAATTATATGCAGGTTGGTGTCTATAGGATGTCAAATGAGCGTATCGGCTGCTCTCTGGCTGATGCTGCAGCTACTCCTGTATATATGGAGTATCTTCAGGCAGCTTCTAACTCTGCTCCTTCTTTGCATGTTATATACATTAACACCAAGTTGGAGACAAAGGCATATGCGCATGAGCTTGTACCAACAATAACCTGTACTTCATCAAATGTTGTCCAAACTATTCTACAGGTTGGTCAGATGCAAATTTACCTTTGGCTTGGTAATGGTCATGTCGATGCATCATGTGATGAGCACCAGGCCACTTAAGTCCCTTAATATTTTTTTTCCTTCTTAAATTGACATTTTGGTCTCCCCTTTGGCACAGGCATTTGCTCAAGTGCCGGATTTGAGTGTATGGTATGGGCCTGATTCATACATGGGTGCAAATATCAAAGAATTGTTCCTGCAGATGACACACATGACTGATGAAGAGATTGCAGCGATACATCCTGAGCATAGTCTTGACTCTATTAGATCATTACTTCCACGACTTCACTATTTTCAGGTAAATAAGATGTTTTATCCTCCCTGTCCAAAAAAGAAAAGAAAAGAAAAAAGATGTTTTATCCTTGTAGGCACAATTGCTAGGGATAGAGAGTGACAATGCAAAACCATTAGAAAAGATTTGGATAAGGGTTTCATTGTAGATGCCGTTTATAATAAAATATTGTGATGTATGATCCTTGTAACTAATTATACCTTGTGGAATAAATCTTGGTGGTGGTTGATTTTCTATTTTGTGAGCTAGTACTATCAATCTATAGCTCATTCATGACCAAATACTCTTTTCCCATGGTGTCAGGATGGAACATGCATTGTTCACCATTTATTTGGCCATGAGGTTGTAGAGAAGATAAAGGAAATGTATTGTGATGCATTCCTTACTGCTCATCTTGAGGTACCTGGAGAGATGTTTTCATTGGCAATGGAAGCGAAACGAAGGGGAATGGGTGTAGTAGGCTCCACCCAGAACATATTGGATTTCATAAAAGACAGGGTTCAAGAATCATTGGATAGAAACATCGATGATCATCTTCAATTTGTTCTTGGGACAGAATCAGGGATGATAACTTCAATTGTTGCTGCCGTCCGTAGTTTGTTGGATCCTACAAAGTCCTCTTCACAGGGATCAAAAGTTACCGTTGAAATTGTCTTTCCAGTTTCATCGGACTCAATCTCAAGCACATCATCAAATTCACCTTCAAGTCCTCATTCTGTTCAATTGGGTGATATCACACTTCCTGTTGTACCAGGAGTAGCTAGTGGAGAGGGTTGTTCCATTCATGGTGGCTGTGCATCTTGTCCATACATGAAGGTATAATTTGTCGCTCAGTTTAGACGAATCAATGAGCAATGCCTTGTGATTTGTCACTGGACTACAACTACAAGTAATTAAGTCCTCCAAATTTTATTCTTTGAAGATGTTGCTTAATTGCTTGTTTAACTCCAGATGAATTCTCTTGACTCGCTTCTGAAAGTTTGCCATCACCTACCGGACAAAGAAAATAAACTCGCTGAGTACAATGCAGAGCGATTTAAGTTGCAGACTCCGAACGGCAAATCAGTGGCAGATGTCGGATGTGAACCAATCTTGCACATGAGGAACTTCCAGGTTAGTTTGGTATAGATTCTTTTATAGGTGCAGGCTATGGTGTCTGGTTACAGTGGCTATGTTGACTACCCAATTTTAGTAACACTTAACAAGTGTTGCTAAAGTCAAAGTAATGTTTTTTTATTATTTAACAATGTTTTTTAATTTGACAAATAAAAATTAAAAAAGTGCTACGAAATTGAAACAAGTATAAATTTAATTTTAGCAACACTTTCTAAGTGTTGCTAAAGTTTTTTAGCTATTGTAGGCTTGTAGCCACCGTAAACATAGACACCTTGGACTCCACCTCTTTTATATATGCATATTGAGGTGATTTCAATGCGTTGTTATGTTAACTTTTGCATACTTGCACAGGCTGCTAAAAAGCTTCCAGAGAAGTTAGTTGATCAGATTCTTCATCTCCAAGATAATGGAAGGTCGATGTGAACAAGTTTCTTAGGAGAAGGATTTGATGTGGATACAGAAGCATGTGCTGCTGCACTCAAACAAATCAAAGTTGCATTTAAACACACTCATAGATCTGTGCAAGGCCTTTTATTTTATCATGGTAATCGTTAATACAAGCTTACAACCAGATTTTGTTGTATGGTGCTCTTTACTCAATTTTTTAGAATACTATAATATAGTTTGGGATAAGATATAATGAAATAGCATTTTTGGCTTATACCCCATTCTTAATAATGTAATAATGTACAGTACCTTGCCCACAGTAATTTTTTCAGGGAGGAGATTGTAATTCTGTTGCAGGAAGAAGATTATATAGAATTATAGATCAAGTTTAATTTGATACATTTATGACATGAGGATTCAACATACATGTTTTTCTTCTGAGTTTGATATGGATAATAAAAAATGTTATGTACACACTAAAAATTAATTATTAAATTAGTTATTATATATTTTAATTATTAAATTAGTTATTATATATTTGTATATAAATATATGTGGTGTTTAATTCATTTTTAATATGTTTTTTGTATTTTGATATATATTTTATAAGAGTGGCTGATTTGATAATTAATTTTTGATGTACCCTTAATATAATCGTTAAATAATTTAGGCATAGTGTCTTTTTTATTGAGTTTTTTTGTAACACAGAAGTATCTAGAAGTTGTGTTGATATCTAGCTTCTGCATGTAACAAAAACTTGAGGTTTCTAAAATTTAGAAAGGAAAAAAAAAAGGAAAAAAAAAAAAAGGAAAAGTATGTTGTGTACAAGCTCTGAATTTAAATTTGTTTTCTAGTCTTTATTCTCTATTTCAATTTTAAATAAAATAATCATGTAGTATTACTATTCCATGATATTTGGAAATTATTTTTTTTAAATAAAAGAATTAATAAAAAAATTAATTTTTTTTTTAAATTAAAATAATAAAACTCAATAAGAATTTATAAATTGAATGAGAATCTAAATTCGGTATATTTGGATGTGTGGCCTTCAGGAATCAAAATTAATAAAAGAATGTATATGTGAGATGTATAGATATGTTTATTGGCTTTGTCTTTGGTGGGAAAAGTATTTTTCTGACCTTGATGGATCAAGTAAAAAGACGCTAATTCAATGGATAGGATTGCATCTGTATAACAAGTGTTAGAAATTCTAAGTTTGACCCAAAATTTAATGAATTTGTAGACCGGTTCACTATGATTTAGTTAGACCAACTATTTAAAGATTGGTTTTTTTGAAAAAATTGTTTTTTTTTACGAACTATTTTTTTTTTTTTGTAATATGGGTTCAAAATAATGTAATACAAATTCATACTCCCAAAACAGCCTTAATTACTACCTATATTTTAATGATCAAACAATATTTTAATCAAATACATATTTTCCTGTACAATTCATCTTTCGTATTGAAATGTGATTTTTTTTCTGAAAAAATTTGAAAGAAATGAAAAAGAGTTTATAATAAATCTCAAGTGATTTAATTTATCATTTCTAATAGGAACAATAATACATATTATAAAAAAAATTAGAATAATAAACAATACACAAAAATTACAATAATAAATTTTATAATATCAAACAAAAAATATTCTATAATTATTTTAATATTCTCAATGTTTTTTATTTAATATTATTTTAGACGATAACATTTTATTACTTATGACTCTATTATGTATGATTAATTTTTTATTTATTTTGTCATTTTTAATAAAATCAATAATTCATATTATAACAAAATTATAATAAAAAATTTAAATAAAAAATCAAATATAAAAGAAAGTATTAAAAATGATAAAAAAATTATGGAGAAAATTATTAAAACCAATAATAACCAGTAACAAACCTAAACACACGTTAAGTGCGTAAAAGCTACAGTTTCATATGCGTCAAGTGAACGCACTTTTAGAATATAAAATTATGTCTACGTTCAGAGAAAAAAAGTTGCCAAACATAAACTCACCCTTAATAGTAATAGCGTATCAAAAACTATAGTCTCTTGTTTGAACAGAATGAGTATATCAGGTAACGAAATTCCTAAAAATTTATATACCAACATAATCCACAAAATACTAGTTTGATTAATAAAAAAAAGAATAGCAAGATTGATTAGCTTATCGAATCCTCTGTCTCCTCTATATCTCCATTAAATTTCAAGTACTATCACCAATTTGTTAAAGGTGACATCATAAAATGAATCATCCTGCAGACCTTGCTCCCAACTACTACCAATTTGTACAATGAAGTTCCCATCAAGGTCAGTAACCACCTGAATACATTTTGGGATTTGAGGTTTAATTTGAAGTTAAGGGAGAGAGAGAGAAACAGAGATAGAGATAGAAATAAAAAACATGTTGTTGAGGATATCAATTGCTAACATTAGTGCTGCCTCCACAAAATCATCAAGATCCTTTCCAAAACAGGAACAATGTAAAACTTTTTTAAATCACCACACTGTAATAAGCTTAATAGCTATAACAAGAATGACTACAAGTATCAGTATATCTCAAAATTATATTTCATTAATTCAACATATCAATTTGAATCAGTACCTTCTTGTGACCTTCTCCAGCAAGTTGTGCTAGGAGCTTACTATTGGGGCCAACGACAGCAAATGTTGGCCATGAATTTATGCCTAACTTGCGCCAAAGATACATGTCACTATCATTCACAACCTACAAATGAGTCAAAATAGAAATTTGATAGAACAAGTTTTGTTAATCATGTGTTCAGGAGTCCTAAAGCATTAAAATTAACAGTAGTGCAACAATAAAACAAAATAGGAGCAGAATAACCATGATATATCAGTTCTTCATAAGCAGAAGAGGATAAAGACCTGATAATATTTAAAAATGTTAAATTTCAAGTAAAAGAATATGGACTTTGAAATACTAATTGAATTCCAACTTTTGTCGTACCGGATGAATGATATCATAGCGTAGAACTGCATTACGAATGGCTTCAGAATCTTTCTCATTATCAAACTTCGCAGAATGAACACCTACAACAATGAACTGGATATATAAAGCATACATAAAATTATAACCTCATGTTTTCAATGTCAATAATGACTGGCCACCTTCATGCAGAAGAAAACTGAACAAACAGAGAAAATTTTAAGCTCATATCATGAAGTGCTTTTAAATTAGTCTAGAAAAATTTTATAAAGCAGAAACACAAATGCAACATTTTATATCCAAAATATAGAAAAATGAAATTTAAAATAAATTACCGGCATATCTTTGTATTTCTTCTCCAAAAACTCTAGGCCTGGTAAGACATGCATACAGTTTATACAACAATAAGTCCAGAAATCTAAGACAACAACTTTTCCTTTTAGATCCTGTCAAAAGATAGAACCACAATCCAATGAGTTATTGCAAATATTTTATTCGGATTATAACACAAGCTGAAGAAAGGTACCCTGCGAAATTGTAGTGGAGCTGTATTCAGCCAATCAAGTTTCGATGAAAATTCTGAAACAATCTGAGTGTTTCCCCTTGAACAGTAAAAGGAAATTAACGACAAATATTAAATTAGAACTTCTCATTTACAAGCCACAGTTGCTCACTCATGGGCTAAATGCCAAAACTTCAACATTCAATCTCCACTTCTTTTTCCAAATAAGGAGATTTAAACATTATCTGTGATAAAAATTTTACAACAAACTCCCAAGACTACATACTATATCCAACAGAGCCTCCACTGAAATTTTCAGTACTGACAATATTCTTTTCTGTATAATTTTCTCCAGAGCCTCCAGCTCAATGAACCTCCTCTCTGGCCTGTGAAAAAGCTGTTCACAGTAAAATTTATGTCACTTCTTGAAATCATCCTTCATCTACAATCATTTGAACCAAGTTAGATACATAAATAATTTATCAAAAGCCTAGAAACCAACAAAGAGATCAGACTAAAATTTTGAGCTACTTGAATGTTTAAGAAATTAGATTCTAAACTTTAAAGTAAGCACAAAAAAACAAAGAAACATGAGTGATAGAAAATTAGGAATTTAAAAACCCTAAATTGAGGAAAAATGTGAAAAGATGTAAAAAGACCTAATATGCACTGATGCATGAACTTGGCCATGCCGGACTTGAAGACGAGAATATGGAGGCGGCACTCGAGGAAGTTCTTAACAGAGAGAGAGAGAGAGAGAGAGAGAGAGAGAGAGAGAGAGAGAGAGAGAGAGAGAGAGAGAGAGAGAGAGAGAGAGAGAGAGAGAGAGAGAGAGAGAGAGAGAGAGAGAGAGAGAGAGAGGATATAATCAAGCTTGTTCTGCGTCTCGTCAAAGAGGTCGTAATGAAACATCCTCAGAGGCTTGGGCATTGCGACCAGATCTGGAGAGGCGATGAACTGCGGTGGCAACGGCAGGACGATGGCGAGGCGAGTTCTCTCTCCTCTCTGAATCTCTCTGTTTTGCTCTTCTCTCAGATCTCCTCAGTCAGTGACACTGAATCTGCGCCCAAACTGTGCTCCGAGTGCTTCACATCCGCTGGAGCAAAAGCAGAACAAGAGGAGAACTTGTCGGGGAAGACGACGCGGCGATGATACCGTGCAGATCTCCTCCACCATGACGCGCCATTGGTACTTTCTTGTAATAAAAAATTCTAAAATTTTTTTAAATTTCTCTCAATCGTTATTCTACTTTATTTATGAACCAACCCATACATTTTTTTATAACTTGGTCCTTCAAGGTTCAGATTATTCTTTATCCACCGAAAAAAGTTAAAGTTCCATGTTTATTTATTCATGTTTCCTCTAACTGATTGGGAATCCTATTCACTGAATTGATTCCATGAGACCAAGACAAATTGGTGAACAAATCGGAATATATATCATAACCGTGACCGATGCAGACAAATAAAATCTATGAGGAAAATAATATAAAAGTTGGAGATCACCGCCAAAGTAGTGTGACTAATATTAAAACCAGCCAATGAATAAAAGTTATCACAAACTCAACTTGTAATGTCCTGTCCCATGCAGAATCTCCATAAGTCCACAACTTTTATTTGAGGAATATATGACTTTCAAGTGGTGGATCATCAGATTTTTTAAAAAAGTTTCAATCATCATTGTAATCGAGAGATCCCATAGCTACTATGGTATTATTGACAGAATAATAATAATAGGCAGTTTTAATTTATTCATTTAGCATTTTCTTAATATTTAAATAAGTAAAATTTATATTTTGAAAACATAAACAATATAAAAATTCAAAAGTTCTATTTAGAAATTAAAAAAATAACTAAAAAAATGAATTAAGATTTTTAATTATTTTTTTTGTTGCAAACATAAAACCTTAATATTGAGGTTTAATTACTTTGTTGGTCTCTATAATTTTGCGAAAATTTTAATTAGGTCCCTATATGTTTTTTTAATTGGGTTCTTGCACCAAATTTTTTTTCAATTAGGTCTCTCTTGATAGTAATTGGCTTAATTGTATAGGCAGGGACTTAAATAAAAGGAAAAAGAAGTCTTGAGACTCAATTAAAAAAAAAAATTTGGTGCAAGGACTCAATTAAAAGGAAAAAAAGTATAGAGACCTAATTAAAAATTTCGCAAAACTATAGGAACCAATAGAGTAATTAAACCTAATATTAACTACTATCACTGCTACACACACGCTACTTACCTAAGACGCTATCAACAGAAGTTGTGGAGGCGGAGGTTACCGATGGCTTGACCACGAAGGCGTCGATAAAATAAAAAAAAATTATTTTTTTCAAATATTAAGTTTATCAATAGGCAAGTAGTCAACAAAATTTGACGCCATCTTGACACTAGTAGATGCATAAATATATTACCAACGTAAGTGGTTACCTACGATATGGTCGTGAGTAAATAACTAATACTAAAATTTTTGAAATAAGTTTATTAACGGCGAAAAATTATTTTATTTAAAAAATAATTTAATTATTAAATACCGATGGCCGAGCTTTTAGTAAAGGACATTAAATATTTATTTAAATTTATAACGAGAAATAAATTATTTTTCTGTACGCCAACCTTATTATTGACTCACTATTGGTAAACCGTTGGTAAAATTCCATTAATAAAATGGTGCATTTTGACGCCGTCAATATACAATTTTATCGACGACTTAAGCGATCGAATTTAAAACGGAACCCATTCCCTCTCCCCCTCATTTCAAAAACCTCCCTTTTCTCTTTACTTTCTCACTCTCACTCAATGAATTTTCTCTCTAAGTCTTTCTCTCTTTAGAATTTTGATTAATATTTCATCATTGCCATTGTATTTGTGGTGAGTTTTTCTTTAATTTAATCGATTTAATTTTTTCAATTATTTTTCAGTGTCCCATTTTTTTATACTTTGAGTTTGACCTCTAATTCAATTTTGATTTTTTGCAAATTTCTGGTGTCTGACGGGAACTTTGGCAAATGCACCAAATTGATTCAAGTGATATTACAACGAGTGGGTATCATTCTCACGAGAATTAAAGGATTGAACAAACAATGTCTAATTGAAATTCTAATTAGATTAACGAACTTTTGTAAGAGGAAGAATCGAACTTAAAGCAATATCAATAAAAACTGAGCAATGATGAGATGGATTGATAGTGGATGAAGATGTTATGGGTTCATAGATGTTTAATTCTCAGAAAAAGAAACATTTATGTTTATTACCTTAATTCATACAAATATATTTTCACGATAAATTATATATAATCAAATCCCAATCCCTTGATGATTTAATTTCTCTCATCTTAACCAATAGCCAATTTTTTGGTCAATTAATTAACATTAAGAGGATTAAAGTGCAATTTTGATTTAATGTCATATAACGTTTAAAGCTATTCCTAGTCAATTGAAAAGTTACGAGAATGAGTTTCAAGCTAATCCTAATAATAACTTTCCGAGCATAATAAAGAAAGCCAAGACAGACTAGAGATATTTTCCAATACCTTTAATAATTTAGATAAAACGAAACTCAAGCTCTTAAAATTATCAATGCACAAATCAACAAAAAGAACAATCATTATCAATTCATAAAACTAAACAGATCAGAGCTCCTAATCCTAACACAAAGGAAATAGTGACTCATGGAGACAAACAAAACAAAAGATGAAATATGCTAATGAATGATGGATGCTAAGACTATTAGTCTCCAGCTTATTTATAATCTAAATCTTAACCTAATGTTTAAATTTAAACCAAACCTAATATTATCTTTTTTAGAAGGACAAGATAAACTAAACACAATCTTAAATCTAAACTAACTGAAATCGAATATTAAATTTTTGGAGTGTGTGGACCGTGTAAAATGTCTATTGTTGCTGAAGGAAGACTGGGTTTGAGTGTATGGGCGCTGGGTGCTGGCCCGTTGTGCTAGGCACCAGGGCTTCTTTGGTTGGTCTTGATCATGGGCGCTAAGTGCAAATTGTGTTGCTCATCATGGGCGCTGGAAAGTTTTTTCTTTGTTCTTCGAAGACATTACGCGTCAAGGTTAGGCACTTGGTGCTAGGGCCCTTGGGTGTGAGAAAATCTTGAGTGCTGAGGAGTTGGCATTGGGCGCAGGGGGATTGGCACTGGGTGCCAATTTTGGGTGCTTAGGTGCACACCCTTAATATTTTTGGGCACTAGGCACCCACCTTTGACATTTTTTGGCTCCGGGTGCCCACATTTGATGGCTTCATGAGTGCTAGGCGCAAGTGGGTTAGCGTTGGGCGTCCCACCTTCCGTGATTATTTTTGACTTTTCTTCTCGTCATCTAAATTTTCTTGAAAATATCCTAAATACACAACAAGTCTAACACTACTCCAAATAAAATAGATTAGCTGTGAAAACCTCAATTATCCTAAGAAAATTACTAATTTTTATTAAAATAAATACTAAAATAAACTAGTAAAGATGTCAAGGTATTACAACAATAAACTTAAAACTTTTCTTATTCCCAAGAAACAAAAAGAACAGAGATTATCTTAGTGATGGGAATTGAAGAATTATTTCATGAAATCTAGTTCTGATATGCGATTAAGTTTTTAGTGGTTTATGTGATCACATATGGCCTTCCATTAGTCCCATGATCCTATAAATTATAACTATGAATATTTAAGAATCTAATGTGGATGATATTATAGATATCTTTTTTATAGTTTTTAATCATGAACTCGCTTTTCCTTTTCAGCTCTTGTGATTGTAATATTCAACACTTTTTTCTTAATCAGGGGGAGATACTTGCACTTTAACTCTAAATATTTTGTCTCAAGACAACTCTTTAGTATAGATTTTCAATCGATATTCCCAAACCAGTTAGCTCAAGGTATCGGATAATAAAGCACCTCTCTTATTTACTCACTCAAGTCCCTCCTTGACACAATAACACCACAAGCACATAACTAGGGATATCTTTTAATCTTTTTATCCCATATATCCCAGACATTGGTGCTTAGAGTCTCTGGACTCTCAATATTTTGTCTTAAAGTAACTCTTTAGTATAGATTTTCAATTGATACTCTCGAACTAGTTGGTTCAAGGTATCAGGTGATAAAGTACCCATCGAATTTACTCATCCAAGTCTCTCCTTGACAGAATAACACCAAAAGCACGTAACTAGAAATTTTTTTTATCTTATGGATCCTAGACATGATATTCCAACCCTTGGTTATTTTTCTTTTTCTTTTTCCCTTTTTTTTATTTTTTATTTGTTTTTTTACATTCACAATTCTTATCATTCTAAATGCATTATGGTTTTAGACTTTTTTAAGGATATCTATAATAATTTTCTAGATCTTGTTCTCAAATTTGACACATACTGAACCCATTATGTAATCACATCTTTTTTCACCTCACCCACATTTTTCTTAATCTTATTTAACATTTTTTTATTTTTTTCAATTACTTCAGTAGATATTCTCTGATGCATACAAATTTTGGACAAAAATAATAAAACAAAATTAAATAAATTAAAGCCTAAACAAATGAAAACAAAAGAAAAAAAATTGAAAACACAAAAATATCATACACACCGTGCAAAAGAAAACAAAGTAGTAAAAGACATATGACTAGTAACAGAGAATGAAAAACCTCAATAAAATCACTTCTTGTGAGCTTTTCAATCCTCATCTTCATCAGTCTCTTGGGCCTCTTCTTCTTCTGACCATGCAACAACAAAAAATAGACTAATAAAATTAGAATCCAGGAAAAACTATGAGCAGAAAATCAATGGCTTTTAAGGAGTTGGGCGCCAATCATGGGCGCTGGGTGCCATGCAATATAAGGAGCTTCGTTGGCATTAGGCGGAACCCACTGGCAGTGGACACCCCTCCTTGGTCCAACATCGCAGGCACTGGGCGCCAGTCATGGCGCTGGGTTCCAAGCATGGGCGTTGGGCGCCATGCATTTTAATTGTTTAGTTTGTTCATTGGAGCTGGAGCTGGGCGTCATGCATCGTAACGAGCTCAGCTAGTTGGTGTTGGGCGCCAACCCTTGGCACTAGGCACTATGCCTTTCCTTCTTCATGGGTGCTGGGCGTCAGTGTTGGGCGTTGAGCACCCCTGCTAGTTTTTATGGATCTTGACACATCAATAAAGAAATAAAAATTAACTAAATAAGCAAAAGGATACTAAGTGATTGGATTTTCTCCCAATAAGCCGTTCTTTTAACATCACTAGCTTGACTTTTAGCACTTTCTAGGATAGAAGTTAGACCAATTTTTGTCGGTCTATTTTCTCTCGAAGATAGTGCTTTAGTCTCTACCCATTCACCGTGAATTTTCTTCCTGTGTTTTCTTCCATTACCTATATATGTCCATAAGGAGACACTTTACTCACCACAAAAGATCCAGGCCACCTTGTCTTGAGTTTTTAGAAAATAACTTCAACCGTGAATTAAACAACAAGACCTTCTGCCCCGGTTCAAAATTTCTTGAGATGATTCTTTTGTCATGCTATCTTTTTGTTCTCTCCTTGTATAGCTGAGCATTGTCATATGCCTCACTCGTAAACTCATCAAGTTCATTGAGTTGTAGCAGTCCTCTTTCACTTAAAGCTTTGGCATTAAAATTCAAGAATTTGTTCGCCTAATATGCTCTATGCTCCAATTCAACAGGTAGATGGCAAGTTTTACCATAAACTAGTTGATATGGTGACATGCTGATTGGGATTTTGAAGGCTGTTTTATAGGCTCCGAGTGTAAGACCTTGAATTTTTGAAAATTAAATAATGAGATATTTATGATTTATTATATTTATTTATGATTTATTTTTAGAAAATTATGGGCAAGGACGATGGTTAATCCCGCTTGTTTTGGTTTTCTGGATAAGAACGGTGGTTAATCCTGCTTGCTTGAAATTTACTGCAATGGCAAGGACGGTGGTTAATCCCGCTTGCACATTGACTAATATTTGTTTCGGACAAGGACTCTTGGTTAATCTCGCTTGTTCGAGGCACCCGGTAAGGATAATGGTGAATCCGGCTTACTCATAGACTAATGTAATAGGCAAGGACGGTAGTTAATCTCGCTTGTGTGTTCCAGGCAAGGATGGTTGGTGAATCTCGCTTGCTTGTGGAACCTATGGGTAAGGACACTTGGTTAATCCTGCTTACTCATGTCGGGTTCTGGAAATAAAACCGACGCGTGAGCTCATGGCTAGTAGGGCAGGCATGCATCATTCGCATTTGTGTGTATGATTGGGTGTGCATCTTGTATTTTGGTTTGCCTTGTTGAATAATTCTATTTATATGCTATTTGAGCTACTTGATTTATCTGTTATCTCTATTTGTGTATTCCTTGTATTGTTTTGTATGTGTTTGAATAACTGAGATATCCCTTATGTTGGTGATGGTGACACTAAGGGTTGTTCTTGATATGATGTAGTGATTGGATATTTGTGAAAAACTGAGAATAAATAGATAGATTAGAATCCCTTAGGCAAATTGTCATTTTCTGGTTTACGAGAATCCTAGGCTCGGATCAATGAAACTTTGAAAATTAAGATTTCTAAGAGAGTTCCTATTACCTTATATTGTATCAATTCGGAACTTTTACCCTACTGAGAACTCGGTGGTTTGGATTCTCACCCATATATATTTCTATTTTTCAGATGCAAGTCCCAACGCTCCTCAGTGAGCAGGAGTTTTATCTGGAAGATGGCAAAAGAGACTTTTTGTTTCTGTTTTGGTTCTAGATTCTCTCCTTGTTTTGGAAAAACTCATATAATATATTCATTTTGAAAACTTGCCTTTAGAGACTTTTGATGTATATGTGGAGAGATATGTTATGTATATCAAACTATTTTACTGTTGTAACTCTAGCCGGCCTAATCTTCGTGGGTCGATACTAGTAAATATTTATATATACTTATATATGTCTCTTGATCCTTATTCTTTCTTTAAACTTTTAATTATCTACTTTTCCGACGCACTTATGTATGTTATCGAGTGTGAACGATTGGTGAATTATCTTTTTATCTGGGGTTTAAATCCCTTCACAGGCTTTTATTTTAATATCTCCTTCTATACATAAGTATTTATATCTCAGCCTTGTGTCATAGCACCAAACCCTCATTGAATTATGACTTAAGCATAAGGCTATTAAAGGGTAGGCTGTTACAGTTGTCGTCAGGGAGGGTCACTAGAGCTGCTGATGCTCCATTCTCTTGTTTTCTCTAGTAAGACTGATTATGTTTTTTCTTGTCTTGCCATAATGCTCCATTAATTGACTATGTCCTAACCTACTTGATGTTTCTTTACGCCTTTGCTTAGCCTTAAACTATCGTGAGCTGTTGGATTAGTCGCTGTTGTGCTATCCTAACTGCCTCATGTTGCTTTTGTTTTGCTAGAGCTATTGTTGTTGCAGGTTATAATAATAAGGCTTACTGCATTTTTGGATTTCTATGGGGTTTCGGCTAATCGAGGTAGGAGATGTTTGTTTTTCAAATTCGGAATGCTTTGAAAGTTTAGAAAATATGTGCATTTGAGTTGATGATTGTTTTATGGCTTGCTTATCTTTATCAAAGTTTGATTAATTAAGCTTTGATAATTTATGATTTTTTTTGTAATTGAATAAAGTTGATAACAGTTTAAAAAAGGATTAAATGCTCTAATAATAAAATTAATTAGTAACAATGCTTAAACCCTCTTCGTGAGCAGATTAGTATTTGGACAAATTATTTGTTGTCCTAATGTGTAAAAATTTAATTACTTAAAGATAAATTAAGATAAGAAAATAAATACACTGATATTAGAAATTTGGTTTGTATATGTTGAGAAATTCTTTGGTATTGGAAAGATTGAGAAGGATTTGAGAGATGTTTGGTTTGGATGGAACCTTTGAAGGGTAGAAAAATTTGAGTTTTAGGGGAGATTCTGCCAAAATATTTATAAAATTTTAAACGAAATTGAATAACAAGAATGAGAAGAATTATTGTCTCTTTCATAAAGACTAGAGATTTTCTCTTGGATTTTAATTTAATTAATTCTAATTAAGGAGTTATATTTTGAGGATTTTTATTGAATTTAAAGTAATGGATAATTAAAAATGAACTTAAAGTGGAATTGAAGTTAGTTTGGAAACTTGGTTTAATAAAAATGAGTTTTTATGGTTGTGATTGATTTGGTAAAATTGATTGGTGAGTTAAACTTACTTGATTAACAACGAAAAAAATAAATAAGTAATTAAAGTTAACTTGAAAAGAGATTTATTTAATTAAATATTTAAAAAATTAATTAATTATCAACTCAAGGATTTGGGAATAAGAAGTGTGAGTATGAGGTTTTAATACAATTAAGCCTAAGAGTTTAGAGAAAGAGAGTTATTTAAAGAATGTGATAATAAAAGTGTGATTTTTAAGAATTATAAGATAAATGTTAAGGGTCTTTAGGTCTATTCTAAGTTGAACTTGAGGATTATAAAAGCTTGGTTTGTTAGCCCCTAAAGTGAATAATTAAACAATGATGTGATGGGATTAAATGAAAAATAGATGATGTGTTTGGGTTAGGGTGAGATTGTTTATAGAAGATAACATCGTATTTAAATTAATTTGCAACCTTGACTTCGAGTCTAAGGTATCGTATTAGACACCTCATACCCGCAAGCCATATGTAACGGCCTAAGCCTAACCTGGTGGATGATAAACCCATATTTTATGATATATTTTGTGCTTAATTTGAGTGATTTATTCAATCCTTCACCCACTTATTCATATTAATTGCATGGTTTTACTTTCCCTTCCTTATTATGTAATGTATGTGAAAAACATGTTTTCTATGCTTTAATATTAATTATTTTAATTACCTTTATTTCCATTCGATGCCGTGATTAGTGTGTTGAGTAGTTTCAGATCTTCTAAGGTAGGAATGACTTAAAGGATGGAAAGGAAACATACAAAAATGGAAGGAAAGCACCAAACGGAGCTTCTGAAGAAACTGGCATCCACGTGATCGCATGGACGCGGCCCATGACTGACGCGACCGTGCGCCTTAAGCAGAACGCACATGACGCGGTCGCATGACTGACGTGACCGCGTGGCAAGGAAATGCTCCGAATGACGTGACCGCGTGACCCACGCGGACGTGTGACAGAGGCCACGCACCAGAAATTGCAGAAAACGCTCATAGCGAATTCTGAAGCCCTTTTTAGCCCAAATCCAAGTCCAGAAGGCGTAGACCAGAGGTTATGAAGTGGGGGAACGCATCCATTCAGAGGGAGAGCTCGCCAATTTTCACTTTCCATGATTTAGTTTTAGTTTGAGAGAGGTTCTCTCCTCTCCCTCTTAGGATTAGGATTAGGATTTAGGACTTCTCTTAGTTTGTAAGAGTGACTCTCGATCCAGGTTTAATATTTACTTTAATGCTTTTATTCGTACCTATAAATGTTGCCAACTTGACTTATGAATCCTTCCCATGTTATGATTTGAATTAATGATTATTTGAGGTATTTCAGTTATTGATTGCTTTCTCCTTAATTTGTGTTACCATTTCTTCCCATCTAAGGACATTTTTATTCCAACAATTTTACTTTTTCCCTTTTGATCTTGGTTAAGAAATCAGTAACTCAACATTATTAAACTCAGCATAATTGATAATCGTTATCTTGCTAATTGAACTGAACTTCAATAATCCCAACTTTTTCTTAGGAAAATACATAGGATTCGAAGGTCAAACTAATTAGTCCCTTGACTTTCCTTTACTTTAGTAAAGGTTAACTAAGTGGAATTTATATTCAACTTTCATTATTGTTGAGGGAGATAACCAAGTTGGACTTCCAATTTCTCTTACCTTGCCAAAAGTTGCTTTACAGTGTTTATTTATTTCAATTGCCACCTACTTTACTTGTCATTTAAATCACTTGCTTCTCACCTTCTAAACCCCGATTACAACCTTTATAGCCAGTAATAAGAACATACTTCCTTGTAGTTCCTTGAGAAGACGACCCGAGGTTTGAATACTCGGTTAACAATTTTTAAAAGGGGTTTGTTACTTGTGACACCCAAAACGTTTGTAAGAAAGGTTGATTGCTTGGTTTAGTAACTATACTTGCAACGAGAGTTTTTATAACCTTTGAACCATCAATCTTCGGTTCTTCAGTGGACATTAAAGTGTACGAAGTAGAAATGGAGTTGCGTTGATGGTTATGATGTGAATTGTGTTATTATGTGATTATTGATAGAAAATAATATTTGAGTCGAGGCTTATGACTAAAATGAGATATACGTGAGAGATTATGGTTGGGGATGATGTTTATGTTATTGATGATATGATTAATGATGATTATGATTATGAATTTAATTATGATGGTTTTGGTTAATGATGACTATTGATTGGCAAGGACGGAGGTTTTGTTCCGCTTACTTAGTGTTCCGGTGGAGATGTGAGAATGTGGTTTTGTCCTACCTACATTCTTTCTGATCGTAAGGGTGGGCGAGCACGCAATCCCCAGATTACTAGCTGATGAGCGGATAATTTATACCCATTTTGGCATTATTTTTAGGTAATTTTTAGTATGTTTTAGTTACTTTTTATTATATTTTTATTAGTTTTTATGAAAAAATCATATTTCTGGACTTTACTATGAGTTTGTGTATTTTTCTGTAATTTCAGGTATTTTCTGGCTAAAATTGAGGGACCTGAGCAAAAATCTGATTCAGAGGCTGAGAAAGGACTGCAGATGTTGTTGGATTCTGACCCTCCTGTACTCGAAGTGGATTTTCTGGAGCTACAGAAGCCCAATTGGCACGCTCTTAATTGCGTTGAAAAGTGGACATCTTGGGCTTTGCAAAAATATATGATAGTCCATACTTTGCCCGAGATTTAATGGCCCAAACTGGCGTTCAATGCCAGCCAGAGACCCTTTTCTGGCGTAAAACGCCAGAACTGGCACCAGAATTGGAGTTAAACGCCCAAACTGGCACCAAAGCTGGCGTTTAACTCCAAGAATGGCCTATGCACGTGAAAGCTTCAATGCTCAGCCCAATCACACACCAAGTGGGCCCCGGAAGTGGATTTCTACACTATCTGCACTTAGTTACTCATTTTCTGTAAACCTAAGTTACTAGTTTAGTATAAAAACTACTTTTAGAGATTCATTTTGTAACTCATGAAATTTTACATCTCATATTGTATTTTCTACGGCATGAGTCTCTAAACCCCATAGGTGGGGGTGAGGAGCTCTGCTGTGTCTCAATGCATTAATGCAATTACTATTGTTTTCTATTCAATCACGCTTGATTCTGTTCTAAGATACTCACTCGTACTTCAATATAGAGAATATGATGATCCGTGACACTCATCATCACTCTCAAACTTATGAACGCGTGCTTGACAACCACTCCTATTCTACCTGAGCTCAACGTAGTCATTGGGCGACAGCTTGAGTGCGTATCTCTTGGGTCTCTAATCCACGGACCGAGTCAGTGGGATTAGAACCTTCGTGGTAGAGGCTAGAACCAATTGGCAACATTCCTGAGATCCGGAAAGTCTAAACCTTGTATGTGGTATTCCGAGTAGGATCTGGAACAGGATGACTGTGACGAGCTTCAAACTCACGAATGTTGGGCACAGTGACAGTGTGCAAAAGGATAGAGAGATCCTATTCTGACACAAGTGAGAACCGACAGATGATTAGCTATGCGGTAGCTGTACCTGGTATTTTTCATCCGAGACGAGAGATCCGACAATTGATTAGCCGTACAGAAACCGTGCCTGGTATTTTTCATCTGAGAGGACGGATGGTAGCCATTGACAATGGTGATCCACAACATACAACTTGCCATTGAAGGAAGCCATGTGTGCTTGGAGAAGAAGACAGTAGGAAAGCAGAGATTCAGACGACAGAGCATCTCCGGAACCTCAACCTGTTCCTCATTACTGAATCACAAGTACCATTTATTTCATGTTATTTACTTTTCATAAACAAAATCATTTTTATCATTAATCTCCTGACTAAGATTTACAAGATAACCATAGCTTGCTTCAACCCGACAATCTCCGTCGGATCGACCCTTACTCACGTAAGGTATTACTTGGACGACCCAGTGCACTTACTGGTTAGTTGTGCGGAGTTGCAAAGGTGTGATTGCAATTCCGTGCACCAAGTTTTTGGCGCCGTTGCCGGGGATTGTTCGAGTTTGAACAACTGACGGTTCATCTTGTTACTTAGATTAGGAAAAATTTATCTTTTTGGTTTAGAGTCACTAAAATTGAGTCTTTTATTATTGTTTTTGTTAAAATTTTAAAATCCTTGTTTCCTTTTTCTAGATTTCTTTTTTTTTTCAAAAATTTTTAATAAATAGACAAAAACCAATAAACTAATAATTGAGTCTTCTGTTTGAGTTTAGTTTCATGTTTTAAGTTTGGTGTCAATTGCATGTTTTTATTTTCCTTCAATTTTTCAAATTATATGTTCTTTTTGTTCTTTATATTTTCGAGTTTTATGTTCCTTGTTCTTTCTTGATCTTCAAGTTGCTCTTGTTTATTTTCCTTGTTAGATCTTTAGTTTTTCTTGTTTTGTGTCTTTCCTTATTTTTCTTGTGCATTTTCGAATTATTAGTGTCCAAAGTATAAAAATCTTTAAGTTTGGTGTCCTTTGTGTTTTTATTTTCTTAAAGATTTCTAAAATTTATTCTTGGTGTTCATCTTGATCTTCAAAGTGTTCTTGGTGTTCATCTTGACATTCAAAGTTTTCTCGTTTGTTTTCTTTGTTTTGATCTAAATATTCTAAGTTTGGTGTCATTTCATTATTTTTCTCTCTCCTCATTAAATTCAAAAAAATATCTTTTTCTTTATTTACTCATCATTTTCGAATTCCTTAGGTTGACTTAGTCAAAATTTTTAAAATTTGGTAGTTTCTTATTAGTCAAGTTAAAATTTCAATTTTAAAAATTTATCTTTTTAAATCTTTTTCAAAACAAATTCTTTTTCAATTTTCTTTTTTTTTTATTTTTCAAAAAATCTTTTATAAAATTTTTCAAAATCTTTTTCTTTTTTTTTTTTATAATTTTCGAATTACTTGTCCTGTTTTATTATTTTGATTGAAAAATTTTAAGTTTGGTGTTTTCTTGTTAAGAAAATTTCAATCTTTAAAATTCTAAAATCATATCTTTTTCAAATCTTTTCTTTTATTTATTTATTTTCTTACAAGTATATTTAATTTTAAGATATATCTTTTTTAAAACTTCCTAACCACTTTCTCTCTCTTCATTTTTCGAAAATCCTCACCCATAATTTTTCAAACTTTTTTAATTAATTAATTAATTTAGTTTTCTAATTTCCTTTATTTCTTTTCTTTTAATTTTTGAAACTTAAACCATTTTTCCCATTTACTTTATTTTAATTTCTTTAATTTCAAATTAGCATTAAATAAATAAAAGAAAAATAAAAATATTTTAATTTTTCTTTTATTCTATTTTTATTTTTCAAAACATAATCCTTCTTCCAATACCAGTGCTCTATATCCTGACATAGAGACACACATCTTTTCATTTCCTTGTTAACTGTGTGTACAGAAACAAGAGAGGTTCATTATGGACTTAAGTGGAAATGAACAGTCCAGAAGGACTCTGGGGTCATATGCTAACCCCACTAATGCTTCCTATGGGAGTAGTATTTGTATACCCCCCATCAGAGCCAGCAGTTTTGAGCTAAACCCTCAGCTCATTATCATGGTGCAGCAAAATTGCTAGTATTCTGGTCTTCCACAGGAAGAACCTACTGAGTTTCTAGCACAGTTCTTACAAATTGCTGATACAGTACGTGATAAGAAAGTAGATCAGGATGTCTACAGATTATTATTGTTTCCATTTGCTGTAAAAGATCAAGCTAAGAGGTGGTTAAATAACCAACCCACAGCAAGTATAAGAACATGGAAACAGTTATCAGACAAATTCCTGAATCAATATTTTCCTCCAAAAAGGATGACACAGCTAAGGCTAGACATCCAAGGCTTTAAACAAGAGGATAATGAATCTCTTTATAATGTCTGGGAGAGGTACAGAGAGATGCTAAGAAAATGCCCCTCTGAAATATTTTCAGAATGGGTGCAGTTAGACATTTTTTACTATGGACTTATAGAAAAGGCCCAGATGTCTCTAGACCACTCAACTGGTGGATCTATATATATGAGAAAAATAATTGAAGAGGCTCAAGAGCTCATTGATATAGTTGCCAGAAATCAGCACCTGTACTCAAGTAGTGAGACCTCAGTGAAGGAAGAGGCTGAGGCAATATCCACTGAACTTAGTCCTCCAGAACAAATTATTGAACTCAATCAGCAACTATTTTCTATAACAAAACAGTTAGCAAAATTTAAAGAGATGCTACAAGAAACCAAAGATGCTAACCAGAATATGGAAAAATAATTGAATCAGACAAGACAACAATTATCTAAACAGATAATAGAAGAATGCCAAGCTGTTCATTTAAGGAGTGGGAAGACATTGAATGTCTCAATTCAAGGCAGCAGAAAGCCAAGAAAGGAACTGACAGAGGATGACCAAGCCACTACCCAAAATCCCTATGAGGATAGTAAGAGCCCAGAGAGGAATATTCTGGCGTTCAAACGCCAGAAAAGGGTGAAAAATTGGCGTTAAACGCCCAGTGGTTGGCCAATTCTGGCGTCCAAACGCCAGAAAAGGGTGGCAATCTGGTGTTAAACGCCCATGCTGCACCCAATTCTGGCGTTCAAACGCCAATGGGGGATCAGACACTTGCAAGTGCTGATAATAACCCCCTTAGGCAGGCTTCTCCAACCACTTCGGTAAGAAGTAAATCTGCAGCAACTAAGGTTGAAGAATATAAATCCAAGATGCCTTATCCTCAGAAATTCCGCCAAACAGAACAGGATAAACAATTTGCCCGCTTTGCAGACTATCTCAGGACTCTTGAAATAAAGATTCCGTTTGCAGAGGCACTTGAGCAAATACCCTCTTATGCTAAGTTCATGAAAGAAATCTTAAGTCATAAGAAGGACTGGAGATAAACTGATAAAGTTTTCCTCATTGAAGAATGCAGTGCAGTCATTCTGAAAAGCTTACCAGAGAAGCTTAAAGATCCCGGAAGCTTTATGATACCATGCACATTAGAGGATGCTTGTACCAAGACAGCTCTAAGTGATCTTGGGGCAAGTATCAACCTAATACATGCATCCACTATCAAAAAGCTTGGTTTGACTGATGAAGTTAAACCAACCCGGATATGCCTCCAACTTGCTGATGGTTCTATTAAGATTCCATCAGGCGTAATTGAGGACATGATTGTCAAGGTTGGGCCATTTGCCTTTCCCACTGACTTTGTAGTGCTGGAAATGGAGGAGCACAAGAGTGCAACTCTCATTCTAGGAAGACCATTCCTAGCAACTGGACGAACCCTCATTGACATCCAAAAAGGGGAGATAACCCTGAGAGTCAATGAGGTTGAGTTCAAGTTGAATGCTGTCAAAGCTATGCAGCATCCAGACACATCAAAATACTGCATAAGCGATGATAATATTGACTCCCTGGTGGAAGAGGTCAATATGACTGAGAGTCTCAAATCAGAGCTAGAGGACATTTTTAAAGATGTTCAGCCTGATCTGGAGGAACCAGAGAAAATAGAAGAACCTCTGAAAACTCTTCAGGAAGAGGAGAAGCCTCCTAAATCAAAGCTCAAACCACTACCACTATCCCTGAAATATGTATTTCTGGAAGAAGATGACACTTTTTTCGGTAATCATAAGCGCTGCTTTAGAGCCACAGGAAGAGAAAACACTAATTCAGGTGCTAAGGACACACAAGACTGCTCTTGGGTGGTCTATAAGTGATCTTAAGGGCATTAGCCCAGCCAAATACATGCACAAGATCCTATTGGAGGATGATGCTAAGCCAGTGGTTCAACCACAGAGACGGCTGAATCCAGCCATGAAGGAGGTGGTGCAG
Organism: Arachis hypogaea; assembly: GCF_003086295.3. NCBI lineage: Eukaryota > Viridiplantae > Streptophyta > Magnoliopsida > Fabales > Fabaceae > Arachis > Arachis hypogaea. The sequence goes on along the minus strand of NC_092046.1, from coordinate 82,592,657 downwards.
AAAGAGGTCACTAAGTTACTAGAGGCTGGGATTATTTATCCTATTTCTGATAGCCCCTGGGTGAGTCCTGTCCAAGTTATCCCCAAGAAGGGAGGCATGACAGTGGTTCATAATGAAAAGAATGAACTGGTTCCTACAAGAACAGTTACAGGGTGGCGTATATGTATTGACTACAGAAGGCTCAATACAGCCACCAAGAAGGATCATTTTCCTTTACCATTCATAGACCAGATGCTAGAGAGACTAACAGGCCATGAATACTACTACTTTTTGGATGGCTATTCAGGTTACAACCAAATTGTAGTAGATCCTCAGGACCAAGAGAAAACAGCATTCACATGTCCATATGGAGTATTTGCCTACAGAAGGATGCCATTTGGTCTGTGCAATGCACCTGCAACCTTTCAGAGGTGCATGCTCTCTATATTCTCTGCTATGGTAGAGAAATTTCTGGAAGTCTTCATGGATGACTTCTCAGTATTTGGAGACTCATTCAGCTCCTGTCTTGACCATCTAGCACTTGTTTTAAAAAGGTGCCAAGAGACTAACCTGATTTTAAACTGGGAGAAATGTCACTTTATGGTGACTGAAGGAATTGTCCTTGGACACAAAATTTTGAACAAGGGAATAGAGGTGGATCAAGCTAAGGTAGAGGTAATTGAAAAATTACCACCACCTGCCAATGTTAAGGCAATCAGAAGCTTTCTGGGGCATGCAGGATTCTATAGGAGGTTTATAAAGGATTTTTCAAAAATTGCAAAACCTCTAAGCAATCTGCTAGCTACTGATACACCATTTGTCTTTGACTTAGAGTGTTTGCAGGTGTTTGAGACTCTGAAAGCTAAGCTGGTCACAGCACCAGTCATTTCTGCACCAGATTGGACATTACCATTTGAACTAATGTGTGATGCCAGTGACTATGCCATTGGTGCAGTATTGGGACATAGGCATGAAAAGCTTCTGCATGTCATTTATTATGCTAGCCGTATTTTAAATAATGCGCAGAGGAATTACACAACCACAGAAAAGGAGTTGCTTGCAGTGGTTTATGCCATTGACAAGTTCAGATCTTATTTAGTGGCATCAAAAGTGATTGTGTACACTGACCATGCTGCTCTAAAATATCTCCTCACAAAGCAGGATTCAAAACCCAGACTCATAAGATGGGTGTTGCTTCTGCAAGAGTTTGATATAGAAATAAGAGACAGAAAAGGGACAGAGAACCAAGTAGCTGATCACTTGTCCCGGATAGAACCAGTAGCAGGAGCGTCCCTCCCCCCTACTGAGATCTCTGAAACCTTTTCGGATGAGAAACTCTTTGCCATTCAGGAAGCACCATGGTTTGCAGACATTGTAAACTATAAAGCTGTGAGATTCATACCCAAAGAGTACAGTAAGCAGCAAACGAAAAAATTGGTTTCTGATGCAAAGTACTACCTGTGGGATGAACCATATCTCTTAAAGAGATGTGCAGACGGAATAATCTGTAGATGTGTGCCTAGAGAAGAGGCACAGAAGATCCTATGGCATTGCCATGGATCACAATATGGAAGACATTTCGGAGGTGAGCGAATAGCCACAAAGGTCCTCCAATGTGGCTTCTACTGGCCTACTCTCTATAGAGACTCTCGAGAGTTTGTACGTAACTGTGACAGTTGCCAGAGAGCTGGTAATCTACCTCACGATTATGCCATGCCTCGGCAAGGGATCTTAGAGATTGAGTTGTTTGATGTATGGGGTATTGACTTCATGGGGCCTTTTCCACCATCATATTCAAACACTTATATTCTGGTGGCAGTAGACTATGTATCTAAATGGGTAGAGGCAATTGCAACACCCACTAATGATACTAAGATAGTGATGAAGTTCCTTCAAAAGCATATTTTCAACAGATTTGGTGTCCCTAGGGTACTGATCAGTGATGGCGGCACTCATTTCTATAATAAACAGCTTGACTCTGCTATGATCCGATATGGAATTAACCACAAAGTGGCAACTCCATATCATCCACAAACAAATGGGCAGGCTGAAGTCTCAAATAGAGAACTAAAACAAATCCTGGAACGGACTGTAAGTATCCGTAGAAGGAATTGGGCAAGAAGTCTGGATGATGCTCTGTGGGCATACAGAACCGCATTGAAGACTCCTATAGGGACCTCTCCATACCAGCTTGTGTATGGAAAAGCCTATCATCTGCCAGTGAAACTGGAACACAAAGCCTGTTGGGCAACCAGATTCCTAAACCTTGATGCTAAGGTAGCTGGAGAGAAAAGATTACTCCAGTTGAATGAGCTGGAGGAGTTCAGACTCAATGCTTTCGAAAATGCTCAAATTTACAAAGAGAAAGCAAAAAGGTGGCATGACAGAAAGCTGTCATCTAGAATCTTTGAGCCAGGACAGAAGGTTCTGCTGTTTAACTCTAGGCTCAGATTGTTCCCTGGGAAATTAAAATCCCGGTGGAAGGGACCATATGTGATTACAAGTGTGTCACCATATGGATATGTAGAGCTTCAGGAAATTGACTCTGACAAAAAGTTCATTATTAATGGACAGAGAGTCAAATATTATCTTGAAAGCAATGTTGAGCAAGAGTGCTCAAAACTGAGACTAAATTAAAAGCTCAGTAAAAGTCCAGCTAAAAACAGTAAAGAAGCGCTTGCTGGGAGGCAACCCAGCCATTATAAAAAATTAGATGTTTATAACAATTATATGAGTTTATTTAATTTTATTATTCATGTTAGTTAATACATTTCAGTGAATAAGTCAGGAAAATGGAGGTTCAGAACATAAAGCAGAAGAATCACAGAGGAAAAGAGCTCACTAGCATCAAAACGCCAGTAAAGGGGTGGTGCACGAAATTATGATGTCCAGGCTCGAACAATCCCTGGCAACGTGAGCAACTTGGTGCGCGTAATCGTGATTACACACTCATAATTTGTCACAACTTCGATACAACTAACCAGCAAGTGCACTGGGTCGTCCAAGTAATACCTTACGTGAGTAAGGGTCGAATCCCACGGAGATTGTTGGTATGAAGCAAGCTATGGTCACCTTGTAAATCTCAGTCAGGCAGATATAAAGTGATAATGGTGTTTTCGAATATTATATAATAAAATAGGGATAGAGATACTTATGTAAATCATTGGTAGGAATTTCAGATAAGCGAATGGAGATGCTTTTCGTTCCTCTGAACCTCTGCTTTCCTGCTATCTTCATCCAATCAGTCTTACTCCTTTCCATGGCTGGTTTTATGTGATACATCACCATTGTCAACGGCTACTTTCGGTCATCTCTCGGGAAAATGATCCAATGCCCTGTCACGGCACGGCTAATCGTCTGGAGGCATCACCTTTGTCAATGGCTTCATCTTATCCTCTCAGTGAATAATATGCTCACGCACCCTGTCACGGCACGGCTATTCATCTGTCGGTTCTCGATCATGCTGGAATAGGATTTACTATCCTTTTGCGTCTGTCACTAACGCCCTGCAATCGCGAGTTAGGAGATCGTCACAGTCATTCAATCATTGAATCCTACTCGGAATACCACAGACAAGGTTTAGACTTTCCGGATTCTCTTGAATGCCGCCATCATTCTAGCTTACGCCACGAAGATTCTGGTTAGGAGATCTAAGAGATACTCATTCTAGCTTATTTCATGTAGAACAGAAGTGTTTGTCAGGCACGCGTTCATAAAGGAGAAGGATGATGAGCGTCACACATAATCATCACCTTCATCACGTTCTTGGGTGCGAATGGATATCTTAGAAGTGAAATAAGAAGAATTGAATAGAAAACAGTAGTACTTTGCATTAATTTTTGAGGAACAGCAGAGCTCCACACCTTAATCTATGGAGTGTAGAAACTCTACCGTGTGAAAATACATAAGTGAAGGTCCAGGTATGGCCGAGATGGCCAGCCCCTTAAACGAGATCAATAGTCTCCTAAGATGAACAATGGATTAAAACTGAGACCAAAGATGCCTAATACAATAGTAAAAGGTCCTATTTATAATAAACTAGTCACTAGGGTTTACATGAGTAAGTAATTGATGCATAAATCCACTTCCTGGGCCCACTTGGTGTGTGTTTGGGCTGAGCCTGAGTGTTGCACGTGCAGAGGCCATTTGTGGAGTTGAACGCCAGTTTCTGTGCCAGTTTGGGCGTTCAACTCTGGTTTTGGATCCTTTTCTGGCGCTGGACGCCAGATTTGGGCAGAAGGCTGGCGTTGAACGCCAGTTTACGTCATTTATTCTTGGCCAAAGTATGGACTATTATATATTGCTGGAAAGCCCTGGATGTCTACTTTCCAAAGCAATTAGAAGCGCGCCATTTCGGGTTCTGTAGCTCCAGAAAATCCACTTTGAGTGCAGGGAGGTCAGAATCCAACAGTATCAGCAGTCCTTTTTCAACCTCTGAATTTGATTTCTGCTCAAGTCCCTCAATTTCAGCCAGAAAATACCTGAAATCACAGAAAAACACACAAACTCATAGTAAAGTCCAGAAATGTGAATTTAACATAAAAACTAATGAAAACATCCCTAAAAGTAACTAGATCCTACTAAAAACATACTAAAAACAATGCCAAAAAGCGTATAAATTATCCGCTCATCACAACACCAAACTTAAATTGTTGCTTGTCCCCAAGCAACTGAAAATCAAAATAGGATAAAAAGAAGAGAATATACTATAAATTCCAAACTATCAAATGAAACAGAGCTTCAATCATATGAGCGGGACTTATAGCTTTTTGCCTCTTGAATAGTTTTGGCATCTCACTTTATCCATTGAGGTTCAGAATGATTGGCATCTATAGGAACTTCAGATTTCGGATAGTGTTATTGACTCTCCTAGTTCAGTATGATGATTTTTGAACACAGCTTCTTTATGAGTCTTGGCCGTGGCCCTAAGCACTTTGTTTTCCAGTATTACCACCGGATACATAAATGCCACAGACACGTAATTGGGTGAACCTTTTCAGATTGTGACTCAGCTTTTGCTAAAGTCCCCAATTAGAGGTGTCCAGGGTTCTTAAGCACACTCTTTGTTTTTGCTTTGGACCTTGACTTTAACTGCTCAGTCTCAAGTTTTCACTTGACACCTACACGCCACAAGCACATGGTTAGGGACAGCTTGGTTTAGCCGCTTAGACCAGGATTTTATTCCTTTAGGCCCTCCTATCCACTGATGCTCAAAGCCTTGGGATCCTTTTTATTTGCCCTTGCCTTTTGGTTTTAAGGGTTATTGGCTTTTTCTGCTTGCTTTTTCTTTTTCTTTCTAATTATTTATTTATTTATTTATTTATTTTTTTTGCAAGCTTTGTTCTTTGCTGCTTTTTCTTGCTTCAAGAATCATTTTTATGATTTTTCAGATTATCAAATAACATGTCTCCTAGTCATCATTCTTTCAAGAGCCAACATATTTAACATTTTTAAACAACAACTTCAAAAGATATATGCACTGTTCAAGCATACATTCAGAAAACAAGAAGCATTGTCACCACATCAATATAATTAAGCTAAGTTCAAGGATAAATTCGAAACTCATGTACTTCTTGTTCTTTTGAATTAAAACATTTTTCATTTAAGAGAGATGATGGATTCATAGGACATTTATAACTTTAGGACAAAGTCACTACTACTAATGATCATGTAATGAAGACACAAACATAGATAAGCACATAACATAGAAAACGAAAAACAGAGAAAGTAAGAACAAGGAATGAATCCACCTTAGTGATGTCCTTGAGCTCTTCTATGTCTCTTCCTTGTCTTTGCTGCTCCTCCTTCATTGCTTTTAGATCTTCTCTGATTTCATGAAGGATGATGGAGTGCTCTTGATGTTCCACCCTTAGTTGCTTCCAATAATTGTGTGGAAGAAAATGTATCCCCTGAGGTATCTCAGGGATCTCTTGATTTGCAGTCAAATGTTCTACCACTGAGCTATAGACCCTTGATGGAAGCTTTTGTCTTTCCTTTTCCTCTTTCTAGAGGCCTCTCTGGCCTTAGGTGCTATCAATGGTTATGGAGAAAAACAAAAAAGCTATGCTTTTTACCACACCAAACTTAGAATGTTGCTCGCCCTCGAGCAAAAGAAGAAAGAATAGAAGAAGAAGAAGAAGATATGGAGGAGATGGATGGATGTGTGTATTCGGCCATATGGGTGGGAGAAAGATGTTGAATTTTGAAGGTAGTGGTTGTATGGATGTGAGTGGTAAATGGAAAACAGAAGGGATGATCATGAATGGGAAGAGAGATGATGAGGTAGGTGGGGATCCTGTGGGGTCCACAGATCCTGGGATGATCCTGTGGGGTCCACAGATCCTGAGGTGTCAAGGCATTTACATCCCTGCACCAAATTAGGCATATAAAATGCCTTTGCACACAACTCTGGGCGTTCAGCGCCAGGTTGGTGCCCATTTTGGGCGTTCAACGCCCATTTGCTGCCATTTCTGGCGTTGAACGCCAGAACCATGCTTGTTCTGGGCGTTCAGCGCCAGGATGTTGCCCATTTTGGGCGTTCAGCGCCAGAACCATGCTCTGTTCTGGCGTTTGAACGCCAGGCAGATGCTCCTCCAGGGTGTGCTTTTTCTTCTGCTGTTTTTGATTCCGTTTTCAATTTTTATATTTATTTTGTGACTCCACATGATCATGAACCTAAGAAAACATGAAAAACAATAAAAATAAGAATTAGATAAACATTGGGTTGCCTCCCAACAAGCGCTTCTTTAATGTCAATAGCTTGACAGTGGGCTCTCATGGAGCCTCACAGATGTGCAGAGCTTTGTTGAGACTCTCCAACACCAAACTTAGAGTTTGGATATGGGAGTTCAACACCAAACTTAGAGTTTGGTTGTGGCCTCCCAACACCAAACTTAGAGTTTGACTGTGGGGGCTCTGGTTGACTCTGCTTTGAGAGAAGCTTTTCAAGCTTCCTCTCCATGGTTGCAGAGGGAGATCTTTGAGTTTTGAATACAAGGGAGTTCTCATTCCATTGAAGGACTATTTCACCTCTGTCAACATCAATCACAGCTCTTGCTGTGGCCAGGAAAGGTCTTCCTAGGATGATGGATTCATCCTCTTCCTTTCCAGTATCCAGGACTATGAAATCAGCAGGGATGTAAAGGCCCTCAACCTTTACTAAAACGTCCTCTACTTGTCCATAAGCCTGTTTTCTTGAACTGTCTGCCATCTCTAATGAGATTTTAGCAGCTTGCACCCCATAGATTCCCAGTTTCTCTATTACAGAGAGGGGCATGAGGTTTATTCCTGAACCAAGGTCACACAGAGCCTTAAAGATCATAGTGCCTATGGTACAGGATATTATGAACTTTCCAGGATCCTGTCTCTTCTGAGGCAATGTCAGTTGATCCAGATCTCTTAGTTCATTGATGAACAAGGGAGGTTCAACTTCCCAAGTATCAATGCCAAATAATTTGGCATTCAGCTTCATGATTGCACCAAGAAACTTGGCAGTTTGCTCTTCAGTAACATCCTCATTCTCTTCAGAAGAGGAATACTCATCAGAGCTCATGAAGGGCATAAGGAGGTTCAATGGAATCTCTATGGTCTCTAGATGAGCCTCAGAGTCCTTTGATTCCTCAGAGGGAAGCTCCTTATTGATCACTGGACGTCCCAGGAGGTCTTCCTCCTTGGGATTCACGTCCTCTCCTTCCCATACAGGTTCGGCCATGGTGCTTATGTCAATGGCCTTGCACTCTCCTTTTGGGTTCTCTTCTGTATTGCTTGGGAGAGTACTAGGAGGGATTTCAGTGATCCTTTTACTCAGCTAGCCCACTTGTGCTTCCAAATTTCTAATGGAAGACCTTGTTTCATTCATGAAACTCACAGTGGCCTTGGATAGATCAGAGACTAGATTTGCTAAATTAGAAGCATTCTGTTCAGAGTTCTCTGTCTGTTGCTGAGTGGATGATGGAAAAGGTTTATTATTGTTAAACCTGTTTCTTCCATCATTATTAAAGCCTTGTTGGGGCTTTTGATCCTTCCATGAGAAATTTGGATGATTTCTCCATGTTGAGTTATAGGTGTTTCCATAATGTTCACCTAAGTAATTTACCTCTGTTATTGCAGGGTTCTCAGGATCATAAGCTTCTTCTTCAGAAGATGCCTCTTGAGTACTGTTGGATGCAGCGTGCATTCCATGCAGACTCTGCGAGATCATATTGACTTGTTGAGTCAATATTTTATTCTGAGCCAATATGGCATTCAGAGTATCAACCTCAAGAACTCCCTTCTTCATAGGCGTCCCATTACTCACAGGATTCCTTTCAGAAGTGTACATGAACTGGTTATTAGCAACCATGTCAATGAGTTCTTGAGCTTCTGCAGGTGTTTTCTTTAGGTGAATGGATCCACCTGCAGAAGTGTCCAGTGACATCTTTGATAGCTCAAATAAACCATCATAGAATATATCCAGGATGGTCCATTCTGAAAGCATGTCAGAAGGACACTTTTTGGTCAACTGTTTGTATCTTTCCCAAGCTTCATAGAGGGATTCACCTTCTTTCTGTCTGAAGGTTTGAACATCAGCTCTAAGCTTGCTCAGCTTTTGAGGAGGAAAGTACTTGGCTAAGAAAGCCGTGACCAGCTTATCCCAAGAGTTCAGGCTGTCTTTGGGTTGAGAATCCAACCATAATCTAACTCTGTCTCTTACAGCAAAAGGGAAAAGCATGAGCCTGTAGACTTCAGGATCTACTCCATTAGTCTTAACAGTATCACATATCTGCAAGAATTCAGTTAAGAACTGAAAAGGATCTTCAGATGGAAGTCCATGAAACTTGCAGTTCTGCTGCATCAGAGAAACTAATTGAGGTTTCAGCTCAAAGTTGTTTGCTCCAATGGCAGGAATGGAGATGCTTCTTCCATGTAAATTGGAATTAGGTGCAGTAAAGTCACCAAGCATCTTCCTTACATTATTATTATTTTCGGCTGCCAACTCCTCTGCCTGTTCGAAAATTTCTGAAAGGTTATTTCTGGATTGTTGTATTTTAGCTTCTCTTAATTTTCTCTTCAGAGTCCTTTCAGGTTCTGGATCTGCTTCCACAAGAATGTTCTTATCCTTGCTCCTGCTCATATGACAAAGAAGAAGGCACAGAAAAATAATAATAATAATATAGAGTAGATCCTTTATACCACAGTATAGGGATCCCTGTGTGAGTGGAAGAAGAGGGGGAGACAAAGAATGTAATATAATGGAAGAAACACAACTGTGAGGATGGAAGAGATGTGAGATGAGATGTTAGGATATGAATGAATAAATAGAATAAGATGGGGGAGGGAAAATTTTCGAAAATTATTTTGAAAAAGAGTTAGTGATTTTCGAAAAATGGTTTTTGAAAATTGTTAGTATTATTTTTTTTTTCGAAAATCAGGATTTAAAATTTAAAATAATAGTTAGTTAAAAAAAAAGAAATTTTGAAAAAGGGGAGAGATATTTTCGAAAATGAGAGAGAGAGAGTTAGTTAGGTAGTTTTGAAAAAGTTAAGAAACAAACAAAAAGTTTGTTAGTTAGTTGAAACAAATTTTGAAAGGATAGGAAGTTAGGAAGTTAGAAAAGATATTTTGAAAAGATATTTTTGAAAAGGATAAGATAAGAAGATATTTTTGAAAAGATATGATTGAAATTAGTTTTGAAAAAGATTTGATTTTTAAAATCTCAATTAATGACTTGATTCACAAGAAATCACAAGATATGATTCTAGAACTTAAAGTTTGAATCTTTCTTAACAAGCAAGTAACAATCTTGAAATTTTTGAATCAAAACATTAATTGATTATGTCATTTTCGAAAATTTAATACAAAAATAAGAAAAAGATTTTTGAAAAAGATTTGATTTTTGAAAAAGATTTTGAAAAAAGATAAGATTTTCAAATTGAAAATTTGATTTGACTCATAAGAAACAACTTGATTTTTAAAAATTTTTGAAAAAGTCAACTCAATTTTCGAATTTGATGAGAGAAAAAGGGAAAGATATTTTTTTTATTTTTGAAATTTTTATGAAAAACATGAAAAATATGCAATGCATGAAATTTTTAGATCAAAATAATGAATGCATGCAAGAATGCATGAATGTCAAGATGAACACCAAGAACACTTTGAATGTCATGATGAACATCAAGAACATATTTTTGAAAAATTTTTAATGCAAAGAAAACATGCAAGACACCAAACTTAGAATTCTTTAATGCTTAGACACTAAGAATTCAAGAATGCATATGATAAACATGAAAAGACACAAAACAAAAAATCATCAAGATCAAACAAGAAGACTTACCAAGAACAACTTGAAGATCATGAAGAACACTATGAATGCATGATATTTTCAAAAAATGCAAGATGCACATGCAATTGACACCAAACTTATGATATGACTCAAGACTCAAACAAGAAACACAAAATATTTTTGATTTTTATGATTTTCTAATTTTTTTGGATTTTTTTTTTCGAAAATTATATGAAAAAGAAAAATAAGGATTCCAAAATTTTTAATATGAATTCCAGGAATCTTGCATTCTTAGTCTAAAGCTTCAGTCCAGGAATTAGACATGGCTCACTAGGCAGCCAAGCTTTCAATGAAAGCTCCGGTCCAAAACACTAGACATGGCCAATGGCCAGCCAAGCTTTAGCATGTAATTAAGACATGACACGCCTGACATACTCATTCCCAAAGGAATAGGACATGGCTTTACAGCCAGCCAGGCTTCAACATGCTTCATGAAACACTAGAATTCATTCTTAAAAATTTTGAATAAAAATTTTTTGAAAACATTTTATTTTTTTCGAAAACAGATGAGAAAATTTTAGAAATATTTTTGAAAAATTTTTGAAAATAAAATAAAAAGAAAATTACCTAATCTAAGCAACAGGATGAACCGTCAGTTGTCCAAACTCAAACAATCCCCGGCAACGGCGCCAAAAACTTGGTGCACGAAATTGTGATGTCCAGGCTTGAACAATCCCTGGCAACGTGAGCAACTTGGTGCGCGTAATCGTGATTACACACTCATAATTTGTCACAACTTCGATACAACTAACCAACAAGTGCACTGGGTCGTCCAAGTAATACCTTACGTGAGTAAGGGTCGTATCCCACGGAGATTGTTGGTATGAAGCAAGCTATGGTCACCTTGTAAATCCCAGTCAGGCAGATATAAAGTGATAATGGTGTTTTCGAATATTATATAATAAAATAGGGATAGAGATACTTATGTAAATCATTGGTAGGAATTTCAGATAAGCGAATGGAGATGCTTTTCGTTCCTCTGAACCTCTGCTTTCCTGCTATCTTCATCCAATCAGTCTTACTCCTTTCCATGGCTGGCTTTATGTGATACATCACCATTGTCAACGGCTACTTTCGGTCATCTCACGGGAAAATGATCCAATGCCCTGTCACGGCACGGCTAATCGTCTGGAGGCATCACCTTTGTCAATGGCTTCATCTTATCCTCTCAGTGAATAATATGCTCACGCACCCTGTCACGGCACGGCTATTCATCTGTCGGTTCTCGATCATGCTGGAATAGGATTTACTATCCTTTTGCGTCTGTCACTAACGCCCTGCAATCGCGAGTTAGGAGCTCGTCACAGTCATTCAATCATTGAATCCAACTCGGAATACCACAGACAAGGTTTAGACTTTCCGGATTCTCTTGAATGCCGCCATCATTCTAGCTTACGCCACGAAGATTCTGGTTAGGAGATCTAAGAGATACTCGTTCTAGCTTATTTCATGTAGAACAGAAGTGTTTGTCAGGCACGCGTTCATAAAGGAGAAGGATGATGAGCGTCACACATAATCATCACCTTCATCACGTTCTTGGGTGCGAATGGATATCTTAGAAGCGAAATAAGAAGAATTGAATAGAAAACAGTAGTACTTTGCATTAATCTTTGAGGAACAGCAGAGCTCCACACCTTAATCTATGGAGTGTAGAAACTCTACCGTATGAAAATACATAAGTGAAGGTCCAGGCATGGCCGAGATGGCCAGCCCCCTAAACGAGATCAATAGTCTCCTAAGATGAACAATGGATTAAAACTGAGACCAAAGATGCCTAATACAATAGTAAAAGGTCCTATTTATAATAAACTAGTCACTAGGGTTTACATGAGTAAGTAATTGATGCATAAATCCACTTCCTGGGCCCACTTGGTGTGTGTTTGGGCTGAGCCTGAGTGTTGCACGTGCAGAGGCCATTTGTGGAGTTGAACGCCAGTTTCTGTGCCAGTTTGGGCGTTCAACTCTGGTTTTGGATCCTTTTCTGGCGCTGGACGCCAGATTTGGGCAGAAGGCTGGCGTTGAATGCCAGTTTACGTCATTTATTCTTGGCCAAAGTATGGACTATTATATATTGCTGGAAAGCCCTGGATGTCTACTTTCCAACGCAATTAGAAGCGCGCCATTTCGGGTTCTGTAGCTCCAGAAAATCCACTTTGAGTGCAGGGAGATCAGAATCCAACAGTATCAGCAGTCCTTTTTCAACCTCTGAATCTGATTTCTGCTCAAGTCCCTCAATTTCAGCCAGAAAATACCTGAAATCACAGAAAAGCACACAAACTCATAGTAAAGTCCAGAAATGTGAATTTAACATAAAAACTAATGAAAACATCCCTAAAAGTAACTAGATCCTACTAAAAACATACTAAAAACAATGCCAAAAAGCGTATAAATTATCCGCTCATCACAACACCAAACTTAAATTGTTGCTTGTCCCCAAGCAACTGAAAATCAAAATAGGATAAAAAGAAGAGAATATACTATAAATTCCAAACTATCAAATGAAACAGAGCTTCAATCATATGAGCGGGACTTATAGCTTTTTGCCTCTTGAATAGTTTTGGCATCTCACTTTATCCATTGAGGTTCAGAATGATTGGCATCTATAGGAACTTCAGATTTCGAATAGTGTTATTGACTCTCCTAGTTCAGTATGATGATTTTTGAACACAGCTTCTTTATGAGTCTTGGCCGTGGCCCTAAGCACTTTGTTTTCCAGTATTACCACCGGATACATAAATGCCACAGACACATAATTGGGTGAACCTTTTCAGATTGTAACTCAGCTTTGCTAAAGTCCCCAATTAGAGGTGTCCAGGGTTCTTAAGCACACTCTTTTTTTTTTTTTGCTTTGGACCTTGACTTTAACCGCTCAGTCTCAAGTTTTCACTTGACACCTACACGCCACAAGCACATGGTTAGGGACAGCTTGGTTTAGCCGCTTAGACCAGGATTTTATTCCTTTAGGCCCTCCTATCCACTGATGCTCAAAGCCTTGGGATCCTTTTTATTTGCTCTTGCCTTTTGGTTTTAAGGGTTATTGGCTTTTTTTGCTTGATTTTTCTTTTTCTTTCTCTCTTTTTTTTTTGCAAGCTTTGTGTTTTTCACTGCTCTTTCTTACTTCAAGAATCAATTTTATGATTTTTCAGATTATCAATAACATTTCTCTTGTTTTCATTATTCTTTCAATAGCCAACAATTTTAACATTCATCAGAGAAACTAATTGGTGTGATTTCGTGATCCCTGAGCTAAAACAAACGAATCTCATGGCTCCCAAAGGAAGACAAACCACTTCAAGAGGCAAGAAAGAAAGCAATCTAAAACCACTTTGGATGCATGAGAATTTCTGCACCAAAGAACATGCAGACCATTATTTCAAAATTGTGTGCAGAAGATCAGTGATCCTAGAAGTTAAGTTGAATCTAAAAGAAGATGAATACCCGGAGATCCAAGAGCAGATTTGAAACAGGGGCTGGGAAGTCCTGGCTAATCTTGAGATACATGTTGGAAGAAACATGATCTAGGAATTCTATGCAAATCTGTGGATGACGGATAAGCAAAGATTAGAGGGAACTGCCTTCCACTCCTTTCAGACTATGGTCAAAGGGAAGATTATTTACTTCCACTTTGACATAGTGAGAGATGTTCTCAAGCTTCCTCAACTACAAGATGATCCAGAATCCTTTAATAGGAGAATGGCCAAAGATAAAAGGCTAGATCAAGTTCTAGAGGACATATGCCTCCTTGGAACCAAGTGGATTACTAATACAAAAGGTGTCCCAAACCAGCTAAAGAGAGGAGATCTCAAACCAGTTGCTAGAGGTTGGCTGGATTTCATTGGGCGTTCTATACTCCCAACCAGCAGCCGTTTTGAAGTCACTATCAAGAGAGCAGTGATGATTCATTGTATTATGCTGAGAAAAGAAGTAGAGATTCATCAGCTGATTCCTGGTGAAATTTACATATTCGCAAACAAGGAATCCACTGATGCTAAATTGGCTTACCCAAGCTTGATTAGTCTGTTATGTAAAGATGCGGGGGTAAAGATGGGTGTGGATGAAAATATCCCAGTTGAACGTCCAATCACCAAAAAAGGTGATGGATGGACCTCAAGTTCAAGACAACCCCATCAAGAGGAGGGCGCATGAGCTCCTCCCTGAAATTATTCAATTTGAATATTGGGCCCGCTTAGAAGCATCTGTCACCAAGTTGCAAGAAGCTATGTATCAACTCAAAGAAGAGCAGCAGAATCAAAACAGCATGCTCTGTAAATTGCTCAAAGAACAAGAGAAATAAGGGCGTGAGATACAGGAGCTAAAGCGCCAGAAGCTGCCCCTTGAAGAGCTAGACGTCCCACAGATTGAAGGAGCAAGTATCTCTTAAAATAAAGGTTGTTGAGTCCTAACTCTGTGATAACTTTTGTTATTAGAGACCTATTCTAAGAGTTACATGAGTATTAGTATTAGAGTCGTTTATTTTTATGTCTTTAATTTCCTTTCTTTTATTGTTATTTGTCTGCTTTTATGTTTAGTGTCTGTCTTGTTTTTATCTTTATTACATGATTATTAGTGTTTAGAGTCTATGTCTTAAAGCTATGAATGATTCCATGAATCTCTTACCTTTCTTAAATGAAAAAATGTTTTTATTTGCAAAAGAACAAGAAGTGCATAGTTTCGAAATTTATCTTGAAATTAGTTTAACTATTTTGATGTGGTGGCAATACTTCTTGCTTTCTGAATGTATGCTTGAACAGTTCATAATTTTTATAGTGAAGTTTATGAATGTTAAAATTGTTGGCTCTTGAAAGAATAATGAAAACAAGAGAAATGTTATTGATAATCTGAAAAATCATAAAATTGATTCTTGAAGTAAGAAAGAGCAGTGAAAAACACAAAGCTTGCAAAAAAAAAGAGAGAAAGAAAAATAAAAAGCAAGCAGAAAAAGCCAATAACCCTTTAAACTTAAAGGCAAGGGTAAAAATGATCCAAGGCTTTGAGTATTAATGGATACGAGGGTCCAAAGGAATAAAATCCTGGCCTAAGCGGCTAAATCAAGCTGTCCCTAACCATGTGCTTGTGTCATGAAGGTCCAAATGAAAAGCTTGAGACTGAGTGGTTAAAGTCGTGGTCCAAAGAAAAAAGAGTATACTTAAGAGCTCTGGGCACCTCTAACTGGGGACTCTAGCAAAGCTGAGTCACAATCTGAAAAGGTTCACCCAGTTATGTGTCCGTGGCATTTATGTATCCGGTGGTAATACTGGAAAACAAAATGCTCAGGGTCACGACCAAGATTCATAAAGTAACTGTGTTCAAGAATCAACATACTGAACTAGGAGAATCAATAACACTATTTAAATTCTGAGTTCCTATGGATGCCAATCATTCTGAACTTCAAAGGATAAAGTGAGATGCCAAAACTGTTCAGAAGCAAAAAGCCATTAGTCCCGCTCATCTAATTGAAACTAATCTTCATTGATATTTTTGAAATTTATTGTATATTCTCTTCTTTTTATCCTATTTTTTTTAGTTTCTTGGGGACAAGCAACAATTTAAGTTTGGTGTTATGATGAGCAGATAATTTATACCCTTTTTGGCATTGTTTTTAGGTAGTTTTTAGTATGTTTTAGTTACTTTTTATTATATTTTTATTAGTTTTTATGCAAAAATCACATTTCTGGACTTTACTATGAGTTTGTGTGTTTTTCTGTAATTTCAGGTATTTTCTGGCTGAAATTGAGGGACCTGAGCAAAAATCTGATTCTGAGGCTAAGAAAGGACTACAGATGCTGTTGGATTCTGACCCTCCTGCACTCGAAGTAGATTTTCGGGAGCTACAGAAGCCAAATTGGCGCGCTCTTAATTATGTTAGAAAGTAGACATCTTGGGCTTTCCAGAAATATATGATAGTCTAAACTTTGCCCGAGATTTGATGGCCCAAACTGGCGTTCAACACCAGCCAGAGACCCTTTTCTGGCGTAAAAGGCCAGAACTGGCACCAGAACTGGAGTTAAACGCCCAAACTGGCATCCAAGATGGCGTTTAAGTCCAATAATGGCCTATGCATGTGAAAGCTTCAATGCTCAGCCCAAGCACACACCAAGTGGGCCCCGGAAGTGGATTTATGCACTATCTGTACTTAGTTACTTATTTTCTGTAAACCTAAGTTACCTGTTTAGTATAAAAAATACTTTTAGAGATTCATTTTGTAACTGATGACATTTTACATCTCATATTGTATTTTCTACGACATGAGTCTCTAAACCCCATAGGTGGGGGTGAGGAGCTCTGCTATGTCTCAATGGATTAATGCAATTACCATTGTTTTCTATTCAATCACGCTTGATTCTGTTCTAAGATACTCACTCGTACTTCAATATAGATATGATGATCCGTGACACTCATCATCACTCTCAAACTTATGAACGCGTGCTTGACAACCACTCTTGTTCTACCTGAGCTCAACGTAGTCATTGGGCAATAGCTTGAGTGCGTATCTCCTGGGTCTCTAATCCACGGACTGAGTCCGTGGGATTAGAACCTTCGTGGTAGAGGCTAGAACCAATTGGCAGCATTCCTGAGATCCGGAAAGTCTAAGCCTTGTCTGTGGTATTCTGAGTAGGATCTGGAATGGGATGACTATGACGAGCTTCAAACTCACGAATGTTGGGCACAGTGACAGTGTGCAAAAGGATAGAGAGATCCTATTCCAACACAAGTGAGAACCGACAGATGATTAGCCATGCGGTAGCTGTACCTGGTATTTTTCATCCGAGACGAGAGATCTGACAGTTGATTAGCCGTACAGAAACCGTGCCTGGTATTTTTCATCCGAGAGGACGGATGGTAGCCATTGACAACGGTTTTCCACCAACATACAGCTTGCCATTGAAGGAAGCCATGCGTGCTTGGAGAAGAAGACAGTAGAAAAGTAGAGATTCAGACGATAGAACATCTCCGGAACCTCAACCTGTTCCTCATTACTGAATCACAAGTACCATTTATTTCATGTTATTTACTTTTCATAAACAAAATCATTTTTATCATTAATCTCCTGACTAAGATTTACAAGATAACCATAGCTTGCTTCAAGCCGACAATCTCCGTGGGATCGACCCTTACTCACGTAAGGTATTACTTGGACGACCCAGTACACTTGCTGGTTAGTTGTGCAGAGTTGCAAAGGTGTGATTGCAATTCCGTGCACCACTAGCCTCCAAGAGAAGATGACATGACACTCTCCCTTTGAGACCAGCTTGTGATAAGATTGTGATGTTCCTCTTGGGGATGCATGATAGAAAGACTATACCCACGTTAGCTATCGAATGTGTTGGGTCTGGTAATATAAGTGACATGCAAGCTCATGGCCAGTAGGATAGGCATGCATCATATGCATTTGTTTGAATTGTTTGGGTGTGCATTTCATTGTTGTGTTGTGCTTATGTGTTTTATCTGATTATGTGCTATGTCGATTTGTGTGTTTTATTTTGCTTGATTTGATTGTGTTTGCTGGTGTACGAAAGTGTTAGAGGTTGAGAAGGATTAGATTTAGGTATATATATATATATATATATATGTATGTATGTATGTATGTATAGAAAAGAGTAATGGTAGTCTATTGGGCAGAAAATTCTTAGGTGTGTCTTTGACACCTAAAAAAAGATTTAAAGACTTATTTTGCTTTTTGAAATCACATATAACTTAGAAACATTTGTATATAAAATTTTATATAAGTAAGTGAAAATGATTTGAAAATAAAGTAAATAAAGATCGCAAGTCTTTATAAAGATAAACTTTTTTGAGATGTGTGTTGACCAGATGTATTTATTTCTATTACATTTGTGGCATTTCCTCTTCTTATTTAGGATTGGTTCTCACCTCCTATATCTCATATTTTCTAGGAAACAGATGACAAAAACTTCAAAGAGTTTACAAAGTATTGGGCATGCTTTATTTGTTTTCTTAGATGTTTTCTCACCCTTATTATTGTTATAAATTTTATACAGAGGGATAGAAATTGTAATTATATAATATATGTATCTATAATGCTTGTATAAATTATTTTTGTAAATGAAAAGTGTTGTGATGATTTGAATGTATGTATGTAAGTATAAAAAAATGCCTTATATTTTATGCTTCACTACACATTATAGTTATATATATAGATAAGTTGTCTTAATATCCTCGCTATCAGAGCGGCACAGCTGGAAGTATGACGTTCTGGTAGTGAGGGTGTTATACAGAGGGCATCATCGATTTTTCTGGACCAATCCTTCCTTGAGGCATTCACTGTCTTCTCCAGAATTCTCTTGAGTTCTCTGTTAGACACCTCAACTTGTCCACTGGTTTATGGATGGTGTGGAGTTGCAACCTTATGCCTTACTCCATATTTTTGAAGAAGAGCTTCCAGTTATTTATTGTAGAAATGGGTTCCTCCATCATTGATTAGTGTTCTTGGCACACCAATCTGTTAAAGATTGTCTTCTTTAGAAATCCGATTACGACTTTAGCATCATTGGTGGGTGATGGCATAGCTTCCACCCACTTAGATTCAACCGCCACTAGTATGTAGAGGTTAGAGTTTGAGGATGGGAAGGGTCCCATGAAATCTATCCCCCATATATCAAACAACTTTATCTCGAGGATAAAATTCTGTGGCATCTCATGTCTTTGGGACAAGTTTCCAATTTTCTAGCATCTGTCACGTCTCTCAACAAAAGTTCGAGCATCCTTGAAGAGTGTTGGCGAGTAAAGAACACTTTGGAGAACCATAGTTGTTGTCATCTCTCCACTAAAATGATCACCATAATTCGAACAATGACAATGCCATAGCACACCTTGTATTTCTTCTTCGGGGATACATGTAACACCCTAACTTTTAGCACCTCATGATCATACTAAAAGTTCAGGTATTATTTACCTCTAAATCTTTTTATTTTATACAATCTTTATTTAATATTGAGCCTTCGCGAATACAAACCAGAACTTTTACTTAAGAAAACACAGATTCTTTATTTTAAATCACTTAATCACAAAAGTATATATATTCACACGCTTTATATACATAAACTTAGTCAAAGAACCTCAATTACAAGTCCTACCCCTCTAAAAACCAAAAGAATAAACGACGAAGGAAAAATAAATTCTAACAATTCACCTTGTAAGCATAATCTTCTATGCTCCTGTAGCTCCACACTAAACTTTTGCACCTGTAGCTGAAAGGGGGGTGGAAATAGGGGGTAAGAACTGGGGAGTTCTTAGTAGGGTCGGGGTTAGAAGTTAAGTTCGTTTCATTATGTTCTCAGTCAATAACAATAGTCAACAAAGTATAATCCAATTCAACAATTACAGAACATAGAATCCAATCACAAGCACACACAATCATAGAAAACACAATCACAAATAAATATGAGCAAACAAGTATGATGGATGTCTAGTCCTATACAAGCCATGAGCTCATGTGTCAGTTTATTGCCCGATTCCCGACACTGGTCCTAAGATAAGCATTTCGTATCATCGTCCTTATCTCAGCCAACGTCCCCTCCATGAGCGTTACGCATCGCCGTCCTCATGGGAGAACTTTCTTTTCGGTCTCCAGTGAGTGTTACGCATCGTCGTCCTCACTGAGCCGTCCCTATAGTATCAAGTGAGTGTTACGCATCATTGTCTCCATTAGATACTTGGCACTAAAGCCCAATAGAACTCAATTTCTTTTCAATTTTTACTCTCTACTCTACTGCGGTAGAGATCCCTTTAATTAATACCTTCTTTTCTATCTGCTCTACTGTGGCAGACATTTATTAAAATATTTTTAGTCACTACTATCTTCTCTTCTGTGGCAGAGATTGTTTTACTTAATGCTTCCTTCTCGTCACTGTTCTCTGCTCTTCTGTGGCAGAGATTCTTTTACTTAATACATCATTCTCTTTTTATTCTTTTTCTTTTTTTTTCTCATCTTTCTCTTTTATTTTATTACTTCTTTTGTTTCTTTCTTCTTTTCTTCAATCTTTTAATTCTTTATCATAATTCAACTTCACATTCTTCCCTCGCCTTTTCCTAATGTCTTATGAAAAAGAATCATAAAATTCTTAAATCAACTACGTCCTCTAAAGATTTTAAGAGTTCTTCTATTTTCTCTTCTCTGACTTAAATATTCTTAATAAAATTATAACAATAATATAAATAGTAAATAAATAATATTTATAGCTTTTCTTTAAAAAAAAAACTTAACTTCGTAAAGCTTTTATTCTTAAACTCTTATTATCTACGTTTTAAACTTCAAACTTTTAAATATTTCATTTTTAACCCAATATTTTTATAAAATTATATTTAAAATCTCACTTATCTCAATATTTATAAAAGCAATCCTAAACTTTTACAAAATACCCATTTTTACCCCTATACTTTATTTATTAACCAAATACCCGAAAACTTATATAATTACAAATAATACCTTGATTTTTATATCCAAATACAGTGTTACCCTTCAAAAATAAAATTTAATTACTAATCTTTCTTTTATACCAAAACCAAAACTCTTAACCTTTTTCTCTTAAAATATTACTTGTGCTTTAATTCGTTCTCGAGTTTTTCGATTATCGATTCTTCATAACTTTTAATATTTTCTCTTGTCCATCAATCCTCACCAATTTTATCTCAAAATACCGCATCACAACAACCCCAAAATTACTAAAACACCCCCAGCTGGTTGTTCATACATAGCCGACCCAAAATCTCAAGCAAACAATAATAATTCAACGTAAACTTAATAACCTCAAACAATAATCAATCAAACCAACATTCATTTATCAAATTCATATTTAATTATTATAAAATTACCAAACCCTACCTCTGTTTGAAATCAAAACAAAGAAAACTCCGGAGAAGCTTTCTGACTGAGCTACTGAAGAAGAAAATGTCAGAAATTGCCTGTACCTCCTAGAACTCCAATTGGCCGAACTCAAGGGGAAGGGGAGTTACATCACTGTCAACTTTTACCAAACAAAAGTGACGCCAATGCATAGAGTAGGAAGATACGAACACTTTTATCGGATTAGATTTTTTATTAGAGTTACGGATCGCAAAAAATCAAACTCAGAAACTCGAAGGTACCATGAAATTTCACACAGCCTTCTCTCTCTTTTTCCTTTCTTTTGGTTCCTTGGTTCAATATAGAGAATGATAGATGATGATGGTGATTAATGAATAAAGGGGTATGTGTCACTTAAGGCCACGCGTCAAATTATTAAATTATTGAGTCAACGTCTCAAGTTATAAATATCCTAAATGGATAATTATGAAAACTGGATATATTAAAACACAAGTAATAATATATACGAGTTACTAATATAAATGACATTAGTAACATAACGATAAAAGATATACAATGAAGCATTAGCAAAGGTAAGTTCATCGAAAAGTACCGGTATTTACTCATAACGGCGACTATTGAGCTTGATAATAATATTATTAACTAAACTTTATTTTTAAGTTAAAAATATCAATTACTCAAATTAAAAAATACATATAATATTCATTAATTATAAATTTCTAGAATTATAGTTTTAATTATGTAAAATATTTCATCATATCAAAAATATATACAAAAATTTAATTAAATTCAAATATTTATAAAATTAATTCAATTACTTATAATAAAATAATTTTTAAAAATAAGGAACTCCAATTTATAAAATAAATTATAACTTATTTATATTTATATTTTTAAAAATGTGGATAGTTACAATACACCTTTTGATAATATTATATCAGCAACTTTTAAAAAGGGATGGATCATTCCATAGGAAGTAACGACTATCAGGAACCAATTTTCTTCTTTGATTCCAATTAAATTCTTTTGGGATAACCTTTCCAGCCTTATTGTTAGCCATATCAGTGAACCATGGTATAACTCGGACGGCCAAGAGTTGCTCGTCTGAAAATTCTTTCTTGACTGGGATTTAAGGTGCATGCTTTTCTTCAGATTGGATTTTGGATAAGTGATATGCCGTATGATTTTCTGAGTCCTTCCTATCTCAAATTTCAATATCGAACTCTTGTAGTAACAACACCCACTTGATCAACCTGGGTTTGGCATCCTATTTAGAAAAAAGATATTTAAAAGCAGAGTGGTCAGTGTAGACTATTATTTTTTTTCCAATTAAATTAGACTTGAATTTGTGAAAAGTAAATACTGCGGTCAATAAATTTTTCTCATTTGTTGTATACTTTTTTTGAGTGTCGTTCAAGATACGACTTTCATAATAAATGACATGCGACAACATATGTTTTCTCTGCCCCAAGATTGCACCTATTGCATAGTCACGGGCATCACACATTAATTCAAAGGGTGTAGACCAACCTGGTGGAGCAATTATTGGTGCAAAAACAAGTTTGGCTTTCAGAGTTTCAAAAGCATGCAGGCATTCTTTATCAAATACAAATGGGGCATCTTCAAATAAAAGGCTACTCAATGGTTTTGTGATTTTTGAAAAATCTTTTATAAATCTCCTATCAATCTCCAAAAAACTGGTGCTGGTAATTTTTTAATTACCTCCTGGGGCACGAAATTGAATCCGCAATATTCGCACAAATAGATCGGCAAGTGCACCGGGTCGTCCAAGTAATACCTCAGGTGAGTGAGGGTTGATCCCACGGAGATTGTTGGTTTGAGCAAGCAATGGCTACCTTGTAGATCTTAGTCAGGCTATTCAAAAAGATGATAGTTGTTGTGAAAAACGCATTAAACAGATAAATAAATAAATAAAACGTTACTAGATAGATGTGAATTCAGCGATGAGAGAACAGTTGAGCCTTCGGAGATGATTCTTCCTTCTGGATAAAATTTTCTCACCATCTACTCTAACATCTGATGATTCATTCGATGGCAGGCTGTCTATGATTAACGCCGGGTCAGCGGTCATTAATCTCCTCTGCTTTAGATCAAACGCTGGGCTAGTGGTCATCCAATCTGAACGGGGGTGAAGCTCTAGCAGTCCATTCCCTTGGTGATCCTACTCAAAATGCCACAGACAAGTTCAGATCTTCCGGATCAGAGAATGGTGCTTCTTTGGATTCTAGCCTATACTACAAAGGCCCTAATCATCCTGCACCTCGGCTGAACTGATGTCTCGAGAAGTCCTCAATGAAGCTGTGGATTAGCCGTCTAAGAGATGTGTAATCAAGCTTGTGGTTTAGTACTATCCCGTCAAGGACTCGTAGGAACCCATGTGGAATGAGGATGATTGTCACGGGTCATCCGATTCATAAGGTTGAAGAACGAAGATACATCTTAGAATAGAATCAAGCATAGGCTGAAGTAGAATAGTTATTATTAATTCATAAGAATCATCAGAGCTCCTAACCTTAACCTTATGAGGTTAATGACTCATAGCTTATAGAAAAGTAATGTAAAATGTGTAGAGTGGCCAAGAGCTCCAAACAAGGGTGAACTCTTGTCTATATATACTAATCTAATAACTAAGAATTACAAAAATAGGGTAGAATAGTCTTTTAGTGCAAAAATCCACTTTTGGAGCCCACTTAGTGAGTGTTTGGGTTGAGCTAGGGATGACTCCACATGCTTGTACCCTTCTTGGGTGTTGAGCGCCAGCTCTGGACTCCTTTTTGGGCGTTGGACGAGAACTGCTCCCTTTTGGGCGTCCAATGCCAGGAAGAGAATGAAGAACTGGCGTTGAACGCCAGTTTTGGACCTTTATTTCTAGAGCAAAGTATAGATTATTATATATTGCTAGAAAGCCCTGGATGTTAGCTTTCCAATGCTGTTAAGAGAACTCCATTTGGACTTCTGTAGCCCCAAAAATACTCATTCGAGTGCACAAAGGTCAGAATCCGATAGCATCTGCAGTCCTTTCTCTGTCTCTGACTCAGACTTTTCCAAAGCTTCTCAATTTCAGCCAGAAATTATCTAAAATCATCATAAAATGAAACAACTCAAAGTAGAATCCAAAAATGTGAATTTTGCACTAAATCCCATGAAAATATTATAAAACTTAAACAAAACATAACTAAAACTATATGAAAATGATGCCAAAAAGTGTATAAAATATTCGCTCATCAGAACACTAAACTTAAACTGTTGCTTGTACCCAAGCAACCAAAAACAAAATAGGATTAAAAAGAAGATAAGGATACAATAAATCTCAGAGTTCTCAAAGAAGCTCAATTTTAATTAGATGAGCGGGACTAGTAGCTTTTTGCATCTGAATAGTTTTGGCATCTCACTTTCCTTTGAAGCTCAGAATAATTGGCATCTTTAGGAACTCAAAATCTTGATGATACTATTAATTCTCCTAGTTTAGTTCTTCTTGATTCTTGAACACAACTTCTTTTGAGTCTTGGCCGTGACCCTAAGCGCTTTATTTTCCAATATTACCACCAGGTACATAAACGCCGCAGACACTTAATTGGGTGAACCCTTTTGGATTGTGATTAAGCTTTGCTAGAATTCCCAGAAAGTGGTGTCCAAAGTTCTTAAGCACACTCTTTGCTTTGGATCATGACTTTAATTGCTCAGTCTCAAGCTTTTCACTTGATACCTTCATACCACAAGCATATAGTTAGGGAAGCAGCTTATTTGAACTGTTTAGGCTAAGATATTTCTTTTAAGGAAGCAGCTCTTTTATTGCTTTTTGCTGCTTTTTCTTGCTTCAAGAATCAATTTTAGGATTTTTCTGATTATCAGTATTGCTTCACTCATCGTCATTCTTTCAAGATCCAACATTCTTAACTCCAACATCAAATATGCATTGTTCATTCATGCATTTAGAAAGCAAAAGCAATTCCACCACATCAAATAGTTGAACTATTCTTAATATATAACTCGAAATTCATGTATCTCACTTTTCTTTTTCAATTAAATTTTTTTAAGCAAGGTGAGAGGTGCATGGAATATTTCATAACTTTAAGACATAAAATAAAGTATGATCATCTAATTAGAAACAGAAAACAGACAATAAGACAAAATACATGGAAAACAGAAAAAATAACATAAGTAACAGGGGATTAAGGGAACGAATCCACCTTAGTGATGGCGGCTACTACTCCTTATGGAAGATCCAATGGAGTGCTTAATTTCTTCTATGTCACACCCCTCCCTCTGTTGTTCTTCCCTCATAACTCTTTGATCTTCCCTCATGGCTCTTTGATCTTCTCTTATTTCATAGAGGATGGTGGAGTGTTCTTGATGTCCCATCATCAACTGATCCATGCTGGAGCCTAATTCTTCTAGAGAAATATGCAATTAGTCCCAGAAACCTTGGGGAGAAAAATAAATCCCTTGAGGCATCTTAGGAATTTCTTGTTGAGGCAGCTCCTCATGCTCTTGTTGAGGTGCATGTGTAGGCTCTCTGGTTTGCTCCATCCTTCTTTTAGTGATGGGCTTGTCCTCCTCAATGAGGATGTCTCCTTCTATAACAATTCCAGCTGAATTGCATAAGTGACAGATAAGGTGGGGAAATGCCAACCTTGCTAAGGTGGAAGGCTTTTCAGCTTTCTTGTATAGTTCTTGAGGGATTACCTCATGTACTTCCACCTCACTCCCAATCATGATGCAATGAATCATGATGGCTCTGTCAATGGTCACTGATGGGATATTTTTGTGGAAAAACGAATTTCTCTAAAACACCCAAAACTAACCGGCAAGTGCACTGGGTCGCATCAAGTAATAATAACTCACGGGAGTGAGGTCGATCCCACAGGGATTGAAGGATTGAGCAATTTTAGTTTAGTGGTTGATTTGGTCAAGCGAATCAAGATTTGGTTGAGAGATTTGTGATTTGCAGAATTTAAATTGCATAGAAAGTAAAGGGAATGGGTAATTGGCATGAAATTAAAGAGAACTGAAATTTAAAGTGCTGAATCTTAAAGAACAAGAAATTAAATGGCAGAAACTTAGAACGCAAGAAATGTAAATTGCAGAATCTTAAAGTGCAAGAAATGTAAATGACTTGAATTGTAAAGGGAATTGGGAGTTGGATTTGCAGGAATTAAACAAGGAAAAGTAAATTGCAACAAACAGAGAAATAGAAGATGTCTTGAATCAAACTGGATCTTAAAACAGAAATGTAAATAAGCATGAAAACAGTAAACAGGGAATGGAAAATGGGAAATCCGGATCTCAGGACCCAAGAGACTAGAAAACCAAGTCTAGATCTCAATGCCTTCCTAGATCTAACAAGCACAATTGCAAAGGAAATTGTAAATTGCAAAGAGAATAGATGAAGAAGCAAGTAATCGAAACTGAAATTCAATTAAGCAGAAAATTAAACAAGATCCCAAGGTGAGATTGAAATAGAATTTCTTCAATTCTCCACCCAAAATCCAAGACAAGAAAAGTAAAGAGTGCTGGGCAAGAACAAGGAAGAAGAGAGATCAATTCTCCTCCCAAATTCTCTTGAATTAAAACAACAATGCTAAGAAATGTAAAAGTGAGCTCTAAGCAAAACCGAAAAGAAAACTATTCTGAAAAACTAAAAGGGAAGCTCTTCTAAAACTTAAATTCTAATCTATTTATACACTTTCTTCAAATGGTCTTCAAGCCTTCAATTGGGCCTTTGCTCTTGGTGGAATTGGGTTGAGAGAGGCCTTGGTTGATTGCTCTTGGAGTTTGGAATAGAACCGAATTGAACCGGGTTGGAATCATGAAAGCTTGAGTGAAAGTTGGAGTAAAAGTTAGGGTCTAACTTTTGCTCCAACTTTTCACATCAGCACCCTTGTTTTGCTGATACCAACGTTGGGGCAAAAGTCAGGGGTCTAACTTTTGCTCCAACGTTGGCCTCCCCTTAGTTCTTCATGGCGCCAACGTTAGCCAGAAAGTTAGGGGCTAACGTTGGCGCAAACTTTTGCTAGCCCAGGGAGTTTTTCAAGCGCCAACGTTAGCCAGAAAGTTAGGGGCTAACATTGGCGCAAACTTTTGGTGCATCCAGGGAGTGTTTTTTTCATGCCAAAAGTTAGCCAAAAAGTTAGGGGCTAACTTTTGCTCCAACTTTTGCCCAAAAGTTAGCCAAAAAGTTAGGGGCTAACTTTTGCTCCAGCTTTTGCCCAAAAGTTAGCCAAAAAGTTAGGGGCTAACTTTCGCTCCAGCTTTTGCTTCCTGGTTCATAATTTATCCAAGACTCAAGTCATTCCTCCTAGCCATTCCTTCTTGCATCAACCTTTCTCCAAGCTTTCTTCACCTATCATTAATCAACCAAACACATCAAAGCTATGCTCAAAATCATGAGATATTCATTCTTTCATAATATATGACAATTATAGCAGAAAACCTCATGAAATAGCATGAATTCATACATGGTTGATTAAATCAAAGGAAACATGAAAATCTACCCAATTGGCTTGCTTTTGGCTCAAGAAAGTGCATAATTCAATTGAAAACAAAAGAAAAAGGCTAGTGAAACTAGGCTAAGATGACTTGTCATCACAACACCAAACTTAAAGCTTGCTTGTCCCCAAGCAAGAAATGAATTATGCTCAATGGTTCTTTCATTTAAGATGGATTGAAGAACAACTTGTCAGGTCCTGTGAGTGAAGTGATCAAGTGTCAGTGGGGTGAACTCTAAATCATATGCTCATGCAAGGGTTTCAGTGCTCACTAGTCCTCACATATTGGGAGTCTTAGGTCTTAGGATTTTCATCCAAATGGTATCATGGAGATCTCTTTATATGTAGTCACCTTGAAGCAGCTTATAGTTTCTGTGCTTTGGCCTCGACTCTAAATGTCATGTCTCAAAGCGGCTCTTTAGATAAGCTTTCAATCAATACTCCTAAACCAGTTGGTTTTAAGGTATTAGGTGTTAAAGCACCCCTAAGGATTTACTTGCTCAAGCCTCTTTCCTTGACACAGCTCAACCACAAGCATTTACTAGGCTAACAACTCTGAGTTTTGTTTCTTTTTTCTTTCTTTTTCTGCCTAGTAATTGATGCTCAGAGCCTTGGGCCATGTTCTTTTTTTTTTATATTTTCTTTTCTTTCTTTTGTTTTGTTTGCTGCTTCTTGGATCAATAAATTTTTGAGAATCTCCACAATACTTCTTTGAACTTCATGTCCCGCCTATGAGCTCCCATGCAAGTTTTCATAAGCATGCAACCTCAATACATAATCATACAACTAGAACTGCCACTTCTCCTAATCTTTTGCTTGCCTTAAAATTGTTTAATTCCTGAATCCTTCTTTTCAAAGAACTTCCATGTGATGCAATTTTTTTGAACATTGAGTGCAAACGAGTTTTGAAGAGAAAAATGTTGTGAATGATCAAGCATCTTGCTTATTGAATTACAGAAAAGAAACCATGCTAAACAGACAGATAATCAGGGAAACTAAACCACTCTCAATCATAGCAGTGTTTGATGTAAGATAATCACTTAACAATACAACCTTTTGGAGTTCACTTGCTTTCCTTCTTCTCATCATCATCATTGTTGGCCTTTAGATTTATCTTTTGTTTCTTTGGTTGATGATGCTTAATCCTTCCAAAAGCTTGTCTGGACCTCTGCAATGATATTGAAAGTTGCTTGTTCCCCAAGCACTTGGAAACAATGGTTAGCATGCATGATTTATTTGTGGGCCTTTGAACTTACTTTGGTGTGGGAACACCAAACTTAGTACCTTGCCAATGGTTTTCATGCATCAAATTAACCATGTGTGAAAATTTTTTTTTTCTTCTTCTTTTTCAAAAGCAATAAAACTGAAAACTAGGAAACAGCAGAATAGTTAACTAGTTCATCCAACATGCTTGAAGCCAGCATTATGCAGAAAGTGAGAATGTGTTTTATAATGGGCTTTTGGTGAAACACCAAACTTAGAATCTTGCATTCTCCTTTAGATTGTTTTGGTGTGCAACACCAAACTTAGCTTCTTGCATTATAGATAAAACTAATTAACCTTTTTATTAAAATAGTTATGAACAGAAAACTACCTCAGGTTGGGTTGCCTCCCAACAAGCGCTCTTTTATTGTCACTAGCTTGACATCCTTCATCCTCTGATCATGGAAGTTGAGGCTTCTGTTGCCTTAGGTTTCCTTCTCTTGCTATGGGCTTCCTTCTTTCTGTTTCTCTTTCCATAGCCTTCTTACTTTCCTCCATGACTCCCTTCTCTTTTAATCCAGCATCCTTTTCATGGCTCTTTGGGTTTAGAGTCCCCTTCTTCTCACCCAATTCAGCAAGGTTTTGAACCAGTTGTTCTATCTGCCTTTCAAGTCTTCTGAGTGAAGCCTCTTGGTTCTTGCTTATCATCTCTTGATGTTTCTTTATTTCTTCCTGCTCTATTGCCATCATTTCTTGAATTTTTATGGACCTCTCCATCAGCATTTCTAGAATATAGATTCTTTGAAAGGTTGGAAGTGGTTGTGGCTGTGTCAATTGTGGTGGTCGATGAAGGTCATTTTGGGCGAATGGTGAGGTAGGATGGGGTTGGAAGTGCGTGTGATTGTTGTTGTGGGGGTGTGTTTTAAGTTGATTTTTGAAACTGGGATTGTTGCAGTTGAAGTCCCTTGGTCTTTGGTTTTGGTTCTCAACCTCCCTCCCATTAGAATGAGTTCTCCAAGGTGGATTGTACACATCATTCTGAGGCCTGTGTTGGAGCATGCTAGAGTGATTGCTTGGAGATTGTAGTTGTTCATAACTTTGTTGCTCATGGTTAATGGCCCCAAAATTGTGTTCAGCTTGATTACACCCATATGAGCTTTGAGTCAGGTTGTATGTATGTACTACAGCATGTCTCAACTCAGTGATTTTTCTAGCCATCATGTCTAGTTGTTGTAGAGTCTGCTGATGCATCTACTTGTTTTGGCTTATGACTGCACGAGCACCTTCAATTTCTTTCTCTTGTGTGAATGGATGCACTTCTGCCTCTGGCTTAACAACTCTCTGTGATGGGTTCAACTTGACTAGGAGTCCACTCATCAGTTCTTCCCATCCGATAATGCTTCCTTGTGGAAAAGCTTCAAACCATTGGGCAACATCATTCATGGCTATGGATAGTTGCTTCGAACTATGGGTTACATTATCATCCAAGGTGGGGATATTACTCTCATGATTGCTAGAATTTGTTGAGTTCCCCTCCATGATCTGCACAGTCACAAACAATTCAAGTGATGATTGAATATTTTCAAGCTCAGAATGTGATTCAGAAGGTTAGCTGGCACAAAGTATCAAACAGTTGATGGACTTGGGAGATTAGTGGCAGAAATTGCTTCTCTTGTGTAAGCAAGAGCATTGCATAGAGCCAGAAATTTCCAGGAAAACTTCACTTTGTTGCTAGAGCGAAGTTTCAGTTATCTCAGGCAAAATTTCAAACAGTTAGTGGGTTAATTGAAAATTAAAGGAACAGAAAATAAAAATGCCAGATCTAGATCACCACCTCACTTAATCATTGTCAATCTAATCAATCCCCGGCAACGGCGCCAAAAACTTGATGGGATATTTTTGTGGAAAAACGAATTTCTCCAAAACACCCAAAACTAACCGGCAAGTGCACCGGGTCGCATCAAGTAATAATAACTCACGGGAGTGAGGTCGATCCCACAGGGATTGAAGGATTGAGCAATTTTAGTTTAGTGGTTGATTTAGTCAAGCGAATCAAGATTTGGTTGAGAGATTTGTGATTTGCAGAATTTAAATTGCATAGAAAGTAAAGGGAATGGGTAATTGGCATGAAATTAAAGAGAACTAAAATTTAAAGTGCTGAATCTTAAAGAACAAGAAATTAAATGGCAGAAACTTAGAACGCAAGAAATGTAAATTGCAGAATCTTAAAGTGCAAGAAATGTAAATGACTTGAATTGTAAAGGGAATTGGGAGTTGGATTTGCAGGAATTAAACAAGGAAAAGTAAATTGCAACAAACAGAGAAATAGAAGATGTCTTGAATCAAACCGGATCTTAAAACAGAAATGTAAATAAGCATGAAAACAGTAAACAGGGAATGGAAAATGGGAAATCCGGATCTCAGGACCCAAGAGACTAGAAAACCAAGTCTAGATCTCAATGCCTTCCTAGATCCAACAAGCACAATTGCAAAGGAAATTGTAAATTGCAAAGAGAATAGATGAAGAAGCAAGTAATCGAAACTGAAATTCAATTAAGCAGAAAATTAAACAAGATCCCAAGGTGAGATTGAAACAGAATTTCTTCAATTCTCCACCCAAAATCCAAGACAAGAAAAGTAAAGAGTACTGGGCAAGAACAAGGAAGAAGAGAGATCAATTCTCCTCCCAAATTCTCGTGAATTAAAACAACAATGCTAAGAAATGTAAAAGTGAGCTCTAAGCAAAACCGAAAAGAAAACTATTCTGAAAAACTAAAAGGGAAGCTCTTCTAAAACTTAAATTCTAATCTATTTATACACTTTCTTCAAATGGTCTTCAAGCCTTCAATTGGGCCTTTGCTCTTGGTGGAATTGGGTTGAGAGAGGCCTTGGTTGATTGCTCTTGGAGTTTGGAATAGAACCGAATTGAACCGGGTTGGAATCATGAAAGCTTGAGTGAAAGTTGGAGTAAAAGTTAGGGTCTAACTTTTGCTCCAACTTTTCACATCAGCACCCTTGTTTTGCTGATACCAACGTTGGGGCAAAAGTTAGGGGTCTAACTTTTGCTCCAACGTTGGCCTCCCCTTAGTTCTTCATGGCGCCAACGTTAGCCAGAAAGTTAGGGGCTAACGTTGGCGCAAACTTTTGCTAGCCCAGGGAGTTTTTCAAGCGCCAACGTTAGCCAGAAAGTTAGGGGCTAACGTTGGCGCAAACTTTTGGTGCATCCAGGGAGTGTTTTTTTCATGCCAAAAGTTAGCCAAAAAGTTAGGGGCTAACTTTTGCTCCAACTGTTGCCCAAAAGTTAGCCAAAAAGTTAGGGGCTAACTTTTGCTCCAGCTTTTGCCCAAAAGTTAGCCAAAAAGTTAGGGGCTAACTTTCGCTCCAGCTTTTGCTTCCTGGTTCATAATTTATCCAAGACTCAAGTCATTCCTCCTAGCCATTCCTTCTTGCATCAACCTTTCTCCAAGCTTTCTTCACCTATCATTAATCAACCAAACACATCAAAGCTATGCTCAAAATCATGAGATATTCATTCTTTCATAATATATGACAATTATCGCAGAAAACCTCATGAAATAGTATGAATTCATACATGGTTGATTAAATCAAAGGAAACATGAAAATCTACCCAATTGGCTTGCTTTTGGCTTAAGAAAGTGCATAATTCAATTGAAAACAAAAGAAAAAGGCTAGTGAAACTAGGCTAAGATGACTTGTCATCAGTCACTTTTGACCGATTGCTAGTAGGGATAATAGAACGTTGGATGAATTCCAACCATCCCCTAGCTACGGGCTTGAGGTCAAGCCTTCTCAATTGGACAGGCTTCCTTTGAGTATCCCTCTTCCACTGAGCTCCTTCCACACATATGTCTAAAAGGACTTGGTCCAACCTTTGGTCAAAATTGACTCTCCTAGTGTAAGGATGTGGGTCTTCTTGCATCATTAGCAAATGGAGCGCCAACCTTACACTCTCTGGGCTGAAATCCAAGGATCGCCCTTGGACCATGGTGCTCTAATTTTTGGGATGTGGGTTCACACTAGTGTCATGGATTTTAGTGACCCATGCATTAGCATTAAACTCTTGCACCATCAAGATCCCAATTTTCGGAATAGGATTGGTTAGAACTTCCCAACCTCTCCTCCGGATTTCTCTTCAGATGTCTGGATACTCATTCTTTTTGAGCTTAAAGGGGACTTCCGGAATCACCTTTTTCTTTGCCACTACTTTATAGAAGTGGTCTTGATGAGCTTTGGTGATGAATCTCTCCATCTCCCAAGGTTCAGAGGTAGAAGGAACATCTTTCCCTTTCCTCTTTCTAGAGGATTCTCCAACTTGGGGGCCATAAGTGTGAATGGAAAGCAAAAAGCAACACTTTTCCAATACCAAACTTAAAAGCTTTACTCGTCCTCGAGCAAAATATAAAGAAAAGAGTAGAAGATGGAGAGAATAGAAGAGATGGAGGGGGATAATGGTTCGGCCAAGTGAGGGCTTTTAGTGTATGGAGTGTGTGGATGAAGGGTAGGAAGAAAGGGTATTTATAGGGGTGAGATAGGGTAGGATTCGAATGAATGGGTAGGAATTAGATGGGAATTTTGAATTTAAAGTGGGTGGTGGTTGGTGGAAGTTATGATAATTTTGGGAACAGATATGGATGTGATTGGGTTTGGGTTTATAGGGAAGAGTATGTAGGGAAGAGTGAAAGTAAGTGAGAGAAGAAGGTGGGGTAAGTGGAGATTCTGTGGGACCCACTGATCCTGAGGGGGTTAGAAAATTCGAGTTTTCTACCCCCTTGTGGGCGTTGAACGCCCAGCTCTTGCTCCTGGCTGGTGTTCAATGCCAGCTCTATGCTCCATTTGGGGCGTTGAACGCCCATTAGGGTGCTCCTCCCTGGCGTTCAATGCCAGGTCTCTGCTTCTTGGCTGGCGTTCAACGCCAGCAATGTGCTTCCTGACTGGCGTTCAATGCCAGCAAGGTCTCTGGTCCAGGGAGTTCTGTTTCCAGCTCTGATTGTTTTTGTTTCTGTTATAATTTCTGCACATGATCATAAACTTAAAAAAATATAAAAATTAAACTGAAATAATAGAAATAAACTTAATGAAAAACAAAAAACATTAATTATTGATGGGTTGCCTCCCAACAAGCGCTTCTTTAACGTCACTAGTATAACGGTTAGCTCCTTACAGAGATGGATAAGGGCTCAGAATTTTGCCCCTTACAGTGAACTTCTTGCCTATGCTCTCATAGATGAGCTCCACATGCTCTAGAGATAGGATCTTGTTCCCTGTGTGTGGAATGACTGGATTGTCAGTGAAGACAACTCTCATGCCAGGTGAGAGGCCTTCAGTGGGGATCTTTTTGTCCCTCCAGCCTTTAGGTACTTTCTTCTTAGTACCTTTATTCTTAGTGCTTGATGATGGCTTTCTAACACCAAACTTAGAATTGGTGTCTGGGGGCTCTCTATAACTCTGAACTGTAAGAGAAGGTTGGAACACCAGGTGTTGCACAACTGTTTCTTTTTTATCAGAGGGAGAGTTAGGGTCAGGAATCTTGAACAAAATGTGGTCTTCCCATAACTGTAGAATAAGCTCTCCCTTTGCTACATCAATGATGGCATTGGAAGTGGCTAAGAAGGGTCTTCCAGATGATGGATTCATCCTCTTCCTCCGTAGTATCCAAGATTATGAAATCTTCAGGGATGTAAAGGTTCTCAACCTTTACTAAGGCATCCTCTACACGACCATAGGCCTTTTTCATTGACTTGTCTACCATCTCTAGTGAGATTCTTGTAGCTTGTACCTCAAAGATTCCCAACTTCTCCATTAGAGAAAGTGGCATAAGGTTTATGCTTGTTCCTAAGTCACACAGAGCCTTCTCAAAGGTGATGATGCCTATGGTGCAAGGAATCAGGAAACATTCGGGATCTGGCAGCTTCTGAGGTAGTTTCTGCAAAACCAAGGCATTAAGCTCCTTGGTTAGCACTAGAGGTTCTTCCTCAAATGGTTCTGTTTCAAACAACTTGGAATTCAGCTTTATGAGAAGTCCTAGGTACCGAGCAACTTTCTCTTCCCTGGTTTTCTCTTCCTTATTAGAGGAAGAGTGATCCTCATAATCCATGATTTGCAATAAGGCATTCCAGGGAACTTCTATAGTCTCCTCAGGAGCCTTAGTTGCCTTCAATTCTTCAATAGGAAAGCCTTGAGCTGTCGTTGAATGCCCAACTGCCTTATTTCTGGCATTCAACGCCAGCTTTTGTACCTCTTTGGGCGTTGAACGCCTGGTAAGGCCTTCCTTATTGGCGTTCAACGCCAGTAATGGGGCTGCTTTGGGTGTTGAACGCCCAGTAAGGCCTTCCTTACTGGCGTTCAATGCCAGATCATCCCCTTCAGATTCGGCCTCAATGTCCACTGTGATGGCTTTGTACTCTTCTCTTGGGTTCACTTCAGTGTTACTAGGAAGAGTGTTAGGAAATGTCTCAGGGATTTTCTTGATCAGTTGGCCAACTTGTACCTCCAGATTTCTGATGTTGGACCTAGTTTCTATTATGAAACTGTGAATGATCTTAGAGAGTTCAGAGACTATGGTTGCTAAGTCAGAAAGGCTCTGCTTAGAAGTCTCCATGTTTTGCTGAGAAGATGGAAATGGTGGTCTGTTGTTAAACCTATTCTGGGTTCTTCCACCTTGATTATTGTTGAACCTTGCTAAGGCTTCTGTTGATCCTTCCATGAGAGGTTAGGATGATTTCTCCATGAGGATTTGTATGTGTTTCCATAGAGTTCTCCCATGTAATTCACCTCTTCCATCATGGTTTGATTTGGATCATAGGCATCTCTATCAAAGGAGGTGTCTTGAGTGCTGCTAGTTGCAGCTTGCACTCAAGTCAAATGCTGAGAGATCATATTGACCTATTGGGTCAAGATCTTGTTCTGAGCCAATATGGCATTTAGAGTGTCAACTTTCAAGACTTCTTTCTTCTGAGCTACCCCATTTTTCACAGGGTTTCTCTCAGAAGTATACATGAACTGGTTGTTTGCAACCATTTCAATGAATTTCTGTGCCTCTGTGGGCATTTTTTTCAAGGGGAGTGATCCACCTGCAGAATGATCCAAAGACATTTTGGACATCTGAGATAGACCATCATAGAAGATACCTAGGATAGTCCATTCTGAGAGCATGTTAGGAGGACATCTCCTGATCAGTTGCTTGTATCTTTTCCAAGATTCATTGAGGGATTCACCCTCTTTTTGTCTGAAAGTTTATACTTCCACCTTGAGCTTGCTCATCTTTTGAGGTGGAAAGAACTTGGCCAAGAAAGCATTGACCAAGTTTTTCCAAGAGTCTAGACTTTCTTTAGGTTGAGAATCCAACCATATCCTAGCTCTGTCTCTAACAGCAAAAGGGAAAAGCATAAGCCTGTAGACCTTATGATCCACTCCATTGGTCTTAACAGTATACAGATTTGCAAGAATTCAGATAAGAATTGATGTGGATCTTCTAGTAAAAGTCAATGAAATTTGTAATTCTGTTATATTAGAGAGACTAACTGAGGCTTAAGCTCAAAGTTATTTGCTCTAATGGCAGGTATGGAGATACTTCTTCCATAGAAGTCAGAGGTGGGTGCAGTGAAGTCACCAAGAACCTTCCTTGCATCTCCTCTATTATTCTATTTGGCTTCTATGCTTGTGTTCTCTGTTTCTTGTTCAAAAAGTTCTGTGAGGTCACTTCTGGAGTGTTGTGCTTTAACTTCTTGTAAACGCCTCCTTAAGATCCTCTCAGGTTCAGGATCAGGATCAAAGAGAGGTTCTTTATCTCTGTTCCTGCTCATAAACAAGAAAGGAAAAGAATGGGAGCACTATGTCAAAGGATAGAGAACTCCTTGTGAGATGTGAAGAAGAAAGAAGAATGAACATAGAGAGAAGAGAAGAAGAATTCAAATAAAGGGGGTAAAGAATTCGAAAATTAGGAAATAAAAAGTGAAACTAGAATTAAAATATTTTTATTTTTATTTTATTTATTTATTTAATTTTAAAAACAAAAAGGAAATTAAAATCTAATTAACTAAAAAGATTTGAAAATTAAAAGGTGATTTTTGAAAAAGAAGAGAGAGAAAGAACTGAGAAGTTTTCGAAAATAGAAGAGAGAGAAATTAGTTAGGATGTTTTGAAAAAGAAGAGAGAGAAAACAAGTAACTAATTAAGAAAGATTTGAAATTAAGATAAGATAGGGGATTTGAAAAAGATTTGATTTTAAAATTTAAAATTTGAAAAGATAATATAAAAATTTAAAAAGATTTGAAAAAAAACAAGATTTAATTTTGAATTTTGAAATTGGAATAAGATAAGATAAAAATTTGAAAATGAGTTTGAAAAGATAAGATATGGTGAAGATTTGAAAAAGATATGAAAAGATAAGATTTGAAATTTTAAATTTTAAATTTTGAAATTGAGTTTTTAAAATTTGAATTTTGAAAGAAGATAAGATACGGTTTTTTTTTTAAATTTAAAGAAAGATAAAAAGATAAGATAAAGATTTGAAAAAGATATGAAAAGATAAGATTTAAAATTTAAAATTTGACTTTACTAACAAGAAAACACTAAACTTTAAAAATTTTTAAATCAAAATAAAAAAGAAAACAAGATTTTTGAAAATTGTTAATAAAGATAAAAAGAGATATTTTTTATTTTTTGAATTAATGAAAAAAGAGAAAAACAACTAAAAGACACCAAACTTAAAATTTTTAAATCAAAAGATACTAGTTTTCGAAAATTATGAAGAAAAACACCAAAGGACAACAAACCTAAAAATTTTAAGATCAAAACAAGTAAAGATACAAGAACAACTTGAATACCAAGAAGAACACTGAAGAACAAATTCGAAAATTTAAAGGAAACAAAGAACACACAAAGGACACCAAACTTAAGAACTGACACTAGACTCAAACAAAAGACAATATTTTTGAAAATTTTTTGAAAAAGAAACAAGAAAATTTGAAACTTTAACAAGAACAAGAACAAAAGACTCACACAAAAGACAAAGATTAATAAAGAAAAGAAAACAAAAGACACAAAACAAAATAGTAAAAAGTACCTAATCTAAGCAACAAGATAATCCAGTAATTTGTCAAATCTGAACAATCCCCAGCAATGACGGAGGAAAAATGCCGGTAAAGAATTTCTTAATAAAATCGCGTTGCAAGTATAGTTCTAAACCAACAAAGAATCCTCGGTCAATGTTTAAATTGTTTGTCACAAGTACAAACCCCAATAAAAATAAACCGAAGTATTCAAACCTCGGGTCATCTCTCAAGAAATTGCAGGGAAGTGTATTTGTTATTGGTTATGACGTACTTCTTTTTGGGGTTTTGAAATATGGAACAAGAAAATATAAATAGCAAGAAAGTAAGAAAAACTCAAATGGTAAAAAGGTCTTGGCAAGGGTTAATGGTTAAGGATCTCTATCCTTGTCACTAACCATAATATGATAGTTGTAGGGATCAATCTCATTTAGTCATCCTCTAACAATTGAAGGAAGGTCAAATGAGCTTCATCAATCCCAATCCATAAGTCCTAGCCACTCATTAATCGAATTAGTGAAAGCTAGTGTCAATGGACATCAACCATCAATCATTTGGGCATTAGCAACTCAAGGTCATCCAAGTTACCAACCCAAGCCAAGAATATAAAAATCTACTCTATAGCTAAAAGAGACATTTTATTAAACACATAGAATGCAATAAAGAGAAACATCATAAAATGCAAGAATTAATAAAAGCTATAACTAACACAAGCAAGAAAGCAATAAGAGAAACCAAGGCAAACATAAAAAAAAGATTGGAAACATAAAATTGCATTAAAAAGAAAATTAAAAGTAACACAAGAGTTCATAAACTAAATGGAAAAAATAAAGGAATCAATAAGAGAAGTAGATAACTAAAGTGCTAGAACAAATAAAAGTAAGAGATGACTAAATTAAAATAAGACTGAAACTAAAACCTAAGGAGAAATTGGAAGAAGAAATCCTAAACCTAGAGAGAGGAGAGAGCCTCTCTCTCTAGAATTCTACATCTAAAACCTAAAAATTGTGAATGAATGAAAAGTGAATGGAATGATTCCAATCTAGCTCTACTCTGTAGCCTCTTGCTCCATTTTCAGGCCTAAAACTGGGTCAAAAGCAGCCCAGAAATCGCCCCCAGCATTTTCTCGTAACTGAGGCACGTGACGATTGTCACGCGTACACGTCGTCCATGCGTGCGCATCGAAGCCAGCTTCTCAAATCTCCAAATTCTTGTGTTATTTCCACTTTTGCATGCTTCCTTTCCATCCTTTAAGCCATTCCTGCACTATAAAACCTAAAAACGCTTAACACACATATCACGGCATCGAATGGTAATAAGAGAAGATTAAAAATTAGCAATTTTAAGGCCAAAGAAGCATATTTTCAATTACAGCACAAAATTAGGAAGAAAACTTAAGAATATGCAATTTACATGAATAAGTGGGAGAATAATTGACAAAATCCACTCAATTCAATACAAAATAAACCATAAAATAGTGGTTTATCAAGCAACGGCACCTAAATCTTAGTGCACGAAATTGACTCCGCAATATTCGCACAGATAGACTAGCAAGTGCACTGGGTCGTCCAAGTAATACCTCAGGTGAGTGAGGGTCCAAGTAATACTTTGTAGATCTTAGTCAGGCAATTCGAAAAGATGATAGTTGTTGTGAAAAATGCATAAAACAGATAAATAAATAAAATGTTACTAGATATATGTGAAATCAGTGATGAGAGAACGGTTGAGGCTTCAGAGATGCTTTTTCCTTCTAGATTAACTTTTCTCACCATCTACTCCAATGTCTGATGATTCATTTCAAGTCAGGATATATATGATTAACGCTGGATCAGCGGTCATTAATCTCCTCTGCTTCGGATCAAACTCTGAGTCAGCAGTCATCCAATCTGAACAGGGGTGAAGCTCTAGCAGTTCATTCCCTTGGTGATCCTACTCAAAGCGCCACAGACAAGGTCGGATCTTCTGGATCAGAGAATGCTGCCTTTTTGGATTCTAGCCTATACAACAAAGTCCCTAACCACTTTGCACCTCGGCTGAACTGATGTCTCGAGAGGTCCCAAATGAAGCCGTGGATTAGCCGTCTAAGAGATGTATAATCAAGCTTGTGGTTCAATACTATCCAGTCAAGACTCGCCAGAACCCATGTAGAATGAGGATGATTGTCACAGGTCATCTGATTCATAAGGTTAAAGAACGAAGATACATTTTAGAATAGAATCAAGCATAGGCTGAAGTAGACTAGTGATATTATTAATTCATAAGAATCAGCAGAACTCCTAACGTTAACCATAGGAGGTTAGTGACTCATAGCTTACAGAAAAGTAATGTAAAACGTGTAGAGTGGCCAAGAGCTCCTAACAAGGGTGAACTCTTGTCTATATATACTAATCTAATAACTAAATATTACAAAAATAGGGTAGAATAGTCTTTTAGTGTGAAAATCCACTTCTGGGGCCCACTTGGTGAGTGTTTGGGCTGTGCTAGGGATGACTCCACGTGCTTGTACCCTTCTTGGGCATTGAACGCCAGCTTTGGACTCCTTTTTGGGTGTTGGACGCCAGCTACTCCCTTTTGGGCGTCCAACGCTAGGAAGAGGTTGAAGAACTGGTGTTGAACGCCAGCTTTGGACCTTCATTTCCAGAATAAAGTATAGACTATTATATATTGCTGTAAAGCCCTGGATGTTAGCTTTCCAAGGCCATTGAGAGTGTGCCATTTGGATTTTTGTAGCTCCGAAAATGATCCTTTGAGTGCACGGAGGTCAAAATCTGACAACATCTGCAGTCCTTTCTCTGTCTCTGACTCAGACTTTTCCAAAGCTCCTCAATTTCAGCCAGAAATTCTCTGAAATCATCATAAAATGTAACAACTTAAAGTAGAATCCAAAAATGTGAATTTTGCACTAAACCTTTGAAAATATAATAAAACTTAAACAAAACATAACTAAAACTATATGAAAATGATGCCAAAAGCGTATAAAATATCCACTCATCACCCCCACTTTGGTTTTATCAACCTCCATGAATTTAGTTGAGATTTGGTGTCTAAGAACTATATCTTATGTCACCATAAAATGACATGTTTTTGAATTCGAAACTAGATTTGTTTCTCGACACCTTCTCAAAACTAAGCATGTGTCAAATGTATCACCAAATATAGAAAAATCATCCATAAATACCTCCATAAATTTTTCTACCTTTGAAAAGTGGCGAGTACATTGCACAACCCGTAAGGCATTCGATGGTAGGCAGAAACTCCTTTGGGGAATGTGAAAGCTTTCTTTTCTTGATCGATAGGATCAACCGCAATTCGGTTGTATCTATCCAAGAAACAGTAAAATGCATGGCCAGCTAGTCTCTCCTGCATTTGATCAATGAATGGTAAAGGAAAGTAATCCTTCCTAGTTGAAATGTTAAGCCTTCGATAGTTAATGCACATTGATGAACCGAATATTCTTATGCCGGTTAGAAATTAACAATGAATCCAATCGTGAGTATAGTCCAACCAACACACAAATATCGCATCAAACAATTCTAAAATCTATGACCGAGAGTATTGATCCCGGGTCATTCTCCCTACGAATTGCCTTAGAATGCATATCATTGATTAGGAAAGCTTTTATGGTTTTGAGAATTGGTGCAAGAATTCAAGCTAACAAAAGCAAATGACAATTAATTGAGATAAAGGCCTTGGCTAAGGGTAAGCATTGGAAGTTCCATCATTATAGTTTCCTTCAATTATGATAAGAATTGATTATTGCTTCACTTAGTTAACCCCCTAACAATGGAGGAAAGTCAAATGAGAGTAACTAACTTAAGTCATAAGTCCTAGTCTCACCCTAGGAAAGTCTAGCTTTAGTGCACTCCAAGTCAATTAGCAACTCTCAATTCACAATCTACAATTAATATCCACTATTCAAGTGTCTCCAATAACTTAACCCCTAAGCTAAGTAAGAGAAATTTACTCCATAGCTAGGGTTGTCATTATCACAAACAATTGGTAGGCAATCATAGAAGACATGATGTAATTGAGTGAAGAAAATTGAATTAAAGCTATCTAATCCAAACAATCATCAACAGTCAAGCAATTGATTGAAATTACACAATTCATTAATCCAAATCTAAAGTAACAAAGTCAAACAAATCTAGATCTAAGAGACTGAATCAAAAGAACATCAATTAAGAGTAGAAGAAGAGTAGATCTATGAATTGGCAATGGATCTCACCAAGAAATCCAAGGAGAATTGCAATAGAAGAAGTGAAATTCTAGAGAGAAGTTGGAGTTTCTCTCTCTAAAAACAAAATGTAACTAACTCTCTAAAATATCTCCTATTATGACTAATTGTCCTAACACTCCTAATCCTTGGTCTTCTTAAGCTTTTCCCTCCAAAATTCTGCTCCAAAACAGGGATTGGGACTCCTTGAAATCGCTGGTCACGTATTTTGATTAAAAAATCACGTGCGTCCATCGACGCGTACGCGAACGATATGCGTAGCGTCCCTGGGGTCTTTTGCGATCTGCACGTAGGCGTATGGTGCGCGCGAGCGTCATAGGAAATATGGCCAAGCCATATAAGTGTGCCGGCTCCTCGCTCGGCTCTACTGCGCTGGCTCTGGATGCACGCATCCATGCGTACGCACAAGGTGCGCGTGCGCGTGCATGTCCAAACTTCAAATCTTCAATTTATTCCATGCTCCTTCCATTCATGCATGCTTCCTT
Source organism: Arachis hypogaea (assembly GCF_003086295.3). Taxonomy (NCBI): domain Eukaryota; kingdom Viridiplantae; phylum Streptophyta; class Magnoliopsida; order Fabales; family Fabaceae; genus Arachis; species Arachis hypogaea. The sequence continues at coordinate 82,550,030 of NC_092046.1, read as the reverse complement.
CACTCCTCTTAGCCATTTTTTCCCTATAACTTCTGAAACCACTTAACAAACAGATCAAGGCATCGAATGGTAATAGAGGAGGATCACAATATATCAATTTTGATGCAAAAGAAGCATACTTTCATCTATGAGGTAAAATGGGGAAAGGAACACAAAATCACGCAGTTTTATATGAATAAGTGTGGAGGATCATTGATAAAACTCTTAAATCTATACATGATAAACCCTAAAAATGGGGTTTTTCAATCTCTCCACACTTAAAGTGTAGCATGTCCTCATGCTAAAGGAAAGCAAAAGAGCAAAGGATCACAAGGGAGTAGGACTCATGGAATGCAATCTACCTATGTGAATGCAACTAGGGTGTATGCTACTATCTACTTGGTCAAGAGCAATTCAATCTTCCTAGAGCATATATATATATATGCACATAGGGCAAGATGATGGGCAATGTATGAACTCTACCAATTCTAGTCGTCGAAGTGAAATATGCATAGCTTGCATAAAGAACGCTCGCGAGAGCCGGGAACAAGGAATTGAGCTTCGAACCCCTCACCGGAAGTATTTGCACTCTATTCGCTCGGTGTATGGGGTTAATCACTTAATCCTCCCCTACTTCATGCTCTTCCAAAATTTGTTCTTTCTCTAACAATCGACAATTGTTCTATGCATGCATACATATATCATGAGGTCTTTCCTTAGGTTGTAATGGGGTTGGGGTTAAGGTAGGTGGTGCACGAATTACGAATCACGCTTTTCACAACTCGTACCACTAACCAGCAAGTGCACTGGGTCGTCCAAGTAATACCTTACGTGAGTAAGGGTCGAATCCCACGGAGATTGTTGGTTTGAAGCAATCTATGGTTATCTTGTAAATCTTAGTCAGGAAGTCAATTATGTTTATCAGTTGATTTGTAAATAAACAAGAGAGCATAAATTAAAGATTACTTGTTATGAAGTAATGGAGAATATGTTGGAGTTTTGGAGATGCTTTGTCTTCTGAATCTCTGCTTTCCTCTGTCTTCTGATTCACGCACGCACGTCCTCCTATGGCAAGCTGTGTGTAGGTGGATCACCGTTGTCAATGGCTACCATCCATCCTTCCAGTGAAAAGATTCCCAATGCGCTGTCACCGCACGGCTAATCATCTGCAGGTTCTCAATCGTGCCGGAATAGGATCTGCTATCCTTTTGCGTCTGTCACTACGCCCAACACTCGTGAGTTTGAGGTTCGTCACAGTCACTCAATCATTGAATCCCACTCGAAATACCACAGACAAGGTTTAGACTTTCCGGATTCTCATGAATGCCGCCATCTGTTCTAGCTTATACCCCGAAGATTCTGATCAAGGAATCTAAGAGATACTCATTCAATCGGATATAGAACGGAGGTGGTTGTCAGGCACACGTTCATGGTATGAGGAAGGTGATGAATGTCACGGATCATCACCTTCATCACAGTTAAGCGCGAATGAACATCTTAGATAGGAACAAGCGTGTTTGAATGGAAAACTGAAATACTTGCATTAATTCATCGAGACACAGCAGAGCTCCTCACCCCCAACAATGGGGTTTAGAGACTCATGCCGTCAGAGAATACAAAATTCAGATCTAAAAATGTCATGAGGTACCAAATAAGTCTCTAAAAGTTGTTTAAATACTAAACTAGTAGCCTAGGTTTACAAAAAATGAGTAAACTATGATGGATGATGCAGAGATCCACTTCTGGGGCCCACTTGGTGTGTGCTGGGCTGAGACTTAAGTAATTCACGTGCAGAGGCCATTTGTGGAGTTGAACACCAGTTTTTATGCCAGTTTGGGCGTTCAACTCCAGCTTTTGATCCTTTTCTGGCGCTAGACGCCAGAATTGGGCAGAGAACTGGCGTTGAACGCCAGTTTACGTCGTCTATCCTTATGCAAAGTATAGACTATTATATATTGCTGGAAAGCCCTGGATGTCTACTTTCCAACGCAATTGGAAGCATGCCATTTCGAGTTCGGTAGCTCCAGAAATTCCACTTTGAGTGCAGGGAGGTCAGAATCCAACAGCATCAGCAGTCCTTTTTCAGCCTGAATCAGATTTTTGCTCAGCTCCTTCAATTTCAGTCAGAAAAGTACCTGAAATTACAGAAAAACACAAAACTCATAGTAAAGTCCAGAAATATGAATTTTTCCTAAAAACTAATGAAAATAGACTAAAAACTAACTAAAACATACTCAAAACTATATGAAATTAACCCCAAAAAGCGTATAAAATATCCGCTCATCACAACACCAAACTTAAACTGTTGCTTGTCCTCAAGCAACTAGATAAATAAAATAGAAGACTAATAGGTTGAGAAGCAATAATATCTCAGAGTTTTTGATTGAAGCTCAGATTCTAATTAGATGAGCGGGACTAGTAGCTTTTTGCTTCTGAACAGTTTTGGCATCTCACTTTATCCATTGAAGCTCAGAGTGATTGGCATCTATAGGAACTTAGAATTCAGATAGTGTTATTGATTCTCTTAGTTCAGTGTGATGATTCTTGAACACAGCTTCTTTATGAGTCTTGGCCGTGGCCCTAAGCACTTTGTTTTCCAGTATTACCACCGGATACATAAATGCCACAGACACATAACTGGGTGAACCTTTTCAGATTGTGACTCAACTTTGCTAAAGTCCCCAATTAGAGGTGTCCAGAGTTCTTAAGCATACTCTTCTTTTTGCTTTGGACCTTGACTTTAACCGTTCAGTCTCAAGTTTTCACTTGACACCTTCACGCCACAAGCACATGGTTGGGGACAGCTTGGTTTAGCCGCTTAGACCAGGATTTTAGTCCTTTAGGCCCTCCTATCCACTGATGCTCAAAGCCTTGGGATCCTTTTCATTTGCCCTTGCCTTTTGGTTTTAAGGGTTATTGGCTTTTTCTGCTTGCTTTTTCTCTCTTTTTTTTTCTGCAAGCTTTGTTCTTTGCTGCTTTTTCTTGCTTCAAGAATCATTTTTATGATTTTTCGGATTATCAATAACATGTCTCATGTTCATCATTCTTTCAAGAACCAACATATTTAACAGTCTTAAACAACAAATTCAAAAGACATATGCACTGTTCAAGCATTCATTCAGAAGACAGAAATCATTGCCACCACATTTAACTAATTAGAATTTCTCTTATTAAAACTCAAAATTTTATTGCCTCTTATTCAAAAGATCTACTACTTTATTCATGTTTGCTGATGATGAGAAAAATAAACTATAGCTTAATTGGAGATAAAATCAAAATAGATACTAATTACTACTATATGACTCCTAAGGTAAACTTCTATAAGGACACTGTCACAGAGTTAAGGCAGAAATTGGAAATTAACAACCTTTATTCTGGGGGAACGGGGGTTCCTCTGATCCTTGGGGTGCTTGGTCCTACAAGAGAAGACTTTTGGCGCTTCAATTCCCTTAAGTCACGTCCTTGCTCCTCTTGTTCTTTAAACATATAGGTCAGCATTTGACTGTGTTCCTTCTGTTCTTTTATTATTTGCTCCATGGCTTCCCGTATTTTGGTAACAGACGTCTCAAGATACTCTCAGTATTCAGATTAAGGGATCTCTGGGAGGAATTCCTGTGCTCTCTTCTTGATGGGATCCTCCTGTGCTTGTTGTTTTTCCATTGATGCTTTGGTAATAGGCTTCTCAATTGGGATATACTCAGTTATTCCCATCCTTACTCCAGCGTCCTTGCAGAGCAGAGAAATCACGCTTGGATAAGCCAACCTGGCCTCTTTAGAATTTTTGTTAGCAATTTTGTAGAGTTCAGTTGAAATCAGCTGATGAACCTCCACTTCCTTTCCCATCATAATGCAATGGATCATCACTGCTCTTTTAACTGTGACTTTACGGTTGCTAGTGGGCAACAGAGAACGCCCAATGAAGTCCAGCCATCCTTTGGCGACTGGTTTGAGATCCTCTCTCTTGAGTTGATTTGGGACACGCTTTGTGTTGGTAGTCCACCTGGCTCCAGGGATACATATGTCCTCTAGAATCTTATCCAGGTCAATGTCTGCTCTCATCATCCTCCTGTTGAAGGAGTCTGGATCATCCTTTAGCTGAGGTAGCTTTAAGATCTCTCTGATCTTGTCAGGGGTGGTATGAACAATCTTTCCTCTGACCATGGTCCGAAATTCATAGAAGGCAGTTCCAGATAGTTTTTGCTTGTCAGTCTGCCACATATTAGCATAGAACTCCTGGACCATGTTCCTTCCCACTTTCGTTTCAGGATTAGCTAGGACTTCCCAGTTCCTGATTCGAATTTGCTCCTGGATCTCCGGATATTCATCTTCTTTCAGATCGAATCTAACTTCCGGGATCACTGATCTCAGACCCATTACTTTAAGATAATGGTTTGAATGTTCTTTAGATAAGAACTTCCCTTGATTCCAAAGTGGTTTTGGAACGCTCTCTTTCTTGCCTCTTGGAGTGGGTTGTTTTCCTTTAGGAGCCATGATCTTAGTGATCTCGGATAAACACACCAAACTTAGAGGTTTGCTTGTCCTCAAGCAAAAGAAAAGAAAGGAGAGGGATAGAAGGAGAGCTAGGTGCAATTGTTGATGGAGGAGGAGGGAGGCCGAACCCAAATTTAAAGGGATGGGGGGTGGGTTTTCGAAAAATTGGAAAAGATAAGATAAAAAGATTGAGTTGAAAAAGATAAGCTAGAAGATATAGTTTAATTTTGAAAAGATATGATAGATTTTTGAAAAAGATAAATCTGAATTTTTGAAAAAGATAATATGGAGATTTGAAAAAGATATGGATTAGTTGAAAAGATTTTAGAGTGAAAAAGATAGATTTGTTTTCAGAAAAGATTTGAAAAGAGTTGGATTGAATTTGAAAAGATGGATTTTTAGAATTTAAGGATTTTAGAAATCAGGGTTCTTAACATGTTCATGTAAAAATCATGCATTGAAACATAAAATTTGAAATTAGAATGGAAATACGTGTAGAAAAATGGATTTGGCTCCTCCTTGCTATCCTGGCGTTTGAACGCCCAAACACTGCTTGTTTTGGGCGTTCAGTGCCCAAATGCTGCTCTCCTGGGCGTTCAACGCCCAGTGGGTGCCCATTTCTGGCGTTGAACGCCCAGATTGCTACCATTACTGGCGTTCAGCGCCCAGTGGATGCCCATTTTGGGCGTTGAACGCCCAAAATGCACTTTTACTGGCGTTTTCTTGCCAGTGAGCTCTTTTTCTCTGTTTTGTGTGCCGAGGTCTTCTGTAAATGATTATTTACCTTGTTATCAATGAACTCTATACAAACAAATAAAAATAAAAATAGAAATAGGGCAACATGCTTAGAGGATTGTTGCCCCATGGCTGGGTTGCCTCCCAGCAAGCACTTCTTTATTGTCTTTAGCTGGACCTTGCTGAGCTTTTAATCTAGCTTCAGCCTTGAGCATTCTTGCTCAATGTTGCCTTCAAGATAATGCTTGATTCTCTGTCCATTGACAATGAACTTCTTATCAGAATCAATATCTTGAAGCTCCACATAACCATATGGTGATACACTTGTAATCACGTATGGTCCCCTCCACCGGGATTTCAATTTCCCGGGGAATAGCCTGAGTCTAAAGTTAAACAACAAAACCTTCTGTCCTGGTTCAAAGATTCTAGATGATAGCTTTCTGTCATGCCACTTTTTTGATTTTTCTTTATAAAGCTTGGCGTTTTCGAAAGCTGTGAATCTGAATTCCTCTAGCTCATTTAGCTGGAGCAATCGTTTTTCTCCTGCTAGTTTGGCATCAAAGTTTAGGAATCTGGTTGCCCAGTAGGCCTTATGTTCCAGTTCCACGGGCAGGTGACACGCCTTACCATACACGAGTTGATATGGAGATGTTCCTATAGGAGTCTTGAATGCTGTCCTGTAGGCCCACAGAGCATCATCCAAGCTCCGTGCCCAATGCTTTCTACGGGTACTTACTGTCCGTTCCAGGATTCTCTTTAATTCTCTATTAGAGACTTCAGCTTGCCCATTGGTTTGTGGATGATATGGAGTGGCTATCTTGTGGCGAATTCCATATCGAACCATGGCAGAGTAAAGCTGTTTATTGCAGAAGTGAGTGCCCCCATCACTGATTAGTACTCTAGGGACACCAAACCTGCTAAAGATATGTTTCTGGAGGAACTTCAGCACTGTTTTAGTATCATTGTTGGGTGTGGCAATAGCCTCAACCCATTTTGATACATAGTCAACTGCCACCAGAATATAAGTGTTTGAGTATGATGGTGGGAAAGGTCCCATGAAGTCAATTCCCCATACGTCAAACAACTCAATTTCCAAGATTCCTTGTTGAGGCATGGCGTAACCATGAGGCAGATTACCAGCTCTTTGGCAACTGTCACAATTACGTACAAACTCTCGGGAATCTTTATAGAGTGTGGGCCAATAGAAGCCACATTGGAGGACCTTGGTGGCTGTTCGCTCACCTCCGAAATGGCCTCCATATTGAGATCCGTGGCAATGCCACAGGATCCTCTGTGCTTCTTCTCTAGGCACACACCTACGGATAATTCCGTCTCTGCACATCTCTTAAAGAGATAAGGTTCATCCCACAAGTAGTATTTTGCATCAGTAATTAATTTCTTCTTTTGTATCCTGTTGTACTCCTTGGGTATGAACCTTGCAGCTTTATAGTTTGCAATATCGGCAAACCATGGTGCTTCTTGAATGGCAAATAAATGCTCATCAGGAAACGTCTCAGAGATCTCAAGAAAGGGGAGGGACGTCCCTTCCACTGGCTCTATCCGGGACAGATGATCAGCCACTTGGTTCTTTGTCCCTTTTCTGTCTCTTATTTCTATATCAAATTCTTGCAGAAGCAATACCCATCTAATGAGCCTGGGTTTTGAATCCTGCTTTGTGAATAGATATTTAAGAGCAGCATGGTCAGTACACACAATCACTTTTGATCCTACTAAGTATGATCTGAACTTGTCAATGGCGTAAACCACTGCAAGTAGTTCTTTTTCTGTGGTTGTGTAATTTTTCTGGGCATCACTTAGAACGCGACTGGCATAATAAATGACATGCAGAAGCTTGTCGTGCCTCTGTCCCAATACTGCACCAATGGCATGATCACTAGCATCACACATTTGCTCAAATGGTAATGTCCAGTCTGGTACAGAGATGATTGGTGCTGTGACCAGCTTAGCTTTCAGCGTTTCAAACGCTTGCAGGCACTCTGTGTCAAACACAAATGGTGTGTCAGCAGCTAGCAGATTGCTTAGAGGTTTTGCGATTTTTGAAAAATCCTTTATAAACCTCCTATAGAATCCTGCATGCCCCAGAAAGCTTCTGATTGCCTTAACATTGGCAGGTGGTGGTAATTTTTCAATTACCTCTATTTTTGCTTGATCCACCTCTATTTCCTTGTTTGAGATTTTATGCCCAAGAACAATTCCTTCAGTCACCATGAAGTGACACTTTTCCCAGTTTAAAACTAGGTTGGTTTCTTGGCATCTTTTCAGAACAAGTTTCAGGTGATCAAGACATGAGCTGAATGAGTCTCCATATACTGAGAAGTCATCCATGAAGACTTCCAGAAATTTTTCCACCATATCAGAGAAAATAGAGAGCATGCATCTCTGGAAGGTTGCAGGCGCATTACATAGCCCAAATGGCATCCTTCTATAAGCAAACACTCCGGATGGACATGTGAATGCTGTTTTCTCTTGATCCTGGGGATCTACTGTAATCTGGTTATAGCCTGAGTAGCCATCCAAAAAGCAGTAATAATCATGACCTGCTAGTCTTTCTAGCATCTGGTCTATGAATGGTAAAGGAAAATGATCCTTTCTGGTGGCTGTATTGAGCCTTCTGTAGTCAATACACATGCGCCACCCTGTAACTGTTCTTGTAGGAACCAGTTCATTTTTTTCATTATGAATCACTGTCATGCCTCCCTTTTTTGGGACGACTTGAACAGGGCTCACCCAGGGGCTATCAGAAATAGGATAAATAATCCCAGCCTCCAGTAATTTGGTGACCTCTTTCTGCACCACTTCTTTCATGGCTGGATTTATCCGCCTCTGTGGTTGCACCACTGGTTTGGCATTATCCTTCAATAAGATTTTGTGCATGCATCTAGCTGGGCTTATGCCCTTAAGGTCACCTATGGACCACCCAAGAGCTGTCTTGTGTGTCCTTAACACTTGAATAAGTGCCTCCTCTTCCTGTGAATTTAAAGCAGAGCTTATGATCACTGGAAAAGTGTCACCTTCTCCCAGAAATGCATATTTCAAGGATGGTGGTAATGGCTTGAGCTCGGATTTAGGAGGTTTTTCCTCTTTCAGAAGAAAGTTCAGAGGCTCTTTCATGTCCTCTGAATCCTCCAAATCAGGCTGAACATCTTTAAAGATGTCTTCCAACTCTGATTCGAGACTCTCAGCCATGTTGATCTCTTCTACCAAAGAGTCAATAAGATCAACTTTCATGCAGTCTGTTGATGTGTCTGGATGCTGCATGGCTTTGACAGCGTTCAACTTAAACTCATCATCATTGACTCTCAGGGTTATTTCCCCCTGTTGGACGTCAATGAGGGATCGTCCAGTTGCTAGGAAGGGTCTTCCTAGAATGAGAGTAGCACTCTTGTGCTCCTCCATTTTCAGTACAACAAAGTCAGTGGGAAAGGCGAATGGCCCAACTCTGACAATCATGTCTTCAATCACGCCTGATGGGTATTTAGTAGAACCATCAGCAAGTTGGAGACATATCCGGGTTGGTTTAACTTCTTCAGTTAAGCCAAGCTTTCTGATAGTGGATGCAGGTATTAGGTTGATGCTTGCCCTAAGATCGTATAAAGCTGTCTTGGTGCAATTACCTTCTAATATGCATGGTATCAGAAAACTCCCAGGGTCTTTAAGCTTTTCAGGAAAGCTTTTCAGAATGACTGCACTGCATTCTTCAGTGAGGAGAACTCTTTCTATTTCTCTCCAATCCTTCTTATGACTCAAGATCTCTTTCATGAACTTGGCATAAGAAGGTATTTGCTCAAGTGCTTCTGCAAATGGAAGCTTTATTTTAAGAGTCCTGAGATAATCTGCAAAGCGAGCAAATTGCTTATCCTGCTCCTCTTTCCGGAGTTTTTGAGGATAAGGTATCTTGGCTTTATATTCTTCAACCTTAGTTGCTGCAGGTTTATTGCCTACAGAAGTGGTTGAAGAAGCCTTTTTAGAGGGGTTGTTATCAGCATTTGTGTGTGTCTGATCCCTCACTGGCAATTGAGTGCCAGAGTTAGAAGCTGGAGTGAAACTGGACGCCAGCTCCTTGTCTGCTCCTGGCGTCTGAACGCCAGAACTGTGCCCATTTTGGGCGTTTAGCGCCAGATCTTGCCCATTTTGGGCGTTCAACGCCAGATCCTTGCCCATTTCTGGTGTTGAACGCCAGTCCTGCCTTGTTTCTGGCGTTGAACGCCAGTCCTGAGCATGGTCTGGGTGTTCAGCGCCAGCCTTCCACCAATTTTCTGGCGTTTCAGTTCCAGAATTACTTTTCCCTGGGCTCTTACTGTCCTCAGGTGAATTTTGTGTGGTTTGCTCATTTCTTAGCTTTTTGCTGCCTTGAGGTGGGGTATTTAATGTTTTCCCACTTCTTAGTTGAACTGCTTGGCATTCTTCTGCTATTTGCCTTGACAGCTGCTGCTTTGTTTGCTTAAACTGTTCGTCCATATGTATATTAGCCATCCTTGTCTCTTGTGACCTGTCTTTAAATTCGGCTAGCTGCTTTGTTAGAAAGTCCAATTGCTGATTGAATTCAGCAGCTTATTTTACAGGACTGAGTTCAGCAGTTACTGTTTTAACCTCTTCATTCATGGAAGGGTTGCTGCTTAGGTACAGATGCTGATTCATGGCAACTGTATCAATGTGCTCTTGAGCCTCTTTAATTGTCTTTCTCATGTGGATAGATCCACCAGCTGAGTAATCTAGAGACATCTGAGCTCCTTCTGCAAGCCCATATTAGAAGATGTCTAACTGAACCCACTCTGAAAACATTTCCGAGGGACATTTTTGTAGCATCTCTCTGTATCTCTCCCAGGCATCATAAAGAAATTCATTATCTCCTTGTTTAAAGCCTTGGATGTCCAGCCTTAGCTGTGTCATCCTTTTTGGAGGGAAATATTGATTCAGGAATTTTTCTGTCAGCTGTTTCCATGTCTTTATGCTGGCCTTAGGTTGGTTATTTAACCACCTCTTAGCTTGATCTTTTACAGCAAATGAAAAGAGTAATAGTCTGTAGACATCCTGATCTATTTCTTTATCATGTACTGTGTCAGCAATTTGTAAAAACTGTGCCAGAAACTCTGTAGGTTCTTCCTGTGGAAGACCGGAATACTGGCAACTTTGCTGCACCATGATAATGAGCTGAGGATTCAACTCAAAGCTACTGACTCCAATGGAGGGTATGCAGATACTACTCCCATATGAAGCAGTAGAGGGGTTAGAATATGACCCCAGAGTCCTCCTGGACTGTTCATTTCCACTTAGGTCCATGATGGAGAAAGGGAGATGATGTAAAATAGAAAAAATATTTTTATTTATTTATTTATATGTTTATTTCGAAAATAAAATAAATTAAAATAAAATAAATAAAAATTGAGTGAAGATTTTCGAAAAACTGAGGAGAGAGAAAGTGGTTAGGAGGTTTTGAAAAGGATATGATGATTTTGAAAAAAAAAGTTTTAAATTTTGAAATAAAAATCTGAATTTTAGAAATATATTTTGAAAATTTGTTTTTAAAATAGAGAGAAAAGATATTTTTGATTTTTAAGAGGAAAGAGAAAAACAATAAGATAGCACAAGATTTAAAATTTTTAGATCTAATGCTCCTTATTTTCGAAAAATTTTGAGAGAAAACACCAAGGAACACCAAACTTAAAATTTTTAGAAAACCAAACCAAAATTTTCGAAAATCAAGGAAAATCAACAGGAAAACACCAAACTTAAAGTTTGGCACAAAATTTAATAGAGAAAATATTGTTTTTGAAAAAGCTTTTAAAAAGAGTGTACCAAACTGCCACAGACTTAGACTAACGCTCTAGCCAATTGGGCAGTAAATGTAACACTTGTTTTAAAGAAGGATATTTTTAACCAAGAACAATAATAAGAGACTCTAAACCAAAAAGAAAAATTTTCCTAATCTAAGCAACAAAATAATCCGTCAGTTGTTCAAACACGAACAATCCCCGGCAACGGCGCCAAAAACTTGGTGCACGAATTACGAATCACGCTTTTCACAACTCGTACCACTAACCAGCAAGTGCACTGGGTCGTCCAAGTAATACCTTACGTGAGTAAGGGTCGAATCCCACGGAGACTGTTGGTTTGAAGCAATCTATGGTTATCTTGTAAATCTTAGTCAGGAAGTCAATTATGTTTATCAGTTGATTTGCAAATAAACAAGAGAGCATAAATTAAAGATTACTTGTTATGAAGTAATGGAGAATATGTTGGAGTTTTGGAGATGCTTTGTCTTCTGAATCTCTGCTTTCCTCTGTCTTCTGATTCACGCACGCACGTCCTCCTATGGCAAGCTGTGTGTAGGTGGATCACCGTTGTCAATGGCTACCATCCATCCTTCCAGTGAAAAGATTCCCAATGCGCTGTCACCGCACGGCTAATCATCTGCAGGTTCTCAATCGTGCCGGAATAGGATCTGCTATCCTTTTGCGTCTGTCACTACGCCCAGCACTCGTGAGTTTGAGGTTCGTCACAGTCACTCAATCATTGAATCCTACTCGGAATACCACAAACAAGGTTTAGACTTTCCAAATTCTCATGAATGCCGCCATCAGTTCTAGCTTATACCACGAAGATTCTGATCAAGGAATCTAAGAGATACTCATTCAATCGGATATAGAACGGAGGTGGTTGTCAGGCACACGTTCATGGTTTGAGGAAGGTGATGAATGTCACGGATCATCACCTTCATCACAGTTAAGTGCGAATGAACATCTTAGATAGGAACAAGTGTGTTTGAATGGAAAACTGAAATACTTGCATTAATTCATCGAGACACAGCAGAGCTCCTCACCCCCAACAATGGGGTTTAGAGACTCATACCGTCAGAGAATACAAAATTCAGATCTAAAAATGTCATGAGGTACCAAATAAGTCTCTAAAAGTTGTTTAAATACTAAACTAGTAGCCTAGGTTTACAAAAAATGAGTAAACTATGATGGATGATGCAGAGATCCACTTCTGGGGCCCACTTGGTGTGTGCTGGGCTGAGACTTAAGTAATTCACATGCAGAGGCCATTTGTGGAGTTGAACGCCAGTTTTTATGCCAGTTTGGGCATTCAACTCCAGCTTTTGATCCTTTTCTGGTGCTGGACGCCAGAATTGAGCAGAGAACTGGCGTTGAATGCCAGTTTACGTCGTCTATCCTTGTGCAAAGTATGGACTATTATATATTTCTGGAAATCCCTGGATGTCTACTTTCCAACGCAATTGGAAGCATGTCATTTCGAGTTCTGTAGCTCCAGAAAATCCACTTTGAGTGCAGGGAGGTCAGAATCCAACAGCATCAGCAGTCCTTTTTCAGCCTGAATTAGATTTTTGCTCAGCTCCTTCAATTTCAGTCAGAAAAGTACCTGAAATTATAGAAAAACACACAACTCATAGTAAAGTCCAGAAATATGAATTTTTCCTAAAAACTAATGAAAATAGACTAAAAACTAACTAAAACATACTCAAAACTATATGAAATTAACCCCAAAAAGCGTATAAAATATCCGCTCATCAGTAGGGTTATATATTTAGCTAAGTGGGCTAAAATTTGAATCCCTTGATTAACTTGAGCTTCCCACGTACCCTATATAACATCCTATACAATTATGTACTAACCTAACTACCCATTCCTCACTTTTTCACATGCTCATGCACTTACTTTTGATCATTACACATATGCATTGATTTATCTCTAAACCTTACTTTGGGGCATTTTGTCCCCTTTTATTGCTTTTCTCTTTTCTTTTTCTATACACAATATATATATATATATATATATATTTCTTCCTTTTTTTTCTTGTCTTTTCTCCTTCTCTTTTTTTTCCCTATACACATATGTGTATATATGTGTACATTTTTGTTTTTCAACTTTATACAAGAATGTCAATGCATAAGGTCTATACATTTAATCAACACATGAGTATGTATCCACTTCCCAATATTTTCAACAAAAACAACATGCTCTTATCTCAACCAATGCTCCCCCGTTTTCCCACACTTGAGTGGCACACACGCACTAGCCTAAGCTAATCAAGGATTCAAATAGGGACATTCATGGTTTTTTGCCTTTGGCTTGTGATGTGCTAAAATTAAGAATAAGCGGGTTAAGCGTAGGCTCAAAATTAGTTGCAAAGGTTGTTATAAGGTAAGGTCATTTGGGTAAGTAGCTAAGTGAATTGATGGCCTCAATCATGCATATGCATTCATACATATAACAATGGACATATAGAGTCAAACAACTTAAGGATCACAATCATAGAGAGAGAACAATGCACACAAGAAGGAAAGTAAGTGGTTATAGGGTGTAACCACGCAATTAGGCTCAAAACTCACTTGCTTGTGTTCTTGACTCAAAATCCATGTTCCAAATTACATTCTTCGAATAAGCTAAGCATAAAAAATTTTCAAAATTGGTAGGGTTGCCCCCAAAATTCTAGTTTTCTAGGAGAGAAGTCATTACTCTAACAAAGTGGATTTATTAAGAGATACTAACATGCAAAGGGGTTAAAAAGGTGAAAAACCTAATTATGCAATCTATCCTAACTAACAAAAGAGATTCAAAAAATTTATTCGGGTGTTACCTATGAAGACCGGTCGGCCGACCGACCTCCCCACACTTAAAAGTTGGCACGGTCCTCCGTGCCTTGAGTGAGACGCAGTGGTTGATCAGCTTCCGAGTGTCCATCCTCTTCTTCATTATCGCTTTCCTCATTATCGGTGCCGGTGGATGTGGAAATGTCCGGTTCTTCCATAGGCGGTGCTAGGCAACTTAGAAGCTTCTTGACAAAAGCATATCGACGTTGGTTACGCCGCTCATAGCGGTCAAGCTTCTTGTGGAGGTCCTCTATGCGTTGCATGTGGATGACTTTGGAAGTGCGGTGGATGTGGTGGGAATGCTCATGGGGACGGCTAAGTTCGGCTCTTTGGTGTCTGCCGGGGGGTAAAGATATCTCCCGTTTGGAACAACATCGCCGTCTATCGGGATCATAGCCCTCCGATCCTAGTCTCTCGTGGAACACCGGCTGCGGCAACTAAGTCGGTCACTAGAGTGGGAAAAGGTAGGTTCCCCTTAGCGTGGATGCAGCCCATAGCTTGGCAAATGAGACGGGGAATATGCACCGGTCTCTCTGTGAGGACACACCAAACCAACAAGGCTAACTTGGCAGTGATATATGAGCCATGGGTGCTTGGGAGCACATAGTGGGCTAGAATTTGGGCCCATGCCTGAGCCTCTCTAGTGAGAAAAACAGGAGGTGATGCCCTTGGGCCGGGGTCTCATCCTACCTCGAATCCAGAATGATTCGGGTATAGCAATGACCTTGAGGATGGCATCCCAATCAAACGCATATTGGCACCGCGCTGACAAAATCTCTTGATAAACATCAATCCCCTCCGCTAACAGTTCGGTCTTAAGCATACTTTGAATGGCCTCTTCCGTGACGGGAACTTATCTTTGGTGCACAAATACCGATGTAAGGAATGAGGAGTGGTAATTGGTGTAAAATTCTACCACCCAGGACAAGTTTGCTTCCCGCGGCTTCCTCAATAGGAACTCCCATTGCCGCCGTTCGATGCGGGGCATGATGAGCGGAATGACATGATCCGAAGGGGCTAGAAGAGGCTCCGCATGATAGTTCTTTGGTTTGATCAAGGGGTAGACAAATTCGCAATAGCGGTTGGGGAACTTGTTCGGATCCCTGGCCAGATTGTCCTTTTCCAAAACATCAATGTTAGCAACGCTCCTTGTCTTATTGGGGAGTGGCTTAGCTCTAGGTGTTTGTTATGCTTTGCCAATGGACCGTGAGGGTGCCTTCTTAGGTGCCTTTCCGTTGTGTCTTTTGATCACCATCCTAGAAAAGAGGGAAAGATGGTAAAATTAAGCCCAAAGAAGCACTAAGAAATAATAAGCATGCTAGTGACAAAACATAAGAGAACAAGTGACTTAGATACACGACAGCTGCAACATGTAACTAAGGCAATAATGAAGATCATGGTTAATCACAAGCATGTGATGTATGAGTGATATATGCATGCAAACAAGGAGCATGAGAAGCACACACTCGCAACAACAATAGCAAGAAGTGATAACTAGGGGATGAGCATGTAGAAATGAAGCATGAAATGTAGCAAGCTCAATGCACATATGAACAAGCAAGTGAAAGAGAAAGAGCACCAAAATAGAGGAGCTAAATCAAGTGTAACACCAAAAAGTCATGTGGGTCTTCCATCAAACACTTGGTGTGCATCCCTTTTTATGACAAAAATTGAGAGAAGGGTGACAATGTAACATCCCATAAAGCATCATCAATCATCATAACATACCACATATTGCAAAAGAAAGCAAGTAAGTTAAACCAACTCATCAATGCAAGAGGAATCTCCACTTGTAACACCCATAAGAAAATGAAAAAGAGAGAAAAAGAAAATTCAACAAACAAAGAAAACAAGAAGGAAACTAACTAAGAGGAAGAGTAAGGAAATGTAACTAAGAAAAAAGAAGAAGGAAAAAGAAAACTAAACAAGACTAGAAAGGAGAAGTACCTTGAGAGGAAGAAGAGAGATGGGGTATGGGAGTGAGAGAAAAGGTAGTGAAGAGTAAGAGAGAGGAGAGGAGAGAGAGGTGTGAGACCACCGGAGGTGGTGGTTGCCGCTGGTGGTGGTGGAGAAGAGGTGGTAGAGATGGTAGAAGGGGGTGGAAGTGAAGAAGAAGGTTTTTTTTTTAATGGAAACATGAAGAATTCCTAATTAACATGAATTTAATGGCGAAATAAGCCAAAGAGGCCAAAAACACCCAAAACTCAATGCAAAACCTAAAGAAGGGGTGTTCTTCTACCACACAATCAATTCATTCATTGAAAAATCAATGCAAGTCTTCATGAACAAAATATCCAAGGTATTCACAATTAACTTTAATCAAATAAGACTATAGCTAAGCAATCGCAAAACAAAGAGGAGTTCAAGAACTATATACAAAGGGTAAAAAGGATAGATCTCACCATGGTGGGGTGTCTCCCACCTAACACTTTTGTTTAATGTCCTTAAGTTGGACTTCCACTAGCTCATTACTCTTTACCAAGAGGTGTATCTTCCAAAAGGAATACCTCAATCTCCTTGTTGCTCTTCATTTGCTCACCATGATACAACTTGAGACGGTGCCCATTGACCTTGAAGATATCCGGACTTGAGGGATGGCGCAGATGGTAAACCCCATAGGGTTCCGCTTTCATTACTTGATATGGGCCTTCCCATTTTGACCTTAGTTTTCCGGGCAACAATCTCAATCTAGAATTGTAAAGAAGGACTAGATCACCGGCTTTAAATTCTTTACCTCTGACGTTCCTATCATGCACAGCTTTCATTTTCTCTTTGTAAAGTCTAGAGTTCTCATAAGCTTCAAGCTTCAAACATTCCAACTCCGCTAGTTGTAGCTTCCTCTCAACTCCGGCTCCACCCAAACTCGGATTGCATTCCTTGATGGCCCAATATGCCTTGTGCTCTATCTCCACCGGTAAGTGGCAAGCTTTGCCATATACCAACCGAAAGGGACTCATGCCAATTGGCGTTTTGTATGCCGTCTGGTAGGCCCATAATGCATCGGTGAGCTTAGCACTCCAATCTTTTCTATTGGGTTTCACAATCCTTTTCAAGATGCGTTTAATCTCCCGATTGGAAACCTCGAATTGGCCATTTGTTTGTGGGTGGTAGGCCGTGGCTACTTTATGCATGATGCTATATTTCTTCATGGCCCTTCCATTATTTTGTTACAAAAATGTGAACCTTGGTCGCTCACGATTACTCGTGGTGACCCAAATCTACAAATGATAATGTTTCTCACAAAAGAAAGGACCACATTAGCATCATCCGTCCAGGTGGGTATCGCTTCCACCCATTTGGACACATAAACAACGGCAAGTAGAATGTAGAGAAAATCATTAGAATTTGGGAATGGCCCCATGAAGTCGATTCTCCAAATATCAAAAATCTCACAAAATAGCATGGTTTGTTGGGGGATTTCATCTTTCTTGGAGATATTACCAAATCTAATGCATTGAGAGCAAGATTTACAAAAATGAGAAGAATCCTTGAAAAGAGTTGGCCACCAAAATCCACAATCTAGGATTTTCCTTGCCGTTCTTTGAGGTCCAAAATGGCCTCCTCCTTCGGAGGAGTGGCAAGCTTCCAAGATTGAGTGGAATTCGATTTGTGGAATGCACCTCTGAATTACTTGATCCGCCCTACATCTCCAAAGGTATGGGTCATCCCACACATAGTATTTGGATTCGCTTTTTAGCTTATTGATGCACAGAAACTTGTCTCTCAACAATTTCCCTTGGCAAGTATACCGAATTGTCGTCAAGTAAAAACTCACAATAGAGTGAGGTCGAATCCCACAGAGATTGATTGGTCAATCAACTTTAATTAGAGGAATGTTCTAGTTGAGCTAAGCAGAATTTGATGTGAGAATTGCAAGAAATTAAATGGCGGAAAGTAAATAACAGAAAATGTAAATACTGGAAATAAAGAGCTAAATATAAATGTCAGAAGGTAAATTGCAGAATCTTAAAATAGGGAATGGGGAATTTAGCATGAAAGTAAATTGCAAAAATTAAAGAGAATGGGTAAGATCAGAAATGGGGGATTCATTGGGCTTAGGAGATGTTGCATTCTCCGGATCAAGTTCATTTTCATCTCTTCCTCAATCAATGCATTCATTGATCTCCTTGGCAATCTTAAGTGATTGAATTCGAATTTCTTAGTAATTCAATCTCTCAAATCTTGATCAATATCCAATTCCTTGGTCTAATTGCTCATAAGAAGAGATGAAGTATGATTACTGATTGTACCACATGTATTTCCAAATCAAAGTATTGTGAGAATTATATGTCACCATATCCGCTTAACCCCCAATTTGGTCCAACATGAGAAAGTATTTCTAGCATGATCCCTTCATTCCTCTTCCAAGGTTCTGAAGAGATCCAAGTATGAATAACTTCTTTTCCAAGACAACTACCCAATTGGATGAAGATTGAAAGCTTTCTAGTAAAATCAAGAGAAAAGAAAGAAGAAGAATAATGAAAACTATTATTGATCCATCAAATTACAACAGAGCTCCCTAACCCAATGAAAGGGGTTTAGTTGTTCATGGCTCTGAGAATGGAAAACAAAGATGGAGAATGCATTCTGAAAGTAAAACTAGAAGTTGCAGAGAAAGTAAAATTATACAGAGAGTAGTCCTCTCAATCCAAAAGCTTTTCTCTAGTTCAAAATTACTCCTATATATACTACTCTTCTGATCTTCCAGTTAGCTCTTCAAGTCTTGGATATGGGCCTTTGGATCTTGAGTTGAAGCAGTTTGGAATCTTCAGTGGGCTCAGCTTTACTTGCAGAGAAAGTGTGAAGTAGGCATGGACTTTGGCTAGGACGTTAGTGGCGTTAACGTTAAGTGAAAATATGGGTTCAAGAACGTTAGTGACGATCACCTTTTGCACTAACGTTCCTAGCCCAAGATGAGTTGCGTTAACTTCAACGTCAGTGGCACTAACATGACCACTAACGTTGCCTCTTGGTCCATTGCAAGCGTTATTGGCGTTTACCTTTGCCAATAACGTTGCCCTTAGCCCCTTTTTCTCACGTTAGAGTCCACGTTAGTATAACTAACGTGGCTCTTAACGTGGGCATGCCTTAGCCTCGAGAGCGTTAGTGACACTTACCTTTGTCACTAACGCTCCAAACACCCCTTCTCACGTTAGTGCCCCACGTTAATTGTCTTAATGTGGCCACTAACGTGGTGGTGATTGCCATCTTCAACGTTAGTGACAAAGGTGAGTGTTACTAACGTTGGCTCATCAACTCTTTCCTCCACGTTAGCTTCCACGTTAATGCACTTAACGTGGTAACTAACGTGGCTCATAGTGGCTTAGTCCAACGTTAGTGACAAAAGTGAGTGTCACTAACGTTGGCGATTCCTTGCTCCCTCCACGTTAGAGTTCACGTTAACCAAGTTAACGTGGCTCTTAACGTAGCCAATATGGGCTTAGTCCAACGTTAGTGACAAAGGTGAGTGTCACTAACGTTGGCATTATCTTCCTCTTCCACGTTAGAGTTCACGTTAACTGAGTTAACGTGACTCTTAACGTGGCCAATTGCCCTTTTGCGTTAGTGGCACTTACTTTTACCACTAACGCTTGGAGCTTCCTTTTCTTCCACGTTAACTACCACGTTAACGTAGTTAACGTGGTAATTAACGTGGGCTATGATGGCTTCGAAGACATTATTGGCGATTACTTTTCTCATTAACGTTGCAAGCTAGCTCCCATTCCACGTTAGTGGTCACGTTAGTTAGACTAACGTGGCTACTAACGTGGCTTTTCCTTGCTTCCTTTGTCCTGAAATTAAGCAAATAAAATGCATCAAAGCTCTAATCCAAGTTATGAGTCATGCATCATCCAATTTGTCATTAAATTCATGCATAATTCTCATGAAATCATATAAAATTCACAATGTTTGCTTGAATCAAGATGTAAGTGAAATTCTACCCAAAACTTACTTATTTCCTAAGAAAATGCATGAAACTACCCTAAAACAGTAAAGAAAAGGTCAGTGAAATTGGCCAAAATGCCCTGACATCACATATCCCTTTGATGTTTGGAGAGATTAGGAGGGAAGGAGTGAGATGCTAAGTAATTGGTGATTGGTGCATACCAAGGAATGGTTACCGAGATTGCATGCAAGCCCTCAAAGGGAAAAGAATCATTAATAGGAGTGGTATCGCCTTTTGTGTGTTCAAGGCGACTTAAGTGGTCTGCCACTAGGTTTTGCGTACCACTCCTATCCTTAATTTCCAAGTCAAATTCTTGCAACAATAAAACCCATCTAATCAATCTCGGTTTGGATTCCTTCTTAGCCAACAAATACTTTAATGCCGCATGATCCGAGTACACTACCACCTTTGAACCGAGTAGATATGCTCGGAACTTGTCCAAGGCAAACACAATGGCCAAAAGTTCTTTTTCGGTGGTAGTGTATTTGGATTGGGCTCCATTTAGTGTTTTTGATGCATAGGCTATGACATATGGATTCTTACCCTCGCGTTGTGCTAACGCGGCTCCCACGACAAAATTTGAGGCATCACACATTATTTCGAATGGCCGACTCTAATCCGGCTGATAAACCCATATTTTATGATATATTTTGTGCCCAATTTAAGTGATTTATTCAATCCTTCACCCACTTATTCATATTAATTGCATGGTTTTACTTTCCCTTCCTTATTATGTGAGATATGTGAAAAACATCTTTCCTATGCTTTAAGAATAATTATTTTAATTATCCTTTATTACCATTCGATGCCGTGATTTGTGTGTTGAGTAGTTTCAGATCTTCTAAGGTAGGAACGACTTAAAGGATGGAAAGGAAACATACAAAAATGGAAGGAAAGCCCAAAATGGAGTTTTTGAAGAAACTGGCAGCAACGCGAACGCGTGGGCGACACGGCCACATGCCTGGCGCGAAAAGACAGCAACGCGAATGCGTGACTGACGCGATCGCGCGCCATGAGCAAAACACAGATGACGCGGACGCATGACCGAAGCAAACGCGTGATAAGGAAAACTCTAGATGACGCGACCGCGTGACCCACGCGGACGCGTGACAGAGGCCACACAGTAGAAATTACAGAAAACGCTCCCAGCGATTTCTGAAGCCTTTTTTGGCCCAAATCCAAGTCCAGAAGGCACATATCAGAGGTTATGAAGTGGGGGAATGCATCCATTCAAGGGAGAGTCTCCAATTATTCACTTTTCATGATTTAGATGTAGTTTTTAGAGAGAGGTTCTCTCCTCTCTCTCTTAGGATTAGGATTTAGGATTTTTCTTGTTTTCATGATTGTCCCTTTTTATCAAGTTTAAATTTCCTTTTTATTATCTTCTCAATTTGATTTATGAACTTTTCTATGTTACAGATAATTCTCTTAATTAATGTTATTTGAGCTATTTCAGTTTATGATTGCTCTCTTTTGTTTATGTTACTGTTACTTCCAACCTGAAGATATTTTTATTCGAGTAGATTTACTTTTTCCCTTTTGGTCTTGGTTAAGAAATCAGTAACTCAGGAGTTATCCAACTCAACGTGATCGATAATTGTTATCTTTGCTAATTGAATTGAACTTCAATAATTCCAGTCCTTTCTTAGGAATTGACTAGAACCTGAATATCAGACTAATTAATCCACCTGATCTTCCCTTGCTTTAGTAAAGGCTAACTTAGTGGGATTAAGATTCAATTCTCGTCTCCATTGATAAGGATAACTAGGATAGGACTTCCAATTTCTCATACCTTGCCAAAAGTTTATTTTACAGTTGTTTATTTATTTTACTTGTCATTCAATTTACTTGTTCCTTACTTTCAAAACCCCCAATTTACAATCTTCATAGCCAATAGTAAGAACATACTTCCCTGCAGTTCCTTGAGAAGACGACCCGAGGTTTAAATACTTCGGTTATCAATTTATTTACGGGTTTGTTACTTGTGACAACCAAAACGTTTGTAAGAAAGGACTTTTGTTGGTTTAGAAGCTATACTTGCAACGAGAATTTATTCTGAATTCTAGACCACGCAAAAGTTCTCTCTTCAAAATCATTGGGAGCTTGGGTCAATGCTACCTTGAGCTTGTCAAAAGCCTCCATGCATTCCTTGCTTAAATCAAACTCAATGTCCTTTTGCAACAACCTTGAGAGAGGCAATGCTACCTTACTAAAGTCCTTTATAAACCTTCGATTAAATCCTGCATGTCCAAGGAAAGAGCAGACTTCCCTCTCGGAAGAGGGAAAACGCAAGCTAGATATGACATTAATCTTTGCCGGATCTACGGAAATACCATCTTTGGAAACAATATGTCCTAAAACAATGCCTTGCTTGACCATGAAATGACATTTCTCAAAATTCAAGACAAGGTTGGTTTTAGTACATCTTTCCAAAACTTTTTCAAGGTTATCCAACCAATGATCAAAAGAATCACCATATACCGTGAAGTCATCCATGAATACCTCCATGCATTGCTCTAGAAAATCTGCAAATATGCTCATCATGCACCTTTGGAAAGTTGCCGGTGCATTGCATAAGCCGAATGGCATACGCTTGTAGGCATAAGTTCCAAAAGGGTAAGTAAATGTTGTTTTCTCTTGGTCCTCTAGAGCAATGTGTATTTGGAAGTATCCCGAATAGCCATCTAAAAAGCAATAATGGGATTTACTGGATAATCGATCGAGCATTTGATCGATAAACGGAAGTGGAAAACGATCTTTTCTAATGGCCGAGTTCAACCTTCGGTAGTCTATACATACTCGCCAAGAGTTTTGCACCCGTGTTGCTATGAGCTCCCCGCTTTCATTCTTGATTGTGGTTACCCCAGACTTCTTTGGCACAACTTGAACGGGACTCACCCATTCACTATTCGAAATGGGGTAGATGATGTCCGCCTCGAGTAACCGTGTTACCTCTTTCTTGACAACCTCCAAAATGGTCGGGTTCAAGCGCCTTTGAGGTTGTCTCACGGGTATAGCTTCTTCTTCCAAAAAGATCCGGTGCTCACACACTTGGGGACTTATCCCCACTAGATCTGCCAAACTCCACCCTATTGCCCTTTTGTTCTTCCTCAAAACACATAGCAACTTCTCTTCTTGTTGATGATTTAGTTCCCTTGCGATGATTTAGTTCCCAATCAGACACAACATCACTAGGTAAGGTATAGAACCACTCTTTGGCTCTTCCCTCAAGAGAGAAAGGGAAGGCAAACAACCATGTAGCCACTTCATCGGATCCTTTCCGCCTAGTAGTCGAGCATACACCATGAAAGTCCTTGAGGTATCTAATTGGATCTTGTGCGAGAAGTCCATGGAACTTTGGTAAGAGATTGATGAGAGCGGTCTTGAGTTCAAAGTTTGCATTCAAGTTGGGATGAAGCACATGAAGAGGTTGGAGAACAAAATCCAGTGCACCCGCTTCCTTGAGAGTAACTCTCCTTGGAGCGGCCATGTTGTCAAAACCTAGGTCAAAAGAAAAACTATTAGTAGTATCAACGGAAGAGTAATTAGTGCCTTCGTTGAATGATGATTCGGAATCCACCTCGGATGTGGTTGGTGAATTTGTAAAAACCTTTTCACCTTCCTCAAAGGTTAACCGCCTCTGAGCTTGCCTAATATGAAGCAAAGTTCTTTCAATTTTCAGATCAAATGGGGCTAAGCTCAGATTTGGTAGTGATCGCGTCATACAATGAAGGGGAAAAGAAGCTCATGACATCAATTAGTATTTAAGCAAAATCTAATCCTATGTAACAATCAAACAAACAATCAATCAAGAGAGAAATACAAATATCCACATATTAACATATTCACACTAACCAATAGAATGGCACACAGAAGCAATTCCCTGGCAACGGCGCCATTTTGATGAACCGAATATTCTTATGCCGGTTAGAAATTAACAATGAATCCAATCGTGAGTATAGTCCAACCAATACACAAATATCGCATCAAACAATTCTAAAATCTATGACCGAGAGTATTGATCCCGGGTCGTTTTCTCTAAGAATTGCCTTAGAATGCACATCATTGATTAGGAAAGCTTTTATGGTTTTGAGAATTGGTGCAAGAATTCAGGCTAACAAAAGCAAACGACAATTAATTGAGATAAATGCCTTGGCTAAGGGTAAGCATTGGAAGTTCCATCATTATAGTTTCCTTCAATTATGATAAGAATTGATTATTGCTTCACTTAGTTAACCCCCTAACAATGGAGGAAAGTCAAATGAGAGTAACTAACTTGAGTCACAAGTCCTAGTCTCACCCTAGGGAAGTCTAGCTTTAGTGCACTCCAAGTCAATTAGCAACTCTCAATTCACAATCTACAATTAATATCCACTATTCAAGTGTCTCCAATAACTCAACCCCTAAGCCAAGTAAGAGAAATATACTCCATAGCTAGGGTTGTCATTATCACAAATAATTGGTAGGCAATCATAGAAGACATGATGTAATTGAGAGAAGAAAATTGAATTAAAGCTATCTAATCTAAACAATCATCAACAATCAAGCAATTGAATGAAATTACACAATTCATTAATCCAAATCCAAAGTAACAAAGTTAAACAAATCTAGATCTAAAAGATTGAATCAAAAGAACATCAATTAAGAGTAGAAGAAGAGTAGATCTATGAATTGGCAATGGATCTCACCAAGAAATCCAAGGAGAATTGCAATGGAAGAAGTGAAATTCTAGAGAAAAGTTGGAGTTTCTCTCTCTAAAAACAAAATGTAACTAACTCTCTAAAATATCTCCTATTCTGACTAATTGTCCTAACACTCCTAATCCTTGGTCTTTTTAAGCTTTTCCCTCCAAAATTCTGCTCCAAAACAGGGCTTGGGACTCCTTGAAATCGCTGGTCACATATTTTAATTAAAAAATCACGTGCGTCCATCGACACGTACGCGCATGGAACGCGTACGCGTCCCTGGGGTCTTTTGCGATCTGCGCGTAGGCGTATGGTGCACGCGAGTGTCATAGGAAATATGGCCCAGCCATATAAGCGCGCCGGCTCCTCGCTCGGCTCCACTACGCTGGCTCTGGATGCACGCATCCAGGCGTACGCACAAGGTGCGTGGTACATGAAATTGCAAATCACACTTTTTACAACTCCGCACAACTAACCAGCAAGTGCACTGGGTCGTCCAAGTAATACCTTACGTGAGTAAGGGTCGATCCCACAGAGATTGTCGGCTTGAAGCAAGCTATGGTTATTTCGTAACTCTTAGTCAGGAAATTAGTAATAAAAATAATTGTGTTTATGAAGAATAAATAACATAAATTAAATGGTACTTGTAATTCAATAATGAGAAACAGGTTGAGGTTCCGGAGATGTGATGCACGGAAAACTTGTCTCTCAACAAATTTTTCTTCGGCAAGTGTATCGAATTGTCGTCAAGTAAAACTCACAATAGAGTGAGGTCGAATCCCACAGAGATTAATGGATTAAGCAATCAATGGTTAATTGATTATCCTAGTTAGACGGTTCAGATTTGGATGATGAGCAACACGGAAATGTAAATTGACAGAAAAGTAAAGAAAGCGATAAAGTGCAGAAAAGTAAAATGGCAAGAAAAGTAAATGTAAGAACTAAAAATAAAATGAACATTGGGATCAGGAGATGTTGCAATTCTCCGGATCAAGTTCATTTTCATCTCTTCCTCAATCAATGCACTCATTGATCTCCTTGGCAATCTTAAGTGATCGAATTATAATTTCTTGCAATTCAATCTCTCAAATCTTGATCAATAGCCAATTCCTTAGTCAATTGCTCATGAGAAGAGATGAAGTATGGTCACTGATTATACCACATGCATTTCCCAAATCAGGTATTGAGAGGATTATAGTCACATATCCATCCAAACCCAATTTGGTCCAGCATGAGAAAGCATTTCTAGCTTGATCTCTTCATTCCTCTTTCAAGGTTCAGAAGAGATCCAAGTATGGATAGTTTCTTTTCCAAGATAACTACCCAATTGGATGAAGATCGAAAGCTTTCAAGTAAAATCAAGAAGAAAGAAAGAAGAAGAAGAATAAGAACTACACTTAATCCATTGAATCACAATAGAGCTCTCTAACCCAATGAAAAGAGTTAGTTGATCATTGCTCTACCAAAATAGAAAAGAAAGAAAGTGCAGAAGAGTAAAGATGAAGATAAAAACTGAAATTGAAAATTTAACATTCATAAATGAAAATTACAACTAAAAGAAAAACTACTACTAAGAAAAGAAAAGAAGAGAAAAGGAAGAAGAGTGGTTGAGGGGAGGGGTCCGAAGACCCACTTCCCTTGGAGTGTGCCAATTCACAGAAGTTCGAATTGGTCTTCACTCTCTCCCCCTTCCTTCAATTTTCAGAATTCCAGAATGTTTTGAATGTAAAAACTAAGGCCTTTATATAGGCTCTCCTAAATTACAAAATGAAAATAAAAGCAAATTACAATAAAATGAAAATTCCTATTCTAGATGCTTCTTGTGGTCTTGATTGGTTGACAATTGTGGGCTTGCTTGCTTGAGCTTTGAAGTGGACTTAAGAGAGAAGTGAGTTAAGTTGAGGCCCAGGTACAAAAGTTAGTGCTAAAGTTAGCCACACTAACGCTACAAGTGTGGCGTTAGTGCTAAAGTTATTGTGGCTAACGTTGCACTTGCTGCCCAGTTGGTGTTTTTGGGGCTTAAAAGATGCCTCTTGTTTGTGCTCAAATTTCATGCCCACTATAGATTATTATATATCGTTGGAAAGCTCTGAATGTCAGCTTTCTAACACAACTGGAATCACTTCAATTGGACCTCTGTAGCTCAAGTTATGCTCCTTTGAAGTGGACATGGTCGCTGGCATATATGCCAACGTTACTGGAAATGTTGATTGCCAATAACGCTAGCGATCAGGGCTTCTTTATTGCCAGTTTATGAAGCTCAAACTTAGTGTCCATCCCATACTATTATACATTGTTGTAAAGCCCTGGATGTCTACTTTCCAATTCCTTTGGAAGCGCATCATTTGGAGCTCTACCACTCGAGTTACACTTCTTGGAAGGTGATGAGGTCAGTTGGCCTTAATACAGGTTGATACCATGTTCATCATTGCACTTTCGGGGCAGGTTTTCTCCCTCAAATTTAGTGCCAACCATGTAGTGCCATATATGCTTGGAAAGATCTGGAATCCTAATTTCCAATGCCACTGGAATCACCTCATTTGGAGTTTTGTGGCTCAAGTTATGCGTGTTTGAAGAAGGCATGGTCAGGCTGCCAGGTGGGACTTTTGCCCACGTTAACGTGGGAGTTAACGTGGCTCTTTGTGGCTTGTGTTGGCAACGTTAGTGACAATGTTTGGTGTCACTAACGTTGTCGACAACTTTTTCTTCTTCACGTTAACTTCCACGTTAACTAGGTTAACGTGGGGGTTAACGTGGCTTCTTGGGGATAGTGTGTGTTCATCCCAACGTTAGTGACAATGTTTGGTGTCACTAACGTTGTCGATCACTTTGTTTCCTCACGTTAGCTTCCACGTTAACTAGGTTAACGTGGAAGTTAACGTGGCTTAATGTGACTTGGCCAACGTTAGTGATAATGTTGAATGTCACTAACGTTGGCTTCCCTCCTTTCTTCTTAACGTTAGAGGCCACGTTAACTAAGTTAACGTGGCAACTAACGTGGCCACTTATGAGCTTGGTCCAACGTTAGTGATAATGTTAAGTGTCACTAACGTTGGCTCCATTTCCTTTCTTCAAAGTTAATGCCACTAACTTTTCTCACTAACGTTGGGGCTTTCCTTCCTTCCACGTTAGTGCCCACGTTAGTATAACTAACGTAGCCACTAACGTGGCTTCTTCTCTTCTTCTTTTGGCCTGAAATCAATCAAACAAAGTGCATCAAAGTCTTGCTCTTATTCATGGGATCATGCATCATCCAATTTATCATATAATTCATGCAAAATCCTGATGAAATCATGTAAAATGCACAATGTATGCTTGAATCAAGATGTAAGTGAATATCCACCCAAAACTAGCTTATTTCCTAAGAAAATGCATGAAACTACCTTAAAAACAGTAAAGAAAAGGTCAGTGAAACTGGCCAAGATGCCCTGGCATCAAGATGCTCTGTTATTTGAATCTCTGCTTTCCTACTGTCTTCTTCTCCAAACATGCACAGCTCTTTCCATGGCAGGCTGTATGATCCTCTCGAATGAAAAATACCAAGCGCTGTCACCGCAAGGTTAATCATCTATTGGTTCCCACTAACGTTGGAATAGGACCATTGTCCTTTTACACACTGTCACTGCGCCCAACATTCGCAGGTTTGAAGCTCGTCACAGTCATCCCCTTTCAGATCCTACTCGGAATACCACAGACAAGGTTTAGACTTTTCAGATCCCAAGAATGCTACCAATTGGTTCTAGCCTATACCACAAAGGTTCTAACATCCGGATTCGGTCCGTGGATCAGAGTCCCAAGAGATACACACTCAAGCTGTCGCCCAAT
Organism: Arachis hypogaea; assembly: GCF_003086295.3. NCBI lineage: Eukaryota > Viridiplantae > Streptophyta > Magnoliopsida > Fabales > Fabaceae > Arachis > Arachis hypogaea. The sequence goes on along the minus strand of NC_092046.1, from coordinate 82,521,736 downwards.
GACTATGTTGAGCTCAAATAGAATGGAAGTGGTTGTCAAGCACGCGTTCATAGATGTGAGAATAATGATGAGTGTCATGGATCATTATCTTCTCCGGATTGAATTACGAATGAGTATTTTAGAATAGAATCAAGCGTGATTGAATGGAAAACAGTAGTAATTGCATTAATCCATTGAAACACAGCAGAACTCCTCACCCCCAACCATGGTGTTTAGAGACTCATGCCGTTAGAAATACAATATGAAGTGTAAAAATGTCATAAGGTCCTGAATGAATCTCTAAAAGTAGTTTTTATACTAGACTAGTAACCTAGGTTTACAGAAAATGAGTAACTAAGTGTAGATAGTGTAGAATTCTACTTTTGGGACCCACTTGGTGTGTGCTTGGGCTGAGCTTTCAAGCTTTCACGTTCATATGCCCAAAGTTGGCGTTAAACGCCACCCCAGGTGCCAGAATGGGCGTTTAACGCCGAAAAAGGTGCCAGTTCTGGTGTTTTACGCCAGACAGTTTTAGGCTGAATTCGGACGCTGGTTTGGGCCATCAAATATCGGACAAAGTATAGACGATTATATATTGCTGGAAAGCCCAGGATGTCTACTTTCCAACACAATTGAGAGCGCACCAATTGGGCTACTGTAGCTCCAGAAAATCCACTTCGAGTTCAGGAGGGTCAGAATCCAACAGCATCGCAGTCCTTTTGCAGCCTCTGAATAAGATTTTTGCTCAGGTCCCTCAATTTCAGCCAGAAAATATATGAAATTATAGAAAAACACACAAACTCATAGTAAAGCCCAGAAATGTGATTTTTGAATAAAAACTAATAAAAATATAATAAAAAGTAACTAAATTATACTAAAAACTACTTAAAAACACAGTAAAAAAGGGTATAAATTATCCGCTCATCATAACACCAAACTTGAATTGTTGCTTGTCCCCAAGCAACTAAAAATAAAATAGGATAAAAAGAAGAGAATATACAATGAATTCCAAACTTATCAATGAACTTAATTCCAATTAGATGAGCGGGACTTGTAGCCTTTTTGCTTCTGAACAGTTTTGGCATCTCACTTTATCCTTTGAAGTTCAGAATGATTGGCTTCCATAGGAACTCAGAATTCATATAGTGTTATTGATTTTCCTATTTCAGTATGTTGATTCTTGAACACAGCTACTTTATGAGTCTTGGCCATGACCCTAAGCATTTTTTTTTCCAGTATTACCACCGGATACATAAATGCCACAAACATATAACTGGGTGAACCTTTTCAGATTGTGACTCAGCTTTGCTAGAGTCTCCAGTTAGAGGTGTCCAGAGCTCTTAAGCACACTCTTTTTGCTTTGGACCACGACTTTAACCGCTCAGTCTCAAGTTTTTCATTTGACACCTTCACGCCACAAGCACATGGTTAGGGACAGCTTGGTTTAGCCGCTTAGGCCAGGATTTTATTCCTGTGGGCCCTCCTATCCATTAGTGTTCAAAGCCTTGGATCCTTTTTACCCTTGCCTTTTGGTTTAAAGGGCTATTGGCTTTTTTTGCTTGCTTTTCTCTCTTTTTTTTTGTAAGCTTTTTCTATTCTCTGCTTTTTCTTGCTTCAATAATCAATTTTATGATTTTTCAGATTATCAATAACATTTCTCCTTTTTCATTATTCTTTCAAGAGCCAACACTTTTTAACATTCATAAACAACAAATTCAAAAATATGCACTGTTCCAGCATTCATTCAGAAAATAAAAGGTATTGTCACCACATCAAAATAATTAAACTAATTTCAAGATATAATTCGAAATCATGTACTTATTGTTCTTTTGTAATTAAAAACATTTTTCAATTAAGAAAGGTGAAGGATTCATAGGACATTCATAGCTTTAAGACATAGACTCTAAATTTTATTAATCATGAAATAAAAAGTAAGACATAAATAAACATAAAAGCAGACCAATGATAATAAAAGAAAGGAAATTAAAAACATAAAAATAAATGACTCTTAAAATAGATCTCTAATAACAAAAGTTATCACAGAGTTAGGACTCAACAACCTGCATTGGGAGAGGCAAGTGCTCCTTCAAGTTGTGGGACGCCTGGCTCTTCAAGGGACAGCTTCTGGCGCTTTAGCTCCTGTATCTCACGCCCTTGTTTCTCTTGTTCTCTAAGCAGTTTATAGAGCATGCTGTTCTTCTTTGAGTTGATCCATAGATTCTTGCAGCTTGTTGACAGATGCTTCTAAGCGGGCCCAATAGTCAAATTGGAAATTTCTGGGAGGAGCTCATGCGCCTTCCTCTTGGTGAGGTTGTCTTGAACTTGAGGTCCATCCATCACCCTTTTGGTGATTGGGTGGTCGACTGGGATATACTCATCAACACATATTTGTACTCCCACATCTTTACATAACAGACTAATCAAGCTTGGGTAGGCCAATTTGGCCTCAGTGGATTCCTTGTTTGCAATTGTGTAAATTTCACAAGGAATTAATTGATGGACCTCCACTTCTTTTCCCAGCATAATACAGTGGATCTTCACTGCTCTTTTGACGGTGACTTCAGAACGGTTACTGGTGGGAAGTATGGATCGCCCAATGAAATCAAGCCAGCCCCTAGCAACTGGCTTGAGGTCTCCTCTCTTTAGTTAGTTTGGGATACCTTTTGAATTGGTTATCCACTTGGTTCCAGGGAGGCATATGTCCTCTAGAACTTGATCCAACTTTTTATCTTTAGCCATTCCCTGTTAAAGGATTCTGGATCATCCTGCAGTTGAGGAAGTTTGAGGACTTCTCTCACTTTGTCAAGATGGAAGTAGATAATCCTGCCTCTGACCATGGTTCGAAAAGTGTGGAAGGCAGTTCCCTCCATTCTTTGCTTATCTGTTAGCCACAGATTTGCATAAAATTCCTGGACCATGTTTCTTCCCACATTCATCTCAGGATTAGCTAGGATTTCCCAGCCTCTGTTTCGAATCTGCTCTTGGATCTCTGGATATTCGTCTTCTTTTAGATCGAACTTGACTTCCGGGATCACTGATCTTCTGCACACTATTTTGAAGTAATGATCTGCATGTTCTTTGGTGCAGAACCTCTCATGCATCCATTGTGGTTTTGGATTGTTTTCTTTCTTGCTTCTTGGAGTGGTATGTTTTCCTTTAGGGGCCATGATCTTGGTCAGTGATCACGGAAAATCACAACAAACTTAGAGGTTTGCTTGTCCTCAAGCAAAAACAAAGAAAGAAGATGAGTAGATGGAGAGAGTGATTCGAATGATGGAGGAGGGATAATGGCCGAATGCATAAATAGAGGGGATGGAGGGTATGGTTTCAAAAAGATTTGAAAAAGATATGATTGAAGGATACGATTGATACAAGATAAACATGATATGGAAAAGAGAAGATTGTTTTAAAAAATTAAAAGATATGAAGAAGATATGAGGAAGTTAAATCTAAATTTTTTTGTTTATGCATCTAAGAAATAAAAGATAATATGAATGAATTGAAAAAATTTGAAAAGAAATTGAAAATATAAATGAGTTTTTGAAAAAGATTTGAAAATAATTTGAAGTAGAATCAATAAAAATTTATAAGTTTATAAATTTTTGTGAATGGAATTTAAAAGATGAATGTTTGTAATGTTTGGATGCAGAAAATTTTGATTTAAACATGAAAATTCGAAAAAAATTTGAATTGAAACGAAATTTCCTCTCCTCTAGCTGTTCTGGCGTTAAACGTCCAGAATGATATCCATTCTGGTGTTTAACGCCCATCTGGTGGCCATTTTGGGCGTTTAACGACCAGCCAGGTACCTGGCTGCCTGGCTGGTCGTTAAACGCCAGAAATCCTTCTTCACTGGGCGTTTTTCTGAATGCCCAGAATGCTACCTTTACTGGCGTTAAACGCCCAGAATGGTAGCCATTCTGGCGTTTAACGCCCAGTTTGCCTCTTTACTGGCGTTTTGACGCCAGTGAGCTCCTTTCCTCTGTGATTTCTCTGTTTTATGTCTTGAACCTCCATTTTCCTGACTTTTTCACTGAAAATATATTAATTAACAAGGAAAAAAAAATTAAAAAGTCTTATCTAACTGTTACAAACATCTAATTATTGATAATGGTTGGGTTGCCTCCCAGCAAGAGCTTCTTTACTGTCTTTAGCTGGACTTTACTGAGCTTTTAACTTAGTCTCAGCTTTGAGCATTCTTGTTTAACATTGCCTTCAAGATAATGTTTGATTCTTTGTCCGTTAACAATGAACTTTTTGTCTGAATCAATAACTTGAAGTTCTACATAGCCATATAATGACACACTTGGAATCACATATGGGCCCCTCCACTGGGATTTCAATTTCCCGGGGAACAATCTGAGCTTAGAGTTAAATAGCAGGACTTTCTGTCCTGTCTCAAAGACTCTAGATGATAGCCTTTTGTCATGCCATATTTTTGCTTTCTCCTTATAAATTTTTGCATTTTCGAAAGCATTGAGTCTGAATTCTTCCAGCTCGTTCAACTGTAGTAATCTTTTCTCTCCAGCTACCTTTGCATCAAGGTTTAGGAATCTGGTTGCCCAGTAGGCCTTGTGTTCCAGTTCCACTGGCAGATGGCAGGCTTTTCCATACACAAGCTGGTATGGAGAGGTCCCTATAGGAGTCTTGAATGCTGTTCTGTATGCCCAGAGAGCATCATCCAGAATTCTTGCCCAATCCTTTCTATGGTACTTACAGTCCGTTCCAGGATTTGTTTTAGTTCTCTATTTGAGACTTCAGCCTGCCCATTTGTCTGTGGATGATATGAAGTTTCCACTTTATGGTTAATTCCATATCGGACCAGAGCAGAGTCAAGTTGTTTATTGCAGAAATGAGTGCCTACATCGTTGATCAGTATCCTAGGGACACTGAACCTGCTGAAGATATGCTTCTGGAGGAACTTCATCACTGTCTTAGTATCATTAGTGGGTGTGGCAATTGCTTCTACCCATTTAGATACATAGTCTACTGCCACTAGAATATAAGTGTTTGAGTATGATAGTGGGAAAGGCCCCATGAAGTCAATACCCCATACATCAAACAACTCAATCTCTAAGATCCCTTGTTGAGGCATGGCATAACCGTGAGGCAGATTACCAGCTCTCTGACAACAGTCACAGTTACGTACAAACTCTCGGGAGTCTCTATAGAGAGTAGGCCAGTAGAAGCCACATTGGAGAACCTTGGTGGCTGTTCGCTCACCTCTGAAATGTCCTCCATACTGTGATCCATGGCAATAACATAGGATCTTCTGTGCCTCTTCTCTAGGCACACATCTACGGATCATTCCGTCTGCACACCTCTTAAAGAGATGGTTCATCCCACAAGTAGTACTTTGCATCAGTAATTAATTTTTTCGTTTGCTGCTTACTGTACTCTTTGGGTATAAATCTCACAGATTTATAGTTTGCAATGTCTACAAACCATGGTACTTCCTGAATGGCAAAGAGTTGCTCATCCGGAAAGGTTTCAGAGATCTCAGTAGAAGGGAGGGACGCTCCTGCTACTGGTTCTATTCGGGACAGGTGATGAGCTACTTGGTTCTCTGTCCCCTTTCTGTCTCTTATTTCTATATCAAACTCTTGCAGAAGCAACACCCATCTTATGAACCTGGGTTTTGAATCCTGCTTTGTGAGGAGATATTTTAGAGCAGCATGGTCAGTGTACACAATCACTTTTGATCCCACTAAATAAGATCTGTACTTGTCAATGGCATAAACCGCTGCAAGTAACTCTTTTTCTGTGGTTGTGTAATTCTTTTGTGCATTGTTCAGAACACGGTTAGCATAGTAAATGACGTGCAGAAGCTTGTTATGCCTTTGTCCCAATACTGCACCAATGGCATGGTCACTGGCATCACACATTAGTTCAAATGGTAATGTCCAGTCTGGTGCAGAAATAACTGGTGCTATGACCAGCTTATCTTTTAGAGTTTTAAACGCCTGCAGACACTCCGTGTCAAAGACAAATGGCATGTTAGCAGCTAGCAGATTGCTCAGAGGTTTTGTGATTTTTGAAAAATCCTTTATGAACCTCCTATAGATTCTTGCATGTCCCAGAAAGCTTCTAATTGCCTTAATATTGGCCGGTGGTGGTAATTTTTCAATTACCTCTACCTTAGCTTGATCCACCTCTATTCCCTTGTTTGAAATTTTGTGCCCAAGAACAATTCCTTCAGTTACATAAAGTGACATTTTTCCCAGTTTAAAACTAGGTTAGTCTCTTGGCACCTTTTCAGAACAAGTGTTAGATGGTCAAGACAGGAGCTGAATGAGTCTCCAAATACTGAGAAGTCATCCATGAAGACTTCCAGAAATTTCTCTACCATATCAAAGAAGATAGAGAGCATGCACCTCTGAAAGGTTACAGGTGCATTGCACAGACCAAATGGCATCCTTCTGTAGGCAAATACTCCAGAAGGACATGTAAATGCTGTTTTCTCTTTGTCCTGAAGATCCACTGCAATTTGGTTGTAACCTGAATAGCCATCCAAAAAGCAGTAGTATTCATGACCTGCTAGTCTCTCTAGCATTTGGTCTATGAATGGTAAAGGAAAATGATCCTTTCTGGTGGCTGTATTGAGTCTTCTGTAGTCAATACACATACGCCATCCTGTAACTGTTCTTGTAGGAACCAGTTCATTCTTTTCATTATGAACCACTGTCATGCCTCCTTTCTTGGGGACAACTTGGACAGGGCTCACCTAGGGGCTATCAGAAATAGGATAAATAATCCCAGCCTCCAGTAACTTAGTGACCTCTTTCTGCACCACCTCTTTCATTGCTGGATTTAGCCAACTCTGTGGTTGAACCACTGGCTTAGCATTATCCTCCAATAGGATCTTGTGCATGCATCTTGCTGGGCTAATACCCTTAAGATCACTTATGGGTCACCCAAGAGCTGTCTTGTGTGTCCTTAGCACCTAAATTAGTGCTTTCTCTTCCTGTGGATTTAAAGCAGAGCTTATGATTAACCAAAAAGTGTCACCTTCTCCCAGAAATGCATATTTCAGGGATGGTGGTAGTGGTTTGAGCTCGAGTTTAGAAGGCTTATCCTCTTCCTGAGGAATTTTCAAAGGTTCTTCTGTTCTCTCTGGTTCCTCCAGATCAGGCTGAATATCCTTAAAAATCTCCTCTAGCTCTGATTCGAGACTCTCAGTCATATTGACTTCTTCCACCAAGGAATCAATAACATCTACGCTCAGGCAGTCTTTTCGTGTGTCTGGATGCTGCATGGCTTTGACAACATTCAACTTAAACTCATCCTCATTGACTCTCAGAGTTATCTCTCCTCTTTGGACATCAATGAGGGTTCGTCCAGCTGCTAGGAAAGGTCTTCCTAGAATGAGAGTTGCACTCTTGTGCTCCTCCATTTCCAGCACTACAAAGTCATTAGGAAAGGCAAATGGCCCAACCTCGATAATCATATCCTCAATTATGCCTGATGGGATTTTAATGGAGCCATCAGCAAGTTGGAGGCATATCCAGGTTGGTTTAACTTCATCAGTTAAACCAAGCTTTTTGACAGAGGATGCAGGTATTAGGTTGATACTTGCCCCAAGGTCATATAGAGCTGTCTTGGTACAAGCATCCTCTAATGTGCATGGTATCATAAAGCTTCCGGGATCTTTAAGCTTCTCTGGTAAGCTTTTCAGAATGATTGCACTGCATTCTTCAGTGAGGAAAACTTTTTCAGTTTCTCTCCAATCTTTCTTATGGCTTAAGATCTCTTTCATGAACTTAGCATAAGAGGGTATTTGCTCAAGTGCCTCTATAAACAGAATCTTTATTTCAAGAGTCCTGAGGTAGTCTGCAAAGTGGGCAAATTGTTTATCCTGTTCCGCTTGGCAGAGTTTCTGAGGATAAGGCATCTTGGCTTTGTATTCTTCAACCTTGGTTACTGCAAGTTTATTTTCTACAGAAGTGGTTGGAGAAGCCTGCTTAAGGGGGTTGTTATCAGCACTTGCAAGAGTCTGACCCCTTTGTGGCGTTTGAATGCCAGAATTGGGGGCTGTATGGGTGTTTAACGCCAGATTGTCACCCTTTTCTGGCGTCTGAATGCCAGAATCATTCCTCTCTGTGCTCTTACTGTCCTCAGAAGGATTTTGGGCAGTGGTTTGGTTATCCTTTATTAGCTGTTCCTTTCTTGGCTTCCTACTACCTTGGATAGATACATTCAGTGTTTTTCCACTCCTTAATTGAACAGCTTGGCATTCTTCTGTTATCTATTTAGATAGTTGATGTCCTGTCTGATCCAATTGTGTTTCCATATTTTCGTTGGCATTTTTAGTGTCTTGGCGCATTTTTTTGAATTCTGCGAACTATTTTGTTATAATAAGCAATTGCTGATTGAGTTCAGCAACTTGTTCTTGAGGACTAAGTTCAGTAGATACTGCTTTATCCTTTTCTTTCAGGGAGGACTCACTGCTTAAATACAGATGCTGATTTCTAGCAACTGTATCAATGAGCTCTTAAGCCTCTTCAATTGTCTTTCTCATATGTATAGATCCACCAGCTGAGTGATCTAGAGATATTTGAGCTTTTTCTGTAAGCTCATAGTAAAAGATGTCTAACTGTACCCACTCTGAAAACATTTCAGAGGAGCATTTCCTTAGCATCCCTCTGTACCTCTCCCAGGTATTATAAAGGGATTCATCATCCTCTTGTTTAAAGCCTTGGATATCCAGGCTTAGCTGTGTCATCCATTTTGGAGGGTAATATTGATTCAGGAATTTGTCGGATAACTGTTTCCATGTTCTTATGCTTGCTGTGGGTTGGTTATTTAACCACCTCTTAGCTTGATCTTTTACACCAAATGAAAACAGTAATAATCTGTAGACATCCTGATCCACTTCTTTATCACGTACTGTGTCAGCAATTTGTAAAAATTATGCCAAAAACTCAGTAGGTTCTTCCTGTGGAAGACCGGAATACTGGCAGTTTTGCTGCACCATGATAATGAGTTGAGGATTTAGCTCAAAACTACTTGCTCTAATGGGGGGTATACAGATACTACTCCCGTATGCAGTAGTAATGGGGTTAGCATATGACCCTAGAGTCCTTCTGGACTGTTCATTTCCACTTAGGTCCATGATGGAAAAAAGGGAACTGATGTGAATTGCAAATAAAATATATTTTTATTTTTATTTTATTTAATTAAAAACAAACCGAATAAATAAAAAAATAAAAAAATAAGATAAAATAAAATAATTAGAAATTAAAATATAAATTTCGAAAACTAAAATAATTACTTAATTAAGAAGATTTGAAAAACTTTGGATAGGATTTTTTAATTTTGAAATTTCAGAACTAAGATAAGATAAAATAGAATTTTTAAAATAAAAATCTGAATTTTTAAATGGAATTTTGAAAATTCAATTAAATAAATAGAAAAGATATTTTTTGAATTTAATGAGGAAAGAGAAAAACAATAAGATGATACCAAAGTTAGAATTTTCAGATCAAAACAAAGAAAGCAAACAGGAAAACTTTGAGTGTCAAGATGAACACCAAAAACAAATTTTAAAAATTTTAAGAAAATAGAAACACAAAGGACACCAAACTTAAAAATTTTTGTATTTTGGACACTAATAATTCGAAAATGTATAAGATAAACAGCAACAAATATCAAACAAGAAATTTTAAGGATCAAATAAGAAAAATTATCAAGAACAATTTGAAGATCAATAAGGAATTAAGAACATGTAATTCAAAAAAATTGAAAGAAAAATAAAAACATGAAATTGACATCAAACTTAAAACATGAAACTAAACTCAAACAGAAGACTAAATTATGAAGTTATTGGTTTAAAAATTTTTTTTTCCGAAAATAATTTAGGAAAAGAAAATAAGGATTCTAAAATTTTAACCAAAAACAATAATAGAAGACTCTAAACCAAAAATTTTTTCCTAATCTAAGCAACAAAATAAATCGTCAGTTGTCCAAACTCGAACAATTCCCGGCAACGGCGCCAAAAATTTGGTGCACGAAATTGCAAATCACACTTTTTACAACTCCGCACAACTAACCAGCAAGTGCACTGGGTCGTCCAGGTAATACCTTACGTGAGTAAGGGTCGATCCCACAGAGATTGTCGGCTTGAAGCAAGCTATGGTTATTTCGTAACTCTTAGTCAGGAAATTAGTAATAAAAATAATTGTGTTTATGAAGAATAAATAACATAAATTAAATGGTACTTGAAATTTAATAACGAGAAACAGGTTGAGGTTTCGAAGATGCTTTGTCATCTAAATCTCTGCTTTCCTACTGTCTTCTTCTCCAAACACGCACAGCTCTTTCCATGGCAGGCTGTATGATCCTCTCGGATAAAAAATACCAAGCGCTGTCACCGGAAGGCTAATCATCTATCGGTTTCCACTAACGTCAGAATAGGACCCTTGTCCTTTTGTACACTGTCACTGCCCCAACATTCGCAGGTTTGAAGCTCGTCACAGTCATCCCCTTTCAGATCCTACTCGGAATACCACGGACAAGGTTTAGACTTTCTGGATCCCAGGAATGCTGCCAATTGGTTCTAGCCTATACCACGAAGGTTCTAACATCCGGATTCGGTCCATGGATCAGAGTCCCAAGAGATACACACTCAAGCTATCGTCCAATGACTACGTTGAGCTCAAATAGAACGGGAGTGGTTTTCAAGCACGCATTCATAGATGTGAGAATAATGATAAGTGTCACGGATCATCATCTTCTCCGGATTGAAGTACGAATGAGTATCTTAGAATAGAATCAAGCATGATTGAATGGAAAACAGTAGTAATTGCATTAATCCATTGAAACACAGCAGAGCTCCTCACCCCCAACCATGGGGTTTAGAGACTCATGCCGTCAGAAATACAATATGAAGTGTAAAAATGTCATAAGGTCCTGAATGAATCTCTAAAAGTAGTTTTTATACTAGACTAGTAACCTAGGTTTACAGAAAATGAGTAACTAAGTGCAGATAGTGCAGAATTCCACTTTTGGGACCCACTTGGTGTGTATCTGGGCTGAGCTTTCAAGCTTTCACGTTCATATGCCCAAAGTTGGCGTTAAACACCACCCCAAGTGCCAGAATGGGCGTTTAACGCCGAAAAAGGTGCCAGTTCTGGCGTTTTACGCCAAACAGTTTTAGGCTGACTTTGGACGCTGGTTTGGGCTATCAAATCTCGGGCAAAGTATGAACTACTATACATTGATGGAAAGCCCAGGATGTCTACTTTTTAACGCAATTGAGAGCGCACCAATTGGGCTTTTGTAGCTCCAGAAAATCCACTTCGAGTGGAGGAGGGTCAGAATCCAACAGCATCTGCAGTCCTTTTGCAGCCTCTGAATCAGATTTTTGCTCAGGTCCCTCAATTTCAGCTAGAAAATACCTGAAATTACAGAAAAATACACGAACTCATAGTAAAGCCTAGAAATATGATTTTTGAATAAAAAATAATAAAAATATAATAAAAAGTAACTAAATTATACTAAAAGCTACTTAAAAACACTGCCAAAAAGGGTATAAATTATCCGCTCATCAGTGCGCGTGCGCATGCATGTCTAAACTTCAAATCTTCAATTTATTCCATGTTCCTTCCATTCATGCATGCTTCCTTGGTGCACAAAATTGTGATCATCAATGGCGCCATCAACATGGTACGCTCAATTGTAATCTCAACTTTTTTTCACAACTTCGCACAACTAACCAGCAAGTGCACTGGGTCGTCCAAGTAATAAACCTTACGCGAGTAAGGGTTGATCCCACGGAGATTGTTGGTATGAAGCAAGCTATGGTCATCTTGTAAATCTCAGTCAGGCGGATATAGAATGGTTATGGAGTTTTCGAAAATAAATAATAAAATAGGGATAGAAATACTTATGTAAATCCTTGGTGAGAATTTCAGATAAATGCATGGAGATGCTTTCGTCCCTCTAAACCTCTGCTTTCCTGCTGTCTTCATCCAATCAGTCTTACTCCTTTCTATGGCTGGCTTTATGTAAGGACATCACCGTTGTCAATGGCTACTTTTGATCCTCTCTGGAAAATGGTCCGATGCGCTGTCACTGCATGGCTAATCGTCTGGAGGCGTCACCCTTGCCAATGGCTGCATCCTATCCTCTTGTGAAAATGGTCCAAATGCTCTGTCACAGCACGGCTAATCATCTGAGGTTCTCGATCATACTGGAATAGGATTCACCCTCCTTTTGCGTCTGTCACTACGCCCAGCACTCGCGAGTTTGAAGTTCGTCACAGTCATTCAATCCCAGAGTCCTACTCGGAATACCAAAGACAAGGTTTAGACTTTTCGGACTCTCATGAATGCCGACATCAATCTAGCTTACACCACGAAGATTCTGATTAAGAGATCCAAGAGATACTCATTCAATCTAAGGTAGAACGGAAGTGGTTGTCAGGCGCACGTTCATAGGGAATGATGATGATTGTCACGTTCATCACATTCAGGTTGAAGTGTGAATGAATATCTTAGAAGCGGAACAAGTTGAATTGAATAGAAAACAGTAGTACTTTGCATTAATCTTTGAGGAACAGCAGAGCTCCACACCTTAATCTATGGAGTGTAGAAACTCTACCGTTGAAAATACATAAGTGAAAGGTCCAGGCATGGCCGAATGGCCAGCCCCCAAAACGAGATCACAGGATCAAAAATACAATCCAGGATGTCTAATACAATAGTAAAAAGTCCTATTTATAATAAACTAGCTACTAGGGTTTACAAAAGTAAGTAATTGATGCATAAATCCACTTCCGGGGCCCACTTGGTGTGTGCTTGGGCTGAGCTTGAATGTTACACGTGCAGAGGCTCTTTCTGAAGTTGAACACTAGGTTGTAACGTATTTCTGGCGTTCAACTCTGGTTTGTGACTTGTTTCTGGCGTTTAACTCCAGACAGCAGCATAGAACTGGCGTTCAACACCCTTTTATGTCGTCTAAACTCGGTCAAAGTACGGACTATTATACATTGCTGGAAAGCCCTAGAAGTCTACTTTCCAACGCAATTAGAAGCGCGTCATTTTGAGTTCTGTAGCTCCAGAAAATACACTTTGAGTGCAGGAAGGTCAAAATCCAACAGCATCAGCAGTCCTTCTTCAACCTCTGAATCTGATTTTTGCTCAAGTCCCTCAATTTCAGCCAGAAAATACCTGAAATCACAGAAAAACACACAAACTCATAGTAAAGTCCAGAAATGTGAATTTAACATAAAAACTAATGAAAACATCCCTAAAAGTAACTAAATTCTACTAAAAACATACTAAAAACAATGCCAAAAAGCGTATAAATTATCCGCTCATCACAACACCAAACTTAAATTGTTACTTGTCTCCAAGCAACTGAAAATCAAATAGGATAAAAAGAAGAGAATATACTATAAATTCCAAACTATCAATGAAACATAGCTCCAATCGGATGAGCGGGACTTGTAGCTTTTTGCCTCTTGAATAGTTTTGGCATCTCACTTTATCCATTGAAGTTCAGAATGATTGGCATCTATAGGAACCCAGAGTTCAGATAGTGTTATTGATGCTCCTAGTTCAGTATGATGATTCTTGAACACAGCTATTTTATGAGTCTTGGCCGTGGACCTAAGCACTTTGTTTTCCAGTATTACCACCGGATACATAAATGCCACACACACATAATTGGGTGAACCTTTTCAGATTGTGACTCAGCTTTGCTAAAGTCCCCAATTAGAGGTCTCCAGGGTTCTTAAGCACACTCTGTTTTTGCTTTGGACCTTTACTTTAACCGCTCAGTCTCAAGTTTTCACTTGACACCTTCACGCCACAAGCACATGGTTAGGGACAGCTTGGTTTAGCCGCTTAGGCCAGGATTTTATTCCTTTAGGCCCTCCTATCCACTGATGCTCAAAGCCTTGGGATCCTTTTTATTTACCCTTGCCTTTTGGTTTTAAGGGTTATTGGCTTTTTGCTCTTGCCTCTTGGTTTTAAGAGCTTTTGGCTTTTTCTGCTTGCTTTTTCTTTTTCTTTCTATTTTTTTTCGCCATTTTTTTTCTTTTTTTTTTCTGCAAGCTTTGTTCTTTGCTGCTTTTTCTTGCTTCAAGAATCATTTTTTATGATTTTTCAGATTATCAAATATCATGTCTCCTTGTCATCATTCTTTCAAGAGCCAACATATTTAACATTCATGAACAACAACTTCAAAAGACATATGCACTGTTCAAGCATACATTCAGAAAACAAGAAGTATTGTCACCACATCAATATAATTAAACTAAGTTCAAGGATAAATTCGAAACTCATGTACTTCTTGTTCTTTTGAATTAAAACAGTTTTCACTTAAGAGAGGTGATGGATTCATAGGACATTCATAACTTTAAGACATAGTTACTAACTACTAATGATCATGTAATAAGACACAAACATAGATAAGCACTTAACATAGAAAACAAAAAACAGAGAATGTAAGAGCAAGGAATGAGTCCACCTTAGTGATGGTGGCGTTTCCTTCTTGAGGAACCAATGATGTCCTTGAGCTCTTCTATGTCTCTTCCTTGTCTTTGTTGCTCCTCCCTCATTGCTTTTTGATCTTCTCTAATTTCATGAAGGATGATGGAGTGCTCTTGATGTTCCACCCTTAATTGTCCCATGTTGGAACTTAATTCTCCTAGGGAGGTGTTGATTTGCTCCCAATAGTTTTGTGGAGGAAGATGCATTTGAGGCATCTCTGGGATCTCATGGTGATAAGCTTCATGCGTCTCTTGAGATCCATGAATGGGCTCTCTTGCTTGCTCCATCCTTTTCTTAGTGATGGGCTTCTCTTCCTCAATGGGAATGTCTCCTTCTATGAAAGCTCCAACTAAGTAACATAGATGGCAAATAAGATGAGGAAAAGCTAGCCTTGCCCAGGGAGAGGACTTTTCGGCTATTTTGTAGAGTTCAAGGGAGATGACTTCATGAACTTCTACTTCCTCACCAATCATGATGCTATGAATCATGATGGCCCGATCCACAGTAACTTCAGATCGGTTGCTAGTGGGGATGATGAAGCGTTGGATGAACTCCAACCATCCTCTAGCCACAGGCTTGAGGTCCAGTCTTCTTAATTGAACCGGCTTGCCTTTGGAGTCAATCTTCCATTGAGCTCCTTCCACACATATGTCCATGAGGACTTGGTCCAGCCTTTGATTAAAGTTGACCCTTCTAGTGTAGGGGCGTGCATCTCCTTGCATCATAGGCAAGTTAAACGCCAACCTCACATTTTCCAGGCTAAAATCTAAGTATTTCCCCCGAACCATGGTGAGATAATTCTTTGGGTCTGGGTTCTTACTTTGATCATGGTTCCTAGTGATCCATGCATTGGCATAGAACTCTTGAACCATTAGGATGCCGACTTGTTGGATGGGTTTTGTTAGAACTTCCCAACCTCTTCTTTGGATTTCATGTCAGATCTCCGGATACTCATTCTTCTTAAGCTTGAAATGGACCTCAGGGATCACCTTCTTCTTAGCCACAACATCATAGAAGTGGTCTTGATGAGCTTTGGAGATGAATCTTTCCATCTCCCATGACTCGGAGGTGGAAGCTTTTGTCTTCCCTTTCCCTTTTCTAGAGGATTCTCCGGTCTTAAGTGCCATCAATGGTAATGGAAAAACAAAAAGCTTATGCTTTTACCACACCAAACTTAAAATATTGCTCGCCCTCGAGCAAGAGAAGAAAGAAGAGATGAAGAAGAAGAAGAAATGGAGGAGAGGGAGAGAGGTTTGTGTTTCGGTCAAGAAGGGGAAGAGAGGGTTGTGTTGTGTGAATTTGAAGAAGAATGGAGGGCTATATATAGGGAAGGGAGGGGGGTAAGGTTTCGGCCATATAGGGTGGGTTTGGGTGGGAAATTGATTTTGAATTTTGAAGGTAGGTGGTGTTTATGAGGTAGGTTTATGGGGAAGAGTGGATGGATGTGAGTGGTGAAGTGGTGATAGGGAAGAGAGATTGAGGTGATTGGTGAAGAGTTTTGGGGAAGAGTGTTTATGGGATTGTGTGAAAGAGGGGTGGGAAGAAGTGAGTGGAGGTAGCTGGGGATCCTGTGGGGTCCACAGATCCTGAGGTGATCCTGTGGGATCCACAGATCCTGAGGTGTTCAAGGATTTACAACCTTGCACCAAATTAGGCATGCAAAATGCCCTTGCACACAACTCTGGGCGTTCAGCGCCAGATTGGTGCTTGTTCTGGGCGTTGAACGCCCATTTGTTGCCCATTTCTAGCGTTAAACGCCAGAACCATGCTTGTTCTGGGCATTCAGCGCTAGCTCTTCTCCAGGGTGCAATTCTGGCGTTCAAACGCCCAGATGCTGCCCATTTTGGGTGTTCAGCGCCAGAACCATGCTCTGTTCTGGCGTTGAACGCCAGTAAGGTCTTCCTCCAGGGTGTGATTTTTCTTCTGCTATTTTTGATTCCGTTTTCAATTTTTATATTTATTTTGTGACACCACATGATCATGAACCTAATAAAACATGAAAAATAATAAAAATAGAAATTAGATAAAAATTGGGTTGCCCCCCCAACAAGCGCTTCTTTAATGTCAATAGCTTGACAGTGGGCTCTCATGGAGCCTCACAGATGTTCAGAGCATTGTTGAGACTCTCCAACACCAAACTTAGAGTTTGGATATGGGAGTTCAACACCAAACTTAGAGTTTGGTTGTGGCCTCCCAACACCAAACTTAGATTTTGACTGTGGGGGCTCTGGTTGACTCTGCAATGAGAGAAGCTTACTGTGCTTCCTCTCCATGGGTGTAGAGAGAGATCCTTGAGTTTTAAACACAAGGTTGTCCTCATTTAATTGAAGGGTCAATTCTTCTCTGTCCACATCAATCACAGCTCTTGCTGTGGCTAGGAAGGGTCTTCCAAGGATGATGAATTCATCCTCATCCTTCCCAGTATCTAGGACTATGAAATCAGCAGGGATGTAAAGGCCTTCAACCTTTACTAACACGTCCTCTACTTGTCCATAAGCCTATTTTCTTGAATTTTCTGCCATCTCTAATGAGATTTTAGTGGCTTACACCCCATAGATTCCCAGTTTCTCTATTACGGAGAGGGGCATGAGGTTTATCCCTGAACCAAGGTCACACAGAGCCTTTTCAAAGATCATGTTGCTTATGGTACAAGGTATTACGAACTTTCCAGGGTCCTGTTTCTTCTGAGGCAATCTCAGTTGATCTAGATCACTTAGTTCATTGGTGAGCAAGGGAGGTTCATCTTCCCAAGTCTCAATACCAAATAATTTGGCATTCAGCTTCATGATTGCACCAAGAAACTTGGCAGCTTACTCTTCAGTAACATCCTCATTCTCTTCAGAAGAGGAATACTCATCAGAGCTCATGAATGGCATAAGGAGGTTTAATGGAATCTCTATGGTCTCTAGACGAGTCTCAGATTCCTTTGGTTCCTCAAAGAGAAGCTCCTTATTGATCACTGGACGTCCCAGGAGGTCTTCCTCCTTGGGATTCACGTCCTCTCCTTCCTTCACAGGTTCGGCCATGGTGATTAATTCAATGGCCTTGCACTCTCCTTTTGGATTTTCTTCTGTATTGCTTGGGAGAGTACTAGGAGGGATTTCAGTGATCCTTTTACTCAGTTGGCCCACTTGTGCCTCCAAATTTCTAATGGATGACCTTGTTTCATTCATGAAACTCACAGTGGCCTTAGATAGATCAGAGACTAAGTTTGCTAAATTAGAGGTATTTTGTTCAGAGTTCTCTGTCTATTGCTGAGTGGATGATGGAAAAGGTTTACTATTGTTAAACCTATTTCTTCCACCATTATTAAAGCCTTGTTGAGGCTTTTGATCCTTCCATGAGAAATTTGGATGATTTCTCCATGATGGGTTATAGGTGTTTCCATAAGGTTCACCCATATAATTTACCTCTGCTATTGCAGGGTTTTCAAGATCATAAGCTTCTTCTTCAAAAGATGCCTCTTGAGTACTGTTGGATGCAGCTTGCATTCCATTCAGACTCTGAGAAATCATATTGACTTGCTGAGTCAATATTTTGTTCTGAGCCAATATGGCATTCAGAGTATCAATTTCAAGAACTCTCTTCTTCATAGGCGTCCCATTACTCACAGGATTCTTCTTAGAAGTGTACATGAACTGGTTATTAGCAACCATGTCAATGAGTTCTTGAGCTTCTGCAGGCATTTTCTTTAGGTGAATGGATCCACCTGCAGAAGTATCCAATGACATCTTAGCCAATTCAGATAGACCATCATAGAATATATCCAGGATGGTCCATTCTGAAAGCATGTCAGAAGGACACTTTTTGGTCAGTTGCTTGTATCTTTCCCAAGCTTCATAGAGGGATTCACCTTCTTTCTGTCTGAAGGTTTGAACATCCACTCTAAGCTTGCTCAGCTTTTGAGTAGAAAAGAACTTGGCTAAGAAAGCCGTGACCAGCTTGTCCCAAGAGTTCAGGCTATCTCTGGGTTGAGAGTCCAACCACACTCTAGCTCTGTCTCTTACAGCAAAAGGGAAAAGCATGAGCCTGTAGACTTCAGGATCTACTCCATTAGTCTTAACAGTATCATATATCTGTAAGAATTCAGTTAAGAACTGAAAAGGATCCTCAGCTGGAAGTCCATGAAACTTGCAGTTATGCTGCATCAGAGAAACTAATTGAGGTTTCAGCTCAAAATTGTTTGCTCCAATGGCAGGAATGGAGGTGCTTCTTCCATGTAAATTGGAATTAGGTGCAGTAAAGTCACCAAGCATCCTCCTTGCATTATTATTATTTTTGGCTGCCATCTCCTCTTCCTGTTCGAAAATTTCTGTAAGGTTATCTCTGGATTGTTGTAATTTAGCTTCTCTTAGTTTCCTCTTCACAGTCCTTTCAGGTTCTGGATCAGCTTCAACAAGAATGCCTTTTTCCTTGTTCCTGCTCATAAGAAAGAGAAGAGAACAAGGAAAGAAGAGGAATCCTCTATGTCACAGTAAAGAGGTTCCTTATTGTTAGTAGAAGAAGAAAAGGAATAAGGGTGAAGAAGAATGAAGAATCCAAACACAAGGGTAAGGATAGGAGCAGTGATATGAGATGAAGAGAAGTGTTAGTAGATGAATAAATAATTAGAAGGAGATGAGGGAGAAGGATTTTCGAAAATTATTTTTGAAAAAGGGTTAGTGATTTTCGAAAATAGTTTTTTGAAAAAAGGTTAGTTTTCGAAAATTAAAATAAAAAATTAAAATAATTAGTTAATTAAAAAGAAATTTTGAAAAAGAGGGAAGATATTTTCGAAAATTAGAGAGAGAAAGTTAGTTAGGTAGTTTTGAAAAAGATAAGAAACAAACAAAAAGTTAGTTAGTTAGTTGAAACAAATTTGAAAATCAATTTTGAAAAGATGAGAAGATAAGAAGTTAGAAAAGATATTTTAAAATCAAATTTTTGAAAAAGATAAGATAAGAAGATATTTTTGAAAAGATATGATTGAAATTGGTTTTGAAAAAGATTTGATTTTTAAGATCACAATTAATGACTTGATTCACAAGAAATCACAAGATATGATTCTTGAACTTAAAGTTTGAATCTTTCTTAACAAGTAAGTAACAAACTTGAAATTTTTTGAATCAAAACATTAATTGATGATGTTATTTTCGAAAATTAGGAGATAAAGATAAGAAAAATATTTTTGAAAAATATTTTTAAAATTTTCGAAAATAACTAAGAAAAATGAAAAAGATTTGATTTTTGAAAAAGATTTTGAAAAAGATAAGATTTTTAAATTGAAAATTTGATTTGGCTCATAAAAACAACTAGATTTTAAAAATTTTTGAAAAAGTCAATCCAAATTTTCGAATTTATGAGAGAAAAAGGGGAGGATATATTTTTTTATTTTTGAATTTTTATGATGAGAGAGAAAAACAACAAAAAATGATGCAATGCATGAAAATTTTGGATCAAAACAATGAATGTATGCAAGAATGCTATGAATGTCAAGATCACCAAGAACACTTTGAAGATCATGATGAACATCAAGAACTTATTTTTGAAAATTTTTATATGCAAAGAAAACATGCAAGACACCAAACTTAGAAATCTTTCATGTTTAGACTCTATGGATGCAAAAATGCACATGAAAAACAAGAAAAGATGCAAAACAAGAAAATATGAAGATCAAACAAGAAGACTTACCAAGAACAACTTGAAGATCATGAAGAACACTATGAATGCATGATTTTTTTGAAAAATGCAAGATGAACATGCAATTGACACCAAACTTTAAATCTGACTCAAGATTCAAACAAGAAATATGAAATATTTTTTATTTTAATGATTTTATGATTTTTTTTGGATTTTTCAAAAATTATTTGAAAAAGAAAAATAAGGATTCCAAAATTTTTAATATGAATTCCAAGAATCTTGCAATCTTAGTCTAAAGCTCCAATCAAAGGGTCAGGCATGGCTTAATAGCCAGTCAAGCTTTAGTATGTAACTCAGACATGACACGCCTGACATTCCCTACCCAGAAGAATTAGACATGGCTTTACAGCCAGCCAGGCTTAAACATGCTTCATGAAACACTAGAATTCATTCTTAAAAATTTTGAAGAAAAATATATTTTTGAAAGATTTTTGAAATTTTTTTTTTGAAAACAAAACAAAAAGAACATTACCTAATCTGAGCAACAAGATGAACCGTCAATTGTCCAAACTCGAACAATCCCCGGCAACGGCGCCAAAAACTTGGTGCACGAAATTGTGATCATCAATGGCGCCATCAACATGGTACGCTCAATTGTAATCTCAACTTTTTTTCACAACTTTGCACAACTAACCAGCAAGTGCACTGGGTCGTCCAAGTAATAAATCTTACGCGAGTAAGGGTCGATCCCACGGAGATTGTTGGTATGAAGCAAGCTATGGTCATCTTGTAAATCTCAGTCAGGCGGATATAGAATGGTTATGGAGTTTTCGAAAATAAATAATAAAATAGGGATAGAAATACTTATGTAAATCCTTGGTGAGAATTTCAGATAAATGCTTGGAGATGCTTTCGTCCCTCTAAACCTCTGCTTTCCTGCTGTCTTCATCCAATCAGTCTTACTCCTTTCTATGGCTGGCTTTATGTAAGGACATCACCGTTGTCAATGGCTACTTTTGATCCTCTCTGGAAAATGGTCTGATGCGCTGTCACTGCATGGCTAATCGTCTGGAGGCGTCACCCTTGCCAATGGCTGCATCCTATCCTCTTGTGAAAATAGTCCAAATGCTCTGTCACAGCACGGCTAATCTTCTGAGGTTCTCGATCATACTGGAATAGGATTCACCCTCCTTTTGCGTCTGTCACAACGCCCAGCACTCGCGAGTTTGAAGTTCGTCACAGTCATTCAATCCCAGAGTCCTACTCGGAATACCAGAGACAAGGTTTAGACTTTCCGGACTCTCATGAATGCCGCCATCAATCTAGCTTACACCACGAAGATTCTGATTAAGAGATCCAAGAGATACTCATTCAATCTAAGGTAGAACGGAAGTGGTTGTCAGGCGCACATTCATAGGGAATGATGATGATTGTCACGTTCATCACATTCAGGTTGAAGTGCGAATGAATATCTTAGAAGCGGAACAAGTTGAATTGAATAGAAAACAGTAGTACTTTGCATTAATCTTTGAGGAACAGCAGAGCTCCACACCTTAATCTATGGAGTGTAGAAACTCTACCGTTGAAAATACATAAGTGAAAGGTCCAGGCATGGCCGAATGGCCAGCCCCCAAAACGAGATCACAGGATCAAAAATACAATCCAGGATGTCTAATACAATAGTAAAAAGTCCTATTTATAATAAAATAGCTACTAGGGTTTACAGAAGTAAGTAATTGATGCATAAATCCACTTCCGGGGCCCACTTGGTGTGTGCTTGGGCTGAGCTTGAATGTTACACGTGCAGAGGCTCTTTCTGGAGTTGAACGCCAGGTTGTAACGTATTTCTGGCATTCAACTCTGGTTTGTGACTTGTTTCTGGCGTTTAACTCCAGACAGCAGCGTTGAACTGGCGTTCAACGCCCTTTTACGTCGTCTAAACTCGGTCAAAGTATGGACTATTATACATTGCTGTAAAGCCCTGAATGTCTAATTTCCAACTAAATTGGAAGCGCGCCATTTTGAGTTCTGTAGCTCCAGAAAATCCACTTTGAGTGCAGGTAGGTCAGAATCCAACAGCATCAGCAGTCCTTCTTCAACCTTTGAATCTGATTTTTGCTTAAGTCCCTCAATTTCAGCCAGAAAATACCTGAAATCACAGAAAAACACACAAACTCATAGTAAAGTCCAGAAATGTGAATTTAACATAAAAACTAATGAAAACATCCCTAAAAGTAACTAGATTCTACTAAAAACATACTAAAAACAATGCCAAAAAGCGTATAAATTATCCGCTCATCATTCCTTCACTCCTTAGCCATTTTTGCCCTATAACTTCTGAAACCACTTAACAAACAAATCAAGGCATCGAATGGTAATAGAGGAGGATCACAATATATCAATTTTGATGCAAAAGAAGCATACTTTCATCTATGAGGTAAAATGGGGAAAGGAACACAAAATCACACAGTTTTATATGAATAAGTGTGGAGGATTGGTGCACGAAATTGTGATCATCAATGGCGCCATCAACATGGTAAGCTCAATTGTAATCTCAACTTTTTATCACAACTTCGCACAACTAACCAGCAAGTGCACTGGGTCGTCCAAGTAATAAACCTTACGCGAGTAAGGGTCGAACACAAGGAGATTGTTGGTATGAAGCAAGCTATGGTCATCTTGTAAATCTCAGTCAGGCGGATATAGAATGGTTATGGAGTTTTTGAAATTAAATAATAAGTAAACATAAAACAAGGATAGAAGTACTTATGTAAATCATTGGTGAGAATTTCAGATAAGCGCATAGAGATGAATTCGTTCCTCTGAACCTCTGCTTTCCTGCTGTCTTCATCCAATCAGTCTTACTCCTTTCCATGGCTGGCTTTATGTAAGGGCATCACCGTTGTCAATGGCTACATCCCATCCTCTTGTGAAAATGGTCCAAATGCTCTGTCACAGCACGGCTAATCATCTGAGGTTCTCGATCATACTGGAATAGGATTCACCCTCCTTTTGCGTCTGTCACTACGCCCAGCCCTCGCGAGTTTGAAGCTCGTCACAGTCATTCAATCCCTGAATCCTACTCGGAATACCGCAGACAAGGTTTAGACTTTTCAGATTCTCATGAATGCCGCCATCAATCTAGCTTACACCACGAAGATTCTGATTAAGAGATCTAAGAGATAGTCATTCAATCTAAGGTAGAACGGAGGTGGTTATCAGGCACGCGTTCATAGGGAATGATGATGATTGTCACGTTCATCACATTCAGGTTGAAGTGCGAATGAATATCTTAGAAGCGGAATAAGTTGAATTGAATAGAAAAACAGTAGTACTTTGCATTAATCTTTGAGGAACAGCAGAGCTCCACACCTTAATCTATAGAGTGTAGAAACTCTACCGTTTGAAAATACATAAGTGAAGAGAGGGTAAGCATGGCCGAATGGCCAGCCCCCAAACGTTATCAATAGATCAAAATATAATCCAAAGATGATCCAAAGATGTTCAAAGATCTCTAATACAATAGTAAGAAGTCCTATTTATATAAACTAGCTACTAGGGTTTACAGAAGTAAGTAATTGATGCATAAATTCACTTTCGGGGCCCACTTGGTGTGTGCTTGGACTGAGCTTGAAGTCTACACGTGGAGAGGTCATTTTTGGAGTTGAACGCCAGCTTTTGTGGCATTTTGGGCGTTGAACTCCACTTTGCAACTTGTTTCTGGTGCTGGACGCCAGAATTGGGCAGAGAGCTGGTGTTGAACGCCAGTTTGCATCGTCTAAACTTGGGCAAAGTATAAACTATTATATATTTCTAGAAAACCCTGGATGTCTACTTTCCAACGTAATTGAAAGCGCGCCATTTTGAGTTCTGTAGCTCCAGAAAATCCACTTTAAGTGCAGGGAGGTCAGAATCCAACAGCATCAGCAGTCCTTCTTCAACCTCTGAATCTGATTTTTGCTCAAGTCCCTCAATTTCAGCCAGAAAATACCTGAAATCACAGAAAAACACACAAACTCATAGTAAAGTCCAGAAATATGAATTTAACATAAAAACTAATAAAAACATCCCTAAAAGTAACTAGATTCTACTAAAAACATACTAAAAACAATGCCAAAAAGCGTATAAATTATCCGCTCATCACAACACCAAACTTAAATTGTTGCTTGTCCCCAAGCAACTGAAAATCAAATAGGATAAAAGGAAGAGAATATACTATAAATTCCAAACTATCAATGAAACATAGCTCCAATTAAATGAGCGGGACTTGTAGCTTTTTGCCTCTTGAATAGTTTTGGCATCTCACTTTATCCATTGAGGTTCAAAATGGTTGGATTCTATAGGAACTCAGAGTTCAGATAGTGTTATCGATTCTCCTAGTTCAGTATGATGATTCTTGAACACAGCTATTTTATGAGTCTTAGTCGTGGCCCTAAGCACTTTGTTTTCCAGTATTACCACCGGATACATAAATGCCACAGACACATAATTGGGTGAACCTTTTCAGATTGTGACTCAGCTTTGCTAAAGTCCCCAATTAGAGGTGTCCAGGGTTCTTAAGCACACTCTTTTTTTGCTTTGGACCTTGACTTTAACCGCTCAGTCTCAAGTTTTCACTTGACACCTTCACGCCACAAGCACATGGTTAGGGATAGCTTGGTTTAGCCGCTTAGGCCAGGATTTTATTCCTTTAGGCCCTCCTATCCACTGATGCTCAAAGCCTTGGGATATTTTTTATTTACCCTTGCCTTTTGGTTTTAAGGGTTATTGGCTTTTTGCTCTTGCCTCTTGGTTTTAAGAGCTTTTGGCTTTTTCTGCTTGCTTTTTCTCATTTTTTATTTTTTTTCCTTTTTTTTTCTTTTTTTTCGCCTATATTTTTTTCTTTTTTTTCTGCAAGCTTTGTTCTTTGCTGCTTTTTCTTGCTTCAAGAATCATTTTTATGATTTTTCAGATTATCAAATAACATATCTCCTTGTCATCATTCTTTCAAGAGCCAACATATTTAACATTCTTAAACAACTTCAAAAGACATATGCACTATTCAAGCATTCATTTAGAAAACAAGAAGCATTGTCACCACATCAATATAATTAAACTAAGTTCAAGGATAAATTCGAAACTCATGTACTTCTTGTTCTTTTGAATTAAAACATTTTTCATTTTAAGAGAGGTGATGGATTCATAGGACATTCATAACTTTAAGACAAAGTTACTAACTACTAATGATCATGTAATGAAGACACAAACATAGATAAGCACTTAACATAGAGAAAACAAAAAAAAACAGAAAGTGAGAACAAGGAATGAGTCCACCTTAGTGATGGTGGCGTTTTCTTCTTGAGGAACCAATGATGTCCTTGAGCTCTTCTATGTCTCTTCCTTGTCTTTGTTGCTCCTCCCTTATTGTTTTTTGATCTTCTCTGATTTCATGAAGGATGATGGAGTGCTCTTGATGTTCCACCCTTAGTTGTCCCATGTTGGAACTTAATTCTCCTAGGGAGGTGTTGATTTGCTCCCAATAGTTTTGTGGAGGGAAATGCATTGGAGGCATCTCCGGGATCTCATGGTGATGAGCTTCATGTGCCTCTTGAGCTCCATGAATGGGCTCTCTTGCTTGCTCCATCCTTTTCTTAGTGATGGGCTTCTCTTCCTCAATGGGAATGTCTCCTTCTATGAAAGCTCCAGCTGAGTAGCAGAGATGGCAGATAAGATGAGGAAAAGCTAGCCTTGCCATGGGGGAGGACTTTTCGGCTATTTTGTAGAGTTCAAGGGAGATGACTTCATGAACTTCTACTTCCTCTCCAATCATGATGCTATGAATCATGATGGCCCGATCCACAGTAACTTCGGATCGGTTGCTAGTGGGGATGATGGAGCGTTGTATGAATTCTAACCATCCTCTAGCTACAGGCTTGAGGTCCAGTCTTCTTAGTTGAACCGGCTTGCCTTTGGAGTCAATCTTCCATTGAGCTCCTTCCACACATATGTCCATGAGGACTTGGTCCAACCTTTGATTAAAGTTGACCCTTCTAGTGTAGGGGCGTGCATCTTCTTGCATCATAGGCAAGTTAAACGCCAACCTCACATTTTCTGGACTAAAATCTAAGTATTTCCCCCAAACCATGGTGAGATAATTCTTTGGGTCCGGGTTCTTACTTTGATCATGGTTCCTAGTGATCCATGCATTGGCATAGAACTCTTGAACCATTAGGATGCCGACTTGTTGGATGGGTTTTGTTAGAACTTCCCAACCTCTTCTTTGGATTTCATGTCGGATCTCCAGATACTCATTCTTCTTGAGCTTGAAAGGGACCTCAGGGATCACCTTCTTCTTGGCCACAACATCATAGAAGTGGTCTTGATGAGCTTTGGAGATGAATCTTTCCATCTCCCATGACTCGGAGGTGGAAGCTTTTGTCTTCCCTTTCCCTTTTCTAGAGGATTCTCCGGTCTTAGGTGCCATCAATGGTAATGGAAAAATAAAAAGCTTATGCTTTTACCACACCAAACTTAGAATTTTGCTCGCCCTCGAGCAAGAGAAGAAAGAATAAATGAAGAAGAAGAAAATATGGAGGTGAGGGGGGAGGGGTTGTGTTTCGGCCAAGAAGAGAAGAGAGGGTTGTGTTGTGTGAAAATGAAGAAGAATGGAGGGGTTTATGTAGTGGGGGAGAGGGTGTTAGGTTCGGCCATTTAGGGTGGGGTTGGGTGGGAAATTGATTTTGAATTTGAAGGTAGGTGGAGTTTATGAGGTAGG
This sequence comes from Arachis hypogaea, assembly GCF_003086295.3. Taxonomy (NCBI): domain Eukaryota; kingdom Viridiplantae; phylum Streptophyta; class Magnoliopsida; order Fabales; family Fabaceae; genus Arachis; species Arachis hypogaea. The sequence continues at coordinate 82,494,889 of NC_092046.1, read as the reverse complement.
TTTATGGGGAAGAGTGGATGGATGTGAGTGGTGAAGTGGTGATAGGAAAGAGAGATTGAGGTGATTGGTGAGGAGTTTTGGGGAAGAGTGTTTATGGGATTGTGTGAAAGAGGGGTAAGAAGAAGTGAGTGGAGGTAGGTGGGGATCCTGTGGGGTCCACAAATCCTGAGGTGTTCAAGGATTTACAACCTTGCACCAAATTGGGCATGCAAAATACCCTTGCACACAACTCTGGGCGTTCAGCGCCAGATTGGTGCTTGTTCTGGGCGTTGAATGCCCATTTGTTGCCCATTTCTGGCGTTGAACGCCAGAACCATGCTTCTTCTGGGCGTTCAGCGCCAGCTCTTCTCCAGGGTGCATTTCTGGCGTTCAAACGCCCAGATGCTGCCCATTTCTGGCGTTCAGCGCCAGAACCATCCTCTGTTCTGGCGTTGAACGCCCAAAACATGCTTCTTACTGGCGTTTAAACGCCAGTAAGGTCTTCCTCCAGGGTGTGATTTTTCTTCTGCTGTTTTTTATTCCATTTTCAATTTTTATATTTATTTTGTGACTCCACATGATCATAAACCTAATAAAACATGAAAAACAATGAAAATTAGATAAATAAACATTGGGTTGCCTCCCAACAAGCGCTTCTTTAATGTCAATAGCTTGACAGTGGGCTCTCATGGAGCCTCACAGATGTGCAGAGCTTTGTTGAGACCTTCCAACACCAAACTTAGAGTTTAGATATGGGGGTTTGACACCAAACTTAGAGTTTAGTTGTGGCCTCCCAACACCAAACTTAGAGTTTGACTGTGGGGGCTTTGTTTGATCTGCTTTGAGAGAAGCTTTTTATGCTTCCTCTCCATGGATGCAGAGAGAGATCCTTGAGTTGTAAACACAAGGTTGTCCTCATTTATTTGAAGGATCAATTCTCCTCTGTCCTCATCAATCACAGCTCTTGCTGTGGCTAGGAAAGGTCTTCCTAGGATGATGGATTCATCCTCATCCTTCCCAGTATCTAGGACTATGAAATCAGCAGGGATGTAAAGGCCTTCAACCTTTACTAACAAGTCCTCTACTTGTCCATAAGCCTGTTTTCTTGAATTGTCTGCCATCTCTAATGAGATTTTAGCAGCTTGCACCATAAAGATTCTCAGTTTCTCTATTACAGAGAGGGGCATGAGGTTTATCCCTGAACCAAGGTCACACAGAGCCTTTTCAAAGATCATGTTGCCTATGGTACAAGGTATTACAAACTTTCCAGGATCCTGTTTCTTCTGAGGCAATGTCAGTTGATCCAGATCACTTAGTTCATTGGTGAACAAGGGAGGTTCATCTTCCCAAGTCTCAATACCAAATAATTTGGCATTCAGCTTCATGATTGCACCAAGAAACTTGGCAGCTTGCTCTTCAGTAATGTCCTCATTCTCTTCAGAAGAGGAATACTCATCAGAGCTCATGAATGGCATAAGGAGGTTTAATGGAATCTCTATGGTCTCTAGATGAGTCTCAGATTCCTTTGGTTCCTCAAAGGGAAGCTCCTTATTGATCATTGGACGTCCCAGGAGGTCTTCCTCCTTGGGATTCACATCCTCTCCTTCCTTCACAGGTTCGGCCATGGGGATTAATTCAATGGCCTTGCACTCTCCTTTTGGATTTTCTTCTGTATTGCTTGGGAGAGTACTAGGAGGGATTTCAGTGATCCTTTTACTTAGCTGGCCCACTTGTGCTTCCAAATTTCTAATGGAAGACCTTGTTTCATTCATGAAACTTACAGTGGCCTTGGACAGATCAGAGACTAAGTTTGCTAAATTAGAAGTATTTTGTTCAGAGTTCTCTGTCAGTTGCTGGGTGGATAATGGAAAAGGTTTACTATTGTTAAACCTGTATCTTCCACCATTATTAAAGCTTTGTTGAGGCTTTTGATCCTTCCATGAGAAATTTGGATGATTTCTCCATGATGAGTTATAGGTGTTTCCATAAGGTTCACCCATGTAATTTACCTCTGCTATTGCAGGGTTTTTAGGATCATAAGCTTCTTCTTCAGAAGATGCCCCTTGAGTACTGTTGGATGCAGCTTGCATTCCATTCAGACTCTGAGAAATCATATTGACTTGCTGAGTTAATATTTTGTTCTGAGCCAATATGGCATTCAGAGTATCAATTTCAAGAACTCCCTTCTTCATAGGCGTCCCATTATTCACAGGATTCCTTTCAGAAGTGTACATGAACTGGTTATTAGCAACCATGTCAATGAGTTCTTGAGCTTCTGCAGGCGTTTTCTTTAGGTGAATGGATCCACCTACAGAAGTATCCAATGACATCTTAGCCAATTCAGATAGACCATCATAGAATATATCCAGGATGGTCCATTCCAAAAGCATGTCAGAAGGACACTTTTTGGTCAGTTCTTTGTATCTCTCCCAAGCTTCATAGAGGGATTCACCTTCTTTTTGTCTGAAGGTCTGAACATCCACTCTAAGCTTACTCAGCTTTTGAGGAGGAAAGAACTTGGCTAAGAAAGCCTTGACCAGCTTATCCCAAGAGTTCAGGATATCCTTAGGTTGAGAGTCCAACCATACTCTAGCTCTGTCTCTTACAGCAAAAGGGAAAAGCATAAGCCTGTAGACTTCAGGATCTACTCCATTAGTCTTAACAGTATCACATATCTACAAGAATTCAGTTAAGAACTAAAAAGGATCTTCAGATGGAAGTCCATGAAACTTGCAGTTCTGCTGCATCAGAGAAACGAGTTGAGGTTTCAGCTCAAAGTTGTTTACTCCAATGGCAATAATGGAGATGCTTCTTCCATGTAAATTGGAATTAGGTGCAGTAAAGTCACCAAGCATTCTCCTTACATTATTGTTGTTGGGTTCGGCTACCATCTCCGTTACTTGTTCGAAATTTTCAATAAGGTTGTCTCTGGATTGTTGTAATTTAGCTTCTCTTAGTTTCCTCTTCAGAGTCCTTTCAGGTTCTGGATCAGCTTCAACAAGAATTCCTTTTTCCTTGTTCCTGCTCATAAGAAAGAGAAGATAACAAGAAAAGAAGAGGAATCCTCTATGTCACAGTAAAGAGGTTCCTTATTGTTAGTAGAAGAAGAAAAGGAATAGGGGTGAAGAAGAATGAAGAATCCAAACACAAGGTAAGGATAGGAGCAGTGATATGAGATGAAGTGTTAGTAGATGAATAAATAATTAGAAGGAGATGAAGGAGAAGGATTTTTGAAAATTATTTTTGAAAAAGGGTTAGTGATTTTCGAAAATAGTTTTTGAAAAAGGTTAGTAATTTTCGAAAATTAAAATAAAAAATTAAAATAATTAATTAATTAAAAAGAAATTTTGAAAAAGAGGGGAGATATTTTCGAAAATTAGAGAAAGAGAGAGTTAGTTAGGTAGTTTTGAAAAAGACAAGAAACAAACAAAAAGTTAGTTAGTTAGTTGAAACAAATTTTGAAAAGATAAGAAGTTAGGAAGTTAGAAAAGATATTTTGAAATCAAATTTTGAAAAAGATAAGATAAGAAGATATTTTTGAAAAGATATGATTGAAATTAGTTTTGAAAAGATTTGATTTTTAAAATCATAATTAATGACTTGATTCACAAGAAATCACAAGATATGATTCTAGAACTTAAAGTTTGAATCTTTCTTAACAAGTAAGTAACAAACTTGAAATTTTTTGAATCAAAACATTAATTGATGATGTTATTTTCGAAAATCATGTGATAAAGATAAGAAAAAGATTTTTGAAAAAGATTTTTGAAATTTTCGAAAATAACTAAGAAAAATGAAAAAGATTTGACTTTTGAAAAAGATTTAGAAAAAGATAAGATTTTTAAATTGAAAATTTGATTTGACTCATAAAAACAACTAGATTTTAAAAATTTTTGAAAAAGTCAAATCTAATTTTCGAAATTTTAAGAGAGAAAAAGGGAAAGATATTTTTTTTTATTTTTTTGAATTTTTATGATGAGAGAGAAAAACACTAAAAATGCTCAATGCATGGAATTTTTAGATCAAAACAATGAATGCATGCAAGAATGCTATGAATGTCAAGATGAACACCAAGAACACTTTGAATGTCAGGATGAACATCAAGAACTTATTTTTGAAAAATTTTTAATGCAAAGAAAATATGCAAGACACCAAACTTAGAAATCTTTCATGTTTAGACTCTATGGATGCAAGAATGCATATGAAAAACAAGAAAAGATGCAAAACAAGAAAACATCAAGATCAAACAAGAAGACTTACCAAGAACAACTTGAAGATCATGAAGAACACTATGAATGCATGAATTTTCGAAAAATGCAAGATGAATATGCAATTGACACCAAACTTATAACATGACACATGACTCAAACAAGAAACACAAAAAATATTTTTTTTTTTTGATTTTTATGATTTTCTAATTTTTTTTTTGTATTTTTTGAAAATTGATTGAAAAAGAAAAATAAGGATTCCAAAATTTTTAATATGAATTCCAGGAATCTTATGCTCTTTAGTCTAAAGCTCCAATCAAAGGGTCAGGCATGGCTTAATAGCCAGCCAAGCTTTAGCATGAATATGAGTGTAATTCATTCAATTTTAGGCCAAAACCTCAGTCCAAAAGAATTTAGACATGGCTTTATAGCCAGCCATGCTTCATGAAACACTAGAATTCATTCTTAAAAATTCTGAAGAAAAATATATTTTTGAAAACATTTTTTTTTTGAAAACAAAGGAGAAATTTTTTGAAATATTTTTAAAAAATTTTTGAAAATAAAACAAAAAGAAAATTACCTAATCTGAGCAACAGGATGAACCGTCAGTTGTCCAAACTCGAACAATCCCTGGCAACGGCGCCAAAAACTTGGTGCACGAAATTGTGATCATCAATGGCGCCATCAACATGGTACGCTCAATTGTAATCTCAACTTTTTATCACAACTTCGCACAACTAACCAGCAAGTGCACTGGGTCGTCCAAGCAATAAACCTTACGCGAGTAAGGGTCGATCCCACGGAGATTGTTGGTTATGGAGTTTTCGAAATTAAATAATAAGTAAACATAAAACAAGGATAGAAATACTTATGTAAATCATTGGTGAGAATTTCAGATAAGCACATAGAGATGCATTCGTTCCTCTGAACCTCTGTTTTCCTGCTGTCTTCATCCAATCAGTCTTACTCCTTTCCATGGCTGGCTTTATGTAAGGGCATCACCGTTGTCAATGGCTACATCCCATCCTCTTGTGAAAATGGTCCAAATGCTCTGTCACAGCACGGCTAATCATCTGAGGTTTTCGATCATACTGGAATAGGATTCACCCTCCTTTTGCGTCTATCACTACGCCCAGCACTCGCGAGTTTGAAGCTCGTCACAGTCATTCAATCTCTGAATCCTACTCGGAATACCACAGACAAGGTTTAGAATTTCCGGATTCTCATGAATGCCGCCATTAATCTAGCTTACACCACGAAGATTCTGATTAAGAGATCTAAGAGATACTCATTCAATCTAAGGTAGAACGGAGGTGGTTGTCAGGCACGCGTTCATAGGGAATGATAATGATTGTCATGTTCATGACATTCAGGTTGAAGTGCGAATGAATATCTTAGAAGCGGAATAAGTTGAATTGAATAGAAAAACAGTAGTACTTTGCATTAATCTTTGAGGAACAGCAGAGCTCCACACCTTAAACTATGGAGTGTAGAAACTCTACCGTTTGAAAATACATAAGTGAAGAGAGGGTAAGCATGGCCGAATGGCCAGCCCCCAAACGTGATCAATAGATCAAAATATAATCCAAAGATGATCCAAAGATGTTCAAAGATCTCTAATACAATAGTAAGAAGTCCTATTTATAATAAACTAGCTACTAGGGTTTACAGAAGTAAGTAATTGATGCATAAATCCACTTCCGGAGCCCACTTGGTGTGTGCTTGGACTGAGCTTGAAGTCTACACGAGGAGAGGTCATTCTTGGAGTTGAACGCCAGCTTTTGTGCCATTTTGGGCGTTGAACTCCACTTTGCAACTTGTTTCTGGCGCTGGACGCCAGAATTGGGCAGAGATCTGGCGTTGAACGCCAGTTTGCGTCGTCTAAACTTGGGTAAAGTATGGACTATTATATATTTCTGGAAAGCCCTGGATGTCTACGTTCTAACGCAATTGAAAGAGCGCCATTTTGAGTTCTGTAGCTCCAGAAAATCCACTTTGAGTGCAGGGAGGTCAGAATCCAATAGCATCAGCAGTCCTTTTTCAACATCTGAATCTGATTTTTGCTCAAGTCCCTCAATTTCAGCCAGAAAATACCTGAAATCACAGAAAAATACACAAACTCATAGTAAAGTCCAGAAATATAAATTTAACATAAAAACTAATAAAAACATCCCTAAAAGTAACTAGATTCTACTAAAAACATACTAAAAACAATGCCAAAAAGCGTATAAATTATCCGCTCATCAAGGATCATTGATAAAACTCTTAAATCTATACATGATAAACCCTAAAAACGGGGTTTATCACACATCCTCCTGTTGGTAACTGTTCTTGTAGGAATGAACTCATTCTTTTCATTGGAGACTATTGTAATTCCTCCTTTCCTGGGTAGAACTTGCACTGGAGTTACCCACGGACTGTTAGAGATAGGATAGATAATTCTTGCATCCCAAAGCTTCATCACTTCCTTGTGGACAATATCCTTCATTGTTGGATTTAGCCTTCTTTGTGCCTGCACAACTGGTTTAGAATTTTCCTCCAATAAAATTTTTTGCAATCACATAGTGGGGCTTATTTCCTTCATATCACTGATTTTCCATCCAATGGCAGTCTTGTGTTTCCTCAGTACTTGCAGTAATTCTTCTTCTTCCAATTCACTTAACGAGGCATTTATAATCATAGGATAAGTTTCATTAGTTCCAAAGAATGCATACTTGAGAGTTAGAGGCAAAGGTTTTAACTTTAGCTTAGGTGGTTCTTCTCTTTTATCATATCTCTCCTTAGTGTTACTTGTTCCTTCTTGCATGAATGAGGTAGACTTCTATGGGTATTTTCTCCATTGAATACACAGCGTCTAATTATTTCATTATTTCAGAACATGGGTATTGTAGAGTTTTCAGAGAGTTTACAAGAGATTCTTCATAAAGAACTTCTTGAATTAATGGATCGATTAAATATACTCTTATGTAACTCTCGATTTTGCTTGGATACTGCATGTCTTTAAAGACATAGATGATCATTTGTTCATCATGAACCCTCAGTGTTAACTCACCTTTTTGGACATCGATGAGAGTCCGTCTTGTGGCTAAGAATGGCCTCCCTAGGATGATTGAAGCATCTTCATCTTCCTCCATATCAAGAATTACAAAATCAACAGGAAAGATTAATTTTTCCACTTTGACCAAGGCATTTTTCACTATCCCATGTAAAAACTTTATTGATCTATCTACCAATCATAGAGATATCCTTATTGGTTTCACTTCTTCTATTTGCAACTTTTTCATCATGGACAAGGACATCAAATTAACGCTTGCTCCTAAATCATGCAATGCCTTTCCAATGGTGATATCTCTAATAATGCAAGAAATTTAAAAACTTCCTGAATCTTTCAATTTTTATGACAGTTTGCTTTGGATAATGGCACTACACTCCTTGGTAAGTATCACTGTCTCATCTTCTTTGAGTTTTTTTTTGGACAATAATTCCTTCATGAATTCAGCATAGAGGGACATTTACTCTAAAGCTTCTGCAAAGAAAATGTTGATCTGTAACTTTCTAAAAACTTCTAAGAACTTAGAAAATTCCTTTTTTCTAATTCTGCTTCTACAATCTTTGAGGAAATGGGATTCTATGTGCAAAGGTCTTCTCTTTCACATTCTCTTTCTTGACTTCAGGAAGTGAGGTGTGTTGTCCTTCTCTAGTTTCTTCTTTCCTTTTGTTTCTGATGGTTTCTCAGCTTGTTTTTCATTATTCTTTGAGGATTCTTCGCTAACCACTTTTCTACTCCTAAGATTAATAGCGTTGCATTCCTCTCTAGGATTAGGTACTGTGTCATTTGGGAAGGAATTTGTTGGTTTTTCTGCTAATTGCTTAGCAATTCGTCCCACTTGCACCTCTAAGTTCCTGATGAAAGCTTCTTGATTCTTGAAATTTGCTTGTGTTTCTTGCATGAAGCTCAAGGTCTATTGAACAAATATGGAGGTTGATTGAGACAAATTTTCTATAGTAAGCTCAAGAGGTGAAAGATTCTGTGATTGCATAAGATTGAGAGGTTCCTCCATCCAGGGTTGTATATTTTTGAGAAATGATTTTCTGTGGTCTAGAAGAATTCCCCATTAGTGATTCATGGAGACAAACAATAATAAAAGATGAAATATGCTAATGAATGCTGGATACCGAGACTAGTAGTCTCTATCTTATTTATAATCTAAATCCTAACCTATTTTTTAAATTTAAATTAAATCTAATCTTATCTTTTCTAGAAGAATAAGATAAACTAAACTAATTGAACTGAAATGTTAAATTCTTGGAGTGTGTGAGCCGTGTAAAATGTCTATTGTTGTTGAAGGAAACTGGGCCTGAGTGCATGAGCACTGGGTGCTGGCTCGTGGCGATAGGCGTGATGACTTGCATCATCTACCGTTCTTTCTTGCATAAAGAAGACCATAAAAGAGCATAAATCTCTTTTGATCAGTACAATTCATGCATTATTTGATGAATATTATGGTACACTAGGAGCTAGGCATGGCACGCCAGTACTAAAGTCCAGAGAAGAAGTCCAAGCATGCATATGGGCGTGGCACGCCAGGGACTGGTCGTGGCACGTGATGAGCGGATAATTTATACGCTTTTTGGCATTGTTTTTAGTATGTTTTTAGTAGGATCTAGTTACTTTTAGGGATGTTTTCATTAGTTTTTATGTTAAATTCACATTTCTGGACTTTACTATGAGTTTGTGTGTTATTCTGTGATTTCAGGTATTTTCTGGCTGAAATTGAGGGACTTGAGCAAAAATCAGATTCAGAGGTTGAAAAAGGACTGCTGATGCTGTTGGATTCTGACCTCCCTGCACTCAAAGTAGATTTTCTGGATCTACAAACCTCGAAATGGCGCGCTTCCAATTGCTTTGGAAAGTAGACATCCAGGGCTTTCCAGCAATGTATAATAGTCCATACTTTGGCCAAAAATTGACGACGTAAACTGTCGTTCAACGCCAGCCTTCTGCCCAAATCTGGCGTCCAGCGCCAGAAAAGGATCCAAAACCAGAGTTGAACGCCCAAATTGGCATAGAAACTGGCGTTCAACTCCACAAATGGCCTCTGCACGTGCTACAGCCCAAACACACACCAAGTGGGCCCCAGAAGTGGATTTATTCATTAAGTACTTACTCATGTAAACCCTAGTGACTAGTTTATTATAAATAGGACCTTTTACTATTGTATTAGGCATCTTCGATCAGTTGTATGCTATCTTAGATCACAATAGGGGGCTGGCCATCTCGGCCATGCCTGGACCTTCACTTATGTATTTTCAACGGTAGAGTTTCTACACTCCATAGATTAAGGTTTGGAGCTCTGCTGTTCCTCAAAGATTTATGCAAGTACTACTGTTTTCTATTCAATTCTTCTTATTTCGCTTCTAAGATATCCATTCGAACCCAAGAACGTGATGAAGGTGATGATATTGTGTGACGCTCATCATCCTTTTCCCTTATGAACGCGTGCCTGACAAACACTTCCGTTCTACATGAATTAAGCTAGAATGAGTATCTCTTAGATCTCCTAACCAGAATCTTCGTGGCGTAAGCTAGAATGATGGCGGCATTCAAGAGAATTCGGAAGGTCTAAACCTTGTCTGTGGTATTCCGAGTAGGATTCAATGATTGAATGACTGTGATGAGCTCCGAACTCGCGATTGCAGGGCATTAGTGACAGACGCAAAAGGATAGTAAATCCTATTCCCGCATGATCGAGAACCGACAGATGAATAGCCGTGCCGTGACAGGGTGCGTGAGCAGATTATTCACTGAGAGGATAAGATGAAGCCATTGACAAGGGTGATGCCTCCAGACGATTAGCCGTGCCGTGACAGGGCATTGGATCATTTTCCCGAGAGATGACCGAAAGTAGCCATTGACAGTGGTGATGTATCACATAAAGCCAGCCATAGAAAGGAGTAAGACGGATTGGATGAAGATAGCAGGAAAGCAGAGGTTCAGAGGAACAAAAAGCATCTCCATTCGCTTATCTGAAATCCCTACCAATGATTTACATAAGTATCTCTATCCCTATTTTATTATATAATATTCGAAAACACCATTATTATTTTATATCCGCCTGACTGAGATTTACAAGGTGACCATAGCTTGCTTCATACCAACAATCTCCGTGGGATTCGACCCTTACTCACGTAAGGTATTACTTGGACGACCCAGTGCACTTGCTGGTTAGTTGTACGGAGTTGTGTCCACACATAGAGCCACAATGAGGATTCAATACAATTATATATTATTAATCTCGCACAAGTACAAAGAACAGGACATCACAATTTCGTGCACCAAGTTTTTGGCGCCGTTGCCGGGGATTGTTTGAGTTTGGACAACTAACGGTTCATCTTGTTGCTCAGATTAGGTAATTTTCTTTTTATTTTTTTTTCAAAAAGTTTTCAAAAATATTTTCAAAATTTTCTCATCTGTTTTCGAAAAAAAAAATAAATAAATAAAAATGTTTTCAAAAATAAATTATTCTATGGCTTCAGAATTTTTAAGAATAAATTCTAGTGTTTCATGAAGCATGTTGGAGCTTGGCTGGCTGTAAAGCCATGTATCAATCCTTATACTCAAGAGAAGAACTTCTTTGTCTTTCTTAGCCAATTGGCTGTTGAATGCAAGGAATGTCAGGCGTGTCATGTCTGAGTTACATACTAAAGCTTGGCTGGCTATTAAGCCATGCCTGACCCTTTGATTGGAGCTTTAGAGCATAAGATTCCTGGAATTCATATTAAAAATTTTGAATCCTTATTTTTCTTTTTTCTAAATAATTTTCGAAAAATATAAGTTAAAAATCCAAAAAATCATAAAATCATAAAAAATCAAAAATATTTCATGTTTCTTGTTTAAATCTTGAGTCACATTATAAGTTTGGTGTCACTTGCATATGCATCTTGCATATTTCGAAAATTCATGCATTCATAGTGTTCTTCATGATCTTCAAGTTGTTCTTGGTAAATCTTCTTGTTTGATCTTGATGATTTTTTGTTTTGTGTCTTTTCATGTTTATCATATGCATTCTTGAATTCTTAGTGCGTAAGCATTAAAGAATTCTAAGTTTGGTGTCTTGCATGTTTTCTTTGCATTAAAAATTTTTCAAAAATATGTTTTTGATGTTCATCATGTTCTTCATAGTGTTCTTGGTGTTCATCTTGACATTCATAGCATTCATGCATGCATTCATTGTTTTGATCTAAAAATTTCATGCATTGCATCCTTTTAGTGTTTTTTCTCTTGCATCATAAAAATTCAAAAATCAAAAAAATATCTTTCCCTTTTTCTCTCCTCAAATTCGAAAATTTGGATTGACTTTTTCAAAAATTTTTAAAATCAAATTGTTTCTTATGAGTCAAATCAAATTTTCAATTTGAAAATCTTATCTTTTTCAAAATCTTTTTCAAAAATCAAATCTTTTTCAAAATTCTTAGTTATTTTCGAAAATTCCAAAAATGTTTTTCAAAAATCTTTTTCTTATTTTTGTATTAAATTTTCGAAAATAACATAAACAATTAATGTTTTGATTCAAAAATTTGAAGTTTGTTACTTGCTTGTTAAGAAAGATTCAAACTTTAAGTTCTAGAATCATATCTTGTGATTTCTTATGAATCAAGTCATTAATTGTGATTTTAAAAATCAAATCTTTTTCAAAAACTAATTTCTATCATATCTTTTCCAAAAAAAAAAAAAAATATCTTCTTATCTTATCTTTTTCAAAATTTGATTTCAAAATATCTTCTCTAACTTCCCAACTTCTTATCTTTTCAAAATTTGTTTCAACTAACTAACTAACTTTTTGTTTGTTTCTTAACTTTTTCAAAACCTCCTAACTAACTCTCTCTCTCTCATTTTCGAAAATATCTTCCTTCTTTTTCAAAAATATCTTTTCAAAATATCTTTTCTAACTTCCTAACTTCCTATCCTTTCAAAATTTGTTTCAACTAACTAACTAACTTTTTGTTTGTTTCTTAACTTTTTCAAAACCACCTAACTAACTCTCTCTCTCTCAATTTTTGAAAATATCTTCCCTCTTTTTCAAAAATTTCTTTTTAATTAACTAATTATTTTTATTTTTTATTTTTGAAAAAAAAATTTCGAAAAAATACTAACAATTTTCAAAAACCATTTTTCAAAAATCACTAACTCTTTTTCAAAATAATTTTCGAAAATTTTCCTTCCCCCATCTCATTCTACTTATTCATTCATATCCTAACATCTCATCTCACATTCCAATCCTCATAGTTGTGTTTCTTCCTTTACATCACATCCTTTATCTCCCCCTCTTCTTCCACTCACATAAGGGATCCCTATACTGTGGTATAAAGGATCTCTATTATTATTATTATCATTTTTCTGTCCATTCTTCCTTGTATTATGAGCAGGAGCAAGGATAAGAACATTCTTGTGAAAGCAGATCCAGAACCTGAAAGGACTCTGAAGAGAAAATTTAAGAGAAGCTAAAATACAACAATCCAGAGAAAACCTTTCAGAAATTTTTGAACAGGAAGAGGAAATGGCAGCCGAAAATAATAATAATGAAAGGAGGATGCTTGGTGACTTTACTGCACCTAATTCCAATTTACATGGAAGAAGCATCTCCATTCCTGCCATCGGAGCAAACAACTTTGAGCTGAAACCTCAATTAGTTTCTCTGATGCAGCAGAACTGCAAGTTTCATGGACTTCCATCTGAAGATCCTTTTCAGTTCTTAACTGAATTCTTGCAGATATGTGATACTGTTAAGACTAATGGCGTAAATCCTGAAGTCTACAGGCTCATGCTTTTCCCTTTTGCTGTAAGAGACAGAGCTAGATTATGGTTAGATTCTCAACCTAAAGACAGCCTGAACTCTTGGGATAAGCTGGTCACGGCTTTCTTAGCCAAGTACTTTCCTCCTCAAAATCTGAGCAAGCTTAGAGCTGATGTTCAAACCTTCAGACAGAAAGAAGGTGAATCTCTCTATGAAACTTGGGAAAGATACAAACAGTTGACCAAAAAGTGTCCTTCTGACATGCTTTCAGAATGGACCATCCTGGATATATTCTATGATGGTCTGTCTGAGCTATCAAAGATGTCACTGGACACCTCTGCAGGTGGATCCATTCACCTAAAGAAAACGCCTGCAGAAGCTCAAGAACTCATTGACATGGTTGCTAATAACCAGTTCATGTACACTTCTGAAAGGAATCCCGTGAGTAATGGGACGCCTATGAAGAAGGGAGTTCTTGAAGTTGATACTCTGAATGCCATATTGGCTCAGAACAAAATATTGACTCAGCAAGTCAATATGATCTCTCAGAGTCTGCATGGAATGCAAGCTGCATCCAACAGTACTCAAGAGGCATCTTCTGAAGAAGAAGCCTATGATCCTGAGAACCCTGCAATAGCAGAGGTAAATTACTTAGGTGAACCTTATGGAAACACCTATAACTCAACATGGAGAAATCATCCAAATTTCTCATGGAAGGATCAGAAGCCTCAACAAGGCTTTAACAATGGTGGAAGAAATAGGTTTAGCAATAGCAAACCTTTTCCATCATCAACTCAGCAACAGACAGAGAACTCTGAACAAAATGCTTCTAATTTAGCAAAGCTAGTCTCTGATCTATCTAAGGCCACTGTAAGTTTCATGAATGAAACAAGGTCTTCCATTAGAAATTTGGAAGCACAAGTGGGCCAGCTGAGTAAAAGGATCACTGAAATCCCTCCTAGTACTCTCCCAAGCAATACAGAAGAGAACCCAAAAGGAGAGTGCAAGGCCATTGACATAAGTGCCATGGCCGAACCTGTGAGGAAAGGAGAGGACGTGAACCCCAAGGAGGAAGACCTCCTGGGACGTCCAGTGATCAATAAGGAGCTTCCCTCTGGGGAATCAAAGGACTCTGAGACTCATCTAGAGACTATAGAGATCCCATTGAACCTCCTTATGCCCTTCATGAGCTCTGATGAGTATTCCTCTTCTGAAGAGAATGAGGATGTTACTAAAGAGCAAACTGCCAAGTTTCTTGGTGCAATCATGAAGCTGAATGCCAAATTATTTGGCATTGATACTTGGGAAGTTGAACCTCCCTTGTTCATCAATGAACTAAGTGATCTGGATCAACTGACATTGCCTCAGAAGAGACAGGATCCTGGAAAGTTCATAATACCCTGTACCATAGGCACCATGATCTTTAAGGCTCTGTGTGACCTTGGTTCAGGAATAAACCTCATGCCCCTCTCTGTAATAGAGAAACTGGGAATCTATGGGGTGCAAGCTGCTAAAATCTCACTAGAGATGGCAGACAGCTCAAGAAGACAGGCTTATGGACAAGTAGAAGATGTATTAGTAAAGGTTGAGGGCCTTTACATACCTACTAATTTCATAGTCCTGGATACTGGAAAGGAAGAGGATGAATCGATCATCCTAGGAAGACCTTTCCTGGCCACAGCAAGAGCTGTGATTGATGTTGACAGAGGTGAAATATTCCTTCAACGGAATGAGAACTCCCTTGTGTTCAAAACTCAAGGATCTCCCTCTGCAACCATGGAGAAGAAGCTTGAAAAGCTTCTCTCAAAGCAGAGTCAACCAGAGCCCCCACAGTCAAACTCTAAGTTTGGTGTTGGGAGGCCACAACCAAACTCTAAGTTTGGTGTTGAACTCCCATATCCAAACTCTAAGTTTGGTGTTGGAGAGTCTCAACAAAGCTCTGCACATCTGTGAGGCTCCATGAGAGCCCACTGTCAAGCTATTGACATTAAAGAAGCGCTTGTTGGGAGGCAACCCAATGTTTATCTAACTCTTATTTTTATTGTTTTTCATGTTTTCTTAGGTTCATGATCATGTGGAGTCACAAAATAAATATAAAAATTGAAAACGGAATCAAAAACAGCAGAAGAAAAATCACACCCAGGAGGAAGCATCTGCCTGGCGTTCAACGCCAGAACAGAGCATGGTTCTGGCGCTGAACGCCCAAATGGGCAGCATCCTGGCGCTGAACGCCCAGAACAAGCATGGTTCTGGCGTTCAACGCCAGAAATGGCAGCAAAGGGGCGTTGAACGCCCAAAATGGGCACCAACCTGGCGCTGAACGCCCAGAGTTGTGTGCAAGGGCATTTTGCATGCCTAAATTGGTGCAGGGATGTAAATGCCATGACACCTCAGGATCTGTGGACACCACAGGATCATCTCAGGATCTGTGGACCCCACAGGATCCCCACTTTACCTCCTCATAATCCTAGTTTTTATTTCCACATCTTCTTCTTCATCTATTCCTTCTTCTTTTGCTCGAGGGCGAGCAACATTCTAAGTTTGGTGTGGTAAAACAATTATGTAAAGGATCTATAGCTCAGTGGTAGAACATTTGACTGCAAATCAAGAGATCCCTGAGATACCTCAGGGGATACATTTTCTTCCACACAATTATTGGAAGCAACTAAGGGTGGAATATCAAGAGCACTCCATCATCCTTCATGAAATCAGAGAAGATCAGAAAGCAATGAAGGAGGAGCAGCAAAGACAAGGAAGAGACATAGAAGAGCTCAAGGACATGACTAAGGTGGACTCATTCCTTGTTCTTACTTTCTCTGTTTTTCGTTTTCTATGTTATGTGCTTATCTATGTTTGTGTCTTCATTACATGATCATTAGTAGTTAGTAACTTTGTCTTAAAGTTATAAATGTCCTATGAATCCATCACCTCTCTTAAATGAAAAATGTTTTAATTCAAAAGAACAAGAAGTACATGAGTTTCGAATTTATCCTTGAACTTAGCTTAATTATATTGATGTGGTGACAATGCTTCTTGTTTTCTGAATGTATGCTTGAACAGTGCATATGTCTTTTGAAGTTGTTGTTTAAGAATGTTAAATATGTTGGCTCTTGAAAGAATGATGACTAGGAGACATGTTATTTGATAATCTGAAAAATCATAAAAATGATTCTTGAAGCAAGAAAAAGCAGCAAAGAACAAAGCTTGCAGAAAAAAAAAAATATATATATATATATATATAGGCGAAAAAAAAAATTTAGAAAGAAAAAGAAAAAGCAAGCAGAAAAAGCCAATAACCCTTAAAACCAAAAGGCAAGGGCAAATAAAAAGGATCCCAAGGCTTTGAGCATCAGTGGATAGGAGGACCTAAAGGAATAAAATCCTGGTCTAAGCGGCTAAACCAAGCTGTCCCTAACCATGTGCTTGTGGCGTGTAGGTGTCAAGTGAAAACTTGAGACTGAGCGGTTAAAGTCAAGGTCCAAAGCAAAAACAAAGAGTGTGCTTAAGAACCCTGGACACCTCTAATTGGGGACTCTAGCAAAGCTGAGTCACAATCTGAAAAGGTTCACCCAATTATGTGTCTGTGGCATTTATGTATCCGGTGATAATACTGGAAAACAAAGTGCTTAGGGCCACGGCCAAGACTCATAAAGAAGCTGTGTTCAAGAATCATCATACTGAACTAGGAGAGTCAATAACACTATCTGAACTCTGAGTTCCTATAGATGCCAATCATTCTGAACCTCAATGGATAAAGTGAGATGCCAAAACTATTCAAGAGGCAAAAAGCTATAAGTCCCGCTCATATGATTGAAGCTCTGTTTCATTGATAGTTTGGAATTTATAGTATGTTCTATTCTTTTTATCCTATTTTGATTTTCAGTTGCTTGGGGACAAGCAACAATTTAAGTTTGGTGTTGTGATGAGCGGATAATTTATACGCTTTTTGCCATTATTTTTAGTATGTTTTTAGTAGGATCTAGTTACTTTTAGGGATGTTTTCATTAGTTTTTATGTTAAATTCACATTTCTGGACTTTACTATGAGTTTGTGTGTTTTTCTGTGATTTCAGGTATTTTCTGGCTGAAATTGAGGGACTTGAGCAAAAATCAGATTCAGAGGTTGAAAAAGGACTGCTGATGTTGTTGGATTCTGACCTCCCTGCACTCAAAGTGGATTTTCTGGAGCTACAGAACTCGAAATGGCGCGCTTCCAATTGCGTTGGAAAGTAGACATCTTGGGCTTTCCAGCAATGTATAATAGTCCATACTTTGGCCAAAAATTGATGACATAAACTGGCGTTCAACGCCAGCTTTCTGCCCAAATCTGGCGTCCAGCGCCAGAAAGGGATCCAAAACCAGAGTTGAACGCCTAAACTGGCATAGAAACTGGCGTTCAACTCCACAAATGGCCTCTGCACGTGCTACACTTATGCTCAGCCCAAACACACACCAAGTGGGCCCCGGAAGTGGATTTATTCATTAAGTACTTACTCATGTAAACCCTAGTGACTAGTTTATTATAAATAGGACCTTTTACTATTGTATTAGGCATCTTCGATCAGTTGTATGCTATCTTAGATCACAATAGGGGGCTGGCCATCTCGGCCATGCCTGGACCTTCACTTATGTATTTTCAACGGTAGAGTTTCTACACTCCATAGATTAAGGTGTGGAGCTCTGCTGTTCCTCAAAGATTTATGCAAGTACTACTGTTTTCTATTCAATTCTTCTTATTTCGCTTCTAAGATATCCATTCGAACCCAAGAACGTGATGAAGGTGATGATTATGTGTGACGCTCATCATCCTTTTCCCTTATGAACGCGTGCCTGACAAACACTTCCGTTCTACATGAATTAAGCTAGAATGAGTATCTCTTAGATCTCCTAACCAGAATCTTCGTGGCGTAAGCTAGAATGATGGCGGCATTCAAGAGAATTCGGAAGGTCTAAACCTTGTCTGTGGTATTCCGAGTAGGATTCAATGATTGAATGACTGTGACGAGCTCCGAACTCGCGATTGCAGGGCGTTAGTGACAGACGCAAAAGGATAGTAAATCCTATTCCCGCATGATCGAGAACCGACAGATGAATAGCCGTGCCGTGACAGGGTGCGTGAGCAGATTATTCACTGAGAGGATAAGATGAAGCCATTGACAAGGGTGATGCCTCCAGACGATTAGCCGTGCCGTGACAGGGCATTGGATCATTTTCCCGAGAGATGACCGAAAGTAGCCATTGACAGTGGTGATGTATCACATAAAGCCAGCCATAGAAAGGAGTAAGACGGATTGGATGAAGATAGCAGGAAAGCAGAGGTTCAGAGGAACAAAAAGCATCTCCATTCGCTTATCTGAAATCCCTACCAATGATTTACATAAGTATCTCTATCCCTATTTTATTATATAATATTCGAAAACACCATTATTATTTTATATCCGCCTGACTGAGATTTACAAGGTGACCATAGCTTGCTTCATACCAACAATCTCCGTGGGATTCGACCCTTACTCACGTAAGGTATTACTTGGACGACCCAGTGCACTTGCTGGTTAGTTGTACGGAGTTGTGTCCACACATAGAGCCACAATGAGGATTCAATACAATTATATATTGTTAATCTCACACAAGTACAAAGAACAGGACATCACAATTTCGTGCACCAGCACGCTAGTACAAAATTCCAGAGAGCAAAATGGAGGACACAAAAGGGGCAAGGCACGCCAGGTTGGGCATGGCATGCCTGACCGATCAACTACTATGGGCGTGCCACTTGAGCAAAGGAGCGTGGCACGCCAACTCACCATTCCAAGAAGAACCTCCACTATGGCGTGCCACTTGGTATCGAAGGCGTGGCACGCCAACTCCAAGAAGTCACTTGGGCGTGCCACTTGAGAACCCAGGCATGGCACGCCAAGTTTGAAGAGTTCACAAATCCATGAGCGTGCCACTTGAACAGCATGGCATGGCACGCTGGTACAATAATCCAGAGAAGGGGCTGAAGGCAATTGAAGACTGGGTGTGCCACTTGTAGTCGAATGCCACTTGAGCAACCAGGCATGGCATGCCAATGCATAGAGATAACAAAAGCAAGGACTGGGCGTGCCACTTGGTATCGAAGGCGTGGCACGCCAACTATTGGAACCAATACAAGATCATGGGCATGGCACGCTGGTATAAGTTTCCAGAGAGGATGAAGGAGGCCAATTACATGGGGCGTGCCACTTGGTATCGAAGGCGTGGCACGCCACTCACCATTCTTCACTTAAGCGTGCCACTTGAGCAACCAGGCGTGGCACGCCAGTGTCATTTAGAGAGCAAAGAAGAATTGGGGCGTGCCACTTGAGTTCGTGGCATGGCACGCCAAACAGAGGAACCACTCACTCACAAAAGGGGCGTGGCACGCCAGACCCTGGGCGTGCCACGCTAGTACAACTTTCCAGAGAAGCTTAACGAAGCATAGAGCAAGGGCGTGGCATGCCAGACCCTGGGCGTTGCACGCCAGTTCAAGTTTCTAGAGGCAAAGAAAAGTGGAAAAAGGCAAAGGGCATGCCACTTATGTTCGAAGGCGTGGCACGCCAAGGTTTATAGAGAGATGAGTGTGCCACTTGAAGGATTAGGCTTGGCATGCCAAGCTAGAAATAAAGGGCACGTGACACGCCAGTAAAGCGCTAGCCACACGCCAGCTAAAAAGTCACGCTTATTGAGTGTTTTCTTTTCCCTCCAAAATGTAATTTTCTTTTTTCACTTTTGTAATTCTTTTATTTTACTAGGAGTAGTATAAATACCCCTAAGGAGTACTAAAGAAGGGGGGTTAAGCAGTTAGTTTTAGATCCACTTTTACACTTTACTTCTGAGTATTTTTTGAGCTATGAGTAGCTAACTTCCCTCTCATTGAGAGAGGGAGCTCTGTTGTACATGATGGATTGATAATAGTGAAACTCTTCTTCTCTTCATCTTCTCTTTGATTTACTAGAAGGAATTTCGTTCTTAATGCTTAGTGTTCAATTATCTTGGAAAAGAGATTGAATGCAATTGGGTTTCATGGGAAACTTGGAAAAGGAAACATGAAACCATGCTTGAAATCCCATCTCACACTTGAGTAGAATCTGGGTTTTAGTGTTTGGATATGTGACATATAATCCTCCCTCTACTTGGACCTATAATGGTGTGTGGTATAATCAGGGACCAAGTATATCTCTCTTCATGAGCAATTAGACCAAGGAATTGGCTATTGATCAAGATCTGAGAGATTGAGTCACCAAGGGATTGGGGCTCAATCAATCATGATTGCCAAGAGGTCAATGAGTTGCATGATTGAAGAGGATATAAGCTAGATTTGATCGATGGAGACAACATCTCCCAATCTCAATGAATTTCCCCATTCTTATCTATCCATTTCTCTATAGCTTAATTTTACATTCAGCAATTCCCCATTCCCATTTACATTCAAGTCATTTATGATTCTTTATTTTACATTCTGCCATTTATATTTTTGCACTTTATCGCTTTTCTTTATATTCTAGTCATTTACATTTATGTCATTTACAGTTCTGCACTTCACAATCTTATTAATCTGCTTGACTAATTCATCAATCAATTAAAGTTGCTTGAATTTGCCAATCTCTGTGGATACGATCCCACTCCACCGTGGGTTATTACTTGACGATAACTTTGGTGCACTTGCCAAAAGAACTAATTCACAAATTTTTGAATGGGGTGTGAATTGGACTCATCAAGTTTTATGGCGCCGTTGCCGGGGATTGGCTTAAATTTAACAATGATTAAATTGATTGGAGAGCTAGATTAAGCAATTTAAATTCCTTGTTATTTTAGTTTTTTTTTTATTTAGCACCTTTTATATTTTTATTTTATTTTTTTTATTTTGAGTTATATTTCTTTCTTCTTTGATTATTCCTATTCATCATCCATATTTCCACTCTTCTAACTGTTCAATTAATTGCACCACTCACACTAACAACCACTCTAACAAGAGTAATTTCTCCATTCATTTTCTTTCTTGCTTTTTGCCTTGTTGGTTGTATGACAGGTAGAAGAAGTGGGGCTTCAACTTCCTTTGATTCTAAACCTGAGAGGACCTTCCTTAGATTAAGGATGGAAGCAAGAGGGAAGGAAGTCGTTGGTGCTGAGGAAGAGGAAGAGTATTTTGAAACAGACATGGAGGATAATATGGAGAACCACCATGAAGAAGAAGCTCACAACCATGCCAGAGAAGGCCCAGTCAATCATGATAGGCAAGAAAGGAGAGTCTTAGGCTCCTACATCAATCCAAACCCAGAAAGTTGTGGTAGCAGCATCCTAAAGCCAACAATTCATGCCAATAATTTTGAGATGAAGCCTTAGCTCATCACACTTGTTCAGAATAATTGCTCATATGGAGGAAGTGCCCAAGAAGACTCTAATCAACATCTCAGCACATTCTTGAGGATATGTGATACTGTAAAGTCCAACGGGGTACACCCTGACATCTACAAACTACTCTTGTTCCCTTTCTCACTCAGAGATAAGGCAGCAAAGTGGTTCGAATCATTCCCCAAGGATAGCCTAACTACATGGGAGGTGGTCGTGAATAGATTCCTTGTAAGATTTTACCCTCCACAAAGAATCAACAGGCTGAGAGCTGAGGTGCAAACTTTCAGACAACAAGATGGAGAAACACTCTATGAGGCCTGGGAGAGATTCAAAGATTTGACAAGAAGATGCCCACCAAAAATGTTCAATGAGTGGGTACAACTACAAATCTTTTATGAGGGACTATCCTATGAAGCAAAGAAGGCAGTGGATCATTCTTCAGAAGGCTCACTCAACAAAAAGAAAACCATTGAAGAGGCCATAGATGTCATTGAGACTGTAGCTGAAAATGAGTATTTTTATGCTTTAGAAAGGACTCAGAAGAAGGGAGTGCTAGAACTCAACTCTGTAGATGCTTTGTTAGCTCAGAGCAAGGCAATTGCAGCACAAATAGCAGCCTTAACCAAGAGGATGGAGGCCAACCAAGCCTCAGTCATTCAAGACCAAACTCCTCAACAAGAGAATGCACCAGAATCTGAAGGTAACTGGGAACAAGCTAATTATGTGAACAATTCATCTAGACTACCATATGACCCACACTCTAAGACATACAACCCAGGTTGGAAGAACCACCCAAACTTTGGGTGGAGAAATCAACAAAACCACAACCAGGACCACAACAAGCCTTATTCATCAAATCAGCATCCCAACCACAACCCCAACCATCAAACAGGGAACCATAGACCCTACCATAACTCACAAAAAAAATCATACTATAGTAACCAACCCATACACAACAACCTCAATCAAGATGCACCATCCTCAACTATGCAACCATGTGAAATCAAGAGCGACTTTGAGAGGATGGAGGCTGCAATAGCACAACTGTCATCCCAGATTACAGGGGCAGTCTCCACCCTCATGGACAGACAAGCACAAACTGAAAGAAGGATAGATGTTAATCAAGAGGAATACAGGTCAAATCTGAAAAATCAAGGTGCAGCAATCTCAAAGTTGGAAGCACAAGTGGGAATTTTATCCAAGCAAATCCCACTTCCCACACACACATTTCCCAGCGATACCATGCTAACCCAAAAGGGGAATGCAAAGCCATTACTCTAAGAAGTGGGAAGGTTGTAGAAGAAGGAACCCCAAGCAAAGACAATCATGAAGAAGTTGCAGCAAAGCATGGGAACAAGGATGAAAGGGAGATCCCTGCTCCACCTCCACCAAAACCAGTCTTGAAGCCTTACGTGCCAAAGGCACCATACCCACAAAGACTGGGAAAATATGGGAAGGATGGCCAGTTTTCTAAGTTCCTAGAGATCTTCAAGAGGCTCCAAATTAACATACCATTTGCTGAGGCATTAGAACAAATGCCATTCTATGCCAAATTTTTGAAGGAGCTTATAACCAAAAAGAGGAACTGGGAGGCAAAAAAAACCATAGTATTGACTAAAGAATGCAGCGCCATCATACAGAAGAAGCTGCCTCAAAAGCTGAAAGACCCAGGGAGTTTCTAAATCCCCTACATCATACGAGATATCACCATTGAGAAAGCTTTGTGTGATTTGGGAGCTAGCATAAATCTTATGTCCCTAACCATGATGAGAAGGATGAAGATTGAGGAAGCCAAGCCGACAAGGATGGCACTCCAATTGGTTGACAGAACATTTAAGTTTCCACATGGGGTGGTGGAGGACTTGCTAGTGAAAGTAGGAGAATTCATTTTCCCTGCTGATTTCATTGTGCTGGACATGGAAGAAGAGGCCAACACGTCAATTATCCTAGGAAGACCATTGCTAGCTACTGCTGGAGCCATCATTGATGTGTAGAAAGGGGAACTAGTCTTGAGAGTGCATGAAGAGAAAATGGTCTTCAACGTCTTTAAAGCAATGATTTACCCCAAAGAATCCATAGGAGAATGCATGCTGGTAGACACCATGGAACAGATAGTTCAAGAAGTCTTGGAAGAAGAACAATGTGGAGGAACCATTGAGCTGGAACAAGCATCAGATGGAGAACCACCACAAGCAACCATGAGAAACTCAATCATGCCAACCACCACAGACAACAAAGATGCAGAGTCACCAAAACTAGAGCTGAAAACCTTACCACTCAGCTTGAAATATTCATACCTGGGTGCTAACAACACTCACCCAGTGATCATAAATTCAAGTTTGAGCAAGGAACAAGAAGAGGATCTTATTCAAGTGCTGAGATAGCACAAGGATGCCATAGGCTGGACACTTGTAGATTTAAAAGGATCAGTCCTTCAATGTGTATGCATAAAATCTTACTTGGAGAGGATGCCAAACCTTCAAGACAACAACAAAGGAGGCTGAACCCAACTATGAATGAAGTGGTTCAGAAAAAAGTGTTGAAATTGTGGCAGGCAGGGGTGATCTACCCCATCTCAGACAGCCCTTGGGTAAGCCCAGTGCAAGTAGTCCCTAAGAAGGGAGGGATCACTGTTGTGTCAAATGAGAAGAATGAATTGATACCCACAAGGACATTGACCGGATGGCATATGTGCATTGACTACCGAAAACTTAATGAAGCCACTCGGAAGGACCACTTTTTCCTACCTTTCATGGACCAGATGCTTGAAAGATTGGCAGAAAATGAGTATTATTGCTTCCTGGACGGGTATTCGGGCTATAATTAAATTGTTGTAGACCCCAAGGATCAGGAAAAAACTTCATTTACTTGTCCATATGGTGTCTTTGCTTATAGGAGAATGCCCTTTGGATTGTGCAATGCACCAGCAACATTCCAAAGATACATGCTCTCCATTTTTTCTGACATGATTGAGAAGTTCATAGAAGTATTCATGGGCGATTTTTCTGTGTTTGGGAACTCATATTCTGATTGCCTATACCATCTTGCTCTTGTGCTAAAAAGGTGTCAAGAAACCAACCTGGTTTTAAACTGGGAGAAGTGCCATTTTATGGTGACTGAAGGGGTGGTTCTTGGTCACAAAATTTCAAAAGATGGCATAGAAGTAGACAAGGTAAAAGTGAAAGTAATTGAAAAATTACCTCCACCATGCAATGTCAAAGCAATCAGAAGTTTTTTAGGACACGTTGGGTTTTATAGGAGGTTTATCAAAGATTTTTCAAAGATTGCAAAACCCCTTAGCAACCTACTTGTCTCAAATACTCCCTTTGTTTTTGATAGAGAGTGCATGGTAGCCTTTGATAAACTTAAGAAGAAACTCTCCTCTGCACCTATTATAGCACCACCAAGCTGGGATCTTCCCTTTGAACTAATGTGTGATGCATCTGATTTTGCTGTTAGTGCCATTCTAGGACAGAGGAAAGACAAGCTAGTACATGTTATTTATTATGCTAGCAAGGTCCTTAATGAGAATCAAAGGAACTATACCACCACAGAGGAAGAACTTTTAGCCATAGTTTTTGCTTTTGATAAGTTTAGATCATATTTCATTGGCTCAAAAGTAATTATGTTTACTGATCATGCAGCACTCAAATACTTGCTTACCAAACAAGAATCTAAGCCCAGACTAATAAGGTGGATCCTGCTGCTCTAAGAATTTGATATTGAGATTAAAGATAGGAGCGGAGCAGAGAACAAGGTAGCTGACCACCTCTTAAGGATCCCACAAGGAGAAGAAATGCAGAAAGTAGCAGTAAATGAAATCTTTCCTGATGAACAATTGATGATGATTTGAGTAGCCCCTTGGTTTGCAGACATAGCTAACCTCAAAGCTATTGGGGAGCTACCAACTAACATCAATAAGCACATGAGGAGGAAGCTAATCAAGAATGCCAAACACTACATCTGGGATGACCCCTATTTGTTCAAAAAGTGTGCTGATGGAATCCTAAGAAGGTGTATATCCCATGAAGAAGGGCAGGAAGTGTTATGGCAGTGCCATGGATCCGCATATGGAGGTCACTTCAGTGGAGAAAGAACAGCAGCAAAAGTGCTTCAATCTGAATTTTACTGTCCAACAATGTTTAAGGATGCCAAGGAAATGGTGTCAAGGTGTGATGAATGCCAAAGAGCTGGTAATCTAACCAAGAGAAATGAGATGCCATAGCAATTCATACTAGAGCTGGAGCTATTTGATGTATGGGGATTGATTTCATGGGACCATTCCTAACCTCCTACTCAAATAGCTACATATTGGTGGCTGTTGATTATGTTTCAAGGTGGGTAGAAGCCATAGCCACTGCAACAAATGACAATAAGGTTGTGATAAGCTTCTTGAGAAGGTACATCTTCAGTAGATTTGGAGTTCCCAGAGCTCTCATTAGTGATGGAGGGACACACTTCTGCAACAAATAACTCGAGACACTCCTTCTCAGATATGGAGTAAAGCACAAAGTGGCAACTCCATACCACCCACAGACCAACGGGCAAGCTGAAATTTTCAACAGAGAGCTAAAAAGAATCCTTGAAAAAACTGTTGGAAGCTCAAGAAAGGATTGGTCTAAGAAGCTGGATGATGCACTATGGGCCTACAGAACAGCCTATAAGACTCCCACTGGAATGTCTCCATACCAACTGGTATATGGCAAGGCTTGTCACTTACTAGTTGAACTTGAGCATAGAGCATTTTGGGCTCTAAAAATGTTAAACTATGATGAGCAAGCTGCTGGAGAAAAGAGATTAATGCAACTCAATGAGATGGAGGAGTTTAGAAATCAAGCATATGAGAATGCAAAAATCTACAAAGAGAACACAAAAATATGGCATGACCAAAAGATAGCAAGAAGGGAGTTCACTGAAGGACAGAAGGTGTTACTCTACAACTCAAGACTCAAGTTCTTCCCTGGGAAACTGAAGTCTCGATGGTCAGGGCCTTTCACCATACTCAAGGTGTTTCCCTATGGACATATAGAGCTCATGGAGGACAAGACTCAGAGAACTTTTACTGTCAATGGCTATAGACTCAAACACTATTTGGGAGGCTCCTTAGAGGAGTAGAGAGTGAGCTACAAGCTCAGCTGAAGATGAAGAAATGTCAAGCTAATGAGAATAAAGAAGCATTAGTTGGGAGGCACCCTAACACTTTATCCTTTTTGATTTAATTGCTTTTCTTAGAAGTAGTTTAAAATCTATTGCTTTAGATAGTTTAATTTTCAGTCTCACTTTGATGTTACAGTATCAAATTAGGATTAGTTTACAATTGTAGACTAGAAAGTTTGATTTTAGCTTTGGTAGCTAGATTTTCTTTACATTTTTTTCTTTCTATTTTGGATTGCAACTTGATGAAGGCATAAATCACGCTGAGTGAATGGGCTGAGAACTAGCTAAATTGCTAAGTTTGGTGTGGCCTCTCACCAACTTAATCTAGGCTTACAAACAATTAATATTTTGATTTTGAAGAGTAAGCCCAAAGATTAAGTTTAGTGTGGCCACCACCAAGAATCACCTAGAAGCCAAGTCACCCTATTTGAAAGCACTTAATGCTTTGGGTAAGAACATGAACGTGGTTTAATGAGTTCAGAGGAATTGGAATCAAAAGAAAATGAAAAGATTGATGTTATTCCACTCTTATGAACACATTAAATACACAATGATGAAACTAATTTATTAAGATGCCAAAGAATTAAGTTTGGCATCCCAAGGGACACCCATCAGTTGCAATCCAATTCACTCTTGATGAGAAGGAATGTGAAGGGGTTCTTTTGTCATTACTAATGGGTTTAGTTTTAATTTTAGGAGAGAAGATGGGGCCCACATGGTAAACAACTCACAAAGCAAGGAAGTCAAAGTGTACTTGCACTTTGGAACTCAACACATGCAGAAGACACTGTGAGAAAAGAGTTGGCGCCTCTTCCCACGCTAGGCGCCACTCCTCAAGTGGGAAAACTTTTAACCCTTTTTATTTCCCACCCTTCGAACCATACCATTCACCCATCATAAAAGCCTCACTTTCCCATCTCCTATCCCACTTCAACAACCCCCAATCACACACGAAGAATATACACCCCTCACCTTCCTTTCTTTTTCCATCTTTTACCATCTCTTCCCCTACTTTCTTTCTTCTTTTTTCTTGATTGGGATAATCAAGTCCTAAGTTTGGTGTTGGAGCAAAACCTTATTTTGCTTGCTCTTTCTTGCAACCCCCATTTTTTTACAACCTCAAACACACTCTCTCAACCTAATAGTACCACCAAAAAGCTCAGCCTCAAAGAAAAGAAAAACCAAGGAACCAACCTCTGGATCCTCAAGCTCTTTTAATGACTACAAGTTTCTCTCCACATTCAACCAAAATCAATTCTATGGTTGGGTGAGTGAGAGGGAAATCATTCCAGAAGTTGGGTTTCAACTAGGGAGGAATGAGCATATTGAAATCAACATTGAGATCAACAATAGGGGTTGGTCACTTCTATGCAACCCACCAAGGAAAGTGGTAGAGAGCTTGGTGAGGGAATTCTATGCCAACGCCGTGCCTCAACCAGGACAACACTATGCCTACATTAGCTATGTAAGGGGGAAGTCCATTGACTACAGCCCCTCTAGCATAGAAAGAATGCTAATGGTGAAAAGGACAAGCTCCACTCGGAGCTATGAAGAGAGAATGAAGCAGCAAGACCCTGGGTTTGAGGAGATCCTGAATGAAATTTGTGTGATGAATGTCCACTGGATAAATGACAAGGATGGGATACCCAACCAATTAAGGAGAAGATATTTGAGCCCCCAAGCTAGATGGTGGCTAGAATTTGTGAGGAGGTCCCTAATCCCCACGTCCAACACTTTAGAGGTGACCAAGGAGAGAGCTGTGCTCATCTACAGCATCATGAGAGGAGAAAACAACAACGTGGGGGAGATGATCGCCAACAACATCAACAAAGTGCTGAAAAGCACCAGTGACAACACAAGGTTGGCATTCCCCAGCATTATACAGAGGCTATGTGATGAGGCTAGAGTAGAAAAGATCATTGATGAGGTGCTTGTGAAGCAAGACAAGTTCATAACTGCCAAAAAGATGACCAAGGTGGTAGCTGTGCACCCACTCAACAGGGCCAGAGAACGAAGAGCTCAGGCTCATGAACCACAACAACAACAACAACAACAAGAAGAGGCAGAAGAGCAACCTCACTTCCTCGCATTTCAACCACCACCACACTACCAATATCAGCAATTTCCAGAGGGATTCAACTGGGAGCAATTGCAAGGAGATGTACACCAAATGAAGGGAGATCTACACCACTTGAGGGAAGATGTCAATCAACTCAAAGAAACTCAACAAAAACAATGGAGCCAAGTCAACCAAAACATTCAACAACTCCAAGGGAATTAGGAGCATATGAAAAAGGAGCAGCAAGAATAATTTGACTGGGGAGAGGTGCAAAGTGCACTGGACAAAATAGTAGAGCAAGGCAAATGGCAACAGAGGAACTTGGCCGAATTCAGACATCTCTATGATGCCAGAACCATATCCAGGAGGCAGTATGACATCAACACACAAGAGAAGTTGAATCACTTGTGTAACGTCGTGGCCACTCTAAACCCAGAATACCCAACCTTCATGCAAGGAATGGAAGAGCTAAGTGCAAGACAAGAGGAAATCCTAGCCAAACATAAGGAAGATGAAGGACAAAGGGAAGGGGCCAATGAACTAAAGAAGAAGCTGCTCAAGATTATTGAGTCCCATGGTTGACACTTTCTAATTTCTGAAATCTTGTTTAAGTTTTTGCTCTATTTACTCTTTGAATAAATAACCATGCTAGGATAGTTTATGTTTTATGCTTAGTTTTAATTCCTGTTTGAAGTCTTTATGAGTTTTTTTTTACAAGAAAGAAAATGCCATGTATTTCAAGTCTTCATTTCAACATAAATAAAAGTAGAGCTTGTCTCCATAAGAGTTACTGTGAGTTGTGCTAAAACATCAAGAGAGACCAAGGCCAAGAGGGATTATCAAACAAACTAAGAAATAAGAAACTAAGTGTAGAACCTTAGATGAACTAAAAAGAAAATGAGTCATGGAGAGCAACTAGTCCTAGAAGGTATAACAAGGGAAGGCTAAGGGGTGTTCCTTGAATATCCATAGAACCAAGAGGTAGTAAGCAATAAAGGCCCAAGGCTCTGAGCATCAACTACTGAGATAGAAAAAGAAACATTAAAAAGCTCAAAAAAAATTAAAGATCTTAGTAGATGCTTGTGGTGAAGATGTGTCAAGAAGAGACATGGGCAAGTAAATTCTTAGGGGTGTCTCAACACCTAGTACCCTAAAACCAACTGGTTTGGGAGTGCTAATTGAAAGCTTAATTAAAGGGTTGTCTTGAGACAAAACACTTAGAGTCGTGGTCAAGAAAGCAAAACAACCCTTACTACTTCAAGGTGACAATCAATAGAAAAGACCCCTAAAGCCTATACCTGAAAGAACCTTCAAGGATCCAAGAGCTTTTCATGACATTAAAACATTCATGCATGTGTTGAACACTTAGTTTTACTCTTAGCTGTATTGCAATCATTCAAAGCCAAGGCCTCAAGTTATAAAGGTTTACTCACATTGATTTGCTTGGGACAAGCAAAGCTTAAGTTTGGTGTTGTAATGACTTGCATCATCTACCCTTCTTTCTTGCATATAGAAGACCATAAAAGAGCATAAATCTCATTTGATCAGTACAATTTATGCATTATTTGATGAATATTATGGTACACTACTTTGAGATGAGTTGTGCTGAATTTCAGGTGAGAAAGGCATCAAAAAGGGGTAGAAGACAAACAAGAAGCTGAGCATGTAAAACTGGCGTGCCACTTGGAGCAAACGCCACAAAAATGCACTGGCGTGGCATGCTAGGAGCTAGGCATGGCACGCCAGTACTAAAGTCTAGAGAAGAAGTCCAAGCATGCATATGGGAGTGGCACGCCAGGGACTGGTCGTGGCACGCTAGTACAAAATTCCAGAGAGCAAAATGGAGGACACAAAAGGGGCATTGCACGCCAGGTTGGGCATGGCACGCCTGACCCATCAACTACTATGGGCATTCCACTTGAGCAAAGGGGTGTGGCACGCCAACTCACCATTCCAAGAAGAACCTCCACTATGGCGTGCCACTTGATATCGAAGGCGTGGCACGCCAGCTCCAAGAAGTCACTTGGGCGTGCCACTTGAGAACCCAGGCGTGGCACGCCAAACTTGAAGAGTTCACAAATCCATGAGCGTGCTACTTGAACAACATGGTGTGGCACGCTGGTACAATAATCCAGAAAAGGGGCTGAAGGCAATTGAAGACTAGGCGTGCCACTTGAAGTCGAAGGCGTGGCACGCCAACCTCTCAACCTCACTTAGGCGTGCCACTTGAGCAACCAGGCGTGGCATGCCAATGCATAGAGATAACAAAAGCAAGGACTGGGTGTGCCACTTGGTATCGAAGGCGTGGCATGCCAACCCAAGCATGTCACTATGGCGTGCCACTTGAAGGCTGAGGCGTGGCACGCCAACTACTGGAACCAATACAAGATCATGGGCGTGGCATGCCAGCCTTTAGGCGTGGCACGCTGGTATAAGTTTCCAGAGAGGATGAAGGAGGCCAATTACATGGGGCGTGCCACTTGGTATCGAAGGCGTGGCACGCCACTCACCATTCTTCACTTAGGCATGCCACTTGAGCAACCAGGCGTGGCACGCCAGTGTCATTCAGAGAGCAAAGAAGCATTGGGGCGTGCCACTTGAGTTCGTGGCGTGGCACGCCAAACAGAGGAACCACTCACTCACAAAAGGGGCGTGGCACGCCAGACTCTGGGCGTGCCACGCTAGTGCAACTTTCCAGAGAAGCTTACCCAAGCATAGAGCAAGGGTGTGGCACGCCAGACCCTGGGCGTTGCACGCCAATTTAAGTTTCCAGAGGCAAAGAAAAGTGGAAAAAGGCAAAGGGCGTGCCACTTGAGTTCGAAGGCGTGGCACACCAACACAAGAATTCCACTATTGCATGCCACTTGAGTTCGAAGGCGTGGCACACCAAGGTTGATAGAGAGATAAGCGTGCCACTTGAAGGATTAGGCGTGGCACGCCAAGCTAGAAATGAAGGGCATGTGACATGCCAGTAAAGCGCCAGCCACACGCCAGCTGAGAAGTCATGCTTATTGAGTGTTTTCTTTTTCCTCCAAAATGTAATTTTCCTTTTTCACTTTTGTAATTCTTTTATTTTACTAGGAGTAGTATAAATACCCCCAAGGAGTACTAAAGAAGGGGGTTAAGCAGTTAGTTTTAGATCTACTTTTACACTTCACTTTTGAGTACTTTTTGAGCTATGAGTAGCTAACTTCCCTCTCATTGAGAGAGGGAGCTCTGTTGTACTTGATGGATTGATAATAGTAAAACTCTTCTTCTCTTCATCTTCTCTTTGATTTGCTAGAAGGAATTTCGTTCTTAATGCTTAGTGTTCAATTATCTTGGAAAAGAGATTGAATGCAATTGGGTTTCATGGGAACCTTGGGAAAGGAAACATGAAACCATGCTTGAAATCCCTTCACACACTTGAGTAGAATCTGGGTTTTGGTGTTTGGATATGTGACATATAATCCTCCCTCTACTTGGACCTATAATGGTGTGTGGTATAATCAGGGACCAAGCATATCTCTCATCATGAGTGATGCACGGAAACTTGTCTCTCAACAATTTCCCTCGGCAAGTATACCGAATTGTCGTCAAGTAAAAACTCACAATAGAGTGAGGTCAAATCCCACAGGGATTGATTGGTCAAGCAACTTTAATTGGAGGAATGTTCTAGTTGAGCTAAGCAGAATTTGATTGGAGAATTGCAGGAATTTAAATGGCGGAAGGTAAATGGCAGGAAATGTAATTACTGGAAACAAAGGACTGAATGTAAATGACGGAAAGTAAATTGTAGAATCTTAAATGGGGAATGGGGAAGATGAACATAAAAGTAAATGGCAGAAAGTAAAGAGAATGGGTAAGATCAGAAATGAGAAGTTCATTGGGCTCAGGAGATGTTGTATTCTCCGGATCAAGTTCATTTTCATCTCTTCCTCAATCAATGCATTCATTGATCTCCTTGGCAATCTTAAGTGATTGAATTCCTATTCTTTGGTAATTCAATCTCTCAAATCTTGATCAATAGCCAATTTCTTGGTCTAATTGCTCATGAGAAGAGATGAATTGTGGTCACTGATTATACCACATGTATGCCCAAATCAAAATGTTGGTAGGATTATATGTCATTATATCCATCCAAATCCCAATTTGGTCCAACATGAGAAAGCATTTCTAGCATGATCTCTTCATTCCTCTTCCAAGCTTCCGAAGAGATCCAAGTATGAATAGCTTCTTTTCCAAGACAACTACCCAATTGGATGAAGATTGAAAGCTTTCTAGTAAAATCAAGAGAAAAGAAAGAAGAAGAATAATGAAAACTATTATTGATCCATCAAATTACAACAGAGCTCCCTAACCCAATGAAAGGGGTTTAGTTGTTCATAGCTCTGGGAATGGAAAACAAAGATGGAAAATACATTCTTAAAGTAAAACTAAAAGTGCAGAGAAAGTAAAATTATACAGAGAGTAGTTCTCCTAATGTCCAAAGCTCTCTCTCTAGTTCAAAACTACTCCTATATATACTACTATTCTGATCTTCTAGTTGGCTCTTCAAGTCTTTGGATATGGGCCTTTGGATCTTGAGTTGAATTAGTTTGGAATCTTTAGTGGACTCAGCTTTACTTGCAGAGAAAGTGTGAAGTAGGCATGGACTTTAACTAGGACGTTAGTGGCGTTAATGTTAAGTGAAAATGTGGGTTCGAGAATGTTAATGACAATCACCTTTTTCACTAACGTTCCTAGCCCAAGATGGTTCACGTTAACTTCAATGTTAGTGGCACTAACGTGACCACTAACGTTGCCTTTTGGTCCATCACAAGCATTATTGGCGTTTACCTTTGCCAATAACGTTGCTCTTAGCCCCCCTTTTCTCACGTTAGAGTCCACGTTAGTATAACTAATATGGCTCTTAACGTGGGTATGCCTTAGCCTCGAGAGCGTTAGTGACACTTACCTTTGTCATTAACGCTTCAAACGCCCCTTCTCACGTTAGTACCTCACGTTAATTATCTTAACGTGGTCACTAACGTGGTGGTGATTGCCATCTCCAACGTTAGTGACAAAGGTGAGTGTCACTAACATTGGCTCATCATTTCTTTCCTCCACGTTAGCTTCCACGTTAATGCAATTAACGTGGCAACTAACGTGGCTCATAGTGGCTTGGTCCAACGTTAGCGACAAAGGTGAGTGTCACTAATGTTGGCGATTCCTTGCTCCTCCCACGTTAGAGTTCACGTTAATGTAGTTAACGTGACTCTTAACGTGGCCAATTGGGCTTAGTCCAACGTTAGTGACAAAGGTGAGTGTCACTAACGTTGGCATTGTCTTCCTTTCCACATTAGAGTTCACGTTAACTGAGTTAACGTGACTCTTAATGTGGCTAATTGCCAATTCAGAGCGTTAGTTGTATTCACTTTTACCACTAACGCTGGAGCTCCCTTTCTCTCCATGTTAACTACCACGTTAATGTAGTTAACGTGGCAATTAACGTGGGCCATGATGGTTTCAAAGGCGTTATTGGCAATCACTTTTCTCATTAACGTTGCAAGTTTATTCCCATTCCACGTTAGTGGTCACGTTAATTAGATTAACGTGGCTGCTAATGTGGCTCTTCCTTGCTTCCTTTGTCCTGAAATCAAGCAAATAAAGTGCATCAAAGCTCTAATCCAAGTTATGAGACATGCATTATCCAATTTGTCATTCAATTCATGCATAATTCTCATAAAATCACATGAAATTCACAATGTTTGCTTGAATCAAGATGTAAGTGATTATCTACCCAAAACTTACTTTTTAACTAAGAAAATGCATGAAACTACCCTAAAACAGTAAAGAAAAGGTCAGTGAAACTGGCCAAAATGCCCTGGCATCACAACACCAAACTTAAAGCTTGCTTATCCCTAAGCAAGTACTGAAACATGAGAATGATGAATGAAATGACGAGAAATGAGTCATTATTATGGAAGTCATGTCCTTGGTTTTATAGGGTTTCATGCATAGCAACTTAGGTTCATTCCTTCATTGGCTTTCAGACCTTTACCATGCCCTGGAATACTCACTTGATTGCACCCTATGAGACTTTTATTCATTGATCCCTTTGTCTTTTCAGGGTTTGATTGTGTTCTTTAGACTAGGTGCTCTGTAAGGGGGCGACTCTTTAATATAAGCTTTCAGCCAGCACTCCCGAACCAGTTGGTTCAAGGTGCTAGGTGTTAAGACACCCCTAAGGACTTACTCCCTCAAGTCTCTTTCCCCCATACATTCACACCACAGGCACATGGTTTGTTATTTTTCTTCTTGAGACCTTGGTGTCCAGCACCTCTTTGGGTTACTAAGTGCTCTGTAGCAAGGGTTACTCTTGATAGTGGACTTTCAGCTGATAATCCTGGGTTCGTTAACCCAAGTTACCAAGTGATAAGGCACCCCTAAGAGCTTATTCATCCAAGTAGATCCTTTACACAGGAGAACCATAGACACATGCCTTAAGATTCAACCCTTGGTGCCTAGCCTTATTTTTTATTCTTTTTCTTTATTTCTCAACTTTCATTTTTCTTTCCCTTTTTCTTATTAGGATCTTGTTATTTAGCTAGTCTCATGGGGTGTGTTTCAAGCATATGATTCAGGACAGATAGTTTCCTTCCTACCTTGTTGGTGAACCAACTTAGCTAAGTAATTACTACACCACAAGCTTAAGAACTTACTCCACAAATTGAACATCACTCTGGTCTTTCATAACATCTCTTTTTATTTGACTTAGAGGACAAGCATACAAGTAGGCAAGGTGAAAATGCAGCAGATAGCTTGGCACAGCACACATATGACAAAGGCGAGGAAAAACGAACATTAAATCCTAGTGATG
Organism: Arachis hypogaea; assembly: GCF_003086295.3. NCBI lineage: Eukaryota > Viridiplantae > Streptophyta > Magnoliopsida > Fabales > Fabaceae > Arachis > Arachis hypogaea. Next base: position 82,459,478 of record NC_092046.1, on the reverse strand, counting down.
TAAACTAAAGAGTAGCTAATAATCAGGGATACATTCAGACTTCCAATTTGAGCATTTCCAAGCATATGGAATCAAGTAACAATACAACCTTTTGGTGGTGACTTCTAGCCATCCCTTTGTTATCATCGTCCACAGCTTTTGCATCCTTCTTTGCCTCCTTGGATGATGGTGCATCGTTATTCCCAAAGATTTGATTGAATTCCTGCAAAGATATTGGAAGTTGCTTGTTCCCAAAGCACTTGAGAGTTAGTTAGCATGCATGTATGCTTGTGAGTTTCTGAACCTAATTTGGTGTGTGAACACCAAACTTAGTTCCTTGCCTAATGCAACAGATTGAATACATGCAGAGGATCTTATGTGCTTTTATTACTAAAACGACTATGAACTAGAAACTAAACTCTTGTCAAGTGGTTTCCCTGATTGGTTGGGGCTAGCAATTTGCTCTTGAAGAGGTGTAGTGTGATTCTAACTGAAATCTTTGGTGGAACACCAAACTTAGAATTACACATTCACTCTTGGATTGTTTTGGTGTGCAACACCAAACTTAGCTCCTCGCAATACAGGGTAAACTACTTGTAACTTTTATTGAAATGATCATGAAAAGGAAACTACCTTAGGTTGGATTGCCTCCCAACGAAGCGCTCTTTTAGCGTCGCTAGCTCGACAATTTCTCCATCAGTTGAGATGATATTTCACTTTGGGGCTTTCCCCCATGTTGCCCATGTAATGCTTGAGCCTTTGTCCGTTCACAGTGAAAGTTCTCCTTGAGCTTTCCTCCATGATTTCTATGTGTCCATACGGCGAGACCTTTGTGACAAGAAAGGGTCCAGACTACCTTGATTTGAGCTTCCCAGGGAAAAGTCTCAATTTGGAGTTGTAGAGGAGCACCAGCTGTCCCTTCTCGAAACTCCTGGGTGTCAAATTGAGGTCATGTCTTCTCTTTGCCTTTTCTTTATAGATCTTGGCATTTTCATAGGTGATGAGCGGATAATTTATACGCTTTTTGGCATTATTTTTAGTATGTTTTTAGTATATTTTAATTAGTTTTATTATATTTTTATTAGTATTTATTTAAAAATCACATCTTTGGACTTTACTATGAGTTTGTGTGTTTTTCTGTAATTTCAGGTATTTTCTGGCTGAAATTGAGGGACCTAAGCAAAAATCTGATTCAGAGGCTGAAAAAGGACTGTAGATGTTGTTGGATTCTGACCTCCCTGCACTCAAAGTGGATTTTCTGGAGCTACAAATGCGCAATTGGCGCGCTCTCAATTGCGTTGGAAAGTAGACATCCTGGGCTTTCCAGCAATATATAATAGTTTATACTTTTTCCGAGATTTGATGGCCCAAATAGGCATTCCAAGTCAGCTCAAGAATTCTGGCGTTTAACTCTGAAACTAGCACAAAAGCTGGAGTTAAACGCCCAAACTAGCACAAAAGCTGGCGTTTAACTCCAAGAAAAGTCTCTACACATGGAAGCTTCAATGCTCAGCCCAAGCACACACCAAGTGGGCCCGGAAGAAGATTTCTGCATTAATTACTGATTTCTGTAAACCCTAGGCTACCAGTTTTCTATAAATAGGACCTTTTGCTATTGTATATACAATGGATCTTTGATAAGTCTTATGTTGTCTTAGACACGTTTGGAGGCTGGCCATTCGGCCATGCCTAGACCTTGTTCTTATGTATTTTCAACGGTAGAGTTTCTACACACCATAGATTAAGATGTGGAGCTTTGCTGTTCTTCAAGAATTAATAAAAAGTTCTATTGTTTTTCTATTCAACTCAAGTCTATTTCTTCTCCAAGATATTCATTCGTTCTTCAACTTGATGGATGTGATGATCCGTGACACTCATCATCATTCTCACCTATGAACATGTGCCTGACAACCACCTCTGTTCTACTAGCAATGGCTTGAATGCGTATCTCTTGGGTTTCTAATCTCAGATTGGAACCTTCGTGGTATAGGCTAGAATTATTGGCGGTCATTCTTGAGATCCGGAAAGTCTAAACCTTGTCTGTAGTATTCCGGGTAGGATCTGGGAAGGGATGACTGTGACGAGCTTCAAACTCGCGATTGTGGGGCGTGTGACAGACGCAAAAGGATCAATGGATCCTATTCCGACATGATCGAGAACTGACAGATGATTAGCCGTGCGGTGATAGCGCATTTGGAACATTTTCACTGAGAGGACGGGAAGTAGCCATTGACAACGGTGATGCCCAACATAAAGCTTGCCATGGAAAGGAGTATGAATGATTGGAAGAAGGCAATAGGAAAGCAGAGGTTCAAGAGGAACAAAGCATCTTCATATGCTTATCTGAAATTCCAACCAAAGAATTACATAAGTATCTCTATCTTTATTTTATGTTTTGTTCATCTTTTAATTATCAATTCTTCATCACCATCTGAATTCGCCTGACTGAGATTTACAAGGTGACCATAGCTTGCTTCAAGCCGACAGTCTCCGTGGGATCGACCCTTACTCACGTAAGGTTTATTACTTGGACGACCCAGTGCACTTGCTGGTTAGTTGTGCGGAATTGTGACAAAGTGTGATTCACGTTTAAGAGCTCCAAGTCCTTTGGCGCCATTGTTGATGATCACAATTTCGTGCACCAATAGGCTTGAGATCTGAACTCCTCCATTTCCTGTAGCTGCAGGACTCTTTTTTCACCAGCGGCAAGGCTATCAAAATTTAGTAGCTTGAGAGCCCAGAGGGCTTTGTGTTCAAGCTCCAATGGTAAATGACAGGCCTTTCCATACACCAGTTGATATAGGGACATTCCGATTGGTGTTTTGAAATCCGTTCTGTATGCCCAAAGAGCATCATCTAGCTTCTTCGACCAGTCCTTTCTTGATGCTCCTACAGTCTTTTCCAGAATCCTTTTTAACTCTCTCTTAGATATCTCAGTTTTCCCACTTGTTTGGGGGTGATAAGGTGTGGCAACCTTGTGCTTTACCCCGTATCATCGGAGAAGAGCTTCTAGTGGCCTGTTACAAAAATGGTTCCCTCCATCACTGATGAGCGCTCGTGGGACTCCGAACCGACTAAAGATATTCTTTCTGAGGAAGTTCATGACCACCTTGTTATCATTTGTTGGGGTTGCAATGGCCTCTACCCACTTTGAAACGTAATCCACTGCTACTAGGATATACTTGTTTGCATATGAGTTTGGAAATGGTCCCATGAAATCGATTCATCAAACAGTTCCAGTTCTAAGATGAAATTCTGTGGCATCTCATTTCTTTTGGGTAGGTTTCCAGCTCTTTGGCATTCATTGCAGCTCTTTGCTACTTCCTTGGCATCCTTAAAAAGGGTGGGCCAAAAGAATCCGCTTTGTAACACCTTGGCTGCAGTTCTTTCCCCTCCAAAGTGGCCTCCATAGCACGAGCCATGGCAGTTCCATAAGACCTCTCTTCCCTCTTCTTCTGAAACACATCTTCTAAGGATTCCATCTGAACACTTCTTGAATAGTTATGGTTTATCCCAAACAAAATACTTCGCGTCATTGATGAGCTTTCTTTTTTGATGTTTGTTGATTTCTATAGGTAAAGCCCTAGTTGCCTTGAAATTGGCAATATCTGCAAACCAGGGTGCTCTGTAAACCGTCATCAACTGCTCATCTGGGAAGAACTCATTTACACTTGTATCATGTGATCCTTCTTTTTCATGAGGGATTCTGGATAGGTGATCTGCTACTTTGTTCTCCACTCCTTTCTTGTCTCTAATCTCAATATCGAATTCTTGCAACAACAAGATCCATCTTATTAGTCTTGGTTTTGATTCTTGCTTGGCAAACAAATATTTAAGTGCTGTGTGATCCGTGAAAATGATCACTTTGGCACCAATGAGGTACGATCTAAACTTGTCAAATGCAAAAACTATTGCCATCAACTCCTTTTCAGTAGCGGTATAATTTCTTTGAGTGTCATTGAGGACCTTGCTGGCATAGTATATCACATGGACCAAGTTATCTTTCCTTTGTCCTAACACTGCCCCAACTGCAAAATCAGAAGCATCACACATTAGTTCAAATGGTAAGTTCCAATCAGGTGGGGAAATGATAGGGGCAGAGGACAGCCTCTTTTTCAAGTTTTCGAATGCTAGCATGCATTTTTCATCAAAGACAAATGGTGTATCAGATACAAGGAGATTGCTTAAGGGCTTGGCTATCTTTGAAAAATCTTTAATAAACCTTCTGTAAAAACCGACATTCCCTAAAAAGCTCCTAATTGCCTTGACATCACTTGGTGGGGGTAATTTTTCAATGAGTTCCACCTTAGCTCTGTCTACCTCAATGCCTTGGTTAGAAACCTTATGGCCAAGAACTATTCCTCCTGTTACCATAAAGTGACATTTCTCCCAGTTCAAGACTAAGTTGGTCTCTTGACATCTTTTTAATACCAGGGCCAAGTGATTTAGGCAATTAGGGAAGGAATCTCCGAATACCAAAAATTCATCCATAAAGACTTCAATGAATTTTTCTATCATATCTGAGAAAATGGAGAGCATACAGCGTTGGAAAGTTGCAGGTGCATTACATAGCCCAAATGGCATGCGCTTGTAGGCAAACACTCCATATGGGCAAGTGAATGATGTTTTCTCTTGGTCTCTCGGATCAACCACTATTTGGTTATATCCTGAATAACCATCGAGAAAATAGTAATATGCGTGTCTTGCAAGTCTTTCCAGCATCTGATCCATGAAAGGAAGGGGGAAATGATCTTTTCTTGTAGCTTCATTAAGTTTTCTGTAGTCTATACATATCCGCCATCCTGTGACGGTCCTTGTAGGGATTAGTTCATTCTTTTCATTGGGGGCTACCGTGATTCCTCCTTTTTGGGGACAACTTGCACGGGGCTGACCCATGGGCTGTCTGAGATCGGGTAGATCACCCCTCCCTGCCATAACTTCATGACTTCTTTCTGTACCACTTCCTTCATGACTGGATTCAGCCTCCTTTGGGTTGAATGGATGGTTTGACATCGTCTTCCAACAGTATCTTATGCATGCATATGGCTGAACTGATTCCTTTCAGGTCAGCGAGGGTCCATCCAATGGCATCCTTATGCTTTCGCAATACTTGGAGTAGTTCATCCTCTTGATCTTGGCTGAGGGCTGAGTTTATGATCACTGGGAAACTTTCATTCTCTCCTAAGTATGCATATTTGAGAGTGGGTGGCAGTGTGATGAGCGGATAATTTATACGCTTTTTGCCATTGTTTTTAGTATATTTTTAGTATATTTTAATTAGTTGTTATTATATTTTTATTAGTTTTTATTTAAAATTCACTTTTCTGGACTTTACTATGAGTTTGTATGTTTTTCTGTGATTTCAGGTATTTTCTGGCTGAAAGTGAGGGACCTGAGCAAAAATCTGATTCAGAGGCTGAAAAAGGACTGCAGATGCTGTTGGATTCTGACCTCCGTGCACTCAAAGTAGATTTTCCTAGAGCTATAAATGCCCAATTGGCGCGCTCTCAATTGCGTTAGAAAGTAGACATCCTGGGCTTTCCATCAATATATAATAGTCCATACTTTGCCCGAGATTTGATGGCCCAAATCGGCGTTCCAAGTCAGCTCAAGAATTCTGGCGTTTAACTCCAAAACTGGCACAAAAGCTGGAGTTAAATGCCCAAACTGGCACAAAAGCTGGTGTTTAACTCCAAGAAAAGTATCTACACATGGAAGCTTCAATTCTCAGCCCAAGCAAATACCAAGTGGGCCCGGAAGAAGATTTTTGCATTAATTACTGATTTCTGTAAACCCTAGGCTACCAGTTTTCTATAAATAGGACCTTTTGCTATTGTATTTTAATACTATTGATCTTTGATAAGTCTTATGCTATCTTAGACACGTTTGGAGGCTGGCCATTCGGCCATGCCTAGACCTTATTCTTATGTATTTTCAATGGTAGAGTTTCTACACACCATAGATTAAGGTGTGGAGCTCTGCTGTTCTTCAAGAATTAATACAAAGTACTATTATTTTTCTATTCAACTCAAGTCTATTTCTTCTCCAAGATATTCATTCGTTCTTCAACTTGATGGATGTGATGATCTGTGACACTCATCATCATTCTCACCTATGAACATGTGCCTGACAACCACCTCTGTTCTACTAGCAATGGCTTGAATGCGTATCTCTTGGGTTTCTAATCTAAGATTGGAACCTTCGTGGTATAGGCTAGAATTATTGGCGGCCATTCCTGAGATCCGGAACGTCTAAACCTTGTCTGTGGTATTCTGAGTAGGATCTGGGAAGGGATGACTGTGACGAGCTTCAAACTCGCGATTGTGGGGCGTGTGATAGACGCAAAAGGATCAATGAATCCTATTCCGACATGATCGAGAACCGACAGATGATTAGCCGTGCGGTGACAGCGCATTTGGAACATTTTTACTGAGAGGACGGGAAGTAGCCATTGACAACGGTGATGCCCAACATAAAGCTTTCCATGGAAAGGAGTATGAATGATTGGAAGAAGGCAATAGGAAAGTAGAGGTTCAGGAGGAACAAAGCATCTTCATACGCTTATCTGAAATTCCAACCGAAGAATTACATAAGTATCTCTATCTTTATTTTATGTTTTATTTATCTTTTAATTATCAATTCTCCATCACCATTTGAATCCGCCTGACTGAGATTTATAAGGTGACCATAGCTTGCTTCAAGCCGACAATCTCCATGGGATCGACCCTTACTCACGTATGGTTTATTACTTGGACGACCCAGTGCATTTGCTGGTTAGTTGTGCGGAGTTGTGATAAAGAGTTGAGATTACGATTGTGCGTACCACGATGATGGCGCCATTGATGATCACAATTTCGCATACCAAGTTTTTGGCGCCGTTGTCGGGGATTGTTCGAGTTTGGACAACTGACGGTTCATCTTGTTGCTTAGATTAGGTACTTTTTAGAATTTTTAAGAATGAATTCTAGAGTTTTAAGGTGATGTTCTTAGCATCACAAAAGCTGATTGATTCTCATCAATTTAGCTGCTGAATGTAATGTCCTGCTGAAGCTTGGCCAAACATGTCTAATCTTTTTAGATTGAAGCTTTAGACTAACATTGCATGATTCCTGGAATTCTCATTAAAAGTTTTGATTCTCTTTATTTTCTTTTTCCATATAAGTTTCGAAAATCACAAAAAAAATTTATAAAACCCTAAAAATAAAAAATATTTTATGTTTCTTGTTTGAGTCTAGTATCAATTTTTATGTTTGGTGTCAATTGCATGTTTTTATTCTTCTTGCATTTTTCGAATACATGCAATATGTTCTTCATTGATCTTCAAGTTGTTCTTGATGATTTCAATTCTCTGATCTTTAAATTCTCTTGTTTTGTGTGTTTTGTTGTTTCTCATATGCATTCTCAATTTGTTAGTGTCTCTTATATGAAAATTTTTAAGTTTGGTGTCCTACATGCATTGTTTGATTTGAGTTTCCTAAGATTTGTTGTATTTTGATTGTTTCTCATCATTAAAAATTCAAAAATATTTTCAAAATCGTGTTTTTTCAAGTCAATAATACAGAGAATTGAAGATTCAGAACATTCAGCAGAGGAATCAAACAGAAAAAGCTGGGCGTTCAAAACGCCCAGTGAAGAAGGAAAACTGGCGTTTAAACGCCAGCCAGGGTACCTGGCTGGGCGTTTAACGCCCAAAAAGGTAGAGTTTTGGGCGTTAAACGCCAGAATGGATGCCATTCTGGGCGTTTAACGCCAGGATGACACTAGAGGGAAGATTTTGTTTTTAATTTAGATTTTTTTCAAATCTTCATAATTTTTCAAAATCAAATCTTTTTCAAATCACATCTTTTCAATCATATCTCTTCAAAATTAATATCTTTCCATTTATTTTCGAAAATCCTTGTTATAATTAAACATTTACTTCAAAATTTTCAAGTCGTTACTTGCCTATTAAGAAAGGATCAAAATTTAAATTTTAAGAATCATATCTTTTTATTTCTTGTTAGTCAAGTAATCAACTTTAATTTTAAAAACTTTCTTTTTCTAAATTGATTTTCAATCATATCTTCTCAATCATATCTTCCCAATCATATCTTCTCAATCATATCTTCTCAATCACATCTTTTTCAAAATTAACTCTCAATCATATCTTTTTTATTTCTAATTTCAAAATCTTTTTCAAAAATCACTTAATTTCTTTCCCAATTTTAGTTTTCGAAAATCATCAATGAATTTTTCAAAATTTCTTTTAATTATTTCAAAATCTTTTACTTTATTTTCGAAAATTCTTCCCCTCTTCTCACATCCTTCTATTTAAAAGACTAACACTCTTCCTCAAGGTGCAATTTGAACTCCCTCCTTCTTTATATGTTCGAATTCTCTTCTATCTACCTCCTCCTTCTATTCTTCTTTTCCTCTGACACCTCAAGGAATCTCTATACTGTGACATAGAGGATTCCCTACTTTCTTGTTCTCTTCTCTTTCATATGAGCAGGAACAAAGATAAAGGCATACTTGTTCAAGCTGATCCTGAACCTGAAAAGACCTTGAAGAGAAAGCTAAGAGAAGCTAAAGAAAATCTCTCTTTAGAGGGCCTAACAGAGCTTTTCAAGGAAGAAGAAACTGTGGTAGCCGAAAACAACAATGCCAACAATGCAAGGAAGGTGGTTGGTGACTTTACTGCACCTACTCCCGACTTCTCTGGGAGAAGCATCTCAATCCCTGTCATTGGAGCAAACAACTTTGAGCTTAAGCCTCAATTAGTTTCTCTAATGTAACAGAATTGCAAGTTTCATGGACTTCCATTGGAAGATCCTCATCAGTTCTTAGCTGAATTCTTGCAAATCTGTGATACTGTCAAGACCAATGGGTTTGACCCTAAAGTCTACAGACTTATGCTTTTTCCTTTTGCTGTAAGAGTCAGAGCTAGGACATGGTTGGATTCACAACCTAAAGAAAGCCTGAACTCTTGGGAAAAGCTAGTTAATGCCTTCTTGGCAAAGTTCTTTTCACCTCAAAAATTAAGCAAGCTTAGAGTGGAAGTCCAAACCTTCAGACAGAAGGAAGGTGAATCCCTCTATGAAGCTTGGAAAAGATACAAGCAATTGATCAGAAGGTGCCCTTCTGACATGCTTTCTGAATGGAGCATCATAGGAATTTTCTATGATGGTCTGTCTGAACTATCTAAGATGTCATTGGATAGCTCTGCTGAAGGATCTCTTCATCTGAAGAAGACGCCTGCAGAAGCTCAAGAACTCATTGAAATGGTTGCAAATAACCAATTCATGTACACTTCTGAAAGGAATCCTGTGAATAATGGGATAGCTCAGAAGAAAGGAGTTCTTGAGATTGATACTCTGAATGCCATATTGGCTCAGAATAAAATATTGCCCCAACAAGTCAATATGATTTCTCAGAGTCTGTCTGAAATACAAGCAGCAACAGACAGCACTAAGGAAGCTTCCTCTGAAGAAGAAGCTTATGATCCTAAGAACCCAGCAATGGAAGAGGTGAATTACATGGGAGAACCCTATGGAAACACCTATAATCCTTCATGGAGAAATCATCCAATTCTCTCATGGAAGGATCAACAGAGACCTCAACAAGGTTTCAACAACAATAATGGTGGAAGAAACAGGTTTAGCAATCGCAAGCCTTTTCCATCATCTTCTCAGCAACAAACAGAGAATTTTAAACAGAGCCATTCTGATTTAGCAACCATTGTCTCTGATCTAATCAAAATCACTCAAAGTTTCATGACTGAAACAAGGTCCTCCATTAGAAATTTGGAGGCACAAGTGGGTCAGCTGAGTAAGAAAATTACTGAACTCCCTCCTAGTACTCTCCCAAGCAATAAAGAAGAGAATCCAAAGAGAGAGTGCAAGGCCATAAACACGTCTCACATGACCAAACTTGGAGAGGAGGAAGAGGCAGTAATCTCCACTGAGGAAGACCTCAATGGACGTCCACTGGCCTCCATGGAGTTCCCTGATGAGGAACCATGGAAATCTAAGGCTCACACTGAGACTATAGAGATTCCATTGAATTTACTTCTGCCATTCTTGAGCTCAGATGAGTATTCTTCCTCTGAAGAGGATGAAGATATTACTGAAGAGCAAGTTGCTAAGTACCTTGGAGCAATCATGAAGCTAAAGGCCAAGTTGTTTGGTAATGAGACTTGGGAGGATGAACCTCCATTGCTCATCAAAGAACTGGATGACTTGACTAGGCGGAGATTACCTCTGAAGAGACAAGATCCTGGAAAGTTCTCAATACCTTGTACCATAGGCACCATGACCTTTGAGAAGGCTCTGTGTGACCTAGGGTCAAGCATAAACCTCATGCCTCTCTCTGTAATAGAGAAGCTAGGGATCATTGAGGTACAAGCTGCAAGAATCTCACTAGAGATGGTAGACAATTCAAAGAAATAGGCTTATGGACTTGTAGAGGATGTCTTGGTAAATGTTGAAGACCATTACATCCCTGCTGATTTCATAATCCTAGAGACTGGGAAATGTATGGATGAATCCATCATCCTTGGCAGACCCTTCCTAGCCACAGCAAAAGCTGTGATTGATGTTGACAGAGGAGAATTGATCATTCAAGTGAATGAAGACTCCCTTGTGTTTAAAGCTCAAGGATATCCCTCTGTTACCATGGAGAGGAAGCATGAAGAGCTTCTCTCAATACAAAGTCAAACAGAGCCCCACAGTCAAACTCTAAGTTTGGTGTTGGGAGGTTCCAATATTGCTCTGAATATCTGTAAAGCTCCATGAGAGCCACTGTCAAGCTATTGACATTAAAGAAGCGCTTGTTAGGAGGCAACCCAATTTTTACTTATCTATATTAAATTTCTATTTTCTTTTGTTATTTTATGTTTTTTATAGGTTGATGATCATGTGAAGTCACAAAAAAAAACAATTGAAAAATCAAAAACAGAAGGCAAAACAGAATGAAAAATAGAACACCCTGGAGGAGAAACTTATTGGCGTTTAAACGCCAGTGAAGGTAGCAGAATGGGCTTTAAACACCTAGTCTGGCACCATTCTGGGCGTTTAACGCCAGAAATGGGCACCAGACTGGAGTTTAACGCTAGGAATGGGCAAGAAGCTGGCGTTAAATGCCAGAAATGGGCAGCAGCCTGGCGTTAAATGCCAGAAATGGGCAGCAGCTTGGCGTTTAACGCCAGGATTGGCAGCAAGGGGCGTTTTGCACGCCACATGGTGCAGGGATGAGAAATCCTTGACACCTCAGGATCTGTGGACCCCACAGGATCCCCACCTACCCCACCTCTCTCTCTCTTCTTCACCCATTCACCAATCTCCTCAATACCTCTTCTCCAAAAATCCCTCACCTATCAAATCCCACCATTCTCTTTACCACTCACATCCATCCTTCATAAAACCCCACCTACCTCACCATTTAAATTCAAACCACTTTCCCTCCCAAACCCACCCATAATGGCCGAACCATACCCCCCTCCCCACTCCTATATAAACCCATCTTCACTCCTTCATTTTCACACAACCTAAACACCACTTCTCCCCCTTGGCCGAAACACAAAGCCCCATCCATCTCCTCTATTTCTTCTTCTTCTACTCTCTTCTTTCTTCTAAGTTTGGTGTGGTAAAAGCTAAAGCTTTTTTGTTTTTTCATAACCATTAATGGCACCAAAGGCCGGAGAAACCTCTAGAAAGAGGAAAGGGAAGGAAAAAGCTTCCACCTCCGAGTCATGGGAGATGGAAAGATTCCTCTCAAGGGTGCATCAAGACCACTTCTATGAAGTTGTGGCCAAGAAGAAGGTTATCCCCGAGGTCCCTTTTAAGCTCAAAAAGGGCAAATATCCGGAGATCCGACATGAGATCCGAAGAAGAGGTTGGGAAGTTCTCACCAACCCCATTCAACAAGTCAGAATCTTAATGGTTCAAGAGTTCTATGCCAATGCATGGATCACCAAGAACCATGATCAAAGTGTGAACCCGGATCCTAAGAATTGGCTTACAATGGTCCGAGGGAAATACTTAGACTTTAGTCCGGAAAATGTAAGGTTGGCATTCAATTTGCCTATGATGCAAGGAGATGCACACCCATACAATAGAAGGGTCAACTTTGATCAAAGGTTGGACCAAGTCCTCATGGACATCTGTGAAGAGGGCGCTCAATGGAAGAGTGATTCAAGAGGAAAGCCGGTTCAACTAAGAAAGCATGACCTCAAGCCCGTGGCTAGGGGATGGTTGGAGTTCATCCAACGCTCAGTCATTCCTACTAGCAACCAGTCTGAAGTTACTATAGACCGGGTGATAAATCACTATTTTATGGTTTATCTTGTGCTCAATTGAGTGGTTTTTATCTACTCTTTACCCACTTATTCATACTATTTGCATGGTTTTACAATTGCCTTCCTAATTATGTGCTTTGATTGAAAACATGTTTCTTTGGACTTATATTTGTTAATATTAATCCTCTCTTATTACCATTAGATGCCTTGATATGTGTGTTAAGTGCTTTCAGAGATTATAGGGCAGGAATGGCTCAGAGGATGGAAAGGAAGCATGCAAAAGTGGAAGGAATACAAGAAGTTGGAGAAATTGCTAAGCTGTCCAGCCTGACCTCTCTGCACTCAAACAGCTATAACTTTAGCTACAAAGGTCCAAACGACGCGGTTCCAGTTGCGTTGGAAAGCTAACGTCCAGGGCTTCGATTTGATATATAATATGCCATAGTTGCTCTGACGCTAGGTGACGCGACCGCGTGCTCCATGCGGCCGCGTCGCAAGTGACGAATATCAGCGAATCTGAATTCGCAACCAGCGAATTCTGGGCTGTTTCTGACCCAGTTTGTGGCCCAGAAAATACAGATTAGAGGCTATAAAGTAGAGAAATGCATCCATTCATGAGGAGGCTCTCATAATTCATAATTTTAGGAGTAGATGTAGTTTTTAGAGAGAGAGGTTCTCTCCTCTCTCTTAGGATTAGGATTTAGGATTTCTCTTAGTTTTAGGAGTGACTCTCAATCCCAGGTTCTTTATTTTTATTTCTTTTCCCAAATTAATTTATGAACTTTTCCATGTTATGATTTAAATATTTTATTTAATATAATTTTAGGTATTTTCAGACTTATGATTGCTCTCTTTAATTTCTTACTGCTCTTTGTGTATCCAAATTATTTTTATACAAGTAGACATTTTTTCCCTCTTGGCTTTGGTTGAGTCATTGAAGACACTTAAGTTATCAAACTCATTGTTGATTGAAAATTGGAATTCTTCAAGAATTAATTCAAGTTCCAATAACTTTAGCCTTTCCCAAGGAAAGACTAGGACCTGAGGAATCAGAATTTATTCATATACTTAACTTACCTGCATAGCTAAAGGTTAACAAAGTAGGATTAAAATCTAATTCTCGTCACAATTGATAAGGATAGGACTTCCAGTTTTTCATACCTTGCCAAGAGTCTATTTTATAGTTATTTGTTTTCTTTTTATTATCATTCAACATACTGCTTCCTCACTTTCAAAACCCCAGTTTACAAAACTCATAACCAATAATAAGAACATACTTCCCTGCAATTCCTTGAGAAGACGACCCGAGGTTTAAATACTCGGTTATCAATTTAAAAGGGGTTTGTTACTTGTGACAACCAAAACGTTTGTACGAAGGGATTTTTGTCAGTTTAGAGACTATATCTACAACGCGACTATTTTTATGACATTCTTTACTGGCAAAAATCCTTACGTCACCGGGCTATCATGATTCATAGCATCATGATTAGAGAAGAAGTAGAAGTTCATGAGGTTATATCCCAAGAACTCTACAAGGTGGCGGACAAGTCCTCCACTATGGCAAGGTTAGCCTTCCCTCATCTTATTTGTCACCTCTGCAATTCAGCTGGAATTGACATAGAGGAAGACATCCTCATTGATGAGGACAAGCCCATCACTAAGAAAAAGATGGAGCAAGTGAGAGAACCTCACCAAGAGCATGAGGAAACTCCTGATCATGAAATCTCTGAGATGCCTCAAGAGATGCATTTTCCTCCACAAAACTATTGGGAGCAAATCAACACCTCCCTAGGAGAATTAAGTTCCAACATGGGACAACTAAGGGTGGAGCACCAAGAGCACTCCATCCTCCTCCATGAAATTAGAGAAGACCAAAGAACCATGAGAGAGGAACAACAAAGGCAAGGAAGAGATATTGAGGAGCTCAAGCACTCCATAAGATCTTCAAGAGGAAGAACAAGCCGCCATCACTAAGGTGGACCCATTCTTTAATTTCCTTGTTCTTTATTTTCCTGTTTTTTGAATTTTTATGCTTATGTTATTTATGTTTGTGTCTTTATTACATGATCATTAGTGTCTAAGTGTCTATGCCTTAAAGCTATAAAAATGAATCCATCACCTTTCTTAAATGAAAAATATTTTTAATTGAAAAAGAAAAAGAAGTGCATGAATTTCAAATTTTAAAACAGTTTAATTATCTTGATGTGGTGGCAATACTATTGTTTTTCTGAATGAATGCTTAAACAGTGCATATTTTTGAATTTGATTGTTTATGAATGTTAAAATTGTTGGCTCTTGAAAGAATGATGGGAAAAGGAGAAATGTTATCTGATGATCTGAAAAATCATAAAATTGATTCTTGAAGCAAGAAAAAGTAGTGAAAAGCTTGCACAAAAAAAAGAGGCGAAAAAAAAAGAGAAAAAGAAGAAGAAAGAAAAAAAAGCAAGCAGCAAAAGCCAATACCCCTTTAAACCAAAAGGCAAGGGTGATAAAAAAAAAAGGGATCCAAGGCTTTGAGCATCAGTGGATAAGAGGGCCCACAGGAATAAAATCTTGGCCTAAGCGGCTAAACCAAGCTGTCCATAACCATGTGCTTGTGGCGTGAAGGTGTCAAGTGAAAACTTGAGACTGAGCGGTTAAAGTCGAGGACCAAAGCAAAAAGAAGAGTGTGCTTAAGAACCCTGGACATCTCTAATTGGAGACTCTAGCAAAGCTGAGTCACAATCTAAAAAGGTTCACCCAGTTATGTGTCTGTGGCATTTATGTATCCGGTGGTAATACTGGAAAACAAAGTGCTTAGGGTCACGGCCAAGACTCATAAACTAGCTGTGTTCAAGAATCAACATACTTAACTAGGAGAATCAATAACACTATCTGAATTCTGAGTTCCTATAGATGCCAATCATTCTGAACTTCAAAGGATAAAGTGAGATGCCAAAACTGTTCAGAAGCAAAAAGCTAAAAGCCCCGCTCATCTAATTAATACTGATCTTCATAGATGTTTTTGGAATTCATTGTATATTCTCTTCTTTTTATCCTATTTGATTTTCATTTGCTTGGGGACAAGCAACAATTTAAGTTTGATGTTGTGATGAGCGGATAATTTATACGCTTTTTGGCATTGTTTTTAGTATGTTTTTAGTATATTTTAATAAGTTTTTATTATATTTTTATTAGTTTTTATTTAAAATTCACTTTTCTGGACTTTACTATGAGTTTGTGTGTTTTTCTGGAGCTACAGAAGCCCAATTGGCACGCTGTTAATTGCGTTAGAAAGTAGACATCCTGGGCTTTCCAGCCATATATAATAGTCCATACTTTGCCCGAGATTTGATGGCCCAAACCGGCGTTCCAAGTCAGCTCAAGAATTCTGGCTTTTAACTCCAAAACTGGCACAAAAGCTGGAGTTAAACGCCCAAACTGGCACAAAAGCTGGCGTTTAACTCCAAGAAAAGCATCTACACATGGAAGCTTCAATTCTCAGCCCAAGCACACACCAAGTGGGTCCGGAAGAAGATTTCTGCATTAATTACTAATTTCTGTAAACCCTAGGCTACCAGTTTTCTATAAATAGGACCTTTTGCTATTGTATTTTAATACTATTGATCTTTGATAAGTCTTATGCTATCTTAGACACGTTTGGAGGCTGGCCATTCGGCCATGCCTAGACCTTGTTCTTATGTATTTTCAACGGTGGAGTTTCTACACACCATAGATTAAGGTGTGGAGCTCTACTGTTCTTCAAGAATTAATACAAAGTACTATTGTTTTTCTATTCAACTCAAGTCTATTTCTTCTCCAAGATATTCATTCGTTCTTCAACTTGATGGATGTGATGATCCATGACACTCATCATCATTCTCACCTATGAACATGTGCCTGACAACCACCTCTGTTCTACTAGCAATGGCTTGAATGCGTATCTCTTGGGTTTCTAATCTCAGATTGGAACCTTCGTGGTATAGGCTAGAATTATTGGTGGCCATTCCTGAGATCCGAAACGTCTAAACCTTGTCTGTGGTATTCTGAGTAGGATCTGGGAAGGGATGACTGTGACGAGCTTCAAACTCGCGATTGTGGGGCGTGTGACAGACACAAAAGGATCAATGGATCCTATTCCGACATGATCGAGAACCGACAGATGATTAGCCGTGCGGTGACAGCACATTTGGAACGTTTTCACTGAGAGGATGGGAAGTAGCCATTGACAACGGTGATGCCCAACATAAAGCTTTCCATGGAAAGGAGTATGAATGATTGGAAGAAGGCAATAGGAAAGCAGAGGTTCAGGAGGAACAAAGCATCTTCATACGCTTATCTGAAATTCCAACCAAAGAATTATATAAGTATCTCTATCTTTATTTTATGTTTTATTTATCTTTTAATTATCAATTCTCCATCACCATTTGAATCCGCCTGACTGAGATTTACAAGGTGACCATTGCTTGCTTCAAGCCGATAATCTCCGTGGGATCGACTCTTACTCACGTAAGGTTTATTACTTGGACGACCCAGTGCACTTGCTGGTTAGTTGTGCAGAGTTGTGATAAAGAGTTGATATTACAATTGTGCGTACCATGATGATGGCGCCATTGATGATCACAATTTCGCATACCACAGTGCTTTGAGTTCAAGTTTGGGTGCTTCTTTTTTTCATTCTCTTCCTTTGGTGCACCCTGTATATGAATCTTTGCTGTTGCAGCCTCTTCACTAGATGTTGATTCCTCCTCTGTTAACCCTTCAAGTTCTTTTTCTTCAAAAATCTCTTGTACTGCGTCTTCTAGTGAATCTAACCTCATACATTCGCCCAATGGTTCTGGTGTGTAACTCATGGCCTTGAACACATTGAATGTCATCTTTTCAATGTGTAATCTCAAGGTGAGTTCACCTTTTTGGACATCAATGATAGCTCCAGCAGTGGCCAAGAACGGTCTTCCCAGGATGATGGAGGCCTTGGCTTCCTCCTTCATGTCCAGCACTACAAAGTCTGCTGGGAAGATAAAATCTCCTACCTTCACCAGCAAATCTTCTACTATGCCATGAGGAAACTTGAACGATCGGTCTGCCAGTTGTAGGGCCATTTTTGTTGGCTTAGCCTCCTCAATCCTCATTTTTCTCATCATAGCTACTGACATCAGATTTATGCTGGCTCCTAAGTCACACAGAGCCTTCTCCACTGTGATTTCCCCTATAATACAAGGGATTTGAAAGCTCCCAGGATCCTTCAATTTCTGGGGTAGTTTGTGCTGAATGATGGCACTACATTCTTCGGTTAGTGTCACAATCTCATTGCTCTTCCAGCTTCTCTTCTTGGTCATTAATTCCTTTAAAAACTTGGCATAGAGCGGCATTTGCTCTATTGCTTCAGCAAAGGGTATGTTGATTTGTAGTTTCTTGAAGATTTCTAGAAATCTTAAGAATTGGTTGTCATCCCCCTTCTTTTTCAATTGCTGAGGGTATGGAGCTTTTGGGACGTCTGGCTTCAGCATTTCTCCTTTTTGCTGTGAACTGGGAATGGGAATTTGGACTTCATCTCGTTCTTTTTCCCCTTCATTTGAGTTCTTCTCTTGTGATTTCTTGGGAATTTCCTTCAATTCCTTCCCACTTCTGAGGGTGATAGCCTGACATTCCTCTCTTGGGTTTGGATCGGTGTTGCTGCACAGGTTATGGCTGGGAATTTGCTTGAATAGGTAGCCAATTTGTGTCTCAAGTTTCTTGATGACAGCATCTTGATTCTGCATATTGGACCGCACTTCCTCTCAGAACATTTTACTGTCCTGGACTTCTTTGCATATTCGTTCAAGTAGGGTCTCAATCCTTGAGAGTCTATCTTCGGATGATGGTAAGTTGGAGTTGGAGGGATGAGAATGGCCATTTTGGTTTTGATATGGATGTTGAGAGGTGTTGTTAGGTGGGTGCTGATATGATCTCTGTGTGGAATGTTGGTGAGCTGCATTGTTGTTGGGGTTGTGACGTCTCTGATCTTGGCCTTGATCTTGTTGATTTTCCCACCCAAAGTTTGGGTGGTTCCTCCAACCAGGATTGTAAGTTTTGGAGTATGGATCATGGGTCTGCCTAGGTGAGTTTCCAATGTAGTTGGCTTGTTCCTGCTCACCCTCTGCTTCTGCATTCACTCCTTCTTGGGTTGCTGATGAGGTGGTGATTGCTGCTACTTGGTTCCTCTCCATCTTCTTGGTAAAATCAGCCAGCTGCTTGGTGATCATCTTGTTTTGGGCCAGCAGTGCATCCACGTTATTTATCTCCATCACTCCTCTAGTGTTGCCTCTTTCAGAAGCATAAAAGTAGTCATTCTCAGCTACAGTCTCAATGACATCTATGGCTTCTTCAATAGTCTTCTTCTTGTTCAGAGATCCCCCAGATGAGTGGTCTACTGCCTTCTTTGATTCATAAGAAAGACCTTCATAGAAAATGTGTAACTATACCCATTCATTGAACATATCTGGCGGGCACCTTCTTGTCAAGTCCTTAAACCTCTCCCATGCTTCATATAGAGTTTCACCATCTTATTGCCTAAAGGTTTGTACCTCAGCTCTCAACCTATTGATTCTTTGAGGAGGATAGAATCTCGCCAAGAATTTGTTCACCACATCTTTCCAGGTTGTTAAACTCTCCTTCGGGAAGGATTCCAGCCATTTAGATGCTTTGTCCTTGAGTGAGAAGGAAAACAGGAGCAGTCTATAGGTGTCAGGATGAACACTATTAGACTTCAAGTATCACATATCCTCAGGAATGTGGTTAGATGTTGATTAGGGTCTTCTTGGACACTTCCTCCGAATGAACAGTTGTTCTGAACCAGGGTGATGAGCTGTGGCTTTAGTTCAAAGTTATTGGCATGTATGGTTGACTTTTGGATGCTACTTCTACAGTTTCCTGGGTTTGGATTGATATAAGAGCCTAGAACTCTTCTTTCTTGTCCAGCATGATGCATTGGACCTTCTCTGCCATGGTTGTGAGCCTCTTCTTCATGATGGTTCTCCATATTCTCATCCATGTCTGGTTCAAAATACTCATCCTCTTCCTCAGCACCGACAACTCTCTTTCCTCTTGCTTCCCTCCTTAGTCTAAGGAAGGTCCTCTCAAGTTCAGAATCAAAGGAAGTTGAAGCCTCACTTCTTCTACATATCATACAACTAACAAGGCCAAAGCAAAAAGGGAGATAGAGAGTATTCTTGTTAAAAATGCTGTTAGTGTGAGTGATGCAATATATCAAACAGTTAGTGGGTTAGTGAATTGAATTGTAACAAATACGAGAACACCACAAACGGGTAGGCGTAAAGGGAAGAAAATAACTAAAACTGAAAGTAAATTACTCAAACAGAATTTAAATCAAACAGAATTTAAATCAAACAAAATAAAAATGCTCAATCTAGTTATCCACCAATTTGATCATTGTTGATACAAAATCAATCCTTGGCAACGGCGCCATAAACTTGATGCACGGAAACTAGTCTCTCAACAATTTTCCCTCGGCAAGTATATCGAATTGTCATCAAGTAAAAACTCACAATAGAGTGAGGTCGAATCCCACAGGGATTGATTGGTCAAGCAACTTTAATTGGAGGAATGTTCTAGTTGAGCTAAGCAGAATTTGATTGGAGAATTACAGGAATTTAAATGGCGGAAGGTAAATGGCAGGAAATGTAATTACTGGAAATAAAGGACTGAATGTAAATGATGGAAAGTAAATTGCAGAATCTTAAATGGGGAATGGGGAAGATGAACATAAAAGTAAATGGCAGAAAGTAAAGAGAATGGGTAAGATCAGAAATGGGAAGTTCATTGGACTCAGGAGATGTTGTATTCTCCGGATCAAGTTTATTTTCATCTCTTCCTCAATCAATGCATTCATTGATCTCCTTGGCAATCTTAAGTGATTGAATTCCAATTCCTTGGTAATTCAATCTCTCAAATCTTGATCAATAGCCAATTTCTTGGTCTAATTGCTCATGAGAAGAGATGAAGTGTGGTCACTGATTATACCACATGTATTCCCAAATCAAAATGTTGGTAGGATTATATGTCACTATATCCATCCAAACCCCAATTTGGTCCAACATGAGAAAGAATTTCTAGCATGATCTCTTCATTCCTCTTCCAAGGTTCCGAAGAGATCCAAGTATGAATAGCTTCTTTTCCAAGACAACTACCTAATTGGATGAAGATTGAAAGCTTTCTAGTAAAATCAAGAGAAAAGAAAGAAGAAGAATAATGAAAACTATTATTGATCCATCAAATTACAACAGAGCTCCCTAACCCAATGAAAGGGGTTTAGTTGTTCATAGCTCTGGGAATGGAAAACAAAGATGGAAAATACATTCTCAAAGTAAAACTAAAAGTGCAGAGAAAGTAAAATTATACAGAGAGTAGTTCTCCCAATGTCCAAAGCTCTCTCTCTCTAGTTCAAAACTACTCCTATATATACTACTCTTCTGATCTTCTAGTTGGCTCTTCAAGTCTTTAGATACGCGCCTTTGGATCTTGAGTTGAAGCAGTTTGGAATCTTCAGTAGGCTCAGCTTTACTTGCAGAGAAAGTATGAAGTAGGCATGGACTTTAGCTAGGATGTTAGTGGCGTTAACGTTAAGTGAAAATGTGGGTTCAAGAACGTTAGTGACAATCACCTTTTTCACTAACGTTCCTAGCCCAAGATGGTTCACGTTAACTTCAACGTTAGTGGCACTAACGTGACCACTAACGTTGCCTTTTGGTCCATCGCAAGTGTTATTGGCGTTTACCTTTGCCAATAACGTTGCTCTTAGCCCCCCTTTTCTCACGTTAGACTCCATGTTAGTATAACTAACGTGGCTCTTAACGTGGGTATGCCTTAGCCTCGAGAGCGTTATTAGTGGCACTTACCTTTGTCACTAATGCTTCAAATGCCCCTTCTCACGTTAGTGCCTCACGTTAATTATCTTAACGTGGCCACTAATGTGGTGGTGATTGCCATCTCCAACGTTAGTGACAAAGGTGAGTGTCACTAACGTTGGCTCATTATTTCTTTCCTCCACGTTAGCTTCCACGTTAATGCAATTAACGTGGCAACTAACGTGGCTCATAGTGGCTTGGTCCAACGTTAGTGACAAAGGTGAGTGTCACTAATATTGGCGATTCCTTGCTCCTCCCACGTTAGAGTTCACGTTAATGTAGTTAACGTGACTCTTAACGTGGCCAATTGGGCTTAGTCCAACGTTAGTGACAAAAGTGACTGTCACTAACGTTGGCATTGTCTTCCTTTCCACGTTAGAGTTCACGTTAACTGAGTTAACGTGACTCTTAACATGGCTAATTGCCAATTTGGAGCGTTAGTGGTATTCACTTTTACCACTAACGCTGGAGCTCCCTTTCTCTCCACGTTAACTACCACATTAATGTAGTTAACGTGGCAATTAACGTGGGCCATGATGGTTTTGAAGGCGTTATTGGTAATCACTTTTCTCATTAACGTTGCAAGTTTATTCCCATTCCATGTTAGTGGTCACGTTAATTAGATTAACGTGGCTGCTAATGTGGCTCTTCCTTGCTTCTTTTGTCCTGAAATCAAGCAAATAAAGTGCATCAAAGCTCTAATCCAAGTTATGAGACATGCATTATCCAATTTGTCATTCAATTCATGCATAATTCTCATAAAATCACATGAAATTCATAATGTTTGCTTGAATCAAGATGTAAGTGATTATCTACCCAAAACTTGCTTTTTAACTAAGAAAATGCATGAAACTACCCTAAAACAGTAAAGAAAAGGTCAGTGAAACTGGCCAAAATGCCCTGGCATCAATGAGCAATTAGACCAAGGAATTGGCTATTGATCAAGATCTGAGAGATTGAGTCACCAAGGGATTGGGGCTCAATCAATCATGATTGCCAAGAGGTCAATGAGTTGCATGATTGAAGAGGATATAAGCTAGATTTGATCCAAAGAGACAACATCTCCCAATCTCAATGAATTTCCCCATTCTTATCTATCCATTTCTCTATAGCTTAATTTTACATTCAGCAATTCCCCATTCCCATTTACATTCAAGTCATTTATGATTCCGCACTTTACATTCTGCCATTTATATTTCTACACTTTATCGCTTTTCTTTATATTCTAGTCATTTACATTTATGTCATTTACAATTCTGCACTTCACAATCTTATTGATCTACTTGACTAATTCATCAATCAATTAAAGCTGCTTGAATTTGCCAATCTCTGTGGATACGATCCCACTCCACCGTGCGTTATTACTTGACGATAACTTTGGTGCGCTTGCCAAAAGAACTAATTCACCAATTTTTCAATGGGGTGTGAATTGGACTCATCAAGGCGCCAAGGCTTCTTTGGTTGGTCTTGATCATGGGCGCTAAGCGCCAATTGTTTTTCCCATCATGTGCATTGGGCACTGGGAAGTTGTTGCTTTGTTCTTCTTCGAAGGTGTTAGGCACCAAGGTTAGGTGCTTGGCGTTGGTGCCCTTGGGTGTGAGAAAATCTTTAGCACTGAGGAGTTGACGTTGGGTGCCAATTTCGGGCGCTTATGCCCTACCCTTGATATTTTTGGACGCTGAGCCTTTGAGGGTATGGAATGCTGGGCATGTATTCTGGCACCTTAACTAAATCCATTGGTGGCTCTTTTAAAGCTTGAAGTGAAGGTACAAGGGGACTAGTAAGCACGTGTTCTCCTTGAGTCATGACATTCTCCATTGCTTCTTCCTCCTTCTTGTAAGTTCTTGTAGTTTCTTTGCCAACCACTTTGTCACTCCTCAAACTTATAGTCTAGAATTTTTTTCTTGGATTTGGAATTGTATCACTGGAAAAAGCATTTGTGGGTTTGGATAATTGTTGAGTGATGAGCAGATATTTTATATGCTTTTTGACATCATTTTCATATAGTTTTTAGTAGTTTTTATTTTGTTTTTATTAAGCTTTTATAGGTTTTAATGTTAAATTCACATTTTTTTATTCTACTATGATTTTTTGTGTTTTTGGAAAATTTCAGGTATTTTCTGGTTGAAATTGAAGAGCTGGAGCAGAAGTCTGATTTAGAGGCAGAGAAAGCACTGCAGATGCTGTCCAGATCTGACCTGCCTGTATTTGGAAGAGCTTTTCTGGAGCTACAAAAGTCCAAATGGAGCGCTCTCAACGGATATGGAAATCTGACTTCCAGAGCTTTCTAACAATATATAATAGTCTATACTTGGCTTCGGATTAGAAGGCCCAAAACTGGCGTCCAACGCCAGCTTCCTACCCCCTTCCAGGCGTCTAGCGCCCAAAAGAGCAGAGACTAATGTACAAACGCCCAAAGAGGACCCCCTAGCTAGCGTTCCATGCCCAGAGACCTCATAGCACGTGGATCTTATCAAATATTAGCCCAAACACTCACCAAGTGGGCCCCAGAAGTGAATTTTAGCACTAGATAGACTGTTTTACCCTTACTAGTCATCTGTTTAGTATTTAAAGTGTATTTTACATTATCATTCAAACAACATCAAGGAATTTATGCTATTTTCGAGTTTTACATTGTATTCTCACTTCATTATGAGTTTCTAAACCTCCCAGGTTGAGGGGAGGAGCCCTGCTTAGTTCTATGAATTAATAAAAGCACTATTATTTCTCTTCAATCTGCGTTTGATTAATTCTAAGATGTATATTTGTACTTCATCATGGTAAATATGATGATCTAACCAATTATCTCTATTCCTCAGATTAAGACGAACGTGCCTGACAAACACCCGCGTCTACGTGGGTCAGAATGCGTCTTTCATCGGATAAGGACGACCAACAGCTTGAATATACATCTCTCAGACAGCTAATCCACGACTTCGTTCGGGACTTCTCAAGACATCAGTTCAGCTAAATTCTGGGGAGATTAGGATCTCTGTGGTATAGGCTAGAATCCATAGATGCAGCATTCTCTGATCCAGAAGATCTGACCTTGTCTATGGCGTTTTGAGTATGATCATAAAGGAGAATGGACTGTTCGCGCTTCACCCTTAAGTAGAGATGGATCCACACTAAACCTGGGGTTCAGATCTGGAGGAGTATTGGTAGCTGCTCAAACCAGTGTCAATCACATACAGCCTGCTGACGAGCGGATTTTTGCTAGTAAAGAATTTCACAAACAAATTCTCGTTGCTAGTATAGTTTCTAAACCAACAAAGAATCCTTTCGTACAAATAAATTTGGTTGTCACAAGTAACAAACCCCTAAAAATTAATAACCGAAGTATTTAAACCTCGGGTCGTCTCTCAAGGAATTGCAGGAAATTGTTCTTGTTATTGGTTATGAGTTTTCTGAAAAATTTTTAAATGAGGAATGGAAAAATAAATGTTTATAAATTAAATCAATGAAAATTAACAAGAGGTTTTATGTAATTAAAATAAAAAGCCTTGGCTAGGCAAAGATTAATCGGAAGTTCTATCCTTGTTGGATTTCCCAAGATTAATAGTAATATGTTGTTGTTTCTACTTAGTTAACCCTTACCAAATAAAGGAAAGTCAAGTAACTAACTAACCAACTTTGAATTCACAAGTCCTAATCCTCTCCCTTGGGAAGGATTAGCGTTAGTGACTAGAGAGGCAGCCAACAACTTCCAATTACAATTTAACTCTTGAGTCTTCCAACTCAAGGGTCTCCTATTAAATATTAATCAACTCCAAAGCCAAGTTGAAAGTCTACTCCATTGACATGGATGACATTTTCGCATACATGTAAAGGGAGTAGAAAGAAGACATGATAATTGGAATTGAATTGAGATAATCAAGCAAATAAAGAAATTAAATGGAAAAATACTCTTTGCATTAATAAATTAACAAAAGAAGAAGATAAACTAAAATAATAGAATAAATAAAAAGTAGAAGAAAACTAAATTAAAGGAACATTGAACCTGGAATTGGGAAAAAATAAACCTAGAATCCTAAAAACTAGAGAGAGGAGAGAGCCCCTCTCTCTAAAAACTACATCTAAAACCTAACAATTTGTGAATGATGGGAACCGAATGGATTCCTTGTGATTACCCCACTCTGTAGCCTTTAATCTATGTTTTTTGGGCTTGAAACTGGGCCAGAAACAGCCTAAAAATTTCCCCCAGCGATTTCTGATACGTCCAGCATGTGGCTCTGTCACGTGTACACGTCGTCCACGCGTATGCGTCGCTGAATTTTTGCAAGGTCATACGTACGCGTGCCTCATGCGTGCGTGTCATCTAACTGCATGGTAACTATGGCAAATTATATATCATTTCGAAGCCTCGGATGTTAGCTTTCCAATGCAACTAGAATTGCCTCATTTGGACCTCTGTAGCTCAAGTTATGGTCAATTTAGTACGAAGAGGTCAGGCTTGACAGCTTTGGCAATTCCTTCAATTTCTTGTATTCCTTCCACTTTTGCATGTTTTCTTTCCATCCTCTAAGCGATTCCTGCCCTATAAACCCTGAAATCACTTAACAAACATATCACGACATCGAATGGTAATGAGAGAGGATTAAACATAGCAAATTTAAGGCCAAAGAAGCATGTTTTCAATCATAGCACAAAATTAGAAAGAAAAATGTAAAAACATGCAAATTCAATGAATAAGTGTGAGAATAGTGGATAAAATCTACTCAATTAAGCACAAGATGTACCACGAAATAGTGGTGCATCACCTGCTATTAAAGAAATCACTCACAAGCAAGGAGAGCAGTAGTACCAGAGTTAATTCAGAAAGACAAAGCAACTCCAACTCTCAACTCTATTCCTATTATTTAATCCAATTAGCTTTACCCCCTTTCGCACATTACTCTTACAACTCTATATATGACATATAATCATTCAAAGTTTACCCAACAACCTTCTGATTCCGCCTGACTAAGACCTGCAAGATAAGCATTGCTTGCTTCAAACCACAATCCTCGTGGGATCGATCCTGACTCGCTCAGGTATTACTTGGATGACCCAGTGCACTTGCTGGTATAACAGTACAAAGGTGTGGGGATTCGTGCTACCATTGAGCAACTTGTCCTACTTGTTTTTCCAAATTTCTAATTAAGGCTGTAGTTTCCTATATGAAATTTTGAGTGGCTTGCATAAAAGTGGAGGTGTTATGGGAGAGTTTTTCTAAGACAATTTCCATATTGGAAATCCTTTGAGGAAATTAGGATTCTTGTGATGGTTGTGGGGGTTGTGAGGAATGGTATTGGGAGTTGAGGTTGTTTTGGTGAGGGTTATTGTTGAA
Organism: Arachis hypogaea; assembly: GCF_003086295.3. Lineage (NCBI taxonomy): Eukaryota > Viridiplantae > Streptophyta > Magnoliopsida > Fabales > Fabaceae > Arachis > Arachis hypogaea. The sequence continues at coordinate 82,433,011 of NC_092046.1, read as the reverse complement.
ATTGGGTTGCTTTTGACCTTGATTCCCCCATCCAAAGTTGGGGTAATTTCTCCACCCAAGATTGTATATCTTAGAGAAATGATCATTGTTGGGTAGTCTAAAAGAATTCCCCAAGTAATTTGCTTGCTCAACCGAAGATTGACCATACTCAAAGCCTTCAACTTGAAGTACTCCACCACTCATGTCATAAGAAGTATCTTGGGTGTTCACGGATGAGACTTGCCTGCCCCCTAAGTGTTTAGTGATGGTATTGATTTGTTGGGACATGACCTTATTTTTGGCAAGAATGGTATCCAGGACATCTAATTCCATGACTCCCTTTCTTACTGTTCTTTCTGAAGAGTATAAATACTGATTATTGGCCACCATCTCTATCAATTTCAAGGCCTCATCAGTGGTCTTCTTCATACGCAGAGATCCTCCAGCTGAGTTATCCAATGAGATTCGTGAAGCAGGGGTGATCCCATCATAGAAAATCTAGAATTGGACCCAGTCAGCAAACATGTCTGGAGGGAACTTTCTCAATATATCCTTGTACCTCTCCCAAGCATCAGAGAGACTTTCCTTCTTGTTGTCTGAAGGTTTGAATATCTGTTCTAAGATTTGTCAACCTTTAAGGTGGAAAAAAACTTATTTAAGAATTTGGTGACAAAGTACTCCCAAGTTGCTATACTCTCCTTGTGTTGAGTGTCAAACCACTGTTTAGCCCAATCATTTACAGCAAAAAGGAGCAACAATAATCGATAAACTTCACCTAGAACTCCATTAGTCTTGACTGTATCACAGATTTGTAGGAAGTTAGAGATGAACAAGTTAGGATCTTTCTGAGGGCTCCCATGAAATTGACAGTTTTATTGCGCCAAAGTAACAAGCTAGGGCTTCAACTTGAAGTTGTTGGCATTCACAGTAGGTGTCACAATGCTACTTCCACAACTCCCAGGATTTGGAATAGTGAAAGATCTAAGAGTCCTCCTAGGTTAAGGAACATTAGCATTATTGTTTGCATTGTCAGCCATGTTGTGTTCTAGTTCTTCTTCACATATCTCTTCAATCTCTTCTTTAACTCTCTGATCTCTAGCTTATTTTCTTTGTTGCCAAAGAGTTCTTTCAATTTTAAAATCGTAGTGAAGAGATTCTTTATCCTTATTATTCTGCATAGACACAAAAACAAGAGAATCAAATTGGAATTCCCTTCGTCATAGTGAAGGGAACTCCCAGGGGGTGAATAACAAACAATAAATTACTAAAGCTATAAAAAGTCTAATCTAAGTAATCAACTGATTAGTAGTTTGTTAACCACAATTAATCTCTGGCAATGGCGCCAAAAATTTAATACAAAATTTCCACACTTACTATCGGCAAGTGCACTGGATCATATCAAGTAATACCACGGGAGTGAGTTATCGTTCTTACGAGGATTAACAGATTAAGCAAACAATAGTCAATTGATTATTCTAGTCAGACAATCAAAAATGAGTTTTTTGAAATCCTTAAAATCAAAATAGATAATGTAAACAAAGCTATTTAAGAACGTGTGAAAAAGTATATGAAAGAACAGTTAAGGTGTTAGAGATATTTAATTTTTAGGATTAACAATTATTGCTATCTACTTTGATCATGCAAAGATATAATTTGCGGCAAACCCTAAATAATCGAACCCTAATCCATTTGCAATTAACTGTGCTAAGAGATTAAGTGATTTTTGGTTTAAGAGATTAAGTGCAATTTCTGGTTTAAATGCCACACAATTCTTCGAATGTAAAATCAATATGTAAGAATCAGAATAACCGCTTTAATAGAATAATAATTTTTAACTGCCCGGGATCGGTTCGAAAAATTAGACATCTTAATTTGAAAATATAAAGGTAAAATTTGAATTCAATAGATTTTTCTGAGTGGGAAAATGTATCTTTTATGGAAAACTTTTGTAAAAATGCGTACCGGCACAGTCGGCAGTACCGACTCTAGTCTGACCTGTACCACGTATTGAGAAAAATAATATTTTGAAAATTAAATTTATTATTTTTAAAGGACAAAAATAATTTAGAATCGAAAACGGGACACTAATGTGTAAGTTTTTAGCCCAAAGTGGGCCAAACGGGTTGGACCGGACCCAAATCGGACCCAAGGTCTAACATATATATACTATATTAATGAGCTTTCAGCTCATTTTAATGGGGAGAGAGAGAGAGAGAGAGAACTCGGGTAGATGAGAAGAGAGGAGAAGAAGACATTGTTACTATTCATCTCCTTTTTCTTTTGGCCATATCTTGAGCTACGGATCTTCAATTGACGTGTCGTTTGTGGCCACGCGCAGCTCTCTCTGAGCCCGTCTTTTCTAACTATATTTTTCCAGTAAGATTTCAAAACTCAAACTCCAGTTTCTATCCCTAACAATTTCGCATTTTTACGTTTAGTTTTTGAGTATATTTTGTGATTTTATTTGTTTAGGGGTGATCTTGCATTAGAATATTATTGGGTTTTACCCCTAATATCATTGGGTATGGTAAGTTTCTTCAAACCTTGTGTTTAGTTATTTTTGTGAACCCTAGGTTTGATGTTGGTATGTTGTATGATGTTAGATTGAGGTTTGATATTTGTTGGAGTGAGCTTGATGGTTTTAAAGCCTTGAGTTTGAGCTTGGTGTTTCGAGTTGCGTGAAAATTGGCCAAGGTATGGTTTTGATTTCTTCTATGTAATATGTAATATTTCTGGACACTTAGGCTAGTGGACTTTAGGATAGGATTGAATTGATTGTAGGAAATTGTTGAATTTGATAATGTATGATGGCGTTGTTGATTTTGATGAAGTATGATGTTGAACTTTGATATTGTTGTTGATTATTGAAATGGAGGTTGAAAATGATGATTTTGAGTGTTGATAATGAATTATGAAGCTTATTGACGTTGATAAATGTTGAAAATGATGAAATGATGCTTTGAGTGTAATAATTGAGAATTTAAGGAAGGTAAGTGAGAATTTTTGTATGAAATCCGTGAAATTGCACATTGATAGGTTGTGGAAGGAATTGGAAGATATAAGAACATCATTTAGGTCCATTGGAACTGTTTTGGTTGTAGGATATTCGGTTTTGGTTGTGAATTTTGGAAGTTTGAGAATCTAGCAAATTTTTGGTAAAAAACTAATTTTTGGTGAACTTTGACAGATCATAACTTGAGCCTCAAAGCTTAAAATTAGATTAACTTTGTTTTAAATTAAAGGTGGTTTTGAGATCTTTAAATTGGTATAAAGTTTGATGAAAATGGATTTTTGTAGAGGAAGTTATGAACATTTAAAGTTTGGTATTTAAAACTAATTTTCTGCAACTTTACAAAATTTTGAAAATTTGGAGGGGTATGCATACGCAGGTCCCCCATACGTGAGCGTGCGATTATATTTGGCACCTATGCATACACGGAACCTTGCATACGTACGCGGAATGTGCAAAACTTGAGTATGCATACTCGACCATATGATCTGGTATGCGAATGATGCTTTCTATTCAGCACCCATGCGTGCACAACTTCTTGTATGCATACGCAGAATGGGCAAAATTTCAAGTATGCGTACGCATACATGGACATGCGTATGCATAGACTGAAAAATGATTTTTCTTTGTTTTCAATGGTTTTCTAACTTTCTAAACTTCCTTCAATTGCTGTTTAAGAGTACTATCTGGTAATTTAGAAGACGGTGACTTAGGCTTGGTATGTCAGTTGGGTGGTTTTATCTTGTGAACTAATGGGGAGCCGGATTAATGATGAAATTGAGATATTAATGATGGATGATGAGGTTGGAACTTGAAAATGAATGATTATGGTTAATGAGATGAGTATAAGCGAACTTGTGCTATAAGCAGTGATCTCTGAGATTGAGTATGTGATTGTGATATGCATTGTTCTTCATTGTAGGGGTTGTGGCAGTCTCCTGCCTGCATTTGGATGTAAGGGTTGTGGCAGTCTCCCACTCACGTGACATACATTGCATTGATAAGTCGCTATGTGCCTCGGGCAAAGGCTGTGGCAATCTCTTGCTTGTCGAGGTAGCTGTACCAGCGTAAGGTCTGTGACAGTCTCCCACCTACGTTGAGATGTGAGGGTTGAAGCAGGATTTCCCATTCACTTTTCACGCTAATGGAGAAGGTGGTAGGACACTCATCCCTCGAAATTATTCCTCTTGAGTATGTGTTTTCTCTCTGGTTGTAAGGTGGTAGGGTACTATCCCACAGAATCATACGGCATCCAGAGAAAGGTGGTAGGGCACTCTCCCTCAGAACATTTTTCTCTGAATGGAAAAGGTGGTAGGGCACTCATTCCTCATAATTATTCTTCCTGAGTATGCGCAACAGAGATACTAATTCGGGAGTTGCCGACCGGATTTTGTGTCGGGTTTGGCACTATAACCGACATGTGATATCACAGCCAATAGGACAGGCATTCATCATATGCATCTTCTATATGCTTGCTTGCTTTTATTACTTGAGTTATGCCTATTTGAATAACATGCCTAAATGCTAGTTGAATTACCTGCTATATATGTATATTACATGTGTTTTACTTGCTTGCGTTATCTATGATTGTCTGGTGCTGAGGAGGTTAGGTAGGCGGTGGCGATGGAATCGCGTGGAGGGTAGGTTGACGAAAGCTGTGGGATTCAGCAGTGTGATTGGTATTAGTTAGAAATCTCTTAAGTTTAGATAACCCGGTTTATAGTTTATGGTTTAAGTTATTTATTTTGTTAAGCTTAAATATCGGTATCTATGTGAAGTCCTAGGATTGCCTTTGGCATTTCGGAACCTTACATCTTATATTTTGGGCACTATTACCATACTGAGAACCTCTGGTTCTCATACCATATGTTGTTGTTGTTTTTCAGATGCAGGTCGTAACTACCTCGGTGAGTTGCGATATGGTAATGGAGCGGAGGATCTTATGCTCTCTTGTGTACTTTGATTATTTTGTTGTAGTACTTTCTCTGACCTTTTTATTTTAGACTTTATGGCCTTAGAGACTTGATTTGAGAGATAAGTTGTATAAGTTGTTTTAAACTTCTAAAGCTTTTGTATTTTAGTTTGACTAGCCACTTTAAACTCCGCAGGCTGTGACTAGTCGTCTTTTTGGTACATCATACTTATATATATATATATATATATATATATATATATAATTTAATTATTACCTTGTGTATCCTAGAGCTATCTACAAGGTTTTATATGTATTATGTTTTGCTCTATTCGTACCTACACATTTAGTTACCGTGTGTGAACGCTTTGTGTTTTGTAATTCCACTTTATGCAACTTTGAGCTTTTATTCCGTCATTGGGCTTCTAGTTATATAAATTCCTGGATATATATTATATATTATAAGCTTTAGAACTATCGTGACACTTTGTTATCCTTTACTTTACGGCTAGAGGTATGGTTTAGGGTAACGGGGTGTTACACAATATTTGATACAAGAGTGTTTATAACTATTTTTTTTGTTGCTCACATTATCTCCTAATTCGACAAGTAAATGACTAATTCATAGAGTTCCATTTAAAAATTTGTTGTTGGCCAATGAATTATTATATATACAAAACGAGATTCGAACTCGACACTTGCTTAAACAAATGAGTGAACTAATCACTCGACCAACCCAATTTATTTATAACTAAATTGTCTTTATTAAATATGTATAATTTTTTACCTGAAATTTATAAAAAAATTTTAAAAATATACCTAAATTTTAATTTGTTTCAATTGTGTCCCTGATGAACTAATGTTTTAAATATGTATGCATTATATCCTTTTATCATTTTTTAAATCAAAATATATTTTTTCCATTTTACCCTTATAATATCTTCATCTCTGTTTCTCATCATACTCATAACTTCATCTGCCCTCAATTTCTCTCATCATCAGACATCATACATCACAAGCCACCTCTACTTCTACTACCATCATCGTCCTCCTTCATCTTCTCTGCCTTTATCACAACCGCCACTACTCCTTCTGTGCCATCCTCACTCTTAGCCTTCTACCATCACCACCGTCTCCAGCAGTGCACTACCACCGTCCTCTATCGCACCATTCCACCACTTCCTCCAGCAATAATAGCAAAAGCTCTACACGGAATAGAACAAGTAAAAGGATGCTTTAGAAGAACGATATCGCCGTTGCCATGGTCATCCCACTACTAATCTTCCATTGTCATTCTTCATCTCCATCACCACAACTACAACCCTCACAACCACATATCTAACTCCACAACCCTGACTTCACACCCTTCTCTCCCCACTTCTGTCTCTCTGGATCTATTGCTCTATGCTTTCATTTTTCTGAATCTTGATGTCTTTCTTCCCTCAAACTTCTATTTATTCAGAAAAAATTGAATCATGTTGTTGTTGTTGGAATTAAAAAATGTGATTGTGGTAATAGAGTTGTGGTGGTAGAGGTTGGAGATGGCATAAGGATGGGATAAGATTACGTTGATAAATTGGTATTTTGGGAGGGTGGGTAGTAGCGGTGAGAGGTAGGGGTTTGGGAGGGTAAGATGATTGGGGTGACAGTGGAAGGGTTGGGGGTGATTGAGGTGGTAGCTGTGAAAAGTTGTGTCGATGTTATAGTGTTTGTTGTTTTGTTGGAGAATAATGCTATGGTGTGGCGGTGGCAATAACAAAAAAGAGAGAGTAAAACTAAAAGATGAAGATAGGTCATGTAGGAGTATTACGGTGGTGGGTGATGTGGTGGCATAGGATGGGACCGGGAGAATGATGCTATGATGATGTTGATGATGATGATTGAATTAAGGGTAAATTTAAAAAAAATGTTGGATGCCTAAAATTTGATAAAAAGATATAATTGACACATTTAAAATATTTCAGACAAAATTAAAATAAATTAAAATTTAAAGATATTTTAAAAATTTTGATAAATTTTTAGGATAAAAATATATATATTTTTAATTAAATTTTACTCAATTCTAGTAAATCAAACATATAAGTCATGTTAAGATCATGGTTAGTTTCGTTACTGCAATAATAAACACTTATAACTATCATAACTCTAGTACTAATTAGCAATATTGTCTCGTCAAGATAGTGAACTCGTAGTTTTTATCTCAATTTGTTAAGCTAATTTAAAATTGTAATTCATTGAGTTGTAAAATAGAACATAAACATGACTCATAAAATATAAAAATTTAGAAAAATTTGATAGCAAAAATTACAGAATTGTATTCAGTGCCAATTACAACCATTCAAGTTCAACAACAAAGTTCAACAATCTAATTCAAACAAAAAATACCAGCATAACAAAAATTCAAGAATTATATTCAATGTCACAACAACAATTCAACCATTCAGTTGAAAGAAATTTAACCAAAAAAAATTCCATAAAGCATTTTAAGTAATTCAGAAGAAAATAGAGTAAAACAAATTTAAGCCACTAAGATAACCAAAGCACTATTTAAGTCACACCATCATATCAAAACCAAATAAACTTTGTCACGTGAAGTTCCAAGTATAAGCAGGTAAAATGTAGAGTGCCCTCAGATCTTATGGCTTACAAAATTTTAATGCTCATAGACAGCTACTAAGCCAATTGTGTGCATCAAATCCTCTCAACAAGATTCCGAGATTTTTAATCATAGACAGCTACTGTCTCAATACAGTTTGTCCTAAACATCATTGGGCATAATAAATTAAGGTAAGACATGATGCTCAGAGATTAAGCATGTATAAACATAGAAGGGAAAGATAAAACAAAGATTCACAACAATCAACATCTATAATAATAAATCAAAATGATAGCAATTTTTACCAAAATAAAAATAATTGTTAACAGTGGGTGACAAAGGCAAAAGGAATGGAGAGGCTTTGAATCATGTTCAATGCTCTTGCTTGCAATAAGTAGTAGAAATATTTATTTTGAAGTTTGATCAATTATACTTTTCAATTGTAAAGATTCATTAAGTAGTAGATTGAACATATTTACTTTTCAATTGAAGTTTGATCAATAAGTAGTAGATTGAACATTAAAGACTGAAGAGGATAAAGAAGTCTTAACTTACCTACTGAACTAGTAGCAAAGGAGAGGAAAGAGCAGTGATCCAGATTCTAGAGCTATAGAGGCGGAGTTAGAGAACCAGAGACAAAGAGGCAGAGGCAGAGAGTCTCGCAAGTCGCAATTGCAAAGTGACGCTCACGCAGTCTAGCCACCATCAGTCCAATTTGACAGCACCATCGGCAAACCTCACGACGAGTCGGTGACACTCTAAATTGGGGATTCCTATCGCGCAAAATTCAAATTTCAGAGGAATAGAGAGATAGAATCAAAGAGAGAGAGAGTCAGAGATTGAGACTTGAGAGAGGTGAAAATTTGAAATTTTGGCGATGGAGAATTGGAGATAAACTGTAAAAGTGAGGGAGATTAAGAGATTAGAGAATTTATTGTTAGTTTTCTATGACTCCTCCATCTTCCATGGTCTTCTATTCAGATTGGGCCATTGGGTTGGGTTGGACTGCAATTAGGGCCAAGAAAATAGCTTCTTCAACTTGGAGCACAACATCGCGGCAGCAGCAACAATTTTGGCGGCTCTGCGTTTTTGAGCGGCGATTTTGCACAATGCAGCTTGGTTCTAGACGAAAAGAAAAAGCGCAACGGAAAGATGGAGCAAAAGCGTAAAATCATGCATTTCCACAAGTTAAAACGTTATTCTGACTACCTTGTGCCTGATCAAATAATTTATGCATAGACACTTTTAGATATCCTTATATCTTTCCATTTATTTTTTTGTTTATTTAACAAAAGTCAAGGAAGTGTTTTTTTTTAAGTAAATAAAATAAATGTTTTATTTATTAAAATATGTAATTTGTAGTAATTTTATGAAAATGCACTTTATCTCTTATCTTGTTTACAATATAAACGAAATAATATTGCACGTATCTCATTTACACTATAAACGAGATAAGGCCACATAACGTTGACGTGTATATTTTGTTTCCGGTATAAACGAGATACGTACAATCTTATTTCGTTTACACTGTAAACGAGATACGTTACGACAAATTTTCAGTACCTATAAAAGCATGTGCAACCCTTTGTATTCTCCACAAATATTTCACTACTTCTTCTCTATCTTTTTCTTCTAAAAATAAGCCAAAATATCTAGTAGTAGTGGATATTTGGTTATAAGTGTGTATCCCAATTGTCATATGAGAAATACTGATAATGAGGTGAAATTTGTGTGTGAGAATCCCATTCTGTTGCATACCCGATGAGTAAGTTCTTTGTCTAAACTGAAGAGTCTGATATTGAGTAGCGTCGGTGTAGCGGGAGAAAAGAGATCGGAAGGGTGGGGTATAGGTTGCTAGCACTGATGGAAAATGGATTTTTTTGGTTTCGTCTGTTTTGACTCCATGGCGATGTGCATGTGTGCCTGATGTTTGACATCTATGGGAGAATCATGGCGGAACAAGTAATGGAGCTTTCTGCAGAGGTTAGTGATGTCGATGGCGGTGGATCTGGACAGTCAAACTTCGTGCAGAATGATCCACCAATCCCACCACCACCGCTAGATGTTGCTCGTCCAGTGGAAGACATGGACGTTGATGATGAGGACTCAGACGTGGAGTATGTTGAGGATAGCAACGAGAGCGGTTCTTCTGAAGATGATGAGGAGGAGGAGTATATACCAGAGATCCCGGTCGAGCCATCATGTCGGTATCTTCTTCAAGCCCTGGACCTAAGTTATCTATATCCAGTCACTATCATATATTGGATCTGGATGCGATGCAAGAGAAAAATCCATTTTTCAACACCGGTGAAGACGATTACAACTTAAATAGTAGTGTGGAATTTTAGGTTAGCCATAGATTGAAAAGTCGAGATGCAGTATTGCAGGGGGTGAAGAATTACAGCATTCGCAGAAGTGCTGAGTACCGAGTTGCAGAGTCAAATTGATTAAAGTACCCTGTGCATTGCCCATAATCTGAAGCAAGCTGCCCTTGGCGTCTCCATCTTGCTCTCTGACAGAATCTCGGATATTGATAAGTTCAAGTTTAACTGTGTTCTATATTCTCAGTTATCATTGTTATGCTTGTTGTACATCTCAACCATGGTTGTTCTACTTCTTTAGGGAGGTGTGTAGCGTTGGAGGAGCGCACACGTGTTTAGCACCCACCATGTCTCATGACCACCGACAGTTGGACATCAGTCTCATCTGCTGTGTCATCCTTTCAGTTGATACAATCCTCGCCATCCGTCAGCATCTTTGTCCTACAAGGTGCAGTTAGGCAAAACTATCACTTCAAACCCTTGTACAGAAAGGTATAGATTGCGAAGAAAAAGGCAATTGCATGAATATACAGTGATTGGGAGGAGTCATACAATAAGGTGCCAAGGTTGCTGCAAGCACTATAGAGTTGTTTTCCCGGAACGATATGTGAGATCAGTGATGTGCCGTACTATGAGGGACACCTTATGGTGCGTGATTGTAGCATGTTTGATAAGGTATTTTGGGCCTTCTCAACATATGTGGAGGCTTTCAAGCATTGCAAGCCGTTCGTCTCCGTCGATGACACGCATCTATATGACAAATATGGTGACGTTTTGTTTATTGCAGTGGCACAAGACGGTAACAGCAATATCCTTCTTGTAGCCTTTGCAATTGTTGATCCTGAAACCTCGGAGTCCTGGTCTTTCTTTCTAACCAATCTAAGGCAACATGTGACCCCACAAGAAGACATGTTGATTATTTCTGATAGATCTCAGGTGATCAATGATGCACTGAGAGCTGACGATAGTGGGTGGTAGCCTCCTAGAGCGTTTCATGCTTATTGTATCCAGCACATGGCGGTGAATTTTATGTCTCGTTTCAAGTCTGCCAAGGGAAATCGGTATCTCATAAATGCAGCTTACAGTCCAAGCAAAGACTGGGTATGAGTGGTATATGGATGCATTGAGGGGTTTGTCACAAGAGATGGCGGACTGGGCTAGTAGGTTCAACAAAGAGATCTAGCTATAACACTTCGACGAAGGTTACCAATTTGGGCAGATGACGATGAACCTCTCCGAGTGCATGAATGCATGCTATTTACCGATTTCAGCCGTCGTACGATGCACCTACGAGCGGCTACAGTAGTTGTTCATCAAGAAGGGACGGGAGGCACATGCACAGGCAGTGGCGGGTAATCAATTTTTCCAATGGATGATGGCTGCTATTGAGAAGAACAGAGAGGAAATCTCGAAGTTGTGCGTCACTCACTTCGGCATATGGGCATTAGTGTTATTGGTTAAGGAGTTAGTGACCAAGTGTCCTCCCGAACCTCCCTAGCTTGACGACGACGATTCGGCACGTCCCGGAGAAGGTCAAAGACGTTCCTCGGTTTATTGGGAGTAGGCTGGACATCACCCTGTAAGTCCAATAGCCTGGAGTCATGAAGAACATGCTGCCCGTATAGGTGTCCAACGCGGCAAGCCCCCCGGCACTAATTCCAGTACTCCTGGGTAGGCCGATAGTCCATGAACGGGTGAATGGCGATCCAATGTCCTTCCTTAAATAGAGCCCTAAAATAGTCATACCAATCCCAGAGCTTAGTCGGCCACCAGACATCCTCATCCACTCCTATGGAGGTTAGGAACCTATCGACGTTGACCGGGGCCCCTGGCACTGGCTGCTCGCCTCATAACTGGTGTTTTACTCGGTCTACGTAGTGAAACTCAACTATATTGAAGCAGACGAGGTACAACAGACATCCATGTCTCCCATTCTGCCTCATCCTTTGCCGCAGCAGGCAGAGCTCTTGTAGAGCTAGATTGTTTTACGAGGTCCACAAGAACTACAACGAAATATGTACGATAATAATCAGTATCATTTTTCAACACATGATAAGTAATTTACTTTTTTTGTTACTGATTTAAAAAAAATAGAGTTTACCTCATCCAACTGAAATTGGTCCAACTCACGACGCCATGAGGACTCTGTGCTCATGCTGGTCCCAACTCTGCTGTGCCATACCTACCAACCTGTGAATACTCGCAAGAATGACAAAGCATCAATTTATCGCATATCATATTGGATTACAGAAATGACAAACAAGAAAACTATAAATCACATTTACCTCACATCCATGGGATACGTATAAAGTCGTTACTTTGGTGGACACCATTGGAGAAATCTCTGGTATATCCAAAAAACTAGCATTGGAGTGCATCCTGCAATTTCCGTGTTCGTCCGATGTGTTGTAGAGCATAGGAAATGGTACGTCCATGCAAGCACCACAGAACCCCAAGACAGAGAACGACACCACTGAAAGTCATCAAGGAGTGGCAGCCACTAGAGATGGACCTGATTGTTTGACTTGTCAGTCATCAGGTAACCTCCAATCAACAACATAATGTAGCACCTGGTGTACTGTCGGAGGGTGGTTGGATCATCCGTAATGGGAATCTGCTGGAGTCGCTCCCGAAGCCATGTCAGCTTGAGGGAGAAAAAATCCTTCCTCCATGCTCCCTACTGCTTAACCACAAGAGGCTTGGCACCAAGTAGCCACTCCACCAACTCCCAGCTCTCTGTCCCATACCATGTAAGAAAATCACGAAAACAGCCACCTATTGGCTCTCCATGCACCCATAACCCGAGGTGGTATGCGACGTCCTGTAGGGTGATGGTGCACTCACCCCATGACAGATGAAAAGTGTGTGTCTCCGGACGCCAACGCTCCACGAATGTTGTGATCAGAGAGTTGTCAAATACGAAATTTCTGAGAGGCACTGTATCGTTAAAGCTAGCCTCCATCAAATAAAGGACAATGGTGTCCGGTGGGATAAGTGTGTGACTCACTTGCCTAGAGAGAAGCAATCGAGGCCTCTAATAAAAAATTAAAAATTAAATAAGAAATCTATAAAACTATAAAGCTAGATTAATTAACACCAAGTAATACTCCCCATTAACATTCACAAAAGAAATTAACTTAAATAAAAATATTAACTTAATTAATTAATAACTTTATTAATTCCCATGTACTTAATAAATAGCTTCGTTTAAATAAAAAATCGTACTAAATAATTAATAACCAAGATACTACACAACTAGTTAATTAATAACTAAATCAATAAATAAGTAGAAATAAATTTGACAAATGAGTAGAAATATTTATCTAATAAATTAAGTTAAATAAAAATGTTTATTTAATTAATTAATAACTTTATTAGTAAAGATGTATACTTAATTTAAATAAAAATTGTATTAAATAATTAATAACCAAAATATCACACATCTAATGAATTAATAACTAAATTAATAAATAAGTAAAAACAAATTCGATAAATGAATTAAAATATTTACTTAATAAATTAATAAATATCAAGTTAGTTAATAACTAAATTAATAAATATCAAGTTAATAAATAAACTTAAATTACTAAAAGCAAACCTTATCAACCATACATTCATCCATCTAACATGTCTTATACACCACTTCTATGAAAAGTATCCTAATTATGGCTTCACTCATACATGATTTAACATAAACACAAAGACAACAACGACACTAACTTCGAAGTTGGCTGCCCCTGCGTTGTGCCATATCGCGTTCAGGCAGTTGATGTCCAGATCATGTGCATATGCGCGTACCATGCTCACCTAATAAGTTGATAATATAGTTAGAAGATGGTAGAAGTTGGAGAAAATTTGAAGAAATAGATGAAAACCAACTCCAAATGGTGCTGTAAACGAATTGTATATATAGGCCGTGTTTAGTCTTATCTCGTTTATAGTGTAAAAGAAATAAGACTGCACGTATCTCGTTCATACTCTAAACGAGATAAAACCCTTATACAACACATATATAAACGTGATACAGTTACATCGTTTCGTGCTTTATCTCATTTATAATAATCTTATTTCGTTTACATGATAAGGAATAAGGTGCATTTTCATAAAATTACTATAAATTACATATTTTAATAAATAAAATAATAATAAAAAATTTAGTTTATCTTCTAAAATAAAAATCTAAAATTTAAAATATCTAAATTCACATTATTAACATCAAAGTAATGATTTTAGAGCAAGAAGATCAATAACATTTACATGTTTCTTATCCTATATCTGTAAATTAGATTCAAATATACCCTTACCGCAAATTTTAGGTTAGAATATAGGATAATAAATTCTTCATTTTTAAAATTAATAAAGTCAATAAAAAATGATATTATCCAGGGATAGATTTATTCACAAGAGAGTGGGGCAATTGCACCAGTAAAATTTTAAACTTTCTTGAATAGTTTTTAATAAAAAAAAATTATTTGCCCCACTATATTATTAATATTAACCTCACTAGATTAAGTTATCATAAAAATTATTTTACTACAGTTAACTCTACTAATATAAAATTATTGTGTTAATTAATTTCAGATTAAAAAAATTATCTTATTAAACTTATTTTAATATTAAACTTTAGAAAGAAAAATTAATAAAAGTATAAAAAAAAAATTAAAAGTCAAAATAAATTACACTTTTATAATTACTCTAAGTAAAATTTTTACTTTTCAAAGTAGCTTATAAAAATTAACTTTTAAATATGACTTTTTAAAAGTTATAGCATTTATATTTGGTAAATCAAATAAAAAATAACTTTTAATAAACACAAGCAATATTTATTAGTTTGGTAAAATAGCTTTTAAAATTTAAAAATATTATAATAGACATAAATATAAGCATTAAATTTAAAAATTAGTTAACATATGAGGTTATATTAGACTTTTAAATTTTAAAAAGCACAAGCTAAACTTTGAAAAGCTCTATGTTGGTACTTTCAAAAATAAGATCTCTTAAAAGCTGCAAGTACAAGCAGATAGTCTTTTTGATTTACCAAATACAAAATAAAGAGCTTGAGCTTTTAAAAAGCACAAATACCTCTTCAAAAAATTTTACCAAACCGAACCTAATTATCTCAACTTCTCAAGTCCCTAACTCTTGGCTTATGTTCTATTCTTTTTCAATTTTTAATTCTATCCATTAGATTTTTTTTTCATTTATTTTTTACATTTGATTGTCAACTACTTTATATTAGATATGTGTTTCGATGATCGATTTTCAAATTTAATAAAAATTGGTATTCTTTTTCAAAAATTAATTAAGACTCGAAAAAATATTGTTTATCCATTAGTATTTCTTCTCTTAAAGTTAGTTTTAGTTTAGTCCATAATAACTGTATTAGTTGAAAAAACTATCTCTACTATGAATATCCTAAAAGGTTGACTTCATAATCGTGTAAAAGATAAATTTTTAATAAATACTTAGTAACATATATAAAAAGAGAGATATTTAATTATATTGACAATAAAAAAATTACTTAATCTTTTTAAAATATACAATTTTAAAAAATAAAATTTTAAATTATTTTATTATTTTAAATTATTATTTTATCATTTTAATTTATTAATTAAATAATTCAAAAATTAATAATATTTTATAATAACATAATATAATTATAAAAATTATTATTATATTATATACATTTTGTTTTCATTATCAAATTTTTTTAAATTCGTTGTTGATATTATCAATTAAAAATAAAAATATTATTTATATATTAAAATTAATTCTAAAAAATATGTATTTTATATTTTAATATATATTTTAATAATTAATTAATAATTAATTTTAATATATACTTAACATAATTGATAATGGCAATATTACTCCCCTAAAATATTTACAATTAGTATTTAGTAAGCAAACATGCTGGTGTTGGTGGGTTGAGTTTAAAATCCGAGACAAAGCCGCAGTATTATAAGGAGGATGAAATACGCCAGAAAAAGCAAGAGACAACACACATGGTAGCTTGGGGCGCGTGAGACATTGGTCAATGGCCATGGTTACAAAGACACGTGGCGTTAATGAACAGGTAGAGAGACTCAGAGACTAATTGATAACTGTGTTAGTCCCGTGTGCCTGACAACTCGGCAAAAAGACAATTTTAGCCCCTCTACTTTTTTTAGCCAACAAAAAACCTAAATTTTTAGTCATTCGATTATGAATTTAACTTATTAATTCATAAATAACTTCCTTGCAATTCCCCCAAATTAAAAAGTTTATATAACCCCAACTCTAAACTGCAGCTTCAAACCTCGTCACAATCGAAAACTCTCTCTAGTATCCACATACATTGTGTCATTGTGGTATATACATATATATGCTCTGTTGATGATTGCTCCACTTCCATCTCAGGATTCAAATTCAATCATTGTTTATTAAACTCGGACAAGTACGTCTTTAATTTGATTTCTATTCTCTCTCTCTCTCTCTCTCTCTCTCTCTCTCTCTCTCTCTCTCTCTCTCTCTCTCTCTCTCTCTCTCTCTCTCTCTCTCTCTCTCTCTCTCTCTCTCTCTCTCTCTATATATATATATATATATATATATATATATATATATATATATATATATATATATATATTTTGCTGGTTTATTGTATCATCTGAAAGCAATTGTTCTTCGTTGGTTTGCTTGCTTTATAGGTGATTTTAGTGTACCTTAGTGGGCACATTACATACAAATTTAATCTAATATGTGGAAATTATTAATTTAACTCGAAGGGAAATCTGGAATCTTTGATGTGATTGTGACATCAAATAATGAAAACGAGGGTGTAACTGGGTTTTGAATTTTTGATAATCTTTTCAATCTTAATTGGCCATTAGAATTCAGAATTTCTCATGTTCTCGCGCTTTATAATGCTTCAATAGACACTATTCTGATCGCAACTAATTGTGATTACTGTGTGTCCTATCATCCATGCTTCGAACAATTTCTTCTGCACATCCTTCTTTAAGTTCTTTCTATTATATCTATAGATCACTGTGCAGTTTGTGTACAATGAGAATGTCTTTTTATCTGGACTTGAAAGTTGAAACTTGTTACCAGATAACTGATGTTGTATCTCTAGTTTTGTTTGATTTTGAAACTGTCTAGTTATAACAGGACAAGCCATGATTTTGAAACTTTTTGTTGTATGCCACTGTATTTTCTCATTCCCGTAAACACTAAATTTTTTGATATTATCAAATTCAGAACTTTTTGGTGGATGATAGATTAATGTACCCACCATATATTTGTAGAATTAATGAAGTTAGTTAATATCATTACAAACAAACTCATAAGAAGTGATTTGTAATCTCAAATTAAATTGCTTATATATGAGAAAATTCTATTCTGCTGATACATATATAATTGATTTTCTATGTCCAGTAGGAGCTTGTGGGGAGTTTAGGGACATAGATACACCATGGGTTATGCCAACGGGCAAGCTAATTATGTTAATGGAGAATCTACTTCAAATAGGAAACAACAACCTCTCTTTTCTTTTGGATTGATTACTGATGTCCAATATGCAGACATTCCAGATGGTCGATCGTTTCTTGGTGTTCCTCGGTACTATAGGCATAGCATTCTTGTATTGCAAAGAGCAGTTAAAGAATGGAACAATCACCAGAGGCATAATTTTGTGATAAATTTTGGAGACATTGTTGATGGATATTGTCCGAAAGATCAGTCTCTTAAAACGGTAAAGAAAATTGTTCATGAGTTTGAGAACTTCAAGGGACCCGTGTATCACTTGATTGGCAATCATTGCCTATACAATCTCCCTCGCAGTCAGTTGCTTCCGTTGTTGAGGATTCAGAGCGATAAAGGGCACGGTTACTATGATTTCTCGCCCATGCCAGAGTATAGGTTCGTTGTTCTCGATGGATATGACATCAGCGCCATTGGTTGGCCCAAGGATCATCCAAGAACATTAGAGGCCTTAAAGTTCTTGCAGGCAAAGAATCCGAACGAGGACAAGAACAGTCCAATGGGTTTGGTTGGGCTTGAGAGAAGGTTCCTCATGTTCAATGGGGGTGTTGGAGAGGAGCAAATGAAATGGTTGGACCGCGTCCTTGAAGAATCAACAAGATTGAAACAGAAAGTTGTGGTCTGCTGCCATCTTCCTCTGCATCCCGGCGCATCGTCGAAGGAGGCATTGTTATGGAATTATGACGAAGTAATGAACTTAATACATAGATACAATTGTGTGAAGCTATGTATAGCAGGACATGATCACAAAGGTGGATACTCAATTGATTCACATGGCGTACACCATAAAGTTCTTGAAGCTGCATTGGAGTGTCCTCCTGGGACAGATGCATTTGGATATGCTGATGTTTATGATGACAGAATATCGCTTCATGGCACTGATAGAATGAAGAGTGTAGATATGTACTTTAATCCTAAGGCAGATTTGTGATCAAAAGATTGTTTGGTTGGTTCATGAGTCTACAAAGTTCTGCTGAAGAGAAAAATATTCAGCAAGCACTAACATAAATGGCGGTTTTGTCAGAAATGATCTGCTTTAACAAATTTTGATTATTCTTGTAAAATTGTTAGCAGGCTTTGTTCCAGATATATATAAATATATATATTCAATGATAAACTTCCTCTTGTTTCTTAGTGCAGTTATTTTTCATTACTATAAAAATTAAGTAAATAATAAATAATAAATAAAATTCAATCTAAATCTGCGCATTCAACTGCTTTCAGCTTACTTCACTCCAGGTGGCTTAGCTCTCATTGCAAGCTAATACTACATTTTTGGAGGGTGAATTCTATGGTGTAGAAGAAGAGAATTTTTTACATCTATATATATTTGTTGTCAATAAAAAAAACTACCAACTATCTAGGGAAAGAAAATTTAAAAGACAATATCTGCTATTGTTTTGATAAATTGCAGAGTTTATTTTTTGTTTTTTTGCTATTCCTTGAAACACGTGAAGGAATTTAATAACTAAATATTTATTTAATTAATGATTATAAAAATGATATTGAACCTTTTTTTTTGTGAATTCTATTTATTTTGGATAATGATTAAGGTTTAAAAGGTTAAAACATTTTCATAAATAATAATTATAGTAAACAATATAAAATTTGCAATATACGTAAATATAATCAAATTTAATATTTAATATAGTCACCAAAAAAAAAATTCAATACTTGATATGTGAAATAATCAAATTTATCTCACAGTTAAAAATTAACACATAATAAATTAAAAATAATTAATATTCATCTATCAACTTAAAAATCAAAATACAATATAAAATACTGTTTAATATTTAAAATAGATAAATTTAAATTTAAATTAATATTCAAATCATATATATTAATTAAAAATTATATTTACGTATATCACAAATTTTAAATTATTTACTAGAACTATTATTTATGAAAATTTTTTAACCTTTTAACCGTAATCATATTGTTTTTCTAAATATATATTATTTTCTCAAATTTTTTAACCAAATTATTACTCTTTTCATATTTCTAATAAATTTTGATAGTTATTTTAAATAATTATTTAATTTAATTAGTATTTTAAAATAAATTTTGTTCATTATTATTCCAAAAAATGTATCTAATTACTATAGAATTTTTTTTATGTATTTCTTGTGAACATTTTAGGAGACTTTTTTTTTTCTGCTGCACCATACTTAATATATGCTTTAATATATATAAAAAGTTAATGACTTTTTTCTATAAGTCTTGTAATTTATAAAATTTAGGTCTGTATTTTTAATTTTTATTTATAAATATGGTTTGATTCAAAATAAATAAAATTTTACAAAAACAAAAAAATTCAAATAAAGGTCCAATATTAATTTTATAATCACTAATTAAACAAATATTTATTATATTTAATTATTAAATTTCTTCTTGCACATCAAGAAACAAAAAAATTGAAAACATTTTGCAACTTAACAAAATAGGTAACTACTCCAATGAAGATTTAATTATTATCATCATGTAAAGATATATAATTTTGATCATTGGATGATAGATTGTAGGATTTGATTTTATTTGAAGTAAAAGTGTTATCTTTATTTAAAGTGTTGCTAAATAAATAAGTTACACTTTTTAAATAAAAATCATCATGAGAAGATATTTTTGGCATCTTCATGGGAGTAGTTGCCAACAAAATAATGGTAGATATTGTTTTTAAATTTTCTCTCTCTGAACACTTGGTACCTTTTTCTATTGACAACAAATATATATATATAGGTGTAGAAGATTTTCTCCTTCTACACCATAAAATCCACCTTTTTGGAGTTGAGTTTGGCTTTCATGATGTACCACTCACCTAGATGCCATCCTAGACATTAAATTGTGTTATTACACTTTCTATTTCTTTTTATTTGTCATTGCTACATTGACATAAAAATATACCAAAATACTATATTTATGGAAAAAAGAGAACAAAAGGAGTATTCGATATCAGTCTTCCTTAAACCCAAAAAAAAAAAAAAAAAAAAAAAAGAACACAACTTTCGGAAGAGTTCATCGTGCTTCACGTAATGCCCTCATGATTATTTAATCATTATGGAATTAATGATCCGATTTTATAATTCATACACCAAAGAGAGAGTTTACTTATTTAACAATAACTATAAATCTCCATATCTTCATAATTTCCCCTCTAATTCTGCTTGCTCTGTTTTAATAACTCAGCATGAACTTAACATAGGTACATTTTTTTTTAAAAAATTTTATAGCAGCAAGCGCTTATGTTGTGACAACTGACATACACCATAGAGCAAGAACACAAAAGAAAGAAAACAAAGCTACGTGTCTTTTCCAGTACTTTTACCTAGTAGCATGCATCTTCAGTTGATACTTGATATCCTATCAATCACTTGGAAACCTTACCCTTCCTCTTCTCGATGTAGAAGAACACAAAGAGTGACATCACCGAGAAAACACTGAAGCAAATTGAGCATATATCAAGGGACGCGTGGCGCCCGATGATTGCTTGGATCTCAAACAAGTTTGTTGTCTTCTTAGCATCAGTGGTCTGACCGTAAGCAACTTCAGCGTCATTAGAATCAAACGCGTAGGCGCGTACGAAGTACGTGGCGGTGGGCACGTCGCGCTCGATCACCCACTCGAAACGATTAACGGTCTTGTTGGAAGCGTCGTAGGGTTTGGCCACGATCTTGTGCTGGCACGTTTTGTCCCTTGAGAGGTCGTCCTCCGTCTTCCTCCACGCGCGGTCTTTCTGGCTGATTGGCGCGTAGCACAGCTTCACCTTAACGGTCTGATATGCAGAGTCTGTTCCGGCTGGTAAGGTCTTGTTAAGACCCCATGTCACTGTTATTTTGTCTATTCCAGCTTTCAAAACTGCCAAATTGGAAACAGCCGGTAAATAACTATTATAAATTCACTGAATTTCGGATTATAATATAGTTGTGCAATTTACACCTAGTATGCATTAACTAATTTTAATTTCGTTGTTGTTTATTGATAACAGAAAATACTAAAAACAAATAATGAAACTAATCAGGTCCTTTTATTTAGTGACCTAATTATACAAGATATGCAAAATTTGGGTTTGGTTCGGAGAAGTTAAGATTAATGATGATGGAATTTGGCACGTGAGTTGTGGTTTTGTTACCTTGTCCTTTCTTGGGGGAAGCGGTGACATCAAGGGTTTTCTTCAAGGAAGAGAAGTGACCTTTGCCATAACAAGTTCCGGTTAAGCAGCAAAGGACAAGTAGTGATGCTACCACAACCAATCTTGATGCCATTGTTGCAGAGAGGTTAGAAAAGTCAACTTTGTGAGAGGGTGAGTTAAAGAGAGAGAGAGCGCACGGCCAAATCAAATTAATTGGAAATTATGTAATTTGGAATCTGAGTGGGATGCATGAGTTTTAAGCCTTTTATACAAGGCCTGGTCCTATAAAATATTAGGAAATCGATAAATATGTATGAGGAATATAAATTGAGTTTTTTTTATCAACCATAGCCACGAAAAGTCCAAGTCCCAAAAATTCTAAATTTTATTAATACCACTTGAGTGTTTTTTGGAAAAAAATAATGGAAGATTCAAACAGGCAAGTGGTAGATATGGCCCTTGGGCTTGTTAAAAGGGCCAATTCATACTGAGATCTAAGCAGCAACTCCTAATTTATATGTTGACTTTTTTTTTCTTCTTCTAAAATATGCATGACACATGAAATGTGAACAATCTTAGCGCAAGTCTATTTAGTTATATTAGGAGATAAGTCTCAAAGTAGTCCCTACAGTTGCACTCGAGTCTCATAGTAGTTACTGAACTTAATAGTTACTCATATTCGTCCTTGAAGTTGAAGTTGCACTCTGGGACTCAGATTGGCACTACCGGAAAGCTGATCTGGACTCTTTCGTGACACGCTGACCAAGTAACGGCTAGCTGACATTGATTAGTAAACTTTTATGGTACAATTTGGTCCCTAAATCAAAATTAAGAATTTTAATCCCCAAATTTAATTATTATTCTCTTCTCTATAGTAGTAATTCCTCTCTTTTCTTTTTTTCTCTTCTCTTCTCTTCTCTATATGGATGTGAAAGACACTACAAATTACAACTTCATTGAAAGTACGCATATGTTTTGTTAATTAAAAGTCAAACACTATGTCTTTGTATTTAACATTTTATGCACTCATTTAACTCTAGTTTAATTAAAATGTTATACAAAATTCAATTTTATATTTTTATATGATTTTATAAAAATCTATCTCTTGTATTTATGGAATTAAAAAGTTACATCGTTATTATTATATACTACATTATATTTCCTTTCGATTCCTGTTCCAAAATAACCATGCATCATCCTAATTTAACTGTCATTCACATAGTATTAATATAAAGTGTTATATTATGGCATTTCAAATCGTATGACATCTCCATTAAAATGACGTGTCTAAGATTTTATTATAATTAAATAGGTATTTCAAATTAATTAAGGGTAATATTAGAGAAACAAAAAAAATAGCAAAAATTTACCTAATTTAAAATTTATTATTTTAGTCTCTAATTAATAAAAAACTAATTAAGCAAAATAAATATAATTAACTAATTTAAGACACTAATTTGATCATATTAAAATATTAATCATATCATTTTTTGTTTGTAAATGTCATGCTCACATTTTAATATTTTATATTAGCATTAGATATGAGTTGAGATTCACAATTTATGAATTTAGGAATCAATTTAATCATTTTTAAAAGTCAATAAATTTTTATGAACGTTCACAATTTTAGAAACTAAACTTTGCATTATTTCTTTAATTATATATATCACATAACTTTTTTTTATGTTATAATCTCACCATCTTTCTTACAAAAAAAAAGGGATAAAAGCGGTTAAACTTGTTCAAATAATGGTTGTTAAGAAGATTCTAGTTGTTGTTATTATTATAAGATACTTTAATTAAAAATAAACAAAAAAAATCTTGTGAATTTGGGATATGAAGATCTATGCCTGTAGAGAAAAGAGGGATTACTGTAGAGAAGAGAATGATGATTAAATTTGGGATTAAATTTTTTAATTTTGATTTAGGGACCAAATTATACCATAAAAGTTTACTAATCCAGGTCAGCTAGCCGTTACCTGGCCAGCGTGTCACGGAGGAGTCCAGATCAGCTTTCCGGTAGTGCCAGGTGGACAGAATGTGCCGGAAGGACAAATCTGAGTCCTAGAGTGCAACTTCATGGACGAATATGGGTAACTTTTAAGTTCAGGAACTATTATGAGACTCGAGTGCAACATTAGTGACCACTTTAAGGCTTATCTCGTTATATTTATTATTGTATTAGTTATGGGTAAGTTGATTCAGTTCCTTTCCTTTCCTTTTTTAACATGAAACTCCACATTTTTTTATTTTTTAAAAAAATAGCGAAAAATAAAAAATGGAAAATAAACCTCCTCATAATATACCTAAATAATCCTAACTATAAACTATTATACTCTAAGGTGTGGGAGGAAAAAAGTGATGTAAATGATCTTGTAGAAAAAGTGACATACGGACATTAGTAACTTCAAATGGTTAGACACGCGAGTTTACATATTATGCCTTTAAATAATTTTAATAAAATAAAATTATATTTTTTTGATAATATTAAAGAAATAAAAAAAATTATCAGAATTTATCCTTTTTTTTTTTTTTGAAAATAAAGGAGTTCGACACAAATAGAGTAGAGCAAATAGGAAAAGATATCCAAAACAAACAAGCAACACCTAACAAGTAACATAAATAAAGAAACTCCTCAAGACCTCTCCAGCACAGCCGTTAACAACATGAAGAGAGTTCCCTCCTCCACTCGTCACAGTTAGCCATGAACATATTGCTGATATCCTCAACATTTCGGTTCGTATTCTGGAAAATTCTCCTGTTCCTTTCCAGCCAAATGTTCCAAATGATCGCACAAAAGCTCCTTAACCGCTGCTTCCGGTCCTCCTTTCCGCGAGGCTCTTCTGTCCAACTTAGAAAATGGTCCTTCATAAGTTCCGGAAAGAGACCCGGGACGGCTAAACACAGATATCCAAGTACTCCACACCTGCCAAGCGAAATCACAGCTAAGGAACAAGTGATGGACCTGTTCAACATCCTTGTTACATAAAACATAGCTCGTATCATCCTGATTGAGAATCCCAAGTCGACTTAGCCTCTCCTTGATATTCACCCTTCCTGTCAAGACAAACCAAGCGAACAACTCCACTCGTGGCGGAACTACACCTTTCCAAATGGTCCTCGTGAAGCTGTAACTGGTTATATTCTCTGAAAGCACCCCTTCTTGGATCACCTGCACAAATGAGTTAGTCGAAAAAATACCCAGTCTATCATACTTCCACACCACTCTATCCTCCCTATTAGGTGCTAGCCTCACTGGTCTCAAAGCCTCATGTAACTAACTCAACAGATCCAACTCCCACTGAAACAACTCCCGCCTCCATAGGAAGTTCCAAACCCATTCTAACCCGTCCCAAAACCCACAATCCCCAATAACCGAACCACACTAGCTTGAAACCGAGAAGAGCCTGGGGAGCCGATCTTTCAGAGAACCATCCTGTAGCCAGACATCCTCCCAAAACCTGGTCCGACGACCGTCACCAACTTCTATGGACAAACATGTAATCATCTTATCTCTTATATTTTGCTCCTTTATCTGTAGCTAGCATATATCCTTCCAAGGTCCTTCCTTTAGTAGGTAACACTTGAGAGGACAGTAATTCATTCGGCTTTAGATTATTACAAGAACAGACCACCTTCTTCCACAGTGGGCACACTTCCTTCACAAAATGCCACCACCATTTAAACAAGAGGGCGGTGTTCCGAACCATAGCATCTCCAACTCCCAACCCACCTAGCTTCTTTGGGGCCTGCACCATATCCCATCGTACCAGAGCCATTCCATTCTTCCCATCCTCCTTACTCCATAGGAATCTTCTCTGTAAGGAGATCAACTTCTCAGCAACAGTCTTCGGCATCTTATACAAGCTCAAATAATACACCGGCAGGCTATTTAGGACTTATTTGATAAGCACCAACTTTCCAGCTTTGTTCAGCACCTTAGCCTTCCAAAGACTTAGTTTCTCCTCCACCTTATCAATTATAGGCTTCCAAGTCTTTACTAGCCTTGGGTTCGCTCCTAACGGAACCCCAAGGTACCTAACTGGGAGAGTATATGACTTACAACCCCACAAGCTACACATACGTTGAACCCAGTGCTCGTCACAATTGATTGGAATCAGACTAGACTTATCAAAATTGATACTGAGCCCGGACATCAACTCAAACCACCGCAACAGTCGCTTGTAGTTCTTCATGGTCTCATCTTCTGGCGGGCAAAACAGGATCGTGTCATCAGCAAACTATAGATGTGAAAGCTCCACCTTATCACTACCAACTATCAAAAGAGCGATACGCCTGTTCCTGATTGCCTCCCCCAGCATTCTATGGAGAACATCCACAACCAGTACAAATAAGAAAGGAGAGAGGAGGTCGCCTTGTCTCAAACCCCTTTTCATTTTGAAAGGTTTAGTTGGCGAGCCATTTATCAAGACCGACATAGAGGCTATGGTCACACACTCCCTAACCCATGTCCTCCACCTGCAACCAAACCCCATCTTCTCCAACACAATATTGACAAAGATCCACTTGACTCGGTCGTAAGCTTTTTAGAAATCCAGCTTGATTATGGCCACCTCCTTCTTCCTCCTTTTAAGCCAGTGGACCGTTTCGTAGGCTATCAGAGTCCCATCATGAATTTTCCTGCCCTTTACAAAAGCACTTTGAGTCTCCCCTACTAGCCTTGGCATTACCGACCTCATCCTCCTGACCAGCACCTTCGAGATAACCTTGTACACACACCCAACCATACTAATTGGTCTCAGGTCTTTAATCTCCTTTGCACCAACAAACTTAGGTACCAACGCCACCCAAGTTACATTTGACTCTGCCGGCAAAGTAGACGTTTGAAAGAACCCCATTACAGCTGCCGTGAACTCCGACCCAATCTCAGCCCAACATCTCTTTATGAAATTCATGTTGTATCCTTAAGAACCCGGCACCTTAGATGACTTACAGTCCCATACTGCCTCTCTGATCTCCTCGGCTGAAGGTAGTGTCTCCAAGGCAACAGAGTCTACCTCCTCTATCCTCTCCACCAGACCATCTCTGAACCCCAACACAGGAGAATCTTCCTGATGATACAGTTCTTTGTAAAACTCTCTGATAGCTATTTTTATTCTAGCTTGGTTCCTAACCAGTCTGCCATTAACGACCAGCGAATCAATCCTGTTATTTATTCTTCTCGCCGAAGCTATACTGTGGAAATACCTTGTGTTCTTGTCCATATCCTTTGCATGCCGAGACCTAGACATCTGCTTCCAGTGAATTTCCTTCCTAACATACCACTTCTCACAGCATGTAACTAACGCCCTTCTCCTGGCCTCCATAGTTCCATCATACACTCCATTACCAACCAGCTCATCCACCTTCTTGATTTCTTCCTCCAACTTCAGAATTCTGTTATCCATCTCCCCAAAATTGACCTTATGCCATCTTCTCAACGGAGCCGTCAACGCCCTCAATTTATCTGTGAACTGCATCTCCCCTAAACCTCTCCATTTCTCCCTAACCATTCTAAGAAAACATGTGTGTGTAAACCAGGAATCAAGACTACGAAAAGGCTTAGGACCACGACTCATCATATTTTCCTCCACTATGATAGGGCAGTGATCTGACAAACCCCTTGGTCCGCCCCTTAACCGAGTCTCAGGGAACACTTCTAGCCAATCCACAGTAACCATAGCTCTATCAATCCGACTGCACGACCGGCCACGAAACCAAGTATACTTACGATCCATGAGCGGCAGATCCACTAAGTGCATATCCTGAATCCAAAGCTTGAATTCTTTCGTAGCCCGAGATAGACTAGCTGCATCTTTTCGTTCCTCCACATTCACAACTTCATTAAAATCTCCTATAAAACAGGATGGAACCTGACATAATCCAGCTATGTAACTCAACTCCTCCCACACATGACTCTTCTCCTCTCTACTATGTGCACCATAGACCAAGAAAAACGCACAGTTAACCCTATTCTTCAACAAGATTCCTTCAACACACAACCACCTATCCCCCTTGTAGCAGTTTTTCCTGTCAAAAAACATTTCATCCCAAATCAACAAAAGACCCCAAGATGCGCCAGTGGAACCTACAAACTCCCACCCCGCTCCGTCATTCCCCCAAATCTGTGTTACATCAAACCTCGTCACTACCCTTCTTTTCGTCTCAATCAAACCTACCATGCTCAAGTTATATTTATTCTTTAAGTCCTTTACCATCCTCATCTTCCCATCACCCCGTAACCCCCTAACATTCCAAGAACTGAAATTCATTTAGAACCATTAGAACACACCTGGCTTTTGTTTTTGGGTCTGCATCGTCTCATCTTCTCCCTCTGCTTTGCCATCTTCTTCTTCCGTGCAATTTCCTCATTCTGCGCCTGAAGAATAGCCATGATATCGTCTTCCTTGTCATACAATACTGCCTCTGATTCCATCGCCAGTGCTAAAATCAGTTTGTTCTCCATTATTTGTTCCTCGACGCCCTGGGTATGACCTTTCCTTTCCGCCTTCTCAGATCCCTCCTGCCCAGACCCAGCATGAGCAAAATCTTCCTCAGCATGCCCAGAAGTCATACTGCCTCTACCCTACTCCTGAGTGATCGCATGACCTGGTTCCACTTGATCGTGAACCGCTTCTTGCTCCCTACACCGCACGGCGTCTGCAGCTTCACGCCCCACACCTTCGACCGCGTGTACATCCTCCTCCCGCCCTGGGCCACCCGCAGTCGCCTGTGTGCCCTCCACTCACCGTTTCTCTCCACCACCACGCCCGTCCTCATCTCCTTTCGAATCTGGCAGTAGCAGAGCGCCACCAACAGATCCAGTCCCGCCATTAGCAGCAGCGTCCGCAACTAGATCTGGCCAGCGACAACCATCAACTCGGCAAACCAGGCAGCCCCCCAGCGAACCTGACCGCCCGATCCCGCCGGTCCTGTCCGTGTCTTGTCGGTGACCCTCCCCTCCAGCAACGCTTCCGCCATCGAGCTCGGTGTGGAGTTGTGCAGCCGGGCAATCCTTGTGAGCCAGCTCCAATCCCCCTCTCTAACCCGGTTCATTTCCAAATCCCACATTAGATAGGCCCAACCCGGCATAGCTCTCAACTAGGCCCCTATTTTTTGTTCTGGCCCAATCTTTAGAGCAACTCTGTTTTTTTTTTCTTATGATTTTTCTTTTTTCCAACCCTTACCAGCCTTGTCCGCCTAGCAGTGCATACACTTGTAACCATCCTATCCGATCCCTCATCATAACTTTCACCGTTAACACCCTTAAAATCCGGAACTCCCTTATTCACGCCATCATCAAATTGATGCGATGCTAATTTCTCGCACCTGTAATTAACCAATTCATTCAAAAAGTCACTGGAATTTACCAAATTGCCCTTTTCTTTCCCGTCGCACCTTTCCACCATCATCAGCAGTCCTCCGTCATGGTCAGCCTTCTTAGAAGGATCCGGTATATCCCTGCCAGCATTCATGATCGCCCCGTTATGTTCTCCGGCCCCCAAATTAGTGGTTCCCTTATCCAAACAGTCGTCCGTGTATTGCATGTTCAATGTTGCATATCCACTCTCCTTCACCAACACTTCGTATTTTCTAGACCCAACAAAGACATCAATCCTCGCTTGTATCACGTCCATGACACACGTATCTATCTGTATCCAACCTACCGTGAGTGTGCTGCCCACCTCTGTCTCCAGTGCACACCCAACTACCGCTCCCCACTGGCTCCCTATCTTCCTGAATGTGTCAGCAGACCATGCGGACACCGGCACCCCGAAACATTCAAGCCACATCCTTCGAGACCCACTACGTTCCGACTCTTTACACTTCCAAACCCGGTGAAATGTTTGTAACAGATAATTCAAATTAAAAGTGTAAGTCTCGTCTGCATGGATAGCACTATCAAACGTCAACAGCGCTTTACAGGCTCCCATTTCCCGAATTTGGGTAGCATAAGGCAAGTTCTTCGCCGCCATTTCCTTCAGCGAAATGAAATCAATAGGCTTCTTTGTAACCCCCACCAAACTCCTTCGCATCCAGTCCAAGTTTTCCTCTGCTACTGCAGCTTCCACCACTTTTATATTTGCCCTCCCAATCATGGGCTGTAAGGTTTCTTTCGTTCTTAATCCATGTGTATTTTTCACAGCGTCACCTTCCCGTACTTCCCTCGGCACCTTCTGAGGTAGTGGGTTTCGTTTGTCCTCTTCAAGGCGCCCTACATCTCCATCTGTGGTACGTGACGACCTTTTGTACTTTGCCTCCCCCACAAATACTACCTTCTCTCTCAGACTCAGTTGATTCATTTCCGCTATTGCTTTCAATGCTCCTCCTTTCGTCGTGTACTGTATGAAAGCAAACATGTAAATGTTACTATTTTTGTGTTTCCGGGATAGATAGATATCATTGATGCGTCCAGTCCAGTTGAACAGCTGAAATAATTCTCTTTTAGAAATGTCTTCCGGTAAATGATCCACAAAGATGGAGTAAGACTCATGTTCCAGCCGTCGATACTCTTCTCTGTTCCAAACCCTAGAATCCTTGCTATTGTTGTGAAACCAACCTCTTCCTGTGTCCCCCCCTCCCCCCACAACTCTCGCTCTCTCGCTCTCTCTCATGAGGCTCTACTTCTTTGTCTTCTTCTTTTTCTATTTAATATTTAATATTTATTGTAATAATTAATAAATATTATGTAAAATAAATTCTAACCGATTTGGACTAAATTTCTAGCTAGCATATAGTGCGTCAGAAACTTAAAAGTTTGTTTAACATTTTTACTCTATAATATACATGATCGGAGTTTAATACTCTATACATGTAGGAGTATCTTTTAGTCCTTTCATTTAGTATATATTCTTATGTCCCATTATGTCTGGGAAAGGACAATCAGATAAGAAATACGTATTGTATTGGGAAACTGAAATGCATATCCATACAATTTCGAAAAAGCCACACAATGACCCAACCCTGATACTTACTACCTAATGCTAACCCATAGTTTAAATATATGTTAAACCTCAATATTCAAATAACATGACTCCATTATTGTTATTATTACACCCTTCTAATGTCACAAACTCAATATATATTATAATTCCTTGACACTTGTATATTTACAATTTGGCCTCATCATTCTAAATCATTGCTTAAGTAAAAAAGTCCCAATAAGCTTTCGTTACAATTTTATCCAGAGGTATTAAGATATGAATGATTAATGGTTGATGATGCATTTGCTCATCATCGTTGACTTGTCCTCTTTTTTTTGGTGTTTTAGTGAATGGTTTGTCCTTTTAATTTTCTTTTCACTCTGCCAAAGAGAAAAAATTCCGAACTAAGTTGAACTTAACTCATGCATGTGGTTAAATTATATCTAATTTTATATTAAAGAAATTAATTAATCGATGATTCGTCGGTCATACGATGTCCCGTAATTTCCGTACTCCAGGTCTCTTAAATTTATAATTTATCTTTAATTAACAAAATATTGGAGCTCATTATTCTCTTTTTCATAGTACATATTTCCTTTTTTTGTTTAATCTCCAAGGATATAAATTTGATATATTTTTTTTCTTTCTATCAATAAACTACAAAAAGGTATATAAAAATATGGATAAAACACTTAAATAAATAATAGATGCAAATATTAATTTTTATTATAATAACAAAAAATTATAGCATATATTAAAAAAATATTATATAATATAAAAAATATACTAGAAAAAGTATAAAAAAAATTAAATATATTTAAAAGATAATATTATAATTTAATATCATATTTTTATAGTAATTATTTATCTAAAAGTGATTTTAACTAATATTATCCAAATAATATTTATATTATTAAAATTAATTTTAGTATAGAATTGTCAAACATAAATTAATTTCAACTCCTATTTATGCACGTTTGCACTATAGAATTAACATAAATCCATTTTTATATACTACTAAATACATGGTAAATCAAACTATGTGGATTGAATTTATTCATTTGTATGCAAATCGAAACAATCCCATTCGATTTACTAGGTGACTAATAGCAAGGAGTAAATCGACACAAGCTCATTCGATTTACTAGAATTAATTAGTTTAATTCGTTATATTGTTGCACCATGTAAATCGAATAGGCCTAATTCGATTTACTCTGAGTTTACGTAATTCGAGTACATTCGATTTTGATTTATAGTTAACACAACATTCTAATATAAATCATTCGATTTTGATTTATAGGAATGTATTTGGTTAAGTGGACTAAAATCCGAATCCTTGATTAACCTAAACTTCTCACCTAACCTAAGACATTCCAAGTCATTACAATGCAAAACCTACTACCCATTTACTATCTTTACACAAATTCATGCACCTTTATATCTTTTGAGTACAAATCATATGCATTAGTTCAATTATTAGCCTTGGGGCATTTTGTCCCCTTTTTATTGCTTTCTCTTTTTCTTTTCTTTTCCTTTCCTTATTTTTTTTCAGTGAGTTAATGCATATGATTAATG
Source organism: Arachis hypogaea (assembly GCF_003086295.3). NCBI lineage: Eukaryota > Viridiplantae > Streptophyta > Magnoliopsida > Fabales > Fabaceae > Arachis > Arachis hypogaea. The sequence goes on along the minus strand of NC_092046.1, from coordinate 82,401,044 downwards.
TGTTGGATGTATGAACAAGTGCCCAAACTATTTTCACATTTTCATATAAGAATATAAAATACCCAATTTTCTAACCAAGTATTTCCCAACTCAATTTTTTCACACTTAATTCATGTACATCTCACTAGTCTAAGCTAACCAAGGATTTAAATTAGGAACATTTATTATTTTCTGCTTAGAGTTGGTGATGTGCTAAAATAAAGAATAAATGGGGTAAAATGGCTCAACATTGGTTTGCAAGGGGGAATGATAGGGTAAGGCCATATGGGTATGTGAGCTATAGCGAAACAATGCCTCAATCACATAAGTGTATGCATACATCAAACAATGGAAATATAGAATCAAGCAAGACAAAGATCACAATTTTAGAGAGAACAACACACACCAAAATAAAACATTGGTTGATAAGATGTAACCAATCTAAATAGGTTCAAAAATCTTACTAGGCTTGTGTGTTCGAGCTCTAAAACCATGTTCTAAAATAAATTTCTTCAAGCAAGTTCAACAAAAATTTTAATTCAAATTAGTGAAATGCCTTAAAACAGTTTCTTGGACAAGAAATTATTACTTCAATGAAGTAGTACCTAAATGCAAGTACTAACCACACATGCAATTTATCATGCAATGCAACAACTAATTTAACAAAGAAAATTAAACATTGGTGTTGAAAATAAAGTAGTTACCCATGGAAGTCGGTCTCGACCTCCCCACACTTAAAGATTGCACCATCCTCGATGCATGCAAAGATGAACAGAGTGGACTAGGGTGAGATGCTACAACTGCTGAGTTCCTTCAAAAGATTGTGCCAAGGAACTTTTTTGTTCGCCCCATTTAGAAGCTTTTCCTTTCCTTTCTTGGTGGCCAGCTTGAAAGGGGAAGAAAGATGGAAGATTAAGCCCAAAAATAAAGATATCATAGCAAATAAAATATAGGTGGGACTAATGCCAAATAAGAGTGGGTTTCTCAACTACATGGTAGCTACAACATGTAAGTGAGAAAACAATGTAAGCAAAGTGCATATCAGTGATGCAAGAATTGCAACAATGATGGGGAGAGAGTGGGTCATGAAAGATAATATAAGTTCATATCAATGCAAAAGGAATACAAGTGGCATAAAAGATTAGCATTCAGCTATAAATAATATCACCGAACAATATAAAATAAGTCACGAGGCACCGAAATAATGTAAGAAATATTCAATAGTTGAGTAAAAAAATTCAACACCAATAGAAAAATAGCAAACTTATAAAAGAAAATAAAAATATGTACAAAGTTAAAATGCAATGAATGAAAGAGAATAAGGATGAGAAGGGAGGCTAAGAAAGTAAGAAAGGAAGAGGAAAGAATAAGAAAGGAGAGAAGAAAGAAGAAGAAAGGAAAAGAAGAAGCGACGCGCAAGCGCCGTCTACGCGCACGCGTGGGTTGTAGAATGAGGAGGTGACGCGTACGCGTCAGTCATGCATACGCGTGGATGTGAATTGTGCTCCACGCACAACACTCACACAGTTGCAGCCCAACTCTCTGGTTTTTGTACCAGAGATGGCAGCATGAAAATACGACGCGTGCGCGTTGTCCATGCTCACGCGTGGGAGGCAAAAAATGCAAATGACACATACACGTCAGCGACGTGCACGCGTGGGTTGGGTTGTGCGCCTAGCACCCCACCCGCATGGTTCCAGCACAACTGTCGGTTTGGTCATGCGGGCGCGTCGTTCCAGCACCGTTTTCGCATGGTGCATTTTCGGTGGTCTCACGCGTGAGCGTCAGCCATGCGCACACTTGACATGCTTATATATATATATATATATAAGTGAAAACTATCATAGACACCTAATGAAACAAAGATAAGAAAATAAAACAAAAAAACTAAAAAGCTATAGAAAAGGAAGATCATACCATGGTGGGGTGTCTCCCACCTAGCACTTCTAGTTAAAGTCCTTAAGTTGGACATTTGGTGAGCTCCTTGTCATGGTGGCTTGTACTTGAACTCATCTTGAAACTTCCACCAATTCTTGAAATTCCAATAAGCTCCAACATTTCCAAATAAGTTCACCAAGCCTTGATGAAGCTCTTCACAAGCTTTGAGCTCCCAAAGTTGATCCTCATATATTCTCGGATCCCAAATCTTGTTTCTACACCTGTCTTCAAGTTGATCATCATTATTTCAACCGGGTGGCAAGCAATCCGAATTCTCTATGAAGTACCAAACTCTTCTCTTAGACCCATTCAAATAAGCACTAAACTAATCTTTGCATATAGTTCTTGAAATCTCAACCTTGATGAGCCTTGATTTGCAACTCCAATCACTAAACGTCCTTCTCTTACACTTCATTCCACAAAGCCTTCTCAGTTGACCATCCGTTTCAAGCATACCATACTTAAGTGGGACAATAAAGCTAAGAGAGATAAGTTTTACCCACTCAAGTGAAGGATTAAATGGCAACCTAGGTAAAGAAGTCTCTAACATTCTTGACAAAGCGTATTCAACTCTCATCCATCCTTTTCGAAGGACTTCCACCTTTTAATAAGATTCTTCACCTTCAAGTTCTTTCTCACCGAATTCACCCAACTCTTTTCTGTCACTCAAATCATAAATATGAGGTTGGGAAAAATCTACCTCAACGTTGCTTTCAATTGCATCGGGAGAAGGTTCTTCTAACTCAAGGAGTTCATTCACGGATGCAGATTCATCACTAGGAGAACTTGATTCATGATCATCATCACCAAGAGAACCTATCTCTGGATCTATTCCATCTAATTCTTCATAGGAAACATGCCTTGGAAGTTGTGCACCTTCTTCCTTAACCCCTTTTTCAAGTCCAATGGGGGATGATTCAATTGTAGCTAGAAATTCATCAATTATTGAATCCATCTCTTGATCAACCTCCTCAAAGTCTTCAACCATGATATGCTTTGGAGGTTGTACACCCTCCTCAATACCAAATTCAAACTTCTTGAAAGGAGGCTCTATGACTTGAGGTTCCCATGGACTCTCAACATCTCCTAACTCTTCAACCACTTCTTCCTCTTCGACAATTACGGCTTTCTCCAATTGTTCTAGTATAAAATCACATTCCTCATTTTCCACCGGGACTTCTAATCTCTCCTTCATGCTACGCTCCTCATTAGATTCTCCACATGCGGCCATGGGAGTACTTTGAGTGTCAAAGCGTAGGGTTACTAAATTATTTACTACCTTGGTCAAGGTAGACACGAATTCTAGTGTCTTCCTTTGAGTTTCACATTGCTCTTGAAGAAGAACACCAAGGGTGTCATACATTGGAGATTAGAGTGGATATGAAGGTTCATTGCTTGGGAGGAAGGGTTCATAATAGGTAGGTGGTTCATCTTGATAAGGATATGGAGATGGTGTATATTGAGGTGGTGGTTCTTGGGAGTAATTATGTTGGAATTGGGGAGGTTCTATGTATGGTTCATATGGCTCATGAGGTGGTTGGTATGGTGGATATGGGTTAGTGATGAGTGGATAATTTATACCCTTTTTGGCATTGTTTTTACATAGTTTTTAGTATGATTTAATTACTTTTTATTATATTTTTATTAGTTTTTATTTAAAAATTATATTTCTGGACTTTACTATGAGTTTGTGTGTTTTTCTGTGATTTCAGGTATTTTTTGGCTGAAATTGAGGGACCTGAGCAAAAATCTGATTCAGAGGCTGAAAAAGGACTGCAGATGCTGTTGGATTCTAACCCTCCTACACTCGAGGTGGATTTTTTGGAGCTACAGAAGCCCAATTGGTGCACTCTCAATTACGTTGGAAAGTAGGCATCCTGGGATTTCCAGCAATATTTAATAGTCCATACTTTGCCCGAGATTTGATGGCCCAAACTGGCACTAAAGGCCAGCCTAAAACTTTCTGGCGTAAAACGCCCAAACTGGCACCCAAGCTGGCATTTAACTCCAGGAACAGCCTATGCACGTGAAAGCTTCAATACCCAGCCCAAGCACACACCAAGTGGGCCCCGGAAGTAGATTTCTGCACTATCTGCACTTAGTTATTCATTTTCTGTAAACCCTAGTAACTAGTTTAGTATAAATAGCACTTTTTACTATTGTATTCGCATCTATCTTTGATCATGCTATCATAAACCATTGTTCACGTTTTGGAGGCTGGCCTCACGGCCATGCTTAGACCTTTTTCACTTATGTATTTTCTACGGTGGAGTTTCTACACAACATAGATTAAGGTGTGGAGCTCTGCTGTTCTTCATGAATTAATGGAAGTACTATTGTTTTTCTTTCAATTCACGCCTACTTCTTCTCCAAGATATACTCTCGTACTTAATTCAGTTAAGTCAGAATAAAGGGGTGACCCGTGACAATCACCCACTATCTTCGTTACTCGCTTAGCCAAGATCCGCATGCCTGACAACCACAAGCGGTCTACATAATGTTCAACGTAGTCATTGAACGACAGCCGGAGTATATTCTCTTGGGTTTCTAATCAACGATTCACATCGTCTCTCCTGACAACAGAGTATCTGAATCTGAGATTAGAACCTTCGTGGTATAGGCTAGAACAATTGGTAGCATTCCTGGGATCCAAAAAGTCTAAACCTTGTCTGTGGTATTCCAAGTAGGATCTGGGAAGGGATGACTGTGACGAGCTTCAAACCTGCGAATGTTGGGCGCAGTGACAGTGTGCAAAAGGATCAATGGATCCTATTCCGATGCTAGCGGGAACCGACAGATGATTAGCCCACTACAAAAAAATGGTTTAAAATGGCATTTATATTACGGCGGTTTTGAAGAACTGCCGTAGTATCTAAATCAAAACCGCCGTAATATCCAAACATTATGACATTTTTTGTTGCTGCCGTAATTGACTTTCTATTTGGTGGCGGTTCTAGTGATTATGGCGGTTTATCCCACATATATAAAATGAAAAAAGCAATCTCTAACTGAAACACTGTGAATATACGTTAAACGACTTCCTCAATCTCGCTTCTATCTCTCCCTCGTCGTCCTCCTCAATCCATCGCTACCACCGCCGCTTCGTCTTCAACTGTCAAAAGTTCCAAGCCACACAATCCTTCTTTCCCATTGTCGAAGTTGTTTTCCCATAGTCACTGTCCCTAGCCAGTGTGACGATCTCGGATCTTCTTTCGGATCTCGGATCTTCTCCGGCGACGACCTCCTTCGGCGACATCTCCTCCCGTGGTAATCTCCTCCGGTGACATCACCTCCAGCTTCCCCTCATTTCCGTCCTAGTTCTGCGCCTTCTCCGCCAAAATCCTCAGCGCCTCCCTCAGCATTTTCTCTGGTGACATCTCTCTATTGAAGATCTCTAAAATCCAAGCCATCACAAGCAGAACAAGCACAACTCTCCCATACTTCCTCAGTTCTTCTATAAGTATTATAGATCTCTCTCGTCCTTTCTCTTGTCCCTTCTTTAATTTTTTATTTTTATTTTATGGTATAATAATATAATTAATTACTATATATTTGTTCTTGTGTTGATTGTTCAATTTGATTAATAATTAAGGTTTAGGCATGAAATCTTAATTGTATGATTGTTAGGGCTTTGAGAGATAGGAATTGTAACTTATTTTGAGTTTTGAGCACCATGTGTTTGTTTTTATGTGTGTGTGATGGTTAATGTGTCTAAATTGGTGGTTTTGTATATCAGCTTTTATTGTGCTTCTAAATTGGTGGTTTAATCTCTCCTTCATGATCTTATGTGGCTGAATTATTTGTAGAATGTGAGATTTTACAATTATTTTCTAAACTATTGTATTATTTATATTTTATATTTTATATTCTAACCAATAAGTTTTCTTTAATGCTTATGGAAAACTTTTTTTGCTGCCAGCTTCAAAGCATGAACCAGATGGCAGAGTAATCTTGGTTGAATTCGAAATCCTTCGGTTGTTGAATATATATGTTCCAAATAATGGGTGGAAAGAGGAACCAAACTCATTTCAAAGGAAAAGAAATTGGGACAAAAGGATTCTAGAATTTGTTACACAAAATTCAGACAAGCCTTTGATATGGTGTGGGATCTAAATGGGAGGTAGCTAATCTCCATTTTCCTTTTATCTCTGGCAGTATGAGATTAATAAATTTCAATCTCCTTGTTTGGTGGCATACTTTTCATTATTGTCATTGTAGCTATGAAACAAATTCAGCTCTTTGTTAGAATCTATGCCATGAAGAAAACTAAAATTCAAACAATTTGAGAGGATAACTAATCAAAACTAATCTGAAGTTTACTCCAAATTTAATTAAAACACAAGTTTACTTATTAGTTTTGAATGATTTTAAATATAAGGCTGTGTACATTCTCCCTAGAGCCCACCAAGCAGGATCCTTGTGTGCTGTTGTGCCCTTTCTTTATGGATTTTATTTGCTTGTAATATTTTATTTATTACTTATTTAATTTTCATTTATATTTGCATAAAATTGCTGCAGGACCTTGCGCAAGAATACATGATCCGAAGTTGAAAGAAAGGTGAACAAGTAGATCTATTCTTTATGTTTTCTATTTGTAGAAAAAATTTTTAAGGAATTCACTAGAGTTGTTTGGTTTATTTATTTATTTATTTATTGGCAGTTCACTATACCAGGACTCTGCTTGATGGCACCAAGTTTGATTCCAGCAGAGATAGGGGAGCCCCTTTCACGTTCACACTTGGACAAGGTGAGTGATGTGCTTGCTTTAATCTTTGTTGATTTTGTTAGGATTTTTGGTGTTGTCATTGAAAGCTTTGGAATTTGGAAGAGTGACTGCTTGATTGATTTATGAACTGATTTAGCTATTAGCAATGCAGGATTGTTTGATGAATTTTGTGTTGTTTTGATTGTTAATTTGAAATCAACTTTGTGCAGCTGATACTACTAATGTGCAGCTGATTTATGAGATGCACCTCTAGTCATCATTTAATATATTTCTAAGTGAAACTTTCAAATATGTAGGGCAAGTAATTAAAGGATGGGATGAAGGTATTAGAAGCATGAAGAAAGGTGAAAATTCCCTTTTCACCATCCCACCTGAGCTAGCTTATGGTGAATCCGGTTCTCCTCCCACAATTCTGCCCAAAGCAACTCTTCAATTTGATGTTGAGCTATTGTCTTGGACTAGTGTGAAGGACATATGTAAGGATGGTGGTTTTGTTTAAGAAGATACTTGTTGAAGGAGAGAATCGGGAGAACCCTAAGGATACTGATGAAGTTCTGGGTATGCATATTTCTCATATTTGATTTCTCCATTAGTTCGTCGACATCTGTACTTTACTATGTGTTGCCCTCTTGGTGCCACAGTTAATTATGAGGCACGCCTTGAAGATGGAACACTTGTAAAGAAATCTGATGGGGTAGAGTTCACAGTAGAAGACGGTAAGTGTGGCACACATCTTTGTTCTCTCAATTTATACTTATGCTTGTGTTGTATCTTATGTTAGTCGTTACTTTATGATAGGTCACTTTTGCCCTGCATTGTCAAAGGCCATCAAAACAATGAAGAAGGGACAAAAAGTAATTTTGACTATAAAGCCACAATGTGAGTTGTCAATGATTTGGTGATTTTTTATTTTGTGTTTTGGCGAAAGATATGAATGCTATTTTGTTCATACCTTCATTTCATTTTATTATAAGGTTGAATTAGTATCTTTTGTGAAGGTATGCCGAAAACTGAGACAGTCAAATATACAGTAACTTTGGGAAAATTTGTCTAGAGAATTGCTGTTCTTGGCACAAAAGGCAAAATAAGAATAATGGCATACCATTTTACTATCCCATTTTACCCATTCGTTGTATCTATTCATATACCCACCTTAGAACAATCTTCATGATTTCTTATAGGATAAGGAATCTTGGGACATGGAAACTCCAGAGAAAATTGAAGCTACTGGTAAGAAGAAAGAAGAAGGGAATGCACTGTTTAGAGCTGGTAAATATGCAAAAGCTTCTAAAAGATATGAGAAGGTAATCATGCACGCACATATACAGGAATATACACCTATATTCAATTTCAGTTTCATTGTAATTTGAGGCTTCTACTATCAAAACCTTTTTGCAGGCTATTAAGTTCATAGAATATGATACCAACTTCAGCATTGAAGAGAAGAAGAGTACCAAGGACTTGAAGATTGCTTAAAATTTGAATGATGCAGCTTGCAAGTTGAAGTTGAAAGATTATAAACAAGCAGAGAAATTGTGTACAAAGGTATGGCTCTCGTATCACATCTTGTATAGTATCGACCCTTGCATAATAAACAACTTTTTGTGTGTGCGGACATTCAGGTTTTGGACCTTGAGAGCACAAATGTGAAAGCACTCGATAGAAGAGCACAAGCATATATCCAGTTAGCTGACTTGGATTTGGCAGAATTTGATATCAAGAAAGCACTTGAGATTGACCCTAATAACAGGTATATTTTCTGTTTGCAATTTACTTATAAACCGGGTTATCTAAACTTAGGAGAATTCTAACTAATACTAATCACACCGCTGTATCCCACAGCCCTCGCCAACCTAACCTCCGTGCGATCCCATCGCCACCGCCTACCTAACCTCCTCAGCACCAGACAATCACAATTAATGCAAACAAGTAAAACACAAATAATAATCATATACAACAAATAGTTCAAGAAGCAGGTAGGCATGTTATACAATTAGGCAAACTCAAGTAAAAAAAGCAAACAAGCATATAAAAAATGCATATGATGAATGTCTATCTTATTGGCTCGTGATATCACTTGTCGGTCCATAAATGCCAACCCGACACATCCTTTCGGATGTAGCTTTTCTGCCACGCCCACGGATATAGTGCCGGGCACACTCTACTGACCCACGGATATAGTGCTGGGCACACTCTATTCACCCACGGATATAGTGTCGGGCATACTCTCATGCGTAACCCAAGGATATAGTGCCTAGCACACTCTTACAGTAGAAAAGGTCATTAATCATAATTCATTCCCAGGGATATAGTGCCCTGCACACTATCATGCTTAACCCAAGGATATAGTGCCTGGCACACTTTCCAGATTCAACAAGATCATCATTCCTCTTTAAGTTCTCATCGTACTTAACCCAAGGATATAATTCCTGGCACACTCTCAACATTCAACAAGTTCATCAACCTTACATCATCACCAGTCATCACCATTTCTCATCTTAAATCACTTTCAATTATCAATTCTCAATATTTCAAGGATATAGTGCCTGGCACACTTCCCTTCAATATCCATCATCAATTCATAATTTTCATCCCAAACTCATCAGTTCATCAGTATCTCAATTCATTGTCAGCCATCACCCACTTCACCACTTTTCTTTCTCTCTCAACTAACTCATCCTTAATACACTAGAAACCTAAACCTCCGTTTGCTAACTTTTCAAAGTAAAATCCAAATAAATTCTCCTAAGGCCTTTCCCATGATCCAATGCCCAAAAACAAGCCCAAGAGTCTTAAAATGGTGTTATAGAAGCTCACAACCTTGTTGGGAAGGTAGAATAGTTGAAAAACAAGTAAAATTTGGGAAACAGGGCGTGTGCGTCCGCACAGGGGTGTGCGTGCGCAAGCCCATGGAGATTTTTAAAGTGTGCATACGCACAAGGGTGTCCGTACGCATAGGTACTGGTCCTTCCCGACTTGTGCATGCGCACAGGGCTGTGCGTCCGCACAGGTCGTAATTCTTCATTGATGTGCGCGCGCACAACCTATGCTAGCGCTGCTACCAGAGCCCTTTTCCCTTCCTGTGCATACGCACAGGTCTGTGCATCCGCACAGTATAACATTTTTGCAGGGTTGTGCGTGCGCACAAGGCTGTGCGTGCGCACATATCAGAAATCTTGAAATTCTGCAACTTTGCAGAATTTCAGATTTTCAACACCAACTTTGAATGATCATAACTTCCTCTACAAAATTCCAAATTTTACAAACTTTATATTAAATTAAAGGGTTTTCAATGAACTTTAATTTCAAACAATTTTCAACCAATTTTGAAAATCGAGGCAAAACTTATGATAAGACAAAGTTCACCAAAAATCAACTTTTACCAAAAGCCTTAAAGACTCAAAATTCACCAACTCTCTCAATTAAAAACCAAACTAATCACAACCCAACAATACCAAACAACCTAAAAGCCCATACCCTTCCTTTTTCAACTCAACCATCCATAATATCCCAATTACACTACTCAATACCATCAAATTCCTTAATCATCAACATCCAACATCATCATAAATAATCTTTAACCAACAAACAAACATCAACAACCACTTTAAATCCTCATCACTTAACCTCAACATTATCAATCATATCCACATTCATATTACCACACTCAACATACACACTCACCAACATCAACCAATATCAAAATATATAATTAACACCAACAACATCAATATTCATGATCAATTATCAACATACATCCTTACACATCATAATCATCAATATCCTTTATTCCAAACCACCACAACATTTTACATTAACTCATTACCTTAAATTCTCATAATCTTCAATATTAACCAATATAATTAATCACCATGAATACTCATCAATACCAATAATCTCCAATAATCATCATCAACCACACTAATCCCACACAACCAACAATTACATCAATTCACATATAATTATTCATCCACCAACAACATTCAATCCTATCTTAGGGTCAACTAACCTAAGTGTCCAAAAACATTACATATTACATAAAGAAAATCGAAACCATACCTTGGCCGATTCCCAAACGCACCAAACACTAAAATGAAGTCACCAAGCTTGATCCAAGGCCTCAACCAACTCCAAGAAACACCAAAGCTCAAACTAACAACACATATATCACAAAAATCAAAACCTAATATACACAAAATAACTAAACACAAGGGTTTAGTGAAACCTTATCTTATCCAACCAGATTAGGGGTAAAATCCAACATTTACCCGCTACTAGAGATCACCTAAACAAGCAAAATAACAAAATCTACTCAAAAACCAAACATAAAAACGTGCAGAAGCTACGGCACGAAACTGAAAAGTGAGATACGATTTCTTACCAGGTTTTCTTAGATAAAAACGTAGAGCTCATTGAGAGCTTCGCGTGGCTACAAATGGCTCGTCAATCGGACCTCCTGATCAAAAGTTATGGCTCCCGGAAGATAGAGGTGAATAGAGCACTCTCTCTTCTTCCTCCCTTCCCTCTTACCAGCGCCCCTTTCTCTCTTTGAGGAGCAAATAAGCTGAAAAGCTCATTAAAGGAGCTTATATATGTTGGACCTTGGGCCAGGTTTGGGCCCGGTCCAACTGTAACAACCCTGATTTTCGAGTACATGAGATCTTTTCTGAAAGTACGGATTTCTCCGGAAGATCAGTAAAGGGAACACCTCTGTAATATCATCAAGCATCTCAATCCTCATTATCATTATATCATCCTTAATTTAGAACCTCCTCTGAGGCAAGCTCGATAATGCAATCGCAAAGAACCTTGTTTTTGAACCGTATCGGTTGGCAGTTTTGATTCTGATTTTCGTAAATAGTCTCTGTTTGACAAACCGGACTCGATTCATGAGAGGAGAGAGATAATAGTATAATATTATCATTATATTAGCATTAGAAAATACTTGAATGACATTATAAGGTTACCTGGTCTGTTTTTGTTAAAAACAAAAAATCGGTTTAACCGGGTTTACGGTTTTCTGGTGCAGCTTAGCACTAGCACTCTCTGATAAATTTAGCAATGCTAAGGCCTCATTACACATGTTCTATTCTCATAATAAATATGTTACTAGTGTCATTTATGATAGTAGCACAGAAAATAATTTTAGAGATGTTTTTACGTGTTCCGATACACCTAGTTTTAGTAGTTGTACACACCAGAGATATTTTAATATTATTTTAATCCACCTCCAAGCCAACCAATCACAACTCACCTTACACCCCCAAGACCTCCAAGGCTGTCTCATTTCATCATTTTGGCCGAAAATAACAAGAGAGAAAAGAGAGAAACTTTCATGAACACTTAATCTTTAAAGCTTGATTTCTTCTGAACTAAAACTCAAATTAAAACTCCGATTTCACCAAAATGATTCTCTCTTCTTCCTCTACATAACCATATAACTTATCAAGGATGGAAATAAGGTGAGGTGGCTGTCTCCCTCCCATTTCAATTCGGTTTTCAAGGAAAACCATGCAAAACATGTGTTTTCTTGATGTTCTTCCTTAGGAATCATGCTTAACTTGACTTGAGGGCCAAGAAATGTGAATTTCCAGCAAGTCTAAGATGAGATATCTCTTCCTAACATACTGAGTGAGATTTGGTCAGCTGAGAGTTTTTGGATTTAAAGTTGTTCTTGATGTGATTTAGGAGGAAAAAGTGCTTAAGGACCACCTGAAAGTTTAACTGAATTAGGAGCAGCAAAACCAGGTAGGGATTGACGAATTTAATCTTGATTGATTGTGTTTGAGTTGTGTGATTATGATATGGTTTGGCTGTGCTTGAAATTGATTGTTTGTATGAGTAATTCTTGTTGAAATTTTGGTGAAAATTTGATGAAATTTGATGAAATTCAAGCTATGAATGTGTGTTCTTGTGGCTGCTGGAAAACGAAACCCTAGAGCTTAAATTGAGGTTTAATTTGTGTTAAAATCATGTAGAAAAGATGGGGTTTTAGTGGCTGGAAATTTATTTTGAATTTTGGTAAAAATCGGTTGCTGAAAAGACTGAAAAATGGGTAAAAACAGAGAAAGAATTTGAAGAATATACGAAGAACATGAAGAACACTTTGAGTGTGGTGAAGAACATTGAAGAACACCTTTTAGATCTTAGAAAGGGCAAGGAAGTAAAATTTTTGGTGTTTAAGGGGTTATATGGTAATTTTTGGAAGTTAGGGTGGTAAAAGTAGAAATATTAAAAGTTACGGGTGGTAAAAAGTGAATTTTAAAGGTTAAAAGTAAAAGGTAAGTTAATTTTCGAAAATTTAGTATTAAAATAATAAATAATAATAAAATATTAAATAATAATATTTAATTTAAAATAATATTTTAATAAAAATAATAAAATAATGCGGAAAAGGCAGTTTTCTGTAAAAGCTTTAGAAAGACAACTTCAAGTGCAGAATCTCATAATTACCTTCATAAAACACTTAGAGAGTGGTAATAACATGATAGTGAGGCAAAGATAAAGAAAAGATAAAAAGTTAAAGAAAAGATAAAAACCAAAGAAAAAGTCTGTAAAATTTTAATGACAGAAAAACAGACAGAGACTAGTGAACGAACTAGGGCAACTTAGTTAGTACTTGAGTTGTGTAACATCCCTTCCAGCAAAATACCTTGCTTAAGTCAGGGTATTTCTACTAGAAAGAACGTTACGTGACCTTTTCTAATATTAACTACTTAATTACTGAGCCTTTGTATCGATTTCGCGTTTCAGTTTTAAGAAAATGCCAGAAAATTTTGTTTTTATTCATTAATGACAAGTATCAAGGATAAACATTGCAAATAATAATAACAATCACATAAATATTATTAATAGTAATTCTTATACATAAGAAGTCATATAAACCCAAATACAACACCTACCCCTCTATTAAAATAAAACCTCAAAGGACAAGAGCGAGGGGACTCTGAAAGCAATTAAAACCATAAAGAAAGCCTACTAATCGCTCGCAGCTTCAAATTGCGTCTTCAAACCTGTCACTGAAAGGGTGAAAAATTTTGAGGTGAGAACCAAACCACATGTTCTCAGTAGAGGTAGAGAATGCCGTGAAAGTAAAGAATAAAACGCAAATAGTTAATTTCATTCAGAAATATTTAAAAGAAAAACTATTTTCATTTGCAGTGATCTTTATTCGCCTTATCAACCTTTTATTTTGAAAACCAACGGCATAACATTCAAAAATCCAAAATCTTATAAAGCATCAGTTAATTATCCAAAATTCTAAACCCATATTTTCCTTTATAAAAATTTTGAAAAGCTTTCCTAGGACGTATGAATGACTAATCTGTTCCAAGCATAGGTTCATTAAGTCTATGCTGAACCAGCTCAATCTTTCATACTTACTAAACCTAAAACACAACCCAATCACGGCCTCAGGCCCAAGCAATTCAACCAACACCCAATTCACCACAATCCAGCCAATCAGTTACAAACACAAGTAATGAGATTCAAACACAATCAAGAGCAATTACATCAAGTATAGCAATTAGCAATTAAACAGGATTATTCACTTAGGCAAACCAATTACAATATACACACCCAAACAATATCACATAGATGCATATGATGAATGTCTAGTCCTAGTACAGGCCATGAGCTCATGTGTCGGTTGGCTGCCCGCAATCCCGACATTTATCCGGTCACGAGTAGTCCCGATTTTCCCAGATACGATTTTCCGTTCCTAAATAAATGCGCATATAATAATAGCCGCTCATTTGAGACAGCCTCTGCTTACTGCAGGAAAATATATATATACTCTGCTCTGCTCTGGGGAAGCGGAAAATGGCTGTAGGTAACTTAGTTTCCCTACAGAAGCTCTGTGTTGCATTAAGCAACTAATATATATAAATATAACTCTGGGTTGCATCAAGCAACTAATATATATATATATATACAAATATCTCTTTACTCTGCTCTGGTTTCTCTTTTCTCTGCATCTCTTTACTCTACTCTAGTTGCTCTGTTCTCTGTATCCCTTTACTTTTCTCTAATTACTCTTTTATCTATATCTATATTACTCTTTTTCTCTTTATCTATTTACTTTACTCTGGTTGCTCTGTTCTCTGTGTTTTTCTACTCTGCTCTGATTACTCTTTTCTTTTTATCTCTTTACTCTTTTGTAATTGTAAATATGCAAGTGGGACCATAGTTTTTGATTGCGGATGGCGGCTCATGGCGGTGAGCCGAAAATCCGCCATAAAATAATAGCGGATGGTGTTGCGGAATATGGCGGAAATGGCGGATTACCTAAAGAGTACATATATATGTACAAAAAAATATGTAAACAAATTGCAAATATAATAAACTATAAAATCTAATCTATATAATCATTTTTCAAGTCATAAGACATCCGATTAATGCAGCAAATATAATAGAAAATTCAGCAAATAAACATAAGACATGAAACATAAAAACTAAAAACTTAAAAGAAAGACCAAAGCCATTGTCTCATCATGTCTTTAAACTAAAGAATGATGAAATAAACCATCTAAATTCTAGCTCTCATAAACTTGGTTCCTCCTTTGGAGCTGCAGGTTGTTTCCTTTTTCTATTTTGTTGTCTTCTCCTAGTATTTTTCGTAGGCTCATTTCCCCCCATTGCTTCAATTCTACTGGAGCAGACGGCAGCTGCAGGATGAGCAGGAGCAGTGCCAGCAGCATGACCAGCAGAGGCAGAGGCAGGGGCAGGGGTATCAGAATCATGGGCTGGTCTGGAAGTTGACATAGTGAACTAAACTGAACGGGAAAAATTGGAGGAAGAGAGGTTTATGAGGGAAGAGAAGGAGACGATGAACTGAACGAACAACGAAGAAAAAAAAGGGAATGTATGTAACGACGAACTAGAAAGAGAGGGAACTGTGGTGATGAGCGGCGGCAACCACCCGCGGCGAAGATCGGCGCCGACGGCAGGCACAGAGAAGAGAAAACAGAAATGGAGAGCCGTTTTTTACGTCAATAAGAGAGGAAGAGAAGTTTTTGAATAACAGAGGCTAATTAGGGTTACCGGTATCACTTAGGGTTTCCTAAATTACCCAATTACCCCCGATTTTTTTCAAAAAATCCGAAAATCCCCGACATTTCCGCCATTTCAATGGCGTTTCGCTATGGCGCCACTGCAATTGCGGCCGCCTTTTCACCCGCCGTGAAAACCACGTTGCGCTGGCCTCTGTATGGCGGCGAGGCCAAATTCCGCCACGCCATACCGCCATGGCGCCGCCTTAACCGATATTTTAAAACACTGAGCGGGACAAACCCACGCCCTTGCCAACATTCTCGTATACCAAATAATTTCTTCTTACAGGAATAATTGAAGTTTTTATCATTAAATAAGCCTAAAATATTGATTTTGATTAAGTCATTATACTTTTGTAAAAATTTGGATATAATCTCCTTTAAAAATAGGACTTATCCACCCTTACGGGTTCCTTCTTTCTCAACATTTCGTCAGCCTCTTTCAGCAATTGCCACAGCAATATATTCTCAAAAACATTTGATAATAGAAAATCTATTTCTTAAATTCCATATCCAAAATAATTACTAACACAACATGGCAGCCTGATTTCTATTTTGTTTTTAAAATATCAAATGAATTTGGAATTATGAAAACTTTATATCCATACGACCGTCTCGGATTAAGCTTTCTATTAAACTAAAAATCATAATTTTTCGTTGACTCTAACTTCGGAAATATAAGCAAAACTGTGACTGCTCTGCAGTGTTCTAAATCCAGAAAACAGCAGCAGCATACAACATTCGAAATTTCATATAAAATCCAAATTGAATCCAACTACCTTCAAAATTAATGTGGTTAAACTTGACTTACCCAAATTTCTTTCTCAATTAGTTCCAGGGTCATACCATTTTTAATGAAGGAGTTACGTAGCTTGGAAGTTAGGTAATTTTCTGCAGAATTCTGTTTTACAAATCATTAAACACAACCTCTTCCAAGTCCCAAAACTCACTTATTAAAACATGGAAAACCCTGAAATTTGAATCATATGTACTAAACATAATCAAATTTCACCTGCAATTAGTTGCATATCAATATCATTCAAGAATTAAAAATTATAAAGTCTCAAAGTTACTGACTTAGAAAACAAAACCTGACTTTTACTGCATAATACATCTTACTTTAAAAATCCAAATCATTAAAACCACAACTCTAAAAATTCTAAATTTTTATGAAATTAAAGTATTAGGACCAGAGTTTCATTTAAAATTGGTTCCATTTCAAAATTCAAACTGGAGAAATTCCAATAGAGGAAACAAGTTGCTACTGTGTTAAACGTTCTGCTGAAAAACCAGATTTGACATCCATAATTCAAAAATTTACCATAAATCATAAACTTAATGAAAAAGTCTCAAATTCACCAGTTCAGCTCCCTATATTCCCAAGCTTAATCCGGGCTTAGTTCCACACAATTCCGATAATCACAAAATTAGTTATAGCTTTTCAAAGTTGCTGACTCAGTTTAGAAATTATGCAGAAAATCAGATTTTAGAATTCAACTTTGAAAAATCATAACTAATTCTTTAGTTGATACGAAACCTTCAAAATTGAGTTTTCACAATTACACTTAATATAATTTCATTAACACTTAAATTCTTATCATTTCAGTCACTATAGAGTCACTGATTCACTTTCAAAGTTGCCGTTTAATTTCAAAGAGAACCTGATTTACAGCAAACCATTTAGTGTTCAAAATCCAACCCTTCAATACCCCTCAAAACCAATTCCAAATCAACCACCAACCAAGCTCATTAACATTACAATATACCAAATAATAGCTGAACAGCAACAAATCCAACATAACCCATTAAAATTCAGTAATTCTCAACAATAAGTCATCAAACTATTCCCAATCTACATAATCAATCAATATCACCAATCAACAATTCCAAATCACAATCTCAACCATTCCAATCATAATTTCAGCCATAATTCAATATTCACATAATCAATCAATTACTCACATCTATTAAATCTATTTGCAGTTATTCAATAAACCTTGTAGGCATTCTTAAATTGAAATTGTTTTAAACCCCCTACCTCGATGTCACAATTGCAGAATTTGAACTCAACTGCCCCCGTTTCGTTTCTAATTTACAGCAGTGACAACAATCCTAATGCAATCAAGGACACCGCTGGAATAGCAACAGCTTTAATTTTGCGGCAATGATGATGGTTGCAGCGGGACAAGAATTTGAATCTAATGTAGTCAAGGGCAGAAACAGCCCTGGGAATTGACGACAAAGTAAAAATTAAAATTGAATTAAAACAAGAATATAACAACTATACCAGTGCCAAAACAGAGCGTGCAAATGGACAATTCCCAAAGAAAAGATTAGACCAGTACCAAGATAATAGAATCAGAACCAGCAACAGCCCGGCGTTGGCTTCCGGCAACGGCAACACCATCGCCAGTGGCTCCAATTGGGACAAACTCCAGCAAACATCATATAACCAAGGACATCAGAGGCAGATACAGGGTATTTACAGAGCAATAAAGGTTCAGAGATGGTGGTTCTCATGGCTAGGGTTTAACTGACTCACCATTAATCATGGCGGCAACCAGAAATTCCGGCGGCAGAGGAATGGTCCCTCCTCGGTGCGTCACTCTCTCACACATGTCTCGTCCTCTTCCTCTGTGACATCATCAACGAAACCTCTTCTCCCATGTTCGTTTTTCCCGCTGTGGTGGTAGCGGCTTCCACTAACAGCAGCGCCGGCGATGGAACTTCCCTCCTTCACGCGGTGCTTCTCTACTTCGATCACCCTCTCCTCTATGACGGCTAGGGTTTGGTGGTGTGGCGGTCAGACAGCGGCGACGGTGGCTGTGTTCATCACCAGCAACGCCTCTTCCTTCCCTTCCCCTCTCCTCTCCTTCTCATCCTCTGGCTCCCTTTGGTTCGGACTCTCCCTCTCCGTCACTCCCACTCTAATTTTTGCCTTCCCCTTTTATTTTGCTATCAACATATATATGATATACGTTCTTTTGAAGATAAATTGTGAGAGTGGATAAACGTGGGGTTATAAGGAGGAGATGAGTATACTGGTGCGTGTGTGGGTTTAATTGGTTAGGGAGTACACGTATTAGATACTAACAGTACGTATAAAATAAGAAACATAAGACTAGAAAAAATATATACGAGTAATTTAACAATTTTACAAAACATTTATGATAGGATAACAATTTAGAATTTAAATATAATGCTATAAAGATTACTTTTAAAATGCATAAAATTTTATCTATCAATCTATTAACGAGCTCAAATAATTATTTTTAATTTAAATCATAAAGTAAATATACTAATTACATTTTTATAAAATGTAGTTTAAACTCAAAACTAATTATTCAAATTAAATAATATAATTTTTTATTATTTTTCTATCACCGAAACTTTAATTTCAATTTACAAAATATCTAATTATAATAAAATTACTTAAACTTAAAGTATTTATAAAAGTCTATTTAATCATTCCTAATAAATTAATCTCTAAGAGCTCAAACTAATAAAATAAACTATAATTTATCTATAATAGAAATTATTTAAATTAAATTATACAATTTTCAAAATATAAAATAACCAACTATAAAAATTTACACAAGAATATTAATTGAATTAACTCCAAATATTAGTAAACTAATTTAATTACTCTCAATTGATTAATTTATAAAATAAGATATCAAATGAATAAAATAAATCGTAACCTTTTCAGAATAAAAGTTACTTAAATTAAATTATACAATTCTTTCTTATTTTTCAATTTCTAAAATTATACAAAATATTCTATTATAATAAGATTACTTAAAAATATTAATTGATTTCAAAATAAAACTATCTCCGAATCTATTTAATTATTTCTAACAAAATAATTTCTAAAATTATAAAGTTTA
The DNA here is from genome assembly GCF_003086295.3 of Arachis hypogaea. Classification (NCBI taxonomy): domain Eukaryota; kingdom Viridiplantae; phylum Streptophyta; class Magnoliopsida; order Fabales; family Fabaceae; genus Arachis; species Arachis hypogaea. Next base: position 82,381,464 of record NC_092046.1, on the reverse strand, counting down.
AACTTAATAAGATAAAATCACAATTTATTTATATTTAGATTTTTAAAAATGCGGAATGTTACATTCTATCCAACTTACAAAAATTTTCGCCCTCAAAAATTGATATAAGATGGAGAAAAGATTCATATTCACATCCCCTTTCGAATATTTTAAAGATACCAAGAAAATTATATCACAAATACAGAAGAAAATATATTAGGTGATACAAAAGTTAATAAAAATAACTTGACGCAAACCAAATTTCAAAATCTAAAATTAAATAGGCACAATGTTCGTTCAGAACTCTTAACAAAGAATGATCACTTCCTCTCGTCGCCTCAAAATTAAACTCCTTATAACTTCGTATACTGACCAGATTCACTTTTCACACGTACAAATCGCGTCCCTAAGAACTAGCGTGTATAAGAAATACGAAACATAAGAAGAGAAAGATAAACGGCACAAAAGATTTATGCGAGAAATAAGAAGAATACTCAAGTTTGCAAGTGCACAAGATGGTATTTCGCAAGGTTCTGAAGGAATACATGAGATTACCAAACAAGAAGAATATATATAAGCAACAAAATGTAGCATAAAGGGAGTTAATTCGAAGCTTAGGAAGGAATTTTGAATCAAACAATTTCAATATAAGCATCATTAGGGAAAATAGTACAACGATTTTGAATAACTTCAATTTGAAATAGAGGGAATTGGTTTATTTTTTTTTTCAAAAGAAAATATTTAAATCCAACATTTTTCAAAAGTACTAAATTATGTATAAACAATATGTTATACCGATTTAATTCCAAACCAAAACAAATCAGGGGAGGTTTGTAAATTAAAGCTTGTTTGGCGCTAAGGACAAAATATTTTCTTTAAAAATCTTGGAGGATACTTAAGTACATAATTAGGTAAGAATAGCCATAAAATTATGGTAAATTTAGAAGAAAATCAGCTTCTATTCAAAGAATAAATTCAAAAATAAAATTTTCTATAAATCAATAAAAGATAAGTGGTATATCACAGATAAACAAGATTAAACTACATAAAGAAGCTTCAGAGTTTATGTAAGAAAGTCTAGGCTGAATTAAAAACAATCCCATCAAAATTTAAGTAAGGGTTGTGGATACAGTCAAGTAAGAAAAGATTTAAATTGAAATTTTTCTCGAAGAGAATCTGAAACAAGTACTCAAGAAGGAAATTACAAGAAATGGTATGTTGCATCGAGATAAATCAGAGTTCAGAGCAAGGAGCATAGAGTTTGCAAGGTAAGGATAAATGTTCCAAAAGATTCAAACAACAACCAGATACAGAGTCAAGCAAGGACGTGCACGAATGATAATACAAGGTTAGTAAGAAAGAGATCAAAAATTAGAAATTCCATTACAATTAGTAGAGAAAGAGATAACGCTAAGCACGAATAAAGAGCATACATCGAAACGGAACTAGTCTCTAGACTTTAGTTTCTAACGTCCCCAAAACCTCGTGATTCGCGTGACTTAACACTGCTATTTCGTCTATGATAACCCATTAGTATTTCCATATACATAAATCATTTGTATTAAGTTGGCCAAACTTGATACCATGAGGTATGAAATGGTAAATTAATAGCATTAATCATCAGACAGTCATGCATATAAAACATAAACTCTTGTCATCAGAACAAGTTAGAAAGCATGACAGACACTCAGAGTATGCAATGAAGCATAGTCAGTCCACTCCCAAGGCTCTACAGGAAGGACTACTCTGATACCATATTGTAACATCTCTTCCAGCAAAATACCTTGCTTAAGTCAGGGTATTTCTACTAGAAAGAATGTTACGTGACCTGTTCTAATATTAACTACTTAATTACTGAGCCTTTGTATCGATTTCGCGTTTCAATTTTAAGAAAATGCCAGAAAATTTTGTTTTTATTCATTAATGACATGTATCAAGGATAAACATTGCAAATAATAATAACAATCACATAAGTATTATTAATAGTAATTCTTATACATAAGAAGTCATATAAACCCAAATACAACACCTACCCCTCTGTTAAAATAAAACCTCAAAGGACAAGAGCGAGGAGACTCTATGAAAGCAATTAAAACCATAAAGAAAGCCTACTAATCGCTCGCAGGTTCAAATTGCGTCTTCAAACCTGTCACTGAAAGGGTGGAAAATTTCGGGGTGAGAACCAAACCACATGTTCTCAGTAGAGGTAGAGAATGCCGTGAAAGTAAAGAATAAAACGCAAATAGTTAATTTCATTCAGAAATATTTAAAAGAAAAACTATTTTCATTTGCAGTGATCTTTATTCGCCTTATCAACCTTTTATTTTGAAAACCAACGGCATAACATTCAAAAATCCAAAATCTTATAAAGCATCAGTTAATTATCCAAAATTCTAAACCCATATTTTCCTTTATAAAAATTTTGAAAAGCTTTCCTAGGCCGTATGAATGACTAATTTGTTCCAAGCATAGGTTCATTAAGTCTATGCTGAACCAGCTCAATCTTTCATACTTACTAAACCTCAAACATAACCCAATCACGGCCTCAGGCCCAAGCAATTCAACCAACACCCAATTCACCACAATCCAGCCAATTAGTTACAAACACAAGTAATGAGATTCAAACACAATCAAGAGCAATTACATCAAGTATAGCAATTAGTAATTAAACAGGATTATTCACTTAGGTAAACCAATTACAATATACACACCCAAACAATATCACATAGATGCATATGATGAATGTCTAGTCCTAGTACAGGCCATGAGCTCATGTGTCGGTTGGCTGTCCGCAATCCCGACATTTATCCAGTCACGAGTAGTCCCGATTTTCCCAGATACGATTTTCCGTTCCTAAATAAATGCGCATATAATAATAGCCGCTCATTTGAGACAGCCTCTGCTTACTGCAGGAAAATATTTATATACTCTGCTCTACTCTGGGAAAGCGGAAAATGGCTGTAGGTAACTTAGTTTCCCTACAGAAGCTCTGTGTTGCATTAAGCAACTAATATATATAAATATAACTCAGGGTTGCATCAAGCAACTAAGATATATATATATATATATATATACAAATATCTCTTTACTCTGCTCTGGTTTCTCTCTTCTCTGCATCTCTTTACTCTATTCTAGTTGCTCTGTTCTCTGTATCCCTTTACTTTTCTCTAATTACTCTTTCATCTGTATCTATATTACTCTTTTTCTCTTTATCTCTTTACTTTACTCTGGCTGCTCTGTTCTCTGTATTTTTCTACTCTGCTCTGATTACTCTTTTCTTTTTATCTCTTTACTCTTTTGTAATTGTAAATATGCAAGCGGGACAAAACCCATGCCCTTGCCAACAATCTCGTATACCAAATAATTTCTTCTTACAGGAATCATTGAAGTTTTTATCATTAAATAAACCTTAAATATTGATTTTGATTAAGTCATTATACTTTTGTAAAAATTTGGACATAATCTCCTTTAAAAATAGGACTTATCCACCCTTACGGGTTCCTTCTTTCTCAACATTTCGTCAGCCTCTTTCAGCAATTGCCACAGTAATATATTCTCAAAAATATTTGATAATAGAAAATCTATTTCTTAAATTTCATATCCAAAATAATTACCAACACAACTTGGCAGCCTGATTTCCATTTTGTTTTTAAAATATCAAATAAATTCGGAATTACACAAACTTTATATCCATGCGACCGTTTCAGATTAAGCTTTCTATTAAATTAAAAATCATAATTTTTCGTTGATTCTAGCTTCGGAAATATAAGCAAAACCGTGACTGCTCTGCAGTGTTCTAAATCCAGAAAACAGCAGCAGCATACAACATTCGAAATTTCATATAAAATCCAAATTGAATCCAACCACCTTCAAAATTAATGTGGTTAAACTTAACTTACCCAAATCTATTTCTCAATTAGTTCCAGGGTCATACCATTTTTTATGAAGGAGTTACGTAGCTTGAAAATTAGGTAATTTTCTGCAGAATTCTGTTTTACAAATCATTAAACACAACCTCTTCCAAGTCCCATGACTCACTTATTAAAACATGGAAAACCCTGAAATTTGAATCATATGTACTAAACATACTCAAATTTTACCTCCAATTGGTTGCATCTCAATATTATTCCAGAATTAAAAATTATAAAGTCTCAAAGTTACTGACTTAGAAAACAAAACCTGACTTTTACTGCATAATACATCTTACTTTAAAAATCCAAATCTTTAAAACCACAACTCTAACAATGATAAATTTTTATGAAATTAAAGTATTAGGACCAAAGTTTCATTTAAAATTGGTTCCATTTCAAAATTCAAACTGGAGAAATTTCAATAGAGGAAACAAGTTGCTGCTGTGTTAAACGTTCTGCAGAAAAACCAGATTTGACATCCATAATTCAAAAATTTACCATAAATCATAAACTTAATGAAAAAGTCTCAAATTCACCAGTTCAACTCCCTATATTCCCAAGCATAATCTGGACTTGGTTCCACACAATTCCGATAATCACAAAATTAGTTATAGCTTTTCAAAGTTGCTGACTCAGTTTAGAAATTATGCAGAAAATCAGATTTTAGAATTCAACTTTGAAAAATCATAACTAATTCTTTAGTTGATACGAAACCTTCAAAATTGAGTTTTCACAATTACACTTAATATAATTTTATTAACACTTAAATTCTTATCATTTCAGTCACTATAGAGTCACTGATTCACTTTCAAAGTTGCCGTTTAATTTCAAGAGAACCTGATTTTCAGCAAACTATTTAGTGTTCAAAATCCAACCCTTCAATACCCCTCAAAACCAATTCCAAATCAACCACCAACCAAGGTCATTAACATTACAATATACCAAATAATAGCTCAACAGCAACAAATCCAACATAACCCATTAAAATTCACTAATTCTCAACAATAAGTCATCAAACTATTCCCAATCTACATAATCAATCAATATCACCAATCAACAATTCCAAATCACAATCTCAACCATTCCAATCACAATTTCAGCCACAATTCAATATTCACATAATCAATCAATTACTCACATCTATTAAATCTATTTGCAGTTATTCAATAAACCTTGTAGGCATTCTTAAATTGAAATCGTTTTAAACCCCCTACCTCAATGTCGCAATTGCAGAATTTGAACACAACTGCCCCCATTTTGTTTCTAATTTACAGCAGTGACAACAATCCTAATGCAATCAAGGACACCGCTGGAACAGCAACAGCTTTAATTTCGCGGCAATGATGATGGTTACAGCAGGACAAGAATTTGAATCTAATGTAGTCAAGGGCAGAAACAGCCCTGGGAATTGACAACAAAGTAAAAACTAAAATTGAATTAAAACAAGAATATAACAACTATACTAGTGCCAAAACAGAGCATGCAAATGGACAAGTCCCAAAGAAAATATTAGACCAGTACCAAGATAATAGAATCAGAACCAGCAACAGCCCGGCGTTGGCTTCCGGCAGCGGCAACACCTTCACCAGTGGCTCCAATTGGGACAAACTCCAGCAAACATCATATAACCAAGGACATCAGAGGCAGATACAAGGTATTTACAGAGCAATAAAGGTTCAGAGATGGTGGTTCTCATGGCTAGGGTTTAACTGACTCACCATTAATCATGGCGGCAACCAGAAATTCCGGCGGCGGCCTCGGCAGAGGAATGGTCCCTCCTCGGTGCGTCACTCTCTCACACACGTCTCGTCCTCTTCCTCTATGACAACATCAACGAAACCTCTTCTCCCATTTTCGTTTTCCCCGCTGCGGTGGTAGCGGCTTCCACTAACAGCAGCGCCGGCGATGGAACTTCCCTCCTTCACGCGGTGCTTCTCTACTTCGATCACCCTCTCCTCTATGACGGCTAGGGTTTGATGGTGTGGCGGTCAGACAGCGGTGACGGTGGCTGTGTTCATCACCGGCAACGCCTCTTCCTTCCCTTCCCCTCTCCTCTCCTTCTCATCCTCTGGCTCCCTTTGGTTCGGACTCTCCCTCTCCGTCACTCTCACTCTAATTTTTGCCTTTCCATTTTATTTTGCTATCAACATATATATGATATATGTTCTTTTGAAGATAAATTGTGAGAGTGGATAAACGTGGGGTTATAAGGAGGAGATGAGTATACTGGTGCGTGTGTGGGTTTAATTGGTTTGGGAGTACACGTATTAGATACTAACAGTACGTATAAAATAAGAAACATAAGACTAGAAAAAATATATACGAGTAATTTAACAATTTTACAAAACATTTATGATAGGATAACAATTTAGAATTTAAATATAATGCTATAAAGATTATTTTTAAAATGCATAAAATTTTATCTATCAATCTATTAACGAGCTCAAATAATTATTTTTAATTTAAATCATAAAGTAAATATACTAATTACATTTTTAGAAAATGTAGTTTAAACTCAAAACTAATTATTCAAATTAAATAATATAATTTTTTATTATTTTTCTATCACCGAAACTTTAATTTCAATTTACAAAATATCTAATTATAATAAAATTACTTAAACTTAAAGTATTTATAAAAGTCTATTTAATCATTCCTAATAAATTAATCTCTAAGAGCTCAAACTAATAAAATAAACTATAATTTATCCATAATAGAAATTATTTAAATTAAATTATACAATTTTCAAAATATAAAATAACCAACTATAAAAATTTACACAAGAATATTAATTGAATTAACTCCAAATATTAGTAAACTAATTTAATTACTCTCAATTGATTAATTTATAAAATAAGATATCAAATCAATAAAATAAATCGTAACCTTTTCAGAATAAAAGTTACTTAAATTAAATTATACAATTCTATATTATTTTTCAATTACTAAAATTATACAAAATATTCTATTATAATAAGATTACTTAAAAATATTAATTGATTTCAAAATAAAACTATCTCCGAATCTATTTAATTATTTCTAACAAAATAATTTCTAAAATTATAAAGTTTAAACTTAATAAGATAAAATCACAATTTATTTATATTTAGATTTTCAAAAATGCGGGATGTTACAAGTTGCGACTAGGGTTAGGTGTTATATGAAAAGTCAAACTCTTTCAGTATAGACTTAATGAACCTATACCTGGGACAGGCTAACTATTCAAACTGAAATTTACATAAGCTTTAAATACATACGTTAAGCAGAAAAATCAGAGCAGAGTAAAGAAACACAGAGCACAGAGTAACCAGAGTAAAGTAAAGAGATAAAGAGAAAAAGAGTGATATAGATACAGAAGAAAGAGTAATCAGAGAAAAGTAAAGAGATACAAAGAGAAAAGAGTAATATGATAAAGAGAAATGGTTTGAGCCAAGCGTTTGTAAAAGTGAAAGATGTAAAGTTTGTATAGTACGATTGAACAGAGAAAGAAAGAGGTACCGCATAAGAATGTGAAAGTGATAATGAATAATGAGAATAATAATGAATGATGGTAATGAGAATGATTATGTGATAATCTGCTGCGTGAAGGCAGTCAGATAGATGGTGGTACGACCACAGAGCGTTTTCCAGTGCTACACAGCTATTGAGAGCTATACCTGCAACTGATAACCTGGGATCACTTACAGAGGATATTAATTCATACACGGCTAGAATGCCGCACCTGTAAGGCAAGGATTGCTTACAGAGAATATGATTTCATACACGGCTGGAATGCCGCCACCCATAAGGCAGAGTTTGCTTATAGAGAATATGACGCATACGTCTGTTAGTGAGAACTGTACATATGCTGACTGGAAAACTATACCCGTTTCAGCTGCTTCGGGTTACGTCGGGAGCGGATAGAAACCGACAGATGAGCTCATTACCTGCGCTAGGGCTAGACATGCATCATACTTGATTGCGCATTTCCTTTGTTATGATTGTGGTATGAATGCATGCTTTCCTTGTTTGTATTCCATTCTCTGTGCTTGTGTTATTTTTTTGTATTATTCTGTTTGTGTTCTGCTATCTGTTTTCTCTATCTTCTATACTTATCTGTGCTTTCTAATTACTGCTTCTTTATATTCTGCTAATAGTCTGCTAAACAACATAGAATTAATGAACGTAACTAATAACCCCGACCCTACTAAGAACTCCCCAGTTCTTACCCCTTCTCTCTCCCTTCCCCCTTCAGATGGAAGTAAGAGTACCTTACCATAGTTCGCTGATGACCGTTCGTAAGAAGAGGATTCTTCTCTAGATAGTCTTCTGAGTCTAGGGTGAATATCGTTCTCTGTTTATATGTATATACTGTGAGACCAGCCAACGTCTGCACCCCATTCGTATGCGCACTTTAACCTAAATCCTGTGTACGAGATTTCTATTGTGTGGCTACTTCATGAGGTACCAGAGAGACATCCTGTGGAAAAGTCTGATCGTGCAGAGGAGTAGTAGATGATGTTCTATCTTTTGAATGACGTTCCGCCTGACCTGAGTTGTGAAGACTTAGAACGTACTTTCCCTAGCTTTAGTAGTTTAGAGGGACTAGGTGAGTATAGAATCTAGGCTAGCCTATGTGCCAGCTTAGAGACCTCTTGAACAGGTAAGGACCTGGGATGTTATATGTATGTATATGTATATAGTTATTATCTAGCTATATCTTGGGGTGTTCTAACTAAAGGTCTTTACTCTAATAAAGGCTAGATAACTGAATGTTGCCAGCTACTCGTGATGTATTTATGTGTGGTTGTTTATAACTGTTTTATCTGTTATTACTTGTGAATTGATTATGAGTGATTCCGTCTATTAATCCAAATATTTTCAAAAAAAAAAAAAAATACACCTCGCAAATTAACTACACTTTTAACAACGAATCAGGCTCATATGATAAATAATAGATAATAATTAGGAAGACAAGTTGGTAGCGCTCAGTTTCCGGTATGATCTAGACATTTTGAAAATTGGGTCGTTACAATTTGGTATCAGAGCAGTTCATTCCCAGTAGAGCCTGGGGAGTGGACTGACTATGCTTCTTTGCATACTCTGTTGTGTGTCTCATGCGTATAGAATGTCCCAGTGATATATGTTGCATGATTGTTTCTGTGTTTTCATTTTAGGAATGTTCACACTTGACTTGAAGTGTTAAGACTGATCACCTTAACAATGATTGTTTGGTGTGAACAGGACTACAATGGGTTCACGGAGACGAGGCATACGGGAAGGAATTCCTAATGTTAACTACAAGAGGGAACAGGAAACGTTTATGGCTACCATGAACAACGCGGCTGAAGTAGTGCGTGAAGCTGCGGTAACAGCGGCTAGGGCTGTTGAACATCTTGGAGTGAGAAATGGGAATGATGAGAATAACTTAGGGCATCCTAAAAGACCTATTACCCTTGCGACCTTTCTGAAGGTTAATCCGCCTAAGTTCAAGGGTACACTCGTTGTGACTGACGCTAATAACTGGTTTCGAGGTATTGAACAATCACTGAGAGCGCAGCATGTTCTGGAAGGACAACACGTGGAGTTTGCTACTTATATACTCGAGGGAGAAGCTGAGTACTGGTGACAGGAGATATGACTGTTGCTGAGTATGCTCGTAATTTCGATGACTTGTGTCATTTCTCTAAGATCTGTCAAGGGAATCCTGTTGACTTTGAAGAATGGAAGTGCTTGAAGTTTGAAGGAGGCCTTCGTGATGATCTGATGAGTTCAATAGTTCCACTGGAGATACGTAATTTTACTGAATTAGTCAACAAGAGCAAGTTAGTGGAAGAATGTATTAAGAAAGTGACTGTGGCCAAGGTGAGTCGCCAAGGATTTCCACCAAGGCATCTTAGTAATCATCAGGCTACTGGGAGAAGGGTGCATTTTAAAGCGCGTGGCATACGACAGCATAAGAACCTACAAGTTGGTAACATTACTTCTCACCGTACGGGTAAGAATGGAGGTAAAGTAAGGCAAAGGAATGGTAAACGAGCCCATCAGGCTTACATAAACACTGCAGGTAAGCAATGCGGAAAAGAGCATGATAACAGGTCTTGCCAGTTTGGATCACCTAACTGCTATGCTTGTGGAGAACTTGGACATATTGCCAAGGATTGTCCGAAGGGATTTACTCAAAATTCAGTTAGAACCCAACAACAAGGACGAGTATTTGCTATCACTATTGACGATGTTGTGCAATCGAACACCCTCATTCAAGGTCAGTGTTATGTCAAGAATCGATTTCTAACTGTACTGTATGATTCGGGTGCATCACATTCTTTATTTCTCTAACTATTGCTTACGAGTTAGGATTATATTTCTTTAAATTGAATTTTTACTTGATTGTCCATACACCTGCATCCCAAAATGCTTTGACCAGTTTAGTGTGCCTGCAAGTACCATTCGCTATTAGGAACAGGACTTTTATACATGATCTAATTTGTTTGCCTCTATGTGGTTTAGAAGTTATTTTAGGATTAGATTTTGTTATCTAAGTATCATGTTTTCCTTGATTATTTTAAAAGATCTGCTGTTATTCCATCTGATAGTCTATGTACTAAATCATTTCTGTCCCACACCTTATATCTGAATTCTGTAAGAGTTACCCTAGGCGGGAGTGATTATGAGGGGTACGTTCTGTTAGTGGCTAGATCGAATGATAGTGAACTAAGCTTAGAACGAATCCGAGTGGTGAAGGAATTTCCTGATGTTTTTTCGGACGACATACCTGAGTTTCCTCCTTAGTGAGAGATAGAATTCACCATTAAACTAGTACCTGAAACCGGACCGATTTCCATAGCACCGTGCCGGATGTCACCACTGGATCTTGCAAAGTTGAAGAAGTAGTTGGATGAGCTACTTGGAAAGGAATTTATTCGTCCTAGTGCATCATCTTGGGGAGCTCCAGTATTGCGAGTAAAGAAGAAGGACGGTGGAATCAGACTTTGCGTAGATTACCAACAGCTAAATAAAGACACTATCAAGAACAAGTATCCACTTCCACAGATAGATGATTTGATGGATCAGTTGGAAGGTGCAACTGTGTTCTCGAAGATTGATTTGCGATCGAGCTATCACTAGATTCGAGTGAAAGAATCAGATATACCGAAGACTATATTTAGAACTCGTTATGGTCACTATGAGTATACGGTTATGTTGTTTGGACTAACTAATGCTCCTACGATTTTCATGGATTACATGAATCGTATTTTCCGTCCATACCTTGATCAGTTTGTAGTAGTTTTCATAGATGATATTCTCATCTATTCGAAGACAGAAAGAGTACATGAAGAGCATCTAAGGACTGTATTGCAGACACTGAGGACTCGGAAGTTATATGATAAACTATCAAAGTGCAAATTCTGGACAGCGAAGGTGGATGGAACTTTTGAAGGATTATGATTTCAAATTAAGTTATCACCCAGGGAAAGTGAACGTGGTGGCAAACGCTTTAAGCAGGAAAAATTTGAGTATCTCTTGGATGATGATACAGGAAGAAAAATTACTCGCGGAATTTGAGGACCTTAAGTTGGCTATGACTGAGACGTCAAGTGGAGTCCGTTTGGCCCAATTGCGTATAACACCAGATTTTAAGATTAGTATTCAGCAAGCACAAGCACAGGACTCAGAAATGATGACGATGCTGAGACAGATGAACACAGAAGAACCAGAAGCTGTGAGACAGGATCGTAGTGGCCTATAGAGGTACAAGAACAGAATTTGTGTGCCTAACTCTGGAGAATTGCGACAAAAGATTCTTGCTGAAGCTCACCAAAGTAGATTTTCTATGCATCCTGGAGTGACAAAGATGTATCGAGATTTGAAACAAATGTTCTGGTGGCCGGGCTTAAAGAAAGAAGTAGCTGATTATGTCTCAAAATGTTTAACCTGCCAGAAGATGAAGGTAGAACATCAGAAGCTGTCAGGAACCCTGCAACCCTTAGAAATACCACAATGAAAATGGGAGCAGATTACTATGGATTTTGTCACGGGATTGCCAAGGACCTCAACAGGACATGATACCATCTGGGTAATTGTGGACAGGTTAACAAAGTCAGCGCACTTCCTTCCGATTCGAGTTGACTATACTTTAGAAAGGCTGGAACGAATATATATTCAAGAAAACGTACGACTACATGGGATAACTTCGTAAATTGTCTCAGATCAAGTTTCGAGGTTTACTACTAGATTTTGGGGAGCTTTTCAGAAAGCGTTGGAAACAGAATTGCACATGAGTATAGCATACTATCCTCAGATAGACGGACAATCAGAGCAGACAATCCAGACGTTAGAAGACATGTTACGATCATGTATGATAGACAACCAAAGCAGCTGGGATAAGTATTTGCTGTTGGTCAAATTTGTTTACAACAATAGTTGCCAATAAAGTATCGGGATGGCACCATACGAAGCTCTCTACGAAAGAAGATGTCAGACACCATTGTGTTGGAATGACGATGGGGAAGCTAGTGTCTTAGGTCCAAACTTAGTGTAAGAAACTACTGAGAAGATAAAGGAGATTCGTCGGAAGATCTAGACAGCACAAGGCCGACAAAAGAGCTATGCCGATAATAGACGTAGTCCCTTAGAGTTTAGTGAGGGAAACCATGTCTTTCTAGAAGTAACTTCGATTACTGGAATAGGTAGAGCCCTTAAGACTAAAAAGCTTAACCCACGATACATAGAACCTTTCTAAATACTTAAAAGAGTCGGTCTAGTAGGTTATCAAATAGCCCTTCCTCCTTATTTATCAAACCTTCATGATGTTTTTTTATGTCTCGCAACTTAAGAAATATGTTCCCGATGAGAGTCACATTTCACAACCAGAAACAGTACAGTTATAAAATGATTTGACATATCAAGCATCACCAGTTCAGATCGTAGAAAGAAGTGATAAGCAGCTAAGAGGCAAGACTGTTTGCTTAGTCAAAGTAGCATGGGAACCAAAAGGAAAAGAAGAGCACACTTGGGAATTGGAAGATAAGATGAGAGCTGATTACCCGCATCTGTTCTCAGGTAACTGAAATTTTGAGGGCAAAATTTTCTTTTAGGAGGGTAGAATGTAACAAACCCTGATTTTCGAGTACATGAGATCTTTTCTGAAAGTACGGATTTCTCCGAAAGATCAGTAAAGGAAACACCTCTGTTATATCATCAAGCATCTCAATCCTCATTATCATTATGTCATCCTTAAGTTAGAACCTCCTCTGAGGCAAGCTCGATAATGCAATCGTGAAGAACCTTGTTTTTGAACCGTATCAGTTGGCAGTTTTGATTCTGATTTTCGTAAATAGTCTCTGTTTGACGAACCGGACTTGATTCATGAGAGGAGAGAGATAATAGTATAATATTATCATTATATTAGTATTAGAAAATGATTGAATGACATTATAAGGTTACCTGGTCTGTTTTTGTTAAAAACAGAAAATCGGTTAAACCAGGTTTACGGTTTACTGGTGCAGCTTAGCACCAGCACTCTCTGATGAATTTAGCAATGCTAAGGCCTCATTACACATGTTCTATTCTCATAATAAATATGTTACTAGTGTCATTTATGCTAGTAGCTCAGAAAATAATTTTTAGAGATGTTTTTACGAGTGTTCCGATACACCTAGTTTTAGTAGTTGTACACACCAGAGATATTTTAATATTATTTTAATCCACCTCCAAGCCAACCAATCACAACTCACCTTACACCCCCAAGACCTCCAAGGCTGTCTCATTTCATCATTTTGGCCGAAAATAACAAGAGAGAAAAGAGAGAAACTTTCATGAACACTTAATCTTCAAAGCTTGATTTCTTCTGAACTAAAACTCAAATCAAAACTCTGATTTCACCAAAATAATCCTCTCTTCTTCCTCTACATAACCATGTAACTTATCAAGGATGGAAATAAGGTGAGATGGCTGTCTCCCTCCCATTTCAATTCGGTTTTCAAGGAAAACCATGCAAAACATGTGTTTTCTTGATGTTCTTCCTTAGGAATCACGCTTAACTTGACTTGAGGGCCAAGAAACGTGAATTTCCAGCAAGTCTAAGGTGAGATATCACTTTCTAACATAATGAGTGAGATTTGGTCAGTTGAGAGTTTTTGGATTTAAAGTTGTTCTTGATGTGATTTAGGAGGAAAAAGTGCTTAAGGACCACCTGAAAGTTTAACCGAATTAGGAGCAGCAAAATCAGGTAGGGATTGACGAATTTAATCTTGATTGATTGTGTTTGAGTTGTGTGATTAAGATATGGTTTGGTTGTACTTGAAATTGATTGTTTGTATGAGTAATTCTTGTTGAAATTTTGGTGAAAATTTGATGAAATTTGATGAAATTCAAGCTATGAATGTGTGTTCTTGTGGCTGCTGGAAAAAAAAACCCTAGAGCTTAAATTGAGGTTTAATTTGTGTTAAAATCATGTAGAAAAGATGGGGTTTTAGTGGCTGGAAATTTATTTTGAATTTTGGTAAAAATCGGTTGCTGAAAAGACTGAAAAACGGGTAAAAACAGAGAAAGAATTTGAAGAATATACGAAGAACACGAAGAACACTTTGAGTGTGATGAAGAACATTGAAGAACACCTTTTAGATCTTAGAAAGGGCAAGGAAGGTTATATGGTAATTTTTGGAAGTTAGGGTGGTAAAAGTAGAAATATTAAAAGTTACGGGTGGTAAAAAGTGAATTTCAAAGGTTAAAAGTAAAAGGTAAGTTAATTTTCAAAAATTTAGTATTAAAATAATAAATAATAATAAAATATTAAATAATAATATTTAATTTAAAATAATAATTTAATAAAAATAATAAAATAATGCAGAAAATGCAGTTTTCTGTAAAAGCTTTAGAAAGACAACTTTAAGTGCAGAATCTCATAATTACCTTCATAAAACAATTAGGGAGTGATAATAACATGATAGCGAGGCAAAGATAAAGAAAAGATAAAAAGTTAAAGAAAAGATAAAAACCAAAGAAAAAGTCTGTAAAATTTTAATGAAAGAAAAACAGACAGAGACTAGTGAACGAACTAAGGCAACTTAGTTAGTACTTGAGTTGCGACTAGGGTTAGATGTTATATGAAAAGTTAAACTATTTAAGTATAGACTTAATGAACCTATACCTGGGACAGGCTAACTATTCATACCGAAATTTACATAAGCTTTAAATACATACGTTAAGCAGAAAAATCAGAGCAGAGTAAAGAAACACAGAGCACAGAGTAACCAGAGTAAAGAGATAAAGAGAAAAAGAGTGATATAGATACAGAAGAAAGAGTAATCAGAGAAAAGTAAAGAGATACAAAGAGAAAAGAGTAATACGATAAAGAGAAATGGTTTGAGCCAAGCGTTTGTAAAAGTGAAAGACGTAAAGTTTGTATAGTACGATTGAATAGAGAAAGAAAGAGGTACCGCATAAGAATATAAAAGTGATGATGAATAATGAGAATAATAATGAATGATGGTAATGAGAATGATTATGTGATGATCTGCTGCGTGAAGGCAGTCAAATAGATGGTGGTACGACCATAGAGCGTTTTCCAGTGCTACACAGCTATTGAGAGCTATACCTGCAACTGATAACCTGGGATCACTTGCAGAGGATATTAATTCATACACTGCTAGAATGCCGCACCTGTAAGGCAAGGATTGCTTACAGAGAATATGATTTCATACACGGCTGGAATGCCGCCACCTGTAAGGCAGAGTTTGCTTACAGAGGATATGACGCATACGTCGGTTAGTGAGAACTGTACCTATGCTGACTGGAAAACCATACCCGTTTCAGCTGCTTCGGGTTACGTCGGGAGCGGGTAGAAACCGACAGATGAGCTCATTACCTGCGCTAGGGCTAGACATGCATCATACTTGGTTGCGCATTTCCTTTGTTATGATTGTGGTATGAATGTATGCTTTCCTTGTTTGTATTCCATTCTATGTGCTTGTGTTATTTTCTTGTATTCTTCTGTTTGTGTTCTGCTATCTGTTTTCTCTATCTTCTCTACTTATCTGTGTTTTCTAATTACTGCTTCTTTGTATTCTGCTAATAGTCTGCTAAACAACATAGAATTAATGAACGTAACTAATAACCCCGACCCTACTAAGAACTCCCCAGTTCTTACCCCTTCTCTCTCCCTTCCCCCTTCAGATGGATGTAAGAGTACCTTACCATAGTTCGCTGTTGACCGTTCGCAAGAAGAGGATTCTGCTCTAGATAGTCTTCTGAGTCTAGGGTGAATATCGTTCTCTGTTTATATGTATATACGGTGAGACCAGCCAACGTCTGCACCCCGTTCGTATGCGCACTTTAACCTAAATTCAGTGTACGAGATTCCTATTGTGTGTCTACTTCATGAGGTACCAGAGAGACATCTTGTGGAAAAGTCTGATCATGCAGAGGAGTAGCAGATGATGTTCTATCTTTTGAATGACGTTCCACCTGACTTGAGTTGTGAATACTTAGAACGTACTTTCCCTCGCTTTAGTAGTTTAGAGGGACTAGGTGAGTATAGAATCTAGGCTAGCATAGGTGCCAGCTTAGAGACCTCTTGAACAGGTCAGGACCTGGGTTGTTGTATGTATGTATATGTATATAGTTATTATCTAGCTATATCTAGGGGTGTTCTAACTAAAGGTCTTTACTCTAATAAAGGCTGGATAACTGAATGTTGCAAGCTACTCGTGATGTATTTATATGTGGTTATTTATAACTGTTTTATCTGTTATTACTTGTGAATTGATTATGAGTGATTCCGTCTATTAATCCAAACGTTTTCAAAAAAAAAAAAAATACACCTCGCAAATTAACTACACTTTTAACAACGAACCAGGCTCATATGATAAATAATAGATAATAATTAGGAAGACAAATTGGTAGCGCTCAGTTTCTGATATGATCTAGACATATTGAAAATTGGGTCGTTACACCAACCGTTAGCGTTTTTGGTTCTTTCGGCCCACTTTGGGCCAAACCCTTTAAGATTAGTGTCCGGTTTTCGATTCTAAATTATTTTTAATTTTTATCATTTCAAAATAATAAATCACTTTTCAAAATATTATTTTCCAAACTACGCGGTACTGGATAGACTAGAGACGGTACTGCCAGCTTAAGCGCCAGTACGCATTTTCACAGAAACTTTTCGAAAGAAAATACATTTTCCAACTCAGAAAAATTCACTCAAATCAAATTTTACATTTATATTTTCAAATTAAAACTTCTAAATTTTGAATCTATTCCGGGCACTAAAATTACTTTATTAATACAATTTTACGTGAAGATGCAGGTTCTTACAGAAGGACTTTGGTTTGATTTTATTGAGTATTGTGGAAAATTGAGATTTTATGAACTTTTGGTAAGATTGAAATTTTGGTGAACTTCCATGAATCATATCTTAAACTACCATGCTTGAAATTCAATGCTTTTTATACCAAATGAAAGATGATTGAACATGTAACACCCTAATATAGAGATCCTTATGCTCGAGTCATAAGTCAAAGATATTAAGGTGGTATAACTCTCACGGTGGATTTTTAATACATAAATATAGGTATAATTGGAAGAATTATTAATCGAGAAGCCTGAAAAGAGTGAAAATAAAATTATCATTGGTTGTAACACTCATGTATCGAAGCATAAGAAACTTCAACGCGTTTAGCTAACGGATGAGATAACTATGGAATATAAGGAAGAAGTAGAATAGACATAAATATAAGTATACTAGCCACTAGTCGCGACCAGCGAAGTTTAGGTCGACCAGGGTCACAGAGTTAAGACAGTCGACAACAAAAATCCCTATCTCTCCCAAAATACATCACAGCCTCTATAGGCAAGTTTCAAAACAAATAATATATATATACATCGAGAATATTTTTCCCAAAATAAAAGGAGAGATACTAAAACAAAGGTAAATCAGGAATCCAGTAAACTTCGCTGCTTCCCAAATGGACCACTACTCCCTGTTGAGTACCAAGACCTGCATCTGAAAAACAGAATATATGTATGGAATGAGAACCCCAACCCATGGGTTCCCAGTACGGTAAAAGTGCCAAATAAATACAATGCACTATAATATAAATTCACTAAGCATCCTAAAACTTCTTATCTCATCATATCTATCTTAAGTTCTCACTAATCCAAAACTTGGCAAACATCATAGGGGATTCTAATTCTAACCCAAAGCCCTTCATACTACACCACTTCCCAATCCGACTAATCCTAGAACCGAATCAAACACAAATAATGCAAACAAGTAATACACAAGTAAGGCAGGTAAGTCAATTAGCAAATAATCATGGAACATGTACAATTAGGCAAACCAAAGCAATTAGGCAACCAAACCAATTCAAGCATATGCAAATGATGCCTGTCTACCCTACTAGCCATGAACTCATGTGTCAATTAACTGCCAGAACCCGACACACCTGGTAGCTAACCCGGATATTGTCTCTCTGTTACGTATAAATATCATTAGAGGGAATACGTGCCCTGTCACCGTTAGAGGGTATCTGTGCCCTATCGCCATTAGAGGGTATCTACACCCTATCGCCATTAGAGGGTATTTGTGCCCTGTCACCATTAGAGGGTATCTGTGCCCTGTCACCATTAGAGGGTATCTGTGCCCTGTCACCAATTTACCATGAGTTGGTATCTGCGCCCTGTCGCCATTATACCATTAGAAGGTATATGCGCCCTGTCGCCCTCACAACTAGAGAGAAAGCATTACTAATATACTCACACCCAACCTTTCCATTTGTTATTCATTTACCGTATTCAATCATGAAATACATATACATTTATCCTCAGCCAAACATCAACATCCATCTCAGCCATCCGACGTAAATTCATAATTCACAATCAACCATGAATTATCATCACACACAGCCGTTCGGCGCACATCATAGATGGCACCCCACCATCCTTCCTAGCAACTCATATCATCATCATTCACCATACTCCTCATAACATCCCCTTTCTGCCTCCACAAGTACCCTCTTCCCTAGCCTACTCTCATTCACTAGGCATTTTACATCAATTTAAGATTTAGGGGATGAAATTGGGGGTTTATAAGTGTAAAATAACATTCCGGAAGGTTACGAGCTTGTTGGTAATGCAAAAGACTTGAAAACAATAGCTTTAGAAAAGGACTGGGTCACGTGCGTATGCACATAGGGGTGCGTGCGCACGCCCATAAGTATTTTAAATATGTGCGTATGCACAAAAAGCGAAATTCCTATGGTGAAGCGCGCGCACAACGTGTGCTAGCGCCACCACCAGTGCGCCATTCCCAACGTGTGCGTGCGCACAGGCTTGTGCGTATTCACAGCTAGCAATCCTTCGTTGGTTGCGCGTGCGCACAGGGCGTACTGGCGCTGCCACCAGCAGCCCTGTCTTCGCGTGTGCGTACGCACAAGGCTGTGCGTGCGCACAGGACCAAATTCTCGCTGAGTGTGTGTGCGCACAGGACTGTGCGTACGCACACAAACCAGATGTCATAAATTCTGCAGAAGTTACAAAATTTGGATTTTTGGCCCAAACATCCAACGATCATATCTCCTCCACAAAATTCAGATTTCCACCAAATTTAAACCATTTTAATGTTTATAAAATTATCTTTCCATTGATATAAAAATCATCAAATTTCAAAAACAATTGCTCAAGATATGATCCGTTGAAGTTCATCAAAATTCCAGTTTTCACCAAAACCTATAAAATCCCCTTTTTTAAAACATATACTTAGCAAACTCATTTAAAAACCAGCAAAACCCAATGTTTCAGTACTAAAAACTGCCATCCACTCATTCAATCATCAATCCATCAATTCCATCATGTTTAGCCAAACCTCAAGGTGACAAATCCCACATCATAATCATAATTCACATCTCAATCTCCAACCAATACCCAATTCATCAATCACGATACATATATATATACATACACATACCATATTTACATTTCAGGTCATGCTTATCAACACAAGCCTCAATGCTATCATCAATTCTACATATTGAACCATATCACATACAACTCTGATGAACGGATAATTTATACTCTTTTTGGAATTATTTTTAGGTAGTTTTTAGTATGTTTTAGTCACTTTTTGTTATATTTTTATTAGTTTTTATACAAAAATCACATTTCTGGACTTTACTATGAGTTTTTGTGTTTTTCAGTAATTTCAGGTATTTTTTGGCTGAAGTTGACAAACCTGAGCAAAAATCTGATTCAGAGGCTGAGAGAGGACTGCAGATGCTATTGGAAAGTAGACATCTTGGGCTTTCCAGCAATATATAATAGTCCATGCTTTGCTCGAGATTTGATGGCCCAAACTGGCGTTGAAACCAGCCAGAAACTTTCTGGCGTAAAACGCCAGGACTGGCATAATTCTTGGCGTTAATCGCCCATTTTGGCACCCAGGGTGGCGTTTAACTCCAATATGAGGCATATGCACTTGAAAGCTTGAGAGCTCAGCTCAGACACTCACCAGTGGGTCCCGAAAGTGGATTTCTGCACTTTCTGCACTTATTTACTCATTTTCTATAAACCTAAGTTACTAGTTTAGTATAAAAACTACTTTTAGATATTCATTTTACACCTTATGACATTTTTTACATTTGATATTGTATCTTCTACGGCATGAGTCTCTAAACCCCATAGGTGGGGGTGAGGAGCTCTGCTGTGTTTCAATGGATTAATGCAATTACTACTGTTTTTTATTCAATCATGCTTGATTCTATTCTAAGATACTCACTCGTATTTCAATATAGAGAATATGATGATCCGTGACACTCATCATTATCCTCAAACCTATGAACACATGCCTGACAACCACTCCCGTTCTATCTGAGCTCAACGTAGTCATTGGGCGATAGCTTGAGTATGTATCTCTTGGGTTTCTAATCCACGGACCGAGTCCGGAGGTTAGAACCTTCGTGGTAGAACCTAGAATCAATTGGCAACATTCCTGGGATCTGAAAAGTTTAAACCTTGTCTGTGGTATTCCAAGTAGGATCTGGGAAGGGATGAATGTGACGAGCTTCAAACTCACGAATGTTGGGTGCAGTGACAGCGTGCAAAAGGGTAGAGAGATCTTATTCCGACGCTAGTGAGAACCGACTGATGATTAGCCATGCGGTAACTGTACCTAGTATTTTTCATCCGAGACGAAAAATCCGACAGTTGATTAGTCGTGCAGAGACCGTGCTTGGTATTTTTCATCCGAGAGGATCATATATCTTGCCATTGAAGGAAGCCATGCATGTTTGGAGAAGAAGACAGTAGGAAAGCAGAGATTCAGACGACAGAGCATCTCCGGAACCTCAGCCTGTTTCTCATTACTGAATCACAAGTACTATTTATCTCATGTTACTTATTTTTCATAAATACAATCATTCTTATCATTAATCTCCTGACTAAGATTTACAAAATAACCACAGCTTGCTTCAAGTCGACAATCTCCGTGGGATCGACCCTTACTCCCGTAAGGTATTACTTGGACGACTCAGTGCACTTGCTGGTTAGTTGTGCGGAGTTGTGAAAAGTGTAATCACAATTTCGTGCACCAAGTTTTTGGCGCCGTTGCCGGAGATTGTTCGAGTTTGGACAATTAACGGTTTATTTTATTGCTTGGATTAGAAAAAATTTATCTTTTTGGTTTAGAGTAACTAAAATTGCGTCTTCTATTATTGTTTTTGGTTAAAATTTTAAAATCCTTGTTTTCCTTTTTCTAGATTTTTTTCGAAATTTTCTATATAAATAAATAAAAACCAATAAACTAATAATTGAGTCTTTTGTTTGAGTTAGTTTCATGTTTTAAGTTTGGTGTCAATTGCAGGTTTTTATTTTTCTTCAAATTTTTAATTATATGTTCCTTGTTCTTTCTTAATCTTCAAGTTGTTCTTATTTATTTTCCTTGTTTGATCTTTAGTTTTTCTTGTTTTGTGTCTTTCCTTGTTTTTCTTGTGCATTTTCGAATTATTAGTGTCCAAAGTATAAAAATTTTTAAGTTTGGTGTTTCTTGTGTCCTTATTTCCTTAAAAATTTTTTAAATTTGTTCTTGGTGTTCATTTTGATCTTCAAAGTGTTCTTGGTGTTCATCTTGACATTCAAAGTTTTTTTGTTTATTTTCTTTGTTTTGATCTAAAAAATTCTAAGTTTGGTGTCATTTTATTGTTTTTCTCTTTCCTCATTAAATTCAAAAATATCTTTTCTCTCTATTTTAATTGAATTTTTGAATTTTACTTTTAAAAATTCAGATTTTTATTTTAAAATTTTTTATTTTATCTGATCTTAGTTTTAAAATTTCAAAATTCAAATCTTTTTCAAAAATCAAATCTTTTTCAAAATCTTATCTTATTTCAAATTCAAATTTCAAATTTCAATTAAATTCCAAAATTCAAAATTCAAATTCCAAAAATTAAATTTAAAATTTTAAAAATCAAACCTTTTCAAAATTTAAATCTTTTTCAAATCTTTATCTTATATTGTTGACTTTTTCAAAAAATTCAAAATTCAAAATTTAATTTTCAAATTTAAAATTTAAATTTTAAAACTTTTTAATTTAAATTTCTTATCTTCTCTTACCTAACTTATCTTATCTTTTCTAATCTCAAATCTTAAAGTCAAATCTTTTTCAAATATTTTCTTTTATTTATTTATTTTCTTACAAGTATCTTTAATTTTAAGACATATTTTTTTCAAAACTTCCTAACCAATTTCTCTCTATTCATTTTTTCGAAAATCCTCACCCACATCTTTTCCAAATCTTTTTAATTAATTAATTAATTAATTTAGTTTTCAATTTTCTTTTATTTCTTTTTCTTCTAATTTTTGAACTTATATTCAACTTTTCATCTATTTTATTTTATTTTATTTTATTTTAATTTTGTTTTTTTTAAAAAGGGGGAATAAAATTTTTATTTACAATCCACATCATCTCCCTTTCTCCTTCATGGACCTAAGTGGAAAATTAACAGTCTAGAAGGACTCTGGAGTCATATGCTAACGCCACTACTGTTTTCTATGGGAGTAGTATCTGTATACCCCATCAGAGCCAGCAGTTTTGAGCTAAACCCTCAGCTCATTATCATTGTGCAGTAAAATTTCCAGTATTCTGGTCTTCCACAGGAAGAACCTACTGAGTTTCTAACACAGTTCTTACAAATTGCTGACACAGTACGTGATAAGGTAGTAGACCAGGATGTCTACAGATTGTTACTATTTCCATTTATTGTAAAAGATCAAGCTAAGAGGTGGCTAAATAACCAACCCACAGCAAGCATAAGAACATGAAAACAGTTATCAGACAAATTCCTGAATTAATATTTCCCTCCAGAAAGGATGACACAGCTAAGGTTGGATATCCAAGGCTTTAAACAAGAGGATAATGAATCTCTTTATAATAAATGGGAGAGGTACAGAGAGATGCTAAGAAAATGCCCCTCTGAAATGTTTTCAGAATGGGTGCAGTTAGACATCTTCTACTATGGGCTTACAGAAAAGGCCCAGATGTTTCTAGACCACTCAGCTGGTGGATCTATACATATGAGAAAGATAATTGAAGAGGCTCAAGAGCTCATTGATATAGTTGCCAAAAATCAGCACCTGTACTCAAGTGGTGAGACCTCCATGAAAGAAGAGGCTGAGGTAGCATCCACTGAACTTAGTCCTCCATAACAAATTGCTGAACTCAATCAGCAACTATTTTCTGTAACAAAACAGTTAGCAGAATTTAAAGAGATGCTACAAGAAACCAAAGATGCTAACAAGAATATGAAAAAACAATTGAATCAGACAAGACAGCAGTTATCTAAATAGATAACAGAAGAATGCCAAGCTGTTCATTTAAAAAGTGGAAAGACATTGAATGTCTCAACTCAAAGCAGCAGGAAGCCAAGAAAGGAACATCTGACAGAGGATGACCAAACCACTGCCCAAAATCCCACTAAGGACAATAAGAGCCCAGAGAGGATTGATTCTGGTATTCAAACGCCAGAAAAGGGTCAGAAGTTGGCGTTAAACGCCCAATGGATGGCCAATTCTGGCATTCAAATGCCAGAAAAGGGCGGCAATCTGGCGTTAAATGCCCAAAAAAGCACCCAATTCTGGCATTCAAACGCCAATGGGGGATCAGACACCTACAAGTGCTGATAACAACCCCCTTAGGCAGGCTTGTCCAACCACTTCTGTAGGAAATAAAGCTGCAGCAACTAAGGTTGAAGAATATAAGGCCAAGATGCCTTATCCTCAGAAACTCCGCCAAGAAGAATAGAATAAAGAATTTGCCGGTTTTGTAGACTATCTCAGGACTTTTGAAATAAAAATTCTGTTTGCAGAGGCACTTGAGAAAATACCCTCTTATGCTAAGTTCATGAAAGAGATCTTAAGTCGTAAGAAGGATTGGAGAGAAACTGAAAAAGTTTTCCTCACTGAAGAATGCAGTGCAGTAATTCTAAAAAGCTTACCAGAGAGGCTTAAAGATCCCGAAAGCTTTATGATACCATGCACATTAGAGGGTGCTTGTACCAAGACAGCTCTATGTGATCTTGCGGCAAGTATCAACCTAATACCTGCATCCACTATCAAAAAGCTTAGTTTGACTGATGAGGTTAAAGCAACATGGATATGCCTCCAACTTGCTGATGGCTCCATTAAGATTCCATCAGGCGTAATTGAGGACATGATTGTCAAGGTTGGGCCATTTGCCTTTCCCGCTGACTTTGTAGTGCTGGAAATGGAGGAGCACAAGAGTGCAAACCTCATTCTAGGAAGACCTTTCCTAGCAATTGGACGAACCCTCATTGACGTCCAAAAAGGAAAGATAACCCTGAGAGTCAATGAGGATGAGTTTAAGTTGAATGCTGTCAAAGCTATGCAGCATCCAGACACATCAAAAGACTGCATGAGCACTGATATTATTGACTCCCTGGTGGAAGAGGTCAATATGATTGAGAGTCTCGAATCAGAGCTAGAGGACATTTTTAAAGATGTTCAGCCTGATCTGGAGGAACCAGAAAAAATAGAAGAACCTCTGAAAACTCCTCAGGAAGAGGAGAAGCCTCCTAAACCCGAGCTCAAACCACTACCACCATCCATAAAATATGCATTTCTGGGAGAAGATGACACTTTTCCTGTGATCATAAGCTTTGCTTTAAAGCCACAGGAAGAGGAAACACTAATTCAGGTGCTAAGGACACACAAGACACCTCTTGAGTGGTCCATAAGTGATCTTAAGGGCATTAGCTCAGCTAGATGCATGCACAAGATCCTATTGGAGGATGATTCTAAGCCAGTGGTTCAACTACAGAGGCGGATGAATCTAGCCATGAAGGAGGTGGTGCAAAAAGAGGTTACTAAGTTACTAGAGGCTAGAATTATTTATTCTATTTCTGATAGCCCCTGGGTGAGCCCTGTTCAAGTTGTCCCCAAGAAGGGAGGCATGACAGTGGTTCAAAATGAAAAGAATGAACTGGTTCCTACAAGAACAGTTATAGGGTGGCGTATGTGTATTGATTACAGAAGACTCAATACAGCCACCAGAAAGGATCATTTTCCTTTACCATTCATAGACCAGATGCTAGAGAGACTAGCATGTCATGAATACTACTACTTTTTGGATGGCTATTCAGGTTACAACCAAATTGTAGTAGATCCTCAGGACCAAGAGAAAACAGCATTCACATGTCCTTCTGGAGTATTTGCCTACAGAAGGATGCCATTCAGTCTGTGTAATACACCTGTAATCTTTCAGAGGTGCATGCTCTCTATCTTCTCTGATATGGTAGAGAAATTTCTGGAAGTCTTCATGGATGACTTCTCAGTATTTGGAGACTCATTCAGTTCCTGTCTTGACCATCTAGCACTTGTTCTGAAAAGGTGCCAAGAGACTAACTTGGTTTTAAACTGGGAGAAATGTCACTTCATGGTGACTGAAGGAATTGTCCTTGGGCACAAAATTTCAAACAAGGGAATAATGGTGGATCAAGCTAAGGTAGAGGTAACTGGAAAATTACTACTACCTACCAACGTTAAGGCAATCAGAAGCTTTCTGGGGCATGCAGGATTCTATAGGAGGTTCATAAAGGATTTTTCAAAAATTGCAAAACCTCTGAGCAATCTGCTAGCTGATGACATGCCATTTATCTTTGACACAGAGTGTCTGCAGGCGTTTGAGATTCTAAAAGCTAAGCTGGTCACAGCACCAGTCATTTCTACACCAGACTGGACATTACCATTTGAACTAATGTGTGATGCCAGTGACCATGCCATTGGTGCAGTATTGGGACAGAGGCATGACAAGCTTCTGCATGTCATTTATTATGCTAGCCATGGTTTAAATGACGCGCAGAAGAATTACACAACACAGAAAAAGAGTTGCTTGCAGTGGTTTATGCCATTGACAAGTTCAGATCTTATTTAGTAGGATCAAAAGTGATTGTGTACACTGACCATGTTGCTTTACAATATCTCCTCACAAAGTAGGATTCAAAACCCAGACTCATAAGATGGGTGTTGCTTCTGCAAGAGTTTGATATAGAAATAAGAGATAGAAAAGGGACAGAGAACCAAGTAGCAGATCACCTGTCCCGGATAGAACCAGTAGCAGGGGCATCCCTCCCTCCTACTGAGATCTCTAAAACCTTTCTGGATGAGCAACTCTTTGCCATTCAGGAATTACCATGGTTTGCAGACATTGCAAACTATAAAGCTGTGAGATTCATACCCAAAGAGTACAGAAAGCAATAAATGAAAAAATTGATTTCTGATGCAAAGTACTACTTGTGGGATGAACCATATCTCTTTAAGAGGTGTGCAGACGGAGTAATCCGTAGATGTGTGCCTAGAGAAGAGGCATAGAAGATCCTATGGCATTGTCATGGATCACAATATGGATGACATTTCGGAGGTGAGCGAACAGCCACAAAAGTTCTCCAATGTGGCTTCTACTGGCCTAGTCTCTATAGAGACTCCCGAGAGTTTGTACGTAACTGTGACAGTTGCCAGAGAGTTGGTAATTTGCCTCACGGTTATGCCATGCCTCAGCAAGGAATCTTAGAGAGTGAGTTGTTTGATGTATGGGGTATTGACTTCATGGGGCCTTTCCCACCATTATATTCAAATACTTATATTCTGGTGGCAGTAGACTATGTATCTAAATGGGTAGAGGCAATTGCAACACCCACTAATGATACTAAGACAGTGATGAAGTTCCTCCAGAAGCATATTTTCAGCAGGTTCGGTGTCCCTAGGATACTGCTCAGTGATGGAGGCACTCATTTCTGCAACAAACAGCTTGACTCTGCTCTGGTCCGATATGGAATTAACCATAAAGTGGCAACTCCATATCATCCACAGATAAATGGGTAGGCTGAAGTCTCAAATAGAGAACTAAAACGGATCCTGGAACGGACAGTAAGTACCCGTAGAAAGGATTGGGCAAGAAGTCTGGATGATGCTCTGTAGGCATACAAAACCGCATTCAAGACTCCTATAGGGACCTCTCTATACCAGCTTGTGTATGGAAAAGCTTGTCATTTGCCAGTGGAACTGGAACACAAGGCCTACTGGGCAACCAGGTTCCTGAACCTTGATGCTAAAGTAGCTGGAGAGAAAAGATTACTCCAGTTGAATGAGCTAGAGGAATTTAGACTCATATGGATATGTAGAGCTTCAGGATATTGACTCTGACAAAAAGTTCATTGTTAATGGACAGAGAGTCAAGCATTATCTTGAAGGCAATGTTGAGCAAGAGTGCTCAAAACTGAGACTAAATTAAAAGCTCAGTAAAAGTCCAGCTAAAGATAGTAAAGAAGCGCTTATTGGGAGGCAACCCAATCTTATTTATCTATGTTAATTACTTTTTCATTTCATTTTCCATTGTTAGTTTATATTTTCTTTAGGTTGATGATCATGTGGAGTCACAATAACAGCTGCAGAATTTAAGTGGAATCAAAAAGAGCATCAAAAACAGCACACCCTGGAGGACAGGCTTACTGGCGTTTAAACGCCAGTAAGGATAGCAAAATGGGCGTTTAACACCCATGCAGGCAGCATTCTGGGCGTTCAGAAAAACGCCCAGTAAAGAAGGATTCTTGGGGTTTAACGCCAGCCAGGGTATTTGACTGGGCGTTAAACGCCCAAAGAGGCAGTCAAATGGGCGTTAAACGCCAGAATGGATAACATTCTGGGCGTTTAACGCCAGGATGACACGAGGGAGGTAATTTTGTTTCCAATTCGATTTTTTTTTATTTTTCATGTTTTAATTCATAATTTTTTTTGCATCAAACATATTTTAAACATTCATCTTTCAATTTCTATTTTCAAAAAAAAATATTAATAATCTTTCCAATTCTTTTTAATTCTTTTCCAATTATTTTCAAACCCTTCCAAGACGCTTTCAAAACTTACATATCTTTTCAAATACTTTTCAACTCTTTTTAATTCTTCTTGCATACAATAATAAGTTTTCAAAATTATTTGCATATTCTTCTTCTACTTTCTTCTATCATATTTTGCTCGAGGACGAGCAAACCTTTTAAGTTTGGTGTGGAAAAGCTCAACTGTTTGCTTTCTATAACCATTAATGGCACCTAAAGCCGAAGAAACCTCTAGGAAGAGGAGCAACAAAGGCAAGGAAGAGACATAGAGGAGCTCAAGCACTCTATAGGATATAAAAATAATTCTTTTATTTTATCACAAAATTTTGTTTCTATTTTTATGTTGTACTGTATTATAAATGTTGTTATTATTTTAAAATTATTCTTTATTTAAAAATTAAGTTGAAATTGTTATATTTTTTATTGTTTATAGTAATATAAAAATGTATATTATGATGGACTATTGTTAAGAATGTAAAAGAAAACGGTGAAAAAAATATGTTATAAATTTATTTTTTTTATATATATATTTAAATTATAATTAAATTTTCACCTTTTTATTTTACTATTAAAAAAACATTAAAGTTAGACGGACTAATTCATCAACTATCAAAATATCATAAAATAAGATGGACTTATGTTTGTGTCTTTATTACATGATCATTAGTGTCTAGTGTCTATGTCTTAAAGCTATGAATGTCCTATGAATCTTTCACCTTTCTTAAATGAAAAAATGTTTTCTGAAAAAGAAGAAGAAGTACATGAATTTCGAATTTTATCTTGAAAATAATCTAATTATTTTGATGTGGTGGCATACTTTTTGTTTTCTAAATGAATGCTTGAACAGTGCATATTTTTTATATTGTTGTTTATGAATGTTAAAATTGTTGGCTCTTGAAAGAATAAAGAAAAAGGAAAAATGTTATTGATAATCTGAAAAATCATAAAATTGATTCTTGAAGCATGAAAAAGCAGTGAAAAACAAAAGCTTGCGAAAAAAATGGTGAAAAAAAATAAAGAAAAAGAAAAAGCAAGCAGAAAAAGGCAATAACCCTTTAAACTAAAAGGCAAGGGTAAAAAGGATCCAAGGCTTTGAGCATTAATGGATAGTAGGGCCCAAAGGAATAAAATCCTGGCCTAAGCGGCTAAATCAAGCTGTCCCTAACCATGTGCTTGTGGCGTGAAGGTGTCAAGTGAAAAGCTTGAGACTGAGCGGTTAAAGTCATGATCCAAAGCAAAAAAGAGTGTGCTTAAGAGCTCTGGGCACCTCTAACTGGGGACTCTAGCAAAGCTAAGTCACAATCTGAAATGGTTCACCCAGTTATGTGTCTGTGGCATTTATGTACCCGGTGGTAATACTGGAAAACAAAATGCTTAAGGTCACGGCCAAGACTCATAAAGTAGCTGTGTTCAAGAAACAACATACTGAACTTGGAGAATCAATAACACTATCTGAATTCTGAGTTCCTATGGATGCCAATCATTCTGAACTTCAAAGGATAAAGTGAGATGCCAAAATTGTGCAGAAGCAAAAAGCTACTAGTCCCGCTCATCTAATTAGAACTGAGCTTCATTGATATTTGAAATTTATTGTATTTTCTCTTCTTTTTATCCTATTTTGATTTTAGTTGCTTGGGGACAAGCAACGATTTAAGTTTGGTGTTGTGATGAGCGGATAATTTATACCCTTTTTGGCATTGTTTTTAGGTAGTTTTTAGTATGTTTTAGTCACTTTTTATTATATTTTTATTAGTTTTTATACAAAAATCATATTTCTGGACTTTACTATGAGTTTGTGTGTTTTTCAGTAATTTCAGGTATTTTCTGGCTGAAATTGAGGGACCTGAGCAAAAATCTGATTCAGAGGCTGAGAAAGCACTGTAGATGCTGTTGGATTCTGACCTTCCTGTACTCGAAGTGGATTTTCTGGAGCTGCAGAATCCCAATTTCCACGCTCTTAATTCCGTTAAAAAGTAGACATTTTGGGCTTTCCATCAATATATAATAGTTTATACTTTACTCAAGATTTAATGGCCTAAACTGGCGTTGAAAGCCAGCTAAAAACTTTCTGGCGTAAAACGCTAGAACTGGCATAATTCTTGGCGTTAAACGCCCATTTTGGCACCCAGGGTGGCGTTTAACTCCAATATGAGGCATATGCACGTAAAAGCTTGAGAGCTCAGCCCAGACACTCACCAACTGGGTCCCAGAAGTGGATTTCTGCACTTTCTGCACTTAGTTACTCAGTTTCTGTAAACCTAAGTTACTAGTTTAGTATAAAAACTACTTTTAGAGATTCAGTTTACACCTTATGACATTTTTTACATTTGATATTGTATCTTCTACGACATGAGTCTCTAAACCCCATAGGTGGGGTGAGGAGCTCTGCTGTGTTTCAATGGATTAATGCAATTACTACTGTTTTCTATTCAATCACGCTTGATTCTATTCTAAGATACTCACTCGTACTTCAGTATAGAGAATATGATGATCCGTGACACTCATCATTATCCTCAAACCTATGAAGACGTGCCTGACAACCACTCCCGTTCTATCTGAGCTCAACGTAGTCATTTGGCAACAGCTTGAGTGCGTATCTCTTGGGTTTCTAATCCACGGACCGAGTCCAGAGGTTAGAACCTTTGTGGTAGAGGCTAGAATCAATTGGCAGCATTCCTGGGATCCGGAAAGTCTAAACTTTGTTTGTGGTATTCCGAGTAGGATCTGGGAAGGGATGACTGTGACAAGCTTCAAACTCACGAATGTTGGGCGCAGTGACAGTGTGCAAAAGGGTAGAGAGATCCTATTCCGACGCTAGTGGGAACCGACAGATGATTAGCCGTGCGGTAACTGTACCTGGTATTTTTCATCGGAAAAGAGAAATCCGACAGTTGATTAGCCGTGCAGAGACCGTGCCTGGTTTTTTCATCCGAGAGGATCATACAGCTTGCCATTGAAGGAAGCCATGCGTGTTTGGAGAAGAAGACAGTAGGAAAGCAGAGATTCAGACGACAGAGCATCTCCGGAACCTTAGCCTATTTCTCATTACTGAATCACAAGTACTACTTATCTCATGTTACTTATTTTTCATAAATACAAGCATTCTTATCATTAGTTTCCTGACTAAGATTTAAAAAATAACCATAGCTTGCTTCAAGCCGACAATCTTCGTGGGATCGACCCTTACTCACGTAAGGTATTACTTGGACGACCCAGTGCACTTGTTGGTTAGTTGTGCGGAGTTGTGAAAAGTGTAATCACAATTTCGTGCACCAAACTCTCACATATTAAACTAACGCTTATGATCAATCACAATCATCCAACCACCATATATATATATATATATATTCACCAATCAACATCACAAATCAACTACATACTCCACCAACAAGAACATCACCCCAAATTCCCAATTTCCCACTATCTTGAACCTCAACTCAATAATTCATTTCAAACAACATCCAATCTTTCAAGTTCAATAATCAACAAAACATCATGTTTAAACACTCATATATTACTATCATTCATTCAATCACCAATCATCAACCATATACTTACCGTTCTTACCTTTTTCTGGCCTCCGGCCCAAATCTACGGCATCCGGCCCAATATTTCATTAAATTAATATACATAAACTTATCACCATATAATTCACATTCCACTACCAATTTCAATCAACACAACAGTAATGCACAATTCCACAATCCTTATCCAATATCAATATCATCTACTACACAAATAATACCAATCAATCATACCATTCAAGCTTAATCCTAGGGGAACCTAAACTAGGACTTCACATCATATCACACGGTACTTAAATGAAACTTAAATCATACCTTAGCCGATTCCTCTTAAAACCCATAGATACCTCGATGTTAATGTCCCTCAAGAATCCACAACCCAAAGCCTCTTCAAACTGGATTTCTGCCACCAAGGTCCCACAATTAAGCTCCCAACCTCATCAATGTTCTTCAACTCAACAACAGTCAATCTATTCCCACAATATATCACTATAATCAACATCCAAGCTTACTAACCTAAATATCAACAAGGGCTTGATATTTTTACCTTCACCCATAGATCCTTGAACATTACCCACAAGAAATCAAGGCTAGTAAACTCCTAAAACATGGAGCTAGGCAAACGCGAGTTGCTTACAATTTTGTTTGGATGGAATTGAAGAGCTTGACGAGCCCGACGTGTGGCCACAAATGGCTCGTCAATTGGAGCTCCGGATCAAAAGATATGGGGGATTGAACTCTCTTGTTTAATGAGGCTTGGCTGCGCCTTGGGCCCAACTTGGGTCCGGTTGGCCCGGTTTGGTCCGTTCGGCCCAATCTTGGGCCGATTTCTTTAAAATTGGTGTTAAAATTCTCGTTTTGATTTCCTCTATCATATTAAACTAGAAAATTAGCATTTATAATTTTCTAGAATAATTTCTAATTTGTGGGTTAATTATATATTAATTAACCGGGTTTTACATTCTACCCACCTAACAGAGATTTTTGCCCTCGAAAATTTGCTCTCAAATCTTCATACACGCCACCTCAGGTTCAACAGACCCCTTACCATTCATTTTGCCATTCTATAATGTCAATTCAAATACTAGTTCACATTCTACACTCTCATGTACAAGATCATAAACTTAACCAAATTCAAACCTAAGCTGTACCCGTCTGTTTCATTCTTAGCCTCGTCTAACCCTTTCTCAATGACTACAAACTTCCTTACCCTTCAAGGGTTCCATCTAAATCAAATCAATCTCAAATCCTTCTCAGTTATCTCAAACACCAAACAATTGCTCAAATTCTTAGTCTAAGTAATTCCATTATAACCTAAACCACAAACACTTTTCGTTCTTCTATTCTACGCCGATCCCTCAAGACAACCTCATATCCCAAGACTCCTTTTTCACGTCTCTGCAACTTTAGAGCCACCAAAAATCACTGCGCTTCCGTAGCGTCACTCTGATTATAAACCACCGAGAACCCAATCATGCATTCGCGCTAGATCCCCTTATCGGATCATAAAACCTAGGCCCACTTCTAAGTCTTCTCATCCTGACCGAAACAGAGCTTATGCTCGTCGTAAGACTTAATTACAACCTCTTAAAAATCCTTGACATCTATACTCACATTACCTAATCTTCCAAAATCTATAATATCCATTGTCCAACAATTAGTCATTTTCCAATTCCTACGCAAGTGTTTAATTTCACAAACTTTCATTCTAATTCAAATCCAAACCATGCCAATGACAATTACGAGCCCCTTGCACTCTAAATCATCAGGTTCCAAATCAATTCAAACCTAATTAAACAAATTTTCCAATCAACCATTCACTTCCAAGCATTCCACTCAACAATTCAAAATCAACACACAAATCTCACATATATTACTGCCACGATTTCTATCACGGTGTTCCCTCACCGATTCGTTCTTGGGAGTTCTTCCTCGATTACCTCACTCATGTCCATGAGACGCCATTCGGGTCTTATCCACACTAAACAAGTGATACCAAAGTGATCAGTCTCAATATCTCAAGTTAAGTACTTCGAATTACCAAAGGTACACTCACGAACTTCTTGCTAGACGTATCAACTAGATACCCTAACTAGCACAGGCACAGACTCAGAGTATGTATTGAAGCATAAGCAGTCCATCCCTCAGGCTCACGAGGACGAACTGCTCTGATACCATAATGTAACACCCTAAAATACAGATCCATATGCTCGAGTCATAAGTCAAAGATATTAAGGTGGTACGACTCTCACGATGGATTTTTAATACATAAATATAGGTATAATTGGAAGAATTATTAATCGAGAAGCCTGAAAAGAGTGAAAATAAAATTATCATTGGTCGTAACACTCACGTATCGAAGCAACGGATGAGATAACTAAGGCATATAAGGAAGAAGTAGAATAGATATAAATATAAGTATACTAGACACTAGTCGCGAGCCGCGAAGTTTAGGTCGACCAGGGTCACAGAGTTAAGACAGTCGACAACAAAAATCCCTATCTCTCCCAAAATACATCACATCCTCTATAGGCAAGTTTCAAAACAAATAATATATATATATATATATATACATCGAGAGCAGTTTTCCCAAAATAAAAGGAGAGATACTAAAACAAAGGTAATTAAGGAATCCAGTAAACTTCGCTGATTCCCAGATGGACCACTACTCCCTGCTG
This sequence comes from Arachis hypogaea, assembly GCF_003086295.3. Classification (NCBI taxonomy): domain Eukaryota; kingdom Viridiplantae; phylum Streptophyta; class Magnoliopsida; order Fabales; family Fabaceae; genus Arachis; species Arachis hypogaea. Next base: position 82,346,992 of record NC_092046.1, on the reverse strand, counting down.
GGCACCAAGACCCGCATCTGAAAAATAGAATATATGCACGGAATGAGAACCCCAACCCATGGGTTTCCAGTACGGTAAAAGTGCCAAATAAATACAATGCACTATAATATAAATTCACTAAGCATCCTAAAACTTCTTATCTCATCATATCCATCTTAAGTTCTTACTAATCCAAAACTTGGCAAACGTCATAGGGGATTCTAATTCTAACCCAAAGCCCTTCATACTACTGATGACAAGTCATCTTATGATAGTTTTACAAGAATTTTTCATTAGTTTCATTAGGTTTTATGCACTTTCTTGCACAATAAGTAAGTAATTCGAGTGGATTTTCATGATCATCTTGAATCAATCAACCATCATTTATTTTACACAAAATCATAGGGTTTATGCTAGAATTAATTGATTTTATGAATGATGCAAAGACCTTATGAATTTGGTGATACTTTCATTGTTTGTTTGGTTGCTTATAGGTGAAGAAATGAAGAAAAGGGGAGGCCAATCAAGGGAGCGCTAAGCAACGTTCAAAGAGGGAACTTGGAGTTCACTAATGCAACGCATCAAGGGGCCACACTCAGCAACGATTTTAGGCCAGCGTTCACTTTGGATGTGAATGTAGCGTTCACTTTGTGAACGTTTTCGGGCTTCCCAGCTTTAGAGGCAAGCTTATGCCAAATGCACCAAAGAAGTAAAGTGTAGCGTTCAAACTTTGAACGTGGTGTTCACTTTGTGAACTTTTTTGTGACTTTCACAACTTTGGAGGCCATCCGCACACTAGGGGCATTCAAAGTTTGAAGGTAGCGCTCAACCAAGTGAGTGCTAGAAGAAGCGCTCAACCAAGGAAGCACACAAGGAGCACGTTCAACAAGTGAACGCGACGTTCACTAAGTGAACGCTAGGGAAGCAACATGCGCACCCAAGGGAGCAAAAATTGAGCACGTGACGAGGCATGCATGGCTAATGAACGCAGCGTTCATTGAGTAAACTGAACGCTCCACTGGGAAGGAGTCAAATGTACCCTGACCCATGCCACGAAGTGCCCTTTTTTTGGATCCATTTCTTCACAAATCCAAAGGCCATTCCAAGTGCTTAGTGACCAAAATAGAAAGTGTATAAATAGGAGCAATTTTGATTTGAGAAAGGGGGGCTGGACTTCATTTTTTTGTTTTTAGTTTTACTTTTGGTTCTCTTTTAATTTTCTTTTGAATTTGGGGATTGAGATTAGATCTGAGTTTACTTTCGGTATTCTTTTTCTTTCTTCGGCAAATTCAACTCTCTACTTTTTGTTTTTGAACTCTGATTGAAGAATTCTCTGAAGTTCTTCATCTTGGAGTTCCAATTCTTTTCTGTTTTCTGAATTTATGAATTAAAGATTGGATCTCAATTGTTTCTTTCTGATTTTTATTATTCTGTAAATTTTCATTTCTGTTTTAGTTCTTCTGCAATTCTCTTCATCTCATAGTTCTCTGATTTACTTCAATTTACATTTTCCAGTTTAATTCTGAATTCCAGTACCCAAATCCCTTTATCCTTTAAGCAATTTAAGTTTCTTGGACTTTAAGCTTCAGTCATTTACTTTTCTTGCAATTTAAGTTTCAGCTCTTTTAATTTCTTGCACTTTAAGTTTCTGCAATTTACCTCTTCTGCACTTTATTTTTCTGCCCAATTTACTTTCTGCACTTAAATTTTCTGCAATTTACTTCTGCAAATCAAGTTTCACTCAAATCACTTAATTGGGGACTCTAGGAAAGCTGAGTCACAATCTGAAAAGGTTCAGCCAGTTATGTGTCTGTGGCATTTATGTATCCGGTGGTAATACTGGAAAACAAAGTGCTTAGGGCCACAGCCAAGACTCATAAAGTAGCTGTGTTCAAGAATCAACATACTGAACTAGGAGAATCAACAACACTACCTGAATTCTGAGTTCCTATAGATGCCAATCATTCTGAACTTCAATGAATAAAGTGAGATGCCAAAACTATTCAAGAGGCAAAAAGCTACTAGTCCCGCTCATCTGATTGGAGCTAAGTTTCATTGATATTTTGGAATTTATAGTATATTCTCTTCTTTTTATCCTATTTGATTTTCAGTTGCTTGGGGACAAGCAACAATTTAAGTTTAGTGTTGTGATGAGCGGATAATTTATACGCTTTTTGGCATTGTTTTTACATAGTTTTTAGTATGATTTAGTTAGTTTTTAGTATACTTTTATTAGGTTTTAATTAAAAATCACATTTTTGGACTTTACTATGAGTTTGTGTGTTTTTATGTGATTTCAGGTACTTTCTGGCTGAAATTGAGGGACCTGAGTAAAAATCTGATTCAGAGGCTGAAGAAGGACTGCAGATGTTGTTGGATTCTGACCTCCTTGCACTCAAAGTGGATTTTCTGGAGCTACAGAAGTCCAAATGGCGCTCTCTCAATTGCGTTAGAAGGTAGACATCCAGGGCTTTCCAGCAATATATAATAGTCCATACTTTGCTCGAAGATAAATGATGCAAACTGGCGTTCAACGCCAGTTCTCTGCCATATTCTGGTGTTAAACGCCAGAAACAGGTTACAAGTTGGAGTTAAACGCCCAAAACAGGTTACAACCTGACGTTTAACTCCAGAAACAGCCTAGGCACGTGTAAAGCTCAAGTCTCAGCCCCAGCACACACCAAGTGGGCCCCAGAAGTGGATTTCTGCACTATCTATCGTAGTTAACTCATTTTCTGTAAACCTAAGTTACTAGTTTAGTATTTAAACAACTTTTAGAGATTTATTTTGTATCTCATGACATTTTAGATCTGAACTTTGTACTCTTTGATGGTATGAGTCTCTAAACTCCATTGTTGGGGGTGAGGAGCTCTGCTGTGTCTCGATGAATTAATGCAATTATTTCTGTTTTCTATTCAAACACGCTTGTTTCTATCTAAGATGTTCATTCACACTTCAATATGATGGATGTGATGATCCGTGACATTCATCACCATTCTCAACCTATGAACGCGTGACTGACAACCACCTCCGTTCTACCTTCGATTGAATGAGTATCTCTTGGATTCCTTAATCAGAATCTTTGTGGTATAAGCTAGAATCCATTGGCAGCATTCTTGAGAATCCGGAAAGTCTAAACCTTGTCTATGGTATTCCGAGTAGGATTCAGGGATTGAATGACTGTGACGAGCTTCAGACTCACAAGGGTTGGGCGTAGTGACAGATGCAAAAGGATCAATGGATCCTATTCCAGCATGAGTGAGAACCGACAGATGATTAGCCGTGCGGTGACAGCGCACCTGGACCATTTTCACTGAGAGGACGGATGGTAGCCATTGACAACGGTGATCCACCAACACACAGCTTACCATAGGAGGAACCTTGCGTGCGTGAAGAAGAAGACAGGGGGAAAGCAGAGATTCAGAAGACAAAGCATCTCCAAAACTCCAACATATTCTCCATTACTGCATAATAAGTATTATTTAATCCATGCTCTCTTGTTCATTTGCAAGTCAACTGATAATTATAATTGATATCCTGAATAAGAGTTACAAGATAACCATAGCTTGCTTCAAGCCAACAATCTCTGTGGGATCGACCCTTACTCACGTAAGGTATTACTTGGATGACCCAGTGCACTTGCTGGTTAGTGGTACGAATTGTGAAAAGTGTGAATTACAATTTCGTGCACCACTAACTACCCAAGAATTTCCACTAAATGTCGGACATTATGACTCTAGTACCCTAGAAACTCAAATCCCAAGCCAAGGTGTGAAAATATACTCAAAACTCATAATTGGCATTTTCACAAACACCTTGTGTGCATAAAAGTAAAACATGGAAAATTGTAAGGGAAAATGGAAAACTATAACTAACCATTCACAAAATCAAATATAAACAAGCAATCAAACATAAAGAGAGCATAAAGCATTAAATTCATCAATCAAAACTTCAAGAAACTCAAAATTGCAATTATGAACAAGTAACTTGAACCAAAAGGAAATGAAAGTAAAAGTGCTATAATTAAAGAAGAAATTGAGAGTACTTACAATCAAAGAAGTAAAATCCAAAATCAAACTTGCTATAAAATGCTACATGAAGATGGAAATGAAACCCTAAGAGAGCAATTCTGCTCTACTTCTACTCCTACTCCTATGGAAGCTTCCTAAGCTGATTCTACCTAATGAAAACCTAATACTACATAATGTGTTGATATCCCCTTCATATAGCACTTCAATTCATCATTGGAGCTTCCAAAATTGGGCCAAAAGCCCTCAGAAATCGCGCATCACGTGTTTCATTAATGAAACCACGTGTAGGGTCCTGTGCGTACGCACAGATGTGCGCGTATGCACACTTTGCTGAAAGTCCTCCTGTGTGTATGCACAGGTGCTTGTTTGCACGCACACATGCAAATTTCCTCTTGTGCGCACGCACGCTAGCTTGTGCGTATGCACACTTGTCTGTGTGTGCTTTTCCTTGTTTTCTTCATGTTTTCTCACTTGTACATGCTTTCTTCTACTTTTGGCTATCCATTCTTGCCTCTAAAGCCTTAAATCAATCAACGAACATGTCATGGCATCAAATGGAATAAAAGTGGAATTAAATTGCTCATTTCAAGCACAAAATTGCATGTTTTCACATTTAGTATCAAAGTGGGGACAAAACACAAAAGCATGCTATTTTGGTGCTTAAGTGTGAGTTCATGTACTAGAATCCATTCAAATTGAGTCAAAATATATCATTAAATATGGACTCATCAGAGACGTATATTCAAGCTGGTGGTTCATCATTGTCCGATAAAAGACGCACTCTGAATCCATGTAGAATGTGATAACCTTATGCCAGTTCAACGCATTCATATTGATGAAGAACGAATCATCTTAGAATTAATCAAACACGGATCGAGAGAAACAATAACACTTTAATTACTTCATAGGACTCAGCAGGGCTCCTCCCCTCAACCTAGGAGGTTTAGAAACTCATGCTGATGGTAAAACGTGTATGATGGTAAAAGTGATGTAAAAGTTGTTCGAATAACATGAATAAAATCCCTTAAATACTAAACAATGACTAGTAAGGGTAAAACAGTCTTTTTAGTGCTAAATCCACTTCTGGGGCCCACTTAGTGAGTGTTTCGGCTGAGCTTTGATGAGATCCACGTGCTGTGAGGTCTCTGGGGCATGGAATGTCTGCTGGGGGGTTCTCTCTGGGCGTTTGGATGCTAGGCTTTACTCTTTGGGCGCTGGATGCCCGAAAGGGGGCAAAAAGCTGGAGTTGGACGCCAGTTTTGGGCCTTCTAGTCCGAAAGAAAGCATAAACTGTTATATATTGCTGGAAAGCTCTGAAAGTCAGCTTTCTATATTCATTGAGAGCGCTCCATTTGGACTTCTTTAGTTCCAGAAAAGCCCTTCTGAGTGCAAGGAGGTCGGATCTGGACAACATCTGCAGTGCTTTCTCTGTCTCTGAATCAGACTTTTGCTCTAGCTCCTCAATTTCAGCCAGAAATTACCTGAAATTGCATAAAGACACACAAACTCAAAGTAGAATCCAAAAATGTGAATTTAACACTAAAACCTATGAAAACTTTAAAAAAACTAAACAAAAGATGCTAAAAACTATATGAAAATGATGCCAAAAAGCGTATAAAATATCCGTTCATCACAACACCAAACTTAAACTATTGCTTATCCCCAAGCAACTAAAAATAAAATAGGATAAAAAGAAGAGTAAGATACAATAAATCTCAGAGTTTCCAATGAAGCTCAGTTTCAATTAGATGAAGGGGACTTAGTAGCTTTTTGCTTTTGAATAGTGTTGGCATCTCACTATCCATTGATACTCAGAAGTGTTGGCCTCTTTTGGAACTTAGAATCCAGATGATATTATTGACTCTCCTAGTTCAGTTCTTTTTTATTCTTGAACGCAGCTTTTAGAGTTTTGGCCGTGACCTTAATCACTTTGTTTTCCAGTATTACCACTGGATACATAAATGCCACAGACACTTTAACTGGGTGAACCCTTTCGGATTGTGACTCAGCTTTGCTAGAGTCCCTAGATAGAGGTGTCCAGAGTTCTTAAGCACACTCTTTTTGCTTTGGATCACGACTTTAACCGCTCAGTCTCAAGCTTCTCACTTGACACCTTCATGCCACAAGCACATGGTTAGGGACAACTTGGTTGAGCCGCTTAAGCCAGGATTTTATTCCTTGTAGGCCCTCCTAACCATTGATGCTTAAAGCCTTGGATCCTTTTACCATTGCCTTTAGGCTTAAAGGGTTACTGGCTTTTTGCTCTTACCTTTGGGTTTAAAGAACTATTGGCTTTTTCTCTTTTTTCTTTTTTTTCTATTTATTTTTTTCGCCACTTTTTTTTTTGAATGAAAGCTTTTTCTTTTTTTTCATTTTACTGCTTTTTCTTGCTTCAAGAATCAATTTTTGGATTTTTCAGATTACCAATAATACTTTTCCTTTTTCATCATTCTTTCAAGAGCCAACATTCTAAAATTCCAACTTCAAATATTCACTGTTTATTCATACATTCAGAAAACAAAAGCAATGCCACCACATCAAAATAATTGAACTACTCTTATTATGAACTTGAAATCCATGTATCTCTCAATTCTTTTCAAATAAAATTTTTTTTACGCAAGGTGAGAGATATATGGAATATTTTACAACTTTAAAACATCAATGCAAATGATCATGCAACAAGAACAAAAGAACAGATAAAACATAACATAAAACAGAAAAATACAACAAAAAAAGAGATAAAGAGAACGAATCCACCTTTAATGGTGGCGGCTAGTGCTCCTCCTTGAGGATCCAATGTGGTGCTTGATCTCTTCAATATCACTCCTTTGCCTTTGTTGTTCTTCCCTCGTAGCCCTTTGTTCTTCCCTTATGGCTCTTTGATCTTCTCTTATTTCAATGAGGGTGATGGAATACTTTTGATGTTCCACCCTCAATTGCTCCATGTCAGTGCTTAGTTCTCCAAGAGAAGTCTGCCATTGATCCCAATAGCTTTGAGGAGGAAAATACATCCCTTGAGGCATCTCAGGGATCTCATAGTGAGGCGGCTGCACATGCTCTTTTGCATGCTCTCTAGTTTGCTCCATCCTCTTCTTAGTGATGCATTTGTCCTCCCTAATGGAGATATCTCCTTCTATGACAATTCCAGCTGAATTGCATAGATGACAGATGAGGCGTGGGAATGCCAACCTTGCATTGGTGGAAGGCTTTTCAGCTATCTTGTACAGTTCTTGAGGAATCACCTCATGTACTTCCACCTCATTCCAATCATGATACAATGGATCATGATAGCCCTTTCAATAGTCACTTCTGACCGATTGCTAGTAGGGATGAAAGAGCGTTGGATCAATTCCAACCATCCTCTAGCTCTGGGCTTGAGGTCAAGCCTTCTTAGTTGAATGGGCTTGCCTTGGAAATCCCTCTTCCACTGTGCTCCTTCCACACAGATGTTTGAGAGTACTTGATCTAGTCTCTGATTAAAGTTAACTCTCCTAGTGTAAGGATATGGGTCTCCTTACATCAGAGGCAAGTTGAATGCCAACCTCACACTTTTCGGGCTGAAATCTAAGATTCTCCCTCGGACCATGGTGCTCCAGTTCTTTGGATTTGGGTTTACACTAGTGTCATGGTTTTTAGTAACCCATGCATTAGCATAGAACTCTTGCACCATTAGAATCTCAACATCTTGAATGGGATTGGTTAGGACTTCCCAACCTCTTCTCCAGATCTCTCTTCGGATTTCTGGATATTCATTCTTCTTGAGCCTGAAAGGGACCTCAGGGATCACTTTCTTGTCTGCCACTACTTCATAGAAGTGGTCTTGGTGCACTTTGGTGATGAATCTCTCTGATTCTCCTGAAAATTGTCTTTCAACAATTTCCTACCGGCAAGTGTACCGGATTGTCGTCAAGTAAAAACTCACTATAGAGTGAGGTCGAATCCCACAGAGATTGGTTAGTTGATCAATGTTAATTGGAGAATTGTTCTAGTTGAGCGAAATCAGAATTAAAATTGGGATTGCAGAAAGTAAAATTGGCGGGAAACTTAAATTGCAAGAAAATAAATCACAGAAATCAAATTGCTGGAATTTAAATGACAGAAGCTTAAATTGCAAGAAATTAAAGGGGAATGGGGAATTAGCATGAAATTAAAGAACATAATATAAAAGAATGGATAGATCAGAGATGGGGATTCACTGGGTTTTAGGAGATATTGAACTTTCCGAATCAAATCATTTTCATCTCTTTCTCAATCAATGCATTCATTGACATTACTTGGAAATCTTAGATGATTGGATCCCAATGTCTTGGCTCACCAACCTCTATAAGCATGAACAATTGCCCAATGTCTTGATTTAATTGCTCATGGGAAGAGTTGAAGTTCGGTCACTGATTATACCACACAAATTCATAGATCAAAATATTGGTAGGATTACATGTCACTATATCCATCCAACCCCCAATCTAGTCCAATGTAAGAAAGTAATTCTAGCATGAATTCTTCATCCCTCTCTCAAGGATCCGAAGAATTCCAATTATGGATAGCTTCTTTGTCAAGAAAACTATCCAATTGAATTAAGATCGAAAACTTTAAAACAAAAATCAAGAGAAAAGAAAGAGGAAGAAGATGAAAACTACTATTGATCCATCGAATTACAATAGAGCTCCCTAACCCAATGAAGGGGGTTTAGTTGCTCATAGCTCTCAAAATGGAAATTGGAATTGAAAGATACATTGCTGGAAATTAAAATGAACTGAAAGTAAAAAGTGAAGCCCAAGTCCTCTCTAACTTAAATTCTAAACTATTTATTCACTTTCTTCCATTCATCTTCAATCTCTGAATTGGGCCTTTGGCCTTGATGGAATTGGGTTGAATTTGCTTCAATTGGTTTCCCTTGAGAAGAGATCTGTTTGAATTGCAAAGTTCTGGTGCTCAAGTTGGAGTCAACGTTTGATGGCCAACGTTGACTCAAAAGCCTTTCTTAAAAACCCGATGTACTTGCTATCATTGGTGTTTGACTCAACGTTGGAGTGCCAACGTTCTTCTACCCACCACGCGTACGCGTGAAGGACGTGTTTTTTCTCATTCACGCGTGCGCGTACACCATGCTTACGCGTGCATTGCCATTTTACCCTTCCACGCGTACGCGTCACAGACGCGTGCGCGTCGATTCAAATTTCTTAATTCCAAATTCTGGGCTTCTCTTTGCGTATGTTGGAGGCCTCGTTTGAGGCAACATTGGACCTCCAACGTTCGTTTGGTGACGCGTACGCGTGACCCACCCGTACGCGTGGATGGTCAATTTTGCCATTCCACGCGTGCGCGTGACTCACGCTTGCGCGTGGATATAGAAATTTTCTTCTTTCACGCGTACGCGAATTGAATATTTTCAATGAAGTTGGAGGTAATGTTGGTTCACCAACGTTCCCTCTAATGTTGGCACCCATGTTTTCTTCTTCCAGAACGTTGCCTTCAACGTTGATGGGCCAATGTTGGCTCCAACGATGGCCTCTCCTTCTCTTCTTCTTTGCTCTTTTTCTGCTTATTTCTTCCTATCATCAACCAAACAAACTCATCAAAGCCTTGTCATAAGTCATGAGAATTCTCATCATTCTTAGCACACAAGTAATTATAGCATAATTCTCATGAAATTGCATCAAATTAACTATGGTTGGATGAATCCAGGCATGCATGAATTTTTACCCCAATTGCTTACTTATAACTCAAGAAAGTGCATAAAACCTATTAAAAACAAAGAAAAAGTCTAGTGAAACTAGTCTAAGATTCCCTGGCATCACAACAGCAAACTTAAATCTTGCTTGTCCCTAAGCAAGCATTGAATTATTGAAAAGAAAAAATAAAATAGAAGATGATGTTCATATCAGCAAGTGATTATTAGTAGTTCGTGGGGTTTTATGCAGACAATGCAGTAACTCACTTCTTATTGGTCCTTAGGAATAGAATTTCTCCTTTAAGCATCAACTAATATACTGCTATGACCTCTTATTATTCACTCATCCTTGGTAATTGCTTTTATTTATTTTCTTTTTCTGTAAACTTATTCTTTGATTCTAGCAGCTCAGTGTCATATGTTGTAGTAGCTTCTTAGCTTATTTGTACTCAACACATATTCACTACAGACACTTGGCTCACAATTCTTCTAAAGACATTGGTGCCCAGCACCTCTTTGGGTTACTAAATGCCTTGTAACTAGGTTGCTCTTGATAATGGATTTTTGGTTGATAATCCCGGGTTAGTTAACCCAAGTTACTAAGTGTTAAAACACTCCATAGAACCTAATCATCCAAGCAGATCCTAGTACAAAGACACCAGAGGCATATGTCCTAAGGTCCAAGCTATTGGTGTCTAGCCTTATTCTTTTGCTTTCTTTTGTTTTTGTTGCCACTTTTGGTTTTCTTTTTCTTTCTTTTTATTTGTTTTTCTTTCATCCAAGGATTTTTGTTGGCTAAGATTCATAGACAGCATGCTAGTTTACACTAAAAGGGGAACAATCTATCCTTTTATTCATTATAAGTGAGCTACTACACAATCAGACATATATACCACCACTTACTGTTGTTTCACTTCTTGCTAAAAAGGAACTATTCCACTTCTGTTCAACCATTTCTTTTATTCAAATTAAAAAGACTCAGGGGACAAAACAAGCATTTAAACTAGTGAAAATGAAAACACACATACCTAGGCTAGCATACTTATTGCAAAATTGAACACAACGGAATGCAAAATGACTTAAACTACAAGTTGACTGTTAGCATGGGCACATTCAAACTTCCAATTTACACATTCTAAAGTAGAATTAGTTAAGCAACAATACAACCTCTTGAAGTCTAGTTGCTTCCTCTCTGTTATCACCATCTTTGGCTTTTCTGTCCTTCTTTTTATTCTTAGCTGATGGTGTGTATTCCTTCCAAGAGATTGATTGAATTCCTGCAAGTTATTGAAAGTTGCTTGTACCCCAAGCACTTGAGAGATTGTTAGCATGCATGTATGTTTGTAAGCTCTTGAACTTAGATTGGTGTGTGAACACCAAACTTAGTTTCTTGCCTTGTGCAGCAAATTGAGTTTATGCAGAAAACCTCAAGTACTTTTATTAAGAAAGTAAACTATGAACTATAAAACAACTATAAACTAGATAGCAAACTAGAAACTAGAAAACAAACACTTTTGAGTTATTTCTCTAATTGTTTGGAACTAACAACTAGTTATGCTGAGGGTGCAATGTGTTCTTAATGAAATCTGTGGTGGGACACCAAACTTAGAATTACATATTCACCCTTAAATTTCTTTGGTGTGCAACACCAAACTTAGCTCCTTGAAATACAGAGAATCTACTTAACTCTTTTATTGAATTTAATTAGGGGAAAGATAACTACCTTTAGTTGGGTTGCCTCCCAACAAGTGCTCTTTTATCGTCACTAGCTTGACGGTTAGTTTACTGTTAGGGCGAATTGTGATGCCTCAAATCTTCTCCCCTCACAGTGAAGCTTTCTCCACTTGATTCCTTGATGATTTCTACATGTTCCAAGGAAAGGACCTTTTTGATCCAGTAAACTTCGCTGCTTCCCAAATGGACCACTACTCCCTGTTGAGCACCAAGACCTGCATCTGAAAAACAGAATATATGTATGGAATGAGAACCCCAACCCATGGGTTCCCAGTACGGTAAAAGTGCCAAATAAATACAATGCACTATAATATAAATTCACTAAGCATCCTAAAACTTCTTATCTCATCATATCTATCTTAAGTTCTCACTAATCCAAAACTTGGCAAACATCATAGGGGATTCTAATTCTAACCCAAAGCCCTTCATACTACACCACTTCCCAATCCGACTAATCCTAGAACCGAATCAAACACAAATAATGCAAACAAGTAATACACAAGTAAGGCAGGTAAGTCAATTAGCAAATAATCATGGAACATGTACAATTAGGCAAACCAAAGCAATTAGGCAACCAAACCAATTCAAGCATATGCAGATGATGCCTGTCTACCCTACTAGCCATGAGCTCATGTGTCAATTAACTGCCAGAACCCGACACACCCGGTAGCTAACCCGGATATTGTCTCTCTATTGCGTATAAATATCATTAGAGGGAATACGTGCCCTGTCACTGTTAGAGGGTATCTGTGCCCTATCGCCATTAGAGGGTATCTACACCCTATCGCCATTAGAGGGTATCTACATCCTATCGCCATTAGAGGGTATCTGTGCCCTGTCACCATTAGAGGGTATCTGTGCCCTGTCACCATTAGAGGGTATCTGTGCCCTGTCACCAATTTACCATGAGTTGGTATCTGCGCCCTGTTGCCATTATACCATTAGAGAGTATATGCGCCCTATCGCCCTCACAACTAGAGAGAAAGCATTACTAATATACTCACACCCAACCTTTCCATTTGTTATTCATTTACCGTATTCAATCATGAAATACATATACATTTATCCTCAGCCAAACATCAACATCCATCTCAGCCATCCGACGTAAATTCATAAATCACAATCAACCATGAATTATCATCACACACAGCCGTTCGGCCCACATCATAGATGGCACCCCACCATCCTTCCTAGCAACTCATATCATCATCATTCACCATACTCCTCATAACATCCCCTTTCTTCCTCCACAAGTACCCTCTTCCCTAGCCTACTCTCATTCACTAGGCATTTTACATCAATTTAAGATTTAGGGGATGAAATTGGGGGTTTATAAGTGTAAAATAACATTCCGGAAGGTTACGAGCTTGTTGGTAATGCAAAAGACTTGAAAGCAATAGCTTTAGAAAAGGACTGGGTCGCGTGCGTATGCATATAGGGGTGCGTGCGCACGCCCATAAGTATTTTAAATATGTGCATACGCACAGAAAGCGAAATTTCCATGGTGGAGCGCGCATACAACGTGTGCTAGCGCCACCACCAGTGCGCCATTCCCAACGTGTGCGTGCGCACAGGCTTGTGCGTATTCACAGCTAGCAATCCTTCATTGATTGCGCGTGCGCACAGGGCGTACTGGCACTGCCACCAGTAGCCCTGTCTTCGCGTGTGCGTACGCACAAGGCTGTGCGTGCGCACAGGACCAAATTCTCGCCGAGTGTGCGTGCACACAGGACTGTGCGTACGCACACAAACCAGATGTCACAAATTCTGCAGAAGTTGCAAAATTTGAATTTTTGGCCCAAACTTCCAACGATCATATCTCCTCCACAGAATTCAGATTTCCACCAAATTTAAACTATTTTAATGTTTATAAAATTATCTTTCCATTGATATAAAAATCATCAAATTTCAAAAACAATTGCTCAAGATATGATCCGTTGAAGTTCATCAAAATTCCAGTTTTCACCAAAACCTATAAACTCCCCTTTTTTAAAACATATACTTACCAAACTCATTTAAAAACCAGCCAAACCCAATGTTTCAGTACTAAAAACTGCCATCCATTCATTCAATCATCAACCCATCAATTCCATCATGTTTAGCCAGACCTCAAGGTCACAAATCCCACATCATAATCATAATTCACATCTCAATCTCCAACCAATACCCAATTCATCAATCACGATTCATATATATATACATACACATACCATATTTACATTTCAGGTCATGCTTATCAACACAAGCCTCAATGCTATCATCAATTCTACATATTGAACCATATCACATACAACTCTGATGAGCGGATAATTTATACTCTTTTTGGAATTATTTTTAGGTAGTTTTTAGTATGTTTTAGTCACTTTTTATTATATTTTTATTAGTTTTTATACAAAAATCACATTTTTGGACTTTACTATGAGTTTGTGTGTTTTTCAGTAATTTCAGGTATTTTTTGGCTGAAGTTGACAAACCTGAGCAAAAATCTGATTCAGAGGCTGAGAGAGGACTGCAGATGCTGTTGGAAAGTAGACACCTTGGGCTTTCCAGCAATATATAATAGTCCATACTTTGCCCGAGATTTGATGGCCCAAACTGGCGTTGAAACCAGCCAGAAACTTTCTGGCGTAAAATGCCAGAACTGGCATAATTCTTGGCGTTAAACGCCCATTTTGGCACCCAGGGTGGCGTTTAACTCCAATATGAGGCATATGCACTTGAAAGCTTGAGAGCTCAGCTCAGACACTCACCAGTGGGTCCCGAAAGTAGATTTCTGCACTTTCTGCACTTAATTACTCATTTTCTATAAACCTAATTTACTAGTTTAGTATAAAAACTACTTTTAGATATTCAGTTTACACCTTATGACATTTTTTACATTTGATATTGTATCTTCTACGGCATGAGTCTCTAAACCCCATAGGTGGGGGTGAGGAGCTCTGCTGTGTTTCAATGGATTAATGCAATTACTACTGTTTTCTATTCAATCATGCTTGATTCTATTCTAAGATACTCACTCGTACTTCAATATAGAGAATATGATGATCCGTGACACTCATCATTATCCTCAAACCTATGAACACATGCCTGACAACCACTCCCGTTCTATCTGAGCTCAACGTAGTCATTGGGCGATAGCCTGAGTATGTATCTCTTGGGTTTCTAATCCACGGACCGAGTCCGGAGGTTAGAACCTTCGTGGTAGAACCTAGAATCAATTGGCAGCATTCCTGGGATCCGAAAAGTCTAAACCTTGTCTGTGGTATTCCAAGTAGGATCTGGGAAGGGATGAATGTGAGGAGCTTCAAACTCACGAATGTTGGGCACAGTGACAGCGTGCAAAAGGGTAGAGAGATCTTATTCCGACGCTAGTGAGAACCGACTGATGATTAGCCATGCGGTAACTGTACCTAGTATTTTTCATCCGAGACGAGAAATCCGACAGTTGATTAGCCGTGCAGAGACCGTGCTTGGTATTTTTCATCCGAGAGGATCATACATCTTGCCATTGAAGGAAGCCATGCCTGTTTGGAAATGAAGACAGTAGGAAAGCAGAGATTCAGACGACAGAGCATCTCTGGAACCTCAGCCTGTTTCTCATTACTGAATCACAAGTACTATTTATCTCATGTTACTTATTTTTCATAAATACAATCATTCTTATCATTAATCTCCTGACTAAGATTTACAAAATAACCACAGCTTGCTTCAAGCCAACAATCTCCGTGGGATCGACCCTTACTCCCGTAAGGTATTACTTGGACGACTCAATGCACTTGCTGGTTAGTTGTGCAGAGTTGTGAAAAGTGTAATCACAATTTCGTGCACCAAGTTTTTGGCGCCGTTGCCGGGGATTGTTCGAGTTTGGACAACTAACGGTTTATTTTGTTGCTTGGATTAGAAAAAATTTATCTTTTTGGTTTAGAGTCACTAAAATTGCGTCTTCTATTATTGTTTTTGGTTAAAATTTTAAAATCCTTGTTTTCCTTTTTCTAGATTTTTTTTTCGAAATTTTCTATATAAATAAATAAAAACCAATAAACTAATAATTGAGTCTTTTGTTTGAGTTAGTTTCATGTTTTAAGTTTGGTGTCAATTGCAGGTTTTTATTTTTTTCATATTTTTAATTATATGTTCCTTGTTCTTTCTTAATCTTCAAGTTGTTCTTGTTTATTTTCCTTGTTTGATCTTTAGTTTTTCTTGTTTTGTGTCTTTCCTTGTTTTTCTTGTGCATTTTCGAATTATTAGTGTCCAAAGTATAAAAATTTTTAAGTTTGGTGTTTCTTGTGTCCTTATTTCCTTAAAAATTTTTAAAATTTGTTCTTGGTGTTCATCTTGATCTTCAAAGTGTTCTTGGTGTTCATCTTGACATTCAAAGTTTTTTTGTTTATTTTCTTTGTTTTGATCTAAAAAATTCTAAGTTTGGTGTCATTTTATTGTTTTTCTCTTTCCTCATTAAATTCAAAAATATCTTTTCTCTCTATTTTAACTGAATTTTCGAATTTTACTTTTAAAAATTCAGATTTTTATTTTAAAATTTTTTATTTTATCTTATCTTAGTTTTAAAATTTCAAAATTCAAATCTTTTTCAAAAATCATATCTTTTTCAAAATCTTATCTTATTTCAAATTCAAATTTCAAATTTCAATTAAATTCCAAAATTCAAAATTCAAATTCCAAAAATTAAATTTTAAATTTTAAAAATCAAACCTTTTCAAAATTTAAATCTTTTTCAAATCTTTATCTTATATTGTTGACTTTTTCAAAAAATTCAAAATTCAAAATTTAATTTTCGAATTTAAAATTTAAATTTTAAAACTTTTTAATTTAAATTCCTTATCTTCTCTTACCTAACTTATCTTATCTTTTCTAATCTCAAATCTTAAAGTCAAATCTTTTTCAAATCTTTTCTTTTATTTATTTATTTTCTTACAAGTATCTTTAATTTTAAGACATATCTTTTTCAAAACTTCCTAACCAATTTATCTCTATTCATTTTTTCGAAAATCCTCACCCACATCTTTTCCAAATCTTTTTAATTAATTAATTAATTAATTTAGTTTTCAATTTTCTTTTATTTCTTTTTCTTCTAATTTTTGAACTTATATTCAACTTTTCATCTATTTTATTTTAATTTCGGTTTTTTTTAAAAGGGGGAATAAAATTTTTATTTACAATCCACATCATCTCCCTTTCTCCTTTATGGACCTAAGTGGAAAATCAACAGTCCAGAAGGACTCTGGGGTCATATGCTAACCCCACTACTGTTTTCTATGGGAGTAGTATCTGTATACCCCATCAGAGCCAGCAATTTTGAGCTAAACCCTCAGTTCATTATCATTGTGCAGTAAAATTGCCAGTATTCTGGTCTTCCATAAGAAGAACCTACTGAGTTTCTGACACAGTTCTTACAAATTACGTGATAAGGTAGTAGATCAGGATGTCTACAGATTGTTACTATTTCCATTTACTGTAAAAGATCAAGCTAATAGGTGGTTAAATAACCAACCCACAACAAGCATAAGAACATGAAAACAGTTATCAGACAAATTTCTGAATCAATATTTCCCTCCAAAAAGGATGACACAGCTAAGGCTGGATATCCAAGGCTTTAAACAAGAGGATAATGAATCTCTTTATAATGCCTGGGAGAGGTACAGAGAGATGCTAAGAAAATGCCCCTCTGAAATATTTTCAGAATGGGTGCAGTTAGACATCTTCTACTATGGGCTTACAGAAAAGGCCCAGATGTCTCTAGACCACTCAGCTGGTGGATCTATACATATGAGAAAGACAATTGAAGAGGCTCAAGAGCTCATTGATACAGTTGCCAAAAATCAGCACCTGTACTCAAGTAGTGAGACCTCTATGAAAGAAGAGGCTGAGGCAGCATCCACTGAACTTAGTCCTCCATAACAAATTGCTGAACTCAATCAACAACTATTTTCTATAACAAAACAGTTAGCAGAATTTAAAGAGATGCTACAAGAAACCAAAGATGCTAACAAGAATATGAAAAAACAATTGAATCAGACAAGACAGCAGTTATCTAAATAGATAATAGAAGAATGACAAGCTGTTCATTTAAAAAGTGGAAAGACATTGAATATCTCAACTCAAAGCAGCAGGAAGCCAAGGAAGGAACATCTGACAGAGGATGACCAAACCACTGCCCAAAATCCCTTTAAGGACAATAAGAGCCCAGAGAGGAATGATTCTGGTGTTCAAACGCCAGAAAAGGGTCAGAAGTTGGCGTTAAACGCCCAATGGATGGCCAATTCTGGCGTTCAAATTCCAGAAAAGTGCGGCAATCTGGCGTTAAATGCCCAAAAAAGCATCGAATTCTGGCGTTCAAACGCCAATGGGGGATCAGACACCTACAAGTGCTGATAACAACCCCCTTAGGCAGGATTCTCCAACCACTTCTGTAGGAAATAAAGCTGCAGCAACTAAGGTTGAAGAATATAAGGCCAAGATGCCTTATCCTCAGAAACTCCGCCAAGCAGAATAGGATAAAGAATTTGCCCGTTTTGCAGACTATCTCAGGACTCTTGAAATAAAAATTCTGTTTGCAGAGGCACTTGAGAAAATACCCTCTTATGCTAAGTTCATGAAAGAGATCTTAAGTCATAAGAAGGATTGGAGAGAAACTGAAAAAGTTTTCCTCACTGAAGAATGCAGTGCAGTCATTCTAAAAAGCTTACCAGAGAGGCTTAAAGATCCCGGAAGCTTTATGATACCATGCACATTAGAGGGTGCTTGTACTAAGACAGCTCTATTAAGATTCCATCAGGCGTAATTGAGGTTAAAGCAACCTGGATATGCCTCCAACTTGCTGATGGCTCCAATAAGATTCCATCAGGCGTAATTGAGGACATAATTGTCAAGGTTGGGCCATTTGCTTTTCCCACTGACTTTGTAGTGCTGGAAATGGAGGAGCACAAGAGTGCAACTCTCATTCTAGGAAGACCTTTCCTAGCAACTAGACGAACCCTCATTGACGTCCAAAAAGGGAAGATAACCATGAGAGTCAATGAGGATGAGTTTAAGTTGAATGCTGTCAAAGCTATGCAGCATCCAGACACATCAAAAGACTACATGAGCACTGATATTATTGACTCCCTGGTGGAAGAGGTCAATATGACTGAGAGTCTCGAATCAGAGCTAGAGGACATTTTTAAAGATGTTCAGCCTGATCTGGAGGAACCAGAAAAAATAGAAGAACCTCTGAAAACTCCTCAGGAAGAGGAGAAGCCTCCTAAACCCAAGCTCAAACCACTACCACCATCCATAAAATATGCATTTCTGGGAAAAGATGACACTTTTCCCGTGATCATAAGCTCTGCTTTAGAGTCACAGGAAGAGGAAACACTAATTCAGGTGCTAAGGACACACAAGACACCTCTTGGGTGGCCCATAAGTGATCTTAAGGGCATTAACTCAGCTAGATGCATGCACAAGATCCTATTGGAGGATGATTCTAAGCCAGTGGTTCAACTACAGAGGCGGCTGAATCCAGCCATGAAGGAGGTGGTGCAAAAAGAGGTCACTAAGTTACTAGAGGCTAGGATTATTTATCCTATTTCTGATAGCCCCTGGGTGAGCCTTGTTCAAGTTGTCCCCAAGAAGGGAGGCATGACAGTGGTTCATAATAAAAAGAATGAACTGGTTCCTACAAGAACAGTTATCGGGTGGCGTATGTGTATTGACTACAGAAGACTCAATACAGCCACCAGAAAGGATCATTTTCCTTTACCATTCATAGACCAGATGCTAGAGAGACTAGCAGGTCATGAATACTACTGCTTTTTGGATGGCTATTCAGGTTACAACCAAATTGTAGTAGATCCTCAGGACCAAGAGAAAACAGCATTCACATGTCCTTCTGGAGTATTTGCCTACAGAAGGATGCCATTCAGTCTGTGTAATATACCTGTAATCTTTCAGAGGTGCATGCTCTCTATCTTCTCTGATATGGTAGAGAAATTTCTAAAAGTCTTCATGGATGACTTCTCAGTATTTGGAGACTCATTCAGTTCCTGTCTTGACCATCTAGCACTTGTTCTGAAAAGGTGCCAAGAGACTAACCTGGTTTTAAACTGGGAGAAATGTCACTTCATGGTGACTGAAGGAATTGTCCTTGGGCACAAAATTTCAAACAAGGGAATAAAGGTGGATCAAGCTAAGGTAGAGGTAACTGGAAAATTACCACCACCTACCAATGTTAAGGCAATCAGAAGCTTTCTGGGGCATGCAGGATTCTATAGGAGGTTCATAAAGGATTTTTCAAAAATTGCAAAACCTCTGAGCAATCAGCTAGCTGCTGACATGCTATTTATCTTTGACACAGAGTGTCTGCAGGCGTTTGAGATTCTAAAAGCTAAGCTGGTCATAGCACCAGTCATTTCTACACCAGACTGGACATTACCATTTGAACTAATGTGTGATGCCAGTGACCATGCCATTGGTGCAGTATTGGGACAGAGGCATGACAAGCTTCTGCATGTCATTTATTATGCTAGCCATGGTTTAAATGACGCGCAGAAGAATTACACAACACAGAAAAAGAGTTGCTTGCAGTGGTTTATGCCATTGACAAGTTCAGATCTTATTTAGTAGGATCAAAAGTGATTGTGTACACTGACCATGTTGCTCTACAATATCTCCTCACAAAGTAGGATTCAAAACCCAGACTCATAAGATGGGTGTTGCTTCTGCAAGAGTTTGATATAGAAATAAGAGACAGAAAAGGGACAGAGAACCAAGTAGCAGATCACCTGTCCCGGATAGAACCAGTAGCAGGGGCATCCCTCCCTCCTACTGAGATCTCTGAAACCTTTCTGGATGAGCAACTCTTTGCCATTCAGGAATTACCATGGTTTGCAGACATTGCAAACTATAAAGCTGTGAGATTCATACCCAAAAAGTACAGTAAGCAATAAATGAAAAAATTGATTTCTGATGCAAAGTACTACTTGTGGGATGAACCATATCTCTTTAAGAGGTGTGCAGACGGAGTAATCCGTAGATGTGTGCCTAGAGAAGAGGCACAGAAGATCCTATGGCATTGTCATGGATCACAATATGGATGACATTTTGGAGGTGAGCGAACAGCCATAAAAGTTCTCCAATGTGGCTTCTACTGGCCTAGTCTCTATAGAGACTCCCGAGAGTTTGTACGTAACTGTGACAGTTGCCAGAGAGTTGGTAATCTGCCTCACGGTTATGCCATGCCTCAGCAAGGAGTCTTAGAGATTGAGTTGTTTGATGTATGGGGTATTGACTTCATGGGGCCTTTCCCACCATCATATTCAAACACTTATATTCTGGTGGCAGTAGACTATGTATCTAAATGGGTAGAGGCAATTGCAACACCCACTAATGATACTAAGACAGTGATGAAGTTCCTCCAGAAGCATATTTTCAGCAGGTTCGGTGTCCCTAGGATACTGCTCAGTGATGGAGGCACTCATTTCTGCAATAAACAGCTTGACTCTGCTCTGGTCCGATATGGAATTAACCATAAAGTGGCAACTCCATATCATCCACAGATAAATGGGTAGGCTGAAGTCTCAAATAGAGAACTAAAACGGATCCTGGAACGGACAGTAAGTACCCGTAGAAAGGATTGGGCAGGAAGTCTGGATGATGCTCTGTGGGCATACAAAACCGCATTCAAGACTCCTATAGGGACCTCTCTATACCAGCTTGTCTATGGAAAAGCTTGTCATTTGCCAGTGGAACTGGAACACAAGGCCTACTGGGCAACCAGGTTCCTGAACCTTGATGCTAAAGTAGCTGGAGAGAAAAGATTACTCCAGTTGAATGAGCTAGAGAAGTTTAGACTCATATGGATATGTAGAGCTTCAGGATATTGACTCTGACAAAAAGTTCATTGTTAATGGACAGAGAGTCAAGCATTATCTTGAAGGCAATGTTGAGCAAGAGTGCTCAAAACTGAGACTAAATTAAAAGCTCAGTAAAAGTCCAGCTAAAGACAGTAAAGAAGCACTTATTGGGAGGCAACCCAATCTTATTTATCTATGTTAATTACTCTTTCATTTCATTTTCCATTGTTAGTTTATGTTTTCTTTAGGTTGATGATCATGTGGAGTCACAATAACAGCTGTAGAATTTAAGTGGAATAAAAAAAGCATCAAAAATAGCACACCCTGGAGGACAGGCTTACTGGCGTTTAAACGCCAGTAAGGATAGCAGAATGGGCGTTTAACGCCCATGCAGGCAGCATTCTAGGCGTTCAGAAAAATGCCTAGTAAAGAAGGATTCCTGGGGTTTAACGCCAGCCAGGGTATCTGGTTGGGCGTTAAACGCCCAAAGAGGCAGTCAAATGCGCGTTAAACGCCAGAATGGATAGCATTCTGGGCGTTTAACGCCAGGATGACACAAGGGAGGTAATTTTGTTTCCAATTCGATTTTTTTTCTTTTTCATGTTTTAATTCATAATTTTTTTTTGCATCAAACATATTTTAAACATTCATCTTTCAATTTCTATTTTCAAAAAAAAATATTAATAATCTTTCCAATTCTTTTTAATTCTTTTCCAATTATTTTCAAACCCTTCTAAGACGCTTTCAAAACTTACATATCTTTTCAAATACTTTTTAACTCTTTTTAATTCTTCTTGCATACAACAATAAGTTTTCAAAATTAATTGCATATTCTTCTTCTACTTCCTTCTATCATATTTTGCTCGAGGACGAGCAAACCTTTTATGTTTGGTGTGGAAAAGCTCAGCTGTTTGCTTTCTATAACCATTAATGGCACCTAAAGCCGAAGAAACCTCTAGGAAGAGGAGCAACAAAGGCAAGGAAGAGACATAGAGGAGCTCAAGCACTCTATAGGATCTTCAAGAGGAAGAACTAGCCGCCGTCACTAAGGTGGACCCGTTCTTTAATTTCCTTGTTATTTGTTTTTATGTTTTCGATTTTTATGCTTCATATTTTGTCTATGTTTGTGTCTTTATTAAATGATCATTAGTGTCTAGTGTCTATGTCTTAAAGATATGAATGTCCTATGAATCTTTCACCTTTCTTAAATAAAAAAATGTTTTCTGAAAAAGAAGAAGAATTACATGAATTTCGAATTTTATCTTGAAAATAATCTAATTATTTTGATGTGGTGGCATACTTTTTGCTTTCTGAATGAATGCTTGAACAGTGCATATTTTTTATATTGTTGTTTATGAATGTTAAAATTGTTGGCTCTTGAAAGAATAATGAAAAAGGAGAAATGTTATTGATAATCTGAAAAATCATAAAATTGATTCTTGAAGCATGAAAAAGCAGTGAAAAACAAAAGCTTGCGAAAAAAATGGTGAAAAAAATAAAGAAAAAGAAAAAGCAAGCAGAAAAAGGCAATAACCCTTTAAACTAAAAGGCAAGGGTAAAAAAGATCCAAGGCTTTGAGCATTAATGGATAGGAGGGCCCAAAGGAATAAAATCCTGGCCTAAGCGGCTAAATCAAGCTATCCCTAACCATGTGCTTGTGGCGTGAAGGTGTCAAGTGAAAAGATTGAGACTGAGCGGTTAAAGTCATGATCCAAAGCAAAAAAGAGTGTGCTTAAGAACTCTGGGCACCTCTAACTGGGGACTCTAGCAAAGCTAAGTCACAATCTGAAATGGTTCACCCAGTTATGTGTCTGTGGCATTTATGTATCCGGTGGTAATACTGGAAAACAAAATGCTTAAGGTCACGGTCAAGACTCATAAAGTAGCTGTGTTCAAGAATCAACATACTGAACTAGGAGAAACAATAACACTATCTGAATTCTGAGTTCCTATGGATGCCAATCATTCTGAACATCAAAGGATAAAGTGAGATGCCAAAATTGTGCAGAAGCAAAAAGCTACTAGTCCCGCTCATCTAATTGGAACTGAGCTTCATTGATATTTGAAATTTATTGTATTTTCTCTTCTTTTTATCCTATTTTGCTTTTAGTTGCTTGGGGACAAGCAACGATTTAAGTTTGGTGTTGTGATGAGCGGATAATTTATACCCTTTTTGGCATTGTTTTTAGGTAGTTTTTAGTATGTTTTAGTCACTTTTTATTATATTTTTATTAGTTTTTATACAAAAATCACATTTCTGGACTTTACTATGAGTTTGTGTGTTTTTCAATAATTTCAGGTATTTTCTGGCTGAAATTGAGGGACCTGAGCAAAAATCTGATTCAGAGGCTGAGAAAGCACTGCAGATGCTGTTGGATTCTGACACTCCTGCACTCGAAGTGGATTTTCTGGAGCTACAGAATCCCAATTTCCACACTCTTAATTCCGTTAAAAAGTAGACATTTTGGGCTTTCCAACAATATATAATAGTTCATCGGAGAGGATCATACAACTTGCCATTGAAGGAAGCCATGCGTGTTTGGAGAAGAAGACAGTAGGAAAGCAGAGATTCAGACGACAGAGCATCTCCGGAACCTTAGCCTGTTTCTCATTACTGAATCACAAGTACTACTTATCTCATGTTACTTATTTTTCATAAATACAAGCATTCTTATCATTAATTTCCTGACTAAGATTTAAAAAATAACCATAGCTTGCTTCAAGCCGACAATCTTCGTGGGATCGACCCTTACTCACGTAAGGTATTACTTGGACGACCCAGTGCACTTGTTGGTTAGTTGTACGGAGTTGTGAAAAGTGTAATCACAATTTCGTGCACCAAACTCTCACATATTAAACTAACGCTTATGATCAATCACAATCATCCAACCACCATATATATATTCACCAATCAACATCACAAATCAACTACATACTCCACCAACAAGAACATCACCCCAAATTCCCAATTTCCCACTATCTTGAACCTCAACTCAATAATTCATTTCAAACAACATCCAATCTTTCAAGTTCAATAATCAACAAAACATCATGTTCAAACACTCATATATTACTATCATTCATTCAATCACCAATCATCAACCATATACTTACCGTTCTTACCTTTTTCTGGCCTCCGGCCCAAATCTACGGCATCTGGCCCAGTATTTCATTAAATTAATATACATAGACTTATCACCATATAATTCACATTTCACTACCAATTTCAATCAACACAACAGTAATGAACAATTCCACAATCCTTATCCAATATCAATATCATCTACTACACAAACAATACCAATCAATCATACCATTCAAGCTTAATCCAAACCTAAACTAGGAATTCACATCATATCACACGGTACTTAAATGAAACTTAAATCATACCTTAGCCGATTCCTCTTAAAACCCATAGATACCTCGATGTTAATGTCCCTCAAGAATCCACAACCCAAAGCCTCTTCAAACTGGATTTCTGCCACCAAGGTCCTACAATCAAACTCCCAACCTCATCAATGTTCTTCAACTCAACAACAGTCAATCTATTCCCACAATATATCACTATAATCAACATCCAAGCTTACTAACCTAAATATCAACAAGGGCTTGAGATTTTTACCTTCACCCATAGATCCTTGAACATTATCCACAAGAAATCAAGGCTAGTAAACTCCTAAAAGATGAAAATCATCAAGGAATTGAGTTCTTCAAACCCTAGACCCGAATTTGTCATACCAGAAGAAATGGAGCTAGGCAAACGCGAGTTGCTTACAATTTTGTTTAGATGGAATTGAAGAGCTTGACGAGCCCGACGTGTGGCTGCAAATGGCTCGTCAATTGGAGCTCCGGATCAAAAGATATGGGGGATTGAACTCTCTTGTTTAATGAGGCTTGGCTGCGCCCTGGGCCCAACTTGGGTCCGGTTGGCCCGGTTTGGTCCGTTCGGCCCAATCTTGGGCCGATTTCTTTAAAATTGGTGTCAAAATTCTCGTTTTGATTTCCTCTATCATATTAGACTAGAAAATTAGCATTTCTAATTTTCTAGAATAATTTCTAATTTGTGGGTTAATTATATATTAATTAACCGGGTTTTACATTCTACCCACCTAACAGAGATTTTCGTCCTCGAAAATTTGCTCTCAAATCTTCATACACGCCACCTCAGGTTCAACAGACCCCTTACCATTCATTTTGCCATTCTATAATGTCAATTCAAATACTAGTTCACATTCTACACTCTCATGTACAAGATCATAAACTTAACCAAATTCAAACCTAAGCTGTACCCGTCTGTTTCATTCTTAGCCTCGTCTAACCCTTTCTCAATGACTACAAACTTCCTTACCCTTCAAGGGTTCCATCTAAATCAAATCAATCTTAAATCCTTCTCAGTTATCTCAAACACCAAACAATCGCTCAAATTCTTAGTCTAAGTAATTCCATTATAACCTAAACCACACACACTTTTCGTTCTTCTATTCTACGCCGATCCCTCAAGACAACCTCATATCCCAAGACTCCTTTTTCACGTCTCTGCAACTTTAGAGCCACCAAAAATCACTGCACTTCCGCAGCGTCACTCTGATTATAAACCACCGAGAACCCAATCATGCATTCGCACTAGATCCCCTTATCGGATCATAAAACCTAGGCCCACTTCTAAGTCTTCTCATCATGACCGAAACAGAGCTTATGCTCGTCGTAAGACTTAATTACAACCTCTTAAAAATCCTTGACATCTATACTCACATTACCTAATCTTCCAAAATCTATAATATCCATTGTCCAATAATTAGTCATTTTCCAATTCCTACACAAGTGTTTAATTTCACAAACTTTCATTCTAATTCAAATCCAAACCATGCCAATGACAATTACAAGCCCCTTGCACTCTAAATCATCAGGTTCCAAATCAATTCAAACCTAATTAAACAAATTTTCCAATCAACCATTCACTTCCAAGCATTCCACTCAACAATTCAAAATCAACACACCAATCTCACATATATTACTGCCACGATTCCTATCACGGCGTTCCCTCACCGATTCGTTCTTGGGAGTTCTTCTTCGATTACCTCACTCATGTCCATGAGACGCCATTCGGGTCTTATCCACACTAAATAAATGATACCAAAGTGATCAGTCTCAATATCCCAAGTTAAGTGCTTCAAATTACCAAAGGTACACTCATGAACTTCTTGCTAGACGTATCAACTAGATACCCTAACTAGCACAGGCATAGACTCAGAGTATGCATTGAAGCATAAGCAGTCCATCCCTCAGGCTCACGAGGATGAACTGCTCTGATACCATAATGTAACACCCTAATATACAGATCCTTATGCTCGATTCATAAGTCAAAGATATTAAGGTGGTACGACTCTCACGATGGATTTTTAATACAAAAATATAGGTATAATTGGAAGAATTATTAATCGAGAAGCCTGAAAAGAGTGAAAATAAAATTATCATTGGTCGTAACACTCACGTATCGAAGCAACGGATGAGATAACTAAGGCATATAAGGAAGAAGTAGAATAGACATAAATATAAGTATACTAGCCACTAGTCGCGACCCGCGAAGTTTAGGTCGACCAGGGTCACAGAGTTAAGACAGTCGACAACAAAAATCCCTATCTCTCCCAAAATACATCACATCCTCTATAGGCAAGTTTCAAAACAAATATATATATATATATATATATATATATATATATATATATATATATATATATATATATATATATATATATATATATACATCGAGAACAGTTTTCCCAAAATAAAAGGAGAGATACTAAAACAAAAGTAAATAAGGAATCCAGTAAACTTCGCTGATTCCCAGATGGACCACTACTCCCTGCTGGGCACCAAGACCTACATCTGAAAAATAGAATATATGCACGGAATGAGAACCCCAACCCATGGTTTCCCAGTAAGGTAAAAGTGCCAAATAAATACAATGCACTATAATATAAATTCACTAAGCATCCTAAAACTTCTTATCTCATCATATCCATCTTAAGTTCTTACTAATCCAAAACTTGGCAAACGTCATAGGGGATTCTAATTCTAACCCAAAGCCCTTCATACTACTGATGACAAGTCATCTTATGCTAGTTTTACAAGAATTTTTTATTAGTTTCATTAGGTTTTATGCACTTTCTTGCACAATAAGTAAGTAATTGGAGTGGATTTTCATGATCATCTTGAATCAATCAACCATCATTTATTTTACACAAAATCATAGGGTTTATGATAGAATTAATTGATTTTATGAATGATGCAAAGAGCTTATGAATTTGGTGATACTTTCATTGTTTGTTTGGTTGCTTGTAGGTGAAGAAATGAAGAAAAGGGGAGGCCAATCAAGGGAGCGCTAAGCAACGTTCAAAGAGGGAACTTGGAGTTCACTAATGCAACGCACCAAGGGGCCACACTCAGCAACGATTTTAGGCTAGCGTTCACTTTGAAAGTGAATGTAGCGTTCACTTTGCAAAAATTGAGCACGTGACGAGGCATGCATGGCTAATGAACGCAGCGTTCATTGAGTAAACTGAACGCTCCACTGGGAAGGAGTCAAATGTACCCTGACCCATGCCACGAAGTGCCCTTTTTTTGGATCCATTTCTTCACAAACCAAAGGCCATTCCAAGTGCTTAGTGACCGAAGTAGAAAGTGTATAAATAGGAGCAATTTTGATTTGAGAAAGGGGGCTGGACTTCATTTTTTGTTTTTAGTTTTACTTTTGGTTCTCTTTTAATTTTCTTTTGAATTTGGGGATTGAGATTAGATCTGAGTTTACTTTCGGTATTCTTTTTCTTTCTTCGGCAAATTCAACTCTCTGCTTTTTGTTTTTGAACTCTGATTGAAGAATTCTCTGAAGTTCTTCATCTTGGAGTTCCAATTCTTTTCTGTTTTCTGAATTTATGAATTAAAGATTGGATCTCAATTGTTTCTTTCTGATTTTCATTTTTCTGCAAATTTTCATTTCTGTTTTAGTTCTTCTGTAATTCTCTTCATCTCATAGTTCTCTGATTTACTTCAATTTACATTTTCCAGTTTAATTCTGAATTCCAGTACCCAAATCCCTTTATCCTTCAAGCAATTTAAGTTTCTTGTCAATTTAGATTCAGCAATTTAAGTTTCTTGCACTTTAAGTTTCAGTCATTTACTTTTCTTGCAATTTAAGTTTTAGCTCTTTTAATTTCTTACACTTTAAGTTTCTGCAATTTACCTCTTCTGCACTTTATTTTTCTGCCCAATTTACTTTCTACACTTAAATTTTCTGCAATTTACTTCTGCAAATCAAGTTTCACTCAAATCACCAACTATTTGGTTAATTAAATTAATCACCTCACTAAAGTCGCTCAATCCATGAATCCCTGTGGGATCGACCTCACTCTTGTGAGTTATTACTACTTGATGCGACCCGATGCACTTGCCGGTGAGTTTTATGTGGAAATCTAATTTTCACCCATCAAGTTTTTGGCGCCGTTGCTGGGGATTGATATAGATCGATAATGATTAAGTGGGTGAGAAGTCTAGATTAAGTATTTTCTTTGTTTTTGTTTTCTGTTTTAAGCTGATAGCAAGGTGTTTGAGTTATTGCCTCACTAAGAAAATTTTCAACTGTGACATGAATTTCAATTTTCACTGGTGTTGTGTTTTACAAAATTTAAATGGAGTTCAACTCATCTTGTGATCAAACAAATTTTATGGGATATTACCCACTATCACCAATCTCTAATGGTGGCTGGGAATATCACCAAGAAATTACAAATTCTGAGCACTCCAATCAATGGAGATATGCTTCAGAACCTCAAGATGAGCAAGACAATTACATAGGATATTGCCTACCATCACAATATGATTCAAATCATTATCCTAATGATGGCTGGGAATATCACCAAGAAATGATAGATGATGAAGCAATTCACATGAGATATGATCCAGAACCACAATATGATTTATGTAAGTTCCTTCATGGTGTCTGGACATGTTAACAAGAGTGTGAACAATTAGTTGAAATGGGACACTTCCCAGAGACACAATATGATCCAGATTTTGATAAGTCTAACAACTACTCATATTGTGGCTGGGAGAGTCAAAATCAAAGAGATCTTAGTGATCCATACTGTGTTCATCAAGAGACATCTTCACTAGAGTGTACTTTTAATAAATTCATGTAAGATTGTCCCCAATGCAACAAGATGATCTATACTGTGATGAATTCCACAATTCTTAAAGTTGTGATTGGGAGGATCAAAATCAGAGAGCACCCAATGTGTCATACTCCATTAGTCAAGAGCCATCATCACTTGAGAAAACCTTCAACTCATTTATGAAAAATTTCCCAACCTCACCCCCTAGTTCTTCACTTGAAAATTTTTCATCACTTGATTTTGCCTCAACACAAAGCCTCCCTCAAGATCCATACAACTCATTTCACCAACCACAAATTTCATTCCACTACACAGAACTCTCATCTCAATAGTCACAAAACTCATTTCATAACTCACAAGATTCATTCCATACCACTCAAAACAACTTCACCACAACACATTCATATCCACAAAATCTCTCTCAACCTTCATCTTTTGAGCTAGTAGTTGAGGATCCCCTTCAAAAATCCAGAGAATTATTGGAAAAGCAAGAACAATCCTGGAGAGAACAAGAAATCCTTTTTCAAAAGATGGATGAGCACTTGGAAAAAATAAGGAAACACTCAGAACTGCTAAGCAAGGAAGATGAAGACCAATTGATGGATGTGAAGGAGGAAGTGGAAGAGCAAGAAGAAGAGGCACCTGTGTCAAATAAATTTTCAATAAAGAATGAGGTGTTGGAGATAGTTGAACCTGAAACTACACTTGAGATGACAAGGGAACATGAAAACTCACAATCCTCACAAACTTCCCTGAACCAAAATGTCTCAGCACTTGAATCCATGATTGAAAGATATGAAGAGGAGATGAAAAAATCTTGGGAAGATCAACAAACTTTCTCCATAAAAGTGCTATTAAGTCAAATGTTGAGTGCAAAAGAGGAAGTGAAAGAACAAGAAAGTGAGGGAGACAATCAAGGAAGTCCATACTCAAGAGAGGCAGAAAGTTGCATAGAGGAAGAGCTCATGGAACCACCAATTCAAAAGGCTTTTGAGGAAGATAAAACTCTAATAATCACACAGCAACCATGTCTCGATATCCAAGTAGTGAAGGCAACCAACAAGAAAGCATTATAACCAGAGAGAAAGCATTACTAATATACTCACACCCAACCTTTCCATTTGTTATTCATTTACCATATTCAATCATGAATTACATATACATTTATCCTCAGCCAAACATCAACATCCATCTCAGCCATCCGCCGTAAATTTATAATTCACAATCAACCATGAATTATCATCACACACAGCCATTCGGCCCACATCATACATGGCACCCCACCATCCTTCCTAGCAACTCATATCATCATCATTCACCATACTCCTCATAACATCCCCTTTCTTCCTCCATAAGTACCCTTTTCCCTAGCCTACTCTCATTCACTAGGCATTTTACATCAATTTAAGATTTAGGGGAAGAAATTGGGGGTTTATAAGTGTGAAATAACATTCCAAAAGGTTACGAGCTTGTTGGGAATGCAAAAGACTTGAAAACAATAGCTTTAGAAAAGGACTAGGTTACGTGCGTACGCACAGGGGGGTGCGTGCGCACGCCTAGCAGTATTTTAAACATGTGCGTACGCATAGATCTGTGCGTATGCACAGAACCCGAAATTTCCGTAGTGGAGCGCACGAACAACGTGTGCTAGCACCACCACCAGTGCGCCATTCCCAATGTGTGCGTGCGCACAGGTTTGTGCGTATGCACAGCTCGTAATCCTTTGTTGGTTGCACGTGTGCACAGGGCGTACTGGTGCTGCCACCAGCAGCCCTATCTTCGCGTGTGCATACGCACAAGGCTGTGGATGTGCATAGGACCAAATTCTTGCCGAGTATGCGTGCGCACAGGACTGTGCGAACGCACACAAACCAGAAGTCACAAATTCTACAGAAGTTGCAAAATTCAGATTTTTGGCTCGAAATTTCAACGATCATATCTCCTTCCACAGAATTCGGATTCTCACCAAATTTAAACCATTTTAAAGCTTATAAAATTATCTTTCCATTGATATAAAAATCATCAAATTTCAAAAACAATTGCTCAAGATATGATCCGTTGAAGTTCATCAAAATTCCAGTTTTCACCAAAACTTATAAACTCCCCTTTTTTAAAACATACACTTACCAAACTCATTCAAAAACTAGCCAAACCCAATGTTTCAATACCATATACTGCCATCCACTCATTCAATCATCAACCCATCAATTCCATCATGTTTAGCCAAACCTCAAGGTGACAAATCCCACATCATAATCATAATTCACCTCTCAATCTCCAACCAATACCAAATTCATCAATCACCATACATACATACATACATACACATACCAAATTCACATTTCAGGTCATGCTCATCAACACAAGCCTCAATGCTATCATCAATTCTACATATTAAACCATATCACATACAACTCTCACATATTAAACTAACGCTTATCATCAATCACAATCATCCAACCACCACACACACACACACAAATATATATATATATAAACATCACAAATCAACTACATACTCCACCAACAAGAACATCACCCCAAATTCCCAATTTCCCACTATCGTGAACCTCAACTCAATGATTCATTTCAAACAACATCCAATCTTTCAAGTTCAATAATCAGCAAAACATCATGTTCAAACACTCATATATTACTATCATTCATTCAATCACCAATAATCAACCAT
Organism: Arachis hypogaea; assembly: GCF_003086295.3. Classification (NCBI taxonomy): domain Eukaryota; kingdom Viridiplantae; phylum Streptophyta; class Magnoliopsida; order Fabales; family Fabaceae; genus Arachis; species Arachis hypogaea. The sequence continues at coordinate 82,314,872 of NC_092046.1, read as the reverse complement.
ACACTTACCGTCCTTACCTTTTTCTGGCCTCCAGCCCAATATTTCATTAAATTAATATACATAAACTTATCACCATATAATTCACATTCCACTACCAATTTTAATCAACACAACAATAATGCACAATTCCACAATCCTTATCCAATATCAATATCATCTACTACACAAATAATACCAATCAATCATATCATTCAAGCTTAATCCTAGGGGAACCTAACCTAGGAATTCACATCATATCACACGGTACTTATGAAACTTAAACCGTACCTTAGCCGATTCCTCTTAAAACCCGTAGATTCCTCGATGTTAATGTCCCTCAAGAATCCACAGCCCAAAGCCTCTTCAAACTGGATTTCTGCCACCAAGGTCCCACAATCAAGCTCCCAACCTCATCAATATTCTTCAACTCAACAACAGTCAATCTATTCCCACAATATATCACTATAATCAACATCCAAGCTTACTAACCTAAAAATCAACAAGGGCTTGAGATTCTTACTTTCACCCATAGATCCTTGAACATTACCCACAAGAAATCAAGGCTAGTGAACTCCTAAAACATGAAAATCATCAAGGAATTGAGTTCTTTAAACCCTAGACCCAAATTTGTCGTACCAGCAGAAATAGAGCTAGGCAAATGCAAATTACTTACAGTTTTCTGGATGGAATTGAAGAGCTCGACGAGCCCCACGCGTGGCAGCAAACGGCTCGTCAATCGGAGCTCTGGATCGAAAGACATGGGGGATTGAAGCTCACCAAGGGTTTATGTTTCCTTTATCTCTCCCATGGCTGCCCAGCAGCGTGTTTTTCTTTTGTGGGGAGAAAGAGAGGGCTGAGCTCTCTTGTTTAATAAGGCTTGGCTGGGCCTTGGGCTCAACTTGGGTTCGGTTGGCCCGGTTTGGTCCGTTCAGCCCAATCTTGGGCCGATTTCTTTAAAATTGGTGTCAAAATTCTCGTTTTGAATTCCTCTATCATATTAAACCAGAAAATTAGCATTTCTAATTTTCTAGAATAATTTCTAATTTATGGGTTAATTATATATTAATTAACCGGGTTTTACAGAACAAGCTTTAAAATGGTTTAAGTTTTGTGAAAATCTAATTTTGGTAGAGGAAGATATGATTGTGGGAAGTTTGGTGTCAAAATTTGAAATTATGCAATGTTGTAGAATTTTGTAATTTCTGGTTTGTGTGTGCACGCACACCCCTGTGATTTTTTGAACCTGTGCGCAGGCATATGATGAGGGAAAATTGATTCCACACAAACTCACCGGCAAGTGTACCAGGTCGCATCAAGTAGTAATAATATACAAGAGTGAGGTCGATCCTACAAGGATTGATGGATCAAGCAACTTTATTGAGGTGATTAGTCTAGTCAAGCTAACAGTGGTGAATTGGGTGAAATCGAATAAGCAGAAAGTAAATTGTAGTGAATTTAAAGTGCAGAATGTAAATCAGCAGAAGCTTAAAGAGCAAAAAAAGTAAATTGCATCAAATGTAAAGAGAATTGGGTGCAAGGAAATTAAAGAAAGCAGTAGATCAACAATCGAAAAGGACTGGAGAACAAGTAACAAGAAATTTAAATTGCAGGAAAATTAAATCAGACTGAATCATGAACAAAATGTAAAGTTGCAGAGAAATAGAAGTGCAAGAAATTGAAATTTGCAATAAAAGTAAACTAAATTCAGTACAATTGAAATGTAAAAGTGTAGGGAAGAAAAAGTGTATCAACTATACTACGCTTTCTGGAGTCTCTAATCCTCCAAGAGAGCTCTGGAGTCTCTAATCCTCCAGCCTGAGCTTCTATTCTACTCCTACTCCTACTGTCCGTGAGAGCCCCCTAATGAAATGAAACTGATGCCTTTATATAGGCTTTACAAAATGAAAAATGAAATTGCAAACAAATTACAAATAAATGAAATTCCTATTCTAGCTGTGTCTTGTGCCTTTGAGTGATGTCAATGGGCTCTGCTTGCTTTGAATTTTTAATTGGACTTGGAATCAGATTAATTGAGCCAGAGTTGCACTTCCAGGAGAATGGAGCATTTTCAAATTGAGCGCAGCGTTCATTCACCCACGCGTACGCGTCCCTCACGCTTACGCATGCTTTGGCAATCTGGCATATCGACGCGTGCGTGTCATGTATGCGTGCGCGTCCCTTGCAGCGTTCTCTAAATGAGCGTAGCGTTCTTCAATTGAGCGCTCCCCACGCGTACGCGTGGGTCTTCAAACATGCCACTTCCACGCTGCCGCTTAGCCCACGCTTGCGCTTAGCCCACGCTTGCGCGTGCTTCTTCAGGTATGTCACACCCACGTGTACATGTCGATGGCTAAAATTCTATTCCAAATTTAGATTTCTTGAAAACGCTCACTTATGCAACATAGTGTTTTCTTTGCAAATGAGCACTAATTACATCCACGCGTACGCGTCATGCACGCGTACGCATGGGTCTTCAAAAGTTGTTGCCCGACGCGTAAGCATCTTATACGCGTGCGCGTCATAGCGTTCACGCGCCAAGAGCGCTCTCCTTGTTTAAATCATGGGCCATGCTTTTAAAAGCGTGGCCTAAGGCTTCAAAGCGTGCTCAAACCTTAAAATGTGTCAAAAATTCTTCTTTTGAGCTTATTTTGTGCTTTCTGCTTCTTTTCCTTCATCTTTTCACCTGTCATTAACCAAACAGATACATCAAAGCCTTGGCATAATCATCAAATCTTGCATCATTCATCTTATCAACTAAATCTTGCAGGAATTCTAATCAAAATGCATAAAATTACTAATGTTTGTTGAATCAAGACAAGCATGAAATTCTCACTCAAACACTTACTTATTGCCTAAAAATGTATGAAAACCAAGTGAAAACTAATGAAAAAGGCTTGTGAAACTAGCCTAAGATGACTTGTCATCATAACGCGAAACTTAAATCTTGCTTGTCCCCAAGCAAGCAGTAAGACAGAGCAAGAATGAATGAAAACAGAGAAGAGTATGAGTCTTTATTTGCAAAACATTCAATACTGGTTAATGGGGTTTTCATGCATGGTATCTTAGAGATTTTTATTCTGTGGCTGAGACACCAACACTCCTTTGGATCCTTACTTGAATTACACAAAAAATGAGACTTGTTATTGCTTGGTCCTTGGTTTTTCTTGCTCTCTTTCTTTTGATTGAGATTTATTACTTAACTGAGGCTTAATGCTATGTAATAAGGCAGCTTTTTAGAGTAAGCTTTCAGCCAGCATTTCCGCCCCAGTTGGTTCAAGATGCTAGGTGTTGATACACCCCTATAGGCTTACTTGCTCAAGCCTCTCCTTAGCACAGATACATCACAGGCATTTAGCTCGTTTTGTTCTTTTGGAAATTGATGCCCAGCACCTCTTTGGGTCATTAAATGCCTTGTCTCAAAGTAGCTCTTGATGGTGGACTTTCGGTTGGCAATCCCAGGTTAGTTAACCCAAGTTGCCGGTGATGAAGCACCCCTTAGAGCCTAGTTATCCAAGTTTATCTTTGTACAAGAACATCACAGGCATATATCCAAATCTCAAGCCATTGGTGCCCAGCCTTGTTTATTCCTTTTTGTTTCTTTCTCTTGCATTTTCTTTCTTTTCTTTTGGACCTCTTTCATTTGTCAAGTCTCATGAAATGCAACTCAAGTTCATATCTCAAAGTCATGCCAACTTCTAGCCTTATTCATAAATTAACTAGTGATCCAACGCATACCACCACATAACCTTATTCTGTCTCATATTAAACCAGACTTCTACTCTTTCTCTGTTTTACAGTATTTTTTTTATTCAAACATGAGGAACAAAGCATATAATTCAAGCAAGATGAGATGATAAAAGCATCTAGACTAGCAAGCCACTACAGCATGAAAATAAACTAACAGACAGTAAATAAATCTAAGAAGACACTAATCAACAGGGGACATTTACACTTTCAATTAGCATGTTTAAGTTAAAGTCAGTCAGAGAATAATACAACCTCTTAGAGTCCATTTGTTTCCTCTATGTCATCATCATTGTTGGGTTCCATGTCTTCTCTTTGTCCATCCACATGATGATGTATCTTTTCCTCCAAGAGATTGAATGACTTCTTACAAGAGATATTGAAAGTTGCTTGTTCCCCAAGCACTTGAGAAACAGTTAGCATGCATGTATGCTTGTGATTCTCTGAACCTAAGTTGGTGTGGGAACACCAAACTTAGTTCCTTGCCTACTTCTATATGCAGCAGAATAAATACATGCATGAAACATCAAGTACTTTTATTAGAAAAATAAACTATGAACTAGAAAACAAACTATGAACTCGAAAACAAACTAAAAACTAGAAACATAACAATTATTAAGTAGCTTCTCTGATTGTTTGGAGCCGATACTAGTCATGCTGAGGGTGCAATGTGTTGTTAATGAAATTTTTGGTGGAACACCAAACTTAGCATCCAACATTCACCCCTTAATTACTTTGGTGTGCAACACCAAACTTAGCTCTTTGCAATACAGAGAAATCTACTTAACTCCTTTATTGAAATAACTAAGAAAGGAAAACTACTGACATGTAGCTGATGACTTTCTTCCTCTTCTTCTATTTTGTCAAGAGGAATGACCTCAAGGGTAAAGAAAAGCCAGTCAGTGTCCCCTTTCTTGATCTCTCCTCAGCAAGCTTTCTTTTGTTATTTGCTGGATTGAACTTGCTTGCTGGATCAGGGGTAGGATTGCTTGTGGTTGACCTTTTCTTCTTCACGGATATGATCAATTGTGGCTTGGTCACAATCCTCTTCTCGGTGTTGTTGTTGGTTTCCTTCACTTCTTGGATATCAAGACTTGGTGGTTGTGTGATGGTTGGAGCATTATCTTCATCAAAAGCCTTTTGAATTGATGGTTCAATGAGCCCTTCTTCTATGCAATTTTCTGCCTCACTTGAGTATGGACTTCCTTGATTGTCTTCCTCACTTTCTTGTTCTTCCACTTCCTCTTTTGCACTCAATATTTGATTTAATAGCACTTTTATGGAGGAGGTTTGTTGTTCTTCCCAAGATTTCTTCATCTCCTCTTCATATCTTTCAATCACAGATTCAAGTGTTGAGAGTCTTTGGTTCAGGAAAGTTTGTGGGGGTTGTGAGTTTTCATGTTCCCTTGTCATCTCAAGTGGCTTCTGTAGATATACAGTTTCGGGTTCAAATACCTCCACCACCTCATTCATCATTGAAATTTTGCTTAACATAGGGACCTCTTTATCTTGCTTCTCCACTTCCTCCTTTACATCCACCAATTGGTCTTCATCTTCTTTGATTAGCAATTCTTTATTTCTCCTTGCTTGCTCTAAATATCCGTCCATCTTATTGCAGAGGGTTTCTTGTTCTTTCCAAGAGTCTATGGATGTTTGTAGGTATTGTTCAAATGCTAGCTCAAGGGATGAAGGCTGAGAATGAGTTTCTGGATATATGGGCATTGTGGTAAAGTTATTTTGAGAAGTATAGAAAGTGTCTTGTGCTGAGGTATACTCAAGTGGTGAGGAGTTTTCAAATAAAAAACTAGGGAGTGAGTGAAAGAGCGGAAGATTGATGGTTTAGAGGTTATAGTAAACTCTCGTTGTAAGTATAGTTACTAAACCAAGCAATCAACCTTTCTTACAAAAGTTTTGGTTGTTACAAATAACAAACCCCTTTAAAATTGATAACCGAGTATTTAAACCTCGGGTAGTCTTCTCAAGGAACTGCAGGGAAGTATGTTCTTATTATTGGTTATGGAGATTGTAGAATTGGGGGTTTTAAGAATGAGGGACAAATATGACAATTGATTTAAATAGAAATTAAAATAAATAAACAAATACTGTAAAGCAAGCTTTTGGCAAGGTATGAGAAATTGGAAGTCCAGGCTTAGTTATTCTTATCAACAACAATGAAAGTCGAATCTTAATTCCACTTAGTCAACCTTTACTAAAGCAAAGGAAAGTCAAGGGACTAATTGGTTTGATCTTCGAATCCTATTTATTTCCTAAGAAAAGATTGGGATTATTGAAGTTCAATTCAATTGGCAAGATAACAATTATCAATTATGCTGTTGAATTGGATAACTCCTGAGTTACTGATTTCTTAACCAGAACCAAAAGGGGAAAAGTAAATCTACTGGAATAAAGATGTCTTCAGAGTAAAAGCAATAATAGCATAAATGAGAGAAAGCAATATTAAACTGGAATACCTTAAATAACATTAATTCAAATAATCTGGAACATAGAAGAATTCATAAATCAAATTGCAAAAGTAAATAATCAACTAAAGTAAAGGAATATTAAACCTGGATCGAGAGTTACTCCTAAAACTAAGAGAAGTCCTGAATCCTAATCCTAAGAGAGAGAGGAGAGAACCTCTCTCAAAACTAGATCTAAAACATGGAAAGTAACTAAATTGGCGAGCTCTCCCTGAATGGATGCATTCCCTCACTTCATAACCTTTGGTCTATGCCTTCTGGACTTGGATTTGGGCCAAAAAGGGCTTCAAAATTTGCTATGAGCGTTTTCTGCAATTTCTGGTGCGTGGCCTCTGTCACGCGTCCGCGTGGGTCACGTGGTCGCGTCATTCGGAGCTTTTCCTTGCCACGCGGTCGCGTCAGTCATGCGGCCGTGTCATATGCGTTCTGCTTAAGGCGCGCGGTCGCGTCAGTCATGCGGCCGCGTCGCTGCTGATTCGCGCTTGGCACGCGATCGCGTCGTCCATGCGATCGCGTGGATACTAGTTTCTTCAAGGATTCCATTTTGTGCGTTCCTTCCATTTTTGTATGTTTCCTTTCCATCCGTTGAGTCATTCCTGCCTTAGAAGATCTGAAACTACTCAACACACTAATCACGGCATCGAATGGAAATAAAGGTAATTAAAATAATTAATTTTAAAGCATAGGAAACATGTTTTTCACATACATCACATAATAAGGAAGGGAAAGTAAAACCATGCAATTAACATGAATAAGTGGGTGAAGGATTGAATAAATCACTCAAACTAAGCACAAAATACATCACAAAATATGGGTTTATCAACCTCCCCACAATTAAACAATAGCATGTCCTCATGCTAAATCCAAGGTAATAAGTAAGGTTAAAGTGATGGAATATCATGCAATGCAATCTAATTTAAATGCAACTACCTAAATGAATGATGCATCATGCAATTCTAATTTATTCACTCATATATAGCCAAGCCTTAGATAATCAATAAGCACTTTTACAATTGAGACGGGAGAAAAAGCATTTTATGAACTTGTAAGACAATTAGATAATTCAAACAGAGATAAATGTTAATGAGCTATTGAACCCTCACTGGATTTGTGTTTACTCTCTAGTCACTCAGTGTTTATTGGGTTAATCACTCTTTTCCTCTTTTTATTCTTCTTTTCTATAAGTTTGTTCTTCATCTAACCAATCAACAATTATAGAATACAGTCATACCAAAAATCATGAGGTCTTTAACTAAGGTTGTAATGGGGCCAAGGTAAAGGTAAGGATATATGTATAAGGCTAAGTGAGCTAATAAGTGAATCCTTAATTAGACTAAGATCTCACCTAACATACATACTTAGTAAAACAAAACTTCTTTACCTATTTTCCCATATTTTCCCACTTGATGTTACATGCTCATGTTTCAACTTTTATTCTTATTCCATGTGCATTGCTTTTATATTTTTGCATTTGGAGAATTCTTTTGTATCCCCTTTATTAAACACTGAAAAATAAATTTTTTTTAATGCACATGGTAATTTAATCACTTTGATTTCTCATGAGCATGCTTCCCAAAATTTCTTATTTTGAGTTATTTTTATCCTTTTCAATTTTTTTTCTACCTCTTGTTTTTATCATCCATGTTCCCAATAGGTTTTCCAAATTTTAAACTATTCATAATTTTCTATCTTAAGCTAACCAAGGATTCAACTTGGGATTTTATTTTGTTTTTCTGCTTAAGGCTAGTAGTGTGGCTAATAGAATAAAAAGGGATTTAAAGGCTCAAGGGGGCTAACAAGGGTGATGTGAAAAGGTAGGTTATTTTGGGATAAGTGAGCTAAAATTAAATGATGGCCTCAATCATTCTTTTGGTATGTATCTATATTCTATATTCTATAATTGGACATATAGATTAAAACAAAGTAAAGAACATCAGAATATAAAAGAAGGGCGGAACACACAGGAATAAAAATTATGGTTTAAATGTAACCATACAATTAAGCTCAAAAAGTCACAGGCTATGTGTTCTCTAGCTCAAAAATCATTTATCACTTATGTATGTCATGCAGGTTTAGTTTAAAATTCTCATTATTCTCTATGTAAAAATTATATTGAATGGCTTTAAAGTTCTAGTGTTTATCCTTGATGAAGTGTTGTTAACTTAACTACATGATGTAATGCTATATATACAAGGTTTATGGATTTAAATCTGTTATGTTCAAGTTCCTAGCTTACTTCCTTTTTATATTTTCAATTTAAACTAACTATCTTATGATAAAAAGGGTAAACTATACTAATTAATCCACTAATAAGTTAGAATTGCAAACTAAACTAAATAGCTAAGAAATGAACTAAAGTGCAAGATGCAGAAATAGAGTAAAAATTCATAAAAGCAATGTATAAGAACTCAAAAAATAAAAATAAAAATAAAGAGAAAAATACAGAAAAATATCCAAAATAAAAGAAAAAGAGTCTGTAGTGGTTCACCAAAATAATACGCCAGAGATGGCGACCTCCCTACACTTAAAATGAAGCATCGTCCCTGATGCTCACTCAAGCCGGGTGTGAAGGGGTGTCATCACTGGAAGGGATGGTAGCTGGTGTCTCTGTGGTGGCTGGCTGGGGGTCTGGCTGCTATAGAGGAGGGGCTGTCTGAATGGGGATCTCAGGGTCTGCAGCCTCAATCTGATGTGGAACCTCTGTTTGTGGGGCCGCCTGCTCGGTGTCTGCCTGGGGATGGGTCTCTGCCTCGGGCGCATCTGCCTCCTCCTAAGATGCCTCGGATGGTGTGTTAGGCTCGGAGGGAATGTCGCCGGATCATATCATCAGCTTCAGGTGCTCATAGCGTCGCTTGTTGCGATGCTCCATCTGGTCAAGTCATCGAAACAAGCGGTGCACCAGATGATAGACAGGCTCTGTGGCAGGTGGAGGTGCAGTGGTGGTGGCAAGGGTGGATGGTGCAACAGTGGAGGAAGAGGGACCGGCAGATGGTGTAGCTGTATCAGCAGCAGTGGAAGTCAGGAATGGAGGTCTGTAGCCCAAGGCCAGGAAGTTCCTGCTGTGCGGGATAAGCTTCTTGCACTCTGCAACAGGTGGCCTCTCATCAGCATCCTCCCATGGCACGTAAGCTCGACGGCCTAGCTGTGTAACCAGATAGGGAAAGGGGAGAGTGCTGCGGACGTGGACCCTGGCCATGTAGTGCCGGATAAAGCGTGGCAGGTACAGGTCCTTGCCCTCCATCACACACCAAAGGAGGGTGATCATAGCGGCTGGTATCTCAGTCTTGTGAGTACTCGGCATAATGTAGTTGCTAAAGATCTAATGCCATAGCCGAGCCTCATCGTTCAGGTAAATCCGCTTGATCCCTTTGGACATGGTGGTGTTCTGACCCATGATCCAAGGAACTGACGGGTCAAGGGCAATCCAGGCCTTAACTGCATCCCAGTCAAACTTCATGAAGCGTATATCCTCTTCAGCTTTCTGATAGCCATCTGTCTGATCAATCTTAGGCAGAAGTTTCAGAACCTCTTCTATTGCCTCCTCAGTAACCAATATCTGCTTCCCTCTGAGGTTTACTGCATCTAGGGAAGTTTTGAAGTAGTTGCAGTAGAATTCCCTAACCCAAGATGCATTAACCTCAGTCAGAGGTCTCTCCAGAAAGAACTAGCCTAGTTGTTTGATCTGATCAGAGGTGTATTGCTGGAGTTCTTCTGGGATCTTCAAAGTCCACTCCAGGTATAGGTTCCTTGAGTTTGCAAACACCGGATACTTCAGCTCACAGTATCGGTTTGTAAACTTTACTGGGTCAGTGGCGGGAAGTAGCTGGTCGGCCTTCTCCTGCAGGGTAAAGGCTTTCTCCCGCAAGGAGGCGTCATGCATGAGGTCGATGATAGACACGGAGGCTTCGCCTCTTTTCCTTTTGCCAGTAGTGGCCTTGCCTTTGCCCCTTCTCTGGGAATCTGACATCCTGAAAAACAGAAAACCAGGATATAATAAAAATAGGAAAGCAAAGAGGCAAATAATCAAAGAAAACACAAAGTGGCAAAGGAGCAATAGGATAATGGATATAAGTTAAGTAAAATGTGCATTTAGGATTGTATGTGAGTGAAAAGTCTGAAAAGAGAAATCACAATCCAAAATGTAATTGAATGCAAGTTAAATGGAAAAATTAATATCATGCCTTGGTTAGAATGTTAAAAGAAAGTGAAAGAAAAGCAATAAAAGAAGTTTTGAAAAGGTTAGGTTGGTTAGAGTTAAAATCAGTGAGTTAGAGAAAATTGGGTTAAAGTAAGAGGCATAAGGAAAATAGTCCAAGTAACAAGTAATCACAGGTAGAAGCTATATGTAACTCATATTTAAACAAGTAAAATAGTTTGATGATGATTCAAATAGAGATAAAGAAAGCAAAAATAGGAATCAAACATCAAAATTGCAGTTTATGAACCAGGAGATCAAAGAAAATAAGAATGCATGCCTAAGCATTCATGAATTGGTTTGGTGAAATTATAGGAAAGCACAGTTGAAAACGCCAAAACAAGAAATGAACAGAGATATTTTTATAGAAATTTGGGCAACATTCCGACTAAAATAGGACTTTTCCGGAAAATAAACAGCAATCAAGCAGTTCATATGAATCCAAATTAAAGCTTGCAATTACATATACGAAATATAAACATGAAAGTTCAATGTAAAGAGCAGCAAATGCAGGAAAGTACAGCATATGAACAAGATCACAGCAGCAATAGATTTGCAAATTTGATAAAATAGAAACAAGAACAGTGCAAATAAACAGACCTAAATCCATTAACCACATCCTAGGCTACCTAACAACCTAAAATCCACTACAATGTGCATATCTAACTATCCTAACATGAACATAAATGGAAAAATAAGAATAAACTACGAACGGATAAAAGGGATTGCGTGTTGCGGAACTTGGAAGGCGAAAGAAGGAGGTTGGGGCACAGAGGTGGCTGGGGTGGTGGCGGGGACATTCGGCACGGCGGCTGGCGGTGGTGGTCACGGCGGTTGCTGCTGTTAGGGGGTAGGGGCTTTGGGAAGGGTAATGAGGGAAGTAGGGGAGAGGGTTGGGGGTTGCGGGTGGTGGTGGGAGGCTGCGTGGCAGGTACGGATGGCGGCGGTGGGTGGTGGTTCGCGGAGGGCAGTGGCGGAGAGAGGGGGGAGGGAGGAAGAAAGAAGAAGAAAGAAGGGGAGGGAGGAAGGGAGGTAGGTGGCGGCGGCGTCTGGATGGCGGCGGCGTCTGGGTGGTGGCTGGGTGGTGGTGGTTGAGGGTTGGGGAAGAAGAGAGGGAGAAGAGGAATTTGGGGGGGGAGGGCTGCGCGAATGTAGGGTTTCGCGTGACTGGGGGGTTATATTTTTGAATCCACGTGGCCGTGTGGGGCACGCGGTCGCGTGGTTGGGGTGAAAATGGGAGCGATGCGATCGCGTGGGGCGCGCGATCGCATGGAAGGGGTAGAAGAAGGGATGACGCGATCGCATGGTGCATGCGATCGCATCGCTGGAAATTGTGCTAAACGCACAAATCCAGCATCGTTCCAGTGCAACTCTCTATCTCCTATTGGGAATTGTGCAATCCATGCGACGTGATCGCGTCGCTCACTCGGTCGCGTGGGATTGGTTGTGTGCATGTGACGCGATCGCATGGGGCATGCGATCGCGTGGGCCATTTTGTGCTAGACGCACAACGGCCGCACGATTCCAGCCTAACTTTCTGGACGTTGGATGTTTACGCTGATCTCCAGGTTACGCGGCCGCGTGGATGACGCGGTCGCGTGGGAAGTGTAGTTCGCCATTCGATGCAATCGCATGGGGCATGCGGTCGCGTCACGCACCCCTTTTTTTTTATATGTAGAATGCGGAATGCAATATGCAGAATGCAGTGCTTGATATGAATGCTGTGCATGATTCCAGGTTCAATAAAATAAAATAAAATTCAAAAACAAACAAAATTAAATAAAATTAAAATTGCAAAAGGAACGATCATACCACGGTGGGTTGTTGATGAGCGGATAATTTATACGCTTTTTGACATTGTTTTTAGTATGTTTTTAGTAGAATCTAGTTACTTTTAGGGATGTTTTCATTAGATTTTATGTTAAATTCACATTTCTGGACTTTACTATGAGTTTGTGTGTTTTTTTGTGATTTCAGGTATTTTCTAGCTGAAATTGAGGGATTTGAGCAAAAATCAGATTCAGAGGTTGAAGAAGGACTGCTGATGCTGTTGGATTCTAACCTCCCTGTACTCAAAATGAATTTTCTGGAGCTACAGAACTCAAAATGGGGCGCTTCCAATTGCTTTGGAAAGTAGACATCCAGGGCTTTCCAGCAATATATAATAGTCCATACTTTGGCCAAGTTTAGACGACGAAAACTAGCGTTCAACGCCAGCTCTCTGCCCAATTCTGGTGTCCAGCGCCAGAAAAGGATCCAAAACCAGAGTTGAACACCCAAACTAGCACAAAAGCTGGCGTTCAACTCCAAGAAGGACCTCTACATGTGCAACACTCAAAGCTCAGCCCAAGCACACACCAAGTGGGCCCCGGAAGTGGATTTATGCATCAATTACTTACTTCTGTAAATCCTAGTAGCTAGTTTATTATAAATAGGACATTTCACTGTTGTATTTGACATCCTGAGTTTTATCTTCGGATCATAGTAGTCTTGGTTACTCCGGTTCCCTTCTGGGGCCGAGACCAATGAACTCCATTATCACTTATGTATTTTCAACGGTAGAGTTTCTACACTCCATAGATTAAGGTGTGGAGCTCTGCTGTTCCTCAAAGATTAATGCAAAGTACTACTGTTTTCTATTCCATTCATCTTGTTTCGCTTCTAAGATATTCATTCGCACTTCAACCTGAATGTGATGAACATGACAATCATCATCATTCCCCATGAACGCGTGCCTGACAACCACTTCCGTTCTACTTTCGATTGAATGAGTGTCTCTTAGATCTCTTAATCAGAATCTTCGTGGTGTAAGCTAGAATGATGGCGGCATTCAAGAGAATCCGGAAAGTCTAAACCTTATCTGTGGTATTCCGAGTAGGATTCAATGATTGAATGACTGTGACGAGCTTCAAACTCGCGAGTGCTGGGCGTTAGTGACAGACGCAAAAGGAGGGTGAATCCTATTCCAGCATGATCGAGAACCGACAGATGAATAGTCGTGCCGTGACATGGTGCGTTGACCATTTTCACTGAGAGGAGAGGATGTAGCCACTGACAACGGTGATGCCCTTGCATAAAGCCAGCCATGGAAAGGTGTAAGACTGATTGGATGAAGATAGCAGGAAAGCAGAGATTCAGAGGAACAAACGCATCTCTATACGCTTATCTGAAATTCTCACCAATGATTTACATAAGTATTTCTATCCCTCTTTTATTAATTATTTTCGAAAACCCCATTACTATTTTATATCCGCCTGACTGAGATTTACAAGGTGACCATAGCTTGCTTCATACCAACAATCTCCGTGGGATTCGACCCTTACTCATGTAAGGTATTACTTGGACGACCCAGTGCACTTGCTGGTTAGTTGTGCGAAGTTGTGAACCATGGTATTGGCATCATGTTTTTGGCGCCATTGCCAGGGAAAGAAAGAGCAATGAATTTTACATAATTAAAGTGTAATCACAATTTCTGCGCACCAAGTTTTTGGCGCCGTTGCCGGGGATTGTTGAGTTTGGACAACTGACGGTTCATCTTGTTGCTCAGATTAGGTAATTTTCTTTTTGTTTTATTTTCAAAAAAAAAAATTTCAAAATTCTTTCAAAAACTTTTTCTTTGTTTTCGGAAAAAAAAATTTTTTTTAGATTCAAAATTCTTAAGAATGAATTCTAGTGTTTCATGAAGCATGTGAAGCCTGGCTGGCTGCAAAGCCATGTCTAAATTCTTTTGGACTGAGGCTTCCAAACCATCAGCATAGAGGCAAGTTACATATTTGATAAGTAATAAGCAGTATATTCTGATATCTTGCTGAAGCTTGGCTGGCCATTGGCCATGTCTAGTATTTTGGACTAGAGCTTTCATTGAAAGCTTGGCTGGCTAGTGAGCCATGTCTAATTCCTGGACTGAAGCTTTAGACTAAGAATGCAAGATTCCTGGAATTCATATTAAAAATTTTGGAATCCTTATTTTCCTTTTTCAATTAATTTTTGAAAAATCCAAAAAATTAGAAAATCATAAAAATCAAAAATATTTTTCTGTTTCTTGTTTGAGTCATGTGTCATGTTATAAGTTTGGTGTCAATCGCATGTGCATCTTGCATTTTTCGAAAACTCTCATGCATTCATAGTGTTCTTTATAATCTTCAAGTTGTTCTTGGTAAGTCTTCTTGTTTGATCTCTGCATTTGCATATTTTGTGTCTTTTCTTGTTTTTCATATGCATTCTTGAATTCTTAGTGTCTAAGCATTGAAGAATTCTAAGTTTGGTGTCTTGCATGTTTTCTTTGCATTAAAAAAAAATTTTCAAAAATATATTCTTGGTGTTCATCATGATCTTCATAGTGTTCTTGGTGTTCATCTTGACATTCATAGCATTCTTGCATGCATCACATGTTTTGATCTAAAATTCTCATGCATTGCATCATTTTTCTTGTTTTTCTCTCTCATCATTAAAAAAATTCAAAAATCAAAAAAATATCTTCCCCTTTTTCTCTTAAAATTTCGAAAATTTGGATTGACTTTTTCAAAAATTTTTAAAATTTATTTGTTTTTATGAGTCAAATCAAATTTTTAATTTAAAAATCTCATCTTTTTCAAAATTTTTTTCAAAAATCAAATCTTTTTCAAATTTCTTAGTTATTTTCGAAAATTCCAAAAATGTTTTTCAAAAATATTTTTCTTATTTTTATATCAAATTTTCGAAAATAACAATAACAATTAATGTTTTGATTCAAAAATTTCAAGTTTGTTACTTCCTTGTTAAGAAAGATTCAAACTTTAAGTTCTAGAATCATATCTTGTGATTTCTTGTGAATCAAGTCATTAATTGTGATTTTAAAAATTCAAATCTTTTTCAAAAACTAATTTCTACCATATCTTTTCAAAAATATCTTCTTATCTTATCCTTTTTAAAAATTTGATTTCAAAATATCTTTTCTAACTTCCTAACTTCTTATCTTTTCAAAATTTGTTTCAACTAACTAACTAACTTTTTGTTTGTTTCTTATCTTTTTCAAACCACCTAACTAACTCTCTCTCTCTAATTTTCGAAAATATCTTCCCTCTTTTTCAAAAATCTCTTTTTAATTAACTAATTATTTTAATTTTTAAATCTTAATTTTTGAAAATTACTAACATTTTTCAAAAACTATTTTCAAAAATCACTAACTCTTTTTCAAAAATTATTTTCGAAAATTACTTCTCTCTCATCCCCTTCTATTTATTTATTCATCTACTAACATCTCTTCCTCACACCACCAAAAATCCGAACCCTCTCTTTCTCTGAGTTCAGATTTTTTCTTCTTTTCTTCTACTAACACAAGGACCTCTATACTGTGGTATAAAGGATCCATATTATTATTATTATTTTTTCTGTGCCCTCTTCTTTGTCATATGAACAGGAGCAAGGACAAGAATATTCTTGTTGATGCAGATCCAGTACCTGAAAGGACTCTGAAGAGAAAACTAAGAGAAGCTAAAATACAACAATCCAGAGATAACCTTTCAGAAATTTTCGAACAGGAAGAGGATATGGCAGCCAAAAATAATAATAATGCAAGGAGGATGCTTGGTGACTTTACTGCACCTAATTCCAATTTACATGGAAGAAGCATCTCCATTGCTGCCATTGGAGCAAACAACTTTCAGCTGAAACCTCAATTAGTTTCTCTGATGCAGCAGAACTGCAAGTTTCATGGACTTCCATCTGAAGATCATTTTCAGTTCTTAACTGAATTCTTGCAGATATGTGATACTGTTAAGACTAATGGAGTAGATCCTAAAGTCTACAGGCTCATGCTTTTCCCTTTTGCTGTAAGAGACAGAGCTAGAGTGTGGTTGGACTCTCAACCCAGAGATAGCCTGAACTCTTGGGATAAGCTGGTCACGGCTTTCTTAGCCAAGTTCTTTCCTCCTCAAAAGCTGAGCAAGCTTAGAGTGGATGTTCAGACCTTCAGACAGAAGGAAGGTGAATCCCTCTATGAAGCATGGGAAAGATACAAGCAGCTGACCAAAAAGTGTCCTTCTGACATGCTTTCAGAATGGACCATCCTGGATATATTCTATGATGGTTTATCTGAGCTATCAAAGATGTCATTGGATACTTCTGCAGGTAGATCCATTCACCTAAAGAAAACGCCTGCAGAAGCTCAAGAACTCATTGACATGGTTGCTAATAACCAGTTCATGTACACTTCTGAGAGGAATCCTGTGAATAATGGGATGCCTATGAAGAAAGGAGTTCTTGAAGTTGATACTCTGAATGCCATATTGGCTCAGAACAAAATATTGACTCAGCATGTCAATATGATCTCTCAGAGTCTGAATGGAATGCAAGCTGCATCCAACAGTACTCAAGAGGCTTCTTATGAAGAAGAAGCTTATGATCCTGAGAACCCTGCAATAGCAGAGGTGAATTACTTAGGTGAACCTTATGGAAACACCTATAACTCATCATGGAGAAATCATCCAAATTTCTCATGGAAGGATCAAAAGCCTCAACAAGGCTTTAATAATGGTAGAAGAAACAGGTTTAACAATAACAAACATTTTCCATCATCCACTCAGTAACAGACAGAGAACTCTGAACAAAATACTTCTAATTTGGCAAACTTAGTCTCTGATCTATCCAAGGCCACTGTGAGTTTCATGAATGAAACAAGGTCTTTCATTAGAAATTTGGAAGCACAAGTGGGCCAATTGAGTAAGAGGATCAGTGAAATCCCTCCTAGTACTCTCCCAAGCAATACAGAAGAGAACCCAAAAGGAGAGTGCAAGGCCATTGACATAAGCACCATGGCCGAACCCAAAGAAGGAGAGGAGGACGTAAATCCCAAGGAGGAAGACCTCCTGGGACGTCCAGTGACCAATAAGGAGCTTCCCTCTGAGGAACCAAAGGACTCTGAGGCTCATCTAGAGACCATAGAGATTCCATTGAACCTCCTTATGCCCTTTATGAGCTCTGATGAGTATTCCGCTTCTGAAGAGAATGAGGATGTTACTGAAGAGAAAGCTGCCAAGTTCCTTGGTGCAATCATGAAGCTGAATGCCAAATTATTTGGTATTGATACTTGGGAAGTTGAACCTCCCTTGTTCATCAATGAACTAAGTGATCTGGATCAACTGACATTGCCTCAGAAGAGACAGGATCCTGGAAAGTTCATAATACCTTGTACCATAGGCACCATGATCTTTAAGGCACTGTGTGACCTTGGTTCAGGAATAAACCTCATGCCCCTCTCTGTAATAGAGAAACTGGGAATCTATGGGGTGCAAGCTGCTAAAATCTCATTAGAGATGGCAGACAATTCAAGAAAACAGGCATATGGACAAGTAGAGGACGTGTTAGTAAAGGTTGAAGGCCTTTACATCCCTGCTGATTTCATAGTCCTGGATACTGGAAAGGAAGAGGATGAATCCATCATCCTAGGAAGACCTTTCCTGGCCACAGCAAGAGCTGTGATTGATGTTGACAGAGGTGAACTAGTCCTTCAATGGAATGAGGACTCCCTTGTGTTTAAAACTCAAGGATCTCCCTCTTCAACCATGGAGAGGAAGCATGAAAAGCTTCTCTCAAAGCAGAGTCAACCCAAGCCCCCACAGTCAAACTCTAAGTTTGGTGTTGGGAGGCCACAACCAAACTCTAAGTTTGGTGTTGAACTCCCATATCCAAACTCTAAGTTTGGTGTTGGAGAGTTTCAACAATGCTCTGAACATCTGTGAGGCTCCATGAGAGCCCACTGTCAAGCTATTGACATTAAAGAAGCGCTTATTGGGAGGCAACCCAATTTTTATTTATCTAACAATATTTTTCTTAGTTATATGTCTTTATAGGTTCATGATCATGTGGAGTCACAAAATGAATATAAAAATTGAAAACGGAATCAAAAACAGCAGAAGAAAAATCACACCCTGGAGGAGCATCTGCCTGGCGTTCAACGCCAGAACAGAGCATGGTTCTGGCGCTGAACGCCCAAAATGGGCAGCATCCTGGCGCTGAACGCCCAGAACAAGCATGGTTCTGGCGTTCAACGCCAGAAATGGCAACAAATGGGCGTTGAACGCCCAAAATGGGCACCAACCTGGCGCTGAACGCCCAGAGTTGTGTGCAAAGGCATTTTACATGCCTAATGGGTGCAGGGATGTAAATCCTTGACACCTCAGGATCTGTGGACCCCATAGGATCATCTCAGGATCTGTGGACCCTACAGGAACACCTCAGGATCTGTGGACCCTACAGGATCCCCACCTACCTCCACTCAACTCTTCTCATCCCTCACCACTCTCTTTCACACAATCCCATAAACACTCTTCCCCAAAAACCCTTCACCAATCACCTCAATCTCTCTTCCCCATCACCTCTTCACCACTCACATCCATCCACTCTTCCCCATAAACCTACCTCATAAACTCCACCTACCTTCAAAAATTCAAAACCAATTTCCCACCCAAACCCACCCATATGGCCGAACCTTAACCCCCCCTCCCTTCCCTATATAAAGCCCTCCATTCTTCATCAAATTCACACAATACACCCCTCTACACCCTTCTTGGCCGAAACATTTCCCACTCTCCCTCTCCTCTATCTCTTCTTCTTCTTCATCTATTCTTTCTTTTATTGCTCGAGGGCGAGCAAAATTCTAAGTTTGGTGTGGTAAAAGCATAAGCTTTTTGTTTTTCCATTACCATTGATGGCACCTAAGACCGGAGAATCCTCTAGAAAGGGGAAAGGAAAGACAAAAGCTTCCACATCCGAGTCATGGGAGATGGAAAAGTTCATCTCCAAAGCCCATCAAGACCACTTCTATGATGTTGTGGCCAAGAAGAAGGTGATCCCTGAGGTCCCTTTCAAACTCAAAAGAAATGAGTATCCGGAGATCCGACATGAAATTCAAAGAAGAGGTTGGGAAGTTCTAACAAATCCCATCCAACAAGTCGGCATCCTAATGGTTCAAGAGTTCTATGCCAATGCATGGATCACCAAGAACCATGATCAAAGTAAGAACCCGGATCCAAAGAACTATGTTACAATGGTTCGGGGAAAATACTTAGATTTTAGTCCGGAAAATGTGAGGTTGGCGTTCAACTTGCCAAACATGGAAGAGAACACACGCCCCTACACAAGGAGAGTCAACTTTGATCAAAGGTTGGACCAAGTCCTTATGGACATATGTGTAGAAGGAGCTCAATGGAAGATTGACTCCAAAGGCAAGCCGGTTCAACTAAGAAGATTGGACCTCAAGCCTGTAGCTAGAGGATGGTTGGAGTTCATTCAATGCTCAATCATTCCCACTAGCAACCGGTCTGAAGTTACTATAGACCGGGCCATCATGATCCATAGCATCATGATTGGAGAAGAGGTGGAAGTTCATGAGATTATACCTCAAGAACTCTACAAGGTGGCTGACAAGTCCTCCACTATGGCAAGGTTAGCTTTTCCTCACCTCATTTGCCACCTATGCAATTTGGCTGGGATTGACATAGAGGGAGATATCCTCATCAAAGAGGACAAGCCCATCACTAAGAAAAAGATGGAGCAAGCAAGAGAGCCCATTCATGGAGCTCAAGAGGCGTATGAAGCTCATCACCATGAGATCCCGGAGATGCCTCAAATGCACTTTCCTCCATAAAACTATTGGGAGCAAATCAACACCTCCCTAGGAGAATTGAGTTCCAATATGGGACAACTAAGGGTGGAACATCAAGAGCACTCCATCATGCTTCATGAAATAAGAGAAGATCAAAAAGCAATGAGGGAGGAGCAACAAAGACAAGGAAGAGACATAGAAGAGCTCAAGGACATCATTGGTTCCTCAAGAAGGAAACGCCACCATCACTAACGTGGATTCATTCCTTGTTCTTATTTCTTCTAGTTTTCATTTTCTATGTTATGTGCTTATCTATGTTTGTGTCTTCATTACATGATCATTAGTAGTTAGTAACTTTGTCTTAAAGTTATGAATGTCCTATGAATCCATCACCTCTCTTAAATGAAAAAATGTTTTAATTCAAAAGAACAAGAAGTACATGAGTTTCGAATTTATCCTTGAACTTAGCTTAATTATATTGATGTGGTGACAATGCTTCTTGTTTTCTGAATGTATGCTTGAACAGTGCATATGTCTTTTGAAGTTGTTGTTTAAGAATGTTAAATATGTTGGATCTTGAAAGAATGATGATAAGGAGACATGTTATTTGATAATCTAAAAAATCATAAAAATGATTCTTGGAGCAAGAAAAAGCAGCAAAGAACAAAGCATGCAGAAAAAAAAAATAAGCGAAAAAAAATAGAAAGAAAAAGAAAAAGCAAGCAGAAAAAGCCAAAAGCTCTTAAAACCAAGAGGCAAGGGCAAAAAGCCAATAGCCCTTAAAACCAAAAGGCAAGGGTAATAAAAAGGATCCCAAGTCTTTGAGCATCAGTGGATAGGAGGGCCTAAAGGAATAAAATCCTGGTCTAAGCGGCTAAACCAAGCTGTCCCTAACCATGTGCTTGTGGCGTGTAGGTGTCAAGTGAAAACTTGAGACTGAACGGTTAAAGTCAAGGTCCAAAGCAAAAAAAAAAAAGAGTGTGCTTAAGAACCCTGGACACCTCTAATTGGGGACTTTAGCAAAGCTGAGTCACAATCTAAAAAGGTTCACCCAATTATGTGTCTGTGGCATTTATGTATCCGGTGGTAATACTGGAAAACAAAGTGCTTAGGGCCACGGCCAAGACTCATAAAATAGTTGTGTTCAAGAATCATCATACTGAACTAGGAGAATCAATAACACTATCTGAACTCTGAGTTCCTATAGATGCCAATCATTCTGAACCTCAATGGATGAAGTGAGATGCCAAAACTATTCAAGAGGCAAAAAGCTATAAGTCCCGCTCATTTGATTGGAGCTATGTTTCATTGATAGTTTGGAATTTATAGTATATTCTCTTCTTTTTATCCTATTTGATTTTCAGTTGCTTGGGGACAAGCAACAATTTAAGTTTGGTGTTGTGATGAGCGGATAATTTATACGCTTTTTGACATTGTTTTTAGTATGTTTTTAGTAGAATCTAGTTACTTTTAGGGATGTTTTCATTAGTTTTTATGTTAAATTCACATTTCTGGACTTTACTATGAGTTTGTATGTTTTTCTGTGATTTCAGGTATTTTCTGCCTGAAATTGAGGGACTTGAGCAAAAATCAGATTCAGAGGTTGAAGAAGGACTGCTGATGCTGTTGGATTCTGACCTCCCTGCACTCAAAATGGATTTTCTGGAGCTACAGACCTCAAAATGGCGCGCTTCCAATTGCTTTGGAAAGTAGACATCCAGGGCTTTCTAGAAATATATAATAGTCCATACTTTGCCCAAGTTTAGACGACGAAAACTGGCGTTCAACGCCAGCTCTCTACCTAATTCTGGCGTCCAGCGCCAGAAAAGGATCCAAAACCAGAGTTGAACGCCCAAACTGGCACAAAAGCTGGCGTTCAACTCCAAGAAGGACCTCTACACGTGCAACACTCAAAGCTCAGTCCAAGCACACACCAAGTGGGCCCCGAAAGTGGATTTATGCATCAATTACTTACTTCTGTAAACCCTAGCAGCTAGTTTATTATAAATAGGACATTTCACTATTGTATTTGACATCCTGAGTTTTATCTTCGGATCATAGTAGTCTTGGTTACTCCGGTTCCCCTCTGGGGCCAAGACCAATGAACTCCATTATCACTTATGTATTTTCAACGGTAGAGTTTCTACACTCCATAGATTAAGGTGTGGAGCTCTGCTGTTCCTCAAAGATTAATGCAAAGTACTACTGTTTTCTATTCAATTCATCTTGTTTCGCTTCTAAGATATTCATTCGCACTTCAACCTGAATGTGATGAACATGACAATCATCATCATTCCCCATGAACGCGTGCCTGACAACCACTTCCGTTCTACTTTCGATTGAATGAGTGTCTCTTAGATCTCTTAATCAGAATCTTCGTGGTGTAAGCTAGAATGATGGCGGCATTCAAGAGAATCCAGAAAGTCTAAACCTTGTCTGTGGTATTCCAAGTAGGATTCAATGATTGAATGACTGTGACGAGCTTCAAACTCGCGAGTGCTGGGCGTTAGTGACAGACGCAAAAGGAGGGTGAATCCTATTCCAGCATGATCGAGAACCGACAAATGAATAGTCGTGCCGTGACAGGGTGCGTTGACCATTTTCACTGAGAGGAGGGGATGTAGCCACTGACAACGGTGATGCCCTTGCATAAAGCCAGCCATGGAAAGGAGTAAGACTGATTGGATGAAGATAGCAGGAAAGCAGAGATTCAGAGGAACAAACGCATCTCTATATGCTTATCTGAAATTCTCACCAATGATTTACATAAGTATTTCTATCCCTCTTTTATTAATTATTTTTGAAAACCCCATTACTATTTTATATCCGCCTGACTGAGATTTACAAGGTGACCATAACTTGCTTCATACCAACAATCTCCGTGGGATTCGACCCTTACTCACGTAAGGTATTACTTGGACGACCCAGTGCCCTTGCTGGTTAGTTGTGCGAAGTTATGAACCATGGTATTGGCATCATGTTTTTGGCGCTATTGCCAGGGAAAGAAAGAGCAATGAATTTTACATAATTAAAGTGTAATCACAATTTCTGCGCACCAGTTGTCTCCCACCTAGCACTTTTAGTTAAAGTCCTTAAGTTGGACATTTGAAGAGCTTCCTGTTAAGGTGGCTTGTGTTTAAATTCATCCAGAAATCTCCACCAGTGCTTGGAATGCCAATAGCCTCCGGGGTCCCAAACTAGGCATGTAAAGCTTCTGAGCAGCTTCAAACAGATTTTCAGGCTCCCGGGGTGATGAATATCAAAATATTTTCCAGGATCCCAAACTTTGGTTCTAAATCCGCCTTCGTTTTGATCTATACTTTTCCATCCGGGCGGTTTGGAAATTAGATTCTCACCAAGATGACCAAACGTTTTCCGAGATCCATTCGATTGAACGTGATACCAATCCATGCACTTTGAGTTGAAGCGTGGAACCTTATTGAACCTTATGCACCAGCTCTGAGTGCGAGCCATTTCCCTCTTACTCTTAAAGCCGCAGAGAGCTCTAAGCTGGCCATCTGTTTCAAGCAAACCATATTCAAGTGGAAAAGTAAAGATTAGAGCTAAGGATTATACCCACTTGAAGCTTGTATTGGGTGGTAATGGCCTTGGGATAGGTGTTTTCAGTGGTTCTGTAAGTTCTGCTCCCTGGTAATCTTCTGTGAATTCCTCCACTTCTTTGCAAGGATCTTCAAATGCATCTGTGTCCTGGTCAAAGTCTTCTATGTCTTCCTCATCACTCGAGTCATAGATCGGAGGTTGAGAGAAATCTACCTCTGCATCATCTTCGTATTCACTTGGGGAAGATTCTTCGATCTCAGAGAATTCACTTGTGAATACAAGTTCATTACTAAGAGAGCTTGACTTGCGACTATCATTATCAAGGGAATTTGTGTCCTGGGTTATTCCATCTAGTTCTTCATAAACGACTTGCCTTCGGGATTGTGCAATATCCTCCTTAGCATTAACTGTAACGTCCTTGATGGAGTTCTCTTCAACTTTGGATTCCCATGGAGGTTCAGCGTTTCCTAGATCTTCAACCAACTCTTCTTCTTGTACAATGACAGCTTCTTCTACTTGTTCGAGTATGAATTCCTGCTCTGTCTTGTCCACTGGAGTTTCTAATATCTCCTTCATGCTACGCTCTTCATTAGATTGTCCACATGGGGTTGTGGTTGGTCCTTGAATGTTCGCGCGTCTAGAAGCTAATTGAATCACTGCTTGCTCCAGTTGTCGAATGGTTGTTTGAAGTTTATTTACTGTTGCCTTTAGGCGAACCTCTGATTCTCGGGGTGATGGATTTGGATATGAAACATAGGGAAGTGGTGGTGCTTGGGAGTGATTGGATTGGAACTGGGGTTGAAAAGGATCATACGGTGGCGAATGGTGAAAAGAAGCTTGTGAGTGTGGTGGTTTGAGGTTATGTTGAGATAATGGTCTATAGGCACGGGGTGGGGCTTGTTGGTAGTCACAAGGTTGTCCACCATATCTTTTAGCTAGGTATGCATTGTCGAATGGTCGTTGTCCATTATATCTTGGAGGGTGTTGTTGCCTAAAGGGTTGATTAGATCCTCTTGGCTCCATCCATCCTTGATTGGTCTGACCTTGATGCATATTCCTGTTGTAACTTCTATTTCCTTCAACAAAGTTAGAACCAAACTCAAAGCGAGAGGGGAGAGAGTTCATAGTAGCAAATAAAATTAAAAACGAAAAATAAAAATAAATAAACAAGCAAAATAAAAAAATATATTTACAATAACCAATAATAAGGCACACGTTAGCAGTTCCCTGGCAACGGCGCCTTTTTGAAAGAGCGGAAGATTGATGGTTTAGAGGTTATAGTAAACTGTCGTTGTAAGTATAGTTACTAAACCAAGCAATCAACCTTTCTTACAAAAGTTTTGGTTGTCACAAATAACAAACCCCTTTAAAATTGATAACTGAGTATTTAAACCTCGGGTAGTCTTCTCAAGGAACTGCAGGGAAGTATGTTCTTATTATTGGTTATGGAGATTGTAGAATTGGGGGTTTTAAGAATGAGGGACAAATATGACAATTGATTTAAATAGAAATTAAAATAAATAAACAAATACTATAAAGAAAGCTTTTGGCAAGGTATGAGAAATTGGAAGTCCAGGCTTAGTTATTCTTATCAACAACAATGAAAGTCGAATCTTAATTCCACTTAGTCAACCTTTACTAAAGCAAAGGAAAGTCAAGGGACTAATTGGTTTGATCTTCGAATCCTATTTATTTCCTAAGAAAAGATTGGGATTATTGAAGTTCAATTCAATTGGCAAGATAACAATTATCAATTATGCTGTTGAATTGGATAACTCCTGAGTTACTGATTTCTTAACCAGAACCAAAAGGGGAAAAGTAAATCTACTGGAATAAAGATGTCTTCAGAGTAAAAGCAATAATAGCATAAATGAGAGAAAGCAATATTAAACTGGAATACCTCAAATAACATTAATTCAAATAATCTGGAACATAGAAGAATTCATAAATCAAATTGCAAAAGTAAATAATCAACTAAAGTAAAGGAACATTAAACCAGGATCGAGAGTTACTCCTAAAACTAAGAGAAGTCCTGAATCTTAATCCTAAGAGAGAGATGAGATAACCTCTCTCAAAACTAGATCTAAAACATGGAAAGTAACTAAATTGGCGAGCTCTCCCTGAATGGATGCATTCCCTCACTTCATAACCTTTGGTCTATGCCTTCTGGACTTGGATTTGGGCGAAAAAGGGCTTCAGAATTCGCTATGAGCGTTTTCTGCAATTTCTGGTGCGTGGCCTCTGTCACACATCCGCGTGGGTCACGCGGTCGTGTCATTTGGAGCTTTTCCTTGCCACGCGGTCGCGTTAGTCATGCGGCCGCGTCGCGGCTGATTCGCGCTTGGCACGCGATCGCGTCGTCCATGCGATTGCGTGGATACTAGTTTCTTCAAGGATTCCATTTTGCGCTTTCCTTCCATTTTTGTATGTTTTCTTTCCATCCGTTGAGTCATTCCTGCCTTAGAAGATCTGAAACTACTCAACACACTAATCACGGCATCGAATGGAAATAAAGGTAATTAAAATAATTAATTTTAAAGCATAGGAAATATGTTTTTCACATACATCACATAATAAGGAAGGAAAAGTAAAACCATGCAATTAACATGAATAAGTGGGTGAAGGATTGAATAAATCACTCAAACTAAGCACAACATACATCATAAAATATGGGTTTATCAGTGAGGATGGACAATTTTGCATAAATGAATTAAAAGTCTGCTCAGGTGAGGATGGCTCTTGATAAGTGGAGTATGACACATTGAGTGCTCTCTGATTTTGATCCTCTCAAGCACAACTTGAAGAATTGTTGAATTCATCACAGTATGGATCATCTTGTGGCATTGGGGGATAATCTTGCATGAATTTATTGAAAGCACACTCCAGTGATATGTCTCTTGATGAACAAAATATGGATCATTAAGATCTCTTTGATTTTGACCCTCACAGTCACAATATGAGTAGTTGTTGTAGCAATATGAGTCATCTTGTAGCTCTGGGAGGTGTTCATACTCTATCATTTCTTGTTGATATTCCCATCCACCATTAGCATAATGACATGAATCATTTTGTGGTGTTGGGCAATATCTCATGAAATTGTCTTGCTCATTTGTTGGCTCTGAAGCATATTCCCATTGATTGAATTGCTCAGAATTTGTTAATTCTTGGTGATACTCCCAGCCACCATTAGGATAATGAATTGAATCATATTGTGATGGTAGGCAATATCCCAGGAAATTTGTTTGATCAAAAGATGAGTTGAACTCCATTTGAATTTTGTAAAACACATCACCAATGAAAATTGAAATTCATGTCACAAGTGAGAATTTCTTAGTGAGGCAATAACTCAAACACCGTGGTATCAGCCTTAAATAGAAAATTAAAAGAACAAAAATAAAGAAAATGCTTAATCTACACTTCTCACCCACTTAATCATTGTCGATCTAAATCAATCCCCGGCAACGGTGCTAAAAACTTGATGAGGGAAAATCGATTCCACACAAACTCACCGGCAAGTGTACCGGGTCGCATCAAGTAGTAATAACTCACAAGAGTGAGGTCGATCCCACAGGGACTGATGGATCAAGCAACTTTAGTGAGGTGATTAGTCTGGTCAAGCTAATGGTGGTAAATTAGGTGAAATCGAATTAGCAGAAAGTAATACAGTGAATTTAAAGTACAGAATGTAAATCAGCAGAAGCTTAAGGAGCAAGAAAATTAAATTGCATCAAATGTAAAGAGAATTGGGTGCAGGGAAATTAAAGATAGCAGTAGATCAAGCAATCTAGAAGAACTGGAGAACAAGTAACAGGAAATTTAAATTGCAGGAAAATTAAATCAGACTGAATCATGAACAAAAATGTAAAGTTGCAGAGAAATAGAAGTGTTGGAAATTGAAATTTGCAATAAAAGTAAACTGAATTCAGTACAATTGAAATGTAAAAGTGCAGGGAAGAAAAAGTGTATCAACTATACTACGCTCTCTGGAGTCTCTAATCCTCCAAGAGAGCTCTGGAGTCTCTAATCCTCCAGCCTGAGCCTCTATTCTACTCCTACTCCTACTGTCCGTGAGAGCCCCTGATAAACCACTATTTTATGGTTTATCTTGTGCTTAATTGAGTGGATTTTATCAACTCTTTTCCCACTTATTCATACTATTTGCATGGTTTTACTTTTTCCTTCCTGATTTTTTGCTATGATTGAAAATATGCTTCTTTGGTCTTAATTTTGATATGTTTAATCTTCTCTTATTACCATTCGATGCCTTGATATGTGTGTTAAGTGATTTTAGGGATTATAGGGCAGGAATGGCTTGGAGGATAGAGAGGAAGCATGCAAAACTGGAAGGAATACAAGAAGTTGAAGAAATTGCTAAGCTGTCTAGCCTGACCTCTTCACACTCAAACGGTCATAACATGAGCTACAGAGGTCCAAATGAGATGGTTCTAGTTGCGTTGGAAAGCTAACGTCTGGGGCTTCAGAATGATATATAATTTTACATAGCTTCCCCGATGCCAGGCGACGTGAACGCGTAGATTACGCAGACGCGTGACCTGACAAAAACGCAATCCACGCAAACGCGTGGACGACGCTTCCACGTCAGTTTCCCGCGACCTGTACATACCAGAATACGCTGGGGGCGATTTCTGGGCTGTTTTTGATCCAGTTTTCGGACCAGAAAACACATATTAGAGGCTATAAAGTGGGGGAATGCATCCATTCATAATCATCCGCTCATAATTCACAATTTTAGGTTTTTAGATGTAGTTTTTAGAGAGAGAGGTTCTCTCCTCTCTCTTAGGATTTAGGATTAGGATTCCTCTTAAAGGATTTAGGATTATTCTTCTCAATTTCCAGGTTTAATGTCCCTCTTATTTATTTTCTATTTTATTTATTACTTTAATTATTATTTATCTTTTCAACTTGACTTATGCTACATTCATGTTATGATTTTCTTATTTAATACACATTATTGAGGTAATTCAGATTTAAGATTGCTTTGTTTTATTTATATTGATGCTTTTAATTTAATTTAGATATTTTCTTCCTTGTGGCTTTGGTAAAGTAATTGGTAACACTTGAGTTGTCAAACTCAGCAGTGGTTGAAATTGGCAGATTACTAATTGATCTAGATCGCTCGAAAGCTAGTCTTCCCACAGGGATTGACTAGGACTTGAGGATCAAGCTAATTAGTCCACTTGACTTAACAAAGTGGGAGAAAAATCCAATTCTCATCACAATTGATAAGGATAACTAGGATAGGACTTCCAGTTCTTATACCTTGCCAAGAGTTTTAGTATTTATTTAAATTAATTCCTTACAATTTACTTTCTTGCCATTTACTATTCTTGCTTTTTATCTTATACATTAAAAACCCAAAATTCTACCTTTTTCATAGCTAATAATAAGTCATACCTCCCTGCAATTCCTTGAGAAGACGACCCGAGGTTTAAATACTTCGGTTTATAAATTTTATTGGGTTTGTTACTTGTGACAACCAAACGTTTGTACGTAAGGATTTTCTGTTGGTTTAGAAGCTGTACTTACAACGCGATCATATATTTGTGAATTTCTTTACCGATAGAAAATCAGTTCGTCAAAATGGCGCCGTTGCCGGAGAATTGCAAACGTGTGCCTTATTATTGGTTATTGTAAATATTCGCTTTTTGCTTGTTTATTTGTTTTTATTTTTGTTTTTATTTTTGCTTTTTCATAAATTAAGAGGTTATTGGTTTTTATTTAGTTATTAAAAATTTTTTTTTTCAAAAATTTGTTCTTCGTGTTCATCTTGACCTTCAAGTTGTTCTTAGTTGTTTTCTTCGTTTTGATCTAAAAATTTTAAGTTTGGTGTCATTTTATTGTTTTTCTCTTTCCTCATTTAATTCAAAAATATCTTTTCTCTTTATTTTTATTGAATTTTCGAAATTTCCAAAAAAAAAAATTTCAGATTTTGATTTTAAAATTTTTATCTTATCTTATCTTAGTTTTAAATTTCAAAATTCAAATCTTTTTCAAAAATCATATCTTTTTCAAAATCTTATCTTATCTTATTTCAAAATCAAATTTCAAATTTCAATATTTAGATTCCAAAATTCAAAATCCAAATTTAAAATTTTAAATTTTAAATTTTAAAAAAATCAAACCTTTTCAAAATTTATATCTTTTTCAAATTTTTATCTTATATTGTTGACTTTTTCAAAATTCAAATTTCAAAATTTAAAAATTTAAATTTAAAAATTTTCAAGTTTCAAATTTCAAAATTTAAATTTCAATAACCTTTTAATTTAAATTTGTTTTTATTTTCGTTTTTAATTTTTATTTGCTATTATGAATTCTCACCCCTCTGCTGGTTTCAAGTTTGGTTCCAATATTGTTGTAAGGAATGGAAACAATAATAGGCATCAAGGTTGGAAGAATCAAAGATAGGAGGAGCCACAAGGATTTGATCAACCCTCATGGCAACAACCACCTCCAATGGACTATCAACAACCGTTCTGTGATGCATATTATGGCAATGGCTATGGTGAGCGCTCTTTTGATTATCAACAAGCCCCGCCATATGCTTATAAACCATCTCCTCAACACAACTTTGAACCACCATACTCACAAGCCCCTTACCACCAAACACCACCATATGACCCTAACCCGCATCCACCATACCAACCACCTTATGAGCCAAATGAACCATACACAGAACCACCCCCATTCCAACACAATTACGCTCATGAACCACCACCTCAATATACACCATCTCCTTATCATTATCAAGATGAACCACCTTCCTATTATGAACCCTCTCTCCCAACCAATGAACCCTCATATCCACCCCAACCTCCAATGGATGACAGACTTCGTGCTATTCTTCAAGGGCAAGAAAGGATGAATAAGAGTGTGCTAAATTTTGCGGCCGACTTAGGCAAGTTAGTAAATATAATAGCTTTACAATGTCTGAGCACTCAAAGAACTCCCATGGCTACATGTGGAGAATCAAAAGAAGAGGAAAGCATGAAGGAGACACTAGAAACTTCGGTGGACAATGAGGAACATGACTTCGTAATGGAACAAGTGGAGGAAGCCATAATAGTTGCAGAGGAAGAAATGGTTGAAGACCTGGGAGATGATGAACCTCCATAGGAAAGTCAAGACATAGAGCCTCCTTCCAAGACGGTTGCAATTGATGTTGAGGAGGGTGTACAACCTCCAAGGCATGCCGAGGTTAAGAACTTGGAAGAGGTCGATCAAGAGATGGAGATTCAAGAAGAAGAAGCACAACCTCCCATGCCCTTGGTAAGCAATGAAGAAGAGATCAAATTGGAAGAAAGCCACCAAGAGGAAGAGGTTGAAATTGAAGAAGCTTGCAAAGAGGTGGAAGTTGTCAGAGAAGAGCACAAGGGAGTGGAGCTTGCAAATTCATTAGAAATACCTCCCCCTAAATTGCCATCATCCTTCACAACATTCAAGTGGGTAAAATTCATATCCCTTAGCTTTCTAATTCCACTTGAATATGGGCTACTGGAGACGGATGGTCAACTTAGAGCTCTTTGTGGCATTAAGAGTAAGAGGAAGATGGTCAGTGGTAAGAATTGTCCTGCAAGGTTCATTATGGTTGGAAGCTTTAAGTTTAAACGCAAGGGTTGGGGTAAAGCTCAACTGAATGGGTCTAGGAAGTTCTTTGGCCGCTTTAGTGAGAATTCAGATTGCCTGCCACCCGGATGGAACAATATTGCTCAACAAGAAGACAGGTGCAAAAGCAAGATTTGGGACCCCGGAATTCATTCTGGCAATCAACACTCTTGGGGCCTTGTCACTTGCTTTACCTTGCTTGAAGGCTTTCTGCGCTTAGTTTGGGATCCCGGAGGCCATTGGAATTACAAACATTGGTGGAGATTCCTGGATGAGTTCAAGCACAAGCCGCCATGACAAGGAGCTCACCAAATGTCCAACTTAAGGACTTTAACTAAAAGTGCTAGGTGGGAGACAACCCACCATGGTATGATCGTTCCTTTTTCAATTGTAATTTTATTTAGTTTTGTTTGTTTTTGAATTTTATTTTATTTTATTGAACCTGGAATTACTCATTACATCTGCATACTGCATTTTGCATTTTGCACACAAAAAAAAGAAGCACCCACGTGACGCGGCAGCGTCGCTGACGCGTCCGCGTCACAAGTGCATTAGGAAGAAAAGAAAAGTGAACAGAAAGTCACGCGAGAGCGTGGCTGGAGGCGTGCCTTTGGCACAAATTGATCCACACGACCGCGTCGCTGACGCGTCTGCGTCCTGTGGGGAAAATGCCTCCCACGCGTCCGCGTCACCCACGCGAACGCGTGGCTCTGTGAAATCCACGTAAATGGGTGTATGGCAGTATGTTGGGCTAGAATGGGGCTGGAACCATGCTAGAAGCACAAGCCCCACCACGCAAACACGTCCCCCACGCGTCCGCGCCATTTTTAAAAGAAAGGCCATTCACGCGATCGCGTCAACCACGCGACCGCGTCACCCTAAAATTTGGCAAAAGAGTTTCGAGCAGAGAGTTGCGCGAACACGAGGCTGCACTCGCACCAATCGCACAAATCAGGCCACGCGATCGCGTGACCCACGCGTCCACATCACCTGACCTTATCGCGCACCACGCGACCGCGTCACTCACGCGTCCGCGTCACGTGCGGCGTACAGCTTATCCAGATCAGCCAAATATCTTACCTTTTCTTCTCCAATCCTAATTTCTTCTATCTTTTCTTCTTTCTTCTTTCTTTCTTACTTTATCTCTTTCACTTCTCATTCTTCTTATCTTTCATTTTATTTTACTTAATTTATTTACATATTTCATTCATTGCATTTTAATTTTGTGCATATTTTTATTTTCTTTTCTAAATTCATTATTTTTCCTTTGGTGTTGAATTTTCTTATTTCACGGTTGCATCTTCTCTTGAATTATTTTAGGTGCTTAGAGACTTGTTTTATTCCTGTTAGGTAATATTATTTAAATCAATGCCAATCTTTTATACCTGTATTAATTTTGCATTGACATGAATTTACATTACCTCTCCTTACCCACACTCTCCCTCATTGTTGCAAAATTTTGCACCATTGGTATGCCATGTGCTTCTATTGTTTACTCACTTGCATGTTGTAGCTACCATGTAATTGAGACCCTCATTATTTGGCATTAACCAACCCATGTTTTAATTATTTTTTATCTTTATTTTGGGTTACTTTTCTTCCCTTTTTCTTTCAGGATGGCCACCAGGAAGAGAACCGGAAGACGTTTACATGGGAGAGACAAACAAGTTCCTACGCACATTCCTTAATGAGAAAAGCGTCAGTTGAAGCAACCTGTCTACTTGCACATCTTAGCATGCACCGAGGACGATGCAATCTTTAAGTGTGGGGAGGTCGATACCGATCTCCATGGGTTAGTCACTCTTCTATCTCAACACCAATGGTTTATTTTCCTTGTTAGTTGTTGCATTTGCATGTTTGATTGCATGATTATTTGATTTTATGCATATTTTACTACTTAGTTGAAGTAATATTTTCTTTTTCAAGAAACCTTTTAAGAGCATTTCACTAATTTGAATAAAATTTAATGTTACACTTGTTTGAAGAAATATTATACTGGAACATGGTTTAGAGCTCGAACACACAAAACCAGTGAGATTTTTGAGCCTATTTGAATTGGTTGCATTTTACCAACCAATATTTTATTTTTGGTGTGTGTTTTTCTCTCTAAAATTGTGATCCTTGTCTTGCTTAATTCTATATTTCCATAGTTTGATGTATGCATACACTTACATGATTGAGGCCTTTATTTCACTGAGCTTACATACGCATATGGCCTTACCCTTTTCATTATTCTTTGCAAACCAATTTTGAGCCTATTTTACCCCTTTGTTCTTTACTTTAGCACATCATTAACTCTAAGTGAAAAACAATAATGTCCTTAATTTGAATCTTTGGTTAGCTTAGACTAGTGAGAGTGCTTATGATTTAAGTGTGAGAAAATTGGGTTTGAAAACATTTGATTTGAGAATTGAGTATGTTAGAATTTTCTGAAAATCTGAAAGAAATGTTTAGGACATGATTCATGCATCCAATAATTTAATCATATGCATTGAGAAAAATAAAAGAAAAGAAAAAAAATATATATATATAAAATAAGTGAGAAAAAGAAAAGAAAAAAGAGCAAATAAGTAAAAGGGGACAAAATGCCCCAAAGTAAATGATGAAAGCAATGCATATGTACTGTACTCAAAATCGGATGCATGAATATGTGAAAAACATAGTTAATGGGCAGTTGGATTTTGCATTGTAATTACATGGATTGTCTTAATTTAGGTGGAAAAAGTTTAAGTTAATTAAGGATTCAGATTTTAGTCCACTTGGCCAAATACAATCCTACCTTGACCCTAACCCCATTACAACCCTTAAAAGACCTCTTGATATGTGTATCTGTGCATTAAATTTTTGTTGATTATTAGATGAAGAGCAAGCCTTAGAAAGCAAGGTTAGTAGAGAATTGAGAGAATCGAAACCTTAAACACATGAGTGATTAGAGTGTATACACTTCCGGTGAGGGTTCGATGCTCGATTCTTTGTTTCCGGCTTTCATGAGCTATTTTCTTCTGCAAGTCTATTTGTACTTCATTTTTATGATTTGAATTAGTTAAATCCAGTTCATTTTTGTTCTTGAAAGGTTTATTTACTTTTCACCAAGTAGGTAGAAACATTTTGCATTTAGTTGCATTCATATAGATAGGATTGCATTTCATACATTTTACCATTCATCTTCACTCCTTTATAGCTTCTCTTGAGCTTAGCATGAGGACATGCTATTGTTTAAGTGTGGGGAGGTTGATAAACCACTATTTTATGGTTTATCTTGTGCTTAATTGAGTGGATTTTATCAACTCTTTACCCACTTATTCATACTATTTGCATGGTTTTACTTTTTTCTTCCTGATTTTGTGCTATGATTGAAAACATGCTTCTTTGGTCTTAATTTTGATATGTTTAATCTTCTCTTATTACCATTCGATGCCTTGATATGTGTGTTAAGTGATTTCAGGGATTATATGGCAGGAATGGCTTGGAGGATAGAGAGGAAGCATGCAAAAGTGGAAGGAATACAAGAAGTTAAAGAAATTGCTAAGCTGTCCAGCCTGACCTCTTCACACTCAAACAGTCATAACTTGAGCTACAGAGGTCCAAATGAGATGGTCCAAGTTGCGTTGGAAAGCTAACGTCCGGGGCTTCACAACGATATATAATTTGCCATAGCTACCCTGACGCCAGGCGACGCAAACACGTGGATCACGCGGATGCGTGACCTGGCAGAAACGCAATCCACGCAAACGTGTGGACAACGCTTCCGCGTCACTTTCCCGCGACCTGTACGTACCAGAATACGCTGGGGGCGATTTCTGGGCTGTTTTTGACCCAGTTTTCGGCCCGAAAAACACAAATTAGAGGTTATAAAGTGGGGGAATGCATCAATTCATAATCATCCGCTCATAATTCACAATTTTAGGTTTTTAGATGTAGTTTTTAGAGAGAGAGGTTCTCTCCTCTCTCTTAGAATTTAGGATTAGGATTCCTCTTAAAAGATTTAGGATTATTTCTTCTCAATTTCTAGGTTTAATGTCCCTCTTATTTATTTTCTATTTTATTTATTAATTTAATTATTATTTATCTTTTCAACTTGACTTATGCTACATTCATGTTATGATTTTCTTATTTAATACACATTATTGAGGTATTTCAGATTTAAGATTGCTTTGCTTTATTTATATTGATGCTTTTAATTTAATTTAGATATTTTCTTCCTTTTGGCTTTGGTTAAGTAAATGGTAACACTTGAGTTGTCAAACTCAGCAGTGATTAAAATTGGCAGATTACTAATTGATCTAGATCGCTCTAAAGCTAGTCTTCCCACAGGGATTGACTAGGACTTGAGGATCAAGCTAATTAGTCCACTTGACTTAACAAAGTGGGAGAAAAATCCAATTCTCATCACAATTAATAAGGATAACTAGGATAGGACTTCCAGTTCTTATACCTTGCCAAGAGTTTTAGTATTTATTTAAATTAATTCCTTACAATTTACTTTCTTGCCATTTACTATTCTTGCTTTTTATCTTATACATTAAAAACCCAAAATTCTACCTTTTTCATAGCTAATAATAAGTCATACCTCCCTGCAATTCCTTGAGAAGACGACCCGAGGTTTAAATACTTCGGTTTATAAATTTTATTGGGTTTGTTACTTGTGACAACCAAACGTTTGTACGAAAGGATTTTCTGTTGGTTTAGAAGCTGTACTTACAACGCGATCATATATTTGTGAATTTCTTTACCGATAGAAAATCAGTTCGTCAGCCCCCTAATGAAATGAAACTGATGCCTTTATATAGGCTTTACAAAATGAAAAATGAAATTGCAAACAAATTACAAATAAATGAAATTCCTATTCTAACTGTTTCTTGTGCCTTTGAGTGATGTCAATGGGCTCTACTTGCTTTGAATTTTCAATTGGGCATGGAATCAGATTAATTGAGCCTGAGTTACACTTCCAGGAGAATGGAGCATTTTTAAATTGAGCGCAGCGTTCATTCACCCACGCGTACGCGTCCCTCACGCTTACGCGTGCTTTGGCAATCTGGCATATCGACGCGTGCGCGTCATGTACGCGTGCGCGTCCCTTGCAGCGTTCTCTTAGTGAGCGTAGCGTTCTTCAATTGAGCGCTCCCCACGCGTATGCGTCACCTATGCGTACACGTGGGTCTTCAAACATGCCACTTCCACGCTGCCGCTCAGCCCACGCTTGCGCGTGCTTCTTCAGGTATGTCACACCCACGCATACGCGTCGATGGCTAAACTTCCATTCCAAATTTAGATTTTCTCAAAAACGCTCACTCATGCAACGTAGTGCTTTCTTTGCAAATGAGCGCTAATTACATCCACGCATACGCGTCATGCACGCGTACGCGTGGGTCTTCAAAAGTTGTTGCCCGACGCGTAAGCGTCTTGTGCGCGTGCACGTCGTAGCAATCCCGCGCCAAGAGCGCTCTCCTTGTTTAAATCATGGGCCACGCTTTTAAAAGGGTGGCCTAAGGCTCCAAAGCGTGCTCAAACTTCAAAATGTGTCAAAAATTCTTCCTTTGAGCTTATTTTGTACTTTTTGCTTCTTTTTCTTCATCTTTTCACCTATCATCAACCAAACAGATACATCAAAGCCTTGGCATAATCATCAAATCTTGCATCATTCATATTATCAACTAAATCTTACAAGAAATCTAATGAAAATGCATAAAATTACTAATGTTTGATTGAATCAAGACAAGCTTGAAATTCTCACTCAAACACTTACTTATTGCCTAAAAATGCATGAAAACCAAGTAAAAACTAATGATAAAGGCTTGTGAAACTAGCCTAAGATGACTTGTCATCAGCACACACAGGGGAAGGCTTGCTGTTGGCAGCACTAGCATGACCTGTGCGCCCACACAATCCAACTAAGTTTTACAACCTGTGCGCACGCACACGTTGGAAGGTGCGTTCTGTTGGGGGCGCTAGCACGCCTTGTGCGAGTGAACAGAATTGTAAAAATTTGTACCTGTGCATACGCAAACCCCTATGCATATGCACATGATGAGCGGATAATTTATACGCTTTTTGGCATTGTTTTTACATAGTTTTTAGTATGATTTAGTTAGTTTTTAGTATATTTTTATTAGTTTTTAATTAAAAACAACATTTCTGGACTTTACTATGAGTTTGTGTGTTTTTTTGTGATTTCAGGTATTTTCTGGCTAAAATTAAGGGACTTGAGCAAAAATCAGATTCAAAGGCTGAAGAAGGACTACAGATGTTGTTGGAATCTGACCTCCCTGCACTCAAAGTGGATTTTCTGGAGCTACAAGAGTCCAAATGGCGTGCTCTCAATTTCGTTGGAAATTAGACATCTAGGGCTTTCCAGCAATATATAATAGTCTATATTTTGCCTGAGTTTAGATGATGCAAACTGGCGTTTAACGCCAGCTCTCTGTCCTATTCTGGAGTTAAACGCCAGAAACAGGTTGCAAAGCAGAGTTAAACGCCAGAAACATGTTACAAACTGGCGTTTAACTCCAAGGAAGACCTCTACACATGAAAGCTTCAATGCTCAGTCCAAGCACACACCAAGATTTTGGTGCCGTTGTTAAGGATCACAATTTCGTGCACCAAGTTTTTGGCGCCGTTGCCGGGGATTGTTCGAGTTTGGACAACTGACGGTTCATCTTGTTGCTCAGATTAGGTAATTTTATTTTATTTTTTTGATTTTTAATTTTATTTATTTTCAAAAAAAAAAAACAAAAAAACAAAAAAAAAATCTTCAAAAAAATTTAATTTATGTTCTTCAGAATTTTTAAGAAAGAATTCTAGAGTTTCATGAAGCATGTTGAAGCCTGGCTGGCTATAAAGCCATGTCTAATTCATTTGGACTGGGGTTTCCACTTATCAGCATAGAATAAAGTTGGATGAAGTATCAGCTATTATATGTCTGATTTGTATCTGCTGAAGCTTGGCTGGCGCTTGGCCATGTCTAGTGTTTTGGACCGGAGCTTTCAATGAAAGCTTGGCTGGATAGTAAGCCATGTCTAATTCCTGGACTGGAGCTTTAGACTAACATTGCAAGATTCCTGGAATTCCTATTAAAAATTTTGAAATCCTTATTTTGCTTTTTCCAAATAATTTTCGAAAAATACCAAAATTTTTAATAAAATCATAAAACCAAAAAAAAAAATAATTTTGTTTTTCTTGTTTGAGTCTTGTGTCAAAATTGTAAGTTTGGTGTCAATTGCATATTTATCTATTTCTTGCATTTTTCGAAAATCCATGCATTGCATTCTTCATGATCTTCAAGTTCTTGATGAATCCTCTTGTTTGATCTTCATATTTTCTTGTTGTGTGTTGCATCTTGTTTTTCATATGCATTCTTGCATTCATAGTGTCTAAAAATTAAAAATTTCTAAGTTTGGTGTCTTGCATGTTTTTCTTTTTTTAAAAATTTTCAAAAATAAGTTCTTGGTGTTCATCTTGACATTCAAAGTGTTCTTGGTGTTCATCTTGACATTCATAGTGTTCTTGCATGCATCAATTGTTTTGATCCAAAACTTTCATGCATCGAGTCTTTTTTGTGTTTTTTTCTTTCCTCATAAAAAATTCAAAAATCAAAAAATATCTTTCCCTTTTTCTCTCAAATTTTCGAAAATTTGAGTTGACTTTTTCAAAAATTTTTAAAATCTAGTTGTTTCTTGTGAGTCAAATAAAATTTTCAATTTAAAAATTCTATCTTTTTCAAATCTTTTTCAAAAATCAAATCTTTTTCAATTCTTCTTTCATAAATTTCGAAAATTTCAAATTGATTTTCAAAATCTTTTTTCTTATTTTTATTTCATATTTTCGAAATTAATGCTAACAATTAATGTGATTGATTCAAAATTTTTAAGTTTGTTACTTTCCTAGTAAGAAAGGTCCAATCTTTAAACTCTAGAATCATATCTTTTTAGTTTCTTGTTAGTCAAGTAATCAACTTTGATTTCAAAAATCAAATCTTTTTAAATTTCTTTTTCAAATCTTTTTTTTTAATTAAGTTTCAATCACATCTCTTTCAAAATCAATTTCAAAAATCTCTTCTAACTACTTTTCTAACTTCTTATCTTTTCAAAAATTAAGTTTCAAATCTTTTTCAATCAATCTTATCTTTTTGTTTGATTCTTATCTTTTTCAAAACTACCTAACTAATTTCCTCTCTTCAATTTTCGAAAAGCACCTTCCCCTTTTTCAAAATTCCTTTTTAATTAACTATTTGTTTTAAATTTTAATTTGATTTAATTTTATTTTCCTTTCTTAATTTTTGAATTTTAACTTTAATTTTTAATTAAAAACAAAAATATTTTTATTTTAATTTATTTAATTTTCGAATTCTCTCATCTCTCATCTCCTTCTATTTAATTATTCATCTACTAACACTTCTCTTCCACCCAAAATTCGAACACCATCTTCCTCTCTGTGTTCGAGTTTTTCTCTTCCCCTTCTTTTATTCTTCTCTTCTACTCACATAAAGGAACCTCTCTGCTGTGACATAGAAGATTCATCTTCTTTTCTGTTTTCTTCTTTTTCATATGAGTAGGAACAAGGATAAGAACATTCTTGTTGAAGCTGATCCTGAACTTGAAAGGACTCTGAAGAGGAAGCTAAGGGAAGCTAAAGCACAACTCTCTGGAGAAAATCTGACAGAAATTTTCGAAAAAGAAGGAGACATGGCTGAAAATAATAACAATGCAAGGAAGATGCTTGGTGACTTTACTGCACCAAATTCCAATTTACATGGAAGAAGCATCTCAATCCCTGCCATTAGAGCAAACAATTTTGAGCTGAAACCTCAATTAGTTTCTCTAATGCAACAGAACTGCAAGTTTCATGGACTTCCATCAGAAGATCCTTTTCAGTTCTTAACTGAATTCTTGCAAATCTGTGAT
Source organism: Arachis hypogaea (assembly GCF_003086295.3). Lineage (NCBI taxonomy): Eukaryota > Viridiplantae > Streptophyta > Magnoliopsida > Fabales > Fabaceae > Arachis > Arachis hypogaea. Next base: position 82,274,807 of record NC_092046.1, on the reverse strand, counting down.
ACTGTTAAGACCAATGGGGTTGATCCCGAGGTCTACAGGCTTATGCTTTTCCCGTTTGCTGTAAGAGACAGAGCTAGAATATGGTTGGACTCTCAACCTAAAGACAACCTGAACTCTTGGGATAAGCTGGTCACGGCTTTCTTAGCCAAGTTCTTTCCTCCTCAAAAGCTTAGTAAGATTAGAGTGGATGTTCAAACCTTCAAACAGAAAGAAGGTGAGTCCCTCTATGAAGCTTGGGAGAGATACAAGGAACTGACCAAAAAGTGTCCTTCTGACATGCTTTCAGAATGGACCATCCTGGATATATTCTATGATGGTCTGTCTGAATTATCTGAAATGTCATTAGAACATTCTGCAGGTAGATCCATTCACCTAAAGAAAACGCCTGCAGAAGCTCAAGAACACATTGACATGGTTGCAAATAACCAGTTCATGTACACTTCTGAAAGGAATCCTGTGAGTAATGGGACGCCTATGAAGAAGGGAGTTCTTGAAAGTGATACTCTGAATGCCATATTGGCTCAGAATAAAATATTGACTCAGCAAGTCAATATGATCTCTCAGAGTCTGAATGGATTGAAGGAATCATCCAACAGCACTAAGAGGCATCTTCTGAAGAAGAAGCTTATGATCTTGAGAACCCTACAATAGTAGAGGTGAATTACATGGGTGAAATCTATGGAAACACCTATAATCCCTCATGGAGAAATCATCCAAATTTCTCATGGAAGGATCAACAAAAGCCTCAACAAGGCTTTAATAATGGTGGAAGAAACAGGTTTAGCAATAGCAAACCTTTTCCATCATCCACTCAGCAACAGATAGAGAATTCTGAGCAGAACCCATCTAGCTTAGCAAATATAGTCTCTGATCTATCTAAGGCCACTGTGAGTTTTATGAATGAAACAAGGTCCTCTATTAGAAATTAGGAGGCACAAGTGGGCCAGCTGAGTAAAAGGGTCACTGAAACTCCTCCTAGTACTCTCCCAAGCAATACAGAAGAAAATCCAAAGAGAGAGTGCAAGGCCATTGATTTGACCATCATGGCCGAACCTACAAGGGAGGAGGAGGACGTGAATCCTAGTGAGGAAGACCTCCTGGGACGTTCAGTGACCAATAAGGAGTTTCCCTTTGAGGAACCAAAGATATCTGAGGCTCATCTAGAGACCATAGAGATTCCATTGAACCTCCTTCTGCCCTTTATGAGCTCTGATGAGTATTCTTCTTCTGAAGAGAATGAAGACGTTACTGAAGAGCAAGTTGCTAAGTACCTTGGTGCAATCATGAAGCTGAATGCCAAATTATTTGGTAATGAGACTTGGGAAGATGAACCTCCCTTGCTTACCAATGAACTGAATGCATTGGATAGGTAGAAATTACCTCAAAAGAAACAGGATTCTGGCAAATTTTTAATATCCTGTACCATAGGCACCATGACCTTTGAGAAGGCTCTGTGTGATCTAGGGTCAGGAATAAATTAATGCCACTCTCTGTAATGGAGAAACTTGGGATCTTTGAGGTGCAAGCTGCCAGAATCTCATTAGAGATGGCAGACAACTCAAGAAAATAGGCTTATGGACAAGTAGAGGATGTGTTAGTAAAGGTTGAAGGCCTTTACATCCCTGCTGATTTCATAATCCTAGACACTGGGAAGGATGAGGATGAATTCATCATCCTTGGAAGACCCTTCCTAGCCACAGCAAGAGCTGTGATTGATGTGGACAGAGGAGAGTTGGTCCTTCAACTGAATGAGGACAACCTTGTGTTTAAGACTCAAGGATCTCCTTCTGTAACCATGGAGAGGAAGCATGAAAAGCTTCTCTCACTGCAGAATCAACCAAAGCCCCCATAGTCAAACTCTAAGTTTGGTGTTGGGAAGCCACAACCAAACTCTAAGTTTGGTGTTGAACCCCACATTCAAACTCTAAGTTTGGTGTTGGAAGGTTCCAACCTTACTCTGATTATCTGTGAGGCTCCATGAGAGCTCACTGTCAAGCTATTGACATTAAAGAAACGCTTGTTCGGAGGCAACCCAATGTTATTTAATTATATCTATTTTATTTTTTTTTCTTTTGTTATTTCATGTTTTATTAGGTTGATGATCATGTGGAGTCACAAAAACCACTAAAAAAAATCAAAAACAGAATGAAAAACAGCATTAAAAACAGCACACCTTGGAGGAGGAGCATTCTGGCATTTAAACGCCAGAAACAAGCGTCTGTCTGGCGTTTAACGCCAGAAACAAGCAACAAGTTGGCGTTTAACGCCAGAACAAGCATATACCTGGCGTTAAACGCTAGAAACAGGCTACATTTGGGTGTTTAACGCCAGAAACAAGCAGCAGTCTGGCGTTAAACGCCAAGATTGCACAGCAAGAGCGTTTTACACACCTAATTGGAGCAGGGATGTTAAGTCCTTGGCCCCACTGGATCTGTGGACCCCACAGGATCCCCACCACTTCTTCTCTCCTCTTCACACCCTTTCATAACTCTCTTCCCCAAATACCGCTCACCAATCACTTTAAACACTCTTTCCCATCACCTCTTCACCATTCACATCCATCCACTCTTCCCCATAAACCCCACGTACCTCCAAAATTCAAACACTTTTCCCTCCCAAACCCAACCCTAATAGCCGAACCCTAAACCTTCCCCCACTCCTATATAAACCCCTCATTCCTTCTTCATTTTCACACAACACAACCCTCTCTTCTTCCCCTTGGCCGAATACACCTTCTCCCTCTATCTCCTCCATTTTTCTTCTTTTTCTCCTTCTTTCTTTCTTCTTTTGCTCGGGGACGAGCAAACATTTTAAGTTTAGTGTGGTAAAAGTATAGCTTTTTGTTTTTTCATAACTATTAATGGCACCTAAGGCCAGAGAAACCTCAAGAAAGAGGAAAGGAAAGGCAATTGCTTCCACTTCTGAGTCATGGGAGATGGAGAGATTCATCTCAAAGGTCCATCAAGACCACTTCTATGAAGTTGTGGCCAAGAAGAAAGTGATCCCTGAGGTTCCTTTCAAGCTCAAAAAGAATGAGTATCCGGAGATCCGACTTGAGATCCAAAGAAAAGGTTGGGAAATTCTCACCAACCCCATTCAACAAGTCGGGATCCTAATGGTTCAAGAGTTCTATGCAAACGCATGGATCACTAGGAACCATGATCAAAGTGTGAACCCAAATCCAAAGCATTGGCTTACCATGGTTCGGGGGAAATACTTAGATTTCAGTCCGAAAAATGTAAGGCTGGCGTTCAACTTGCCAATGATGGAAGAAAACGCACACCCCTACACTCGAAGGGTCAACTTTGATCAAAGGTTGGACCAAGTCCTCATGGACATATGTGTGGAAGGAGCTCAATGGAAAATTGACTCAAGAGGCGAGCCGGTTCAATTGAGAAGACTGGACCTTAAGCCGGTAGCTAGAGGATGGTTGGAGTTTATTCAACGCTCAATCATTCCTACTAGCAACCGGTCTGAAGTTACTATAGATCGGGCCATCATGATCCATAGTATCATGATTGGGGAGGAAGTGGAAGTTCATGAGATCATACCTCAAGAACTCTACAAGGTGGCTGACAAGTCCTCTACTTTGGCAAGGTTAGCCTTTCCTCACCTCATTTGCCACCTCTGCAATTCGGCTGGAATTGACATAGAGGGAGACATCCTTATTGAAGAGGAAAAGCCCATCACTAAGAAAAGGATGGAGCAAACAAGAGAGCATGGATCTCAACAAGAGCATGAGGAAATTCCTCACCATGAAATCCTTGAGATGCCTGATGACAAGTCATCATATACCCTTTTTAATAGTCTTTTCCTTCATTTTCATTTGGTTTTATACACTTTCTTGTACTCTAAGTAAGTAATTTGGAATGAAATTGCATAACTTCTCTTAATCAAACAACCACCATATAATTGATACTAAATCATGAGGTTTAGACCAAATTTAATTGCATTTCTATGATTTGTAAACCTTGTGAATTTGGTGATTCTTTGATTGGTTGTTTTGATTAATTGTAGGTGAAGAAAAGAAGAAAAGAAGAATAGCGTGACCTAAGAAGCGTGGTTCAAGGAATAGAAAGTGTGGCCAACAAAGGAGAAAGTGTGGTGCAACAAACCATGGAACTCATTCCAGGAGCACCAAGCACTAAGAGAGCGCTACACTCACCTCCAAGGGACAAAGGCACAAAGCTCAGCTCACTTTGTGAGCTGAGCACAACACAAGGCCAAGAAATAAGGAAATGAGGAACCAAGCTCAGCTCACAAAGTGAGCATTATCGAGAGCGCTAGAGGAGAAATTCAAGAAAAATGATTTCCAAATGCATGCTCCAAGACTTGAACCCATGACCAAGGGGAAAGGGTGGAGGCGCTACTCACATGGAAAATAAGCCAAAAATTGGCCAAATGCACTCGCCAGGGTTCGAACCCCACACCTTGAGAAAGCAAGGAAGCAAGACAACCAAGAAAAGGGGTAGCGCATGCTTCCCATGGGTTTCGAACCAAGGACCCTTCCTTGGATACACCAAAGCTCAGCTCACAAAGTGAGCTGAGCGCTACCCCTTGGAGCAATGAGGCACGCATGACACGGCCAAGGGATGGGGAGCGCGCAACAAGACACGGTCCCTGGGCAGCACACAACGCACACACATTAGCACTAGCGCTCAGCTCACAAAGTGAGCTGAGCTCTCCCCTGATGCACCCAGCAACAAGCACGCTACCATTCCTCACACTAAGTGTCAAAGCTCAGCTCACTTTGTGAGCTGAGCACTCCCCTGGGAGATGCATTTGGGCTGAAATTGAGATTTAAAATTCCAATTTAATTCAATTCTTCACCAAATTAAAAGCCCATCCAAATTCCAATATCCAAGAATGGAAAGTGTATAAATAGGAGTTAGTTTGATGTAATTAGGACTTTTTGGGAGACTTCATTTTGAATTTTCTTTTTTACCTGCATTTTGATTTTGAGCTTTTGCTTCTGCAATTTTTCTGTTCTTGGAGAATTGGGAAAGAGAATTGAATTCTCTTCTTCCCTGTTCTTGCTTGAACTCTCTTTTATTTTCTTGCTTTGGATTTTGAGTGGAGAATTGAAGAAATTCTGTTTCAATCTCACCTTGAGATCCTTGTTTATTTTCTTTCTGCATAATTGAATTTGGATTACTGTTTAGTGCTTCTTCATTTACTTTGTTTCTGCAATTTACTTTTCTTTACTTCTTTTGCAATTGCTCTTGTTGGATCAAGGAAGGATTTGAGATCTAGACTTGTTATCTAGTCTCTTCCACTCCTGAGATCTCAACCCCTTTTGATTTGCTGCAACTTAAGCACTGCTTTCTAGTTCTTTAAATTCTCAAGTCATTTTACTTTTCTGTTAAGATCTACTTCACTGCACTTCAATTTTCTCTCTTATGTTTAATGCCATTTACTTGTTTCTTGTTCAAATTCTGCAATCCCAATCCCCAATTCCTTTTATGATTCAAGCAATTTACATTTCTTGCACTTTAAGCTTCTGTTATTTACATTTCTTGCAATCTAAGTTTCTGCACTTTATTTTACTTGCTCTTTAAGATTCAGCTTCTTTATTTTCCTGCTCTTTAGTTTACTGCAATTCTCCCTTTCCCTTTTACATTCTAAGAAATTTAGTTTCTGTTAATCACAAACACTCAACCAATACTTGATTCGCTTGACTAAATCAACCACTAAACTAAAATTGCTCAATCCTTCAATCCCTGTGGGATCGACCTCACTCATGTGAGTTATTATTACTTGATGCGACCCGGTACACTTGCTGGTTAGATTGGATGTTGAAATTCATTTTCACACCATCAAGTTTTTGGCGCTGTTGCCGGGGATTGAAATAGGTTGACAATGATTAAGTGAAGTGGAGGTCTAGATCAAGCACTTTTTCTTTTCTATTCTTTAATTCTTTGACTAACACACTAACTGTTTAAATTTTTGCTTAAGCTAACTAAAACTTCATTCTAGCAATAGATTGAAGTATCACTGGTTGTGTTCCCTGTTATGTTGTTTGTATGTCAAGTACAGGGAGAGTTGTTCATGTTTTATCTGAAGCTGACCAAAGAACTCTAAGGAGATTGAGAAGAGCTGAAAGAGGGAAAGGCATTGTTGGAGAGGAAGAATCTGAGGAAGAATATCACGAGATGGAAGGAGATCCATCTAATCAAGAAGGAGGGGTTAACAATAACCCACAGCAGAGGAGAGTACTGGCCTCCTATACATTTGCAAATGCTAGACATTGTGGGAGCAGCATTCTTACCCCTAATGTCAATGCAAACAACTTTGAACTGAAGCCATAACTCATCACATTGGTCCAAAACAACTGCTCTTTTGGAGGAGGACCATTGGAGGATCCGAACCAACATTTATCCACTTTCTTGAGGATCTGTGACACAGTTAAAAGCAATGGAGTGCATCCTGACATATACAAGCTGTTGTTATTCCCATTCTCTCTCAGGGACAAGGCCACTCAATGGCTAGAAACATTCCCGAAGGAAAGCATTAACACTTGGGATGACTTGGTGAGCAAGTTTCTTGCCAAGTTTTATCCCCCTCAAAGGATCATCCGGTTAAAGACTGAGGTACAGACATTCACACAAATGGATGCTGAAAATCTGTATGAAGCATGGGAGAGATATAAGGCTCTGCTGAGGAAATGTCCACCAGAGATGTTCACTGAGTGGGACAAGCTGCAGAACTTCTATGAAGGGCTCACTTTAAAGGCTCAAGAGGCACTTGATCATTCAGCCGGAGGCTCGTTGCAACTCATGAAAACTGCAGAGGAAGCCCAAAATCTCATTGACATGGTGGCTAACAACCAATACTTCTTTGCTCATCAAAGACAACGCCAACCATCACAAAGGAGAGGAGTAATGGAGTTGGACGGAGTGGATTCAATCTTAGCTCAAAACAAAATGATGCAGCATCAAATTCAACAACAATTTGAGCAAATGGCCAAGAGGATTGATAATCTCCAAGTTGCAGCAGTCAACACAAGCCAACCATCAACCACTTGGGAGCAAAATGAAGAAACTCAAGAGGAGCAACAGCAAGAGCAAGTCCAGTACATGCACAACCAAAATTTTGGACCAAATGAAGTATATGGTGATACCTACAACCCCTCTTGGAAGAATCATCCCAACCTTAGGTGGGGAGATAACCACAGTCAACCTCAGCAGCCATGGCAAAGAAACTCCACCCAAAACAATTGGAGAAACACAAACTACAAAAACCAGGCCTCTAACCAAAACACATACAGAAAACCACAAAATACCTACCCCAACTCTAACCAGTACCCATCCCACAACCAAGCCTCTAACCAAAACACTTACCCTCAACCATCAACACCCCACACTCAACTCATTTCACAAGATTCTCAGAGAATTACCAACCTGGAGCTCCTAATGGAAAAATTGATGAAGAACCAAGAGATGACCACAAGGAACCAGGAAGCCTCCCTGAAGAATATGGAAAGGCAAATTGGTCAACTCTCCAAAAAGATCACCATTGAAAGGCCATCAAGCTCACTACCTAGTGACACTATTCCTAATCCAAAAGAGGAGTGCAAGGTAATACAGCTAAGGAGTGGCAAGACCCTGGTGAGAAATGAAGAAGCAGTCAAGAAACCAAAGGAAAGTGACGAGAAACAAGACAAGGAAGAGAGGGCCAATGATGAAAAAGTGACAGCAAGCAAGCAAGCCTTAGAGGAGCTCAAAGAAAAAGAAGACCGGCCACAACAATCAAGAAAAGGGAAGGAAGCAATGGGGGAGCCAACCAAGGAACAAAGACAGGACATGAACTCCATACCTCCACTGCCATATCCTCAAAGATTCAGCAAAGAGACTAAGGACCAACACTTCCCAAAATTTCTTGAAGTCTTCAAGAAGTTGGAGATCAATATCCCTTTGGCTGAAGCATTGGAACAAATGCCTCTGTATGCAAAGTTCTTGAAAGAGCTCATCAATAAGAAGAGGAGTTGGCAAGAAAAGGAGACTGTGCTTCTCACTGAAGAATGTAGTGCTGTGATTCAAGGAGGTATCCCACCAAAGCTCAAAGATCCAGGGAGCTTTGTAGTTTCATGCACTATAGGCAAAATAACCTTAGACAAAGCTCTCTGTGATCTTGGTGCTAGCATTAATCTGATGCCGTTGTCAATGATGAGAAAGCTTGCCATAGAAGAACTCAAACCTACCAGGATGTCTTTAGTAATGGCTGACAGATCAATCAAGACACCTAATGGCATTGTGGAAAACTTGTTAGTCAAGGTTGGGGAGTTTATTTTCCCCGCAGACTTTGTAATTCTGGATACAGAGGAAGAAAGAAATAATTCAATTATCTTGGGAAGGCCGTTTTTAGCCACTGCCAGAGCCATTATTGATGTGGAGAAGGGAGAGATGATTTTCAGGGTGCATAATGAACACATGGTCATTAATGTCTTCAAATCAATGCAACACCCCCCGAACAAGAGAACTACATGAAGGTGGATATGATAGAAAGTCTGGTAGAAGAAATGTTAGAAACCACTTGTCATGAGCTACAGGAAGAAGAAGCAGCAGAAATCTCCATTGAAGACAAGGAGAAAGAGAAGCCAAAACAGGAGTTGAAGCCCCTTTCCCATCACCTCAAGTATGTGTTCCTGGGAGAAGAAGAAACTTTACCCGTGATCATCAACGCTTCCTTGAATATGGAAGAAGAAACAAGGTTGATTGCAGTATTGAAAGCTCACAAAGCAGCCTTGGGTTGGACAATTGATGATATCAAAGGCATCAGCCCAGCCATCTGTATGCATAAAATTTTGTTGGAAGAAGAGTCAAAACCTGTAGTTCAACCCCAAAGAAGGCTCAACCCAGCTATGAAGGAGGTAGTTCAAAAAGAAGTAATGAAGTTATGGAATGCTGGAATAATCTTTCCCATCTCCGACAGCTCATGGGTGAGCCCGGTTCAAGTCGTACCAAAGAAAGGAGGAATGACAGTCATCACCAATGAGAAGAATGAGTTGATCCCGACTAGAACAGTGACTGGGTGGAGGATGTGCATAGACTATAGGAGGTTAAACGAGGCCACAAGAAAAGATCATTTTCCTCTTCCATTCATTGACCAGATGCTGGAAAGATTGGCCGGCCATGCCTATTATTGCTTCTTAGATGGATACTCCGGGTACAATCAAATCGTGGTGGATCCCAAGGACCAAGAGAAGACTGCCTTCACATGTCCATTTGAAGTTTTTGCATACAGGAGGATGCCCTTTGGGCTATGCAATGCCCCAGCCACATTTCAGAGGTGTATGCTTTCCATTTTTTCTAATATGGTTGAAAAATTTTTAGAAATCTTCATGGATGATTTTTCTGTCTTTGGCACTTCATTTAATACCTGCTTGCATCATTTAACCCTTGTTTTGAAAAGATGCCAAGAAACTAACTTAGTCTTGAACTGGGAGAAATGCCATTTCATGGTTACTGAAGGGATAGTTCTTGGGCATAAGGTGTCATGCAAGGGTATAGAAGTTGATAAAGCTAAAATAGAAATTATTGAAAAGCTTCCTATACCCGTTAATGTAAAAGCAGTGAGGAGTTTTCTTGGGCATGCTGGCTTCTACAGAAGGTTCATCAAAGATTTTTCAAAAATAGCAAAACCATTGAGTAATTTGCTGATGATTGACAACCCTTTCATCTTTGATGACAATTGTAAGCATGCCTTTGAATCCTTAAAAAGAAAACTCACCACAGCACCAATCATCACACCCCCTGATTGGAACCTACCTTTTGAACTTATGTGTGATGCAAGTGACATTGCTATTGGTGCTGTGCTGGGACAAAAGAAAGATAAGTTGCACCATGTCATATATTATGCGAGCAAAGTGTTAAATGAAACTCAGAAAAATTATACAACCACTGAGAAAGAACTTTTGGCAATTGTTTATGCATTTGATAAATTTAGGCAATACTTGATTGGGTCAAAAGTTATAGTGTACACTGACCATGCTGCTCTCAAGTATTTGATGTCTAAACAGGATTCAAAGCCAAGGCTCATTAGGTGGGTGCTGCTACTACAAGAGTTTGATATTGAAGTAAGAGATAGGAAGGGAAGTGAAAATCAAGTGGCAGATCATTTGTCAAGAGTACCACAAGACGCACATCAAGATAAACCACAGCAAGTAAATGAGAATTTCCCTGATGAGCATCTGTTCCAAGTTCAACAAGCACCTTGGTTTGCTGACATAGCAAATTATAAAGTAGGAAGGAAGATACCTCAAGAATTCTCTAAGCAACAAGTGAAAAAGTTAATCAATGAAGCAAGGAGGTTCTTATGGGATGAACCTTTTTTATTCAAGAGGTGTTCTGATAGAATGATTCGGAGGTGTGTTCATGAAAATGAAATGAGAAACATATTGTGGCATTGTCATGGTTCAGCATACGGTGGACATTTTGGACCAGAGAGAACAGCTGCAAAGGTATTACAAAGTGGTTTCTATTGGCCAATCATCTTCAAGGATGCCAGAGAATTTGTTCACCAATGCAATGAATGCCAAAGAGCTGGAGGGTTGACAAAAAGAAATGAGATGCCTCAGAATTTCATCTTGGAGGTAGAGCTATTTGACTTGTGGGGCGTTGATTTCATGGGGCCCTTTCCCCCTTCCTACTCTTTCAGATACATCTTGGTGGCAGTAGAATATGTCTCCAAGTGGGTGGAAGCCATAGCCACAACCACTTGTGATGCGCAAATTGTTCTTCAATTTCTCAAGAAACATATCTTCACTAGATATGGAGTTCCCAAAGGTCTTATCAGCGATGGTGGCAGCCACTTTTGCAACAAACAGATGGAGAAACTCCTACACAAATATGGAGTAATTCATAAAGTATCCACACCATACCACCCCCAGACTAATGGCCAGGCTGAGCTAGAAAATAGAGAATTGAAGAAAATTCTAGAAAAGACAGTGGGAAGCACAAGGAAAGACTGGGCCAGGAAGTTAGAAGATGCACTTTGGGCATACAGGACAGCTTTCAAAACGCCCATTGGAAAGTCCCCATTTCAGTTATTATATGGAAAATCATGTCACCTCCCTGTGGAGCTTGAACATAAAGCTTTTTGGGCCACTAGACTCCTCAACCTTGATTCTCAAGCAGCAGGAGAAAAGAGGATGCTACAACTAAATGAGATGGATGAGTTTAGACTGGAAGCTTATGAGAATACTAAGATATTCAAGGAGAGAGCTAAGAGGTGGCATGACCAGAAGATCTTAAAGAAAGAATTCAAGCCAGGACAGCAAGTGCTTCTGTACAACTCAAGGCTCAAGATCTTCCCTGGCAAGCTAAAGTCCAAATGGACAGGGCCGTATCTAGTAACAAAAGTCTTTCCCTATGGAAGTCTTGAGCTGCTAGATGAAGCTACACAGAGTCACTTCACAGCAAATGGGCATAGAGCAAAGCCTTATTTAGGAGGGCAATGGGACAAGGAAAAAGAAGTTCAATATCTGAACTGACCAAACACAGAGGATGTCAAGCTAGTGACAATAAAAGAGCGCTTGTTGGGAGGCAACCCAACCTGAGGTAGTTTTCTTTTCATAGCTATCTTAATAAAAAGGTCAATTAGCTTTATCTGTATTGCAAGAAGCTAAGTTGGGTGTTGCACACCAAAACAATATAAGAGAGAATGAAGGATTCTAAGTTTGGTGTTCCACTAAAATCCCATCATAAAACACATTCTCACTTCCTGCACAAAGCTAGCTTCAAGCATTCAGATAAACTAGTTGATTATTCTGTTGTTTTCTAGTTATTAGTGCTTTTGAAAAAAAAAAAGTTTGTTGCATAAGAAGCATTGGCAAGGAACTAAGTTTGGTGTTCACACACCAAAGTAAGTTCAAGAGCCCACAAATAAGTCTTGCAGATTAGCTGAATACCTAAAGGAGTTGAAAAGCAAGCAACATTTGAGGAGTATGCAGGAAAATAGCCAACAAATCAGGGAACATCTATATTATGACTTACAAGGAACAAACAGAAGGAAGAATGAAAAGCTGCAACCCAACAGGTTGTATTTATACTTGATCCTTGTTGTTGTGTAATGATTTAATTCAGAGTCCTTTATGTCTGGCTATAATGATCATTTAGCTGCAAGTGGAAGTACATGTTGAAGAAAGCTATCTGCATAAATTTTGCTTGAAAGTTATCTGCATAATAATTGTCATCATCCATCAACTTGAATACTTTGTTTTGTTTTCCCTTGCTGTTTGAATAAAAGAGAGATGTTTGATTTAGAAAAGTAATTGTTCAATGTTGCAGAAGTGAGAATAAAAGTTAGTGGTGGTATATGTGTTTGATTTAATTGATAGCTCATAGAATAAATGTTGTGAAATGACTTGTTACTGGAAGCCTAAGCTAGTTTGCTGTTATGATCTCTCAATTATTGAAAATCCCTTGGAAGTAAACCAAAACAGAAAGAAAAAGAAGAAGAAAAGCCAAAAGTTGGCAAAGAAATAAACAATAAGGCTAGACACCAATAGCTTGGACCCTAGGACACATGCCTGTGGTGTTTTTGTACTAGGATATGCTTGGACAAGTAGGTTCTAAGGAGTATTTTAAAACTTGGCAACTTAGAACAACTGATTTGGGATTGCCAACTGAAAGTCCACAATAAAGAGCAACCTAGCCACAAAACATTTAGTTATCCAAAGAGATGTTGGGCATCAATGATCCTAGGAGGAAAAAGGTGAGCCATGTGTCTGTGGTGAAGAAATGTTGAGTAAAATTAGGCCAAAGGCCACTGCAACATTTGACACCAAGCTTGTAATAAGAAATAAGCTCTGTAAAGCAAAAGAAAAAGAAAAGCTAACAAGGGAAATGAGCAAAAAGTGAAAAGTTATAGCAGCAACCTTGGTGAACCCTTAGAGGAACATTGTTTGTTTTGACAGCAAGTAATAAATGAGCTACCTTTGATCTGCATAAAGCCCCATAGACCAAGTTCAACTATCTGCCTAATAAGAACATATACACTTATCTATTTCATTCTATCTTCTCTTATGTTTGATGCTTGCTTGGGGACAAGCAAGTTTTAAGTTTGGTGTTGTGATGACAAGTCATCATATACCCTTTTTAATAGTCTTTTCCTTCATTTTCATTTGGTTTTATACACTTTCTTGTACTCTAAGTAAGTAATTTGGAATGGAATTGCATAACTTCTCTTAATCAAACAACCACCATATAATTGATACTAAATCATGAGGTTTAGGCCAAATTTAATTGCATTTCTATGATTTGTAAACCTTGTGAATTTGGTGATTCTTTGATTGGTTGTTTTGATTAATTGTAGGTGAAGAAAAGAAGAAAAGAAGAATAGCGTGACCTAAGAAGCGTGGTTCAAGGAATAGAAAGTGTGGCCAACAAAGGAGAAAGTGTGGTGCAACAAACCATGGAACTCATTCCAGGAGCACCAAGCACTAAGAGAGCGCTACACTCACCTCCAAGGGACAAAGGCACAAAGCTCAGCTCACTTTGTGAGCTGAGCACAACACAAGGCCAAGAAATAAGGAAATGAGGAACCAAGCTCAGCTCACAAAGTGAGCATTATCGAGAGCGCTAGAGGAGAAATTTAAGAAAAATGATTTCCAAATGCATGCTCCAAGACTTGAACCCATGACCAAGGGGAAAGGGTGGAGGCGCTACTCACATGGAAAATAAGCCAAAAATTGGCCAAATGCACTCGCCAGGGTTCGAACCCCACACCTTGAGAAAGCAAGGAAGCAAGGCAACCAAGAAAAGGGGTAGCGCATGCTTCCCATGGGTTTCGAACCAAGGACCCTTCCTTGGATACACCAAAGCTCAGCTCACAAAGTGAGCTGAGCGCTACCCCTTGGAGCAATGAGGCACGCATGACACGGCCAAGGGATGGGGAGCGCGCAACAAGACACAGTCCCTGGGCAGCACACAACGCACACACATTAGCACTAGCGCTCAGCTCACAAAGTGAGCTGAGCTCTCCCCTGATGCACCCAGCAACAAGCACGCTACCATTCCTCACACTAAGTGTCAAAGCTCAGCTCACTTTGTGAGCTGAGCACTCCCCTGGGAGATGCATTTGGGCTGAAATTGAGATTTAAAATTCCAATTTAATTCAATTCTTCACCAAATTAAAAGTCCATCCAAATTCCAATATCCAAGAATGGAAAGTGTATAAATAGGAGTTAGTTTGATGTAATTAGGACTTTTTGGGAGACTTCATTTTGAATTTTCTTTTTTACCTGCATTTTGATTTTGAGCTTTTGCTTCTGCAATTTTTCTGTTCTTGGAGAATTGGGAAAGAGAATTGAATTCTCTTCTTCCCTGTTCTTGCTTGAACTCTCTTTTATTTTCTTGCTTTGGATTTTGAGTGGAGAATTGAAGAAATTCTGTTTCAATCTCACCTTGAGATCCTTGTTTATTTTCTTTCTGCATAATTGAATTTGGATTACTGTTTAGTGCTTCTTCATTTACTTTGTTTCTGCAAGTTACTTTTCTTTACTTCTTTTGCAATTGCTCTTGTTGGATCAAGGAAGGATTTGAGATCTAGACTTGTTATCTAGTCTCTTCCACTCCTGAGATCTCAACCCCTTTTGATTTGCTGCAACTTAAGCACTGCTTTCTAGTTCTTTAAATTCTCAAGTCATTTTACTTTTCTGTTAAGATCTACTTCACTGCACTTCAATTTTCTCTCTTATGTTTAATGCCATTTACTTGTTTCTTGTTCAAATTCTGCAATCCCAATCCCCAATTCCTTTTATGATTCAAGCAATTTACATTTCTTGCACTTTAAGCTTCTGTTATTTACATTTCTTGCAATCTAAGTTTCTGCACTTTATTTTACTTGCTCTTTAAGATTCAGCTTCTTTATTTTCCTGCTCTTTAGTTTACTGCAATTCTCCCTTTCCCTTTTACATTCTAAGAAATTTAGTTTCTGTTAATCACAAACACTCAACCAATACTTGATTTGCTTGACTAAATCAACCACTAAACTAAAATTGCTCAATCCTTCAATCCCTGTGGGATCGACCTCACTCATGTGAGTTATTATTACTTGATGCGACCCGGTACACTTGCCGGTTAGATTGGATGTTGATCGACCTCAGGGGATGCACCTTCCTCCACAAAACTATTGGGAGAAAATCAGCACCTCCCTAGGAGAATTAAGTTCCAACATGGGACAACTAAGGGTGGAGCATCAAGAGCACTCCATCATCCCTCATGAAATAAGAGAAGATCAAAGAGCTATGAGGGAGGAGCAACAAAGGAAAGGAAGAGACATAGAGGAGCTCAAAAGCACCATTGGTTCTTCAAGAAGAGGAAGACGCCACCCTCACTAAGGTGGACTCATTCCTATATCTCCTTGTCTATTTATTTTACTGTTTTTCGATTTTTGAGCTTTATGTTTTATTTATGTTTGTGTCTTTACTACATGATCACTAGTGTCTAAGTGTCTATACCTTAAAGTTGTGAAAGTCCTATGAATCCATCACCTTTCTTAAATAAAAAATGTTTTAATTACAAAAGAACAAGAAGTACATGATTTCGAATTCATCCTTGAAACTAGTTTAATTATTTTGATGTGGTGACAATACTTTTTGTTTTCTGAATGAATGCTTGAACAGTGCATATGTCTTTTGATATTGTGGTTTATGAATGTTAAATAGGTTGGCTCTTGAAAGAATGATGAAAAAAGAGACATGTTATTTGATAATCTGAAAAATCATAAAAATGATTCTTGAAGCAAGAAAAAGCAGTGAATACAAAAGCTTGCAGAAAAAAAAGAAGAAAAAAGTGGCAAAAAAAAAGAGAGAGAAAGAAAAAGAAAAAGAAAGCAGAAAACTAACCAGCAAGTGCACTGGGTCGTCCAAGTAATACCTTACGTGAGTAAGGGTCGAATCCCACGGAGATTGTTGGTTTGAAGCAATCTATGGTTATCTTGTAAATCTTAGTCAGGAAGTCAATTATGTTTATCAATTGAATTGTGAGTAACCAGTAGAGCATAAATTAAAAGTTACTTGTTGTGCAGTAATGGAGAAGATGTTGGAGTTTTGGAGATGCTTTGTCTTCTGAATCTCTGCTTTCCTCTGTCTTCTTGTTCACGCACGCACGTCCCCCTATGGCAAGCTGTGTGTTGGTGGATCACCGTTGTCAATGGCTACCTTCCATCCTTCCAGTGAAAACTACGCTCACGTGCTCTGTCACAGCACGGCTAATCACCGGTTGGTTCTCGATCCGGTTAGAATAGGATTTACTATCCTTTTGCGTCTGTCACTAACGCCCAGCCTTCAGGAGTTTGAAGCTCGTCACAGTCATTCAATCCTTGAATCCTACTCGGAATACCACAGACAAGGTTTAGACTTTCCGGATTCTCATGAATGCTGCCATCAGTTCTAGCTTATACCACGAAGATTCTGATTAAGGAATCTAAGAGATACTCATTCAATCGGATATAGAACGGAGATGGTTGTCAGGCACACGTTCATGGTTTGAGGAAGGTGATGAATGTCACTGATCATCACCTTCATCACAGTTAAGCGCGAATGAACATCTTAGATAGGAACAAGCGTGTTTGAATGGAAAACAGAAATACTTGCATTAATTCATCGAGACACAGCAGAGCTCCTCACCCCCAACAATGGGGTTTAGAGACTCATGCTGTCAGAGAATACAAAGTTTAGATCTGAAATGTCATGAGATACAAAATAAGTCTCTAAAAGTTGTTTAAATACTAAACTAGTAGCCTAGGGTTACAAAATATGAGTGGACTATGATGGATGATGCAGAGGTCCACTTTTGGGGCCCACTTGGTGTGTGCTGGGGCTGAGATTTGAGTGAGTCACGTGCAGAGGCCATTTGTGGAGTTGAACGCCAGTTTTTATGCCAGTTTGGGCGTTCAACTCCAGTTTTTGATCCTTTTCTGGCGCTGGACGCCAGAATTGGGCAGAGAACTGGCGTTGAACGCCAGTTTACGTCGTCTATCCTTGTGCAAAGTATGGACTATTATATATTGCTGGAAAGCCCTGGATGTCTACTTTCCAATGAAATTGGAAGAAAGCCATTTCGAGTTCTGTAGCTCCAGAAAATCCAATTTGAGTGCAGGGAGGTCAGAATCCAACAGCATTAGCAGTCCTTTTTCAGCCTGAATCAGATTTTTGCTCAGCTCCTTCAATTTCAGCCAGAAAAATACCTGAAATTACAGAAAAACACACAACTCATAGTAAAGTCCAGAAATATGAATTTTTCCTAAAAACTACTAGAAATAGACTAAAAACTAACTAAAACATACTCTAAACTATATGAAATTATCCCCAAAAAGCGTATAAAATATCCGCTCATCACAACACCAAACTTAAACTGTTGCTTGTCCTCAAGCAACTAGACAAATAAAATAGAAGACTAATAGGTTGAGAAGCAATAATATCTCAGAGTTTTTGATTGAAGCTCAGATTCTAATTAGATGAGCGGGACTAGTAGCTTTTTGCTTCTTGAACAGTTTTGGCATCTCACTTTATCCATTGAAGCTCAGAGTGATTGGCATCTATGGGAACTCAGAATTCAGATAGTGTTATTGATTCTCTTAGTTCAGTGTGATGATTCTTGAACACAACTTCTTTATGAGTCTTGGCCGTGGCCCTAAGCACTTTGTTTTCCAGTATTACTACCGGATACATAAATGCCACAGACACATAACTGGGTGAACCTTTTCAGATTGTGACTCAGCTTTGCTAAAGTCCCCAATTAGAGGTGTCCAGAGTTCTTAAGCACACTCTTCTTTTTTCTTTGGACCTTGACTTTAACCGCTCAGTCTCAAGTTTTCACTTGACACCTGCACGCCACAAGCACATGGTTAGGGACAGCTTGGTTTAGCCGCTTAGACCAGGATTTCAGTCCTTTAGGCCCTCCTATCCACTGATGCTCAAAGCCTTGGGATCCTTTTTAATTGCCCTTGCCTTTTGGTTTTAAGGGTTATTGGCTTTTTCTGCTTGCTTTTTTTTTTTTTCTGCAAGCTTTGTTCTTTGCTGCTTTTTCTTGCTTCAAGAATCATTTTTATGATTTTTCAGATTATCAATAACATGTCTCATGTTCATTATTCTTTCAAGAGCCAACATATTTAACAGTCTTAAACAACAAATTCAAAAGACATATGCACTGTTCAAGCATTCATTCAGAAGACAGAAAGCATTGCCACCACATTTAACCAATTAGAATTTGTTTTATTTAAACTCGAAATTTTATTGCTTCTTATTCAAAAGATCTACTACTTTATTCATATTTGCTGATGATGAGAAAAATAAACTATAGCTTAATTGGAGATAAAATCAAAATAGATACTAATTACTACTATATGACTCCTAAGGTAAAATTAAAATAAGAACAGTTATCACAGAGTTAAGGCTAAGATTAGAACTCAACAACCTTGAGGTTTGGGAAGTGGATGTTCCTCTAGTTTGTGAGGTGCTTGGTCCTTCAAGAGAGAATTTCTGGCGCTTCAGTTCCTTTAAATTACGCCCTTGCTCCTCTTGGAGTGGGTTGTTTTCCTTTAGGGGCCATGATCTTAGTGATCACGGATAAGCACACCAAACTTAGAGCTTTGCTTGTCCTCAAGCAAAAGAAAAAGAAGGAGATGGGTAGAAGGAGAGCTCCTCCCCACCATCCTGGCGTTTGAACGCCCAAACACTGCCTGTTTTGGGCGTTCAACGCCCAAATGCTGCTCTCCTGGGCGTTCAACGCCCAGTTGTTGCCCTTTTCTAGCGTTGAACGCCAGATTGCTATCCTTACTGGCATTCAGCGCCCACTGGATGCCCATTTTGGGCGCTGAACGCCCAAAATGGCCTTCACTGGCGTTTTCGTGCCAGTAAGCTCCCTATCTCTGTTTTGTGTGTAGATTCCTTCTGTAACCCTGTAAACTTATGCAAATGATTCTTTACCTTAGTGTCAGTGAACTTTATATAAACAAATAAAAATAAAAATAGGGCAAAATGCTTAGAGGATTGTTGCCCCATGGCTGGGTTGCCTCCCAGCAAGCGCTTCTTTATTGTCTTTAGCTGGACCTTGCTGAGCTTTTAATCTAGCTTCAGCCTTGAGCATTCTTTCTCAATGTTGCCCTCAAGATAATGCTTGATTCTCTGTCCATTGACAATGAACTTCTTATCAGAATCAATATCTTGAAGCTCCACATAACCATATGGTGATACACTTGTAATCACGTATGGTCCCCTCCACCGGGATTTCAGTTTCCCGGGAAATAGCCTGAGTCTAGAGTTAAACAACAGGACCTTCTGTCCTGGTTCAAAGATTCTAGATGACAGCTTTCTGTCATGCCATTTTTTTTATTTTTCTTTATAAAGCTTGGCATTTTCGAAAGCTGTGAATCTGAATTCCTCTAGCTCATTTAGCTGGAGCAATCGTTTTTCTCCTGCTAATTTGGCAACTAAGTTTAGGAATCTGGTTGCCCAGTAGGCCTTATGTTCCAGTTCCACGGGCAAGTGGCATGCCTTACCATACACGAGTTGGTATGGAGAGGTCCCTATAGGGGTCTTGAATGCTGTTCTGTAAGCCCACAGAGCATCATCCAAGCTCCTTGCCCAATCCTTTCTACGGGTATTTACTGTCCGTTCCAGGATTCTCTTTAATTCTCTGTTAGAGACTTCAGCCTGCCCATTGGTTTGTGGATGATATGGAGTGGTCACCTTGTGGCGAATTCCATACCGAACCATGGCAGAGTAAAGCTGTTTATTGCAGAAGTGAGTGCCCCTATCACTGATTAACACTCTAGGGACACCAAACCTGCTAAAGATATGTTTTTGGAGGAACTTCAGCACTGTTTTTGTATCATTGGTGGGTGTGGCAATAGCCTCAACCCATTTTGATACATAGTCAACTGCCACCAGAATATAAGTGTTTGAGTATGATGGTGGGAAAGGTCCCATGAAGTCAATTCCCCATACATCAAACAACTCTATTTCCAAGATTCCTTGTTGAGGCATGGCGTAACCATGAGGCAGATTACCAGCTCTTTGGCAACTGTCACAATTACGTACAAATTCTCGGGAATCTTTATAGAGTGTGGGCCAATAGAAGCCACATTGGAGGACCTTGGTGGCTGTTCGCTCACCTCCGAAATGGCCTCCATATTGAGATCCGTGGCAATGCCATAGGATTCTCTGTGCTTCCTCTCTGGGGACACACCTATGGATAATTCCTTCTGCACACCTCTTAAAGAGATAGGGTTCATCCCACAAGTAGTACTTTGCATCAGTGACTAATTTCTTCTTTTGTATTCTATTGTACTCCTTGGGTATGAACCGTGCAGCTTTATAGTTTGCAATATCGGCAAACCATGGTGCTTCCTGAATGGCAAATAGATGCTCATCAGGGAACGTCTCAGAGATCTCAAGAAAGGGGAGGGACGTCCCTTCCACTGGCTCTATCCGGGACAGATGATCAGCCACTTGGTTCTCTGTCCCTTTTCTGTCTCTTATTTCTATATCAAACTCTTGCAGAAGCAATACCCATCTGATGAGCCTGGGTTTTGAATCCTGCTTTGTGAGTAGATATTTAAGAGCAGCATGGTCAGTATACACAATCACTTTTGATCCTACTAAGTATGATCTGAACTTGTCAATGGCGTAAACCACTGCAAGTAGTTCTTTTTCTGTGGTTGTGTAATTTTTCTGGGCATCATTTAGAATGCGACTGGCATAATAAATGACATGCAGAAGCTTGTCATGCCTCTGTCCCAATACTGCACCAATGGCATGATCACTGGCATCACACATTAACTCAAATGGCAATGTCCAGTCTGGTGCAGAAATGACTGGTGCTGTGACCAGCTTAGCTTTCAGCGTTTCAAACGCCTGCAGGCATGCTGTGTCAAACACAAATGGCGTGTCAGCAGCTAGCAGATTGCTTAGAGGTTTTGCGATTTTTGAAAAATCCTTTATAAACCTCCTATAGAATCCTGCATGCCCCAGAAAGCTTCTGATTGCCTTAACATTGGCAGGTGGTGGTAATTTTTCAATTACCTCTATTTTTGCTTGATCCACCTCTATTCCCTTGTTTGAGATTTTATGCCCAAGAACAATTCCTTCAGTCACCATGAAGTGACACTTTTCCCAGTTTAAAACTAGGTTGGTTTCTTGGCATCTTTTCAGAACAAGTTTTAGGTGATCAAGACAGGAGCTGAATGAGTCTCCATATACTGAGAAGTCATCCATGAAGACTTCCAGAAATGTTTCCACCATATCAGAGAAAATAGAGAGCATGCATCTCTGGAAGGTTGAAGGTGCATTGCATAGCCCAAAGGGCATCCTTCTATAAGCAAACACTCCGGATGGACATGTGAATGTTGTTTTCTCTTGATCCTGGGGATCTACTGCAATCTGGTTATAGCCTGAGTAGCCATCCAAAAAGCAGTAATAATCATGACCTGCTAGTCTCTCTAGCATCTGGTCTATGAATGGTAAAGGAAAATGATCCTTTCTGGTGGCTGTATTGAGCCTTCTGTAGTCAATACACATGCGCCACCCTGTAACTGTTCTTGTAGGAACCAGTTCATTTTTTTCATTATGAATCACTGTCATGCCTCCCTTTTTTGGGACAACTTGAACAGGGCTCACCCAGGGGCTATCAGAAATGGGATAAATAATCCCAGCCTCTAGTAATTTGGTGACCTCTTTCTGCACCACTTCCTTCATGGCTGGATTTAGCCGCCTTTGTGGTTGAACCACTGGTTTGGCATTATCCTCCAATAGGATTTTGTGCATGCATCTAGCTGGGCTTATGCCCTTAAGGTCACCTAATGACCACCCAAGAGCTGTCTTGTGTGTCCTTAGCACTTGAATAAGTGCTTCCTCTTCCTGTGAATTTAAAGCAGAGCTTATGATCACTGGAAAGGTGTCACCTTCTCCTAGAAATGCATATTTCAAGGATGGTGGCAGTGGCTTGAGCTCTGGTTTAGGAGGTTTTTTCTCTTTTAGAAGAAAGTTCAGAGGCTCTTTCATGTCCCCTGAATCCTCCAAATCAGGCTGAACATCTTTAAAGATGTCTTCCAACTCTGATTCGAGACTCTCAGCCATGTTGATCTCTTCTACCAAAGAGTCAATAAGGTCAACCTTCATGCAGTCTGTTGATTTGTCTGGACGCTGCATGGCTTTGACAGCGTTCAACTTGAACTCGTCATCGTTGACTCTCAGGGTTATTTCCCCCTGTTGGACGTCAATGAGGGATCGTCCAGTCGCTAGGAAGGGTCTTCCTAGAATGAGAGTGGCACTCTTGTGCTCCTCCATTTCCAGCACAACAAAGTCAGTGGGAAAGGCGAATGGCCCAACTCTGACAATCATGTCCTCAATCACGCCTGATGGGTATTTAGTGGAACCATCAGCAAGTTGGAGACATATCCGGGTTGGTTTAACTTCATCAGTTAAGCCAAGCTTCCTGATAGTGGATGCAGGTATCAGGTTGATGCTTGCCCCAAGATCGCATAAAGCTGTCTTGGTGCAATCACCTTCTAATATGCATGGTATCAGAAAACTCCCAGGGTCTTTAAGCTTTTCAGGAAAGCTTTTCAGAATGACTGCACTGCATTCTTCAGTGAGGAGAACTCTTTCTGTTTCTCTCCACTCCTTTTTATGACTCAAGATCTCTTTCATGAACTTGGCATAAGAAGGTATTTGCTCAAGTGCCTCTGCAAAAGGAATCTTTGTTTCAAGAGTCCTTAGATAATCTGCAAAGCGAGCAAATTGCTTATCCTGCTCCTCTTTCCAGAGTTTTTGAGGATAAGGTATCTTGGCTTTATATTCCTCAACCTTAGTGGTTAAAGAAGCCTTTTTAGAGGGGTTGTTATCAGCACTTGTGTGTGTCTAATCCCTCACTGGTAATTGAGTACCAGAGTCAGAAGCTAGAGTGACGTTAGACGCCAACTCACTGTCTGTTCCTGGCGCCTGAACGCCAGAAATGTGCCCATTTTGGGCGTTCAACGCTGGATTATGCCCCCTTTGGGCGTTCAACGCCAGATTCTTGCCCATTTCTGGCGTTGAACGCCAATCCTGCCTTGTTTCTGGCGCTGAACGCCAGTTTTGGGCATGGTCTAGGCGTTCAGCGCCAGCCTTCCACCCATTTTCTCGCATTTTAGTGCCAGAATTATTTTTCCCTGGGCTCTTACTGTCCTCAGGGGAATCTTTGGTGGGTCGCTCATTTCTTGAATTTTTGATGCCTTGAGGTGGGGTATTTAATGTTTTCCCACTTCTTAATTGAACTGCTTGGCATTCTTCTGCTATTTGCTTTGATAGCTGCTGCTTTGTTTGCTTAAACTGTTCTTCCATATGTATATTAGCTATCCTTGTCTCCTGTAACCTGTCTTTGAATTCAGCTAGCTGCTTTGTTAGAAAATCTAATTGCTGATTGAATTCAGCAGCTTGTTTTACAGTACTGAATTCAGCAGTTACTGTTTTAACCTCTTCATTCATGGAAGGGTTGCTGCTTAGATACAGATGCTGATTCCTGGCAACTGTATCAATGAGCTCTTGAGCTTCTTCAATTGTCTTTCTCATATGGATAGATCCACCAGCTGAGTAATCTAAAGACATCTGAGCTCCTTCTGCAAGCCCATAGTAGAAGATGTCTAACTGAACCCACTCTGAAAACATTTCAGAGGGGCATTTTCGTAGCATCTCTCTGTATCTCTCCCAGGCATCATAAAGAGATTCATTATCTCCTTGTTTAAAGCCTTGGATGTCCAGCCTTAGATGTGTCATCCTTTTTGGAGGGAAATATTGATTCAGGAATTTTTCTGTCAGCTGTTTCCATGTTCTTATGCTGGCCTTAGGTTGGTTATTTAACCACCTCTTAGCTTGATCTTTTACAGCAAATGGAAACAGTAATAGTCTGTAGACATCCTGATCTATTTCCTTATCATGTACTGTGTCAGCAATTTGTAAAAATTGTGCCAGAAACTCTGTAGGTTCTTCCTGTGGAAGACCGGAATACTGGCAACTTTGCTGCACCATGATAATGAGCTGAGGATTCAACTCAAAGCTACTAACTCCAATGGAGGGTATGCATATGCTACTCCCATACGAAGCAGTAGAGGGGTTAGAATATGACCCCAAAGTCCTCCTGGACTGTCCATCTCCACTTATGTCCATGATGGATATATGGATATAACTTGGACTGATTTATCTTTTTATTTATTTTATTTTATAAGAAGTAAATACTTAAATAAAATAAAATAACTAAAAAGAATTTGAATTTTGAAATAATAAATTTTTTTTTCGTAAAAAAATTAAAAATAATTAGTTAAAAAAAGGAAATTTTTGAAAAAGAGGGAAGATATTTTCGAAAATTAGAGAGAGAGAGTTAGTTAGGTAGTTTTGAAAAAGTTAAGAAACAAACAAAAAGTTAGTTAGTTAGTTGAAACAAATTTTGAAAAGATAAGAAGTTAGGAAGTTAGAAGAGATATTTTGAAAAGATATTTTTGAATTTAGTGAGGAGAGAGAAAAACAATAAGATAGTACAAGATTTAAAATTTTTAGATCTAATGCTCCTTGTTTTTGAAAATTTTGGAGGGAAAACACCAAGGAACACCAAACTTAAAAATTTTAAGATCAAGACACAAGGAAACTCAAGAACACTTTGAAGACTCACAAGAACACAAGAACATGAAGGAAGAACACCAAACTTAAAATTTTTAGAAAACCAAACCAAAATTTTCGAAAATCAAAGGGAAATCAACAAGAAAACACCAAACTTAAAGTTTGGCACAAGATTTAATAGAAAAAAATATTTTTGAAAAAGAAGGTTTTGAAAAGAGTATAAAAGATTCTAACCCAATTACCAAGAACACAGATTAACGCTCTAGCCAAATGAGTTATGGGACCTTCAAAAATTTTAAGAAAGATTATTTTTGAAAACACCAAACTTAAAGTTTGGCACAGGATTTAATAGAAAAATTATTTTTGAAAAAAGGTTTTAAAAAATATGATAGCCAATTATCATAAACATAAACACCACGTTCTAAATAACTGAGCTATAAGTTTAAAGTATTTTAACAAGGGATAAATAATAAAAGACTCTAAACCAAAAAAAAGAAAGATTTTTCCTAATCTAAGCAACAAAATAATCCGTCAGTTGTTCAAACACGAACAATTCCCGGCAACGGCGCCAAAAACTTGGTGCACGAATTGTGAATCACACTTTTCACAACTCGTACCACTAACCAGCAAGTGCACTGGGTCGTCCAAGTAATACCTTACGTGAGTAAGGGTCGAATCCCACGGAGATTGTTGGTTTGAAGCAATCTATGGTTATCTTGTAAATCTTAGTCAGGAAGTCAATTATGTTTATCAATTGAATTGTGAGTAACCAGTAGAGCATAAATTAAAAGTTACTTGTTGTGCAGTAATGGAGAAGATGTTGGAGTTTTGGAGATGCTTTGTCTTCTGAATCTCTGCTTTCCTCTGTCTTCTTGTTCACGCACGCACGTCCCCCTATGGCAAGCTGTGTGTTGGTGGATCACCGTTGTCAATGGCTACCTTCCATCCTTCCAGTGAAAACTACGCTCACGTGCTCTGTCACAGCACGGCTAATCACCGGTTGGTTCTCGATCCGGTTAGAATAGGATTTACTATCCTTTTGCGTCTGTCACTAACGCCCAGCCTTCAGGAGTTTGAAGCTCGTCACAGTCATTCAATCCTTGAATCCTACTCGGAATACCACAGACAAGGTTTAGACTTTCCGGATTCTCATGAATGCTGCCATCAGTTCTAGCTTATACCACGAAGATTCTGATTAAGGAATCTAAGAGATACTCATTCAATCGGATATAGAACGGAGATGGTTGTCAGGCACACGTTCATGGTTTGAGGAAGGTGATGAATGTCACTGATCATCACCTTCATCACAGTTAAGCGCGAATGAACATCTTAGATAGGAACAAGCGTGTTTGAATGGAAAACAGAAATACTTGCATTAATTAATCGAGACACAGCAGAGCTCTTCACCCCCAACAATGGGGTTTAGAGACTCATGCCGTCAGAGAATACAAAGTTTAGATCTGAAATGTCATGAGATACAAAATAAGTCTCTAAAAGTTGTTTAAATACTAAACTAGTAGCCTAGGGTTACAAAATATGAGTGGACTATGATGGATGATGCAGAGGTCCACTTCTGGGGCCCACTTGGTGTGTGTTGGGGCTGAGATTTGAGTGAGTCACGTGCAGAGGCCATTTGTGGAGTTGAACGCCAGTTTTTATGCCAGTTTGGGCATTCAACTCCAGTTTTTGATCCTTTTCTGGCGCTGGACGCCAGAATTGGGCAGAGAACTGGCGTTGAACGCCAGTTTACGTCGTCTATCCTTGTGCAAAGTATGGACTATTATATATTGCTGGAAAGCCCTGGAGGTCTACTTTCCAATGCAATTGGAAGCATGCCATTTCGAGTTCTGTAGCTCCAGAAAATACAATTTGAGTGAAGGGAGGTCAGAATCCAACAGCATTAGCAGTCCTTTTTCAGCCTGAATCAGATTTTTGCTCAGCTCCTTCAATTTCAGCCAGAAAAATACCTGAAATTACAGAAAAACACACAACTCATAGTAAAGTCCAGAAATATGAATTTTTCCTAAAAACTACTAGAAATAGACTAAAAACTAACTAAAACATACTCTAAACTATATGAAATTATCCCCAAAAAGCGTATAAAATATCCGCTCATCAACGACACATAATGAGTATCTCTTAGATATCTAATACAGGGGACCGAGTCCGAGATATTAGAGTCTTTGTGGTATAAGTTAGAACCCATGGATGGCCATTCCTGAGAACCGGAAAGTCTAAACCTTGTCTGTGGTATTCCGAGTAGGATCTAGGAAGGGATGGCTGTGACGAGCTTCAAACTCGCGAGTGCTGGGCGTAGTGACAGACGCAAAAGGATAGTAAATCCTATTCCAGTATGATCGAGAACCGACAGATGATTAGCCATGCAGTGATAGCACATTGGACCATTTTCACAGAGAGGACGGGATGTAGCCATTGACAACGGTGATGCCCAACATATAGCTTGCCATGGAAAGGAGTATGAAGGATTGGATGAAAGCAGTGGGAAAGCAGAGATTCAGGAGGGATTAAGCAACTCTATACGCTTATCTAAAATTCTCACTAATGAATTACATAAGTATCTCTATCCTTATTTTACGTGTTATTTATCTTTTAATTATTAAATCCCCATAACCAATTGAATCCGCCTGACTGATATTTACAAGGTGACCATAGCTTGCTTCAAGCCGACAATCTCCGTGGGATCGACCCTTACTCACGTTAGGTTTATTACTTGGACGACCCAGTGCACTTGATGGTTAGTTGTGCAAAGTTGTGACAAAGTGTGAATTACGTTCCGAGTACCAAGTTTTTGGCGCCGTTGTTAAGGATCACAATTTCGTGCACCAGCACACTTTTTGAAAATTTCCCTGGTCGTGCGCACGTACACCCCTGTGCATACGCACACGCCCTGTTTTTCAATTTAAACTTTGTTTTTGACTATTTCACCTTCTCAATGAGCTTGTAAACTTCTGTGACTCCTTTTTAAGATTCTTGGGCTTACTTTGGGAATCAAAACATAGGAAAAGTCTTAAGTGGAATTAATTGGTAATTATTTCGAAAAGTTAGTGAACGGAGGCTTAGGTTTCTGGTGTACTGAGGATGGGTTTGATGAGAGAGAAGGAAGAGTAATGAATTGATAGTTATTGAAAGTAAATTGAGAAAGTGATGAACTATTGATTTTAGAATGGAAATGTTGAATTGTCAGTAGTTGAGATGAGTTAAGAACTCGGCATGAAATAATTGATCCATGTTATACTGAAAAATATTTTCTGAAAACCATTGAACTGTTGTTTTATATTGAGATTGCTGAGATGCTATCCGCCCAGTAGGGACCGTGGTTAATCTCACCTATCGAGGTAGCGGCAGTGGCGTAAGGACGGTGGTTAATCCCGCTTACGTTGAAATGTGAGGTCTGTGGCAAGAGTATCCCACTCTCATCCCTTCGGATCAATAGAGTGCGCAGGCACAAAATCCTGGACGGTGTTTCGAGCGCCATATCTCGGGGGTTCCCAATGATGATTCCGAAGGGCGAGATCACTATGGAGATGTGTCGGGTTGGTAGTTGAACCGACAATGTGATATCACAGCCAGTAGAACAGGCATTCATCATGTGCATCTTCTATCTGTTTGTATGCTTTGCCGACTTGTAATTGATTGCCTATTTGTATAACATGTCTAATTGCCTACTTGAATTACTTGAAATATATGCCTATAGCTGTGCTTTACTTGCATTGTAATTAATTGTGTTTTCTACTAGGATTGAGGAGGTTAGAAAGGCGGTGGCGATGGGATCGCATAGAGGATAGGTTGGTGAAGGCTGTGGGACAGCGGAGAGTTGTTAGTTAGAGAATCCTTTAAGTTTGATTACTCTTTTAATATGTTAAGGTTTTACCTATGCTTTACTGTTTTAGTTGTGCTTTATGATGAATCTTGTGATGGATATGAAGTTCTAGGATTGCCTTTGGCGTCCCGGGGTCTTATATCCTACATCATTGGGCACTGTTACCATATTGAGAACCTCTGGTTCTCATACCATATTTCTGTTGTTGTTTTTCAGATACAGGTCGCAACCCACCTTGGTGAGTTGCTTGGATGGTGACAGAAGTGGAGGATCCTTATCTGTTTTGGATGTCTTTTAATTATTTTTTTTAATCTCTCATCTTTTGTATTTTACTTTTTCCTAGAGACTTATTTTGAGAGAAAAATTTGTATAAGCTGTTTTAACTTCCAAACTTCTATATGGTCTGTATATAACTAGCTGGCTTAAACTCCGCGAGCCTTGGCTAGATTCTTATGCCATTATACTCTTACCTTTTGTTATATATATATATATTGTGTTTTAAGTTAGTAGCTTCGTGAGTACGTTTTGCACTTTTCAAATCCTGTTTGGAGCTATGTCATTCATCAGGCTTCTAGAATATATTATTTCTTTCTATATATTATATGTATGAGCTTAGAACTGTCGTAACCTTTGATTAAACTTTGCTTTACGACGCGAGGTAAGGCTTACGGTAATTAGGGTGTTACAGCTTTAGCCCTTCTGTTTATATATGCATTCATGGAAATTGATTTATTTTGACCAAGTAGTTGCATGCATCTAGATAGATTGCATATAGATAGTTTACATTGAATAAATGTTAATACCCATTTCTTGTCTTTCTTGAGTTTAGTATGAGGACATGCTAATGTTTAAGTGTGGGGAGATTGATAAACCATAATTTTATGGTTTATGTTGTATCAAATTTGGTGGATTTTATCAACTTTTCATACATTTATTAACTAAAATAGCATGGTTTTATAAATTCTCCCTAAATTGTGCTTAAGAGTAAAAACATACTTTTTAAACCTTTAATTTGCTAAATTTAATTTACTTTAAATCCATTAGATGCCTTGATATGTTTGTTAAGTGATTTCAGGCTTAGTAGGCAAGGATTGGATCAAAGAAGTGAAAAAAAAAACATGCAAGGTAAAGAATTTATGAAGAATGAAGATTTGGTGGAATTCTTGGCCATGCATACGCGTGAGTGAGAGTTTTGTCAGGCCACGCATACACGTGACATCCCGTGTATGCATGACACTTGGCACGTGACCAACTTAAAGAAAATGTGACTGACAATTTCTGAGCTCATCCAAGCCCAAATCTAACTCATTTCTGAAGTGTTTGAGGCTAAATTTAAGAAGGAACAAGGGGAGAGCAATTAAGTTTAGTTTAGTAACATGTTTTAGTTTATATTCTAGAAAGAGAAGCTCTCTCTTCTCTCTAAAATTAGGGTAGATTTAGCTTTATTTCATCTTAAATTTAGGTTTTGATCATGTTTTGATTTAGTTTTCCTTACAATTTCTTATTATTACATCTTTGTTCTCTTAGTTTTACATGTTATTCTTTTATTTGGTCACTTTCATGTTTATGAACTTTTGTTGATTTAGATTTCCATTTAATGCAATTTGATGTTTCTTTGTTTATTATTGTTTAATTGAGTTGTTATTATTGTTATCTTGCATTTGGTAGCTTTAGATTTTACTATTATTTCACTTTTAAGAAGCTTTCATTTTATGCCTTCCAAGTATTTGATAAAATGCTTGGCTTAGTTTTAGAGTAGATTTTAGCACTCTTGAGTTGAGATTGAGGACTCAGGTGCCTTGAGGTCATTGATATCAAGTGTGATTGGCAATTTAGGGTTGTTAGTTGGTTTTAGGATCAATTATGTACACTTGACTTCACCCTCCGATGTTGGAGGATAACTAAGTGGAATTAACCCTTTGTAATTACCATGTTGTGGTGAATGATCTAGATAGGAAACCTTGACTCTTAATGCTTGCCATGAGTGTCTTTTAGCATTTATATTATATTAGTTGTTAGCTTTACTTTCTTGCAATTTACATTTCCCGTTCATCATTCCAAAATCCTAAAAATATATCATAACCAATAATATGCATACTTCCCTGCAATTTCTTTGAGAGACGACCCGAGATTTAAATACTCTCGGTTTTTATTCGTTTAACTTAAGTGACCAATAAATTAAACTTTGATTGAGAGTTATCTGTTGGTTTGGATCTATACTTCAATAGAATTACTTTGTGAAAATTTCAAATTGACGATTTCCCTCTGTCAGTCATCTAAACAACGAGTTTTGCATTCACCAGCCAAATAACCAAGCAAATTAATAATAGACAAAGTTAATTACATTGAATAATCACCCTTATCATTTTGCTCTGTGTTGATGCTAGTTTGGTTAAAAAAGTATTCACAAAAGTGACAAATCTCCTCAATTAGGTATAATTCAATGATAAATCCTTCAATATATGCTTTGTTCTTGACCTTTTTCTTAAGATAATGGAGAAACCTGTCATGAAAAAATTCATAACAAAAATCAAATAACAACCAATTGACTTAACAAAACAATAAAAAAAATTTGAGAATAAATATAGAAGTGTGACTAAGCTACCTCTCAAAAGGATACATCCATCTATACTACACAAGATCACCAAACAATGCTTCAAATAGAAAATGAATAAGTAGATGTTTCATTGAGTCAAAAAATCTAGGAGAAAAAATATGTTCTAACTTGCATAGCACAATTAGAATATTTTTTTCAAACTTATTGAGAACAACTTCTCGTAACGATGTTAAGCAGAAATCACTAAAGAATTGACTTAACTCTATTATTGGCTTCCATATTTGCTCTAGCAATGAACTAAATGCAATTGGGATTAAACGTTCTATAAATATATGACAATCATGACTTTTTATTTCATATAACTTGCCTTCCTTCATATCAACACATCTTTCTTAATTTGAAACATATCCATCAGGCATCCTTAACTCTTTCACCCATTCACATATTGCTCTCTTTTGCTAGAGGGTAAATGTGTAGTTGGGTTTGGATTTTATAATTTTACCTCCACTTTGTTCTAACAGTTCTAAACTTTTTTGCTTGTAGTATAA
The DNA here is from genome assembly GCF_003086295.3 of Arachis hypogaea. Classification (NCBI taxonomy): domain Eukaryota; kingdom Viridiplantae; phylum Streptophyta; class Magnoliopsida; order Fabales; family Fabaceae; genus Arachis; species Arachis hypogaea. The sequence continues at coordinate 82,243,266 of NC_092046.1, read as the reverse complement.
TGCCAGATCTATTCTAGCCTTTGCATTATCTTTAGTCTTCTCTTTGATATCCTTGACAGTATTAAATATATTATCAAATACATTCTTCTCAATATACATCACATCAAGGATATGACGAATTAAATTATGATGCCAATAAAAAAATCCCAAAATATGCTTCTTTTGGTCCAATTATACGTACTTCCATATCCTTCTATCTTAAGTTGCTCAACATCACTTATCTTATCATAATTCTGAACTATATCCCATATTTGCTCTCCAGTTAATCTTGGCAGAGGTTCTGATCTCTCAATTCTATTCTTATAGAATGCATCCTTGTTTCTTCTAAACATGTGATTATTTGGCAAAATTGTCTATGGCAGTCAAACCATGATGGCTTTCTCCCATTTTTTAATTGAAATGCCTTGGCTCGTTCCATACAGTATAGGCATGCTAGGCTACCTGCTGTCATCCATCCAGACAACATTCTATATGCAGAAAAATCATTAATAGTCCACAACAATGCAGCTCGAATTACAAAATTTGACTTGGAATAAATATCATAAGTTAAAACACCATCTTTCCATAGTAGTTTTAGCTCATCAATCAAGAGCTGCAAGTATACATTAATCCTAGTTTTGAGATTACGAGAACTAGGGATAATCATGGATAAAAACATGTAAGGAGTTTTCATGCACATAGAAGGAGGCAGGTTATAAGGAGTGACAATTATTGGCCAACAAGAATATTATTTACCAGATTGACCAAAAGGGGGATCAATCCATCAGCACATAATCCTAGTTTGACATTGTGTGGTTCTTGAGAAAATTGTTGGTGTTTTCTATCAAAATACTTCCATGTTTGAATCCAATGGATGCTCAAGAACACCTTTAAACTCGTGATCAAAATGCCATCGCATGCGAGGTGTTGTGTGCATTGAAGCATAAAGTCTTCTTAAACGAGGCATAAGTGGTAAATAGTGCATTCGTTTCAAAGGCACTTCTTTACCCTCTTTACCTATCTTGTACCTTGGAGAATGACCAAATTTACATTCTTACCATGGTATATCATCCTCCTTGTAATACAACATGCAACCATTAATGCAATAATCAATTTTTTTGCTTTCCGTGCCAAGTTTCAATACTAGCTTCTTTCCTTCATAAAAACTGGAGACAAGTAAGTTATCCTTAGGAATCATTTTCTTCGTAGATTTCACGAAATTATCAAAGATTTATTGAGATACATTCTCTTTAGCTTTTATACTCAATCTTTTAACTGCCATTGATAGTTCTGAATGACCAACAGAATCCTCAAATAATGGTCACTGAGCAGACTGTAATAAATCATAAAATTTTCTAGCTTCTGCATTCGGAGGCTTCTCTATGTGTTCTTTAAATTGACTCATCAATTCTGGTCCAGTAGCATCAACCACCATAGATTCATACGAATTTCTTATTGGCACACTAGTATGCAGAGAAGAACATGTGCCTTATTGATTATCATGATCTACATTCAAATACAATGGACTTTCTCCATGTGAATCCCAACACCAGTATCTTGGCATGAAATCAATTTTATATAAATCTAGTGAAATCTCATCCAGAGTTGAAAAAACTTTATTTTTATGCTTGTTGCAAGGACATCTAAGTTCACCATCGTCAAGTACAAATTTAAGTTGTTTTGTAACTCTATCAATAAAATGTCGAACACCATTGACAAATTCCTGTCGTAATCCTCCTCAGTTTGGAAAATTTCTATTGTACATCCACTTTCGATGTTCTAGAATTTCTATATCTACATATAAAGCATATTAAAAATTAAATTAATTAAATTATACTTTTATGAGATAACCTACTATGAGTATTATCAATTTAATTTTAAAAAAATTATAATATTATATTTTGATAAATAACAAATCATCTCAAAATCCATAAGGGATAAGTCATGTATATAAAGTTACTGAGATAGCACAAATTAAAATATATACTTTTATAAATGCTCTTATAATAAAAAAAAAGTACCACACTTCACCGATAATTTAATTTACTATTAAAAGATAAGTATATTATACTATTAAATTACACTATTTTATTATATTTTTTTGCTTAAATGTATGTGTTGAAATTTAGTAAATTTTTTGTCATAATTTTTTAGTAATCTTCTTTAGTACTCTTTTGTATTCAATTAAATTTTTTTAATAGAATCAATAATTTATATTAAGAAAAAATAACAATAGTAAATAAAATATATACTAATTTTAAAAATCATGGTAAAAATTACACAAAATCAAATAAAAATAATAATAAAGTTCTATAAATAAAATATGTATCAATAACAATGATTAAAAAATTTATATGAATAATAAATAATAAAAATTCTATTAAAAAATACAAAAATATATCAGTGAACATAAAAAAACTCTAAACAAAAATATCCATACTATGAACAAGAAAAATAAATTAAAAATTGATAAAAAAAAACATAACAAAAAATACTAACAATGATATTATCAAAACCAGTTTATAATGTAGTGCTCCGATCCAGTTGATAAACTGATTTATTTGTTAAAACTAATTTTTAACATATAAAAAAAATTAATTTTAACCTTTTTTCCTACTTTTTCTTTCAACTGCTAAGTTGTGCATAAACCGAGGACTCAAAAAAATAAATTGTATTTTTTAAAAACTATTTAGATTTATTTATTTTTCATAAATTTAATATAATTGAAAATCTGAAAAAAAATTACTAAAATTAGAATAAAATTAAACTTGCAAAAGATCTCGTCTGTTAAAAAAATATTTTTTTAAAAGTTAAAAAAATAAGTACTTTTTTCAAAAGTTAATCCAAACTGATTCAAAAGCTCCTTTTAAAAACTCTATCCAAATATAAAATAAGTTGTCTGTTAAAAAATATCTTTTTTAAAATATGAAAAAACTAAGTACTTTTTTCAAAAGACAATTTAAACTGACCCTTTATCAATTCTACCCTTTTTCTTTTCTTCATAAAGAGGCACAAATAACGATTCATCTTAGGAATTATTAATCCAACTAAAGAGGATAAATTAAATAAAAAACTAACTATAAAGTAATAATAAAATTATTAATAATGAAAAATTACAGTAATAAACATTAAACCACATAATGATAGTTATTAAAAAAGAATTTACCTATTGTTCATACCCTGAGTCGAGTTGTTCGACCCGGGCTGAGTCAACCGACCTCTTCAAGACAGAACTACCGAGCTCCTCACAAAGAGCTCGGCCAAAATCGCTACAAAGGCCCAAGAAGGTCCAGAGAAAGGAACACGGCCCAAATCTAAAGGCAGCCAAAGCCTAGAAAGATAAGGACGGTTCCCCTTAAAGATAAGATAACTCCACTCAAAGATAAGATAAGATAACTATCTTATCTCCAAAAAGGTCACTACACACCATTATAAATACACTGGAGCACCCAGGTATAACTCATACTCTGATTCTACTAAAAAACCTGCTAAAAGCCCATGCTAACTTAAGCATCGGAGTCCCTTGCAGGTACCACCCACCTCCGGTGATGAAGGATCAACAGCACCCCCAGTCCAACAAGTCAGACGCGATAGCTCCGACCACCACTCACAAGTCGGACACGTCAGCACCGATCAGCACAGAAGATCTTGTCCGTGATCGACCTACAATTTCAGGTAACCTTCGGAACATTGGCGCCGTTGCCGGGGAACTTGGAAGTCATCCCATCACCATGGCGGACAACCTTGACAACGACCACGACTCTGATCTAGAAAACAGGATGCCGCATAAAATGTGGACACTACGTCAAAAGATACTTCTCAACCAAACAAAGACAAGAACTCGCCAAATTCGAAAATCATGGAGGCACTTCAAGCTCAAAAAGATCACCTTAAACAGCTCGAAAAAGAGGCCGAGCATCAACGGGAAGCCGAAAGGGACCTACGAAGGGAAACCAGGCGATGCTGAGAATTAGAGGACAAGCTCCTAAAGCTTGAAGCCGATCTCAAAACCAAGACTATCCAATCCAGTCATGAAGATAAGCCCCACAAATATCAAGACCCATTCACTAAAAAGATCATGAAAGCCAAAATCCCAAAGGACTTCAAAGCTCCCGACATGACCCCATACGACGGCACATCAGATCCAAGCCATCATCTCAGTAATTTTAGAAGCAGAATGTACCTCACCGATGCATCGGATGCTATTCATTGCAAAGCCTTCCCAACAACCCTAACAAAAACAGCAATTAAGTGGTTCGACAGTCTGCCCCCGAGATCCATCACAAGTTTTGATGACCTAGCCAAGAAATTTCTTGCCAGATTCTCCATCCAGAACGACAAAATCAAACACGCCCCAAGCTTATTGGGGATCAAACAAGGAGATCGAAAAAGTCTTCGCAACTATATGGAAAGATTCAACAAAGCATGTTTGGACATACAAAGTCTGCCAACAGAAGCAGCCATTATGGGCCTTATCAACGGCCTATGAGAGGGACCTTTTAGTCACTCCATATCAAAGAAACATCCCACATCTCTAAATGAAGTGCAAGAACAAGCAGAAAAGTACATCAACATGGAGGAAAACTCTCGATTAGAAGAGACATCAAAATCCGAATTCTCCTACTCCTCCCGAGATAAGGAAAAATAGTCCAAGAAAAAAGAAGACTAACACGGAGAGAAGATTAAGAAATACCACAACTACACCCCCCTCCGGTTATCTCTTGTGGAAGTTTACCGAGAAGTATGTCACACTGAGAAGATTCCACCACCTCGAGCAATTAAAAGCAAGAAAGGAGGCGGAAATCAGACAGAATATTATGAATACCATCGAATCTATGGACATCCCACCAACGAATGGTTCGACTTAAAGAATGTCATAAAAAAATTAGTGAGAGAGGGGAGACTAGATCAGTACTTAGTCAGCAAAACAGATGAACCCAGAAAAAGAAGAAGAGACGAAGAAGTCGGACGAACTGAATGGCCACTTCGTACCCCAGAAAGACATGTCCACATGATACATGGAGGATTTACGGGAGGAGGAATCTCCAAATCATCTCGCAAAAGACACCTTAAAGAAGTATATCACGTCGAGGGAGAAGCACCCGACCTCCCTACTATTACTTTCACTAAAGAGGATGCGGCTGGCATCATCTTGGGACATGACGATCCCATGGTCATCACTATCATATTGGCCAACGCTAACCTCCACCGCACACTGGTGGACCAAGGAAGCTCAGCTGATATATTGTTTAAAACTGCCTTCGACAAACTCGGCCTAGAGGAAAAAGAGCTCAGAGCATACCCGAACAATTTATTTAGACTAGGAGACACTACAATCCAACCACTTGGATACATCTCACTACACACAACCTTTGGAAAAGGAAACTGGTTAAGGACACTTAACATAGACTACATCTTGGTCGACGTAAGTTCAGCTTACAATGCCTTAATAGGTCGGACAACGCTAAATCAGCTCGCCGCAGTAGTCTCAACTCCACATCTATACATGAAGTTCCCAACTACAGATGGGATCGCTACTATAAAAGGAGACCAAAAATAGCACGCCGCTGTTACAACGAAAGTCTGAACCTCAAAGGCAAAGGAGAAGAAATCCACACCATTGAACTCGGGAGAATTCGAGGTCGGGAAGAACTTCATCCACAACCTGAAGGCGAGATAGAAAATGTCCAGATCGGAGAAGCCCCAGATAAAACAACCAATATTGGCGCGATCCTAAAAAAAGATGTAAAGGAGTCCCTGATATAGTTCTTAAAAGATAGCGTCGACCTCTTCTAATGGAAGGCCACAAATATGCCAGGCATAGACCCCAAACTAATGTGCCATAAACTGGCAGTATATCCAGGATCTCGGCCAGTACAGTAGAGGCATAGAAAGCTCGGACCGGAAAAATCCCAAGCTGTGGAAGAACAAGTATAATCTCTACTAGAGGCAGGATTCATAAGAGAAGTTAAGTACCCACTATGGCTAGCCAACATCGTCCTGGTAAAGAAATCAAATGGGAAGTGGCGGATGTGCACCGACTACACCGATCTCAACAAAGCTTGCCTGAAAGATCCCTATCCACTCCCAAGTATCGACGCCCTAGTAGATGCCTCCTCCGGATACAAATACCTCTCGTTTATGGACGCTTATTCGGGATACAATCAAATCCTGATGTATCCACCTGATCAAGAAAAAACCTCATTTTTAACCTAAAAAGCAAACTACTGCTACGTCGTCATGCCATTCGAACTCAAAAATGCAGGAGCTACATATCAAAGATTAATGAACAAGGTCTTCACAGACCATATTGGGAAACTTATGGAGGTATATGTGGATGACATGTTAGTAAAAACACAAAGCGAGGAGTTATTACTGTCCGACCTCGCCCAAGTGTTCTATACCATAAGAAAGTATGGCATGCGACTTAACCCTGCGAAATGCACATTCGCAGTAGAAGCTGGCAAATTCCTGGGTTTCATGCTCACACAAAGAGGAATAGAAGCAAACCCAGACAAGTGTCGGGCCATACTCGACATGAAAAGCCCGAACTGTGTCAAAGAGGTGCAACAACTCTACGGGCGACTAGCAGCCTTGTCCATATTTCTAGCTAAATCAGCCATAAGATCTCTCCCCTTCTACGCCACACTAAGGAAAGGAAAGAAGTTCGAATGGAGACCTGAGTGCGAACAAGCCTTCCAGGAGTTTAAAAAATTCCTGGGACAACCACCCATTCTCACTCGACCACGGAAAAGAGAACACTCATACTATACCTTGTAGTAGGAAATCGGGTAGTAGCTTCAGCACTGGTCAGGGAGGATGAAAGTGGACAACAACCTGTATACTTCATCAGCAAAGCACTACAAGGATCCGAGCTGAACTATCAAAAGATAGAGAATTTCACCTACGCTCTCATACTAACTTCTCGACGACTTCGCCCATACTTTCAAGCTCACACCATCAAGATTCGGACTAACCAACCCATGAAAAGCATTCTACAGAAAACAGATTTAGCAGGAAGAATCCTACAATGGGCAGTTGAGTTGTCTGAATTTGACCTTCAATATGAAAGTAAATTGGAATCTTTACGTGGATGGCTCTTCAAATAAAACTGGGAGTGGAACAGGTGTGATAATAGAAAGCAATCAGGGAACGCAAATCGAACTCTCCTTGAAGTTCAAGTTCCCTGCTTCCAATAACCAGGCTAAGTACGTGGTGTTATTGGCTGGTTTGAAGTTGGCTAAAGAGGTGGGAGCCCAAAAACTTGTCATCTTCAGTGATTCATAGGTCATCACCTCGCAAATAGCAAGGACCTACAAAGCTAAAGACCCTGCCACGAAAAAGTACCTGGACAAAACTAGGGAACAACTCGGACAATTCAAGGAATACGAGATCCGACATATACCTTGAGAACAGAATGCCTGAGCTGACGCACTCTCAAAATTAGCCAGCACCAAACCAGGGGGCAATAATAGAAGCCTCATCTAGGAAAAACTACAGAACCCGTCAATCTTGGAAGCAAAAAAAGTCCTAGCCATATCAGGTCAGGATCAAGGATGGATGACTCCCATAATCAGCTACCTCAAATCAGAGATACTCCCTACAGATAAAAAGGAGGCAAAGAGGTTAAAGCGGGAGGTACAGTATTACACCATCATAAACAATATCCTATACAAGAGAGGGATTTCGACGCCCCTACTAAAATGTGTACCAACCTCTAACACAAAAGAGGTCTTGGAAGAGATACACAGTGGCACATGTGGCAATCATCTCGGAGCTCGAGCTCTTGCCAAGAAAGTACTCCGAGCCGGATTCTTTTGGCAAACTTTGCAAAAATAAGCCACCGAGTTTGTCAAGACATGTCCACCATGTCAAAAACATGCTAACTTCCACATCGCCCCACTAGAGGAGCTCATCAGCATAACATCACCTTAGCCATTTGCAAAGTGGGGACTCGACCTCCTCGAGCCCTTCCCTCAAGGATCGGGACAGGTCAAGTTCTTCATCATAGGGGTAGATTATATTACAAAATGGATTGAAGCAAAGCCCCTAGCCAATGCCACTGTGCAAAGAAGTCGGAAATTCTTATATAGAAATATTGTCACAAGGTTTGGGGTTCCTTACTCCATTACCACGGACAATGGCACTCAATTTACAGATATAGGCTTTAGAAATTTGGTAGCCGACTTGAAAATAAAGCACCAATTCACATCCGTAGAACACCCACAAGCTAATGGACAAGCAGAAGCAGCTAACAAAGCCATATTGGCTGGGTTAAAATGGAGATTATAGGACGCAAAGGGAGCCTGGGCTGAAGAGCTCCCACAAGTCCTATGGGCATATCAGACAACTCCACATTCCACCACAAGAGAATCACCTTTTCGATTGGCTTACGGAGTGGAGGCAATGATCCCAGTAGAAATTGAAGAAGGATCTCCCAGAACGATATACTACAATGAAGAGACCAACTCCCAACTCCAGAGGGAAGAGCTCGACCTACTTCCAAAAATCCGAGAAAGAGCTCGGATTAAGGAGGAGGCATTAAAACGTCGAATGTCCTAAAGATACAATCGAAAGGTAGTACAGCAAGGCTTTGACAACAACGACCTCATCCTAATCCGAAATGATATCGAAACAAGTTGACCCGGAGAGGGAAAGCTAACGGCTAACTGGAGAGGACCCTACCGAGTCACAGAGGTACTAGGAAAAGGCTACTATAAAGTGTCCAAACTCGAGGGATGAGAGCTACCAAGGTCATGGCACGCCTGCAACCTAAGAAGGTATTATAGTTAGGAGGTAATAAAAAGATCTTAGATCGGAAAGTGCACTCTTTTTCCTGAAAAGGTTTTTTAATGAGGCACCAAGCTAAGATCTGCAAAATTACCTGACTTAGAAGGGTAAGCACCCACATGTATATATACTTTTTGCCTATATGTCTATTTTTCTACTTGAATAAAGCTTTTCAGATTCTCTACAAAATCTCACTATCAAGACGCATTAACCTGAACGCAAAAAATTCATCGCCCGATTATAAAGCTACAGATCGGCAAGGTGAAATCCAAATTCACCGTCCGATCACGATGAAAACCGAATTCATCATCCGATTTCGACAAAGGTCGGCAAGGCAAACACGCCGCCCGATTTCTACAAAATCGGCAAGATGAAAATGCGATAAAAACATATTAATGCCAAAAGTTATAAAAAGAAACCCATAAAAAGGGATTATTAAAAATAACTCAGACCGAGCTGACGTGAAGAAGTCGGAGAAAAACGACAAAAGTTATAAAAAAGTGATCCATAGAAAGAGACCTGACGAGGTCTTAAGAAAGGTGGATTGCTAAAAATAACTTAGGATAGACCGACATAAAGAAGTCAGACCAGCCTGATCAAAGCGACCAAAAGTTATAAAGTAAGCCATAGAAAAGAGGCCTGGCCAGCCCTGAAAATGGATTACTAGAAATAACTTAGAAGGGACTAACATGAAGAAGTCGGCCCAAGCCAACCAAAGACTACAAGGTTATAAAAGGTAATCCGTAAAAAGAGACCTGGCAAGGTCCAACTAAAAATGGATTACTAGAAATAACTTAGAAGAGACCGACATGAAGAAGTCGGACCAAACCAATTAAAGCAACAGAGTTATAAAAAGTAAATCCCAAGGGATTACAAAAAATAATTCGCAAAGACTAAACGAAAGAAGTTGACTAGCAGAAGGCGTGCGCTAGAAGGGACACAGCTCGACCCAAAGAAAGCCACGACCTCTCCCAAAATTGATTCACAAGTATTCTATAAAAATACTAAAAATAACTGTCAAACAAGACAAGATTCAAAAGGACACTTCGACCAAAGCAGGAAATAAACTAACACAAAGGCAATCAACAGAGGTCGGACAGCAAGACTCCAACACTCTAAAGATTCCTGAAAGCGCCAAAAAGCTGCAAACAACCATAGCATGAAGAAACAAAGCTACTATAATCAACACTTAGAAGGCCACTCGAAAGTCGACCTCAAGAGTTCAAAGTATTTGTTTTTCTAAATAAAGTTGCTAAGAAAAGCAACTAAAATATCCAAGTCAAACAAAACACAAGTTATAGAAATAAAAGTTCAAAAGCCCACAGACCGGGCTGTACAAAATACACCAAAGAAAACTACAAAGGATTCAAAGACTCCCCAGTGACGGCATCTCGGGGTGAAGGAGGATGAGTCTGGAGGGGGACAGCGTCGACAGTCCCATCAGGCCGGTTCAGGATCTGAACATCAGGATCCGACTCAGGGTGGCTGACCTCAGGTGCAGACGTTGGAGAAGTTGGGGCAATAGAAGCCTTGGTGGATGGCACAGGGGGTGGATCTACATCATCATCATCCTCATCCGGGGCAGGGACGATCTTCCCGTTTTCCACAATATTATCCAGTCTGAAAAGGGACAGGTCGAGCTCGGGAGCAAAAACTCGGACCTGATCCTTCATATTCTCATAAGCAGAAGTCACACTGCCCACAAGATGGCCCTGAAGCTCGGCATAATCAGCTCAAGCATATTCCAACCTCTCCCTGAGCTCTATCACCTCACCATAAGTCCGGACATAGCTGTCCTTATGCTGCTACGCCATCTCCTCAGCCAGATTTGCAGAAGCCACAGCCGTAGTAGCCCGAGCCTTCTCATTTTCCAAGTCAAGCTCCAACTTAATCACTCTGGCATCCAGCTCATCCTTCAACCCCTTGATTCTGTCAAATTCTGACTTGGCCTCCTCCATAAAAGCCTTCGCCGCATGAACAGGAAAATCCTGGACAGTTCGGAATAAGGCTGCTCCCATATGTGCCATCTTAATGCTACTCCAGGTAATGAAGTCTAAATGACGAAGAATGGATACGTCATCAGTAGGAACAACACCATAAGGAGTAATTTGATGATCGGCAAACCCCACAACATCAAAATTAGGGGCGTCCAAATTAAAAGGCTCAACAGTCCTCTGTCTTTTCAGAGGAAGGCCAGCAGTGGGAGAAGAGGTAGTAGCAGAAGTTTGGGGAGGATCAACCAAATGGACCTGAGTAGTAGGAATCACCCTCCTCGGCCCAGAAGTACTCAAGGGCGGCTTCTTTGGAGGAACCTGAGAAGATCCTTCCCCAACACCCTTAGCCGAGATGTTCTGGGCAGTTGTAGCTTTCCTCGCCTTCTTAAAGGCCTTCATGGAGTCATTATTTTTAACTATCTCTGAAAAAAAAGACACAGCAAAAACAAGTTACAAAACTGGAAGAAACAGAAATAAAAAGTAAGTAAACAAAGCAAAAAGAAGTCGACCACTACCCAGCTCAGCTCGGACAAGGGAAGGGTCTCCTAAGAATTTCTTTGTGTCGAGATGAGGAGGTTGCCCCCAAATCCCCTCCAACACATTCACAAAAGCCTGCTCGACCTCATCAAGCATCTTCCACGTATATCTAGACACCATAACATTCTTTTGCCAATATAAAGGGAAGGCAGGTTCATTGTTTGACTCTAAGAGAAATGGTCGAGCTCCCTCAACAGCTCGGACCTTAAAGTAATAATTCTTAAAGTCCTTAAAAAACTCATCATACATGGAAAAAACTTTCTTTCCCTGGGCGGATCGAAAAGAAACCTAAGAAGCTTTCTTTTTTGAAGAAATTCCAGGCTTATTCAAAACAAAGAGATAAAGAAAGAGGGTTTGAGAAGGCTTAACATCTAGTTCTTGACACAACAACTGAAAGATCTTAATAAAATCCTATGTGTTTGGATGAAGTTGGGATGGAGCTACATTACACGACCACAATAAATCGGTCTCGAAGGATGTAAAAGGAATGGTAATATTCATTTGGTTGAAAAAATAGTCATAAGCAAAAAAGAAGGGACGGTCCCCCTAGATCGGAGAAGGAAAACAAACCCTCTCATCAGGGTCAGGCGCTACCAACTCATAGTTCTTCTCTTGGTCTCTACTACTACAGATCTGGTGATGCTTCCTAAGCTCCACACAGTATTCAGAATTAACCACAGAAACACAAATCAGAACAAGGAAGTCCGGCCAGTCAGACATGCCCTCGGGGACTTTGGAGGATGTCTTGACAATATTTTTGCAAGAAGACATGGTCAGCTAGTCCTACAGCAAAAAAGAGAAAAAGGGGTTACTATCCAAACAGGTCGGGCAGATCAAGAAATCATCTCGGCTATAAATGGATACAACTCGGACTAAAACACGCAAATATTAAAAATAATGATTCCGCAGCAAAAGGAAACTCCAGGACTCATACCAAAGATCCAGGGGCATCCTTTGGAGGCAGTAACGGAATAAAGATTTAGGAAAAATCTACAAGCCTACATCTCAACACCTCCTAACAAGAAAATAACCCTCTTTTCAACAGAGCAACACTCCAAAAGGAAAACCAGAGCCAGAAACTCATCAAAATTGTAGCTTTTTATCTATTAGCAAAGGGAACTATCAATGCATCAAACATGCCAAAAGGAAATTATAAAAAAGACGCAAACCTTTTTTTAGAATCAAACAGTTCATCTATCCAAAACTTCAAAATGCAAGGACACAATCAACAACAATAACAACATTCAAAGCCCTAGAAGCATCAGCTAGCACGAAACAAGAAAATGTGTATAAACCCTAGAAATAACGCATATTGCAGAAACAATCAGACACAAAGAAAAAATTTAAAGCTCTCCAACATAAATTCAAGCAAGATCAAAACTTTCCCAAAAAATAGAACAATGCAAGTGTGAAAAAGAAAAATGAAGGAAGTAAAAGAAGAAAGAAAGAAGAAGAAAGAAAACCAACCTGCAAATGGGAGGAGACGATAAGCACTAGGGGATTGAGGCAACAACGAGGCTGCACCAGACGATCACCTTTCGAAAGAACGAAGCACCAACAGTCACCTCCGTAAACAAGGAAAAGCACGAGAATGTGAAAAAGTAAAAATGAAGAGTCCCAGGCGAGCCAGAAACAGAAGGGTATAAAATGGAGTTCCAGGAAGCGAAGAGAGGAAACTGAAAGAGTCTTTTTGCAATTCAAAATGAAAAGAGGGAAAAACGGAAAAAAAAAAGGAGTTAATGGGTCATTAAAAACCCTCGCACATTCCCAAAGCAAGAAACGCGCGTTTTCAAAATTAAAGGAGTGAAAAAACATTCCGCATTCAAATGGAAGCTCTACAAAAAAGGGATCGACAATGCTCGAGCTCGGCTTCTCCAGAGAAGGATCGAAGTTCTAAACCAGGACTCGACCTTAAAAGGAAGACCACGCTCGAGCAGGGGCACTGTTGATACCCTGGGTCGAGCTGTTCGACCCGGGCTGAGTCAACCGACCTCTTCAAGACAGAACTACCCGAGCTCCTCACAAAGAGCTCAGCCAAAATCGCTACAGAGGCCCAAGAAGGCCCAGACAAAGGAATAGGCCCAAATCTAAAGGCAGCCAAAGCCTAGAAAGATAAGGACGGTTCCCCTTAAAGATAAGATAACTCCACTCAAAGATAAGATAAGATAACTATGTTATCTCCAAAAAGGTCACTCCACACCATTATAAATACACTAGAGCACCAAGGTATAACTCATACTCTGATTCTACTAAAAAACCTGCTAAAACCCCATGCTAACTTAAGCATCAGAGTCCCTTGCAGTTACCTCCCCCCTCCGGTGACGAAGGATCAGCAGCACCCCCAGTCCAACAAGTCGGACGCGATAGCTCCGACCACCACTCACAAGTTGGACACGTCAGCACCGATCAGTACAGAAGATCTCGTCCGAGATCGACCTACAGTTTCAGGTAACCCTTGGAACACCTATGTAGAATTTTTTTCAAAAACACCTTTGGCATACTAATATAGATACTGTAGCTCAAGAAAAGAATTCAATGCAATCCTTACATTAAGATTTTATATATATGTATGTGTAGCTTCATATATTAATTTATCTATTGATTAAATAATTGTATCACGCATACAAGAATTATATAAACACTGTAAAAAATTTGGAGAAAATTATACTTGGGATCTTAATTGAAACCTATCGATATGTGTACTAGAGTCTCTGATTCAAGTTGTGAGATAGATCGAGAACTTGCGAGTCAAAACGGTTGTAAGATTGTTTGACTGGAGCGATGGGGGTGGGTACTTGCAAAGACACTCCAACGCTTAAGTTAGAATGGATCTAGGAAGTATATGTGTGTAGAATGAGTAACATAATTGAAGGCTCTCTAGCTCCCTTTAATATAATTAAAGATAATTATCTTATCTTATCAATTAATATTAAAAAGATATTTGGTTTTGAATGTTGATTTTACTAAATATTTATCTTCTAAGATTATTATGTAATGAAGATTTAAAAATATAATTTAATTCAAATATTTTAAAATTAATATTAGACTTAATTTTTTTAAATATTTATCTTTTAGACAATACAAAAAGTTTTAGTTAAAATGGCGGTTTTTCAGGGTTATTACGACGGTTTGAACCGCCATATTTACCTTGAATGGCACTCAAGAAAAACTGCCATAATTTGAAGTGTCATTTGGTTATTACGGAAATTTTTGAAAAATCACCACAATTACCTGGTTAAAACAGCGATTTTATAGTTGGGTGAAAACGGCGTCTAAACCGCCATTTTAAACAGGTTAAAATGGCGGTTGTTTGATTGTTTAAAACGGCGGTTATTATACATAACGCATGGCAGTTACAAACTGTCAGAATTTTAAAAAATGGCAAAAACCTAATAGCTGCAGTAATTTCCATTAAAACTGCCATAATAATCATAAAAAATTTAAAATCTCATTATTTTAAGACTGCTATAATATTCGTTGTAATATGTTAGATTTTTTCATCGACTAACTAGTTTTACTTTTTGTTTCAAAATTGCATAAGTTTTACATAGAAACATAATCAAATTTACAAAATTACATAATATTAGGGTAAAAAATTCTAAACCTAAAATCAGTCATAACATATCCTCTTCCTACATAGTAATAATCAAATATCATAATGTTTTACATATGTAGTCTTCACTTTATTAACTATCATGATAATAGATTGTCGCGCTTCATGATTTGTGGAATCATTGTTTCTCCGTTTTGAAGATTGACTTAACTCTTTTTGGGATGGAAATTCACTTCTTCAACCCATTTCAATCTCTTAAAGAAAAGCAACAATCTTGATAACTTCGCTAGTTTCCTTCAAATAGTACTTTGCCATGCTTGGTTTCTGGCTAACCGTGCATGCAAACGCTTGTGATATTATTGGAAGTGGTGGATTAGAAACTGAATGAGCAAGGATTTCAAACACATCTTCATCTGATCAATCATCCCCAATGCACAACAGAAAATCTGGTGATTTACCCTTACTCCTCAGGCTTGAGATTAGATTCTCCACAATTATACCGATGCTGACACCTTCACCTTAGATTAAAAAATAGGACAACCATTATTTAACAAATAACCCCATCATGCATCAAAATACAATTCAAATACCAAAATTGCAATTAACCTTTATCGTTGTGTACCTGAGGTTTCACTTCAACTATGTGTTGTCCCATTTTAACAACAACAGGCCCATTGGCCAGCACATTCTCAAGGTGATCAAGAAGCTCTTTGGCTTCGCATGATCCAAAATAAGGATCGACTTCTTGATGGTGCCAAACAATTGCACTCTCCTTGGGTTCATTGAAAGAACCATCCGTTGCCTGTGTAATGCGCCATTACAGGTTTTGCCATCTTCTTCTAGTTAAAATTAGTTGTCAACCCGCATGTCTCCCAAGGAGTATCCCTCCTCAACCTGTCACACTATCCACACACCAAATTAGATGAACAATAACAAAATAAAAACAAAACAAATTGGTCCAATGTCATGTAATGTAATGTATTTAGTGAAATAACCATTATTTGCTGAGAGGCCCAACTTATCATAAGGATCAAACCACTTGTTGAGGTGATCCTTGTCTCTGCCACTCATAATGAACACCATATTCTTAGGATTACTGCATAAATAATTTAATACAAAGATAACTTCAGGGCTTGGGTTTTGTTAGAAATCTGGATCTAACTTGAGAAAAAAACCTTCACCAAATGCCTAAGAAAAAAACCAGACACAGAATTTTCAGCCCCAACCAGGATTTCAAACAAAACTAAAGATAGAAGATAGCACTCATGCACATTCCATAACATGTTAACAAAATGAAAAGAGCCCCTAACAGGTAACGAGAAGCATACCTTAATTTTGTCACATCAACTCCAAATGAAAGTTGTTTAATTTATTTGAACTAGATATATAAAAAATGTTTAGCCACCTGATTTAAAGTATATATCTTAAAGTCCATGGTTGAGACATCCAACGTTTGCTAGTCAAGAAGGTCGGTTAACTTGTAAGCAACAATTCCAAGATGATCAACAACATTCACAAGGGCATAATCTTTCAAGTTATCAAGCACCCCTGATGGATAAGTAAAATGCCTCAGGAGAAATTCATGTAGTAGCTCAACTTGAAACAACAAACCTTATTGTTGCTAACAATACAAATTCACACCATATCCAATTAAGGATGATAGGATCCCATGATATCAACATTATCAAGTCACACCGGTTTTAGTCAATGTTCTTTAGGTGTTTCACTTCACAGAATTCAGAGTTTTTTACTTTATTATCATGATTTTAGTGATCCTCCTTTTTTTATTAATATTTTCATTTACTGAAATGATTAATTCATAAAATGTTAGGCATAACAATTTACACCTTTGTGAAAGCTAACTCGTAACACCCCGTTACCCTAAGCCTTACCTCTAGCCGTAAAGCAAAGGATAACAAAGTGCCATGACAGTTTTAAAGCTTATAATATATAATATATGTCCAAGAATTTTTATAACTAGAAGCCCGATGAAGGAATAAAGCTCAAAGTCGCTTAAATCGGAATTACGAAACGTGAAGCTTTCACTCACGATAACTAAATGCGTAGGCACGGACAGAACAAGACATAATATATATAAAACCTTGTAGATAGCTCCAGGATACACAAGGTAGTACTTAAATTAAACAATATATATATATATATATATATATATATATATATATATATATATATATATATATACACAAAAAGAGGACTAGTCAAAGCCTGTAGAGTTTAGGCCGGCTAGTCAAACTAAATACAACAGAGTTTTGAAGTTTAAAATAGCAACAACCTATCTCTCAAAGTTTTCAGAAATAAAGCGTCTAAGGGAACAAGGTTATATAAATACAAAGGATGAGAGAGCGAATATATCAAAATAAAGCAGAATAAAACTGTTCATACCCTGGGTCAAGCTGTCCGACCCTGGATGTTTAGCGACAAGTCGACCGACCTCTTCAGGTTAGACTATCTGACCTCTTTACAAAGAGCTCGGCCAAATCGCCATAAGAGGCCCAAGCAGGCCCAACAAAGGGACACATCCCAATCTAAAGGCAGCCAAAGCCTAGAAGGATAAAGGCGGTTCCCCAGAAGATAAGATGACCTCACTTAAAGATAAGATAAGATAAGATAACTATCTTATCTCCAGAAAGGTCACTCCACACTACTATAAATACACTGGAGCACCCAGGTATAACTCATACTCTGATTCTACATAAAACATGTTTAATACCCATGCTAACTTAAGCATCGGAGTCTCTTGCAGGTACCCCCCACCCTCCGGTGATCAAGGATCAGCAGTGCAGCAAGTCCAACAAGTCAGACACAACAGCTCCGACCAGCACAGAAGATCTCATCCCAGATCGACCTACAGTTTCAGGTAACCCTCGGAACATTGGCGCCGTTGCCGGGGAACCTGGAAGTCATCCCAACACCATGGCGGACGGCCATGACAACGACCACGATTCAGATCTGGAAAACAGAACACCGCACAAGAACGCGGATACTACACCAAAAGATACTCCTCAACTTAACAACGAGAAAAATTCTCCAAACGCGGGAGCCATGGAGGCACTTCAAGACCGTTTAAAACAACTTGAAAAAGAAGCCATACATCAACGAGAGGCTGAGAAAAACCTACAAAGGGAAGTTAGGCGATGCCGCGAGTTAAAGGACAAGCTCCTAAAACTCGAAGTAGATCTCAAAGCCAAAACAACTCGATCCGGTCATGGAGACAGCCCCACAAAGATCAAGACCCATTCACCAAAGAGATCATGAAAGCTAAACTTCCAAAGGACTTCAAAGCTCCCGACATGACCTCGTACGACGGCACATCAGATCCAAGCCATCATCTTAGCAATTTCAGAAGCAGGATGTATCTCACGGAGGCCTCAGATGTAATCCGTTATTCTCCATCCAGAAGGACAAAGCCAAGCCCGCCCCAAGTCTATTAGGAATCAAGCAAGGAGATTGGAAAAGTCTTCGCAACTACATGGAAAGATTTAACAAAGCATGCCTGGACATGCAAAGTCTACCAACAGAAGCAGATATCATGGGTCTCATCAATGGCCTACGAGGATGACCTTTTAGCCACTCAATGTCCAAGAAGCACCCAACATCTCTAAACGAGGTACAGGAATGGGCAGAGAAATACGCAACACTGAGAAGATCTCACCACCTCGCCCAATCAAAAGAAAAAAGGACAAAGAGGTCGGACGAGTGAAGGTCCACCTTACAACAAAGAGGTCGAACGAGTTGAAGGTCCACCTCACAACAAAGAGGTCGGACGAGTTGAAGGTCCACCTCACACCAAAGGGGTCGGACGAGTTGAAGGTCCACCTCACAGCAAAGAGGTCGGACGAAGCAAAGAGGTCGGACGAGTTGAAGGTCCACCTCACACCAAAGAGGTCGGACGAGTTGAAGGTCCACCTCACACCAAAGAGGTCGGACGAGTTGAAGATCCACTTCACAACAAAGAGGACAGACGAGTTGAAGGTCCACCTCATAGCAAAGAGGTCGGACGAGTTAAAGATCCACCTCACACCAAAGAGGTCGGGCGAGTTAAAGGTCCACCTCACACCAAAGGGGTCGGACGAAGCAAAGAGGTCGGACGAGTTGAAGGTCCACCTCACACCAAAGAGGTCGGACGAGTTGAAGGTCCACCTCACACCAAAGAGGTCGGACGAGTTGAAGGTCCACCTCACAACAAAGAGGACAGACGAGTTGAAGGTCCACCTCATAGCAAAGAGGTCGGACGAGTTAAAGATCCACCTCACACCAAAGAGGTCGGGCGAGTTAAAGGTCCACCTCACACCAAAGAGGTCGGACAAGTTGAACGTCTACCACACCCCCCTAAGAGACGTGTTCATATGATAAATGGAGGATTCGTAGGAGGTTCGATCTCCAAATCATCTTGCAAAAGACACCTCAAAGAGGTATATTAAGGAAGGGAGAGAGGTTTGAAAAGGACAACGGAATGCGAACAAGCCTTCCGAGATTTCAAAAATTCTTGGGGCAACCACCCGTCCTCACCAGACCCCGGTAAAGTGAATAACTCATATCATACCTCACAGTGGGAAGTCGGGCAATAGCCTCAGTGCTAATCAGAGAAGACGAAAGTGGGCAATAACCCATCTACTTCATCAGCAAAGCTCTACAAGGGGCCGAACTAAACTATCAAAAGATAGAAAAAGTTCGCCTACGCCCTCGTACTCAGCTCTTAACGACTCCACCCATACTTTCAAGCTCACACTATCAGAGTTCGGACCAACCAGCCCATAAAAGGTATCCTACAGAAAACAAACTTAGCTGGAAGAATCTTACAGAGGACAGCTCGGATAATTCGGGGGACCCTGGACAAAACTAGAGAACATCTCAGACAATTCAGGGGACCCTGGACAAAATAGAAAACAGCTCGGACAAATCGGGGAACATAAAGTCTGACACATACTTCAGGAGTAGAATGCCCGAGCTGATGCACTTTCAAAACCAGCCAGCATCAACAGCTCGGACAATTCGGGGAACATGAAGTCTGACACATACCTCAGGAGTAGAATGCCCGAGCTGATGCACTTTCAAAACTAGCCAACACCAAACCAGGGGGCAATAACAGAAGCCTCATCCAGGCTACATTACAAGACCACAACAAGCCAATCTTAAAGGCGGTATAAGGGATGTACTCAGGGTCAGCCACAGTAAACATGCATTAAAACTATGGAATTTAGCCAATCAGACATGCCGTCCAGGATCTTAGTGGACATCTCAAAGACATAGGTCAACTATGGGGTTACTACCAAACAACTCGGGCAAATAAGGAAACAACTCGGACATTAACAGCAAAACATTAGGTGTCAGATACAGCAGTAAAAGGGAAACCCCAGGACCCACATGAAAGTCCAGGGGGACCCTTTGGAGGCAACAACAGAGCAAAAACTCAAATACAAAGACAAAGCTTTACATCAAAAGCATGCTAACTCCCACATCACCCCACCAGAGGAGCTCATCAGTGTAACATCACCTTGGCCATTCGTAAAGTGGGGACTCGACCTCCTCGGACTATTTCCCCAAGGATCGGGACAAATCAATTTGGATTACTTCACAAAATGGATTGAGGCAGAGCCCCTAGCTAATGCCACTACTCAAAGAAGTCGGAAATTCTTGTACAGCAACATTGTTACAAGGTTTGGGGTTCCTTACTCCATCACCACAAACAATGGCACTCAATTCACAAACACAGGTTTCAAGAAGTTGGTGGCTGACTTGAAAATAAAGCACCAATTCACATTCGTAGAACATCCACAAGCCAATGGACAAGCAGAAGCTGCCAACAAAGTCATACTAGCTGGGTTAAAATGGAAACTACAGGACGCAAAGGGAGCTTGGGCTGAAGAGCTCCCACATGTCCTATATCGGACAACTCCACACTCCGCCACGAAGGAATCACCTTTCCGATTAGCTTATGGAATGGAGGCAATGATCCCAGTGGAGGTCAAAGAAGGATCGCCCAGAGTGATCCACTACAGTAAAGAGGCCAACACCCAACTTCAAAGGGAAGAG
Organism: Arachis hypogaea; assembly: GCF_003086295.3. Classification (NCBI taxonomy): domain Eukaryota; kingdom Viridiplantae; phylum Streptophyta; class Magnoliopsida; order Fabales; family Fabaceae; genus Arachis; species Arachis hypogaea. The sequence goes on along the minus strand of NC_092046.1, from coordinate 82,222,359 downwards.
CTCGACCTACTTCCAGAAATCCGAGAAAGAGCTCGGATCAAGGAAGAGATGTTAAAACGTTGAATGGCCTTAAGATACAATCAGAAGGTAGTACAGCGAAGCTTTGCCAGTAACGACCTCATCCTAAATCCGAAATCATATCGGAACAAGTCGACTGGGAGAGGGGAAGCTAGCAGCTAACTGGAAAGGACCATACCAAATTGTTCAGAAGAACTGGGGGAAGGTTGCTACAAAGTGTCCAACCTCGAGGGGTAAGAGCTACCAAGGTCATGGCATGCCTGCAATCTAAAAAGGGAGCCAGGCCGAGATCCAAAAAGATTGCTCGACTTAGAAAGGTAAGTGCTAACATGTACACACTCTTATCTTCATTTTATTGTTTAAAAAATTGCAGATTCCCTAAAAAGTTTCCTACCAAGACGCCCGACTATGGCAGGTCAGCAAGATGAACACCAGATTCACCGCCCGATCACGACAAAGTCGGCAAGATGAAAACCAAATTCATCATCCAATCACAAAGCGACAAGTCGGCAAGGTGAAAACCAACTTCACCGCCCGACCACGATGAAAACTGAATTCATCGTTTGATTTCGAAAAAGGTCGACAAAGTGAAAACAAAATTCACTGCTATATCAAGACGCATTAATCTGAAGAATTCATCGTCCGATTATAAAGCAACAGATTGGCATAAAGTGAAAAACAATTTCACTGCACGATCACGATAAAGACAATCGTCCGATAAAGGTGAAAACGCGATTCACCTAAAAGACGATCTAAAGATAGCAACCATCTTCTACAAATCGGCAAAGATGAACACAGAATAATGTAAGAAGTTAACGAAAGTGATCCGAAAAAGAACCTAACGAGGTCTTATGGATTGCTAAATAATAACTTAAAGACTGGCCGACGTAAAGAAGTCGGACCAAGTCAACCCAAGTTACAAGTAAACCCTGGAAAGAGGTCTGGCCAACCCTATTAAAGAGGATTACTTTAACTTAGAAGGGCCCGACATAACAAAGTCAGCCTAAAATGAAAAAGTTATAGAAGTAATCCCTGAAAGAGATCTGATAAAGATCCAAGAAAGAGGATTACAAAATAACTTGGAAGAGACCGACATAACGAAGTCGGTTTCCTACAATGAACAAGTTATAAAAGTAATCCCTGAAAGAGACCTGACAAAGGTCCAAGAAAGAGGATTACAAAAATAACTTAGAAGAGGACGACGTAAAGAAGTCGGCCTCCTACAAAACAAGTTATAAAAATCCCTGAAAGAGATCTGACAAAGGTCCAAGAAAGAGGATTACAAAATAACTTAGAAGAGATCAACATGAAGAAGTCGGTCTCCTACAAAACATAAAGTTATAAAAAGTAATCCCTGAAAGAGACCTGAACAAGGTCCAAGAAAGAGGATTACAAAAATAACTTAGAAGTGCCTGACATGAAGAAGTCAGCCCGAGCCAATTAAAGCTACAGATTGGACCGACGAGAAGAAGTCGGACCAACGAAAGCTACAGATTGGACCGACAAGAAGAAGTCGGACCAACGAAAGCTACAGATTGGACCGACGAGAAGAAATCGGACCAACGAAAGCTATAGATTGGACCGACAAGAAGAAGTCGGACCAACGAAAGCTACAGCTTGGACCGACAAGAAGAAGTCGGACCAACAAAAAACGGCGCTAAAAAGTCATCCAAACAGACTATAAAAAGGTTTCCCATCAGGAACACTACCTAAAAAATTGTTGGATTATGACTAAAAAGCCCGAGCAGTGAAGACAAACAAGTCGGAAGAAGGCTGAAAAGACCTCTCAACAAACTAAAAAGGGCAATACCAAACTCGCACAAGGAGAAACTACTTAAGATCGACCAAAGTCAGGATGCTTGAGCACGACTTTCCCAAAGAGATCAAAGCTCCGAAAACACGATCTCACGGAAAGGTCCGAACTCAAGCAGGGGCAAAGTCGTACAGGACGACGTCAACTAAGAAGAGGCGCAAGTACGATCTCAAAATAGAACAAGCCAAAAGGTTGGGAAACAACTTAAGGCTCAAATGTGCTTAGCTAAAAGGGATACAACTCCAATCAAAGAAGGCACAATCTCAAAATAGGGCTACGAACGTCATCCGAGACTAAAAAAGGTTCTATATAAAGAACACTAAAAAGTCATCGGACAAGTCACTAAAAGCTCGAATATCAAGCCGCAAGGATAACTTCGCCAAGGCAGAGGGTTGTCAACACAAAAGCAAGGCGTGATCCAGAAGGCAAGGGTAGAAAACCCACACTACCACTCAAAAGAGGACGGACTGGGAAGTACCAAACCTCTAGAAAACCTGCCAGAATTGCAAAGCAATGAAGAAACAAGCCAGACAGATGCTTGAGCACGACTTCCAAAGAGATCGAAGAATTGAAAAGCACAATCTCACGAAAAGATTGAACTCAAGCAGGGGCACTGTTCATACCCTGGGTCAAGCTGTCCGACCCGGGATGTTTAGCGACAAGCCGACCGACCTCTTCAGGTTAGATTATCCGATCTCTTCTCAAAGAGCTTGGCCAATGACCGACCTCTTTACAAAGAGCTCGGCCAAATCACCATAAGAGGCCCAATCAGGCCCAACGAAGGGACACAGCCCAATCTAAAGGCAGCCAAAGCCTAGAAGGATAAAGGCGGTTCCCCAGAAGATAAGATGACCTCACTTAAAGATAAGATAAGATAAGATAACTATCTTATCTCCAGAAAGGTCACTCCACACTACTATAAATACACTGGAGCACCCAAGTATAACTCATACTCTGATTCTACATAAAACCTATTTAATACCCATGCTAACTTAAGCATCGGAGTCTCTTGCAGGTACCCCCCACCCTCCGGTGATAAAGGATTAGCAGTGCAGCAAGTCCAACAAGTCGGAGACAACAGCTCCGACCAGCACAGAAGATCTCATCCGAGATCGACCTATAGTTTCAGGTAACCCTCGGAGCAAAAACTGTTCATACCCTGGGTCAAGCTGTCCGACCCGGGATGTTTAGCAACAAGCCGACCGACCTCTTCAGGTCAGACTATCCGACCTCTTCTCAAAGAGCTCGGACAAAATGCCACAGAGGCCCAAGTAGGCCCAAACGAAGGAACACAGCCCAATCTAAAGGCAGCTAAAGCCTAGAAAGATAAAGGCGGTTCCCCAGAAGTTAAGATGACCTCATTCAAAGATAAGATAAGATAAGATAAGATAAGATAAGATAAGATAACTATCTTATCTTCAGAGAGGTCACTCTACAACTACTATAAATATACTGGAGCACCCAGGTATAACTCATACTCTGATTCTACTAAAAACCTGCTTAATACCCTTGCTAACTTAAGCATCGGAGTCCCTTGCAGGTACCCCCACCCTCCGGTGATGAAAGATCAGCAGTGCAGCCAATCCAACAAGTCGGACTCGACAGCTCCGGCTGCCACTCACCAGCCGGACACGTCAGCTCTGACCAGTACAGAAGATCTCGTTCGAGATCGACCTCCAGTTTCAGGTAACCCTCGGAACATTGGCGCCGTTGCTGGGGACCCTGGAAGTCATCCCATCACCATGGCGGATGACCATGACAACGATCATAACTCTAGTTTGGTGGACAGAATGCCAAACAAAGACACGGACCCCACCTCCAAAGACACACCTCAAAACGGGGAAGATAAGCAACCCCCAAACACAGAAATTTTGGAAGCTATCCGTAAGCAACAGAATCGCCTTAAACAGCTAGAATAAGAAGCTGAGAGAAACCTCCAGAGACAAACTAGGCGACGATGAGAGCTAGAGGACAAGCTCCTAAAGCTCGAGGCAGATCTCAAAGCCAAAACCATTCAACCTAGTCACGATGACGACTCCCACAAGGACAAAGATCCCTTTAGCAAGGAGATCATGAAAGCTAAAGTCCTAAAGGACTTCAAAGCTCCCGACATGACCCCGTACGATGGCACATTGAATCCAAGCCATCATCTCAGCAATTTCAGAAGCATAATGTATCCCACCAATGCCTCGCATGCCATTCGATGCAAAGCCTTCCCGACTAGCCTAACGAAGACAGCAATAAAGTGGTTCGACAGTTTGCCTCCAAAGTCCTTCACAAGTTTTGACGACCTTGCTAAAAAAGTTCCTCGCCAGGTTCTCCTTCCAGAAGGATAAAGCCGAACACGCTCCAAGCTTGCTAGAGATCAAGCAAGGAGATCGGGAAAGTCTTCGCAACTACATGGAAAGATTCAACAAAGCGTGCCTAGACATACAAAGTCTGCCAACAGAAGCAGATATCATGGGTCTCATCAATGGCCTACAAGGAGGACCTTTTTGCCACTCAATATCCAAGAAGCACCCAACATCACTAAGCGAGGTACAGGAACGGGCAGAGAAATACATCAACATGGAGGAGAACTCTCGACTAGGAGAGAGCTCAGAAACCGAATTCTCCTAACCCACCATAGGACAAGGATAAAGAGCCCAAGAAAAAAGATCAACCTGGGAAGCCTAGAAAATATCGTAATTACACCCATCTTTGGGTGTCTCTTGTGGAGGTTTACCGAGAAATATGCAACACTGAGAAGATCCCACCACCTCGCCCAATCAAAAACAAAAGAGGTCGGACGAGTTGAAGGTCCACCTCACACCAAAGAGGTCGGACGAGTTGAAGGTCCACCTCACAACAAAGAGGTCAGACGAGTTGAAGGTCCACCTCACACCAAAGAGGTCGGACGAGTTGAAGGTCCACCTCACAACAAAGAGGTCAGACGAGTTGAAGGTTCACCTCACAACAAAGAGGTTGGACGAGTTGAAGGTCCACCTCACACCAAAGAGGTCGGGCGAGTTGAAGGTCCACCTCACAACAAAGAAGTCGGACGAGTTGAAGATCCACCTCACAACAAAGAGATCGGACGAGTTGAATGTCCACCTCACAACAAAGAGGTCAGATGAGTTGAAGGTCCACGTCACACCAAAGAGGTCGGACGAGTTGAAGATCCACCTCACAACAAAGAGGTCGGATGAGTTGAAGGTCCCCCTCACAACAAAGAGGTCAGACGAGTTGATGGTCCACCTCACACCAAAGAGGTCGGACGAGTTGAAGGTCCACCTTACAACAAAGAGGTCGGACGAGTTGAAGATCCACTTCACAACAAAGAGATTGGACGAGTTGAAGGTCCACCTCACAACAAAGAGGTCAGACGAGTTGAAGGTCCACGTCACACCAAAGAGGTCGGACGAGTTGAAGATCCACCTCACAACAAAGAGGTCGGACGAGTTGAAGGTCCACCTCACAACAAAGAAGTCGGACGAGTTGAAGGTCCACCTCACACCAAAGAGGTCGGATGAGTTGAAGGTCCATCTCACAACAAAGAGGTCGGACGAGTTGAAGGTCCACCTCACACCAAAGAGGTCGGGCGAGTTGAAGGTCCACGACACACCGAAGAGGTCGGACGAGTAGAACATCCACCTCACACCAAAGAGGTCGGACAAGTTGAACGTCCACCTCACACCAAAGAGGTCGGACAAGTTGAACGTCAACCTCACCCCCTAAAAGACATGTTCATATGATAAATGGAGGATTCGCAGGAGGTTCGATCTCCAAATCATCTTGAAAAAGCCACCTCAAAGAGGTATATTAAGGAAGGGAGAGAGGTTTGAAAAGGACAACGGAATGCGAACAAGACTTCCGAGATTTCAAAAATTCTTGGGGCAACCACCTATTCTCACCAGACCCCGGGAAAGTGAATAACTCATATTATACCTCGCAGTGGGAAGTCGGGCAATAGCCTCAGCACTAGTCAGAGAAGATGAAAGTGGGCAACAACCCATCTACTTCATCAGCAAAGCTCTACAAGTGGCCGAACTAAACTATCAAAAGATAGAAAAAGTTCACCTACGCCCTCGTACTCACCTCTCAATGACTCCACCCATACTTTCAAGCTCACACTATCAGAGTTCGGACCAACCAGCCTATAAAAGGCATCCTACAGAAAACAAACTTAGCTGGAAGAATCCTACAGATGACAGCTCGGATAATTTGGGGGACCCTGGACAAAACCAGAGAACATCTCGGACAATTCGGGGGACCCTAGACAAAAACAGAAAATAGCTCGGACAAATCGGGGAAAATGAAATCCAACACATAGAATGCCCGAGCTGATGCATTTTCAAAACTAGCCAGCACCAACAACTCGGACAAAATTGGGGAAAATGAAGTCCGACACATAGAATGCCCGAGCTGATGCATTTTCAAAACTAGCCAACACCAAACCATGGGGCAATAACAGAAGCCTCATCTAGGCTACATTACAAGACCACAACAAGTCGATCTCGAAGGCGGTATAAGGAATGTACTCAGGGTCAGCCACAGTAACACGTATTAAGACTATGAAATCCAGCTAATCAGACATGCTGTCCGGGATCTTAGTAGACATCTCAAAGACATAGGTCGACTATGGGGTTACTACCAAACAACTCGGGCAATTAAGAAAACAACTCGGACAATAATAGCAAAATATCAAGTGACAGACATGGCAGTAAAAGGGAAACCCCAGGACTCACACGAAAGTCCAGGGGCACCCTTTGGAAGCAACAACAGGGCAAGAACACAGAAAAAATAAGTCGACAATCTATACCCAAACTGTCCGAACACCTCTCAAACAAAAGGTTAAAACAAAAGCTAGAACTTTTGTACAAAAAGAGTCAGGCAACGATGAAAGGAAACAGGAATAGCAACCAAACCCTAAGCAAAGCACACATTCTTCTCAAAGGCGAATGACAAAAGAAAAGTGACAACAAACGATCAAAGATGCAAACTTTTTGCAGAAAGAACCAAAGTTCTTCAGAGCAAATACAAAGTCAAAGCCTTACATCAGAAGCATGCCAACTTCCCTATAGCCCCACCTGAAGAGCTCCCACAAGTCCTATGGGCATATCAGACAACCCCATGCTCCACTACAAAGGAATCACCCTTCCGATTAGCTTACGAAATGGAGGCAATGATCCCAGTGGAGGTCAAAGAAGGATCGCCCAGAGTGATCCACTACAGTGAAGAGGCCAACTCCCAACTTCAAAAGGAAGAACTCGACCTGCTTCCAGAAACCCGAGAAAGAGCTCGGATCAAGGAAGAGGCGTTAAAACGTCAAATGGCCTCAAGATACAATCGGAAGGTAATCTAGCAACAACGATCTCATTCTAATCCGAAATGACATCAGAATAGGTTGGTCAGGAGAATAGAAGCTAGCAGCCAACTGGAAAGGACCATACCAAATTGTTCAGAAGAATTGGGAAAGGTTGCTACAAAGTGTCCAACCTCGAGGGGCAAGAGCTACCAAGGTCATGGCATGCCTGCAATCTAAAAAGGGCGCCAGGCCGAGATCCAAAAAGATTGCCCGACCTAGAAAGGTAAGTACTAACATGTACACACTCTTATCTTCATTTTATTGTTTAAAAGATTGCAGATTCCCTAAAAAGTTTCCTACCAAGACGCCCGACTACGGCAGGTCGGCAAGGTGAAACACCAAATTCACCTCCCGATCACGACAAAGTCGGCAAGACGAAAACCAAATTCATCGTCCGATTACAAAGCGACAAGTCGGCAAGGTGAAAACCAACTTCACCGCCCGACCACGATGAAAACCAAATTCATCATTTGAATTCGACAAAGGTCGACAAAGTGAAAACAAAATTCACTACTATGCCAAGACGCATTAATCTGAAACGCAAATTTCACTGCTGAATCACGACAAGGTCGGCGGGGTGAAAACCAAATTCACCACCTGATCACGATAAAAGTCGGCAAAGATGAAACCAGAATTCATCGCCCGATTTCGACATGGTCGGCAAAAAAGTGAAAGCAGAATTCATCGCCCGATTATAAAGCAACAGATCGGCAGAAAGTGAAAAACAAATTCACTGCACGATCACGATAAAGACCAACAGAGATGAAAACCAAATTCATATAAAGGTCGACCAAACGAGGATTGATCCCAACTTCTACAAATCGGCAAAGATGAAAACGGAATAATGCAAGAAGTTATCGAAAGTGATCCAGAGAAAGGACCTGACGAGGTCTTAATGGATTGCTAAAATAATAACTTAAAGACTGGCTGACGTTAAGAAGTCGGACCAATTCAACCCAAGTTACAAGTAAACTCTGGAAAATGGTTTGGCCAACCCTATAAAAGAGGATTACTTTAACTTAGAAGGGCTCGACGTGAAGAAGTCAGCCCAAAACCAAAAAGTTATAAAAGTAATCCCTGAAAGAGACCTGAACAAGGTCCAAGAAAGAGGATTACTAGAAATAACTTAGAAGGGACCGACATAATAAAGTCGGCCCAACAAAAGTTATAAAAAGTAATCCATAAAAGAGATCTGACAAAGGTCCCAAAAAAATAGATTACTAAGAAATAACTTAGAAGAGGCCGACATGAAGAAGTCAGCCTGAGCCAATTAAAGCTACAGATTGGACCGACGAGAAGAACTCGGACCAATGAAAGCTACAGCTTGGACCGACAAGAAGAAGTCGAACCAATGAAAGCTATAGCTTGGACCGACAAAAAGAAGTCGGACCAACGAAAGCTACAGCTTGGACCGACAAAAGAAGTCGGACCAATGAAAGCTAAAGAAGGATCGACAAGAGAAGTCGAACCAATGAAAAGCATGCGCAAAAAGGGACATAGCTTTGCCCAACAAGCCACGGCTCCACTACAAGGCTATTGAAATTGTTCAGACTAACTAAAAAGGTTCTACCAAGAACACTAAAAAGTTGTCGGACAAGTTAGCCTCAAAGGTCATCCCGCCTAAACAGAAGACGTACTAAACAAGAAGAGGTCGGACAGTAAAGTACCAACACTCTATAAACATCTCACAAAGGCCAAGGAAAGGTCAAAGACCAAAGCCAGAAGTGCTTCGCTGAAAGGTACGAAGTCTTGAAAGAAGACACTACTTAAAAAGCGAAAAGCACGGCCTCAAAGATGGAGCTAAAAAGTCGTCCAAACAAACTATACCTAAAAAGTTGTTGGATTATGACTAAAAATCCCAAACAGTGAAGACAAACAAGTCGGAAGAAGGCTGAAAAGACCTCTCAACAAACTAAAAAGGGCAATACCAGACCCGCACAAAGAGAAACTACTCAAGATCGACCAAAATGCTTGAGCACGACTTCCCCAAAGAGATCGAAGCTCTAAAAGCACGATCTCACGGAAAGATCCGAACTCAAGCAGGGACAAAGTCATACAGGTCGACGTCAGCTAAGAAGAGGCGCAAGTACGATCTCAAAAAAGAATAAGCCAAAAGGTTGAGAAACAACTTAAGGCTCAAATGTGCTTAGCTAAAAGGGATACAACTCCGCTCAAAGAAGGCACAAACAGGGCTACGAAGATCATCCGAGAATAAAAAAAATTTCTATATAAAGAACACTAAAAAGTCATTGGACAAGTCACTAAAAGCCCGGATATCAAGCCGCAAGGAAAACTTCGCCAAAGCAGAGGGTTGTCAACACAAACTTAAAGCAAGGCGTGATCTAGAAGGCAAGGGTAGAAAACCCACACTACCACTCAAAAGAGGTTGGACTGTAGTACCAAACCTCTAGAAAATCTGCAAAGATTGCAAAGCAATGAAGAAACAAACCAGACAGATGCTTGAGCACGTCTTCCAAAGAGATCGAAGCTCTGAATAGCATGATCTCATGGAAAGATCGAACTTAAGCAGGGGTACTGTTCATACGCTGGGTCAAGCTGTCCGACCCAGGATGTTTAGCGACAAGCCGACCAACCTCTTCAGGTTAGACTATCCGACCTCTTCACAAAGAGCTTGGACAAAACGCCACAGAGGCCCAAGTAGGCCCAAACAAAGGAACACAGTCCAATCTAAAGGCAGCTAAAGCCCAAAAAAGATAAAGGCGGTTCCCCAGAAGGTAAGATGACCTCACTCAAAGATAAGATAAGATAAGATAACTAACTTATCTTATCTAAAAAGATCACTCCACACCATTATAAATACACTGGAGCACCCAGGTATAAATTATACTCTGATTCTACTAAATACCTGCTTAATACCCTTGCTAACTTAAGCATCGGAGTCCCTTGCATGTACTCCCACCCTCCGATGACGAAGGATCAGCAGTGCACCCACTCCAACAAGTCGGACACGACAGCTCCGGCCGCCACTCACCAGCCAGACACGTAAGCCCTGACCAGTACAAAAGATCTCGTCCGAGATCGACCTCCAGTTTCAGGTAACCCTCGGAACATTAATGTGAAAGCTAAAGAAGGATCAAGTTTTGTTTTCACGAAAATTCGGACAAACAAAAGCTAAAGAAGGATCGACAAGAGAAATCGGACCAACAAAAAACGTGCGCTAAAATGGACATAACTTTTCCTAAAAAGCCACGGTTCCACGACAAGGCTATCGAAATTGGTCAGACCAACTAAAAAGGTTCTACCAAAGAACACTAAAAAGTTGTCGGACAAGTTAGCCCCAAAGGACCACCTCGACCAAGCAGAAAGTGGACAAAACAAAAAGAGGTCGGACAGCAAAATGCCAACGCTCTATAAACATTTCACAAAGGCCAAGGAAAGGTCAAAAGACCAAAGCCAGAAGTGCTTCGCTAAAAAGTACAAAGTCTTGAAAAAAGACACTACTTAAAAAGCAAAAAGCACGGCCTCAAAGACGATACTAAAAAGTCATCCAAACAAACTATAAAAAGGTTTCCCATCAGAACACTACCTAAAAAGTTGTTGGATTATGACTAAAAAGCCCGAGCAGTGAAGACAAACAAGTCAGAAGAAGGCTGAAAAGACCTCTCAACAAACTAAAAAGGGGAAATACCAAAATCGCACAAGGAGAAACTACTTAAGATCGACCAAAGTCAGGATGCTTGAGCACGACTTCCCCAAAGAGATCAAAGCTCCGAAAGCACGATCTCACGGAAAGGTCCAAACTCAAGCAGGGGCAAAGTCGTACAGGTCGAGTCAGCTAAGAAGAGGCACAAGAACGATCTCAAAAAAGAACAAGCCAAAAGGTTGAGAAAAAACTTAAGGCTCAAATGTGCTTAGCTAAAAGGGATACAACTCCACTCAAAGAAGGTACAATCTCAAACAGGGTTACGTACGTCATCCGAGACTAAAAAGGTTCAATATAAAGAACACTAAAAAGTCATTGGACAAGTCACTAAAAGCCCGAATATCAAGCCGCAAGGATAACTTCGCCAAAGCAGAGGGTTGTCAACACAAAAGCAAGGCGTGATCAAGAAGGCAAGGGTAGAAAACCCACACTACCACTCAAAAGAGGATAGACTGTGAAGTACCAAACCTCTAGAAAATCTGTAAAAGATTGCAAAGCAATTAAGAAACAAGCCAGACAGATGCTTAAGTACGACTTCCAAAGAGATCGAAGCTCTGAAAAAAATAATACCAAACTCTGCTCTGAAAAACAAAGATGAAACCATACTCCGCTCTGTCACCATCTCGCAACTCACCGAGGTGGGTTACGACCTGCATCTGAAAAACAACAACAACATATGGTATAAGAACCGGAGGTTCTCAGTTTGGTAACTTTCCCAGTATATAAGATGTAAGGTTTTGGGATGCCAAAGGCAATCCTAGAACTTCACACCAATATAGATATTCAAGCTTAAAACAAATAATTAACTTAAACCGTAAGCAGGGTATTCTAACTTAAGGGATTTCTAACTAACATAGCACCGCTGTCCCACAGCCTTTGCCAGCCTAACCCACATGCGATCCCATCGCCACCGCCTACCGAACCTCCTTAATCCTAGCAGAAAACACATGTAATGCAGACAAGTAAAGAACAAGTAATATACACATACAACAAGTAAACAAATAGCATGTAGTCATGTGATTCATTTAGGCATAACTGAAGTTAAGCAAAGAAAACAAGCACATAGAAGATGCATATGATGAATGCCTGTGCTATTGGCTCGTGATATCACTTGTCGGTCTATAAATGCGAACCCAACATATCCTCCTAGATGTAGCCTTCCTGCCATGCCAGGAATATAGGCCCTGCACACTCATGCAGTAGAGAAATCTGCCACACTAGGGATATAGTCCCTACACACTCATGTAGCAGAAAAGGAAACAGCAACAACTGTCTCACCATAAATCATTTCAAGGATATAGTGCCTGGCACACTCTTGCAGTAGAAAAGCTGCCACGCCAGTGATATAGGCCTACACACTCTTGCAGCAGAAAAATTGCCACGCCAGGGTTATCGGCCCTGCACACTCTCATATAATCAAATAATTTCATCATTCCTTTCTAAGTTCTCAACTCATCACAACCATCACCGGTTTCCAATTTCTCAAATTCATCATAAGCATTCCCATTTCTCAAAAATCTCTTCAACCATATACTTTACAACTCAGCATTCACTAATTCAAGCTAAAAATTACATAAACCTTCCAAAACCTATGTCACCGGCTCTAAACTTATAACTAAAATACCTCTTTTTATCCGCATATTATTTTCTCCCTTGATTCAAAGCCTAAAATACTAGCAAAAAGGTATTAAACAAGTATTACATAAGTTTGCAAGCTTACCGGGAAGGTAAAACAGTTAAAAACAGGGTTTTAGTTGAAAAACAGGGCTTGTGCGTACGCACAGGGTTGTGTGCGTATGCATGCACCAGAAGGCTTTCTCGACCTATGCGTACGCACGATCTTGTGCGTTCACACAACTTGAAACACCCAATATGTTCTGTGCGTATGCACAAAGGTGTGCGTGGGCACACATGACAGATTTCTAAATTTTCTGCATCACATAATTCAGATTTTTGACACCAACTTCCAACAATAATTTCTTTCTCTACAAAATTCTGATTTCTACTAATTGTATACCATTTTAAATCTCTTTAAATTATCTTTAATTTGATATAAAATTCAATCAATTTCAAAAATTGTAGCTCAAGATATGATCCGCTAAATTTGGCCCAAAAATTATTTTTACCAAAAATCTTTAAACCTCAAATTTATCCTCATAAAACTCAAATCCTTCACCAATTGTCATCAGCATCAATATTCATACTTCTCATCAATTAACCTCAATATTAGCAATCATTATCAACATTCATATTACCATAATCATCATAAACACTCATCAACATCAACCAACATCATAATATATCATTAACACCAATAACCATCATACCCCTTATCAACATCACAATCATCATCAATTATCATCAATTTAATCCTATCCTAAGGTCCACTAGCCTAAGTGTCCAGAAACATTACATATTACGTAAATAAAACCGAAACCATACTTTGGTCGATTCCCAAAATGCACCAAACACCAAACAAAGCCGCTAAGCTCGATCCAAAAGCCTCAAACTGATGCATGAGCATCTTTCCTATCTTTTCCTAGTGAATTTGCATTGGAATTGTTTAGTTTAATCAAGATTTAGATACTTTTTAGCCATTATAAATGCTACTTTGAGTTGTGTGCAATTCTGTTTATTTCAGGTAGCATTTGGATGGATTTGATAGAGTTTTGTAGTAGAAAAGGGAGAAAGTGAATTATTCTGTCAACTCTGACCTCCTTGCACTCCAACAGAAATAACTCAGGCTACTAAGATCCAATTGATGTGATTTTAGTGGCATTGGAAAGCTAACTTCTAGAGCTTTCCAACGATGTATAATAGTATACATTTCTTCTCCAGCATGCTTGGCCATACTGGCGCCTAACATGGCTTTTCACAAGTTTGGCGCCGGAAGAAGGACTTGTGCTCCAATTGCGTGGTGCCAGGACAGCGCCTAACCTCAGAATCTTGAAGTTAGGCACCAGGATCAAAGAGCTCTCCATACACTTGCTACATTAGGCAAGTCTAACTTCACATTTGTGAAGTTAGGCGCCAGCCAATTATCAACGCATGGTCCCCACGCTTCACTTGAATACTTCGAAGATTAATTTAGATTTTTGATTAAAACTTTATTTTATTTACAAATAGGAAAAGATATTATTTTGTTTTATAAAATATATTTTACATTAATTAGGATTAGATATAAAATATATTTTACATTAATCGGGCTCTCTTCTCTCTTTCCTCATTCCGCACTTTACAATTTTTCAGAATCCTTGTTTTCTCTCTGAACCGTGAACAACTAAACCTCCACTATTAAGGTTAGGAGCTCTATTTACTTTAATGGATTAACAATTATTTGTTCTGCTACTCTTGATTCATGTTTTTATTATTGTTTAAGAATTAGTTTTGTTCCTTCATCCTAAGAATTAATGATTATTGGGAAATAACTCTAATTCAACTTGAATTCTGTTTGAATCTTGAAAAAGTTATATCATTAGAATTACATGTTGAAATCAATTTCTCACAACTCTCTTTTTATCTAGATTTAACGTATACGTGACATATAATCATCTTATTTTTGGGTATATAGGGTTTGTGTGGCTCATAAACTAGAATTGAACTTAATCTTCTAATTCAATCAAGTGACCAAGGAATTGGCAGTTGATTGAGTTAGAGGAGATTAAATTACTAAGGAATTAGGGTTTAATAACTTAAGGTTTGCAATGAACATAATCTTTGCATGATCAAGGTAGTTAACATTGAATATTAATCTGGAAATTTAAATATCTCTGACATCTTAACTATTTTTATCGTACTATTTTCTTAACCAATTTTAGTTTGCTCTTATTTAATTTTCTATTTTTATATTATTTGCTATTGAAACCTAAATTTTGATTGTCTGACTAGAATAATCAATTGACTATTGTTGCTTGATCTATTAATCCTCGTGGGATCGACCCTCACTCACTTAAGGTATTACTTGGTACGACCTGATGCACTTGTCAGTTAGTTTGTGAACTTTAAATTCTGCACCAAAAAGCTGTGGGCCAGCGGTGCATACCATTAAATGTAAACCCCGTTACCCTAAGCCTTACCTCTAGCTGTAAAGCAAAGGATAACAAAGTTCCATGATAGTTCTAAAGCTTATAATATATAATATATGTCTAAAAGTTCATATAACTAGCAGCCTGATAAAGGAATAAAGTTCAAAGTCGCGTAAAAGCGGAATTACAAAACGTGATGCTTTCACACACAATAACTAAACGCATAGGCACGAACATAACAAGACATAATATATATAAAGCCTTGTAGATAGCTCCAGGATCCACAAGGTTGTACTTAAATTAAACAAGACATATATATAAGTATGATATACAAAAAGAGGACTAGTCACAGCCTGTGGAGTTTAGACCGGCAAGTCAAATTGAATACAATAGAGTTTTGAAGTTTAAAACAGCAACAACCTATCTTTCAAAGTTTTCAGAAATAAAGCCTCTAAGACAATAAGGTTATATAAATACAAAGGATGAGAGAGTTACTATATAAAAATAAAGCAGAATTAAACAAAGATGAAACCATACTCCACTCTATCACCATCTTGCAACTCACCGAGGTGGATTACGACCTGCATCTGAAAAACAACAATAACATATGGTATGAAAACCGAAGTTTCTCAGTATGGTAACAGTGCCTAGTATATAAGATGTAAGGTTTTAGGATCCTAAAGGCAATCCTAGAACTTCACACTGATACAGATATTCAAGCTTAAAACAAATAATTAATTTTAACCATAAACAGGGTATTCTAACTTAAGGGATTTCTAACTAACATAGCACCACTGTCCCACATCTTTTTGGTACAGAATTTAAAGTCCACAAACTAACCGACAAGTGTACCGGGTCATACCAAGTATTACCTGATGCACATAAACTAGTTATGCTACGATTTAGGAAATTGCACGATCGGCAAAATTCCTTCCGGCAAGTGCACCGGTTATCGTCAAGTAAAAACTCACAATAGAGTGAGGTCGAATCCCACAAGGATTGGTTGAGTGAGCAATTCAGATTAGAAGTGTGTTCTAGTTGAGCGGAATCAAGATTGAGATGAGTATTGCGGAATGTAAAATTGGCGGGAAAAGTAAATGACAAGAAATTGAAATGGCGGAATCTTAAATTGCATGAATTAAAGAGCAGAAACTAAATTGCTGAAATTAAAAGGGAATGGGGGTGATTGCATGAATTGAGTAGCAGAATGTAAAGAGAAAGTGGAAATCAGAAATGGGGAATTCATTGGGTTATAGGAGATATTGAGATCTCCGAATCAAAACATGTTTATCTCTTCCTCAACCAATGCGTTCATTGAATTTTGCTTGGCAATCTTATATGATTGGATCCCAATCCCTTGGCTCACCAATTCTCTCTAAAAACAAACAAATTCCCAATCCCTTGGTTTAAATGTTCATAAGAAGAGATGATGCTTGATCACTGATTATACCACACAATTTCATGAACCACAATTTGGTAGGATTACATGTCACAATATCCATCCAAACCCCAATCCAATTCACTGTGAGAAAGCTTCTCTAGCATGAATCCTCCATTCCTTTCCCAAGGCTCCGAAGGATTCCAAGTATGGGTAGTTTCTTTCCCAAGACAACTACTCAATGGAATTAGATCGAGAAGCTTTCTAACAAAATTCAAGAGAAAAGATTGAAGAAGAAGATAAACTATTATTGATTCATTGAATTACAATAGAGCTCCCTAACCCAATGAAAGGGGTTTAGTGAGTCATAGCTCTGAATTCAATTACAAAACTAAAAGAAAATGATTTCCAGTTCTCTCCCCCTCAGGGGCTGGATTCCCCTTCAATCCCCGTTCCTTTCAAATGCAGAAACTAAGGCCTTTAAATAGGCTCCCTAAATTACAAAATGAAAATGAAATTCAAAGCAAATTACAATCAAATGAAAATAAACTATTCTAGATGATTCTTGTGGCCTTGATTTGGTGTTGTTGATGGGCCTTGCTTGCTTGAAGGGCTGAGTGACATAATTGATCCAAAAAGGATAATGATCCATTAAAATACACTCAAATGTTGCACCCCCTTTCTTGAGTCGTCACTTTGTTCTCTTGTCACCTTTGCCAATTTGATGCCAAATATAGACTATTATACCTCGTTGGAAAGCTATGGATGTCAGCTTTCTAACGCAACTGGAAGCACCTCAATTGGATCTCTACAACTCGAGTTATACTCCATGGAAGGTGAAGAGGTCAGCTGGCCTGATTGCATGTTGGTACTATGCTCTTCTATGCACATTACGGGGCTGTTTTCTCCCTCAATTTTTAGTATCCACCATGCATGCCATATATGCTTGGAAAGCTCTAGATGTCTTCTTTCCAATGCATTTTGAATCACCTCATTTGGAGTTTTGTAGCTCAAGTTATTTATGTTTGAAGAAGGCATGGTCAAGCTGTTCCATATAACACGTTTAAGCTTCAGTTTAAGGTTAAACTGAAGCTTAAACGTGGAAATGGAAAAGGTAGCCCTGGAGGTCGAACACGTTTAACCTCCAGTTTGAGGTCAAACTGGAGGTTAAACGTGGAAGCTTAGAATGGTAGCCCTGGAGGTGTCGAACACGTTTAAGCTCCAGTTTGAGGTCAAACTGGAGCTTAAACGTGGAAATGGCTCCCTGGTGCTATTCCCACTTCTGGCGTTTAACCTCCCTGGATGGCATACTCATTCTGGCGTTTAACCTCCAGTTTGAGGTCAAACTGGAGGTTAAACTTCAATTCCAGCATTTCTTATCCTTCATGATTTTTGGCGTTTAAGCTCCAGTTTAGGCTTAAACTGGAACTTAAACTCCACATGTGATATTCAAGCTTCCTTTATTGATTTTGTTGCTTCCTTGCCTAGCCTCTTCTTCCCTGAAATCATCCAAACAATTGCATCAAAGTCTTGCAAAATTTCATGAGAAATCTTCCATTCATAGCATTCAAGTAATATAACTAAAAACTCATGGAATTTGCATCAAAATCTTCATGTTGAATGATTTAAGACAAGCATGACTATTTGGCCCAAATGATTACTTAAGGCTCAAGAAAATGCATAAAACAACTAAAAATAAAAGAAAAAGGCTAGTGAAACTAGCCTAAGATGCCTTGGCATCACAACACCAAACTTAATCCTTGCTTGTCCCCAAGCAAGTTCTGAATTATTGAGAAGAAAGAATGAAACAGAAAGTAAATTCATTAGCCATATCAGTAAGTAATTGACATTGATTAATGGGGTGTTCATGCAGAAAGTTGTTGCAGCATCACTTTATTGTTTCTTAGGTAAGAATGTCACTTTTTATGTTTCAACTAAAACACTGCTATGGCCTCTTGTTATTCACATATCCTTGGCAAGTTTCTTTTCTTTGTTTTTCTTTTTCTTTGAGCTTATTTGCTCCTTGTTGCTCAGTGTCATGTGTTGCTCAAGCCTTTGGCATTTTCTTTTTCTTATTAGTGCACTACACATATCCACTACAGGCATTTTAGTTCACATTTCTTCTTGAGACATTGGTGCCCAGCACCTCTTTGTGTGACTAAATGTTTTGTATTTAGGTTGCTCTTGATAATGGACTTTTGGTTGATAATCCCGGGTTAGTTAACCCAAGTTACCAAGTGTTGAAACACTCCTCAGAACCTATTCATCCAAGCATATCCTTAATACATAAACACCACAGGCATTTGTCTCAGAAGTTCAAACCATTGGTGCCTAGCTTATTTTCTCAATTTTTTTGCTTTTTGGTTGCCCTTTTTCAGTGGCTTTTTCTTCTTCTTTTTCTTTCTTTTTCATGGCCAAAGACATTTATTCATCAAGATCCATAGACAGCATCCTAATTTCCACTAAAAGTGACAATTCTAACTTTATTTCTTAGTGAGCTGACTATTCAATCAAACATGCATACCACCAATTAATCTTATTTGATTTCTTACCAAATGGAATTGAGTTACTTTTGTTCAAACATTTCTTTTATTTTATGGAAACAGAACAAGCATGGCAAGCATACATTTAAGCAAGTGAAGTTTATCCAGACACTTAGACTATCACTTATTTGGAAATTAAACAAACAGACAAACAAAAACTGCAATGACTCAAACTTAAAGCAGGGGTGCATGCAAACTTCCAATATCAGCAATTCAAAGTACAAGCAATTAAGTGACAATACAACCTTTTAGCATCTTCTTTGTTGTTCATCATCCTTCCTAGCCTTGGTGTTCTTCTTTGATGATGATGTATATTCCTTCCATGAGATTGATTGTCTTCCTGCAAAGCTATTAGAAGTTGCTTGTTCCCCAAGCACTTTGAGAATTGGTTAGCATGCATGTATGTTTGTAGACCTCTGAACTTAGATTGGTGTGTGAACACCAAACTTAGTTCCTTGCCATATGCAGCAATTTGGATCATATGCAGAAAACCTCATGTGCTTTTATTAAGAAAATAACTATGAACTAGAAAAAGAAACTATGAACTAGAAATTAAACTATTGTTTAAGTAGTTTCCCTGATTGGTTGGAGCTAGTGACTAGTCATGCTGAGGTAGAAATGTGCTTTTAATGAAGTTTTTGGTGGAACACCAAACTTAGAATCTCACATTCACCCTTGAATTGTTTTGGTGTGCAACACCAAACTTAGCTCCTTGCAATACAGATAAATCTACTTAACTCTTTTATTGAAATAACTAGAAAAGAAAAACTACCTTTGGTTGGGTTGCCTCCCAACAAGCGCTTCTTTAACGTCATTAGCTTGACATGCTGTTCCTGACTTTCTTCCTCTTCCTCCAGTTTGTTAAGAGGAATGACTTCAAGTGGATAAAGGAGCTAGTTAGTGCCCCTTGTTGTGAATGCTTCTTTCCAGCAAGCTTTCCCTTGTGATTGGCTTGAGTGAACTTGCTTGTTGGCTCAGGAGTTGGATTGTTCTTCGACCTTCTCTTCTTCATGGATATGGTCCTTTGTTTCTCGGTCACAATCCTCATTTTGGTGCTTGTTTCTACTGCCTTCACATCCTTGATCTCAGAACTTGGTTGTTGTTGGACAGTTGGAGTATCCTGTTCATCAAAAGCTTCCTGAATTTGTGGTTCAATGAACCCTTCCTCTTTGCAATTCTCTGTGTCATTGGAGTGTGATCTCCCTTGATTGACTTTCTCCCTTTCTTGTTCTTCTGATTCCTCCCTTGGGTTTGCCATGGTATCACTAGAAGAATTGTGGGTAGGGATTTGCTTTGATAGATATCCAATTTGTGCTTCTAGCTTTTGAATGGCAGCACCTTGATTTTGTAAGTTGGATATCACTTCTTCCTTAAAGCTTTTCAAATCGGCCACATCTCTGCCCATAGTTGCAAGCATTCCTTCTATCCTGTTTAATTGATCTTGAAATTGTTGGTTCAGATTGGGTTGATGAGGTTGATTATCTTGGCTGTGATATGGTGGTTGGGAGTATGTGTTTTGTGTGGGCTGATAGAGTTTTTGGTTGGAGTGTTGGTAGTGGTATGACTCTTGTGTGTAGTGGAATGAGTCTTGTGGATAATGAAATGAATTGTATGAATTTGAGAAGGAATTTTGTGCTGAGAAATGCTCAAGTGATGAAGAATTTGGATATGTAAAACTAGGAGGTGAGGTTGGATAATTCAGAGGTGATGGCTCTTGATGAATGGGGTGTGAATAAGTGAAATCTCTTTGGTTTTGATCTTCCCAGCCACAACTTGAGTAGTGATCAAATTCACCAAAACATGGACCATTTTGTGGCTCTGGGAAGTACCCCGTTTCCTGTTCCTGATACTCCCACCCACCATGAGCATAATAACATGAATCATTCTGTGGCGGTGGAGAGTTTCTCATGAATTTTGATTGACCAAAAGATGATGGATACTCCTTTCTTTTTTGCAATGTGCTCAGTCTCAAACAATACTCATCCAAAGATAGTGGAAATCCCATAGTGAGGCAATATCACAAACAGCTAGTGGTTAGTATGCTAACAAGTGAATAAGCAAAGAACACAAATTAAAATTTGCAGAAATTAGCAGTAATAAACTGAAACAAAAACTATTAACAAAAGAAAAGAAAAATTGCTCAATCTAGTTAACTTCCAATTTGAGAATTGTCAATCGAAAACCAATCCCCGGCAACGGCGCCATAAACTTGATGCACATAAACTAGTTATGCTACGATTTAGGAAATTGCACGATCGGCAAAATTCCTTCCGGCAAGTGCACCGGTTATCGTCAAGTAAAAACTCACAATAGAGTGAGGTCGAATCCCACAAGGATTGGTTGAGTGAGCAATTCAGATTAGAAGTGTGTTCTAGTTGAGCGGAATCAAGATTGAGATGAGTATTGCGGAATGTAAAATTGGCGGGAAAAGTAAATGACAAGAAATTGAAATGGCGGAATCTTAAATTGCATGAATTAAAGAGCAGAAACTAAATTGCTGAAATTAAAAGGGAATGGGGGTGATTGCATGAATTGAGTAGCAGAATGTAAAGAGAAAGTGGAAATCAGAAATGGGGAATTCATTGGGTTATAGGAGATATTGAGATCTCCGAATCAAAACATGTTTATCTCTTCCTCAACCAATGCGTTCATTGAATTTTGCTTGGCAATCTTATATGATTGGATCCCAATCCCTTGGCTCACCAATTCTCTCTAAAAACAAACAAATTCCCAATCCCTTGGTTTAAATGTTCATAAGAAGAGATGATGCTTGATCACTGATTATACCACACAATTTCATGAACCACAATTTGGTAGGATTACATGTCACAATATCCATCCAAACCCCAATCCAATTCACTGTGAGAAAGCTTCTCTAGCATGAATCCTCCATTCCTTTCCCAAGGCTCCGAAGGATTCCAAGTATGGGTAGTTTCTTTCCCAAGACAACTACTCAATGGAATTAGATCGAGAAGCTTTCTAACAAAATTCAAGAGAAAAGATTGAAGAAGAAGATAAACTATTATTGATTCATTGAATTACAATAGAGCTCCCTAACCCAATGAAAGGGGTTTAGTGAGTCATAGCTCTGAATTCAATTACAAAACTAAAAGAAAATGATTTCCAGTTCTCTCCCCCTCAGGGGCTGGATTCCCCTTCAATCCCCGTTCCTTTCAAATGCAGAAACTAAGGCCTTTAAATAGGCTCCCTAAATTACAAAATGAAAATGAAATTCAAAGCAAATTACAATCAAATGAAAATAAACTATTCTAGATGATTCTTGTGGCCTTGATTTGGTGTTGTTGATGGGCCTTGCTTGCTTGAAGGGCTGAGTGACATAATTGATCCAAAAAGGATAATGATCCATTAAAATACACTCAAATGTTGCACCCCCTTTCTTGAGTCGTCACTTTGTTCTCTTGTCACCTTTGCCAATTTGATGCCAAATATAGACTATTATACCTCGTTGGAAAGCTATGGATGTCAGCTTTCTAACGCAACTGGAAGCACCTCAATTGGATCTCTACAACTCGAGTTATACTCCATGGAAGGTGAAGAGGTCAGCTGGCCTGATTGCATGTTGGTACTATGCTCTTCTATGCACATTACGGGGCTGTTTTCTCCCTCAATTTTTAGTATCCACCATGCATGCCATATATGCTTGGAAAGCTCTAGATGTCTTCTTTCCAATGCATTTTGAATCACCTCATTTGGAGTTTTGTAGCTCAAGTTATTTATGTTTGAAGAAGGCATGGTCAAGCTGTTCCATATAACACGTTTAAGCTTCAGTTTAAGGTTAAACTGAAGCTTAAACGTGGAAATGGAAAAGGTAGCCCTGGAGGTCGAACACGTTTAACCTCCAGTTTGAGGTCAAACTGGAGGTTAAACGTGGAAGCTTAGAATGGTAGCCCTGGAGGTGTCGAACACGTTTAAGCTCCAGTTTGAGGTCAAACTGGAGCTTAAACGTGGAAATGGCTCCCTGGTGCTATTCCCACTTCTGGCGTTTAACCTCCCTGGATGGCATACTCATTCTGGCGTTTAACCTCCAGTTTGAGGTCAAACTGGAGGTTAAACTTCAATTCCAGCATTTCTTATCCTTCATGATTTTTGGCGTTTAAGCTCCAGTTTAGGCTTAAACTGGAACTTAAACTCCACATGTGATATTCAAGCTTCCTTTATTGATTTTGTTGCTTCCTTGCCTAGCCTCTTCTTCCCTGAAATCATCCAAACAATTGCATCAAAGTCTTGCAAAATTTCATGAGAAATCTTCCATTCATAGCATTCAAGTAATATAACTAAAAACTCATGGAATTTGCATCAAAATCTTCATGTTGAATGATTTAAGACAAGCATGACTATTTGGCCCAAATGATTACTTAAGGCTCAAGAAAATGCATAAAACAACTAAAAATAAAAGAAAAAGGCTAGTGAAACTAGCCTAAGATGCCTTGGCATCATTACCTCAAGGAGTGAGGTCGATCCTACGAGGATTGATGGATTGATGGTTGAGTGATTTACTTAGTCAGATGGTGCACGAATCCCCACACTTCGTACAACTGTACCATGATTCACTCGAAAATTGTCTCTCAACAATTTTCTACCGGCAAGTGCACCGTATTATCGTCAAGTAAAAACTCACTGTAGAGTGAGATCGAATCCCACAGGGATTGGTTGGTTGATCAATGTTAATTAAAGAATTGTTCTAGTTGAGCTAAATCGGAATTGAAATTGAAAATGCAAAAAGTAAAATTGGCAGGAAACTTAAATTGCAAGAACTTAAATGACAAAAATTAAATTGCGGGAAATTAATTGGCGAGAAGCTTAAATTGCAAGAAGTTAAATGGGAATGGGGATTAAGGATGAAATTAAAGAAGCAGAATATAAAAGAATGGGTTGATCAGAGATGGGGAAGCTCATTGGGGTCAGGAGATATGATAATTCTCTAGATCAAATTCATTTTCATCTCTTCCTCAATCAATACATTCATTGATCTCCTTGGCAATCTTAAGTGATTAGATCCCAATTCCTTGGCAATCTAATCTCTCTAAGCATGAACAATTGTCCAATTCCTAGATTTAAGTGCTCATGGGAAGAGATGAAATTTGGTCACTGATTATACCACACAAATTCATAGAGCAAAGTATTGGTAGGATTACATGTCACTATATCCATCCAAACCCTAATCTAATTCAATGTGAGAAAGCATTTCTAGCATGATCTCCTTATTCCTCTTCCAAGGTTCCGAGGAGATCCAATTATGAATAGCTTATTTCCCAAGACAACTATCCAATTGGATGAAGAACGAAAGCTTTCTAGTAAAATCAAGAGAAAAGAAAGAAGAAGAAGATTCAAAACTAATATTGATCCATTGAATTACACAGAGCTCCCTAACCCAATGAAGTGGGTTTAGTTGTTAATAGCTCTCAAAATGGAAAATGGAATTGAAAGAATTGCAGAAAAATAAAATTGGCAGAGTGTCAGTATCTCTGCCTAGCTCCCCCCAAAACAAAAAGTCCTCTCCAACTTAAAATTCTAAGCTATTTACACACTTTCTTTTCTTGATCTTCAATCTCTGAATTGGGCTTTTGGCCTTGATTGAATTGGGTTGTAGTTGCTCCAATTGTTTTCCCTTACTGTTGAGAAGAGATCTGGTTAAATGGCAAATTTCTGCTGCTCACATTGGAGTCAAAGTTTGATGGCCAACGTTGACTCAAACGTGCCTCTGAAAAATCTATTTTGCTTGCTGTCATTGGCATTTGAATCAACGTTGGAGTGCCAACGTTCGTCTACCTACGCGTACGCATGCATTGCGCGTTTGCGCCCTTGGGGTTAAAATTCGCATCCACACGTGCGCGTACGCTACGCGTGCGCATGGATGCAAAATCCCAATTTTCAGTTTTAAAAGTATATAGGAAAACATTGGCCTCAGCATTGGACTGGCAACGTTCCCTCCAACGTTGGCCTATCCATGCGTGCGCGTGATGCACGCGTGCGCGTGGACTCTCAAAAGTTCAACTTGCGCGCATGCGCCATGGACGCTTGTGCGTCGTTGCTCATTTTCAAATCCAAAATTTTGAGATTAGAGTCACGCACGTTGGCCCCCAACGTTTGAGGCAGGGTTTGGGTACAATGTTACCCATTCAAGCGTGCGCGTTAGCTACGTGTGCATGTGGATTGTCAGAATTTCCACACGGATAATTTATACGCTTTTCGGCATTGTTTTTACATAGTTTTCAGTATAATTTAGTTAGTTTTTAGTATATTTTTATTAGTTTTTAAATAAAAGTCACATTTCTGGACTTTACTATGAGTTTGTGTGTTTTTCTGTGATTTCAGGTATTTTCTGGCTGAAATTGAGGGACCTGAGCGAAAATCAGATTCAGATGTTGAAGAAGGACTGCAGATGATGCTGGATTCTGACCTCCCTTCACTCAAAGTAGATTTTCTGGAGCTACAGAACTCTAAATGGCACGCTCTCAATTGCGTTGGAAAGTAGACATCCAGGGCTTTCCAGAAATATATAATAGTCCATACTTTGCCCAAGTTTAGATGACGCAAACAGGCGTTGAACGCCAGTTCTATGCTGCATTCGGGAGTTAAACGCCAGAAACAGGTTGCAAAGTGGAGTTAAATGCCAGAAACAGGTTACAAACTGGCGCTCAACTCCAAGAGAAGCCTCTACACGTGTAAAGCTCAATGCTCAGTCCAAGCACACACCAAGTGGGCCCCGGAAGTGGATTTCTGCATCATTTACTCATTTCTGTAAGTCCTAGTAACTAGTTTAGCATAAATAGGACTTTTTACTATTGTATTTACATCTTTGGAACATCTTTAGTTTTATCTTTAGATCACGTTTGGGGGCTGGCCATTCGGCCATGCCTGGACCTTATCACTTATGTATTTTCAACGGTAGAGTTTCTACACTCCATAGATTAATGTGTGGAGCTCTGCTGTTCCTCATGAATTAATACAAAGTACTACTGTTTTTCTATTCAATTCAAGCTTATTCCTTCTCTAAGATATCCATTCGCATCCAAGAACATGATGAATGTGATGATTATGTGACGCTCATCATCATTCTCACCTATGAACGCGTGCCTGACCAACACTTCCGTTCTACATGCAAACAAGCTAGAATGAGTATCTCTTAGATATCTAATACAGAGGACCGAGTCCGAGATTTTAGAATCTTCGTGGTATAAGTTAGAACCCATGGATGGCCATTCTTGAGATTTGGAAAGTATAAACCTTGTCTGTGGTATTCCGAGTAGGATCTGGGAAGGGATGGCTGTGACGAGCTTCAAACTCGCGAGTGCTGGGCATAGTGACAGACGCAAAAGGATAGTAAATCCAATTCTAGTATGATCGAGAAACGACAGATGATTAGCCATGCAGTGACAACGCATTGGACCATTTTCACAGAGAGGATGGGATGTAGCCATTGACAACGGTGATGCCCTACTTAAAGCTTGCCATGGAAAGGAGTAGGAATGATTGGATGAAGACAGCAGGAAAGCAGAGGTTCAGAGGAACAAAAGGCATCTCTATACGCTTATCTGAAATTCTCACCAATGAATTACATAAGTATCTCTATCCTAGTTTATATTTCAATTATGTTTTAATTATCAAATCTCCATAACTTTCTGAATCCGCCTGATTGAGATTTACAAGGTGACCATAGCTTGCTTCAAGCCGACAATCTCTGTGGGATCGACCCTTACTCACGTAAGGTTTATTACTTGGACGACCCAGTGCACTTGCTGGTTAGTTGTGCGGAATTGTGACAAAGTGTGATTCACGTTTGAGAGCACCAAGCCATTGGCGCCATTGTTGAAGATCACGATTTCGCATACCAAGTTTTTGGCGCCGTTGCCGGGGATTGTTCGAGTTTGGACAACTGACGGTTCATCTTGTTGCTCAGATTAGGTAATTTTATTTTTATTTTTATTTTAAGCTTTTTATTTCTTATTTTTCAAAAAAAAAATTTATTCTATGTTGTTCAGAATTTTTAAGAATGAATTCTAGAGTTTCATGAAGCACGTTGAAGCCTGGCTGGCTGTAAAGCCATGTCTAATTCATTTGGACCGAGGCTTCCACTTTTCAGCATATGAAGTTGGATGAAGTATCAGCTGTTGTATGTCTGATTTGTATCTGCTGAAGCTTGGCTGGCCATTGGCCATGTCTAGTGTTTTGGACCGGAGCTTTCACTAAAAGCTTGGCTGGCTAATAAGCCATGTCTAATTCCTGGACTGGAGCTTTAAACTAACATTGCAAGATTCCTAGAATTCTCATTAAAAATTTTGAAATCCTTATTTTTCTTTTTCAAAATAATTCCAAAAAAATTATAAAATCATAAAATCAAAAATAATTTTTGTGTTTCTTGCTTGAATCTTGTGTCAGTTTTTAAGTTTGGTGTCAATTGCATGTTTTTAAAATTTGTGCATTTTTTTGAAAACTCATGCATGTGTTCTTCATGATCTTCAAGTTGTTCTTGACAAGTCTTCTTGTTTGATCTTCATATTTTCTTGTTTTGTGTCTTTTGTTGTTTTTCATATGCATTTTTGCATTCATAGTGTCTAAACATTAAAAATTTCTAAGTTTGGTGTCTTGCATGTTTTCTTTTATTGAAAATTTTTCAAAAATACATACTTGATGTTCATCAAGATCTTCAAAGTATTCTTGGTGTTCATCTTTGCATTTAAAATGTTCTTGCATATTTTTCTTGTTTTGATTCATTATTTTCATGTTTTGAGTCTTTTTAATGTTTTTCTCTTTCATCATTAAAAATTCAAAAATAAAAAAAATATCTTTCCCTTTTTCTTCTCATCAAATTCGAAAATTTGAGTTGACTTTTTCAAAAAATTTTAAAATCTAGTTGTTTCTTATGAGTCAAATCAAATTTTCAATTTAAAAATTTTATCTTTTTCAAATCTTTTTCAAAAATCAAATCTTTTTCAATTTTTTTCCCTTTCATAATTTCGAACCTTTCAAAATTATTTTCAAAATATTTTTCTTATTTTTATTTCATATTTTCGAAATTAATGCTAACAATTAATGTGATTGATTCAAAATTTTTAAGTTTGTTACTTGCCTAGTAAGAAAGGTTCAATCTTTAAACTCTAGACTCATATCTTTTTAGTTTCTTGTTAGTCAAGTAATCAACTTTAATTTCAAAATCAAATCTTTTTAAATTTCTTTTTCAAATCTTTTTCAAAATAGGTTTCAATCACATCTTTTCAAAATTAATTTCAAAATCTTTTCTAACTTCTTTTCTAACCTCTTATCTTTTCAAAATTTGATTTTTAAATCTTTTTCAATTAACCACTTAACTTTTTGTTTGATTCTTATCTTTTTCAAAACTACCTAACAAACTCTCTCTTTCTAATTTTCGAAAATCCCTTCCTTCTTTTTCAAAATTCCTTTTTAATTAACTAATTGTTTTAAATTTTAATTTAATTTAATTTCATTTTAAAATTTTCGAATTTTAACTTCAATTTTCAAATTAAAAACAAAAAAAAAATTATTTTGTTTAATTTTCGAAAATTCTTCTCCCTCACCTCCTTCTATTTATTTATTTATTTACTAACA
The DNA here is from genome assembly GCF_003086295.3 of Arachis hypogaea. Taxonomy (NCBI): domain Eukaryota; kingdom Viridiplantae; phylum Streptophyta; class Magnoliopsida; order Fabales; family Fabaceae; genus Arachis; species Arachis hypogaea. Next base: position 82,193,983 of record NC_092046.1, on the reverse strand, counting down.
CTCCTCTTCATCTAAGAATTCGAACCTACTCCTCACCCTTGTGTTTGGATTCTCCTTCTTCTATTCATATCTTCTTCGACTCACATAAATGAATCTCTATACCGTGACATAGAGGATTCCATATTTTCTGTTCTCTTCTTTTTCATATGAGCAGGAACAAGGATAAGAACATTCTTGTTGAAGCCGATTCTGAACCTGAAAGAACTCTAAAGAGGAAGCTAAAGCACAACTCTCTGGAGAAAATCTGATAGAAATTTCGAAAAAGAAGGAGACATGGCCGAAAATAATAACAATGCAAGGAAGATGCTTGGTGACTTTACTGCACCTAATTCCAATTTACATGGAAGATGCATCTCAATCCCTGCCATTGGAGCAAACAATTTTGAGCTGAAACCTCAATTAGTTTCTCTGATGCAACAGAATTGCAAGTTTTATGGACTTCCATCTGAAGATCCCTTTCAGTTCTTAACTGAATTCTTGCAGATCTGTGATACTGTTAAGACCAACGGGGTTGATATCGAGGTCTACAGGCTTATTCTTTTCCCATTTGCTGTAAGAGACAGAGCTAGAATATGGTTGGACTCTCAACCTAAAGACAGCCTGAACTCTTGGGATAAGCTGGTCACGGCTTTCTTAGCCAAGTTCTTTCCTCCTCAAAAGCTTAGTAATCTTAGAGTGAATCCCTCTATGAAGCTTGGGAGAGATACAAGGAACTGACCAAAAAGTGTACTTCTGACATGTTTTCAGAATGGACCATCCTGGATATATTCTATGATGGTCTGTCTGAATTATCAAAAATGTCATTGGACCATTCTGTGGGTGGATCCATTCACCTAAAGAAAACGCCTGCAGAAGCTCAAGAACTCATTTACATGGTTGCAAATAACCAGTTCATGTACACTTCTGAAAGGAATCCTGTGAGTAATGGGACGCCTATGAGGAAGGGAGTTCTTGAAATTGATGCTCTGAATGCCATATTGGCTCAGAATAAAATATTGACTCAACAAGTCAATATGATCTCTCAGAGTCTGAATGGATTGAAGGAATCATCCAACAGTACTAAAGAGGCATCTTCTGAAGAAGAAGCTTATGATCTTGAGAACCCTGCAATAGCAGAGGTGAATTACATGGGTGAACCCTATGGAAACACCTAGAATCCCTCATGGAGAAATCATCCAAATTTTTCATGGAAGGATCAACAAAAGCCTCAACAAGGCTTTAATAATGGTGGAAGAAACAGGTTTAGGAATAGCAAACCATTTCCATTATCCACTCAGCAACAGACAGAGAATTCTGAGCAGAATCCATCTAGCTTAGCAAATATTGTCTCTGATCTATCTAAGGCCACTGTAAGTTTCATGAATGAAACAAGGTCCTCCATTAGAAATTTGGAGGCACAAGTGGGTCAGCTGAGTAAAAGAGTCACTGAAACTCCTCCTAGTACTCTCCCAAGCAATACAGAAGAGAATCCAAAAAGAGAGTGCAAGGCCATAGATTTAACCATCATGGCCGAACCTACAAGGGAGGGAGAGGACGTGAATCCCAGTGAGGAAGACCTCCTGGGACGCTCAGTGATCAATAAAGAGTTCCTCAATGAGGACCTAAAGGAATCTGAGGCTCACCTAGAGACCATAGAGATTCCATTAAACTCTTTTCTGCCCTTCATGAGCTCTGATGAGTACTCTTCTTCTGAAGAGAATGAAGACATTACTGAAGAGCAAGTTACCAAGTACATTGGTGCAATCATGAAGCTGAATGCCAAATTATTTGGTAATGAGACTTGGGAAGATGAGCCTCCATTGCTCACCAATGAACTGAATGCATTGGATAGGTAGAAATTACCTCAAAAGAAACAGGATCCTGGTAAATTCCTAATTCCCTATAACATAGGCGCCATGAACTTTGAGAAAGCTCTATGTGACCTAGGGTCAGGAATAAACTTAATGCCACTCTCTGTAATGGAGAAACTTGGGATCTTTGAGGTGCAAGCTGCTAGAATCTCATTAGAGATGGCAGATAACTCAAAAAAACAGGCTTATGTACTAGTAGAGGACGTGTTAGTAAAGGTTGAAGGCCTTTACATCCCTGCTGATTTCATAGTCCTAGACACTGGGAAGGATGAGGATGAATCCATCATCCTTGGAAGACCCTTCCTAGCCACAGCAAGAGCTGTGATTGATGTGGACAGAGGAGAATTGATCCTTCAACTGAATAAGGACAACCTTGTGTTTAAAACTCAAGGATCTCCTTCTGTAACCATGGAGAGGAAGCATGAAAAGCTTCTCTCACTGCAGAGTCAATCAAAGCCCCCACATTCAAACTCTAAGTTTGGTGTTGGGAGGCCACAACCAAACTCTAAGTTTGGTGTTGAACCCCCACATTCAAACTCTAAGTTTGGTTTTGGGAGGTTCCAACCTTGCTCTGATTATCTGTGAGGCTCCATGGGAGCTCACTGTCAAGCTATTGACATTAAAGAAGCGCTTGTTGGGAGGCAACCCAATGTTATTTAATCATATCTATTTTATTTTCTCTTTGTTATTTCATTTTTTATTAGGTTGATGATCATTTGGAGTCACAAAAACTACTAAAAAATCAAAAACAAAATGAAAAAAATAGCATAAAAAATAGCACACCCTGGAGGAGAGCAGTCTGGCATTTAAACGCCAGAAACAAGCATCTGTCTGGCATTTAACGCCAGAAACAGGCACCAAGCTGGCATTTAACGCCAGAACCAAGCATCTACCTGGCGTTAAACGCCAGAAACAAGCTGCATTTGGGCATTTAATGCCAGAAATAGGCAGCAGTCTGGCGTTAAATACCAGGATTGCACAGCAAGGGCGTTTTACACGCCTAATTGGGGCAGGGATGTTAAGTCCTTGACCCCACTTGATCTGTGGACCCTACAGGTTCCCCTCAGGATCTGTGGACCCCACAGCATCCCCACTTTTTCTTCTCTCCTCTTCACACCTTTTTATAACTCTCTTTCCCAAATACCCTTCACCAATCAACTCAATCACTCTTCTCCATCACCTCTTCACCACTCACATCCATCCTCTCTTCCCCAAAAACCCCACCTACCTTCAAAATTCAAACTATTTTCCCTCCCAAACCTAACCCTAATGGCCGAACATTAACCCTCCCTCATCTCCTATATAAATCCCTCATTCTTTCTTTATTTTCACACAACACAAACCTCTCTTCTCCCCCTTGGCCGAAACAACCTCTCTCTCCCCCTCTTCTATTTCTCTTATTCTCCTTTTTCTTTCTTTCTTTTTTTGCTCGGGGACGAGCAAATATTTTAAGTTTGGTGTGGTAAAAAGCATTGTTTTTTGTTTTCCATAACCATCAATGGCACCTAAGGCCAGAGAAACCTCAAGAAAGAGGAAAGGGAAGGCAATTGCTTCCACCTCTGAGCCATGGGAGATGGAGAGATTCATCTCAAAGGTCCATCAAGACCACTTTTATGAAGTTGTGGCCAAGAAGAAAGTGATTCCTGAGGTTCCTTTCAAGCTCAAAAAGAACGAGTATCCGGAGATCCGACTTGAGATCCAAATAAGAGGTTGGAAAGTTCTCACCAACCCCATTCAACAAGTCGGGATCCTAATGGTTCAAGAGTTTTATGCAAATGCATAGATCACTAGGAACCATGATCAAAGTGTGAACCCGAATCCAAAGCATTGGCTTACCATGGTTTGGGGGAAATACTTAGATTTCAGTCCAGAAAATGTAAGGCTAGCGTTCAACTTGCCAATGATGGAAGAGAACGCATGCCTCTACACAACAAGGGTCAACTTTGATCAAAGGTTGGACCAAGTCCTCATAGACATATGTGAGGAAGGAGCTCAATGGAAAATTGACTCAAGAGACAAGCCAGTTCAACTAAGAAGGCATGACCTCAAACCAGTGGCTAGGGGATGGCTAGAGTTCATTCAATGCTCAATCATTCCTACTAGTAACCGGTCTGAAGTTACTATAGACCGGGCCATCATGATCCATAGTATTATGATTGGAGAGGAGGTGGAAGTTCATGAGATTATACCTCAAGAACTTTACAAGGTAGCTCACAAGTCCTCCACTTGGGCAAGGTTAGCCTTTCCTCACCTCATATGCCACCTCTACAATTCGGCTGGATTTAGACATAGAGGGAAACATCCTCATTGAAGAGGATAAGCCCATCACTAAAAAAAAGATGGAGCAAATAAGAGATCATGGACCTCAACAAGAGTATCAGGAAATTCCTCACCATGAAATCCCTGAGATGCCTCAGGGGATGCACTTTCCTCCACAAAACTATTGGGAGCAAATCAATACCTCCCTAGGAGAATTAAGTTCCAATATGGGACAACTAAGGGTGGAGCACCAAGAGCATTCCATCATCCTCCATGAAATTAAAGAAGATCAAAGAGCCATGAGGGAGGAGCAACAAAGGCAAGGAAGAGACATAGAGGAGCTCAAAAGCACCATTGGTTCTTCAAGAAGAGGAAGACGCCACCCTCACTAAGGTGGACCCATTCCTTAATCTCCTTGTCTATTTATTTTCTGTTTTCGGTTTTCATGCTTCATGTTTAATTATGTTTGTGTCTTTACTATATGATCATTAGTGTCTAAGTGTCTATGCCTTAAAGTTATGAATATGAATCCATCACCTCTCTTAAATGAAAATTGTTCTAAAAATAAAAGAACAAGAAGTACATGGTTTCGAATTCATCCTTGAAACTAGTTTAATTATTTTGATGTGGTGGCAATACTTTTTATTTTCTGAATGTATGCTTGAACAGTGAATATGTCTTTTGAAGTTGTTGTTTATGAATGTTAAATATGTTGGCTCTTGAAAGAATGATGAAAAGAAGAAATATTATTTGATAATCTGAAAAATCATAAAAATGATTCTTGAAGCAAGAAAAAGCAGTGAATACAAAAGCTTGCGGAAAAAAAAAGAGAAAAGAAAAAAAAATTTATAAATGGCGAAAAAAATTAGAAAAAGAAAAAGCAAGCAGAAAAAGCCAATAGCCCTTAACACCAAAAGGCAAGGGTAAATAAAAAGGATCCAAGGCTTTGAGCATCAGTGGATAGGAGGGCCTAAAGGAATAAAATCCTGGCCTAAGCGGCTAAACCAAGCTGTCCCTAACCATGTGCTTGTGGCGTGAAGGTGTCAAGTGAAAACTTGAGACTGAGTGGTTAAAGTCAAGGTCCAAAGCAAAAAAAGAGTGTGCTTAAGAACCCTGGACACCTCTAATTGGGGACTTTAGAAAAGCTGAGTCATAATCTGAAAAGCTTCACCCAGTTATGTGTCTGTGGCATTTACGTATCCGGTGGTAATACTGGAAAACAAAGTGCTTAGGGCCACGGCCAAGACTCATAAAGTAGCTGTGTTCAAGAATCAACATACTGAACTAGGAGAATCAATAACACTATCTGAATTCTAAGTTCCTATAGATGCCAATCATTCTGAACTTCAATGGATAAAGTGAGATGCCAAAACTATTCAAGAGGCAAAAAGCTACAAGTCCCGCTCATCTGATTGGAGCTAAGTTTCATTGATATTTTGGAATTTATAGTATATTCTCTTCTTTTTATCCTATTTGATTTTCAGTTGCTTGGGGACAAGCAACAATTTAAGTTTGGTGTTGTGATGAGCGGATAATTTATACGCTTTTTGGCATTGTTTTTACATAGTTTTCAGTATAATTTACTTAGTTTTTAGTATATTTTTATTAGTTTTTAAATAAAAATCACATTTCTGGACTTTACTATGATTTTGTGTGTTTTTCTGTGATTTCAGGTATTTTCTGGCTGAAATTGAGGGACCTGAGCAAAAATCAGATTCAGAGGTTGAAGAAGGACTGCAGATGCTGCTGGATTCTGACCTCCCTGCGCTCAAAGTGGATTTTGGATGAAGACAGCAGGAAAGCAGAGGTTCAGAGGAACGAAAGGCATCTCTATACGCTTATCTGAAATTCTCACCAATGAATTACATAAGTATCTCTATCCTAGTTTATATTTCAATTATGTTTTAATTATCAAATCTCCATAACTATCTGAATCCGCCTGACTAAGATTTACAAGGTGACCATAGCTTGCTTCAAGCCGACAATCTCCGTGGGATCGACCCTTACTCACGTAAGGTTTATTACTTGGACGACCCAGTGCACTTGCTGGTTAGTTGTGCGGAATTGTGACAAAGTGTGATTCACGTTTGAGAGCACCAAGCTATTGGCGCCATTGTTGAAGATCACGATTTCGCATACCACGCTCATTTATTCACAACGTTGGGGGTAACGTTGGCTTGCCAACGTTCCCTCCAACGTGGGCACCAGCAGATTATGCAGACTCTTGCTCTGCTTTTTTCCCAACATTTGAGGCAACATTGGTGGTCTAACTTGGCCACCAACGTTGCTTCTTGTGCACCCTTTCCATGCTTCTTCTTCAACTTCCTCCCATGCTTTCCTTCACCTGTCATCCACCAATTTATGCATCAAAGCCTTGCTAAAGTCATAAGAATTCGCATCATTCTTAGCACACAAGTAATTATAGTACAATACTCATGAAATTGCATCAAATTAACCATGGTTGGATGAATCTAGGCATACATGAATTTCTAACCCAATTGCTTAAATCTTAAATCTTGTTTGTCCCTAAGCAAGTACTGTATTATTGAGAAGAAAGAATGAAACAGAGAGTGATGTTCATATCGACAAGTAATTATTATTTGTTCATGGGGTTTTATGCAGAACATGTTGCAGCTCACTTCTTATTGATCCTAAGGAATAGAGTGTCTCCTTTAAGCATCAACTAACATACTGCTATGACCTCTTATTATTCACCCATCCTTGGTAATTGCTTTTCTTTGTTTTTCTTTTCCTGTGAGCTTACTTCTCACTTGTAGCTTAGTGTCATGTGTTGTAGCAGCTTCTTAGCTTATTTTCACTCAGCACATATTCACTACAGATACTTGGCTCACAATTCTTCTTAAGACATTGGTGCCCAACACCTCTTTGGGTTATTAAATACCTTGCAACTAGGTTGCTCTTGATAATGGACTTTTGGTTAATAATCCCGGGTTAGTTAACCCAGGTTACCAAGTGTTAAAGCACTCCATAGAACCTAATCATCCAAGCAGATACTAGTACAAAGACACCACAGGCATATGTCCTAAGGTCCAAGCTATTGGTGTCTAGCCTTATTCTTTGCTCTCTTCTGTTTTTGTTGCCACTTTTGGCTTTTCTTTTTTTCTTTTCTTTTTATTTGTTTTTCTTTCATCCAAGGACTTTTATTTGCTAAGATTCATAGACAGCATGTTAGTTTGCAATAAAAGGGGGACAGTCTACCCTTTTATTCCTTATAAGTGAGCTACTACACAATCAAACATATATACCACTACTTACTGTTATTTCACTTCTTGCCATAAGGAACTATTATACTCTTGTTCAAACATTTTTTTTATTCAAACTGAAAACACTCAGGGAACAAAACAAGCATTTAATCAAGTGAAAGTGAAAACACACACCTAGGCTAGCACACTTATTGCAAAAGTAAACACAACGGAATGCAAAATGACTTAAACTAAAAGTTAACTATTAACTAAAACAGGCATGTTCTTTCTTTATTGAATATGATAAACAAGGAGCAAGTCCACCTTTCATTTTTCATCCTGTTTGTCTTTCTTCTTCTTCTCTCCTGCTTGCTTACTCGTTTCTCCTTTGCTTTTTCCCTTTAACTTTGTCCAGAATCCAGCTTTCTTCATTTTCTTTTCCACTCTGTCTTTAAGGCGTATTGCTTTGTCTACTTCAAACTCACTTCTTTCCTTGAAGTATTGGTCATAATTTGGAAATGCTGGGTTCAGACTAGGTAGATGTTCTGCCATATAGTTGAGCTTGATTTGAGAATTTATATTATAATCAGCTTGAACTTCATATCTAGAATCTTGAAGAATCGTGAATTCCTTGAGAGCTCTCATATTATTAACTTGATGTTGGGCCAGCTGGTTGAAAGATTCTTGAAATTGTGAAGCTTGTTCTCTTTGCATCAGCATAAACTTGATTCGCAAAAATTTGCCTCTCAACAAATTTCCTACTGGCAAGTGCACCGAATTGTCATCAAGTAAAAATTCACTGTAGAGTGAGGTCGAATCCCACAGGGATTGGTAGATCGATCAATGTTCATTGGAGAATTGTGCTAGTTGAGCAAAATCAGATTTGGTTGGGAATTACAGAATGTAAATTTGGCAGGAAACTTAAATTGCAAGATATTAAATGAAAGAATTTAAATTGTGGAAAATTAAATGACAGAAGCTTAAATTGTATGAAATTAAATGGGAATGGGGAATTAGCATGAAATTAAAGACAGAAAGTAAATAGAATGGGTAGATTAGAGATGGGGATTCATTGGGTTTCAGGAGATATTGAATTCTCCAGATCAAATTATTTTCATATCTTCCTCAATCAATGCATTCATTGACATTGCTTGGCAATCTTAGATGATTGGATCCCAATGTCTTGGCTCACCAATCTCTCTAAGCATGAACAATTTCCCAATGTCTTGATTTAATTACTCATGGGAAGAGTTGAAGTTCGGTCACTGACTATACCACACAAATTCATAGATCAAAGTATTGGTAGGATTACATGTCACTATATCCATCCAACCCCCAATCTAATCCAATGTGAGAAAGCAATTCTAGCATGAATTCTTCATCCCTCTCTCAAGGATCCGAAGAATTCCAATTATGGATAGCTTCTCTCTCAAGACAACTATCCAATTGAATTAAGACTGAAAGCTTTCTAACAAAATCAAGAGAAAAGAAAGAAGAAGAAGATGAAAACTACTATTAATCTATTGAATTACAATAGAGCTCCCTAACCGAATGAAAGGGGTTAGTTGTTCATAGCTCAATTCAATTTACAGAGAAAGAGTGCAGGAAAATAAAAGCCTAGCTAGAAAGTAAAAGAAAAACAAAGTACATAAACAAAAAGGGAAAAGTGCAGAAAAAAATAAACAGAGTGCTGACTCCCAGAGCCCCCCTCAAGGCCTCCCCGAGAGCTTTTTTTCAATCTTCAACAACTCTCTATTTATACCCATCTTCAATTGGATCTAGTACTTGGATGTGGGCCTTGGCCTTGATTGAAGCTATGAGGAATGATTCTTAATGAAGGGCTTTGGCAACTAACTTTCATATTCTGTATAGGTGCAATTTGGAATTGAATTGGCCTTAACGTTGGTAATCACGTTTGAGGGCAAACATTGAATCAAACGCCGCTTTGAATATTCGGTTCTGCTTGTTGTCATCGACGTTTGACTCAACGTTGGAGTGACAACGTTCTCGTAATCACGCGTACGCGTGAATGGTCAAATTTGCCATTTCACGCTTGCACGTGCCATACGCGTGCGCGTGGTTGGGTTGAAAAAGTATGTCCACGTGTACGCGTCATTGACACGTACGCGTCGATGTGAAATTCCCAACTCCCATTTCTGAAATCATATCGCGGACGTTCGAGGCAGCATTTGAGGCAACGTTGGACCTCCAACGTTTGCACATCCACGCGTGCGCATCACCTACGTGTGCGCGTGGATGCTAAATTCTCAAATTCCAAATCTGAATGTTGCACATCAAGCCTTGAGAGGTTACTTTATCCTCTTGTCAACGTTGCCAATTTCATGCCCACTATAGACTATTTTATTTGGTTGGAAAGATATGAATGTCAGATTTCCAACCAAAGTGGAATCACTTCAATTGGACATCTGCAACTCAAGTTATCCTCCTTTGAAGGGGGCAATGTCGCCGGCGTCGGTGTGCAACCTTGGAGGCAATGTTGGCACACCAACGTTTACACCAATGTTGGGAACATTGCCAGATTTGAAAGCTCAAACGTGCTGTCCACCCCATACTATTATATATTTTTGGAAAGCCCTGAATGTCTACTTTCAAATGCCGTTAAAAGCGCATCATTTGGAGCTCCACAGCTCGAGTTATACCCCATCGAAGGTGCAGAGGTCAGCTGGCCTTACTACAGGTTGGTACCATGTTCATTTATGCACTTTTCGGGGCAGTTTTATCCATCAATTTTAGTGTCCACCATGTAGTGCCATATATTCTTGGAAATCTCTGGATTCCTACTTTCCAATGCTCTTGAAATCATCTCATTTTGAGCTTTGTAGCTCAAGTTATTCTTGTTTGATGTATACCCCTTCAGGCTGTGAGGAGCAATATTTCTAGCAACGTTGGAGCACCAACTTTGGCTCCAATGTTGCTTCCCTTTGCTTCCTTTCATGGCTTTCTTATTGCTTCTTTGCCTTCCCTTTTCTTAGCTTCTTCTTACCTATCATCAACCAAACAAAATGCATCAAAGTATTGCCTTAATCACAAGATAATGCATCATTCAAAGCATCAAACAATTTTTTGCATAAATCTCATGAAAATGTACAAAATTAACAATGTTTGATTCAATCAAGACAAGCATGAATTTCTCATCCAAATACTTACTTATTGCCTAAGAAATGCATGAAACTACTCTAAAACAAACAAAAAATGGCTTGTGAAACTAGCCAAGATGCCCTGGCATCACATGACTAGAGATCTTGACTCAAAATCTCTCTGCTGGCTCATCATTCTCAACTGAAGCTCCTCTTGCCTCTCTTGAGCTCTCATGTATTGTGAATGGAATTCTTCTTGTTTCTCTTGAACTCTCATATACTGTTCGGATAGCCTTTCAATTGCTTCTTGCATCAAGCTCATGTCCATGTTGGTTTGTGATTGGAATTGTTGCTCTTGTTCTTGTTCTTCTTCTCGTTCTTCTTCCTCTCTTGGTTCCTCCCTCCTTCGCCTCCTTTGTGGTCTTCGACTTTACTGTACCTCTGTGATATTCATCATCCTTTCAAGGGTCATAGGCATGCTTGGATGCAGCCATTTTGGGTTTGCATCCTCCAGTGGCACTCTGGCTTTCATGCATAACCGCATAATGGTGCTTGGGTAATGGAGCCAAGCTTCAGCAGAATTTTTCTCTACAACTTTTGGAATATCATTTGCAATGATCTCATGAACTTTTATCTCTCCTCCTACCATTATACAGTGTAGCATGACAGCCCTTTTCTTGTTAACTTCATAGGTGTTCACTGTCCCCATAATTGATCTCTTTATAAGCTCATAGCAACCTTTTGCTTCAGGGATGAGATCTCCCCTTTTCAAGTACTTGTGCCCTCCTTGATTGTCCCTCTCCTAGTCAGTATTAATCACACAGATATCCTTAGAGATTTCATCATAATCTGGGTTCCCATTCACTCTTTCTTGGTGCCCTGGCTCATCAAAATGTGCTGGCCTTAGTCCTAAGACTTTCATGATGGTCTTCAGACTAAAGTCTACTTCCACACCCCGTATATAACTCTTGTAAGTTGGGGCACCGGTCATATCAAGCCTTGCAGTGTTAGCATGAAACTCCCATATGATGTTTGCATTAATCCTGGTGATTGATGAGGTAAGCTCTTCCCATTTCCTCTTTCTGATCTTGGCTGTTATTTCCGGGCATCCATCGCCAGGTTGCTGGAAAATGATTTCTGGATATATCTTTTTGTCATTCATCCACCCAAGTTGCATTTGGTGGAACCATGATCTGAACTTCCATCGATCATATTCGTTTTTACTTTCCTCAGTAATAGGTTCCTTTCCTCTCCTTCTTTTGAAACTTGAAGAAGATGCCATACTTTCCTTGATGGTTACTAATAAGCCCCTATTTTATGATGTATTTTGTGCTCAATTGAGTGTTTTTATCAATTCTTCACTCACTTATTCATGTAAATTGCATAGCTTTAAAATTCCTTCCTTATTTTATGATATATGTGAAAAACATGTTTCCTATGCTTTAAAAGTATTAAATTTAAGTATCTTTTATTACCATTCGATGCCGTGATTTGTGTGTTAAGTATTTTCAGGTTTCATAGGGCAGGAATGGCTTAAAAGACAGAAAGGAAACATGCAAAAATGGAAGGAAAGCACAAAAATAGAGTTTTGAAGAAAAGGCAGCGACGCGCACGTGTGGACGACGCGCACGCATGCCTAGAGCAAAATGGCAGCGACGCGTACGTGTGGACGACGCGTATGCATGGACGACGCGGACGCAAGCCTTGAGCAGAATGCAATTGACGCATACGCGTGACTGACGCGTACGCATTACAAAGAAAACTCCAAACCACACAAACGCGGGACCCATGCGCACGCGTGACAGACGCCACATGCAAAAAATGGCAGAAGTCACTCCCAGTGATTTCTGGGCCCTTTTTCGGCCCAAATCCAAGCCAAAAACACAGAATATAAGCCAGAGAATGGGGGAATCAACAACAATTTTTGATACAACAGTCCTAATACATAATTTTTAGTTTAGATGTAGCGTGTAGAGAGAGAGAGGCTCTCTCCTCTCTCTTAGGAATTAGGATTAGGATTTAGGATTTCTATTATGATTAGGCTCCTTCTTTTCAATCACAGGTTCAATGTTCCTTTAATTTATTTTCTATTTTTATTTATTCTATTACTTTAATTGTTATTTATCTTTTCAATTTGGTTTATGAACTCCATGTTAGGATTGATTTTCTTAATTAATACATATTGAGGTATTTCAGATTTAAGATTTCTTTCTTTTATTTATTTTACTGCTGCTTCCAATCTGAAGGAATTTTTATTCGAGTAGATTTATTTTCCCCTTTTTGGCTTTGGTTAAGTAATTGGTAACACTTGAGTTATCAGACTCAGCATTAGATAGAGATTTGTAAATTGCTGATTGAATTGGATCGCTCTAAAGCTAGTCTTTCCACAGGAGTTGACTAGGACTTGAGGATCAATTTAATTAGTCCACTTGACTTTCCTTTATTTAGTAAGGGTTAACTAAGTGGGAGCAACAAACAATTCTCATCACATCTGATAAGGATAACTAGGATAGGATTTCCAGTTCTCATACCTTGCCAAAAGTTTTCTTAATTATTAATTTATTTTTCTTGTCATTTAATTTACTTGTTCCTTATTTCAAAAACCCAAAATTATACCTTTTCCATAACCAATAATAAATCATACTTCCCTGCAGTTCCTTGAGAAGACGACCCGAGGTTTAAATACATCGGTTATAAATTTTATTGGGTTTTATTACTTGTGACAACCAAACTTTTGTACGAAAGGATTCTCTGTTGATTTAGAAACTATACTTATAACGCGGTTATATTTTTATAAAAATTTCTTTACCGGCAGGAATCCAGTTTGTTCAAAATGGCGCCTTTGCCGAGAAATTGCAACTGTGTGTCTTATTATTGGTTATTGTAAATATTTTCTTTTACCTGTTTAATTTTTATTTTTATTTTTTTTATTTTTATTAGTTACTATGAGTTCTCACCCCCGTCGCTTTGAGTTTGGTTCTAATATTGTTGAAAGGAATGGGAGCTATAACAGGAACATGCATCAAGGTCAAAAAAATCAAAGATGGAAGGAGCCACGAGGATCTGATCAATCCTTTCGACAACAACACCTTCCAAGATACCATGGACAACAACCATTCTACAATGCATGCCAAGACAATAGATACGGTGGACCTTCTTGTGACAACCAACCTCCACGAGTATACTATGGTCAAGAGCCATTCCGAGGTGTGTACCAAGATGATAGATATGGTGGACCCCCTTGTGATTACCAACAAGCCCCACCATACGCCTATAACCCACCTCATCAACATAGCTACGAACCACCACACTCACAAGCCACCTACCAACACTCACCTCCATATGACCCTAACCCTTACCAACCCCAATTCCAATCCAAGTACTCCCAAGAACCATCACTTCCATATCCATCAACCCGAGAATCACACGAGCGTCTCAAGGAAACAGTGAATAAATTTCATGAAACCCTTCACCAATTAGATCAAACGATCAATCGACTAGCTTCCCAATGTTCGGACACTCAAGGAACCCCCATGGCTTCATGTGGACAATCAAAAGAAGAACGAAGCATAAGGGAGGTACTAGAAACTCCAGTGGATAGTACAGAGCATGACTTTGTGCTGGAACAAGTGGAGGAAGCCGAAATTATCGCAGAAGAAGAATTGGTTGAAGACTTAGAAGATGCTGAACCTCCATGGGAATCCAGAATTGTAGAGAATTCCGTCAAGAAATTTGCAATTGATGCTGAGGAGGATAGTGCACAACCCCCAAAGCATGTATCTTATGAAGAACTGGACGGAACAGCTGAAGAAGCAAGTTCTCTTCGTACTAAAATTCATGATTCAAGTTCTCCTAGTAATGAACTCACATCCGGAAGTGAATTCTTTGAGATTGAAGACTCTTCCCCAAGTGAATACGAAGAAGATGCAAAGGTGGACTTTTCTCAACCTCCAAATTATGACTTGAGTGATGAGGATGATATCGAAGAATTTGATCAAGACGTGGTTGCAGTTGAAGAAGTTTGCAAAGAAGTGGAGGAATTCACAGAAGAATACAAGGGAGTAGAGCTTGCAAAACCCCTGGAAACACCTATCCCAAAGCCATTACCACCCAATACAAACATCAAGTGGGTAAAATCCTTATCCTTTATCTTTACTTTTCCACTTGAATATGGTTTACTTGAAACAGATGGCCATCTTAGAGCTCTTTGCGGCTTTAAGAGGAAGAAGGAAATGGCTCGCACTCAGAGCTGGTATGCGAGATCCAATAAGGTTCCACGCTTCAATTTAAGGTTCAAGGATTGGTTTCGAGTTCGATTGAATGGGTTTTGGAGGATGATTGTTCATCTTAGTGAGAATTCAAATTCCGTACCGCTCGGTTGGAACAATGTAGATAAAAGTGAAAGCGGTTACAAAAGCAAGGTTTGGGATCCTGGGATTCATTCTGACAATCAACACTCATGGAGCCTGAAAACCTACTTTGATTTGCTCGAAGGCTTTACATGCCTAGTCTGGGACCCCGGAGGATATTGGAACTGCAAAAGTTGGTGGAGATATCTGGATGAATTCAAACACAAGCCACCATAACAAGAAGCTCACCAAAATGTCCAACTTAAGGACTTTAACTAAAAGTGCTAGGTGGGAGACAACCCACCATGGTATGATTGTTCCTTTTTCGATTTTAATTTTATTTCGTTTTGTTTGTTTTTAAGTTTTATCTTATTCTATTAAACCTGAAATTATTCATAACATCCATATCAGCATTGCATTTTGCATCCTGCATAAAAAAAATGCACCCCACGCGTGCGCATGGACCACGCGTGGGAGTCGATTCGAAATCGATGCAACAATCCAACGCCCAGAAAGTTGGGCAGGAATCGTGCGGCTGGTATGCGTTAGGCACAATATGGGCCATTGACACGACCGTGTCACTTTCACTTCACACACACCACGCAAAAGCGTGGGCGACGAATACGCGTCGCGTGAATATTATTGCCCCCTAAATTGAAACAGAGAGTTGCGCCAAACGATGCTGGAATTGTGCGTTTAACACAATTCTGAGTGACGCGTATGCATGCCCCACGCGTGCGCGTCACTTTCATTTTCCCTCACCCATGTGATCGCGTCAATGACGCATCTGCGTCATTGCCTTTTCACCTCAATTACGCGATCGCGTGCTCCACGCGTTCGCGTGGATTTAATTACACTAACCCCCTTCGACGCGGAACCCTAACCATTTTGCGTCCCCTCTCCCCTCAATCCCTCAGCGCCTCTCTTCTCCCTCCTTTGCAACCACCACTGCCGCCAACCCACCGAGCACCGCCGCGCCGCACCCCTGCCACCGCGCCGCCCTCGCTGATAAACCCCATTTGTAGGGTTTATCTTATGCCTCATTTAAGGGACTTTATAACCTTTTACCCACATTTATTCAATGAAATAGCATGGTTTTATAAATTCTCCTTTAATTGTGTTTAAGAGTGAAAACATGCTCTTTAGGTCCTTAATTGTTTAATCTTGATTTACCTTTGATTCCATTAGATGCTTTGATATGTTTGTTAAGTGATTTCAGATTTATGAGGCAAAGATTGGATCAAGGAAATGAAGGAAAAGCATGTAAAAATGGAGAACTCATGAAGAAATGAAGAAATCGTAAAAGCTGTCAAGCCGACCTCTTCGCACTTAATCGACCATAACTTGAGCTACAGAAGTCCAAATGATGCGATTTCAGTTGCGTTGGAAAGCTAACATTCGAGGCTTCGAAATGATATAAGATTTGTCATATTTACATCACGTTTATAGGGGCACGCACGCGCCGATTTGCACGTGAATTATTAAAAGCAAATTAGTGGCTATCAAATTCTAAAGCCTTGTGGGCCCAATTCAACTCATTTCTAATGCTATTTAAGCCAAGGATTGAAGGGGAATTAGGGGACTTTACACACATCTAGTCATTAGTTTAGTTTTATATTAGTTTTATCATGCTTTAGTTTCTAGAGAGAGAAGCTCTCACTTCTCTCTAGAATTAGAATTAGGTTTTAGATCTAGATCTAGTTCTTCTTCTCTCTTCTAATTTTCCTTTCCTTTCCTTAATTGTTCTCTTGTAGTTGTAGAATTCTTCTTCTCTTATAATTCCTTTGTATTGTTAGTTGTAGCTTATGAACTTTCTTTTGTAAGATCTACATTTCTTCTTCAATGCAATTGATAAGTTCTTTGTTGTTTCATGATTGTTTTCCTTTTCTATTGTTGATCTCTTGCTATTCTAGTTAGATCTCTCTTTAATTCTTACAATTCATGTTGTTTAATTTTATTTCCTTCTATCTGTTTGTTAAAATGCTTCTTTCATTATGAGTTTACGTTTCTATTGTTTTGCCTTTCTATTGTTAATCTCTTACTTTTGTAGTTGTAGATTCCTTTAATTCTTGAAATTTACCATGCTTTTCTTTTGTGCCTTGCAAGTGTTTGATTAAATGCTTGGTTGGATTTTAGAGTAGATTTTAGTGCTCTTGGCTTGGGAAGGTAACTTAGGAACTCTTGAGTTACTAATGTCCAAGTGATTGACGATTGGGAGCCATTAACTCTAGATCTCACTAATTGATTTGGTGTAGAACTAGGACTTATGGACTTGGATTGACATAGCTCATTTGACTTTTCTTTACTATTAGTTAGAGGATGACTTAGTGGGGTTGATCCTTGCCAATTTTCATGTTGTGGTTAGCAATTAGGAGATAGATCCTTGACCACCAACCTTGCCAAGACCTTTTGTTATTTGAATTTAATTTCCATTTACTTTTCATGTTTCTTATCCAAAACTCCAAAATATACAACTCATAACCAATAACAAGAACACTTGTTTGCAATTCCTAGGAAGAACAACCCGAGGTTCAATACTTCGGTGTATAGATTTTAGGGGTTTGTACTAGTGACAAACAAATTTTTGTATGAAAGGACTATTGTTGGTTTAGAAACTATACTTGCAACGAGGATTTATTTGTGAATCCTAGACCAGACAAAAGTCCAATCATCAAAATGGCACCGTTGCCGGGGAGTTGCAATGGTGTTGTGTTATAGGTTATTGTATATATGTGAATATTGTGAATAGCTTGATTTTTAGATTTCTTGCTAGTCTTTGCTAGTCTAGGACTTTGTTTCATTATTTTTCTATTAGCTTTTGAATTTTATTTTCTCTTTTTATTATGAATTCTCAGTTTGGCTATGAGTGTGATTACAATTATGTTGTAGGAAATGATAGCTTCAATAAGAATGTGTATCAAGGATGGGACAATCAAAGGTGGGAGGAGCCATATGCATATGATCAATCTTCATGGCAACAACCTCCACCAATGCACTATGAAGAAGAGCCATTCTATGATGCATATCAATCCAATGGCTATGGTGAATCCCCTTGTGACTTTCAAGAACCACCACTATATGCCTATGAATCATATCCTCAACATGAACCTCAACCATATTTACAAGCCTATTTTCACCAAACACCTCCATATGACCCTAATCCATATCCACCATACCAACCACCTTGTGAACCATATGAGCCATACATGGAACCACCATGCCAATATTACTACCCCCAAGAACCACCTCAATACACACTACCACATCCTTACCAAGAAGAACCACCTTCCTATCATGAATCCTTTCTCCAAGACAATGAATCCCCCTATCCACCCCAATCCTCCAAGGATGAAACCCTTAGCCTTATACTTCAAGGACAAGGGGAAATGCAAAAGGAGACAATAGAATTTGTGGCTACCTTGACCAAGGTAGTAAGCGTTTTAGTCTCCCAATATTTGAGCACTCAAACCACTCCCATGGTCACATGTGGAGAATCAAATGAAAAGCATAGCATGAAGGAGGGATTGGAAACTCCAATGGAGAAAGAGGGATGTTATTTTGTATTAGAGTAATTGGAGGAACCTATGATCATTGAAGAAGACGAAGAAGTGGTTGAAGACTTAGGAGATGCGAAACCTCCTTGGAAACCTAGAGTTGAAGAGAACCTCTCCAAGAAGAGTGAGTTTAATGTTAAGGAGGAGAGTGCACAACCTCCAAAACAATTTTTGAATGAAGATTTGGAGAGAATAAGGCAAGAATTGAGTTCCCTTGGTGATGAAGATCATGCATCTAAGCCTCTTGGTGGTGAATCCTTTGAACTTGAAGAACCTTCTCCCAATAAGATAGAAAGCAATGTGGAGGTAGATTTCTCTCAACCTCCCATCTATGATTTGAGTGATGGAGTAGAGCTAGATGAAAATGATGAACAAAGGATTAAAGTTGAAGAAGTTTATGAAGAGGTGGAGATTTATAAGGAAGAACACAAGGGAGTAAAGCTTGCTAGCACCTTGGAGGTACCTCTCCCCAAGCCACCACCATCCATTCTTTCATTCAAGTTGGTAAATTTCTTATACTTAAGCTTTATTATTCCCCTTAAATATGGTTTGCTTGAGACGAATGGTCAACTTAGATATATTTGTGGCTTTAAGAGCAAAAGGGAGATGGCTAGTGGTTGGAAATATCATTCTAGGTGCATGATGGCTACACGTTCAAAGCTTAATTGCAATGGTTGGTGTAGAACTAGATTGCTTGGGTCTAGGATGTTGTTTTGTTGCTTAAATGAGAATTCCAAGATTATGCCACCCAAATGGAATAATGATGATCAACTCAAAGATGGGTGTAGAAATAAGATATGGGATCCCGGCATACATGAGGATCAATTTTGGGAGCCCCAAGCTTGTGAAGAACTCCATCAACACTTGGCTCAATCCATGAGGAATTTTGGGGCACAATGGAGAACCAAGCATTGGTGGGTATTCCAAGATAGCTTCAAGCACAAGCCACCTTGAGAGGAGCTCCCCATAAGTCCAACTTAGGGACAATAAACAAAAGTGCTAGGTGGGAGACACCCCACCATGGTAACTTCTTTTCATTTTCTCTTTTTGTACATATTGGTAATTAGTTTAAATTCATGTTTTTTGTTGATTTGTTGATTATATTTGGTAGTTTAGTATGTTAAATAAGGTTTTATGGTGTTTTGGTAGCTGTTTGGAGGCTTGGAATGCTTGGATTGGTGCAAAAACATAGAAAAATTTTGAAAAAAAAAACTGAGCACCATCCACGCGTATGCGCACTGCACGCGTACGCGTGCATCAAGCATTTTCACCTACCCACGCGCACGCGCCATGGACGCGTACGCGTGTATTGCAAAATATCATTCCTCCATACATTGACCCGAGAGTTGTGCGAGTGTTGAGCGCGCATTGTGCCTTTTGCACAAAACCACTCGCGCGTACGGGTACATGACGCGTACGCGCCACTCTCAAAATAACCTATCGACGCGGACGCACCATGTGCGTGTGCGCGTTGCGTCCATTGCACCACCATCCGCGCGCGCGTGCCATGCGTGCGTACGCGCGGATGTCCTTTCTTCACTACATTTCTTTTCTTCTCCTCTTTCCATTTCTTTCCTTCTCCTTTCTTCTTTCCCTCTCCTACCCCTCATCCAACACTTCCAAACACCATTGATAACCATTTATTTTAGTTAACTAAGTAGTTAGTCAGTTAGTTGATCAGTTATTTAGTTTAATTTTCATTTATTTTTTTCTCTTTTTCATCGTAAGTGATGGATTGTTATTCTTGTTTACCATTAATTGCTGTTGAGTACTAAACGGGATGTTATCTTAACATCATTATGTTTATAAACTTTGTTGGATTCTATTGTTGAGGTTATATTTTGCTACTTGGTTTTGAGTTTTTCATGCTTACCTTTTAAGAATACCAAGTGATGAGAATTGCCTTCGAGCTTGTAACTCTTCTTGAATTGCATGATTTGGCCACCATGTGATTTGAACCTTATTCTTTGATTAGGAAATCTCTTGATATTGGATGTTGTGCATTTACTTCAATGCATTATATTTCACGATCATATGCATCCATATGCTTATAGCTTGAATGCTCTCATGCTTCTTTAATGCTTGTTTTACCTTACAAGTTTACTTAAAGCATCTCAAGCACACTAGGATAAGTGAAATACATGCTTCTTTTGTGACATCGTTTTTTATGCTAGTGTGTGTTCTAAACCGCGCAATTTAGAATTCACACACTTATTTGTCATTAATGTCACACTAATTCACTCACTCAATTCTAGTGATTAGTACCTCATTCCAACAATGCATGCTTCCTTGATTTTGTTTTCTCATCTCATGGTGTTC
Organism: Arachis hypogaea; assembly: GCF_003086295.3. NCBI lineage: Eukaryota > Viridiplantae > Streptophyta > Magnoliopsida > Fabales > Fabaceae > Arachis > Arachis hypogaea. The sequence continues at coordinate 82,173,351 of NC_092046.1, read as the reverse complement.
TATTTTTGTTTTTCATGAATGATGCACCGCAAGCAAAAATGGAAGCGCAAAGAACACGCATCAACCGGTTGACCTACCAGCTGAAGGTAGCAACCCGGAGAGTCGCCGTACCCCCTTGCTCATCTTTGAATGCACCGAGGACGGTGCAAACTTTTACGTGTGGGGAGGTCGTCCGACCGATCGGCGATTTTGGGTGACAAATTTTTAATTCCAACACTTTTGCATTTTATTTTAGGTTTTTAGGATTTTTACTTGCATTTTCTTATTTTTGCATATATATACATAATAAGCTTAGTCAAAATGATGAAATTTTTCGAGAAATTATCTATAGGGCACCAATTGATTTGAGTGAAAACTTTTCATAGAACTTGCTTGAATTATATATATTGTGGATCATGTTTTTGAGCTAAGAACACAAGCAATTGAGATTTGAGCCTAATGGTGTGGTTACATTATATGGCCACTTATTTCCCTTCTTGTGTGCATTATTCTCTTTCTATGATTGTATCTTTGATTTGTTTGATTCTTTATGTCCATTATTTTCTGTATTCATGCATTTATTTGATTGAGGCCATCATTTCTTTTAGCTCACTTATCCAAATAGCCTTACCTTTTATCTTCCATTATTAGCCAATTTGAGCCTACAATTAACCCGCTTGTTCTTAATTTTAGCACATTACAAGCCTTAAAGCAAAAAATAATAAATGTCCTTATTTGGATCTTTGATTAGCTTAGGCTAGTGTGTGTGTATCATTCAAGTGTGGGAACCTTGGGACATTGGGAGAATAAAAGGGTAGTTTTGTATTTTGTTGTAAATATTGGGAATTGGGTGCATGCTCATGTTTTAAGCAAATGTAAAACCTTATGTATTGATGTTTTTGTATATATTGCAAAGAAAAAGAAAGAAAAATTAGAAAGACGAAAGAAAAAAAAATATGGAAAAGAAAAGAAAAAAATAGAAAAAGAAAAAGAAAAGAAATAAAAAGGGGACAAAATACCCCAAAACAAGTGAAGCTCAATAAAATCAATGCATATGTGTTGTGAAATGAAAAGAAAATTCATGAGCATGTGAAAAAGTGAAAAATGGGTAGTTAGATTAGAACTTAATTGTATAGGATGTCATAGGTTAGGTGGGAAGTTTAAGGTTATCAAAGATTTAAATTTCAAGCTCACTTGACCAAATATGCATCCTATCTTGACCCTAGTCCCATTACAACCGATGAAAAGACCTCATGATAATTGTATGCATGCATGAAATAATTGTTGATTGTTAGATGAAAAATAAATCTTGGAAAGCATGATTAAGGGAGAATTGAGAGGATCAACCCTAAACACTTGAGCGAATAGAGTGCAAACACATCCGGTGAGGGTTTGATGCTCAATTACGTGTTTTCACCTATGATCATCACTTTTCGTGCAAGTTCGTAAAAATATTTAATAGCTCAATTCAATTGTGGTTTGGCATGGTTGTTAATACCTTTAGCCCTTGTGCATATATGCTTCTTGAGAATTGATTTATTTTGACCAAGCAATTGCATTCATGTAGATAGTTGCATATGGTTTAGGTTGCATTTAGTTAGATTTCATTGAATAAATGTCGATACCCCTTTCCTTTCTCTTGGTTTAAGCATGAGGACATGCTTGGTTTAAGTGTGGGGAGGTTGATAAACCCCATTTGTAGGGTTTATCTTGTGCTTGATTTAGGGGATTTTATAACCTTTTACCCACATTTATCCAATGAAATAGCATGATTTTGTAACTTCTCCTTTAATTGTGCTTAAGAGTGAAAACATACTTTTGAGGTCTTGAAATAGCTAAATTTAATTCACCTTGATTCCATTAGATTGCTTGATATGTTTTTTAAGTGATTTCAGATTTAGGAGGCAATGATTGGATCAAGGGAATGAAGGAAAAGCATGTAAAAATGGAGAACTCATGAAGAAATGAAGGAATCGCAAAAGCTGTCAAGCCGACCTCTTTGCACTTATACGACCATAACTTGAGCTACAGAGGTTCAAATGATGCGGTTTTAGTTGCGTTGGAAAGCTAACATCCAGGGCTTCGAAAAGATATAAGATTTGCCATAGTTGCTATACGTATGGTGATGCGTACGTGCACTGTATGCACACGCGTCGTTGTTGCCATATTATTCACTTAAAGCAACACGTGGCCAGCGATTTTAGAAGCCTTGTGTGCCCAATCCAACTCATTTCTGATGCTATTTAAGCCAAGGATTGAAGGGAAATTGACATACTTTGAATCATTAGTCATAGTTTAAGTTTTAGAAGTAGTTAGAGTTAGTTTCTAGAGAGAGAAGCTCTCACTTCTCTCTAGGATTAGGAGTAGGTTAGATCTAGATTAGAATTTATTAGATCTATGTTTAATTCATGCTTTGATTTACTTTTCTTTTACAATTTCTAGTTCCTCTTCTTCTCCTCTCTCTAATTTTGTATTTCATTCTTGTGATTCTCTACTTTTATGTTCATGCACTTTTGTTTCTTCTATTTTCATTTCAATGCAATTTATGTTTTCATGTTCCTTTATTGTTCATTTGATTTGTTGTTGTTTAATTTCTTGCAATTGAGTAGTGTAGATTTACTTTCCTTGCACTTTTTACTATGCTTTCCTTTTATGCCTTCCAAGTGTTTGATAAAATGCTTGGTTGGATTTTAGAGTAGATTTTAGTGCTCTTGGCTTTGGTAGAGTAATTAGTGACGCTTGAGTTATCTAATTCCTTTGTTGATTGATAATTAGAAGTTGCTAATTGATTTGGAAACCACTAAAGCTAGTCTTTCCCTTGGGAGTTGGCTAGGACTTGTGGAATCAAGTTAACTCATCCACTTGACTTTCCTCCATGGTTAGAGGTTAACTAAGTGGTAGCAATGGACAATTTGTTGTCACAATTGAGGAGGATAACTAGGATAGGACTTCTAGTTCTCATACCTTGCCAAGAGCTTTGTTAGTTGTTAGTTTATTTTCCTTGTCATTTATCTTTAATGTCTCTTATCAAAAACCCCAAAACATACCTCATAACCAATAACAAGGCACTATATTGTAATTCCTAGGGAGAACGACCCGAGGTTCAATACTTCGGTTTATAAATTTAGGGGTTTGTACTAGTGACAAACAAATTTTTGTATGAAAGGATTATTTGTTGGTTTAGAAACTATACTTGCAACGAGAATTCATTAGAGAATTCTAAACCGTCAAAAGTCCAATCATCAAAGATCTAGTTCTTCTTCTCTCTTCTAATTTTCCTTTCCTTTCCTTAATTGTTCTCTTGTAGTTGTAGAATTCTTCCTCTCTTATAATTCCTTTGTATTGTTAGTTGTAGTTTATGAACTTTCTTTTGTAAGATCTACATTTCTTCTTCAATGCAATTGGTAATTTCTTTGTTGTTTCATGATTGTTTTCCTTTTCTATTGTTGATCTCTTGCTATTCTAGTTAGATCTCTCTTTAATTCTTACAATTCATGTTGTTTACTTTTATTGCCTTCTATGTGTTTGTTAAAATACTTCTTTCATTATGAGTTTACTTTTCTATTGTTTTGCCTTTCTATTGTTAATCCCTTACTTTTGTAGTTGTAGATTCCTTTAATTCTTGCAATTTACCATGCTTTTCTTTTGTACCTTCCAAGTGTTTGATAAAATGCTTGGTTGGATTTTAGAGTAGATTTTAGTGCTCTTGGCTTGGGAAGTGATGACAAGTCATCTTAGCCTAGTTTCACTAGCCTTTTTCTTTTGTTTTCAATTGAATTATGCACTTTCTTGAGCCATAAGCAAGCCAATTGGGTAGATTTTCATGCTTCCTTTGATTTAATCAACCATAGATGAATTAATGCAATTTCATGAGGTTTTATGCTATAATTGTCACATATTATGAAAGAATGAATATCTAATGATTTTGAGCATAGCTTTGATATGTTTGGTTTATTAATGATAGGTGAAGAAAGCTTGGAGAAAGGTTGAAGTAAGAAGGAATGGCTAGGAGGAAGAGAAGACAAAAAGTTTGAGCAAAAGTTTGCCTCAAACTTTTTGGCAAACTTTTGGCATCACAAATCAACACCCTAGAGAGCAAAAGTTTGTGCCAACGTTTGCCTCAAACTTTTTGGCAAACGTTGGCGCCATGAACAACACACCCTGGAGAGCAAAAGCTTGCGCCAACGTTTGCCTCAAACTTTTTGGCAAACGTTGGCGCCATGAGTGTGCAAGGGGGAGCCAACGTTTGAGCAAAAGTTTGACCCCAAACTTTGGCTCAAACGTTGGTAGCAGCAAGGATGGGGTGGCTGATATGAAAAGTTTGAGTAAAAGTTTGCCTCAAACTTTTACTCAAACTTTTACTCAAGCTTACATGATTCCAAACCCGGTTCACTTCGGTTCTTCTCCAAACTCCAAGAGAAATCAACCAAGGCCTCTATCAACCCAATTCCATCAAGAGCAAAGGCCCAATTGAAGGCTTGAAGACCATTTGAAGAAAGTGTATAAATAGCATAGGATTTAAGTTTTTGTGGGAGCTTTTCCTTTTAGTTTTCATAGAGAGTTTTCGGAGAGCTTTTGGTGTTGAGTGAATTTTAATTTCTAAGTCTCGGGGAAGGAGAATTGAATTCCCTTCCTCTTAGTTTTCTTGCTTTCAGTTTCAATTACAATTGTCTTGGATCTTGGGTTGGAGAATTGAAGGAAATCTGTTTCAATCTCACCCTGAGACCTCTCTGTTTCTTTACTGCACAATTGAATTTCCATTTTGGTTAATTGCTTCTCTCTTCTACTTTCTCTACAATTTACATTTCCTTTGCAATTGTTCTTGTTGGATCTAGGAAGGCATTGAGATCTAGACTTGGTTATCTAGTCTCTTGGGTCCTGAGATCTGAATTATCATTTTACATTCTCTGTTTACTTCTTTCAAGCTCATTTACATTTCTGTTTCAAGATCCGATTCAATCCAATTCATCTTCTACTCTTATGTTTGTTGAATTTACTTTGCCTTGTTTAATTTCTGCAAATCCAATTCCCAATTCCCTTTACAATTCAAGCCATTTACATTTCTTGCACTTTAAGATTCTGCAATTTACATTTCTTGCGTTCTAAGTTTCTGCCATTTAATTTCTTGTTCTTTAACATTCAGCACTTTAAATTTCAGTTCTCTTTAATTTCATGCAATTTACCCATTCCCTTTACTTTCTATGCAATTTAAATTCTGCAAATAACAAATCTCTCAACCAAATCTTGATTCGCTTGACTAAATCAACCACTAAACTAAAATTGCTCAATCCTTCAATCCCTGTGGGATCGACCTCACTCCCGTGAGTTATTATTACTTGATGCAACCCGGTGCACTTGCCGGTGAGTTTTGTGTCAGATCATTTTCCGCACATCAAGTTTTTGGCACCGTTGCCGGGGATTGATTAGATTGACAATGATTAAGTGAGGTGGTAGTTTAGATCAAGCACTTTTTCTTTAATTTTGACTAACCCACTAACTGTTCGAGACTTTGTCTCTATTAACTCTAACTGCACTCAAGTTGCAGAGTGCTCTGTTTTAGTTTCTGGTTCTATTTGTGTTTCTGATCTTGTGATAGGAGGAAAGAGCGATGATCCACACCTTTTGATCCTGAAACATTTTGGAGGTTGAGGAAAGAGGCAAGAGATAGAGGGGAGAAATGCTGGGATTCAGAAAATCCCCACTGAGAGTTTCTCACCAGGGGATAAAGTGATATTAAACACCCAACCAATGAAGGTGCCTCCATAATTATCTGAGTACTATACTTTGAACCGGATCCTTCCACATGAAAACCTAGAGATCATCAAAGAGAAGACTGAAAGGAAGTTCACAGTAAGAAGAGAAAAGCTGAGGCACTATGATTTTCAACCTCCATGATCAAAGAATGAAGGATGTCAAGCTAATGACAATAAAAGAGCGCTTGTTGAGAGGCAACCCAACCTGAGGTAGTTTTCTTTCCATAGTTATTTTAATAAAAAGGTTAATTAACTTCGTCTATATTGCAAGAAGCTAAGTTTGGTGTTACACACCAAAACAATATAAAGGAGAATGAAGGATTCTAAGTTTGGTGTTCCACCAAAATCCCATCATAAAACACATTCTCACTTTCTGCATAATGCTAGCTTCAAGCATCTAGACGAACTAGTTAACTATTCTGCTGTTTCCTAGTCTTTAGTTCTATTACTTTAAAAAAAAAAAAAGAAAAAGAGTTCCACACATGGTTAATCTGATGCATGAGAATCATTGGCAAGGTACTAAGTTTGGTGTTCCCACACCAAAGTAAGTTCAAAGGCCCACAAATAAATCATGCATGCTAACCATTGTTTCTAAGTGCTTGGGTAACATGCAACTTTCAATATCACTGCAGAGCACCATACAAACTTTTGGGAAGATTTAGCATCATCAATCAAAGAGATGAAAGAGGAATGTGTGGATCAGTGATGATGATGATGAGGAGTAAAGCAAGCGAACTCCAAAAGGTTGTATTGTTAAGTGATTATCTTACAACAAACACTGCTATGATTGAGAGTGGTTTTGTTTCCCTGATTATCTGTCTGTTTAGTATAGTTTTTTTTTTTAAAATTCAATAAGCAAGATGCTTGATCATTTACAACATCATACTCTCCAAAACTTGTTTGCACTCAATTTTTCAAAAAAATGCATCATATGAAAGTTCTTTGAAAAGAAGGATTGAGGAATTAAACAATTTTGAGGCAAGCAAAAGATTAGGAGAAGTGGTGGTTCTAGTTGTATAATCATGTATTGAGGTTGCATGCTTATGAAAACTTGCATGGGAGCTCATAGGCGGGACATAGAGTTCAAAGAAGTGTTGTGGAGATTCTCAAACATTTATTGATCCAAGAAGCAGCAAACAAAACAAAAGAAAATAAAGAAAATACAAAAGCAAAAAGAACATGGCCCAAGGCTCTGAGCATCAATTACTAGGCAGAAAAAGAAAGAAGAAACAAAACTCAATGAGTTGTTAGCCTAGTAAATGCTTGTGGTTGAGTTGTGTCAAAGAAAGAGGCTTGAGCAAGTAAATCCTTAGGGGTGCTTTAACACCTAATACCTTAAAACCAACTGGTTTAGGAGTATTGATTGAAAGCTTATCTAAAGAGCTGCTTTGAGACATGACACTTAGAGTCGAGGCCAAAGTACAGAAACTATAAGCTGCTTCAAGGTGACTACATATAAAGAGATCTCCATGATACCATTTGGATGAAAATCCTAAGACCTAAGACTCCCAATATGTGAGGACTAGTAAGCACTGAAGCCCTTGTATGAGCATATAATTTAGAGTTAACCCCACTGTTACTTGATCACTTCACTCACAGGACCTGACAAGTTGTTCTTCAATCCGTCTTAATTGAAAGAACCTCTGAGCATAATTAGTTTCCTTGCTTGGGGACAAGAAAGCTTTAAGTTTGGTGTTGTGATGACAAGTCATCTTAGCCTAGTTTCACTAGCCTTTTTCTTTTGTTTTCAATTGAATTATGCACTTTCTTGAGCCATAAGCAAGCCAATTGGGTAGATTTTCATGCTTCCTTTGATTTAATCAACCATAGATGAATTAATGCAATTTCATGAGGTTTTATGCTATAATTGTCACATATTATGAAAGAATGAATATCTCATGATTTTGAGCATAGCTTTGATATGTTTGGTTTATTAATGATAGGTGAAGAAAGCTTGGAGAAAGGTTGAAGCAAGAAGGAATGGCTAGGAGGAAGAGAAGACAAAAAGTTTGAGCAAAAGTTTGCCTCAAACTTTTGTGCAAACTTTTGGGCAAAAAGCTTGAGCAAAAGTTTGCCTCAAACTTTTTGGCAAACTTTTGGCATCAAATCAACACCTTGGAGAGCAAAAGTTTGCGCCAACGTTTGCCTCAAACTTTTTGGCAAATGTTGGCGCCATGAACAACACACCCTGGAGAGCAAAAGCTTGTGCCAACGTTTGCCTCAAACTTTTTGGCAAACGTTGGCGCCATGAGTGTGCAAGGGGGAGCCAACATTTGAGCAAAAGTTTGACCCCAAACTTTGGCTCAAACGTTGGTAGCAGCAAGGATGGGGTGGCTGATATGAAAAGTTTGAGTAAAAGTTTGCCTCAAACTTTTACTCAAACTTTTACTCAAGCTTACATGATTCCAAACCCGGTTCACTTCGGTTCTTCTCCAAACTCCAAGAGCAATCAACCAAGGCCTCTATCAACCCAATTCCATCAAGAGCAAAGGCCCAATTGAAGGCTTGAAGACCATTTGAAGAAAGTGTATAAATAGCATAGGATTTAAGTTTTTGTGGAAGCTTTTCCTTTTAGTTTTCATAGAGAGTTTTCGGAGAGCTTTTGGTGTTGAGTGAATTTTAATTTCTAAGTCTCGGGGAAGGAAAATTGAATTCCCTTCCTCTTAGTTTTCTTGCTTTCAGTTTCAATTACAATTGTCTTGGATCTTAGGTTGGAGAATTGAAGGAAATCTGTTTCAATCTCACCCTGAGACCTCTCTGTTTCTTTACTGCACAATTGAATTTCCATTTTGGTTAATTGCTTCTGTCTTCTACTTTCTCTGCAATTTACATTTCCTTTGCAATTGTTCTTGTTGGATCTAGGAAGGCATTGAGATCTAGACTTGGTTATCTAGTCTCTTGGGTCCTGAGATCTGAATTATCATTTTACATTCTCTGTTTACTGCTTTCAAGCTCATTTACATTTCTGTTTCAAGATCCGATTCAATCCAATTCATCTTCCACTCTTATGTTTGTTGAATTTACTTTGCCTTGTTTAATTTCTGCAAATCCAATTCCCAATTCCCTTTACAATTCAAGCCATTTACATTTCTTGCACTTTAAGATTCTGTAATTTACATTTCTTGCGTTCTAAGTTTCTGCCATTTAATTTCTTGTTCTTTAAGATTCAGCACTTTAAATTTCAGTTCTCTTTAATTTCATGCAATTTACCCATTCCCTTTACTTTCTATGCAATTTAAATTCTGCAAATCACAAATCTCTCAACCAAATCTTGATTCGCTTGACTAAATCAACCACTAAACTAAAATTGCTCAATCCTTCAATCCCTGTGGGATCGACCTCACTCCCGTGAGTTATTATTACTTAGGAACTTTTGAGTTACTAATGTCCAAGTAATTGATGATTGGGAGCCATTAACTCTAGATCTCAGTAATTGATTTGGTGTAGAACTAGGACTTATGGACTTGGATTGACATAGATCATTTGACTTTCCTTTACTATTAGTTAGAGGATGACTTAGTGGGGTTGATCCTGCCAATTTTCATGTTGTGGTTAGTGATTAGGATATAGATCCTTGACCACCAACCTTGCCAAGACCTTTTGTTATTTGAATTTCATTTCCATTTACTTTTCATGTTTCTTATCCAAAACTCCAAAACATACAACTCATAACCAATAACAAGAACACTTGTTTGCAATTCCTAGGGAGAACGACCCGAGGTTCAATACTTCGGTTTATAGATTTTAGGTGTTTGTACTAGTGACAAACAAATTTTTGTATGAAAGGACTATTGTTGGTTTAGAAACTATACTTGCAACGAGGATTTATTTGTGAATTCTAGACCACACAAAATCCAATCATCACTCGCCAAAACGCCTGCCTTCCCTTTCTTTTCCCAATCTTCCCTTCCCCCCTATAACCCCCTTTCACCTCAAACCACCACACGGCCACCCTGCCACCACCGAACCGCTGCCGTGACCGCCTCCCAGCGCCGCGGCATCACCACCACCGCTATTGCTCTGATTCCATATTCCATACCTCTGCCCACCAGGTTCCGCCAAACAACGATTCCTCTTTCAGTTAGTTAGTCGCATTTTTTTTCAAATTATGTTCGATTTAAGATAGTTAGAGATGCATGATCGTAGTGGATTTTACGTGGTTAGGTAGCTAGGATGTGGTTAGTGGATTTAGGCCTGATAATTGCGCCATTCTTGTTAATTATTTTTTTCTGTTTCACAATTTTGAATTTGTTGTGATTATAATGCTGTTCATATGCTGTTCTTTACCATTCTTTATTGCAGATTGAGTTTGTTTATTCTGAATTAATGTGAATTACTATTTGTTACTCTTTTCTGCACTACTTTATTACCATATGAACTGTTTCTGCTACTGTTTATTACCCGGAAATGTCCAATTTTTAGATGAAATACTGCCCAATTTTTTCAGCATATTATTTCACACAACTCCCATTCATGAATTAGTTTTGGTATATTCAGGTTTTGCACTAATTGGTTTCAACCAATGCAGTTCATGAATGCACGGGCCAGCTTTCATATTCTTTCTGATTCCCTTCATTCATTAAACAACATTATTGATGATTTTACTTTCATTTTGCAATTCTTTTATATATGAACTATCATCAATAATCTGCAATATTTACTTGAATGTGAGTTACTTGTTATTCAAGTTTGCGCAATTTTTAGTTAATGGGGAACCACACCATGCCACTTACTTTAACTTCATTTTTCACTCTTAACTACCTTAACTTTCTAACTTTTATATTAGCTTTCAACTAACCACTTTATAACCACTTCAAGGCATGTTTACTGTTGTTCCTAATTAACTAAGAATTTCGCATTTCATAAGATTTTGGATTGTGATTTTTATTCTCCAACTTTTCACTTGAATACAGTCCAATATTTTATATTAAACTCACTCCATGCTTATATTGCTCTTTTATTCATCTTTTGCCTATATGCTTTTATTGCTAAATTCCTATTTGCTTACCTATTTTCCTGCTTTAATTCTTAAACTGTATCCTGGTACTTCTGATTTTCAGGATGTCTGACCCCAAAAGTAAAGGAAAGGGCAAAGCAACCATAGGCAAAAGGAAAAGAGGAGAATCCTCTACCTCTATTTTGGATATCTACCATGACGATTCCTGGTGAGAAAAGAACTTTATCCCGCAGGAAAATGCTGATCAATTTGTACCTGCCACTGACCCAGAAAAGTTTACCAACAGATACTGTGAGCTGAAGTATCCGGTCTTTCAAACTTCCAGGAATTTATACCTGGAAAAGACCCTGAAAATTCCAAAAGAACTCAAACAATACACTTCCGAACAAATTAAATAGAGAGGCTGGTTCTTCTTGGAAAGGAACTTGACTGAGGTCAATTCATCCTGGGTCAGAGAATTCTACTGTAACTATTTCAAAACAACCCTGGATGCAGTACAGCTTAGAGGCAAACAAATTCTGGTTACTGAGGAAGCAATAGAAGAAGTCCTCTAGCTCCCACCTAAATCAGATCAGCCAGATGGTTACCAAAAGGCTGAAGAGGATATGAGATTCATGAGGTTTGACTGGGACACAGTAAAGCAAACCATAGCTCTTGATCCTACCGTTTCTTGGATCATGGGTAAGACAACAACAGACCCAAAGGGCATAAAGCTTATCTACCTGAACGATGAGGCTTGGCTTTGGCAACAGATTCTGAGTAACTACATGATACCGAGCACTCATGAGACAGAGGTGCCAGCTGCCATGATCACCGTCATCTAGTGTGTGATGGAGGGCAAGGACCTTTATCTTCCCCACTTTATCCGGTATTACATGGCCAGGGTCCATGTCAGAGGCACTCTGCCCTTTCCCTACTTGATTACTCAGCTGGGCCGCCGAGCTGAGGTGCCCTGGGAGATTGTTGATGAAAAGCCAACTGCCGCAGACTGCAAAAAAATTATCCCTCACAGTAGGAAGTTCTAGGCTTTGGGCTACCGACCTTCATTTCTCACTGCCTCCGCTGAGGCAGCCACATCTTCTGCTGCCCCTTCAGCATCTGCTCCCCCTTTAGCTACCACTTTACCTTCACTTGCTCCCGAGCCCATTTATCACCTCGTGCACCGACTCTTCGCACGCCTGGATCGTATGGAGCGTCGCAACAAGTGACACTATGAGCACTTAAATTTGATGATCCGATCCGACAGTGACATCCCCTCCGAGCCTGACACACCATCAGAGCCATCTGATGCGGAGGCGGACGATCATGAGGAGGAGGCACGTACAGAGGCTAAGCAGGCAGGACCTGAGTAGGCTGCACCACGTCATGAGGAGTCCCATCAGATACAGCCAGCAGATCCAGAGGTCCCTCTACAGACAGAGCCTCCGCTTCAGCAGGCAGATCCTCCGACACTCATAGAGACTGCAGACCCTCAGGCCACCACAGAGACACCAGCAGCACATCTTTCCGGAGATGCCACTTCTTCACACACAGTTTGATAGAGCATCAAGGACGATGATATTATTTAAGTGTGGGGAGGTCACCATCTCCGGCGAACTTTATTTTTGGTGAACCACTTTCGAACTCCTTTTATCCTATTTTGCTTATTTTTTGTATTTTATTTTATTTGTCTTTCAGTACTTGTGCATTTTCCTTTACTGTATTTCTGTCTACTTTATTATATTTCACACTTTGGTTTATATATACCTTAGACATTTAGTTTAGTTTGCACCTTTAGCTTATTAAGTTATGATATAGAAAATATAGATTAATTAGTTTAGTTTACCCTCTTAGCATACGATAACTTGGTTTAATTGAAAATAAAAAGAGTTAACTAGAAAATTTAGTTTAACAGAATCACAACAATCCACACACTATATATATATATATATATATATATATATATATATATATATATATATATATATATATATACAGCAATAAATGTTGGTAAATTGACAACATTTTTTCAAGGAAAATACTAAATTTTATAAAAGCCATTCTAAGATTCACATTGAGTTGAATGGAAACTCCTGATTTCTACTTGCATGACATATATAACTGATATATGATTTTTGAGCCAAAGAACACACAACCCGTGAATTTTTTAGCTTAATTGTATGGTTAAATTTAACCATAAATTTCATTCCTGTGCGTTTCGCACTTTTTTTCTATGTTTGCAATCTTTACTTTGTTTCAATCTATATGTCCAAATATAGAATGTAGATACATACCCGCATATGATTGAGGCCATTGTTTGTTTTGCTCACTTATCCCAAATAAGCCTACCTCCTACATCACCCTTGTTAGCCCCCTTGAGCCTTTTAATTCCCTCTTGTTCTATAACCACATCACTAGCCTTAAGCAGAAAAATAAATTAAAAATCCCAAGTTAAATCCTTGGTTAGCTTAAGATAGAGATTGTGTATCCACTAAGTGTGGGAAAATTATGGGAACATGGGTTGATAGAAAAGGATTAAATTAGTAAAATAATCAGAAATTTGGGAGCATGTTCATGTGAAACCAAAATAATTAAAATACCCCATGCATTGAAAATATTGTGTTTATTATTTAAAAAAAAATCCTTTTTAATTAAATAAATAAATAAGGGGACAAAATTATCCCAATAATGAGTTTAGTAAAGAAATCAATGCACATGAAGGTAAAATCAAAATAAAGTTGGTACATGAGTATGTAATAAGAAAGTGGGAAAATTGGGAAGACCAGGATAATTTTAAATGTATATGTTCGGTGAGATCTTAGACTAATCAGGGATTCAATTTATAGCTCACTTAGCCTTATATATATCCTCACCTTTACCTTGGCCCCATTACAACCTTCAAAAAGACCTCACGATGTTTGTATGTGTACATTATATATTTGTTGATTGGTTAGATGAAGAACAAAGTTTTAGAAAGCATGACTAGAAAAGAATAGAGTGATTAACCCCAAACACTGATTGATTAGAGAGTAAACACAAATCCAGTGAGGGTTCAATAGCTCATCTCTATATATCCAAATTTAATTATTTAATTGTCTTGCAAGTTTGTGAATTTCGTTAACTCAACTCAATTGTGAAAGTGCTTTAACATGACTTAGGCTTGGCTATGCATATATGATTCCTTGAAAATATTAATAAAATTAACCACATGTAAACTCTATATATATAGGTGGATAATAATTAATTGCATGATTCATTTAGGTAGCTTGCATTTAGAATAGATTGCATTGCATAAGACTCCACCATTCTACCTTCATTCTTCTCTCTTAGATTTAGCATGAGGACATGCTATTATTTAAGTGTGGGGAGGTTGATAAGCCCCTATTTTATGATGTATTTTGTGCTCAATTGAGTGTTTTTATCAATTCTTCACCCACTTATTCATGTAAATTGCTTAGCTTTACAATTCCTTCCTTATTTTATGACATATGTGAAAAACATGTTTCATATGCTTTAAAAGTATTAAATTTAAGTATCCTTTATTACCATTCGATGCCGTGATTTGTGTGTTAAGTATTTTCAAGTTTCATAGGGCAGGAATGGCTTAAAGGACAGAAAGAAAACATGCAAAAATGAAAAGAAAGCACAAAAATGGAGTTTTGAAGAAAAGGCAGTGATGCGTACGCGTGGACGACGCGGACGTATGCCTTGAACAGAACGCAATTGACGCGGTACGCGTGACTGACGCGTACACGTGACAAAGAAAACTCCAAACCACGCAAACGCGTGACCCACGCGCACGCGTGATGGATGCCACGTGCAGAAAATTGCAGAAGTCGCTCCTAGCAATTTCTGGGCCCTTTTTCGGCCCAAATCCAAGCCAGAAACACAGAATATAAGCCAGAGAATGGGGGAATCAACAACAATTTTTGATACAACAGTCATAATACATAATTTTAAGTTTAGATGTAGCTTTTAGAGAGAGAAGCTCTCTCCTCTCTCTTAGGAATTAGGATTAGAATTTAGGATTTCTATTATGATTAGGCTCCTTCTTTTCAATCACAGGTTCAATGTTCCTTTAGTTTATTTTCTATTTTTATTTATGCTATTACTTTAATTGTTATTTATCTTTTCAATTTGGTTTATGAACTCCATGTTAGGATTGATTTTCTTAATTAATACATATTGAGGTATTTCAGATTTAAGATTTGTTTCTTTTGTTTATGTTACTGCTGCTTCTAATCTGAAGGCATTTTTATTCGAGTAGATTTATTTTCCCCTTTTGGCTTTGGTTAAGTAATTGGTAACACTTGAGTTATCAGACTCATCATTAGATTGAGATTTGTGAATTGCTGATTGAATTGGATCGCTCTAAAGCTAGTCTTTCCACAGGAGTTGACTAGGATTTGAGGATCAATTTAATTAGTCCACTTGACTTTTCTTTATTTAGTAAGGGTTAACTAAGTGGGAGCAACAAACGATTCTCATCACACCTGATAAGGATAACTAGGATAGGATTTTGGTGCACGAAATTGGAAATCACAATTCTTCACAAATTCGCACAACTAACCAGCAAGTGCACTGGGTCGTCCAAGTAATACCTTACGTGAGTAAGGGTCGATCCCACGGAGATTGTTGGTTTGAAGCAAGCTATGGTTATCTTGCAACTCTTAGTCAGGATATTAATTTGTGGTTATCAATTGACTTGCAAATGAACAAGAGAGCATGAATTAAAGGTTACTTGTTATGCAATAAATGAGAATATGTTGGAGTTTTGGAGATGCTTTGTCTTTTGAATCTCTGCTCTCTCCCTATCTTCTTCTTCACGCACGCACGTCCCTCCTATGGCAAGCTGTGTGTTGGTGGATCACCGTTGTCAATGGCTACCATCCTTCCTCTCAGTGAAAATGGTCCAGGTGCGCTGTCACCGCACGGTTAATCATCTGTAGGTTCTCGATCATACCGGAATAGGATTTGCTATCCTTTTGCGTCTGTCACTACGCCCAGCACTCGCGAGTTTGAAGCTCGTCACAGTCATCCAATCCCAGAATCCTACTCGGAATACCACAGACAAGGTTTAGACTTTTCGGATTCTCAAGGATGCTACCAATGGATTCTAGCTTATACGACGGAGATTCCGATTAAGGAATCTAAGAGATACTCGGAATACTCATTCTAGCTTATACGACGGAGATTCCGATTAATGTAGAACGGAAGTGGTTGTCAGGCACACGTTCATAGGTTGAGAATGGTGATGAGTGTCACGGATCATCACATTCATCATAATGAGGCGCAAATGAATATCTTAGATAGGAACAAGCGTGATTGAATAGAAAACAGAAATACTTGCATTAATTCATCGAGACACAGCAGAGCTCCTCACCCCCAACAATGGAGTTTAGAGACTCGTGCCGTCAAAAAGTACAAAGTTCAGATCTAAAATGTCATGAGATACAAAATAAATCTCTAAAGGTTGTTTAAATACTAAACTAGTAACCTAGGTTTGAAAAAAATGAGTAAACTATGATAGATAGTGCAGAAATCCACTTCTGGAGCCCACTTGGTGTGTGCTGGGGCTGAGACTAAAGCTTCTCACGTGCCTGGGCTGTTTTGGGTGTTCAACGCCAGGTTGTAACCTGTTTTTGGCGTTGAACTCCAACTTGTAATGTGTTTCTGGCACTGGACGCCAAACTGCAACATGGAACTGGCGTTTAACGCCAGTTTACGTTGTCTATCCTTGAGAAAAGTATAGAATATTATATATTGCTGGAAAGCCCTGGGTGTCTACTTTCCAACGCAATTGGAAGCGCATCAATTGGACTCTTGTAGCTCCAGAAATTCCATTCCGAGAGCAGAGAGGTCAGGATCCAATAGTATCAGTAGTCCTTTTTTAGCCTGAATCAGATTTTTGCTCAGCTCCCTCAATTTCAGCCAGAAAATATCTGAAATTATAGAAAAACACACAAACTCATAGTAAAGTCCAGAAATATGAATTTTGCCTAGAAACTAATGAAAATAAACTAAAAACTAACTAAAACATACTAAAAACTATATGAAATTAACCCCAAAAAGCGTATAAAATATCCGCTCATCAGATTTCCAGTTCTCATACCTTGCCAAAAGTTTTCTTAATTATTAATTTATTTTTCTTGTCATTTAATTTACTTGTTCCTTATTTCAAAAATCCAAAATTATACCTTTTCCATAACCAATAATAAATCATACTTACTTGCAATTCCTTGAGAAGACGACCCGAGGTTTAAATACTTCGGTTATAAATTTTATTGAGTTTTGTTACTTGTGACAACCAAACTTTTGTATGAAAGGATTCTCTATTGGTTTAGAAACTATACTTACAACGCGATTATATTTTTATAAAAATTTCTTTACCGGCAGGAATCCAGTTTGTTCAGTTACCCGAGTAGGGGTTGAAGGTTTATGAAGAGGGATGGCTAGTTTGATGCACTCTCGGTGGAAAAGTGGTTTGAAGGAAAAGTAGTGTTATGGAAGTATGTGAACAAAGATGCTTTGTTGCACAAAGAACACGGTTGTTGGGTCTTGGTTTTAGAGAATACAAGAGCTGAATTTTTATCGTAAAAGAAGTGTGAAAACTTTAGTCCTGAGGCTTGGTCAAAGTGAAGCTATTTATAGCAAACTTTAGTGAGGATTGGATGGTCAGGATGTTCCTTGAAAGGTTTAGAATGAATGGTTTGCATGTAAAGATGAATGAGGACAAAAGTCGCCTCTTCATTAGGCATGTGGGGTCAGTCTTCTAAGGGCTTCTTCCAAGGGTGTGCAGATTTTTATACTGACAAAGCAACCTTCCAAGCCATGTGATCTACTTTTGTCTTCATGCTAGCTTTATCATTCATTCTCTTGTCGCTTTCATCAAGCTATTCTTCTGCATACCTATCCATCATGTCAAAACAAAAAAAAGAATTAGAATAGGTGGCAGTTAATACATGGCAAGCAATGCTTAAATTTAAAACTAAAACTTTGACTAGTATTCTTCATGATTGTTCATCTAGCCGTGACTCCTTTTGTGCTCTTATATAGTCTTGAAGGACACCAAACTTAGTGTTTGGCTATATGGTTCAAAGTGTTACTTCCTCCAAGTAATGTCATTGAGACTCAAAGGGATTAGTGTCACCGTGGGTTAAAAATCATGACAAATACTTTATTTTTCTATTTCTAAACATGAACTAAAATTTTTAAACATGGTTGCACTTTTAGGAATTTCAAGACTCAAAGGAAATTTGACTCTCATAACTTGTTCTTACAATAATCACAACACCAAACTTAATGTTTGGCTATATACCCCAAGAAAACTCTTTGACACATGTCAAAATGGCAATATGATCATCATTTTTGTAAGGTATTTTAGTGTGCCTGTAGGCACACCAAACTTAGAATTGGATCATATGCTTCACAATGTCATGGTTAGTTGTCAAATTTTTCTATGAGAGCTTGAATTCATGTTAGAGCAATAATTATTATTCATACTGAAGCATTAAAAACAAGAAAACTAAATCATGGGCTGCCTCCCATGGAGCGCTTCTTTAGTGTCATTAGCTTGACGGTGAGTTTACTGTTAAGGCGGATTGTAATGCCTCAAATCTTCTCCCCTCACTGTGAATATGTAACCATTTGATCTTTAAGAATTTCTACATGTTCAAATGAGAGAATCCTGTTGATTGTGTAGACTTGAGGTAATTGAGATGGTATCATGGGGAGGTGAGGAGGTATGAGTGAATGGTGGGCTGATATAACATTATCACCCAGTGAGAGATCCTCAGTGGGAATTTTCTTATTCTTCCATCTCCTTGGTACTTTCTTCCCCATTTTCCTTTCTTCTTGAAGTAGTGCTTCAAAAGTTCCTGTGTTGGAGTGATCTTTGTTGATTAATTCCCTTGGTTCCTGTTGTTTCAGTTCTTCCTCTTCTTATTTATCCACCCATGAAAGCTCTAGAGGCTTGGCTAGTGGTTCATTGCTGTTCTCCTTCAAAGAGCTCTCAATGTATTTTTTTCTTTAATCCCTTGCTCTCTTGCTCAGACTCATGTGTAGGCTTAAAGACATGGAAAGTGAGTTCCTCATCATGTATTCTCAGTATCAACTCTCCTTGTTCTACATCAATGAGTGCTCTACTCGTAGCCAAGAATGGTCTTCCTAAGATGATTAGGTGAAGATGGCTCTCTTCCATTTCAAGAACTACAAAGTCATTAGGGAGAAAGTAATTTCCTACTTTGACCAATACATTCTCGATTACTCCTTCAGCTTGCTTCTGAGTCTTGTCAGCTAATTGGATGATCACATCTGTGGACTTAAGCTCATTGATTTCCAATCTTTTCATGAAAGACAAAGGCATCAAATTTATGCTGGCTCCTAGATCACAGAATCCTCTATCAATCATGATATCTCCTATAGCACAGGGGACGTGAAAGCTTCCTGGATCCCCTTTCTTTATGTGTAATGCCTTCTGAATGAGAGCACTGCATTCCTTATTCATCACCACTGTTTGGCCACCTTTCAGGTTGCTCTTCCTATCTAGTAACTCCTTCATCCACTTGATACAAGTAGACATCTGTTTGAGGATTTTGAGGAAGGGAATGTTAACATGAAAATTCTTAAATTCGTCCAAGAATTTAGTGTATGTTCTCCTCTTTTCACTGTCCTTGAGTCTTTGTGGGAATGGTGCTTGTGGCACATATGGTTGCAGGGTTCTTTTCTCTCCTAATTCTCTCCGTTGGGCAGGATCAGTCCTTTGCTCAATCTCTTCTTTCCTCTCTTTAGAATCTCTTTGATTATGTGCTGTAGGATTGCTAATTTCTTCCGTCTAAACCTCCTTACTTGCAAGGTTTATTGCTTTACATTCTTCCCATCTCACAGTTTGTGTTCCTCCTCTTGGATTCTTCTCAGTGTCACTAGGGAAGCTATCAGTGGATTTGGGGATTTGTTGAGATAGGTATCCCACTTGTGACTCAAGCTGCTTGATAATTTCTCCTCGACTTTTCATACTTGTCCTCACTTCCTCCTTGAATGATTTGTTATCTTCAGACTCCCTGCAAAGGTTTTCAAGCATAGCTTTGATCTTGGAGAATATGTTGTCATCAGATGGTGTATTGGGAGTGGGGTGTTGAGATTGATTGGCTTGGGCTTGGTATAGTGGTTGAGAAGAAGTGTTTTGTGTGGTTTGATATGGTCTTTGGTTGAAGAATTGATGAGTAGAGTTGTTGTAATGTTTTGGATTGTGGGATTTGTGGTTTTGGTTTTGATTTTGTTGGTTTCCCCACCTAAAGTTTGGGTGGTTCTTCTAACCAGGGTTGTAAGTCTTGGAGTAAGGATCATGCTCTTGTCTTACAGAATTTCCAATGTAGTTTACTTCTTCCTCTATGTTTGGCTCTTCTGGTGCTGATGGTTGGGTGTGCATTGCTGTTACTTGGCTTGCCTCCATCTTCTTTGTGAGATCCGCTAATTGCTTGGCAATTATCTTGTTCTGAGCCAAAATTGCATCCATGTTGTTCAGCTCTATGACTCCCCTATTGTTGCTTCTGTCCGAGGCATAAAAATACTCATTATCAGCCAATGTCTCTATAACATCAATGGCTTCTTCAATGGTATTCTTTTTGTTAAGGGAACCTCCAGATGAGTGGTCTACAACTTTCTTTGATTCACGATTCAGCCCTTCATAAAAGATATGAATCTGCACCCACTCATTAAACATATCAGGGGGACATTTCCTTGTCAAATCTTTGAATCTCTCCTAGGCTTCATAAGTAGCCTCAGCATCCTGCTGTCTGAATGTTTGAACCTCTGTTCTCAGCCTATTGACTCTTTGTGGAGGATAGAACCTTGCCAAGAATTTGTTAACTACATCTTCCCAAGTTGTGAGGCTCTCCTTCGGAAATGATTCTAGCCACTTGGATGCTTTATCCCTTAGAGAGAAGGGGAATAAAAGTAGCCTGTAGGCGTCAGGATGAACTCCATTTGATTTCACTGTGTCACAGATTCTTAGGAATGAAGTGAGATGCTGATTAGGATCTTCTTGGGCGCTTCCTCTAAAAGAACAATTGTTTTGAACCAGTGTGATGAGCTGTGGCTTCAATTCGAAATTATTGGCTTGGATGGTTAGTTTTTGAATGCTGCTACCACAGTTTTCTGGGTTTAAATTGATGTAGGAGCTTAGAATTCTCCTCTCTTGTCTAGTAGGGTTGGTTGCACCCCTTCTGGCATGATTGTTCACTTCTCCTTCATGATGGTTTTCCATATCATCCTCCATGGTTATATCCAAATCTTCCTCCTCTTCTTCTGCACCAACAGCCCTTTTTCCTCTTGCTTCCCTCCTTAATCTCAAGAAGGTTCTCTCCGGTTCACTGTCAAAAGAGGTTGAGACCTCTCTTCTACCTGTCATACAATGAACAAGTACAAGAAACAGCAAGTGCAGAGTCTACTAAAATAGAGTATAGAGAAAAATTAAAGATATAAAGATATAAAGAAAAATTAAAGAGGAACAACTAAAAAATTACAAAGAACGAAAATTAACAAACTGAAATTAAAATTTAATTGATCAAAAGAAAAGAAAAGTGCTCAATCTAGTTTTTCTCCAATTTAGTAATTGTTAATACAAAACTAATCCCCGGTAACGGTGCCATAAACTTGATTCACTCGAAAACTGTCTCTCAATAATTTCCTACCGGTAAGTGCATCGGATTGTCATCAAGTAAAAATCCACTGTAGAGTGAGGTCGAATCCCACAGGGATTGGTTGGTTGATCAACGTTAATTGAGGAATTGTTCTAGTTGAGCTAAATCAGAATTGAAATTGGGAATGCAGAAAGCAAAATTGACGGGAAACTTAAATTGCAAGAACTTAAATGACAGAAATTAAATTGCGGGAAATTAACTGGCGAGAAGCTTAAATTGCAAGAAATTAAATGGGAATGGGAATTAAGCATGAAATTAAAGAAGCAAAATATAAAAGAATGGGTAGATCAGAGATGGGGAAGCTCATTGGGGTCAGGAGATGTGATAATTCTCCAGATCAAATTAATTTTGATCTCTTCCTCAATCAATGCATTCATTGATCTCCTTGGAAATCTTAAGTGATTAGATCCCAATTTCTTGGCAATCTAATCTCTCTAAGCATGAAAAATTGCCCAATTCCTTGATTTAAATGCTCATGGGAAGAGATGAAGTTTGGTCACTGATTATACCACACAAATTCATAGAGAAAAGTATTGGTAGGATTGCATGTCACTATATCAATCCAAACCCCAATCTAATTCAATGTGAGAAAGTATTTTCTAGCATGATCTCCTCATTCCTCTTCCAAGGTTCCGAGGAGATCCAATTATGAATAGCTTCTTTCCCAAGATAATTATCCAATTGGATGAAGAACAAAAGCTTTCTAGTAAAATCAAGAGAAAAGAAAGAAGAAGAAGATTGAAAACTAATATTGATCCATTGAATTACACAGAGCTCCCTAACCCAATGAAGTGGGTTTAGTTGTTCATAGCTCTCAAAATGGAAAATGGAATTGAAAGATACATTGCAGAATTAAAAGAATTACAGAAAAATAGAATTAGCAGAGTCTCAGTATCTCTGCCCAGCTCCCCCCAAAACAAAAAATCCTCTCCAACTTAAAATTCTAAGCTATTTATACACTTTCTTTTCTTGATCTTCAATCTCTGAATTGGGCTTTTGGCCTTGATTGGACTGGGTTAAAGTTGCTCCAATTGATTTCCCTTGTTGTTGAGAAGAGATCTGGTTGAATGGCAAATTTCTGCTGCTCACGTTGGAGTCAAAGTTTGATGGCCAACGTTCACTCAAACGTGCCTCTGAAAAATCAGTTCTACTTGCTATCATTGGCGTTTGAATCAATGTTGGAGTGCCAACGTTCGTCTACCCACGCGTACGCGTGCATTGCGTGTTTGCTCCCTTGGGGTTAAAATGCGCATCCACGCGTGCGCGTGGATGCAAAATCCCAATTTTCAGTTTTAAAGGCATATAGGAGAACGTTGGCCTCAGCGTTGGACTGGCAACGTTCCCTCCAATGTTAGAGTTGTGCACGTTGGCCCCCAATGTTTGAGGTAGCATTTGGGGTCCAACGTTACCGATCCACGTGTGCGCGTCAGCTACAGGTGCGCGTAGATTGTTAGAATTTCCAATCCACGCGTGCGCGTACGGCACAAGTGCGCGTCGCTACAGATTTTCAAATTCTCCCAGAAGCTCATTTATTCACAACAGTGGGGGTAGCCAACGTTCCCTCCAACGTGGGCACCAGCAGATTATGCAGACTCTTGCTCTGCTTTCTTCCCAACGTTTGAGGCAACGTTGGAGGTCCAACTTGGCCACCAACGTTGCTTCTTGAGCATCCTTTCCATGCTCCTTCTTCAACTTCCTCCCATGCTTTCCTTCACTTGTCATCCACCAATTTATGCATCAAAGCCTTGCTAAAGTCATAAGAATTTGCATCATTCTTAGCACACAAGTAATTATAGCACAATTCTCATGAAATTGCATCAAATTAACCATGGTTGGATGAATCTAGGCATACATGAATTTCTAATCCAATTGCTTACTTATAACTCAAGAAAGTTCATAAAACCTATTAAAAACAAAGAAAAAGGCTAGTGAAACTAGTCTAAGATGCCCTGGCATCATACCAGCACGTACACTGGGTCATCCAAGTAATACCTGAGCGAGTCAGGGTCGATCCCACGAGGATTGTGGTTTGAAGCAATCTATGGTTATCTTGCAGGTCTTAGTCAGGCGAATCAAGACGTTGTTGGATTTGTTTAAATGCAGTTTGATTGTGAACAATGATAATCTTAAAACTTAGATGGATGAGGCTTGGAGTTGCTTTGTTCTTTTGGATTAACTCTGGTCTTTCTGTCATTTTCAATTTTGAATGATTTCTTCTATGGCAGGCTATATGTGATCAACGCCTTTCTTAAGAGGTCGTCAATGCTCCTCCAGATTTGAACACTAGGGTTAGTGCGCATCCAGTCTGATTGAGGGTGAAGCTCTGGCAGTCCATTCTCCTTAATGATCCTACTCAAAATGCCACAAACAAGGTCGGATCTTCCGGATCAAGGAATGCTGCACATTTGGGTTCTAGCCTCTACCACAGAGACCCTAATCTCCCTGTAAATCAGCTGAACTGCTGTCTCGAGAAGTCCCCAACAAAGTCATGAATTAGCCCTCTAAGAGATGTATAATCAAGCTGGCGGTTCATGCTTTCCAGTCATGTATTCACCCGAACCCAAGTAGACACGGTTGGTTGTCAGGCACGCTGTCCTAGTATGATGAACGGAGCTGGTTGTCACTGGCCATCCCATTCACCATGTTGAAGAACAAATATATATCTTAGAATTAAATCAAACACGGATTGAAGAGAAACAGTAATACTTTTATTAATTCATAGAACACAGCAGGGCTCCTCCCCTCAACCTAGGAGGTTTAGAAACTCATACTGATAGGAAAATACAAGCATAAACAAAAATATGGTGTAAAATTCTCAGATGATGTTCAAATGATATAAATCTAATCCCTTAAATACTAAACTAATGACTAGTAAGGGTAAAACAGTCTTTTCAGTGCTAAAATCTACTTCTGGGGCCCACTTAGTGAGTGTTTGGGCTGAGATTTGATGAGATCCATGTCCTAGGAGGCCCCTAGGGCATTGAACGCTGGATAGGGGGTCCTCTCTGGGCATTTGGACGCTGGTCTCTTCTCCTTGGGCATTGGACGCCTAAAAGGGGGCAGGAGGCTGGCGTTGGACGCCAGTTTTGGGCCTTCTAATCTGAAGCAAAGTATGGACTATTAAACATTGCTGGAAAGCTCTGGAAGTCACCTTTCCATAGTCATTAAGAACGCTTTATTTGGACTTCTATAGCTCTAGAAAAGCTCTTCCGAGTGCATGGAAGTCAGATCCAGACAACATCTGCAGTGCTTTCTCTATCTCTGAATCAGACTTTTGCTCCAGCTCCTCAATTTTAGCCAGAAATTACCTAAAATTGCATAAAAACACACAAACTCAAAGTAGAATCCAAAAATGTGAATTTAACACTAAAACCTATGAAAACTTAATAAATACTAAATAAAACATGCTAAAAACTATATGAAAATGAAGAGTAAGTTACAATAAATCTCACAGTTTCCAATGAAGCTCAGTTTCAATTAGATGAGCGGGACTTAGTAGCTTTTTGCTTCTGAATAGTTTTGGCATCTCACTATCCATTGATACTCAGAAGTGTTGGCCTCTTTAGGAACTTAGAATCCAGATGATATTATTGACTCTCCTAGTTCAGTTCTTTTTTATTCTTGAACACAGCTTTTAGAGTCTTGGCCGTGACCCTAATCACTTTGTTTTCCAGTATTACCACTGGATATATCAATGCCACAGACACTTTAACTGGGTGAACCTTTTTGGATTGTAACTTAGCTTTGCTATAGTCCCTAGATAAAGGTGTCCAGAGTTCTTAAGCACACTCTTTTTGCTTTGGATCACGACTTTAACCGCTCAGTCTCAAGCTTTTCACTTGACACCTTCACGCCACAAGCACATGGTTAGGGACAACTTGGTTGAGCCGCTTAGGCCAGGATTTTATTCCTTGTAGGCCCTCCTAACCATTGATGCTCAAAACCTTGGATCCTTTTACCCTTGCCTTTGGGTTTAAAGAGCTTTTGGCTTTTTCTGCTTGCTTTTTCTTTTTTTCATTTTGCTGCTTTTTCTTGATTCAAGAATCAATTTTTGGATTTTTTAGATTACCAATATTACCTTTCCTTTTTCATCATTCTTTCAAGAGCCAACATTCTAAAATTCCAACTTCAAATATGCACTGTTTATTCATACATTAAGAAAACAAAAGCAATGCCACCATATCAAAATAATTGAACTACTCTTATTATGAACTTGAAATCCATGTATCTCTCAATTCTTTTCAAATAAAATTTTCTTTTTAAGCAAGGTGAGAGATATATGGAATATTTTACAACTTTAAAAATCAATGCAAATGATCATGCAATAAGAATAAGAGAATAGATAAAACATAACATAAAACAGAAAAATACAACAGAAAAAGAGATAAAGAGAAAGAATCCACCTTTAATGGTGGCGGCTAGTGCTCCTCCTTGAGGATCCAATGTGGTGCTTGATCTCTTCAATGTCACTCCTTTGCCTTTGTTGTTCTTCCCTCATAGCCCTTTGTTTTTCCCTTATGGCTCTTTGATATTCTCTTATTTCATTGAGGATGGTGGAATACTCTTGATGTTCCACCCTCAATTGCTCCATGTTAGTGCTTAGTTCTCCAAGAGAAGTCTGCCATTGATCCCAATAGTTTTGAGGAGGAAAATACATCCCTTGAGGCATCTCAGGGATCTCATACTGAGGCGGCTGCACATGCTCTTGTGCATGCTCTCTAGTTTGCTCCATCCTCTTCTTAGTGATGGGTTTGTCCTCCCCAATGGAGATATCTCCTTCTATGACAATTCTAGCTGAATTGCATAGATGACAGATGAGGTGTGGGAATGCCAACCTTGCATTGTTGGAAGGCTTCTCAGCTATATTGTACATTTCTTAAGGAATCACCTCATGTACTTCCATCTCACTTCCAATCATGATACAATAGATCATGATAGCCCTTTCTATGGTCACTTTTGACCGATTGCCAGTAGGGATGAAAGAACGTTGGATGAATTCCAACCATCCTCTAGCTCTGGGCTTGAGGTCAAGCCTTCTTAGTTGAATGGGCTTGCCTTGGGAATCCCTCTTCCACTGTGCTCCTTCCACATAAATGTCTGAGAGTACTTGATCCAGTCTCTGATCAAAGTTGACTCTCCTAGTGTAAGGATATGGGTCTCCTTGCATCAGAGGCAAGTTGAACGCCAACCTCACACTTTTCGGGCTGAAATCTAAGATTCTTCCTCGGACCATGGTGCTCCAGTTCTTTGGATTAGAGTTCACACTAGTGTCATGGTTTTTAGTAACCCATGCATTAGCATAGAACTCTTGCACTATTAGAATCCTAACATCTTCAATGGGATTGGATAGGACTTCCCAACCTCTTCTCTGGATGTCTCTTCGGATTTCTGGATATTCATTCTTCTTGAGCCTGAAAGGGACCTCGGGTATCACTTTCTTCTCTGCGACTACTTCATAGAAGTGGTCTTGGTGGGCTTTGGTGATGAATCTCTCCATCTCCCAAGATTCAGAGGTGGCGGCTACTGCCTTTCTTTTCCTCTTTTTAGAGGATTCTCCAACCTTAGGTGCCATAAGTGGTAATGGAAAGCAAAAAGTAACACTTTTCCCACACCGAACTTAAAGTTTTGCTCGTCATCGAGAAAAATAAAGAAAAGAGAAGAATGGAGAAGAAGAAGAAGAAAATATAAAGAGATAGAGGGAGAGAAAGGGCTCGGCTGAATGGGTCTTGAGAATGTATGAGAGGTTTGTGTATGAAGGGTGATGAAGAGGGGTATTTATAGGTGGGGGCTAAGTTTGGGTTCGGCCATGGTTGGGTAATTGGGAGGGAAATTTGATTTTGAAGTGGGTGGTAGTTGGTGTGAGTTATGATGGTTTTGTGGAAGTGATATGGATGTGATTGGGCTAGGGTTTATAGGAAAGAGTATATGGGAAAGTGTGAAATTACGTGGGGTAGGTGAAGATGATGTGGGACCCACTGATCCTGAGAGGCTAGGGAATTTAAGAATCCCTGTCCTCTGTACTGGCGTTTGAATGCCCAAGGTCTGTTCCCTGGCTGGCGTTCAACACCAACAATGCTACCCCCTTTGGGGCGTTGGACGCCCAGCCAGTGCTCCCTGGCTGGCATTCAATGCCAGTAACACTCCATCCAGAGTGTTCTGTTTTCTCTGCTGAATGATTCAGATGATTATGAACCTAAAAATAACTTAAAGAAAAACAAAATGAAAGAAAATAAAAATAGTTAATTAAGGTTGGGTTGCCTCCCAACAAGCGCTTCTTTAACGTCACTAGCTTGACGGCTAGCTCCTTACGGAGGTGAGTATCGGCTTAGAATTTTGTCCCTTACAGTGTACTTTCTTTCTGTCTCCTCATGAATGAGCTCCACATGCTCTAGAGACAGGACACGACTCACTGTATGTGGTGTGACTGGTTTCTTAGTGAAGACATCTCTCATGCCAGTTGAGAGGCCTTCAGTTGGGACTTTTTTGTCCCTCCAGCCTTTAGGTACTTTCTTCCTAGTACCTTTGTGCTTAGAGCTTGTTGGTGGCTGCACAACACCAAAGTTAGAATTGATGTTTAGGGGCTCTGTAAAGCTCTGCACAGAAATAGAGGGTTGGAACACTAAGTGTTGCACCATTGTCTCTTTCTTATCAGAGGGAGAATTAGGATTGGACATCTTGAACAAGATGTAGTCCTCTCCTAGTTGGAAAACCATTTCTCCCTTTGTCACATTAATCATGGCATTTGCAGTAGTTAGGAAAGGTCTTCCGAGGATGATAGAATCATCCTCATCCTCTCCTATTTCCAAGACTATGAAGTTTGCAGGGATGTAGTGGTCTTCAACCTTCACCAGGACATCCTCTACTAAGCCATATGGCTTCTTCATTGTCTTGTCTACCATCTCTAGTGAGATATTTGCAGCTTGTACCTCAAAGATTCCCAGCTTCTCCATTACAGAGAGTGGCATGAGGTTTATGCTTGACCCTAGGTCACACAGAGCCTTCTCAAAGGTCATGGTGTAAGGAATCAGTAAGCGTCCAGTATTTGGAAGCTTCTGAGGTAGCTTCAGCTGACCCAAAGCATTTAGTTCTTTGGAAAGCAATGGAGGTTCTTCCACGAAAGGCTTTGTACCAAATAGTTTGGCATTCAGCTTCATTAGAGCTCCTAGGTACCGAGCAACTTGCTCTTTCTTAGTGTCTTCATCCTCATCAGAGGATGAGTATTCATCAGAACTCATGCATTACAGAAGTGCATGCAAAAGAACCTCAATGGTCTCTATATGAGCCTTGGCTTCCTTTAGTTCTTAGATAGGGTTGTCTTGAGTGGGTATTGAGCACTCAGGGGGTGTCTGGTAGGACGAATCCCTAAATCTTCGTACAGTTGTACCAGCAAGTACACTGGGTCATCCAAGTAATACCTGAGCGAGTCAGGGTTGATCCCACGAGGATTGTGGTTTGAAGCAATCTATGGTTATCCTGTTGGTCTTAGTCAAGAAGATGAAAGAGTAGGAGATGTTGGTATGTTATTTTTAATTGCATAAAAATAAAGAGAATAAATAAATAGGGTAATTAGAACTCAGAAGTCATATAAACTATGAAAAGAGAATAGTTGAGGACTGGGTTTACTTTGTCTTTCTAAATTAAATTTGGTAGTACTATTTCCTTTGCTTGTGAGTGATTTCTTCAATGGCAGGCTGGATGTGATGGACACTGGTTTGAGCAGCTACCAATACTCCTCCAGATCTGAACCCCAGGTTTTGTGCGGATCCATTCTGATTGAGGGTGAAGTTCATATAGTTCATTCTCCTTAATGATCCTACTCAAAACGCCACAGACAAGGTCGGATCTTCCGGATCAGAGAATACTGCACCTTGGGTTCTTGCCTCTACCACAGAGACCCTAATCTCCCCGTAAATCAGCTAAATTGATGTCTCGAGAAGTTTCCAACGAAGTCGTAGATTAGCCGTCTGAGAGACTGATAAATAGGAATTTATTGTCGATCTAGATTTTCAAAAAATAGAATTTCGTCGTTGAAAGTATAGTCTAGACCAACAATGAATTCCCCAATCAAATGTTTTAAATTCAAAAACATAATAATCGAGAGTCTTTCAACCTTGGGTCGTTCTCCCGAGGATGCAATTGGAATGTTACTCTTTCGGTTGTGGAGGCAAAAAAGTGGTTTTTTAATCAAAGAACAAAAGTTTAAAAGAACTAAGAAATTAAAGAACTAAGGAATGAGCAAAATTGTGAATTAATGCAAGTAAAGAGAAAACAAGATCAAAACTTGTGAAAAATGCTATAAATGCATAAAAGAGCCTTGACTTAGGAATGAGAGCCCAAGGAATCCTATCATTGCCATAACCACAGCTATGATAATTATGATGAGTCAATCTCGCCTAGTTAACCCCTTACATCGAGGAGTAAGTCAAGCAAGCATAATTGACCTTAATCCATAAGTCCTAGCTAACTCACCAAACTGGTTGATAAAAAGCTAGCGTCAATGGAAAAAAGAGTCAACTAACTACCCAAGAATTACCACTAAATATCGGATATTATGACTCAAGTACCCTAGGAACTCAAATCCCAAGCCAAGGTGTGAAAATCTACTCAAAAATCATAATTGGCATTTTCACAAACACCTTGTGTGCATAAATGTAAAACATGTAAAATTGGTAGGGAAAATGGAAAACTATAACCAACCATTCGCAAAATCAAATATAAACAAGCAATCAAACATAAAGAGAGCATAAAGCATTAAATTCATCAAATAAAACTTCAAGGAACTCAAAATTGCAATTATGAACAAGTAACTTGAACTAAAAGGAAATGAAAGTAAAAGTGCTATAATTAAAGAAGAAATTGAGAGTACTTACAATCAAAGAAGTAAAATCCAAAATCAAAGTTGCTATAAAATGCTACATGAAGATGGAAATGAAACCCTAAGAGAGCAATTCTACTCTACTCCTACTCCTACTCCTATGGAAACTTCCTAAGCTAATTCTACCTAATGAAAACCTAATACTACCTAATGTGTTGATATCCCCTTCATATAGCACTTTAATTCAGCATTGGAGCTTCCAAAATTGGGCCAAAAGCCCTCAGAAATCGCGCAGCACATGTTTCAATAATGAAACCACGTGCAGGGTCCTGTGCGTACACTTCAGCACATGTTCCAAAAGCACATGTTTCCTGGCCAGCTTCAGCTGCTGGCTCCTCTGGTGCAGGTTCTTCGGTCTCGGCCTCAGGCTCTAGTGTCTCTAGAGGAAGTAGCCCAGGGTCTCTACCCTCAAACTTTGCCACTATCCACTGGAAGTGGCGAGCGTTGTGGTACTCGAAATGGTAGAGGAGCTGGATGATCTCCCGACCCAGCTTATAAGGTGTCTGAAGTCGGGGCGTGGGTGCGGGAGCTGTAGGAGGTGTTCAGGTCTCTGCTGCTGATTGAGGCTCAGTGGTTTTTCTCTTCTTCTGTGGCGGTCCCTCATAGTCGCCGTATAGCAGGAATGGTTGCTTGCTGATGAAGACAGACATCCGGTCTGTTGGGCATCTCTCCACTCCAAATAAAGCAGCTAATCCGGTGATCATCGATGGGAAGGAAATGTTGTATTTCTGTTGTTGGTTCACCTTCCACATCGAATCTCTGATAAAGGGAAGAAAAGAGATCATCTTCCCCTCTAGAATAGCCCAAAG
Organism: Arachis hypogaea; assembly: GCF_003086295.3. Classification (NCBI taxonomy): domain Eukaryota; kingdom Viridiplantae; phylum Streptophyta; class Magnoliopsida; order Fabales; family Fabaceae; genus Arachis; species Arachis hypogaea. The sequence goes on along the minus strand of NC_092046.1, from coordinate 82,142,299 downwards.
CAAAACTGCCACACGGACGTGGATATGAGTGGCATGCATGCCCGGTAGGATGTAGTCGGTAATGATCTGCTGCCAGATCCTTGCCTCAGGATTTAGGTCAGTGCATGCAATGCTCAATGGAACCGCATCGTCCCCTCTGCTGTACTCCCATCTGGCCTCAGGTAGGCCAATCTTTTTCAGAACCACGTCCAAAGAAAGCTTGCCCGTTGTCAATTCCTTAACTATCCGAGGATAAGCGTCACGAGCCGGAGGAATATGCAGAATATCTAAGAGGGCCTTTAAAGCAGTATCAGAGGTGTTCAGTGTCAGACCTCTTAGAAAAACAGTTGGGGCATGCCTCTTTATGAGATTTCGGTAGAATTCTTTGAACTGGTGTTCATTGACTTCCACCGGATCGAATTCTACGAATTTCCAATGGTAAAAATTTAATCTATTAAGAATTTGATCCGCATATTTCTCCGACAAGTTCAGCTTTCTCTCGTAGTGAAAGGCTCACTTTTCCAGTTTTTTGTATTGTTCTTGGGCTTCAGCATTAATGAATGTGTCCGGTTAGGTACTAGGAGGCATAAGAGGAGGACGAGCCAAAGAATTGGCTTTCTGCTTCCCTTTGCGAGCCATCCTGAAAAAGACAAAAACAGAGTACAACTCAGGAGAAAATAGATAAGAATCACAGAAAAAAGAAGGAAACAGTCAAACAATTCAAATAAGAGCCAATAAGGTAAACAACACTCAATTAAGGGAAAACATGTATAAAACAGTCAATTGCTCAAAAAGAAGTGTATTTTCCCAAAATCAAGCGACCTAAGTAACATAAAAGAAAATGAACAACAATTAAAGCATATATATGACTTAGGTGTGCAATGCAAGTGAATTAATTTAAACTTGGTTATTGTCTTAGTGTATTCAAAGTATAGGATTCAACCAAAATTCAGCACCAAGAGAATAACCAATTTGACAAATAGAAGCTTGCTTATTCATGTTGAAAAGTGGAAGACAATCAAACACATGCAGCCTTTGTTTAGAAAGCAATTAGTTGAAAGAGTTCAATTCGAATTGCTCAAAAACTTGGAGAAAAACAAGTGGCTATGCATGCGTTTATCTATGTTCAAAAACTTTATGAATAGGCAACAGCATCAGCTCACTACATGAAATCAGGTTATGCATTTTTAATGTACCAAACAAGAGGGTCACAGCTGTAAAGTAATTTCAGCTTGGTATTTTAAGCAAAGTCAGCACCGAAATGCATAACCAACAAATTGTTAACTAAAGTATGGTATGCACAGTAAAAGTTAACATCAAACAGAGTAATCACAGTTGCGCATTTCAAGTTTAGGTTGATGTTCAAGCATAAATAATACAGAGTGCATAAACAAATTTAAGCTCAAGTAGCATCCAAAATTAAAGAAATTGCACAAGTGGAAAATAAAATGCCAAATGAAAGCCAAATCCAAGGTCTATGCTGATCAGACATGGAAATTGAATAAAAAATTCCATTCAGGCAAGTTATGTGCAGAAATGAAAAGCAGCATTCTCAGTTCAATGTAGCAGTTATCCAGCCCAAAAAAATAAAAAATAATCAGCCAGCATCAACGTTCAATCCAGAAAACAGAAGTCATCTAACCTACAGCCTACTAATTACTAAAATAGAAATTAAAAGTAGTGAAAGAAAGTAAAGGGAACAGAAGCAGTAGAAACACATGTTACAGAGAAGGAAATGGAACCTCTAATATAGAAGGAAAGAGAAAGAGAAATGGATGGAGAAGGAGGGTTGCAGCGGCACAGAGGTCCGCCGCTGCTGGTGTCTCGCCGGCGCTGGAAGGACGCGACTAGGGCTTGCTGTGGTGGACAAAAAGTAGTGCAAGGACAGGGGAGAAATGGGAAAATATAGGAGAAGGAAAGGGGAGAAGGAGGAGAGAGAATGGGAAGAAATGGGGGGCGGTGATGGTGGTGTGGTTGCTAGCGGTGATGACAGGTGGTGATGTAGGTTGAGGGGTGTGGTGCTTGGCTGAGGTGCTGGGGTTCAGATAAGAAGAAGAAAGGAAAGGGTTGGGGTGTTTGGAGGAAACTGAAGCGCGACTCTCTCTCTTTTCAAATTAACGTTCGAAAAGTGACCTGTGCGGACGCACAAGGTCGTGTGCGGATGCACACACAGAAGAAGGAAGGGTATGCTCGCGCACAGAGGCGTGTGGGCGCTGCGGACATAAAAGGTATCGCAGCCTGTATGGACGCACAGGGCTTGTGCGCGCACACCGAAGGAAAGAAGGGGTTGCGTTCACACGCACAAGGGGTGCGTATGCTACGACCAGAGGGGCCGTCACAAGCTGTGCGTGCGCTTACGGCTATGCGGGCGCACCCATGTGGCTCTCGTTTTTTTTTATAAGATCAGGTTGAAGTGTGCGTACACATGCAAGGTGTGCAGACGCACATGGGGGAAAGAATGGATGTATACACACACACAAGCCGTGCGCGTGCTGTGAAAGAGGGAATGTTTAGGGGTGTGCGTGCGCACATTGCTGTGCGGTCGCACAGGGGCGGGAAAACAAGGGAACTATGCGTGCGCACAAGGCTGTACGTATGCACAGAACACTGTTCCTGCAACGAAAATTTTGCCTCTAAGGCATCAAGCTTGACATCCAAAATAGGTTTTTAAGTCCCAAAACATTATAAAACTCCTAAGAACACATTATTTCACTTAAATTACCCAACAATCTTCAAAATAAAACTAACCAACCAAGCAAAATAACCAATTTATTCATGAAACAAAAGCTAAAAGAGAGAAAGTTAGAAGGATATCACCATGGTGGGGTGTCTCCCACCTATCACTTTGGTTTAAAGTCCTTAAGTTGGACTTGGTGAGGAGATCCTTATTAGGGTGGCTTATGTTTCCACTCCTCCTTGAATCTCCAACCATGTTTGCTCTTGATTTGACCTCCGGGGACCCAAATGAATTGTATCAAACTCTTAAGAGACTTCAAGCTATCAACTAGGATCCATAAGTGTTGGTTCTTGAAATTAATACCCGGATCCCATACTTGAGTTCCTCTATCACCATTGACATGCTTATGCACTCCCCGGAATCCACTAAAGTTATTCTCGCACCAAAATTGAGCTCCAAATGTTGATTTGGCTTCCTTGATGAAATTTCTATTTCCTTGCCAAATAACATTCTTCTCTTCACCATCTACTACTCCAAAAAAGGTTTGAAGTTGCCAATCCATCTCCAAGACGATATATTGATGCGGTCCTAGAAAGCTTGTTAGAGAAGCCTTCACCTGCTCAATTCGTTTTTGCATAACTATCTTTACTTCTTGGTGAATATAATCTTCCTCAACCTCCTCTAAACCTTCCTCATCATCACTCAAGTCAAAGATTGGAGGTTATGTGAACTCCACATCAACATCTCCTTCCAAATCCAAAAAGGGAGGCTCATGAAGGTCATTGGCGGGGTTGACCAAGTTGGACAAAAAATCTTGAATGATGAAATCCTCTTGATCACTTTCCCATAATTCTTCATTTGTTTCCTCTTGTGCTTCGTGTTGTGACTTGATATCTTCCACTTGATTTTGCAATTCTTCGCTCACTCCACACTTTTCACTTGGTTTTACACCTTTATTCACTAGAATTTCTTGGTCATGGCATGAACGCAATGAAGCTAACCGGTCAAGAGTTTCCGCTACTGTAGACATGAATTGCTCTTGCTTCTTCCGGAACTCTTGTTGCTCTTGAATGAGCATGAAAAGTATTTCTTGTGTGGCTTGATCCATATGTGAAGATGAAGATTGAGGTGATGAAGATTGACAATCGAACTCATGAGGGTAAGGGTTATGGTTTTGTATGTAGTGAGGTGATGGTGTATAGAATTGGCGACTAGAAAGGTAAGTGTTTGGGTTCCAGTGGGGTTCATTGTGGTAATGGTGTGAAAAAGTCATAAAGAAAATATAAACAAAAACTTACTAACAAAAGCAATCAAACAACCAAAAAGTACTATTTACACCATTAACATATTCACAACAACCAAAAGATATAACACTGTTTGCATTACCCGGCAACGGCACCAAATTTGATAAATAGGAATTTATCGTCGATCTAGATTTTCACAAAATAGAATTCCGTCGTTGAAAGTATAGTCTAGACCAACAATGAATTCCCCAATCAAATGCTTTAAATTCAAAATATAATAACCGAGGGTGTTTCAACCTCAGGTTGTTCTCCCTAGGATGCAATTGGAATGTTACTCTTTCGGTTGTGGAGGCAAAAAAAGGGGTTTTGTAATCAAAGAACAAAAGTTTAAAAGAACTAAGAAACCAAAGAACTAAGGAATGAGAAAAATTGTGAATTAATGCAAGTAAAGAGAAAACAAGATCAAAACTTGTGAAAAATGCTATAAATGCATAAAAGAGATTTGACTTAGGAATGAGAGCCCAAGGAATCCTATCATCGCCATAACCACAACTATGATAATTATGATGAGTCAATCTCACCTAGTTAACCCCTTACATCAAGGAGTAAGTCAAGCAAGCATAATTGACCTTAATCCATAAGTCCTAGCTAACTCACCAAACTAGTTGATAAAAAGCTAGCGTCAATGGAAACAAGAATCAACTAACTATCCAAGAATTACCACTAAATGTCGGACATTATGACTCTAGTATCCTAGGAACTCAAATCCCAATCCAAGGTGTGAAAATCTAATCAAAACTCATAATTGGCATTTTCAAAAAAACCTTGTGTGCATAAAAGTAAAACATGGAAAATTGTAAGGAAAAATGTAAACAAGCAATCATACGTAAAGAGAAAATAAAGCATTAAATTCATCAATCAAAACTTCAAGAAACTCAAAATTACAATTATGAACAAGTAACTTGAACCAAAAGAAATTGAAAGTAAAAGTGCTATAATTGAAGAAGAAATTGAGAGTACTTATAATCAAAGAAGCAAAATCCAAAATCAAACTTGCTATAAAAAGCTACATGAAGATGGAAATGAAACCCTAAGAGAGCAATTCTACTCTACTCCTACTCCTACTCCTATGGAAGATTCCTAAGCTAATTCTACCTAATGAAAACCTAATACTACCTAATGTGTTGATATCCACTTTATATATCATTTCAATTCAGCATTGGAGCTTCTGAAATTGGGCCAAAAGCCCTCAGATATCACGCAGCATGTGTTTCATTAATGAAACCACGTGTAGGGTCCTGTGCGTACCCACAGATGTGTGCGTACGCACACTTTGCTGAAAGTCCTCCTGTGTGTATGCACATATGAAAATTTCCTCTTGTGCGCACGCATGCAAGCTTGTGCGTACGCACACTTGTCTGTGTGTGCTTTTCCTTGTTTTCTTCATGTTTTCTCCCTCGTACATGCTTTCTTCCACTTTTGGCTATCCATTCTTACCTCTAAGGTGTGAAATCACTCAACGAACATGTCATGGCATCAAATGGAATAAACCTGGAATTAAATTTCTCATTTTAAGCACAAAATTGCATGTTTTCACATTTATGATCAAATTGGGGACAAAACACAAAAGTATGCTATTTTGGTGCTTAAGTGTGAGTTCATGTGCTAGAATCCATTCAAATTGAGTCAAAATATATCATCAAATATGGACTCATCAGAGACATATATTCAAGCTGGTGGTTCATCATTGTCTGGTAAAAGAAGCACTCTGAATCCATGTAGAATGTGATAACCTTATGCCAGTTCAACGTATTTATATTGATGAAAAACGAATATACATCTTAGAATTAATTAAACATGGATCGAAGAGAAACAATAACACTTTTATTACTTCATAGGACTCAGCAAGGCTCCTCTCCTCAACTAAGGAGGATTAGAAACTCATGCTGATGGTAAAACGTGTATGATGGTAAAAGTGATGTAAAAGTTGTTCAAATAACATGAATAAAATCCCTTAAATACTAAACAATGACTAGTAAGGGTAAAACAGTCTTTTTAGTGCTAAATCCACTTCTGGGGCCCACTTAGTGAGTGTTTGGGCTGAGCTTTGATGAGATCCATGTGCTATGAGGTCTCTGGGGCATGGAACGCCAGCAGGGGGGTTCTCTCTGGGCGTTTGGACGCCAGGCTCTACTCTTTGGGTGCTGGACGCCAGAAAGGGGGCAAAAGGCTGGCGTTGGATGCCAGTTTTGGGCCTTCTAGTCCGAAAGAAAGTATAGATTGTTATATATTGCTGGAAAGCTATGGAAGTCAGCTTTCTATATTCGTTGAGAGTGCTCCATTTGGACATCTTTAGCTCCACAAAAGCTCTTCTGAGTGCAAGGAGGTCAGATCTAGACAGCATCTGCAGTGCTTTCTCTGTCTTTGAATCAGACTTTTGCTCCAGCTCCTCAATTTTAGTCAGAAATTACCTGAAATTGAATAAAAATACACAAACTCAAAGTAGAATCCAAAAATGTGAATTTAACACTAAAACCTATGAAAACTTAATAAAAACTAAACAAAATATGCTAAAAACTATATGAAAATGATGCCAAAAAACGTATAAAATATCCGCTCATCACAACACCAAACTTAAACTGTTGCTTGTCCCCAAGCAAATAAAAATAAAATAGGATAAAAAGAAGAGTAAGATACAATAAATATCAAGAGTTTCGAATAAAGCTCAGTTTCAATTAAATGAACAGGACTTAGTAGCTTTTTGCTTCTGAATAGTTTTGGCATCTCACTATCCATTGATACTCAGAAGTGTTGGCCTCTTTAGGAACTTAGAATCCAGATGATATTATTGACTCTCCTAGTTTAGTTCTTTTTAATTCTTGAACACAGCTTTTAGAGTCTTGGCCGTGACCCTAATCACTTTGTTTTCCAGTATTACCACTGGATACATAAATGCCACAGACACTTTAACTGGGTGAACCCTTTCGGATTGTGACTCAGCTTTGCTAGAGTCCCCATATCGAGGTGTCCAGAGTTCTTAAGCACACTCTTTTTGCTTTGGATCACGACTTTAACCGCTTAGTCTCAAGCTTTTCACTTGACACCTTCACGCCACAAGCACATGATTAGGGACAGCTTGGTTGAGCCGCTGATAAACCACTATTTCATGGCTTATATTGTGCTTAATTGTGCGGTTTTATCAAATCTTTACCCACTTATTCATATGATTAGCATGCATTTATAATTCTTTCCTAAAAATACTTCATGGTTAAAAACTTGCTTCCTAGAGACTTTTAATTTTGTATTTTGATTCTCCTTTATTCCATCCGATGTCATGATCTGTGTGTTAAGTGTTTTAGGCTTTATAGGGCATAAATGACTTGGAGATTAGAAACGAAGCTTGAAAAAAAATGGAAGGAACACAAGAAATTAAGGAGATAACCAGCGAGAAGTGACGCGGACGCATGGCTCACGCGACCGCGCGACATAGAGGAAATTGCAGTGACACGGACGCCTGGCTCACGCGACCGTGCGGATTGGAAACTGCACAAGTGACGCGAAGGCGTGGACGACGCACACGCGTGGCAAGGCAAAACGCTGGATGACGCGAACGTCTGGATGACGCGATCGCGTGACATGCGCGATCTGCAGAATCCGAAGAATTCGCTGGGGGCGATTTTGGGCCCTGTTTTGACCTAGTTTTCGATCCAGAAAAGCATATTAGAGCCAGGGACATGCAGAGACAAAAGACAACATTCATTACGCATAATTTTAGTTTTAGATCTGATTTTACTCCTCCTCTAGGTTTTTCTCTCTACACATTCATAGTTCTTAGGATTTTGATTTTATTGCTTTTTTGGATTGGGACATTGAGAAGAGTTATTACCTCCGTCAGAACATCATCATTCTAGTTTGTTTCCTTACTTGTCTCTCACTCTTCCATGTTTTCAATTTATTCAGAATTACTATTGGATTATTTTTAGAATTTATTAATACAAGAACTACTTTTATTTTTAATTGATCTTTTTGATTAGGGATAAGTATTGTTTTGGTCCCTTACGTTGAGGGTCGGAATCTAACCCGTCCCCGATCTAATTTTCGATTTAGAATCATCATTAACGTTTTTTTTCGTATTAAAATCGTCCTTTTTAATTTTTATTCCTAAACTACCCTTCCTTTTTAATAAAATTTAAAAATTTAAAAAAAAATAAAACACCCCCCACCCCCACCCCCGGTCTCCCCTCGCCCTCCTCCTCCCCTTCCCCTCTCCCCCACCCCGGTCTCCCCTTCTCCCCTCACCCACCCTCCGGTCTCCCCTTCCCCCCTCACCCACCCTCCGGTCTCCCTTTCTCCCCTCCCCCACCCCTCCGGTCTCCCTTCCCTCATCCCTCCGGTCTCCCCTCGCCCTCCTCCTCCCCTTCCCCTCTCCCCATCCCCGTCTCCCCTTCCTGGCACCCCCACCCCCGGTCTCCCCTTCCCCCTCCCCCACCCTCCGGTCTCCCCTTCTCCCCTCCCCACCCCTCTGGTCTCCCCTCCCCTACCCCTCCGGTCTCCCCTTCCCACCACCATCCACCCCCACCCCACCCCCACCTCACCCCCGGTTTCCCCCTCCCCGTCTCCCCTTCCCGCCACCCCCACCCCCCGATCTCCCCTTCCCCCTCCCCCACCCTCCGGTCTCCCCTTCCCCCTCCCCCACCCTCCGGTCTCCCTTTCCCACCACCCCCACCCCCACCCCACCCCCGGTCTCCCCCTCCCTGTCTCCCCTTTCCGCCACCCCCACCCCCACCCCCACCCCCCGGTCTCCCCACCCCACCCCCACCCCACCCCCGGTCTCCCCTTCCCTGTTTCCCCTTCCCGCCTCCCCTTCCCCTCCCCCCACCCCAACCGTGTTTTATTTTTTTTAATTTTTTAAATTTTATTAAAAAGGAAGGGTAGTTTAGGAATAAAAATTAAAAAGGATGATTTTAATACGAAAAAAAAAGGTTAAGGATGATTCTAAACCGAAAATTAGATCGGGGACGGGTTCGATTCCGACCCTCAACGTGAGGGACCAAAACAATACTTATCCCTTTTGATTATTATTTATCATGTCTTTCTTTATTTCCCTTTCTTATGTTGTGAAATTTACATTCATAATGAGCGAGTAGTTCCATAACTTGATTGGGAGTTAATTGAAAGGAGGACCTTGAGTTGGAATGCTCAAGAAAAAAATTGTAATTGGGTTTATTGTTGGATTGTCCTCTAGTCACTGACACTAATCCTTTCCAAGGGGGAGGATTGGAACTTGTGAATAGAAATAGCTTTCCAACTTGTTTGACTTTCCTCTACCTAGTAATGGATGACTAAGCAGAACAACCTTCAATTATCAATTAATCTTGAGAGTACTCTAACAAGAATAGGGCTTCCAACTAATCTACTCCCAGTCAAGGTTTTTATTAAAATTACATAATTTCTCTGATTTAATTTCCTGTTTATCAACTCAAACCATTTTTTGAAAATATCTGATTAATAAAATACCACATATTTCTGCAACTCGTTGGGAGACGACCTGGGATTCATACTCCCAGTATTTTAGTTTTAATTTTGTGACAATCCTTCTAAATTGATAAGTGGATTTTTGGTTGGTCAAGAATTGTACTTGCAACGTATCTCTTATAACAATTTCTTAACTCGCCAATTTCTGCCACGTCAATTTTTAGGGCCGTTGCCGGGGAGTTGCAATAGAGTGCTAAGTTATTGATTGGAATTTATTTATTTGCATTTTATTTTATTTTTTTCTACTATGAGCTACATGTTTCTTTCGTTAAATGACGCGTTCACTTCCTGATCCAAGCTTGCCAGTATTTGATCCTGAGATTGAAAGAACTATCTCACGAATAAGGCAAGCTCGGCGTCGGTTAGTCCTCTCCGAGGGCGAATCTAAAGCGTCACTTGAGGAAGAAACAAGCTCCCTTTCTGCTGATTCAGTTGATTTACGTGCAGGTGACATGGCAGAACCTAGGAGAGTTACTATTCAGGAGGCTAGAGCCACTGATTTCACAATGCAACCGTTTCAAGCGCATCACCCAGCAGTGGCTATAGACTTTGAAATAAAGACTGCACTGCTCAATTTGATGCCTAAGTTTCATGGCTTACCTGCTCAAGAGCCTATCAAGCACCTGAGAGATTTCCAAGCAGCCTGTTCTACTGTCAGGCGTGATGGTGCAGATGAAACTTCTATTCTGTTGAAAGCTTTCCCGTTCTCTCTTGAGGGAAAGGCGAGAGAGTGGTACTACACTCAACCCGCAGCAACTGTTTCTAACTGGGATACGCTTAGAAGAGAATTTTTGGAAAAATTCTTCCCGGCTGAAGTTACTGACAAACTGAGGAAAGACATTTCCATGATTGTCCAGGACGAATCCGAGACTCTCTATGAATACTGGGAGCGCTTCAACAATCTTCTGGAAGCATGCCCCCACCATATGATTGACAAGACAGTGTTGCTCGGCTACGTCACACAGGACATGAGGCCCCAAGATAAGACCACATTGGAAAGTGCTAGCAATGGGTCTATGAAAAAGTACAAGACCACTGATGAGGCATGGCAATTGATCAACGACTTGGCTGCGTCTACAAGGAATCACAGGCAGAAACAAGGCCGGTCAAAGGCTGTTGTAGAGGTATCTTCTAGCAAGGAAACTACTGCTCTGGCTCAGAGTATATGTGAAATGACCAACTTACTAAAGCAGATGCAGTTGAGTCAACAACAAGCACAGCAAAGCCAACAGTTAGTCCCACAGAGAGTGTGTGGGATCTGTGCTGATTACAGCCATTATACTGATGAATGTCCGTAGCTCCAACAAGAAGACAACACTGTGGCAGCCACTCATAACTTCTATGACCACCCCAACCAAGGGTACAATCAAAGTGGCAGTTACAACCATGGATGGCAGGATAGTTCTAACCAAGGTTGGAGAGATAATTCTAACCAGAATTGGAGGGACAACAATAACAGAGAAGGCAGAGACAATCAAGGATATCAGAGGTGGAATAATAACAACAACAGGCAGTAGAACCAGAACCAGCCTTACAGAGCACCTCACCTGAGGCAGTCCCAAGGACCACAGCACAACCAACAACAAGTTTTGCAGATCACTAAATCTAATTCCTCTCCGAGTGACGATGCTCTTCAATCCATTGCACAAGGACAAAGGAACATGGAAAGTTTACTTAATGGCCTAGCATCCGCTATACAAGCTCTCATCTCTCAACTGGCACCACCTAATACTTCAAACACTCAACAAGCAAGCTCCAGTGGAATTCCTTCTCAACCCTTACCCAATCCAAAGGGTGGCATCAATGCCATTACCCTAAGGTCTGGAACCACATTGCAAGAGAGGAATCAGGAGGAGCCAAGCCCACCAGAACATACCTCAGCTGAAGGGGTAGTGGAAATAGAAGATGTTGAGGAGGAAGAGGACATACAGGACATGGCTGAAGAAGAAGAGGCTCAATCATAGGAAGAAGCACCAAGGGGCGCAGACACTACAGAAAACGCCATTCCTATTCCATTTCTACAACTTGCAAGGAAGCCCAGGAAGCAGTTGGAACCTGATCCAAAAATGGTAGAAATATTCAAAAAGGTTGAGGTAACTGTTCCCCTTTTTGATGTTATTCAGCAGGTACCTAAATACGCAAAGTTTCTAAAAGATTTATGTATACATAAAGATAAAATTAATGAATTAGAAACTATTCCTTTAGGTAGTTCTATATCTGCTTTAATGGGAGGTATACCTGAAAGGTGTAGTGATCCAGGTCCATGTATGGTTAATTGTACTATTGGTGGTGTGGTATTTTTTGACTGCATGTGTGATTTAGGAGCATGTGTGAGTATAATGCCTTTGTCCATATATGATATTTTGAGGCTCCCTCCTTTAAAAAGGTCGGCAGCTCGTTTTGTGTTAACAGATAAAAGCATTATTACAGTGGTTGGAGTTGCTGAAGATGTATTAGTGGGCATTAAGGGACTCACATTTCCCATTGACTTTTATATCCTGGAGATGCCCCAAAATGACACAGAGAAGCCATCATCAATCCTACTCGGAAGACCATTCCTGAAAACCTCGAAGTTCAAATTGGATGCTTTTTCAGGAACATACTCTTTTAAAATAGACGGCCGAGTAGTAAGCTTCAATCTGAATGGAGTTATGAAGCACCCTCTGGAAGATCATTCTATCCTCCAGTGTGACATCATAGATAAAACCGTGGCTGAAGTTCACCAGGAGGAGTTAGAAGAGAAGTACATAGGACAAGGTCCAAGTGTGGGGACACTCTTGGAAGACAATGAGGGCACTTTACCAGCCTCAGATAATCCAGAGCCTGACCATGAGCAGAAATTAGAATTAAAGCCCCTCCCTCCACACCTCAAGTATGCTTACCTTGAGGACAAGCAAAAGTTTCCAGTTATTATTGCAAGGGAACTCACTTCCCAACAAGAAGAACAGCTACTCAGTGTGCTGAGGAAACACAAAAGAGCAATTGGATTGAGCTTGGCAGACATAGAAGGCATCAACCCTCAAGTTTGTGAGCACAGAATATTTTTAGAAGAGGGAGCTAGGCCTGTTCGTCAACCCCAGAGAAGACTGAATCCCACTATCTTGGAGGTTGTCAAAAAGGAAGTGACCAGACTACTGGAGGCAGATATCATCTACCCCATCTCAAACAGTGAATGGGTAAGCCCAGTACAAGTGGTGCCCAAGAAGTCTGGAGTCACTACAGTAAAGAATGAGCATGAAGAGCTCATAGCAACCAGAGTACAGAACGCCTGGAGGGTCTGCATTGATTACAGGCGCCTAAACCAGGCCCCTCGTAAGGATCACTACCCCCTTCAATTTATTGATCAAATGCTGGATCGCCTGTCAAGTAAATCATATTATTGCTTTTTAGATGGTTACACAGACTATTTCCAGATTCATATAGCTCCTGAAGATCAGGAAAAGACTACTTTTACATGTCCTTTTGGGACTTATGCTTATTAGAGAATGCCATTTGGCTTGTGCAATGCACCAGCTACTTTCCAAAGGTGTATGATGAGTCTTTTCTCTTACCTTATTGAGGACTGTATGGAGGTTTTCATGGATGATTTTAGCGTTTATGGTGATTCCTTTAAACTTTGCTTGGATAGTTTAACTAGAGTATTAGATAGATGTGTCAGTACAAACCTTGTATTAAATTTTGAAAAATGTCACTTTATGGTAAAACAAGGTATTGTCGTAGGACATGTTGTATCTAATACTGGCATTTTTGTAGATCCAGCAAAGGTGGATGTTATTTCTAGTTTACCTTACCTCTCCTCTGTGAGGGAAGTCCGTTGGTTCCTTGGCCATGCAGGTTATTACCGGAGATTCATTAAGGACTATAGTAAGGTAGCACTTCCCTTATCCAGATTACTGCAAAAAGATATTGAGTTCAAGTTCAGTAAGGATTGCAAATAAGCGTTTGATAAGATGAAGACTGCCCTGACTCAAGCTCCAATTGTGAGAGGACCAGACTGGAGCCAGCCATTTGAAATCATGTGCGATGCCTCCAACCATGCAGTAGTTGCAGCGCTGGCTCAACGTGAAGGTAAGGATCCTTTTGTCATTGCTTATGCGTCTAAGACTTTAGACGCCGCTCAGTCTAATTACACTACTACTGAGAAAGAGCTTGCAATTTGCTCTGGATAAATTCCGAGCCTATTTACTTGGTACGAAAGTAGTAGCGTACTCGGCCCACGCAGCTCTAAAGTATTTTTTAGCTAAAAAGGAATCCAAACCAAGGCTTATACGTTGGATACTGCTACTACAAGAATTTGATTTAGAAATTAAGGATAGGAGTGGTAACCAGAATCTAGTGGCAGACCACTTGAGTCGCCTTGAGCACATTAAGGATAACTCCACTCCTATAGCTGATAATTTCCCATTTGATAACCTGCAAGCAGTATCTGAGATAGTCCCTTGGTATGCACCTGTAGCTAATTATCTAGTTAGCCGCACTTTTCCTCCAAACTTTACTAAGCATCAAAGAGACAAGCTGAAAAGCGAGTCTAAATATTATATATGGGATGAATCATATTTATGGAGATATGGTGCTGACCAGGAAATTAGAAGGTGTGTGCCTCAATCAGAATTCCAGTCCATTTTAGAGGCCTGTCACTCATCTGAGAGTGGAGGACATTTTGGCCCTCAAAGAACAACTAGAAAAATCTTAGACTGTGGATTTTGGTGGCCTACTCTTTTTAAAGACGCTACTGAATTTTGTAAATCCTGTTTTCCATGCCAAAAATTTGGTAATATATCCAAGAGGGATGAGATGCCTCAACAGATTATGCTTTTCTGTGAAATTTTTGATGTTTGGGGCATTGACTTCATGGGTCCATTTCCAAATTCTAATGGTTATTTTTATATATTGTTAGCTGTAGATTACGTTTCTAAATGGGTGGAAGCAATCCTTACCCGCACTGATGATGCTAACATTGTTGTTTCCTTTGTGAGAAACCACATTATTTGTCGCTTTGGATCACCACGAGCAATCGTGAGCGATCAAGGCACCCATTTTTGTAACAGGAGACTAACAGGATTACTGAAGAAGCATATGATAATTCTTAAAGTAGCAATAGCCTACCACCCTCAGACTAATGGGCAAGCCGAGGTGTCTAACAAAGAGATAAAGCGCATATTGCAGAAGATAGTCAAATCTCAAAGAAGAGACTGGAGCACCAGGCTACAAGATGCACTCTGGGCACACATAACAGCATACAAGATACCCATTGGGATGAGTCCCTTCCGCTGAGTTTATGGAAAAGCCTGTCATCTTCCAATTGAAGTAGAGCACAAAGCCTTTTGGGCAGTAAAGGAGTGCAACATGGGATTTGAGAAAGCCGGAGCTGAAAGGAAGTTGCAATTGCAAGAATTGGAAAGCCTTCGCCTAGAAGCTTATGAGAACTCAAGGCTGTACAAAGAAAAGATGAAGGCTGTACATGATCAGCACATCAAGAGGAAAGAGTTCCAACCTGGGGACTTAGTCCTCCTTTACAAATCTAGACTGAGGCTCATGCCAGGCAAGTTGAGATCAAGATGGGAAGGTCCGTATAGAGTAGAGAAGGCTGAGCCATACGGAGTTTTTCACCTAAGTCATCCTTCAAGCTCTGAACTCATCAAAGTTAATGGACATCGTTTGAAGCTATATCATGGTGAGAAGGTGACGAAAAACAAGGAGTTAGAAATCTTCCTATTGGAGGATCCACTCACAGCAGAAGACTGAGCTAATGCAGCGTCCAACTTAAGGACGTTAAAGCAAAGTGCTAGGTGGGAGACAACCCACCATGGTATGATCGTTCTTTTCTTTATTCTTAGTTTTCTTTTTCAATAACTCTTCTCATTATTAGCACATTTAGTTTGCGTCTGCATTTGCATATTTTTATATAAAAAA
Source organism: Arachis hypogaea (assembly GCF_003086295.3). NCBI lineage: Eukaryota > Viridiplantae > Streptophyta > Magnoliopsida > Fabales > Fabaceae > Arachis > Arachis hypogaea. The sequence goes on along the minus strand of NC_092046.1, from coordinate 82,126,951 downwards.
AAAATTTGCACGCGACGCGACCGCATCGCCGACGCGTCCGCATCGCAGGAGAGTAAGAAAGCAAATAAATCGAACAGAGACTCACGCGAGAGCGTGGCTGGAGGCATGCCCCTGGCACGATTCGACCCACGCGACCACGTCCATGACGCGTCCGCGTCATTTGGGAATAATGCCTCCCACGCGTCCGCGTCACCCACGCAGACGCGTGACCTAAAATTTGACGTAAGAAAGAGTGCACGACTGAAAGTTGTGCTAGAGTGGTACTGGACTGGTGCTGAACGCACAAGCCTTACCACGCGGACGCATGGCTCACACGTCCGTGTCATATCCCAATAATGGCCACTCACGCGATCGCGTCAACCACACGACCGCGTCACCCTGGAATTTGGCAATGATGAATTTTGAACAGAGAGTTGTGCGAGCGCGAGGCTGCCCTCGCGCCAGTAGCACAAAATGAGTCACGCATCCGCGTGACCGACGCGACCGCGTCGATTCATTTAAGCGCCATCCGCGCGAACACGTACCCCACGCATCCGCGTCGCTTGCGCCGCACAGCTTATCCTAATTTTCCAAATATCTTATCTTTCTCTTCCCCAAATCCTACTTTTTCTTTTCCCTCCTCATTATTTTCCTCCCCTTTTCTTCCTCCTTCATTCTTTCTCACTTTCTACTCTCTCTCTCTTTCACCACTATTATCAAGGTTTTTCTTTTCTTCTTCCCTCCTTACCTTTCTATTACCCTTCTTATTTTTATGTTTTCTTCTTTTCTTTTCTTTTTACTTTCATTATCCATGTTTTCTTTTTCTTTCTTTTTCTTTTAATTGGTGTTAAAAATTTATTTGAGTTATTGTTTCTTATTATATGCTTGTGGATTGTTGCAAAATTGTTTGGCAATTATATATTAATTTTTAAGGGTTGCTTGCATGTTCAATTTATTATTTTCATAAGCTTATTTACCATGCATGCTATGTGTTTGTGAAAATGCCCGTATGGCATTATGCACTGTTTGCGATATCTTTTATCCTACTACTCTTAAATGCTTGCTTTTCACAAAACCCTTTTTCATATCATATTAATTTAATATAATTGTCATTACAAACAGATTGTTAGTATGAAAGACTTGGTAATCTAACTTAGACATTGAATGCTTGTTCTATGCTACTCATGCCTTTGCCTACATGCCAATAAACACCTTGCATTTAATTGTCATCATATGCACTTACTATATTCCTCATGATAATTTTTCACATGCAGTCATGATCATGTGTTAACATCATTCATCTTTTAATGTGCATTGATTACCACTTTTTTCGCTCTCTTCCTTGCTCTACCCCTTGACATTTTGACATACTTTCTCTTTTCTCCCTTTCAGGATGGCCACCAAGAAAGGCAAGGAGAAAGCTACTTCCAAACCACCAGCAAGGAGAGGAACAAAACGAGCATTAGTGGCAGAGCCATCTTCAACTGCAGTTAAACCCTCAACAAAACGAATTAAGCGGATTATAAAGGTTGATGAAAAAGAGAAAGCCTTCCCAGCAAAGGACACTGCGCGATTTACCAATCGCTACTGTGAGCAGATGTTCTCCATCCTGGCAGAAAAGAGTTACAACAATGAATACCTTCTTATCCTTCCAAATTGTTGAGCCACAAATTGCACGAAAACAATGGGGTTTCCTACAGAGACAGCCACGGCAGGTTAATCTTTCCTGGGTTGTCGAGTTCTACTCCAACTTCTACCTGCCAACCCTGCAGTCTGTCTATATCCGACAAAAGCAAGTCCCCATCACAGAAGAGGCCATTCAATGAGCTTTAGATCTTCCCCCTACTCCAGAAGGACTGGACGCATTTCAGGAAGCCACACTCAAGCGCCAGATGTACCAATTTTACTAGAATGCTGTTCTCAGAGTTATCACCCTACCTGGAAGTAGATGGATCTACGGATACCACCGTTCCCTTCCTAAAGGAATATCGGCTTCCACACTTACCTTGGAGGCTCGTGTATGGGCACAGATTATGTCCCATTACATATTTCCAAGCACTCATGAGTCCTCCTTCACTGCAAACATGGCCGTTTTACTATGGTGCATCCTTACAGACCAGCCTTTGAACCTACCACGACACATCCGGAGTGCTATGGGACACGTACAAATCGCGGGAAACTTACCTTTTTTTGCCCTGGTCTCAGATCTTGTCTCAGCAGCCGGAGTCTCCTAACAAACTGGGGACACCAAAGTCATGCTTCCACGGGATGATCAGTACGTCCCTAACGGAAAATATATCAGACCTCCAGCAGCCACTACAAGCCAGCCTATTGAACCGGCTGAAGACATTCCTCCTTCAACACCACAAGCACCTACAACCAATCAACTGCTCCATCAGATACTTCAAAGGTTGGATCGGCAGGAACACAAAGCAAAGCTTAGAGAGCACCGTAACAAGCGCCGATTCACATACCTCAAGGAGCTAATTATGGGAAAATTCAAGGACTCAGACACCCCAGACTCTACTTCCTTTACCAGCACAGGGAGCCATGACGGTCCCGACTATGGAGATACTGCTACCAGCCCACCCTTGTTCCTGATAGACGGCACCGAGGATGGTGCAAAGCCTTTAGTGTGGGGAGGTTGGTTAGTACCTGACTTCCGGAGGTAATTTCTCTTCCCTAACACCAATAAAATAGGTTATATAGTTAGTTTTTATTTTGTAGAATAGGATAGATTGCATAGTAATAGATTAGTTGCATGCATGTTCTACTTGATTGAAAAGACAATAAGTTTCTTCTAAGACTCTATTTTTTGAACAAAATTTCACTAATTTTAATCTAAAATTTTATGTTAAATTTGCTTGAAGTTATATTTGGAACATGGTTTTTGAGCTAAAGAACACACAACCTGTGAGATTTGAGCCTTTATACATGGTTACATTATTTAACCATAATTATTTTGTTCTTGTGTGTTTACTTCTCTATGATTGTAATTTATATTTTGTTTCATCCTATATGTCCAATGTTTAATATATTTATATGCTTGCATATGATTGAGGCCATTATTTGTTTAGCTCACTTATCCAAATTAAGCCTACCCCTCAAGTTACCTTTGTTAGCCAGTTTGAGCTTTTAAATCCCATTTGTTCTTTATTTTACCACATCACTAGCCTTAAGCAGAAAAACAATTTTATATCCCAATTGAATCTTTAGTTAGCTTAAGATAGAATTGTGTGTCAATTAAGTATGGCAAAATTGTGGGAACAAAAAGATAATAAGGGAATGTGTCATGATAATATAATGGGAATTTGGGTAGCTACTCATGTAAAACTATAGGAATTAAAAATCTATGTGCATTGATAAGCTATTTTTAAAAAAAAAATCCAAAAATATTCAATTATTAAATAAGGGGACAAAATTACCCCAATGTTAAGTTAAGAATTCAAAGATCAATGCATGTATGATAAAATTAAAATGAAAGTTGATACATGAGTATGGAATGTGAAAGAGAAATTTTGGGTAGCTAAGTGTGAAATTTAAGCTATAAAGAAAATATCTGTGTTAGGTGAAAGCTTGGGCTAATTAAAGATTCAATTTATAAGCTTACTTAGCCATATATCTACCCTTACCCATACATTGGCCCCATTACAACCTTGAAAAGACCTCATGATGTTTGCATTGGTATATTAATTGTTGTTGACTGGTTAGGAGAAGAACAAAAATTAGAAAGCATGATTAGAGAAGGATAGACTGATTACCCTATACACTAGAGAGATTAGAGTGTACATACATCATCAATGAGGGTTCAGTGCTTAAATTCTATATTCCTTGCTTTCATGAGCTACCTTCTTGCATTTATATCTGTTTTTACTAAATAAGAATTAAATTAGTGGAATTTGATTTGTGATTGTCTTGAAGAGCTTATTTACTTTTGACCAAGTGGACAAGAATCATATAGTTGCATTCACATATATAGGTTGCATTGCATTGCATGGGTTTTACATGTTCCTACTCATTTATTTTGTCTCCTTCAACTATGCATGAGGACATGCTAATGACTTAGTGTGGGGAGGTTGATAAACCACTATTTTATGGTTTATATTGTGCTTAATTGTGCGGTTTTATCAAATCTTTACCCACTTATTCATATGATTAGTATGCATTTATAATTCTTTCCTAAAAATACTTCATGGTTAAAAACTTGCTTCCTATAGACTTTTAATTTTGTATTTTAATTCTCCCTTATTCCATCCGATGCCGTGATCTGTGTGTTAAGTGTTTCAAGATTTATAGGGCATAAATGACTTGGAGATTAGAAAGGAAGCTTGCAAAAAAAATGGAAGGAACACAAGAAATTAAGTAGATGACCAGCGAGAAGTGATGCGGACGCATGGCTCACGCGACCGCGCGACATAGAGGAAATTGCAGTGACGCGGACGCATGGCTCACGCGACCGCGTGGATTGGAAACTGCACAAGTGACGCGAAGGCGTGGACGAAGCGCACGCGTGGCAAGGCAAAACGCTGGATGACGCGAACGCCTAGATGACGCAATCGCGTGACATGCGCAATCTGCAGAATTCGCTGGGGGCGATTTTGGGCCCTGTTTTGACCCAGTTTTCGGCCCAGAACAGCGGATTAGAGCTAGGGAACATGCAGAGACAAAAGACAACATTCATTCCGCATAATTTTAGTTTTAGATCTGATTTTACTCCTCCTCTCGGTTTTTCTCTCTACACATTCATAGTTCTTAGGATTTTGATTTTATCGCTTTTTTGGATTGGGACATTGAGAAGAGTTATTACCTCCGTCAGAACTTCATCATTCTAGTTTGTTTCCTTACTTGTCTCTTACTCTTCCATGTCTTCAATTTATTCAGAATTACTATTGGATTATTTTTAGAATTTATTAATACAAGAACTACTTTTATTTTTAATTGATCTTTTTGATTATTATTTATCATGTCTTTCTTTATTTCCCTTTCTTATGTTTTGAAGTTTACATTCATAATGAGCGAGTAGTTCCATAACTTGATTGGGAGTTGATTGAAAGGAGGACCTTGAGTTGGAATGCTCAAGAGAAAAATTGTAATTGGGTTTATTGTTGGATTGTCCTCTAGTCACTGACACTAATCCTTTCCAAGGGGGAGGATTGGAACTTGTGAATAGAAATAGCTTTCCAACTTGCTTGACTTTCCTCTACCTAGTAAGGGATGACTAAGCAGAACAACCTTCAATTATCTATTAATCTTTAGAGTACTCCAACAAGAATAGGGCTTCTAACTAATCTACTCCCAGTCAAGGTTTTTATTAAAATTACATAATTTCTCTGTTTTAATTTCCTGTTTATCAACTCAAACCATTTTTTGAAAATATCTGATTAATAAAATAGCACATCTTTCTGCAACTTGTTGGGAGACAACCTGGGATTCATACTCCCAGTATTTTAGTTTTAATTTTGTGACAATCCTTCTAAATTGATAAGTGGATTTTTGGTTGGTTAAGAACTGTACTTGCAACGTATCTCTTATAACAATTTCTTAACTCGCCAATTTCTGCCACGTCAGCCGCTTAGGCCAGGATTTTATTCCTTGTAGGCCCTCCTAACCATTGATGCTCAAAGCCTTGGATCCTTTTACCCTTGCCTTTTGGTTTAAAGGGTTACTGGCTTTTCGCTCTTGCCTTTGGGTTTAAAGAGCTATTGGCTTTTTCTGCTTGCTTTTTCTCTTTTTTTTTCTATTTATTTTTTTCGCCACTTTTTTTTTGAATGCAAGCTTTTTCTTTTTTTCATTTTGCTGCTTTTTCTTGCTTCAAGAACCAATTTTTGGATTTTTTAGATTATCAATAATACTTTTCCTTTTTCATCATTCTTTTAAGAGCCAACATTCTAAAATTCCAACTTCAAATATGCACTATTTATTCATACATTCAGAAAACAAAAGCAATTCTACCACATCAAAATAATTGAACTACTCTCATTATGAACTTGAAATCCATGTATCTCTCAATTCTTTTCAAATAAAATTTTCTTTTTAAGCAAATTGAGAGATATATGGAACATTTTACAACTTTAAAACATCAATGCAAATGATCAAACAACAAGAACAAGAGAACAGATAAAACATAACATAAAACAGAAAAATACAACAGAAAAGGAGATAAAGAGAACGAATCCACCTTTAATGGTGGCGGCTAGTGCTCCTCCTTGAGGATCCGATGTGGTGCTTGATCTCTTCAATGTCACTCCTTTGGCTTTGCTGTTCTTCCCTCATAGCCCTTTGTTCTTCCCTTATGGCTCTTTGATCTTCTCTTATTTCATTGAGGGTGGTGGAATACTCTTGATGTTCCACCCTCAATTGCTCCATGTTAGTGCTTAGTTCTCCAAGAGAAGTCTGCCATTGATCCCAATAGCTTTGAGGAGGAAAATACATCCCTTGAGGCATCTCAGAGATCTCATACTGAGGCGGCTGCACATGCTCTTGTGCATGCTCTCTAGTTTTCTCCATCATCTTCTTAGTGATGGGTTTGTCCTCCCCAATGAAGATATCTCCTTCTATGACAATTCCAGCTGAATTGCATAGATGGCAGATGAGGTGTGGGAATGCCTACCTTGCGTTGGTGGAAGGCTTCTCAGCTATCTAGTACAGTTCTTGAGGAATCACCTCATGTACTTCCACCTCACTTCCAATCATGATACAATGGATCATGATAGCCCTTTCAATGGTCACTTCTGACCGATTGCTAGCAGGGATGAAAGAGCATTGGATGAATTCCAACCATCCTCTAGCTCTGGGCTTGAGATCAAGCCTTTTTAGTTGAATAGGCTTACCTTGGGAATCCCTCTTCCACTGTGCTCCTTCCACACAGATGTCTGAGAGTACTTGATCCACTCTCTGATCAAAGTTGACTCTCCTAATGTAAGGATATGGGTCTCCTTGCATCAGAGGCAAGTTGCATGCCAACTTCACACTTTTCGGGCTAAAATCTAAGATTCTCCCTCAGACCATAGTGCTCCAGTTCTTTCGATTTGGGTTCACACTAGTGTCATGATTTTTAGTAACCCATGCATTAGCATAGAACTCTTGTACCATTAGAATCTCAACATATTGGATGGGATTGGTTAGGACCTCCCAACCTCTTCTCCGGATCCCTCTTTGGATTTCTGGATATTCATTCTTCTTGAGCCTGAAAGGGACCTCAGGGATCACTTTCTACTCTGCCACTACTTCATAGAAGTGGTCTTGGTGGGCTTTGGTGATGAATCTCTCTAACTCCCAAGATTCAGAGGTGGCGGCTACTGCCTTTCCTTTCCTCTTTCTAGAGGATTCTCCAACCTTGGGTGCCATAGGTGGTAATGGAAAGCAAAAATCAATGTTTTTTCCACACCAAACATAAAGCTTTGCTCATCATCGGGAAAAATAAAGAAAAGAGAAAAATGGAGAAGAAGAAGAAGAAAACAGAAGGAGATAGAGGGAGAGAGAAAGCTCAGTCGAATGGGTCTTGAGAATGTATGAGAAGTTTGTGTATGAAGGGTGATGAAGAAGGGTATTTATAGGTGGGGGCTAGGTTTGGGTTCGGCCATGGGTGGGTAGTTGGGAGGGAAATTTGATTTTGAAGTGGGTGGGAGTTGGTGGGAGTTATGATGGTTTTAGGGAAGTGATATAGATGCGATTGGGCTAGGGTTTATAGGGAAGAATGTATGGGGAAGTGTGAAATTAAGTTGGGTAGGTGAAGATGCTATGGGACCCACAGGTCCTGAGAGGCTAGGGAATTTAAGAATCCCTGCCCTCTACACTGGCATTTGAACGCTGGTACGCAGAAATTGTGATTACACTTTGATTATGTAAAATTCATCGCTCTTTCTTTCCCTGGTAATGGCATAAAAAATATGATGCCAATACCATGGTTCACAACTTCGCACAACTAACCAGCAAGTGCACTGGGTCGTCCAAGTAATACCTTACGTGAGTAAGGGTCGAATCCCACGGAGATTGTTGGTATGAAGCAAGCTATGGTCACCTTGTAAATCTCAGTCAGGCGGATATTAAAATAGTAATGGAGTTTTCGAAAATAATTAATAAAATAGGGATAGAAATACTTATGTAAATCATTGGTGAGAATTTCAGATAAGCGAATAGAGATGCTTTCGTTCCTCTGAACCTCTGCTTTCCTGCTGTCTTCATCGAATCAGTCTTACTCCTTTCCATGGCTGGCTTTATGTGATACATCACCATTGTCAATGGCTACTTTCGGTCTTCTCTCGGAAAAATGATCCAAATGCCCTGTCACGGCACGGCTAATCGTCTGGAGGCATCACCCTTGTCAATGGCTTCATCTTATCCTCTCAGTGAAAATGGTCAACGCACCCTGTCACGGCACGGCTATTCATCTGTCGGTTCTCGATCCTGCTGGAATAGGATTTACTATCCTTTTGCGTCTGTCACTACGCCCGGCAATCGCGAGTTTGAAGCTCGTCACAGTCATTCAATCATTGAATCCTACTCGGAATACCACAGACAAGGTTTAGACCTTCCGGATTCTCTTGAATGCCGCCATCATTCTAGCTTACACCACGAAGATTCCGATTAAGAAATCTAAGAGATACTCATTCAATTCTAATGTAGAACGGAAGTGGTTGTCAGGCACGCGTTCATAGGGAATGATGATGATTGTCACGTTCATCACATTCAGGTTGAAGTGCAAATGAATATCTTAGAAGCGAAATAAGATGAATTGAATAGAAAACAGTAGTACTTTGCATTAATCCTTGAGGAACAGCAGAGCTCCACACCTTAATCTATGGAGTGTAGAAACTCTACCGTTAAAAATACATAAGTGAAAGGTCCAGGCATGGCCGAGATGGCCAGCCCCCATGATCTAAGAACTAGGCGTCCAAAGATATAACTCAGGATCAAAAGATAATCCAAAGATGTCTAATACAATAATAAGAGGTCCTATTTATAATAAACTAGCTACTAGGGTTTACAGAAGTAAGTAATTGATGCATAAATCCACTTCTGGGGCCCACTTGGTGTGTGCTTGGGCTGAGCTTTAACTTTCCACGTGCAGAGGCCATTTGTGGAGTTGAACACCAGGTTTTGATCCATTTCTGGCGTTCAACTCTGGTTTTTTGATCCTTTTCTGGCGCTGGACGCCAGAATTGGGCAGAGATCTGGCATTGAACGCCAGTTTGCGTCGTCTATTCTTGGCCAAAGTATGGACTATTATATACTTCTGGAAAGCCCTGGATGTCTACTTTCCAACGCAATTGGAAGCGCGCCATTTTGAGTTCTGTAGCTCCAGAAAATCCACTTTGAGTTCAGGGAGGTCAGAATCCAACAGTATCAGCAGTCCTTCTTCAACCTATGAATCTGATTTCTGCTCAAGTCCCTCAATTTCATCCAGAAAATACCTGAAATCACAGAAAAACACACAAACTCATACTAAAGTCCATAAATGTGAATTTAACATAAATCTAATGAAAATATCCCTAAAAGTAACTAGATTCTACTAAAAACATACTAAAAACAATGCCAAAAAGCGTATAAATTATCCGCTCATCACAACACCAAACTTAAATTGTTGCTTGTCCCCAAGCAACTGAAAATCAAATAGGATAAAAAGAAGAGAATATACTATATATTCCAAACTATCAATGAAACAGAGCTTCAATCATATGAGCGGGACTTATAGCTTTTTGCCTCTTGAATAGTTTTGGCATCTCACTTTATCCATTGAAGTTCAGAATGATTGGCATCTATAGGAACTCAGAGTTCAGATAGTGTTATTGATTCTCCTAGTTCAGTATGATGATTCTTGAACACAGCTTCTTTATGAGTCTCGGCCGTGGCCCTAAGCACTTTGTTTTCCAGTATTACCACCGGATACATAAATGCCACAGACACGTAATTGGGTGAACCTTTTCAGATTGTGACTCAGCTTTGCTAAAGTCCCCAATTAGAGGTGTCCAGGGTTCTTAAGCACACTCTTTTTTGCTTTGGACCTTGACTTTAACCGCTCAATCTCAAGTTTTCACTTGACACCTACACGCCACAAGCACATGGTTAGGGACAGCTTGGTTTAGCTACTTAGGCCAGGATTTTATTCCTTTAGGCCCTCCTATCCACTGATGCTCAAAGCCTTGGGATCCTTTTTATTTGCCCTTGCCTTTTGGTTTTAAGGGTTATTGGCTTTTTCTGCTTGCTTTTTCTTTTTCTTTTTTTTTTCGCCCATTTTTTTTTCTGCAAGCTTTGTTCTTTGCTGCTTTTTCTTGCTCCAAGAATCATTTTTATGATTTTTGAGATTATCAGATAACATGTCTCCTAATCATCATTCTTTCAAGAGCCAACATATTTAACATTCTTAAACAATAACTTCAAAAGACATATGCACTGTTCAAGCATACATTCAGAAAACAAGAAGCATTGTCACCACATCAATATAATTAAGCTAAGTTCAAGGATAAATTCAAAACTCATGTACTTCTTGTTCTTTTGAATTAAAACATTTTTCATTTAAGAGAGGTGATGGATTCATAGGACATTCATAACTTTAAGACAAAGTTACTAACTACTAATGATCATGTAATGAAGACACAAACATAGATAAGCGCATAACATAGAAAACGAAAAGCAGAAGAAATAAGAACAAGGAATGAATCCACCTTAGTGATGGTGGCATTTCCTTCTTGAGGAACCAATTATGTCCTTGAGCTCTTCTATGTCTCTTCCTTGTCTTTGTTGCTCCTCCCTCATTGCTTTTTGATCTTCTCTTATTTCATGGAGCATGATGGAGTGCTCTTGATGTTCCACCCTTAATTGTCCCATGTTGGCACTTAATTCTCCTAGGGAGGTGTTGATTTGCTCCCAATAGTTTTGTGGAGTAAAATGCATTTGAGGCATCTCCGGGATCTCATGGTGATGAGCTTCCTGCGCCTCTTGAGCTCCATGAATGGGCTCTCTTGCTTGCTCCATCTTTTTCTTAGTGATGGGCTTCTCTTCCTTAATAGGAGTGTCTCCTTCTATGAAAGCTCCAGCTGAGTAACATAGATGGCAGATAAGATGAGGAAAAGCTAGCCTTGCCATGGGGGATGACTTTTCGGCTATTTTGTAGAGTTCATTAGAGATGACTTCATGAACTTCTATTTCCTCTCCAATCATGATGCTATGAATCATGATGGCCCGATCCACAGTAACTTCAGATCGGTTGCTAGTGGAAATGATTGAGCATTGAATGAACTCTAACCATCCTCTAGCCACAAGCTTGAGGTCCAATCTTCTTAGTTGAACTGGCTTGCCTTTGGAGTCAATCTTCCATTGAGCTCCTTTCACACATATGTCCATAAGGACTTGGTCCAACCTTTGATTAAATTTGACCCTTCTAGTGTAGGGGCGTTCATCTCCTTGCATCATGGGCAAGTTAAATGCCAACCTCACATTCTCCGGACTAAAATCTAAGTATTTCCCCCGAACCATTGTAACATAGTTATTTGGATCCGGGTTCTTACTTTGATCATGGTTCTTGGTGATCCATGCATTGGCATAGAACTCTTGAACCATTAGGATGCTGACTTGTTGGATGGGATTTGTTAGAACTTCCTAACCTCTTCTTTGAATTTTATGTCAGATCTCCGGATACTCATTTCTTTTGAGTTTGAAAGGGACCTCGAGGATCACCTTCTTCTTGGCCACAATATCATAGAAGTGGTCTTGATGGGCTTTGGAGATGAACCTTTCCATCTCCCATGACTCGGAGGTGGAAGCTTTTGTCTTCTCTTCCCCCTTTCTAGAGGATTCTCCGGTCTTAGGTGCTATCAATGGTAATGGAAAAACAAAAAGCTTATGCTTTTACCACACCAAGCTTAGAATATTGCTCGCCCTCGAGCAATAAAAGAAAGAATAGAGGAAGAAGAAGAAGAAAATATGGAAAAGAGGGGTGAAGTGTGTTTCGGCCAAGTAGAGAGGAGAGGGTTGTGTTGTGTGAAAATGAGGAAGAATGGAGGGCTATATATAGGGGAGGGAGGGGGGTTAAGGTTCGGCCATTTAGGGTGGGTTTGGGTGGGAAATTGGTTTTGAATTTTGAAGGTAGGTGGAGTTTATGAGGTAGGTTTATGGGAAAGAGTGGATGGATGTGAGTGGTGAAGAGGTGATGGGGAAGAGAGATTGAGGTGATTGGTGAAGGGTTTTTGGGGAAGAGTGTTTATGGGATTGTGTGAAAGAGAGGTGAGAAGAAGTGAGTGGAGGTAGGTGGGGATCCTGTGGGGTCCACAGATCCTGAGATGATCCTGTGGGTCCACAGATCCTGAGGTGTCAAGGCATTTACATCCCTGCACCAATTTAGGCATGCAAAATGCCCTTGCACACAACTCTGGGCGTTCAGCGCCAGGTTGGTGCCCATTTTGGGCGTTCAACGCCCATTTGTTGGCCATTTCTGGCGTTGAACGCTAGAACCATGCCTGTTCTGGGCGTTCAGTGCCCAGACACTGCCCATTTTGGGCGTTCAGCGCCAGAACCATGCTCTGTTCTGGCGTTGAACGCTAAACAGATGCTTCTCCAGGGTGTGATTTTTCTTCTGCTGTTTTTGATTCCGTTTTTTTATTTTTCTATTTATTTTGTGACTCCACATGATCATGAACCTATAAAGACATATAACTAAGAAAAATATAGTTAGATAAAAGTTGGGTTGCCTCCCAACAAGCGCGTCTTTAATGTCAATAGCTTGACAGTGGGCTCTCATGGAGCCTCACAGATGTTCAGAGCATTGTTGAGACTCTCCAACACCAAACTTAGAGTTTGGTTGTGGCCTCCCAACACCAAACTTAGAGTTTGACTGCGGGGGCTTTGTTTGACTCTGCTTTGAGAGAAGCTTTTTATGCTTCCTCTCCATGGATGCAGAGAGAGATCCTTGAGTTGTAAACACAAGGTTTTCCTTATTTATTTGAAGGATTAATTCTCCTATGTCCACATCAATCACAGCTCTTGCTGTGGCTAGGAAAGGTCTTCCTAGGATGATGGATTCATCCTCTTCCTTTCCAGTATCTAGGACTATGAAATCAGCAGGGATGTAAAGGCCTTCAACCTTTACTAACACGTCCTCTACTTGTCCATAAGCCTGTTTTCTTGAATTATCTGCCATCTCTAATGAGATTCTAGCAGCTTGCACCCCATAGATTCCCAGTTTCTCTATTACAGAGAGGGGCATGAGGTTTATTCCTGAACCAAGGTCACACAGAGCCTTAAAGATCATGGTGCCTATGGTACAAGGTATTATGAACTTTCCAGGATCCTGTCTCTTCTGAGGCAATGTCAGTTGATCCAGATCACTTAGTTCATTGATGAACAAGGGAGGTTCATCTTCCCGAGTTTCAATACCAAATAATTTGGCATTCCGCTTCATGATTGCACCAAGAAACTTGACAGTTTGCTCTTCAGTAACATCCTCATTCTCTTCAGAAGAGGAATACTCATCAGAGCTCATGAATGGCATAAGGAGGTTCAATGGAATCTCTATGGTCTCTAGATGAGCCTCAGAGTCCTTTGGTTCCTGAGAGGGAAACTCCTTATTGATCACTGGGCGTCCCAGGAGGTCTTCCTCCTTGGGATTCACGTCCTCCTCTCCCTCTTTGGGTTCGGCCATGGTGCTTATGTCAATGGCCTTGCACTCTCCTTTTGGATTCTCTTCTGTATTGCTTGGGAGAGTACTAGGAGGGATTTCAGTGATCCTTTTACTCAGCTGGCCCACTTGTGCTTCCAAATTTCTAATAGAAGACCTTGTTTCATTCATGAAACTCACAGTGGCCTTAGATAGATCAGAGACTAAGTTTGCTAAGCTAGATGGATTCTGCTCAGAATTCTCTGTCTGTTGCTGAGTGGATGATGGAAAAGGCTTGCTATTGCTAAACCTGTTTCTTCCACCATTATTAAAGCCTTGTTGAGGCTTTTGATCCTTCCATGAAAAATTTGGATGATTTCTCCATGATGAGTTATAGGTGTTTCCATAAGAAAGCCGTGACCAGCTTATCCCAAGAGTTCAGGCTATCTCTAGGTTGAGAGTCCTACCACACTCTAGCTCTGTCTCTTACAGCAAAAGGGAAAAGCATGAGCCTGTAGACTTCAGGATCTACTCCATTAGTCTTAACAGTATCACAGATCTACAAGAATTCAGTTAAGAACTAAAAAGGATCTTCAGATGGAAGTCCATGAAACTTGCAGTTCTGCTGCATCAGAGAAACTAATTGAGGTTTTAGCTCAAAGTTGTTTGCTCCAATGGCAGGAATGGAGATACTTCTTCCATGTAAATTGGAATTAGGTGCAGTAAAGTCACCAAGCATCCTCCTTGCATTATTATTATTTCTGGCTGCCATCTCCTCTTCCTGTTCGAAAATTTCTGAAAGGTTATCTCTAGATTGTTGTAATTTAGCTTCTCTTAATTTTCTCTTCAGAGTCCTTTCAGGTTCTGGATCTGCTTCAACAAGAATGTTCTTATCCTTGCTCCTGCTCATATGACGAAGAAGAGGGCACAGAGAAAATTATAATAATAATATGGATCCTTTATATCACAGTATAGAGGTCCTTGTGTTAGTAGAAGAAAAGAAGAAAAAAATCTGAACTCAGAGAGAGAGAGAGAGAGAGGGTTCGGATTTTTGGTGATGTGAGGAAGAGATGTTAGTAGATGAATAAATAAATAGAAGGAGATGAGAGAGAAGGATTTTCGAAAATAATTTTTGAAAAAAGAGTTAGTGATTTTCGAAAATAGTTTTGAAAAAGGTTAGTAGTTTTTCGAAAATTCAAATAAAAAAAATAATTAGTTAATTAAAAAGAAATTTTTGAAAAAGGGGGAAGATATTTTCAAAAATTAGAGAGAGAGAGAGTTAGGTAGTTTTGAAAAAGGTAAGAAGCAAACAAAAAGTTAGTTAGTTAGTTGAAACAAATTTTGAAAATCAATTTTTAACAGATAAGAAGTTAGGAAGTTAGAAAAGATATTTTGAGATCAAATTTTGAAAAAGGTGAGATAAGAAGATATTTTTTTAAAAAGATATGATTGAAATTAGTTTTGAAAAATATTTGATTTTTAAAATCACAATCAATGATTTGATTCACAAGAAATCACAAGATATGATTCTAGAACTCAAAGTTTGAATCTTTCTTAACAAGCAAGTAACAAACTTGAAATTTTTGAATCAAAACATTAATTGGTGATGTTATTTTCGAAAATTTGATATAAAAATAAGAAAAAGATTTTTGAAAAATATTTTTGGAATTTTCAAAAATAACTAAGAAATTTGAAAAAGATTTGATTTTTGAAAACGATTTTGAAAAAGATAAGATTTTCAAATTGAAAATTTGATTTGACTCATAAAAACAACTAGATTTTTTTAAAAAATTTTTTCAAAAAGTCAAATCTAATTTTCGGAATTTTAAGAGAGAAAAAGGGAAAGATATATTTTTTTTATTTTTGAATTTTTAATGATGAGAGAGAAAAACAAGAAAAATGATGCAATGCATGAAACTTTTAGATTAAAACAATGAATGCATGCAAGAATGCTATGAATGTCAAGATGAACACCAAGAACACTTTGAATGTCAAGATGAACACCAAAAACATATTTTTGAAAAATTTTTTTAATGCAAAGAAAATATGCAAGACACCAAACTTAGAATTCTTTAATGCTTACACACTAAGAGTTCAAGAATGCATATGAAAAACAAGAAAAGACACAAAACATGCAAATGCAAAGATCAAACAAGAAGACTTACCAAGAACAACATGAAGATCATGAAGAACACTTATGAATGCATGAATTTTCGAAAAATGCAGGATGAATATGCAATTGACACCAAACTTATAACATGACTCAAGACTCAAACAAGAAACACAAAATATTTTTTTGATTTTTATGATTTTATAAATTTTTTTTGTATTTTCTTTTAATTTTTTTCGAAAATATTTGGGAAAAAGGAAGCAATGAATTCATAGTCCTCAATCAAAATCCTGGGAGTTAGACATGGCTTAATAGCCAGCCAAGCTAAAACATGTTATATGAAACACTAGAATTCATTCTTAAAAATTTTGAAGAAAAATATATTTTTGAAAACAATTTTTTTTTTTTGAAATTTTTCGAAAACAAAGGAGAAATTTTTGAAAGATTTTGAAAAATTTTTGAAAATAAAACAAAAAGAAAATTACCTAATCTGAGGCCCACTTAGTGAGTGTTTGGGCAGAGATTTGATGAGATCCACGTGCTATGAGGTCTCTGGGGTGTGGAACACCAGCTGGGGGGATCTCTCTGGGCGTTTGGACGCAAGGCTCTACTCTTTGTGCGCTGGACGCCAGAAAGGGGGCAAAAAGCTGGCGTTGGACACCAGTTTTGGGCCTTCTAGTCCAAAAGCAAGTATAGACTATTATATATTGATGGAAAGCTCTGGAAGTCAGATTTCCATAGTCATTGAGAGCTCTCCATTTGGACTTCTGTAGCTCCAGAAAAGCTCTTCAGAGTGAAAGGAGGTCAGATCTGGACAGCATCTGCAGTGCTTTCTCTGTCTCTGAATCAGACTTTTGCTCCAGCTCCTCAATTTCAACCTGAAAATACCTGAAATGGTACAAAAACAAACAAACTCAAAGTGGAATCCAAAAATGTGAATTTAACACTAAAACCTATAAAAACTTAATAAAAACTTAATAAAACATATTAAAAACTACATGAAACTTTGCCAAAAAGCATATAAAATATCCGCTCATGACAACACCAAACTTAAACTGTTTCTTGTCCCCAAGCAACTAAAAGTCAAATAGGATGAAAAGAAGATTAGGATGCAATAAATCTCTGAGTTTCCAATGAAGCTCAGTTTCAATTAGATGAGCGGAACTTAGTAGCTTTTTTCTTCTGAATAGTCTTGGCATTTCACTATCCATTGAAAATTAGAATGGTTGGCATCTTTAGGAACTTAGAATCTAGATGATATTATTGATTCTCCTAGTTAAGCTCTTTTTTATTCTTGAATATAGCTTTCAGAGTCTTGGTCGTGACCCTAAGCACCTTGTTTTCTAGTATTACCACCGGATACAATAACGCCACAGACACTTTAACTGGGTAAACCTTTTCAGATTGTGACTCAGTTTTGCTAGAGTCCCCAGATAGAGGTGTTTAGAGTTCTTAAGCACTCTTTTTGCTTTGGACCACGACTTTAACCGCTCAGTCTCAAGTTTTTTTTCACTTCACACCTTCACGCCACAAGCACATGGTTAGGGATAGTTTAATTTAACCGCTTAGGCCAGGATTTTAGGCCTTTAGGCCCTCCTATTGACTGATGCTCAAAGACTTGGGACCCTTTTACCCTTGCCTTTTGGTTTAAAGGGTTATTGGCTTTTTGCTCTTGCATTTTTCTATTTTCTTTTCTTTTTTCGACTTTTTTTTGGAATGCATCATGCTTTTTCTTGCTTCAAGAATCATATTTTGGATTTTTCAGATCATCAATAATATTTTTCCTTTTTCTTCATTCTTTCAAGAGCCAGCATCATAAAATTTAACTTCAAATATACACTTTTTATTCTTTCATTCAGAAAACTAAAGCAATGTAACCACATCAAATTAATGTAACTATTCTTTATTGGAAAGCTCAAAAATTTATGCATCTTTATTTTTTCTAAAAAAATCTACTATTTTATTCATGTTCAATGATGATAAAAGGAATAATTTATAGCTAATTAGAAAAATAATAATTAATTATTAAGAATACTGATGTAATCCTAAAAATTGAAAGACATAAAATAAAAATAAAAATAAAAATAAAGACTTAATTACTACCAGTGATCATGCAACTCTAAATTAGGATGGAAATACGTGAGACAAGAATAGGAATAGTCACAGGGTTGAAACTCAACAACCTTCAGCTTGGGGGATGCTGGTTTTTTCAGGCTGTGGGACGCATGGCTCTTCAACTTGAGGGGTACTGGACTCTTCAGGGGAAAGCTTATGGCACTTCAGCTCCTCCAGCTCATGCCCTTGCTTCTCCTGCTCCTTGATCAGTTTGCAAATAATGCTAATCTAATCTTTCTATTCTTCTCTGAGCTGATCCAACGTGCTTTGTAAATGAATTACAGATGCCTTTAGCTGTTCCTAGTACTCCATTGGAGGGATCTCTTGGGAAGGCTCAGGTGGCTTCCTCTTAGGGTGATCGTCTTCTATCTTGGAGCTCTCCATCACTTGCTTGGTGATAGGTTTTTCCACTGGAATAAAGTTGTCCACTGGGATCAGAACCTTATCCTCTTAGCATAGGCAAAAGATGAGATTTGGATAAGCTAGCATGGCCTTAGTGGAATCTCCATTTGATAGCTTGTAAATCTCATGGGGGATTATTTGGTGGACTTCCACCCCATTCTCCATCATTATGCAGTGAATCATCACAGCTCTTGCAATATTGACTTCCGAGTGGTTACTTATGGGGAGTATAGAATGCCCAATGAAGTCTAGCCATTCTCTAGCAACAGGCTTGAGGTTCGCCCTTTTTAGCTGGCATGGCTCCTCTTTTGTATTCTCAAACCATTGAGTTTCGGGCAGGCATATGTCCTCTAGGACTTGATCCAGCTTTTGGTTGGCTACAACCCTTCTGTTGTATGACTCACGGTCATTGATGAGCGGATAATTTATACCCTTTTTGGCATTATTTTTACATAGTTTTTAGTATGATTTAATTACTTTTTGTTATATTTTTATTAGTTTTATTCAAAAATCACATTTCTGGACTTTACTATGAGTTTGTGTGTTTTTCTGTAATTTCAGGTATTTTCTGGCTGAAATTGAGGGACCTGAGCAAAAATCTGATCCAGAGGCTGAAAAAGGACTACATATGCTGTTGGATTCTGACCCTCCTGCACTCAAAGTGGATTTTCTAGAGCTACAGAAGCTTAATTGGCGCGCTCTCAATTGCGTTGGAAAGTAGACATCTTGGGCTTTCCAGAAATATATAATAATCCATACTTTTCCCTGAGATTTGATGGCCCAAACTGACGTTCAAAGTCAGCCTAATATTGTCAGGTGTAAAACGCCAGAACTGGCACCTTTTTCGGTGTTAAACGCCCATTCTGGCACCCAGGGTGGCGTTTAACGCCAGCTTTGGACATATGAACGTGAAAGCTTGAAAGCTCAGCCCAGGCACGCACGAAGTGTGTCTCGGAAGTGGATTTCTGCACTATCTACACTTAGTTACTCAATTTCTGTAAACCTAAGTTACTAGTCTAGTATAAAAACTACTTTTAGAGATTCATTTTATACCTTCTGACATTTTTACACTTCATATTGTAACTTTGACGGCATGAGTCTCTAAACCCCATAGGTGGGGGTGAGGAGCTCTGCTGTGTTTCAATGGATTAATGCAATTACTGCTGTTTTCTATTCAATCACGCTTGATTCTATTCTAAGATACTCATTCGTACTTCAATATGGAGAATATGATGATTCGTGATACTCATCATTATCCTCAACATATGAACGTGTGCCTGACAACCACTCCCGTTCTATCTGAGTTCAACGTAGGCATTGGGCGACAGCTTGAGTGCATATCTCTTGGGTTTCTGATTCCCGGACCAAGTCCGGAGGTTAGAACCTTCGTGGTATAGGCTAGAATCAATTGGCAGCATTCCTAGGATCCGAAAAGTCTAAACCTTGTCTGTGGTATTCCGAGTAGGATATGGGAAGGGTGAATGTGACGAGCTTCAAACCTGCGAATGTTGGGCGCAGTGACAGTGTGCAAAAGGACAAGGGTCCTATTCCGACGCTAGTGGGAACCAACAGATGATTAGCCGTGCGGTAGCTGTACATGGTATTTTTCATCCGAGACGAGCAATCCGACAGTTGATTAGCCGTGCAGAGATCGTACCTGGTATTTTTCATCCGAGAGGATCATATAGCTTGCCATTGAAGGAGGCCATGCGTGTTTGGAGAAGAAGACAGTAGGAAAGCAGAGATTCAGATGATAGAGCATCTCCGGAACCTCAGCCTGTTTCTCATTACTAAATCATAAGTACTACTTATTTCATGTTATTTATTTTTTATAAATTCAATCACTTTTATCATTAACCTCCTGACTAAGATTTACAAGATAACCATAGCTTGCTTCAAGCCGACAATCTCTGTGGGATCGACCCTTACTAACGTAAGGTATTACTTGGACGAACCAGTGCACTTGCTGGTTAGTTGTGCGGAGTTGTGAAAAGTGTAATTACAATTTCGTGCACCAAGTTTTTGGCGCAGTTGCCAGGGATTGTTTGAGTTTTGACAACTGACAGTTTATTTTGTTGCTTAGATTAGGAAAAATTTATCTTTTTGGTTTAGAGTCACTAAAATTGAGTCTTCTATTATTGTTTTTGGTTAAAATTTTAAAATCCTTATTTTATTTTTTAAATTATTTTTGAAAATTTTTAAAACCAATAACTTCATAATTTAGTCTTCTGTTTGAGTTTAGTTTCATATTTTATGGTTGGTGTCCTTTTTGTTTTTATTCTCTTAAAAATTTCCAAAATTTGTTCTTGGTGTTCATCCTGATCTTCAAAGTGTTCTTGGTGTTCATCTTGATATTCAAAGTTTTCCTGTTTGTTTCCTTTGTTTTAATCTAAAAATTCTAAATTTGATGTCATTTTATTGTTTTTCCCTTTCCTCATTAAATTCAAAAAATATCTTTTCTCTTTATTTAATTGAATTTTCAAAAATTTCATATAAAAAAATTTTTTCAGATTTTTATTTTTGAAAATTTTTATTTTATCTTATCTTAGTTTTAAAATTTCGAAATTCAAATCTTTTTCAAAAATCATATCTTTTTAAAATTTTAATTTCAAAATCTTATCTCATCTTTTCTAATCTCAAATTTTAAAATCATATCCAAAATTTTTCAAATTTTCTTAATTAATTAATTATTTTATTTTTCAAAATTTATATTATGATTTTCCAATTATTTTAATTTTGGTTCATTCATAATTAAATAAAATAAAAATAAAAATATTTTAATTTCTCTTTTATTTATTTTTCAAACAAAAGAATAATATTTTTATTTGCAATCCGCATCAGTTACCTTTTCTCCATCATGAACCTAAGTGGAAATGAACAGTCCAGAAGGACTCTGGGGTCATATGCTAACCCCATTACTGCTGCATACGGGAGTAGCATCTGTATACCTCCCATCAGAGCAAGAAGTTTTGAGCTAAATTCTCAGCTCATTATCATGGTGCAGCAAAATTGCCAGTATTCCGATCTTCCACAGGAAGAACCTACTGAGTTTCTGGCACAGTTCTTACAAATTACTGACATAGTACGTGATAAGGAAGTAGATCAGGATGTCTACAGATTATTACTGTTTTCATTTGCTGTAAAAGATCAAGCTAACAGGTGGTTAAACAACCAACCCACAGCAAGCATAAAAACATGGAAACAGTTATCAGACAAATTCCTGAATCAATATTTTCCTCCAAAAAGGATGACACAGCTAAGGCTAGACATCCAAGGCTTTAAACAAATGGATAATGAATCCCTTTATAATGCCTGGGAGAGGTACAGAGGGATGCTAAGGAAATGCCCCTCTGAAATGTTTTCAGAATGGGTGCAGTTGGATATCTTTTACTATGATCTTACAGAAAAGGACCAAATATCTCTAGAACACTCAGCTGGTGGATCTATACATATGAGAAAGACAATTGAAGAGGCTCAAGAGCTCATTGATACAGTTGCTAAAAATTAATATATATACTTAAGTAGTGGGGCCTCCGTGAAAGAAGAAACTAAAGCAGCATCAACTGAACTTAATCCTCAAGAACAAGTTGCTGAACTCAGTCAGCAATTGCTTATTATAACAAAATAGTTTGCGGAATTCAATGAGATGCTCCAAGACACTAAAAATTCTAACCAGAATATGGAAGCACAATTGGATCAGACAAGACAGCAGCTATCTAAACAGAAAACAGAAGAATGCCAAGCTGTTCAATTAAGGAGTGGGAAGATATTGAATGTCTCAATTCAAAGCAGCAGAAAGCCAAGAAAGGAACAAATAACAGAGGATGACCAATCCATTGCCCAAAATCCTTCTGAGGATAGTAAGAGCCCAGAGAGGAATGATTCTAGCGTTCAAATGCCAAAAAAGGGTAAGAAAGTGGCGTTAAACGCCCAAGGGATGGCCAGTTCTGGCGTCCAAATGCCAGAAAAGGGTGGTAACCTGGCGTTAAACACCCATGGAGCACCCAATTCTTGTGTTCAAACGCCAATGAGGGATCAGACACCTGCAAGTGCTGATAATAACCCCCTTAAGCAGGCTTCTCTAACCACTTCTGTAGAAAATAAACCTGCAGCAACTAAGGTTGAAGAATACAAAGCCAAGATGCCTTATCCTCAGAAACTCCGCCAAGCGGAACAGGATAAAAAATTTGCCCGCTTTGAAGACTATCTCAGGACTCTTGAAATAAAGATTCCGTTTGCAGAGGCACTTGAGCAAATACCCTCTTATGCTAAGTTCATGAAAGAGATCTTAAGTCATAAGAAGGATTGGAGAGAAACTGAAAAAGTTTTCCTCACTGAAGAATGCAGTGCAGTCATTTTGAAAAGCTTACCAGAGAAGCTTAAAGATCCCGGAAGCTTTATGATACCATGCACATTAGAGGGTGCTTGTACCAAGACAGCTCTATGTGATCTTGGGGCAAGTATCAACCTAATACCTACATCCACTATCAAAAAGCTTGGTTTAACTGATGAGGTTAAACCAACCAAGATATGCCTCCAACTTGCTGATTGTTCTATTAAGATTCCATCAAGCGTAATTAAGGACATGATTGTCAAGGTTGGGCCATTTGCCTTTTCTACTGACTTTGTAGTGCTGAAAATAGAGGAGCACAAAAGTGCAACTCTCATTCTAGGAAGACCACTCCTAGCAACTAGACGAACCCTCATTGATGTCCAAAAAGGGGAGATAACTCTGAGAGTCAATGAGGATGAGTTCAAGTTGAATGCTGTCAAGGCTATGCAGCATCCAGACACATCAAAAGACTGCATGAGCACTGACATTATTAACTCCCTGGTAGAAGAAGTCAATATGAATGAGAGTTTTGAATCAGAGCTAGAGGACATTTTTAAAGATGTTCAACCTGATCTGGAGGAATCAGAGAAAACAGAAGAACCTCTGAAAACTCCTCATGAAGAGGAGAAGCCTCCTAAACCCGAGCTCAAGCCACTACCACCATCTCTGAAATATGTATTTCTGGGAGAGGATGACGCTTTTCCAGTAATCATAAGCTCTACCTTAGAGCCACAGGAAGAGAAAGCACTAATTCAGGTGCTAAGGACACACAAGACAGCTCTTGGGTGGTCCATAAGTGATCTTAAGGGTATTAGCCCAGCCAGATGCATGCACAAGATCCTGCTGGAGGATGATATGGAGCCAGTGGTGCAACCACAGAGGCGGCTGAATTCAGCCATGAAGAAGGTAGTGCAGAAAGAGGTCATTAAGTTACTAGAGGCTGGGATTATTTATCCTATTTCTAATAGTCCCTGGGTGAGTCCTGTCCAAGTTGTCCCCAAGAAGGGAGGCATGACAGTAGTTCTTAATGAAAAAATGAACTGGTTCCTACAAGAACAGTTACAGGGTGGCGTATGTGTATTGACTACAGAAGACTCAATACAGCCACCAGAAAAGGATCATTTTCCTTTACCATTCATAGACCAGATGCTAGAGAGACTAGCAGGTCATGAATACTACTGCTTTTTAGATGGCTATTCAGGTTACAACCAAATTGCAATGGATCCTCAAGACCAAGAGAAAACAGCATTCATATGTCCTTCTGGAGTATTTGCCTACAGAAGGATGCCATTTGATCTGTGTAATGCACCTGCAACCTTTCAGAGGTGCATGCTCTCTATCTTCTCTGATATGGTAGAGAAATTTCTGGAAGTCTTCATGGATGACTTCTCAGTATTTGGAGACTCATTCAGCTCCTATCTTGACCATCTAGCACTTGTTTTAAAAAGGTGCCAAGAGACTAACCTAGTTTTAAACTGGGAAAAATGTCACTTTATGGTGACTGAAGGAATTGTCCTTAGGCATAAAATTTCAAACGAGGGAATAGAGGTGGATCAAGCTAAGGTAGAGGTAATTGAAAAATACCACCACCTGCCAATGTTAAGGCAATCAGAAGCTTTATGGGGCATGCAAGATTCTATAGGAAGTTCATAAAGGATTTTTCAAAAATTGCAAAACCTCTGAGCAATCTGCTCGCTGCTGACACACCATTTGTATTTGACACGGAGTGTCTGCAGGCATTTGAAACTCTGAAAGCTAAGCTGGTCACAATACCAGTCATTTCTGCACCAAACTGGACATTACCATTTGAACTAATGTGTGATGCCAGTGATCATGCCATTGGTACAGTATTGGGGCAGAGACATAACAAGCTTCTGCACATCATTTACTATGCTAGCTATGTCTTGAATGACGCACAGAAGAATTACACAACCACAGAAAAGAAGTTGCTTCTCTAGGCCATTGACAAGTTTAGATCTTATTTAGTGGGATCAAAAGTGATTGTGTACACTGATCATGCCACTCTGAAATATCTCCTCACAAAGCAGGATTCAAAACCCAGACTCATAAGATGGGTGTTACTTCTGCAAGAGTTTGATATAGAAATAAGAGACAGAAAAGGGACAGAAAACCAGGTAGCAGATCACCTGTCCCGGATAGAACCAGTAGCAGGGGCGTCTCTCCCTCCTAGTGAGATCTCTGAAACCTTTTTGGATGAGCAACTCTTTGCCATTCAGGAATTACCATGGTTTGCAGACATTGCAAACTACAAAGCTGTGAGATTCATACCTAAAGAGTACAGTAAACAACAAATGAAAAAGTTGATTTCTAATGCAAAATACTACTTGTGGGATGAACCATATCTCTTTAAGAGGTATGCAGACGGAGTAATCCGCAGATGTGTACCTAGAGAAGAAGCACAGAAGATCCTATGGCATTTCCATGGATCACAATATGGAGGACACTTTGGAGGTGAAGGAACAGCCACCAAGGTTCTCCAATGTGGTTTCTACTGGCCTACCCTCTATAGAGACTCCCGAGAGTTTGTACGTAACTGTGACAGTTGCCAGAGAGATGGTAATTTGCCTTACGGTTATGCCATGCCTCAACAAGGGATCTTAGAGATTGAGTTGTTTGATGTATGGGGTATTGACTTCATGGGGCCTTTCCCACCATCATACTCAAACACTTATATTCTGGTGGCAGTAAACAACGTATCTAAATGGGTAGAGGCAATTGCAACACCCACTAATGATACTAAGACAGTGATGAAGTTCCTCCAGAAGCATATCTTCAGCAGGTTTGGTGTCCCTAGGATACTGATAAGTGATGGAGGCACTCATATCTGCAATAAACAGCTTGACTCTGCTCTGGTCCGATATGGAAGTAACCATAAAGTAGTAACTCTATATCATCCACAGACAAATGGGCAGGCTGAAGTCTCAAATACAGAACTAAAACGAATCCTAGAACGGACTGTAAGTACCCGTAGCAGGGATTGGGCAAGAAGTCTGGATGATGCTCTATGGGCATATAGAACAGCATTCAAAACCCCTATAGGAACCTCTTCATACCAGCTCGTGTATGGAAAAGCCTGTCATCTGCCAGTAGAACTGGAACACAAGGCCTACTGGGCAACCAGGTTCCTAAACCTTGATGCTAAGATAGCTGGAGAGAAAAGATTACTCCAGTTGAATGAGCTGGAAGAGTTCAGACTCAATACTTTTAAAAATGCTAAAATTTATAAGAAGAAAGCAAAAAGATGGCATGACAAAAGGCTGTCATCTAGAGTCTTTGAGGTAGGACAGAAGGTCCTGCTGTTTAACTCCAGGCTCAGATTGTTCCCTGGGAAGTTGAAATCCCGGTGGAAAGGACCATATGTGATTACAAGTGTATCACCATATGGTTATGTAGAGCTTCAAGATATTGATTCTGACAAAAAGTTCATTGTTAATGGACAGAGAATCAAAAATTATCTATCATTCTGGGCATTTAACGCCAGTAAAGATATCATTCTGGGCGTTAAAAGCCAGAATGGGCAGCATTCTGGGCGTTCAAAAAAATGCCCAATGAGAAAGGATTTCTGGCGTTTAACACCAGCCAGGGTATCTGGCTGGGCGTTAAACGCCCAAAATGGCCACCAGGTGGGCGTTAAACGCCAGAATGGCTATCATTCTGGGCGTTTAACGCCAAAACAGCTAGGGGAGAGGTAATTTCGTTTCAATTCAAATTTTTTCAAATTTTCATGTTTTAAATCAAAATTTTCTACATTCAAACATTACAAACATTCATTTTCTTTTGTCCATTCACAAAAACTTATAAACTTATAAATTTTTCTTGATTCTCTTTCAATTCTTTTCAATTCCTTTTTGAAACCTCATTCATATCTCCAATTTCTTTTCAAATCTTTTTAACTCATTCATATCATCTTTTATTTCTTAGATGCATAAACAAAAATTCAGATTTAACTTCATCATATCTTTTCTAATCTTTTAAATTTTTGAAAAAGAATCTCATCTTTTCCATATCATGCTTATCTTTTATCAATCATATCTTTCAATCATATCTTTTTCTAAAATTTTAAAACCACTCCACCCCTCCCCTCTATTTATACATTCGGCCATCCCCCTTCCTCCATCATTCGAATTCTTCTCTCCATCTATTCATCTTCTTTCTCTACTTTTGCTTGAGGACAAGCAAACCTCTAAGTTTAGTATGATTTTTCGTGATCACTGACCAAGATCATGGCCCCTAAAGGAAAACAAACCACTCCAAGAGGCAAGAAAGAAAATAATCCAAAACCACAATGGATGCATGAGAGGTTCTGCACCAAAGAACATGCAGATCATTACTTCAAAATTGTGTGTAGAAGATCAGTGATCCCGGAAGTCAAGTTCGATCTGAAAGAAGATGAATATCCGGAGATCCAAGAGCAGATTCGAAACAGCGGCTGGGAAATCCTAGCTAATCATGAGATGAATGTAGGAAGAAACATGATCCAGAAATTCTATGCAAATCTGTGGCTGACAGATAAGCAAAGAATAGAGGGAACTGGCTTCCATACTTTTCGAACCATGGTCATAGGGAAGATTATCTACTTCCATCTTGACAAAGTGAGAGAAGTCCTCAAACTTCCTCAACCACAAGATGATCCAGAATCCTTTAATAGGAGAATGGCTAAAGATAAAAAGCTGGATCAAGTTCTAGAGGACATATGCCTCCCTAGAACCAAGTGGATAACCAATTCAAAAGGTGTCCCAAACCAACTAAAGAGAGGAGACCTCAAGCTAGTTGCTAGGGGCTGGCTGGATTTCATTGGGCAATCTATACTTCCCACCAGTAATCGCTCTAAAGTAACTGTCAAAAGAGCAGTGATGATCTACTGTATTATGCTGGGAAAAGAAGTGGAGGTTCATCAATTAATTCCTTGTGAAATTTACTTATTTGCAAACAAGGAATCTACTGAGACCAAATTGGCTTACCCAAGCATGATCAGTCTGTTATGTAAAGAGGCGGGAGTACAGATAGGTGTGGATGACTATATCCCAGTTGAACATCCAATCACCAAAAGGGTAATGGATGGACCTCAAGTTCAAGACAACTTCATCAAGAAAAGGGCGCATGAGCTCCTCCCAGAAATTCCTCAATTTGACTATTGGGCCTGCTTAGAAGCATCTGTCAACAAGCTGCAAGAATCTATGGATCAACTCAAAGAAGAGCAGCAGAATCAGAACAGCATGCTCTGCAAACTGCTCAGAGAACAAGAGAAGCAAGGGCGTGAGTTACAGGAACTAAAGCGCCAGAAGCTGTCCCTTGAAGAGTTGGATGTCCCACAAATTGAAGGAGCACCTACCCCTTAAAATCAAGGTTGTTGAGTCCTAACTCTGTGATAACTTTTATTATTAGAAACCTATTTTAAGAGTCACATAAGCATTAGTATTAGAGTCATTTATTTTTATGTCTTTAATTTCCTTTATTTTATTATTAATTGTCTGCTTTTATGTTTATTTTATGTCTTATTTTTATTTCATGATCAATAAAGTTTAGAATCTTTGTCTTAAAGCTATGAATGTCCTATGAATCCTTCACCTTCCTTAAATGAAAAATGTTTTCTAAAAAAAAAGAGAAGTACATGAATTTCGAATTACATCTTGAAAATAATCTAATTATTTTGATGTGGTGGCAATACTTCTTGTTTTCTGAATGAATGCTTGAACAGTGCATATTTTTTATGTTGTCGTTTATGAATGTTAAAATTGTTGGCTCTTGAAAGAATGATGAAAAAGGAGAAATGTTATTGATAATCTGAAAAATCATAAAATTGATTCTTGAAGCAAGAAAAAGCAGTGAAAAGCTTGCAGAAAAAAAATTGGCAAAAAAAAAGAAAGAAAGAAAAAGAAAAAGCAAGCAGAAAAAGTCAATAGCCCTTTAAACCAAAAGGCAAGGGTAAAATATAAAGGATCCAAGGCTTTGAGCATTAATGGATAGAAGGGACCAAAGGAATAAAATCCTGGCCTAAGCGGCTAAACCAAGCTGTCCCTAACCATGTGCTTGTGGCGTGAAGGTGTCAAGTGAAAAGCTTGAGATTGAGCGGTTAAAGTCATGGTCCAAAGCAAAAAGAGTGTTCTTAAGAGCTCTGGGTACCTCTAATTGGGGACTTTAGCAAAGCTAAGTCACAATCTGAAAAGGTTCACCCAGTTATGTGTCTGTGGCATTTATGTATCCGGTGGTAATACTGGAAAATAAAATGCTTAGGGTCACGGCCAAGACTCATAAAGTAGCTGTGTTCAAGAATCAACATACTGAAATAGGAGAATCAATAATACTATCTGAATTCTGAGTTCCTATAGATGCCAATCATTTTGAACTTCAAAGGATAAAGTGAGATGCCAAAGCAGAAAGCCACTAGCCCCGCTCATCTAATTGGATATGAGCTTTATTGATATTTGGAATTCATTCTATTTTCTCTTCTTTTTATCCAATTTTGTTTTTGGTTACTTGGGAACAAGCAACAATTTAAGTTTGGTGTTGTGATGAGTGGATAATTTATACCCATTTTAGCATTATTTTTACAAAGTTTTTAGTATGATTTAATTACTTTTTGTTATATTTTTATTAGTTTTTATTCAAAAATCACATTTCTGGACTTTACTATGAGTTTATGTGTTTCTGTAATTTCAGGTATTTTCTGGCTGAAATTGAGGGACCTGAGCAAAAATTTGATTCAGAGGCTGAAAAAGGACTACAGATGCTGCTGGATTCTGACCCTCCTGACTAAGATTTCCAAGATAATCATAGCTTGCTTCAAGCCAACAATCTCCGTGGGATCGACCCTTACTCACGTAAGGTATTACTTGGACGACCCAGTGCACTTGCTGGTTAGTTGTGCGGAGTTGTGAAAAGTGTAATCACAATTTTGTGCACCAGTCATCCTTTTGTAGAGGTAATTTGAAGACCTCTCTCACCCTATCCAGATGAAAGTACATGATCTTCCCTCTGACCATGGTGCGAAAAGTATGGATGGTTGTTCCATCTTTCTTTTGCTTATCTGTCATCCAAAGATTTGCATAGAATTCCCGGGTAATGTTGTATCCAACATTTAATTTGGGATTACTTAGAATCTCCCAGCCTCTCCTTCGAATTTGCTCTTGGATCTCTGGGTATTCTTCTTCTCCAAGGTTGAATCCTACTTTAGGGACTACTGGCTTTTTGCTCATTATCTTATGATAATGTTCTTCATGATGCTTGGTAAGGAATCGAATAGGTTTGAAAACAACTATTGAGTTGTCTTCTTTCTTGTTCTTAGGAGTGGTCTTGCCATTTTTTGGAGCCATGGGATTGAATTCTTGATGAGAGAACAAGGCTCCTGCCACACCAAACTTAAAAATTTGCTCATCCTCGAGATAAGAGTGAGAAAGGAAGAACTAGAAAAGAGATTAGAAGAGGAAAAAGAAGAGAGAATTTGAATGAGAGATGGTGAGTGAGGGAGAGAGGGCATGGCACACATATATATAGGAGGGGGGGAAGGGATTTTCGAAAATAATCATGAATAAAAGATAAATATTTTTGAAAAAGATAAAAAAAAGATAAGTTGTTAAATTTAAAAGATAAGAAAGGATTTTAAGAGGATAGAAAAGACATTAAAGAGAAGATATGAAGTATGAAAAAGATTTGAGTGTTTAATAAAAGATATGAACAAGCTAAGAAAAGATTTTGAAAACAAGTTGTAAAAGATATGAAATCTTGAAAAGGATTTGAAAGAAATTTGAAAAAAAAACGTTTTAATTTGAAAAAAAAATGTTTTAAACGCCCAGCCAAGACCTCCTGGCTGGCGTTTAACGCCAGACCTACTGTCTCCATGGGCGTTTAAACACCCAATTGCCTACCCTTTCTGGCGTTTAAACGCCAGAAAGATCCTTATTCTATGGTATTCTGTTTGCTGTTCCGTATCATTATGTCTCTGTTTAAGCATTGTACATGATCACTAACATTAAAATTGAATTAAAACATAATAAAAAAATAAAAAAAATAATTAAAATTAGAAGTAATTAGAGAATTAATAACATATAAGGAATCATTGGGTTGCCTCCTAACAAGTGCTTCTTTAATGTCTTTAGCTGGTCTTCACTGTACTTAACTTAGTAACATTGTTGAGCCTCTTGGCTCTATATCGTCTTCAAGGTAATGTTTGACCCTCTGTCCATTGACAGTGAACCTGTTTTTAGGATCTTTTCCTTGAAGTTCTATGTGTCCGTAAGGTGATACTCTTGTAATCACATACGGTCTCTTCCAGCGGGATTTGAGTTTTCTAGGGAATAATCTGAGCCTTGAGTTGAAGATAATGACTTTCTGTCCTGGGTCAAAGACTCTGGAAGCTATCTTCCTGTCATGCCACCTCTTTGCCTTTTCGTTATAGATCTTTGCATTTTCAAATGCATCTGAGCGGAATTCATCCAACTCATTTAGATAGAGCAGCCGTTTTTCTCCTGCTGCTTTAGCATTGAGGTTGAGGAATCTAGTAGCCTAATAGGCCTTCTGTTCTAGTTTCACTAGCAAATGATAGGACTTCCCATATACTAACTGATATGGTGAAGTTTCGATGGGGGTTTTGAATGCTGTTCTGTATACCACAGAGCATCATCAGACTTTCTACCCTAATCCTTTCTAGAGGCACTTACTGTCCTCTCTAGGATTCGCTTTAGTTCTCTATTTGAGACTTCGGCTTGCCCATTCGTTTGGGGGTGATACGATGTTGTTACTTTATGGCGAACTCTGTAACGGCTTAAGACAGAATCCAGCTATCTGTTGCAGAAATGAGTTCCTCCATCACTGATTAGTATCCTAGGGACACCAAATATGCTGAAGTTATTCTTTTGGAGGAACTTCATTACTACTCTAGTGTCATTGGTGGGTGTTGCTATTTCTTCAACCCATTTAGACACATAATCTACTGCTACAAGGATGTAGATATTTGAGTATGAAGGCGGGAATGGTCCCATGAAATCTATGCCCCATATGTCAAACAACTCAATCTCTAGGATTCCTTGTTGAGGCATACTGTGACCATAAGGAAGATTGCCAGCCCTTTGGCAACTATCACAGTTACGGACGAACTCTCTAGAATCCTGAAAGAGAGTGGGCCAGTAAAAGCCACTTTGCAATACCTTGGTGGCTGTCCGCTCACTTCCAAAGTGTCCTCCATGGTCAAAGCTATGGCAATTCCATTGAATTCTCTGTGCCTCTTCTTCAGACACACAGCATCGGATTATTCCATCCGAGCATCTCTTAAAGAGATATTGCTCATCACATAGGTAATATTTTGCATCATGCATAAGTTTCCGGGCTTTCTCCCTGGTAAACTCCTTGGGAATGAACTGTATAGCCTTATAGTTTGCAATGTCTGCAAACCAAGGTACTGTCTGGATGACATAGAGTTGCTCATCTGGAAAGGATTCAGATATGTAAGTGGAAGGAGAAGAAGTCCCTGCTACTGGCTCATTCCGGGAGAAGTGATCAGCCACCTGATTTTCTGTCCCTTTTCTGTCTCTAATTTCCATATCAAACTCTTGCAGAAGTAACACCCATCTTATAAGTCTGGGTTTAGAATCCTGCTTAGTGAGTAGATATTTTAGAGCAGCATGGTCAGTATAAACAATGACCTTAGATCCTACTAGATAGGATCTGAACTTGTTAATGGCATAAACCAATGCAAGTAGCTCCTTTTCTGTAGTAATATAGTTTTTTTGCGCATCATTTAATACGCGACTAAGATAATAAATGAAATGCAGAAGCTTGTCATGTCTCTACCTTAGGACTGCGCCAATTGCAAGATCAATTGCATCACACATTAGCTTAAATGGTAAGTTTCAGTTTGGTGCAGAAATAATAGGAGCAGTGACAAGCTTGGCTTTCAGAGTTCCAAAGGCTTGCAGGCATTCTTGGTCAAAGATGAATGGAACATCAGTGGCCGAGAGATTACACAGGGGTTTTGCGATTTTTGAAAAATCTTTTATGAACCGCCTGTAAAATCTTGCATGTCCTAGGAAACTTCTGATTGCCTTGACATTAGTAGGTAGGGGCAAGCGTTCTATCACTTTCACCTTAGCTTGATCCACTTCTATACCCTTATTTGAGATCCGATGTCCAAGAACAAATACATTCAGTTACCATGAAGTGGCATTTTTCCCAGTTCAGAACTAGGTTTGTTTCTTGGCATCTTTTTAGGACCAGGGTCAGATGATCAAGAAAAGAGTCAAATGAGTCTACAAAAATAGAGAAGTCACCCATGAATACTTCAAGGAACTTCTCTACCATATCAGAGAAGATGGACAACATACATCTCTGAAAGGTGGCAGGTGCATTGCACAGGCCAATTGGCATTCGTCTATAGGCAAACACGCTAGATGGGCATGTGAATGTTGTTTTCTCTTGATCCTGTGGATCCATTGCTATTTGATTGTATCTGGAATATCCATCTAAGAAACAATAAAAAGCATGACCTGCTAGTCTTTCTAGGATTTGGTCAATGAAGGGTAACGGAAAGTGATCTTTCCTGGTGGCGTCATTGAGTCTTCTATAATCAATGCACATACTCCACCCTATAACTGTCCTTTTTGGGATCAGTTCATTTCTTTCATTATAAACCAATGTCATGCCTCCCTTCTTAGGAACAACTTGGATAGGGCTTACTCAGGGGCTATCAGAAATAGGATAAATGATCCCAGCCTCCCAGAGCTTAGTGACTTCCTTCTGCACTACTTCCTTCATAGCTGGATTCAATCACCTTTGTGGTTGCACCACTGGTTTGGCATTATCCTCCAGCAGGATTTTATAGATGCATCGGGCTGGGCTAATGCCCTTAAGGTCACTTATAGTCTACCCAAGGGCGGTTCTATGTGTTTTAAGCACTTGAATTAGTGCTTCTTCTTCCTATTGCTCTAGTATGGAGCTTATGATCACATGATAGGTATCTCCCTCTCCTAGAAATGCATATTTTAGGGAGGAAGGAAATGGCTTAAGCTCAAGCTTTGGAGGATTCTCCATTTCCTCATAGGTTTCCAGAGGTTCCTCTGAATCAGGCTGAGTATCATCAAGGATATCATTCAGCCCTTCCTTGAGGCTTTCGACCAAGTTGAGCTCTTCCACTAGGGAATCAATAAGGTCAAAGCTAATGCATTCCTCAGGGATGTCTGGATGCTGCATAGCTTTGACAGCATTCAATACGAACTTTTCCTCCTTGACTTTTAGGGTTACTTCCCCTTTTTCAACATCAATGAGGGTCCGTCCTGTAACTAGGAAGGGTCTCCCTAGGATAAGGGATGCACTCTTGTGCGTTTCCATGTCCAACACCACAAAGTCAGTGGGAAAAGCAAAGGGTCCCACCCTGACAATCATGTCTTCAGTTACTCCTGATGGTATCTTAATAGACCCATCACCAAGTTGAAGGCATATGCGGGTTGGTCTGACTTCATCAGTGAAACAGAGCTTCTTTATTAAAGAAGCAGGTATTAGGTTGATTCTTGCCCCCAAGGTCACATAGAGTTGTCCTTGTACAAGTATCACCTAGAGTGCATGGTATCATAAAGCTTCCAGGATCCTTAAGCTTCTCTGGTAAGCTGTTTTGTATGATTGCACTACACTGCACTCTTAAGCATCCTTCTTATGACTTATAATGTCCTTCATGAACTTTGCATAAGAAGGTACCTATTCAAGAGCTTTTGTAAAAGGGATCTTTATATCTAATGTTCTGAGATACTCCGCAAAGCGAAAAAACTGTTTATCCCTTTACTCTTGATAGAGTTTCTGAGGAAATGTCATTTTAGCCTTATAATCATCAACCTTGGTTGATGGAGGCCGAATGCCATGTGTGCTGGAATGGGGGGTTACTAGCTTGCTTAGGAGGGTTGTTATTAGTAAGTGGCTGACCTCCCTTGCCTGGGCATTCAACGGCTATGCTGCTGCCCCCTTGGGCATTTGAATGCTCAGTCTCTGCCCTTTCCTAGCGTTTAACGCCAAGAGGGATACCTCTCTGGGCGTTTGAACGCCCTCTCTCTGCCCTTTCCTGGCGTTCAATGCCAAGAGGGATATCTCTCTGGGCGTTTGAATGCCCAGAGTCATCTTGTGTAGAGACTTGGTTATCCTCTATGGGCCTTTCTTTCTTATTGTGCTGAGGTTAGGTGCTTAAAGTTTTCCCACTCCTCAGTTGAATAGCCTGGCATTCTTCTGTTATCTGCTTAGATAACTGCTACCTTGTTTGGCTCAGCTGGGCTTTTACATTCCTGTTAGAAGCCTGAATTTCTCGCAAAGCCTCTTGCAAGTCCAGTAGTTGCTAGGCAAGGGCGTGTAGTTGCTGAGTCAATGGGTCATCCTGTTCTGGAGGGTTAGGTTCAGCAGCTATTGCCTTAACCTCTCCTTTTATAGAAGGCTCAGGAGATGAGTACAGATGCTGATTAGTGGCAACTGTCTCAATATGCTCTTGAGCTTCCCCTATGGTCTTTCTGATGTGTATAGAACCAGTAGCAGAGTGGTCTAAAGACATTCTAGCCATGTCTGAAAGTCCATATTAGAAGATGTCTAATTGTACCCATTCTGAAAACATTTCAGTGGGACATTTTCTTAACATCCTTCTATACCTTTCCCAGATATCATAAAGAGATTCACTATCTAGCCTTAGCTGTCTCATATTTCTTGGGGAAAAGTATTGATTTAAAAACTCGTCTACTAACTGTTTCCAAGTTTTTAAACTAGCTTTAGGCTGGTTATCCAGCCACCTTTTTGCTTGGTCCTTTACAGCAAAAGGAAAAAGCAGTAATTTGTAGAGATCTTGGTCTACTCCCTCACTTTGTACTGTGTCAGCAATCTTTAAGAAATCTACCTGGAACTCTGTAGGTTCTTCCAGAGAAAGCCCAGAATATTGGCAGTTCTGCTGCACTAGAGTAATGAGTTGAGGGTTCACTTCAAAGCTACTTGCTCTGATGTGAGGTATGCAAATACTTCTTTTATATAAATCAGCAGTGGGATTTGTATAAGATCCCAGAGTTCTTCTGAACTCTTCATTCCCATTTGGGTTCATGATTAAGAAAGGTAGAGGATGAAGACAGAAGAATGAAGATAGAAGAGGTAGAAGGAGAAATAGAAGTAGAGAAGATAAACAATAATTAACATATTTTTTTGTTTTTATTTTATTTAGTTATTTAGAATGAAATTAAAATTAATTAATTAAAAACAATGTGATTCGAAAAAGAAGAGAGAGAAAGAGAAGAAAAATTAGTTAGGAAAAAGAAAAGAGATAAGAGAAGTGGTTAAGAAAAGATTTGAATTTAAGAGTTGAAATTTGAAAATTAAAGTTTGAATTTTGAAATTTGAATTTGAAAATTGAGTTTTGAAATTTGAAATTTGAAAATTGAATTTTGAATTTTGAATTTTGAATTTTAAATTTTGAAGTTTGAATTCTTAAATTTTGAAAAAGATTTGAAATTTGAAAGATTTAATTTTGAAAATTGAGATTTGAAATTTAAATTTTAGATTTTTGAAATTGAATTTTGAAAGTTGAAATTTTAAATTTGAAATAAGATAAGATAAAAATTTTGAAAAAGATATGATTTTTGAAGAGGATAAGATTTTTAATTTTGAAAAGATTTGATTTTTGAAAATTAAAAGCTAAGATAAGATAAGATAAAAATTTTAAATTGAAATCTAAATTTTTAATTTAAAATTTTTGAAAACAATAATTAAATAAAGATAGAAAAGATATTTTTTATTTTTGAATTTAATAAGGAGAGAGAAAAATAAGTAAAAGACACAAAATTTAAAAATTTTTGTATCTAGTGCACCTTATTTTCAAAAATTTTGGAGGGAAACACAAAGGAACACCAAACTTAAAAATTTTAAAATCAAAACATATAAAAGACACAAGAACACTTTGAAGTTTAACAAGAACACCAAGAACAAGACTCAAGAACTCAAAGAACACAAGAACATGTAAAGAATACCAAACTTAAATTTTCAGAAAACCAAAAAATTTTTTTCGAAAAATTGAAAGAGAAGCACAAGAAAACACCAAACTTAAAGATTTGACACAAGAATTAAATAAAGAAAATATTTTTAAAAATTTTTAGAAAGCAAGACTCAAAGAACACAAAAATTTAACCAATAACAAAATAAAAAGACTCAAACACCAAACTTAAAATTGAAATAAGAAAAATTGAAAGAAAAACACAAGAAAACACCAAACTTAAAGATTTGACACAAGAATTAAACAAAGAAAATATTTTTAAAAATTTTTAGAAATAAAGACTCAAAGAACATGAAAATTTAACCAAGAACAAAATAAAAAGACTCAAACACCAAACTTAAAATTGAAACAAGATTCAAACAAAAAGGCACTAATTTTAATAGAATTTTAGAAGAAGATCTCATAATTTTTGTAACTGAAAAGAAGGAACATGCAAGACTCACTATCAAGAACAAGGATTAAACAAAGAAAAGAAAAATAATTTTTGAAAAATATTTTTAATTTTTTTCAAAAAATAGAGAAGAAGAAAACAAAAATTAAAAGATTCAAACAAAATCAAAGATCAAACAAAGGAAAGAAAAAGATTTTTGAAATTTTTTTTAACAATTTTCAAAAAATAAAAATTAAAAGACTCAAATAAAATAAAAATTACCTAATCTAGGGAGCAAGACAATCTGTCAGTTTTTCCAAACTCGAACAATCTCTAGCAACGGCGCCAAAAACTTGGTAGCACGAATCCCCACACCTTCGTACTGTTGTACCAGCAAGTGCACTGGGTCGTCCAAGTAATACCTGAGCGAGTCAGGGTCGATCCCACGAGGATTGTGGTTTGAAGCAATCTATGGTTATCCTGCAGGTCTTAGTCAGGCAGATGAAAGAGTAGGAGATGTTGGTATGTTACTTTTAATTGCATAAAAATAAAGGGAATAAATGAACATGGTAATTAGAACTCAGAAGTCGTATAAACCATGAAAAGAGAATAGTTGAGGACTGGGGTTGCTTTGTCTTTCTGAATTAAATTTGGTAGTACTGTTTCCTTTACTTGTGAGTGATTTTTTCAATCGCAGGCTGTATGTGATTGACACTGGTTTGAGCAGCTGCCAATACTCTTCTAGATCTGAACCTGATAGCACGGAAACTTGTCTCTCAACAAATTTTCTTCGGCAAGTATACCGAATTGTCATCAAGTAATAACTCACAAAAGAGTGAGGTCGAATCCCACAGAGATTAAAGGATTAAGCAATCAATGGTTGATTAATTATCCTAGTCAGACGGTTCAGATTTGGATAATGAGCAGCAGGAATTGTATATTGACAGAAAAGAAAGGAAAAGCAATAAAGTGCAGAAAAGTAAAATGACAAGAAAAGTAAATGTAAGAACTAAAAATAAAATGAACATTGGGATCAAGAGATATTGCAATCCTCCGGATCATGTTCATTCTCATCTCTTCCTCAATCAATGCGTTCATTGATCTCCTTGGCAATCTTAAGTGATCGAATTACAATTCCTTGTAATTCAATCTCTCAAATCTTGATCAATAGCCAATTCCTTGGTCAATTGCTCATGAGAAGAGATGAAGTATGGTCACTGATTATACCACATGCATTCCCAAATCAAGTGTTGGTAGAATTATAGTCACATATCCTTCCAACCCCAATTTGGTCCAACATGAGAAAGCATTTCTAGCATGATCTCTTCATTCCTCTTCCAAGGTTCAGAAGAGATCCAAGTATGAATAGCTTCTTTTCCAGGATAACTATCCAATTGGATGAAGATTGAAAGCTTTCTAGTAAAATCAAGAGAAAAGAAAGAAGAAGAAGAATGAGAACTAGAATTGATCCATTGAATCACAATAGAGCTCTCTAACCCAATGAAAAGAGTTAGTTGGTCATTGCTCTACAAAAAAAAATAGAAAAGAAAGAAAGTGCAGAAAAGTAAAGATGAAGATTAAAACTAAAATTGAAACTTCAAAATTCATAAATGAAAAGTACAAAGAAAAGAAAGAAAAGGAAAAGTGTGTGAGGGGAAGGAGTCCGAAGACCCCTCTCTAATCCCCCCATTTTTGTCCCGAATGTAAAAGCTAAGGCCCTTATATAGGCTCTCCTAAATTACAAAATGAAATTAAAAGCAATTTACAATTAAATGAAAATTCCTATTCTAGATGCTTCTTGTGGCCTTGATTGGTTGACACTTGTGGGCTTGCTTCCTTGAGGTTGGGTGGTCCTTGAAAGAGAATCAAGTTGAGGTCTAGGTGCTAATCTTAGTGCTAACGTTAGCCACACTAACGCTACAAGTGTGGCGTTAGTGCTGAAGTTAGTGTGGCTAACGTCACACTTGCTACCCAGTTGGTATTTTTGAGGCTTAAAAGATGCTTCTGGTAAAGCTCTGAATGTCGGCTTTCTAACGCAACTGGAATCACCTCAATTGGACCTCTGTAACTCAAGTTATGCTCCTTTGAAGGTGACAGGGTTGCTGGCATAGTGGCTGGCGTTATTGGCAAAAGTGAGTGCCAATAACGTCTGCGATCAAGGCCGAAAATTTGCCAGGTTTTGGAGCTCAAACTTAATTCCCACCCCATACTATTATATATTGTTGGAAAGCCCTGGATGTCTACTTCCAACGCCTTTGGAAGCGCATCAGTTGGAGCTCTACAGCTCGAGTTACACTTCTTGGAAGGTGAAGAGGTCAGCTGGCCTTACTACAGGTTGATACCATGTTCATCTTTGCACTTTCGGGGCAGGTTTTCTCCCTCAAATTTAGTGTCCACCATGTAGTGCCATATATGCTTGGAAAGCTCTGGAATCCTATTTTTCAATGCCACTAAAATCACCTCATTTAGAGCTTTGTGGCTCAAGTTATTCTTGTTTGAAGAAGGCATGGTCAAGCTGCTGGGTGAGACTTTTTCCCACGTTAACTACCACGTTAATGTAGTTAACGTGGAAGCTAACATGGGTCTTTTTGCTTCGCCAATGTTAGTAGAGATTACCTTTTCCACTAACTTTGGCATCTCTCTTTCCTTCCACGTTAGTTCCCACGTTAATGTAGTTAACGTGGAAGCTAACGTGGGTCTTTTTGCTTCACCAACGTTAGTGGAGATCACCTTTTCCACTAACTTTGACATCTCCCTTTCCTTCCACGTTAGTTCCCACGTTAATGTAACTAACGTGGAGACTAACGTGGGTCTTCTTGCACCTTCGCTAACGTTATTGGCACTCACTTTTGCCACTAACGCTGCTCCTTCTTCAAAGTTGATGCCATTAACGTTCCCACTAACGTTCCAACTTTCCTTCCTTCCACGTTAGTGGCCAAGTTAGTGGCTCTTCTCTGCTTCTTGTTACCTGAAATCAATCAAACAAAGTGCATCAAAGTCTTGCTCTTAATCATGGGATCATGCATCATCCATTTTATCATTCAATTCATGCATAATTCTCATGAAATCATTCAAAATTCACAATGTTTGCTTGAATCATGGTGTGAATGCATTTTCATCCAAATACTTGCTCATTTTCTAGAAAAATGCATGAAACCACCCTAAAGCATACAAAAAATGGCTAGTAAAACTAGCCAAGATACCCTAGCATCACAACACCAAACTTAAATCTTGCTTGTCCCCAAGCAAGAAAAGAATTTATGCACAAAGAATTCTCTTAATTGAAATGTATTGAAGAATTGCTTATGATGCCTTAGTGGGTAAAGTGAATAAGTGGCAGTGGGGTGAACTCTAATTTGTATGCTTATGCAAGGATTCCAGTGCTCATTAGTCCTTACATTTTGGAAGTATTAGATCTTAGAACTTTCATTCAAATGATATTATGGAAATCTCTTTATAGATTGTCACCTTGAAGCAGCACTTATTTTCTAGCATTTTTCTTTCTTTTTATGGAATTTGGCCTCGACTCTAGGTGTCATGTATCAAAGCGGCTTTTTAAGATAAGCTTTCAATCAATACTCCCAAACCAGTTGGTCTAAGGTATTAGGTGTTGAAGCACCCCTTAGGATTTACTTGCTCAATCCTCTCTCTTTGATACAAATCCACCACAAGCATTTAACTAGGACAATAACTCTTTGAGTTCTTGTTTCTTTCTTTTTCTTCCTAGTAATTGATGCTCAGAGCCTTGAGCTTGTTTTTTGTTTTTCTTATTCTTTTGTTTTCTTTTGTTGCTGCTTCTTGGATCAATAGATGTTTGAGAAATTCCATAATACTTTTCTAAATTTCAATTCCTGTCTATGAGCTCCCATGCAAGTTTTCACAAACATGCAACCTCAATACACAATCATACAATCAGAACCTCCACTCCTCTTAATCTTTTGCTTGCCCCAAGATTTATAAAATCCTTCAACATTTTCCTTTCAAAAGAATGATTTCTTTGTTGCATTCTTAGAGATATTGGGTGCAAGTAAAATTCAAGATGATAATCATGATATCATAGCAACATGTTCTAAATCAAATATCAAATTATGCTTATTCACAAGGAGTAATCACACATGCATACAAAGAAAATAGAAGACAATCATGCAAATTAAAGTGCTGGAAATAAGTAAGAGGAAAAAGGAACTTTACCACCTTGTATTTTATCTTCATTATTGTTGCCCTTTTCCTCCTATTCTTCCCCTTCCCACACCAAACTTAGAATGATTGCTTATACTCAAGCAACAATTAAAACAGTAGTGATGGGGTCTATGATGGATCATGAGTGTCTTAGAAAGAAGTGTGAGTATGCATGTGTTTCACCAAGCAAGATTAAGGATAAAATAAAGGCACAAGAGATACAAATAGAGACATTTTGATTGCATTAATAAGTGGTGTTGGCATGGTACTTTGCATGAAAGTTAAGTGGCAACACCAAACTTAGTGTGACACTTTCAATTTAGAATGTTGCAAGTACCCAGTGAAGATTGAAAATCAAATTGTTGCATGGCAACACCAAACTTAGAATGCAATCATATGCCAAATTATTGAAAGTGAACTAAGCAAAGCAAGGAAATGTTACCTACGGTTGGGTTGCCTCCCAACAAGCGCTCTTTTAATGTCATTAGCTTGACATGTTGTTTATGGCTTTCTTCCTCTTCTTCCAGTTTGTTAAGAGGAATGACCTCAAGAGGAAAGAGGAGCCAGTTAATGCCCCTTGTTTTGAGTGCTTCTCCCCAGCAAGCTTTCTTTTGTTTTAGCTTGTGTAAACTTGCTTGTTGGGGTAGGGGTGGGATGGCTTTTAGTTGACCTTTTCTTCTTCATGGATATTGTCCTTCTTTTCTTGGTCACCATCCTCTTTTTAGTGCTCATGTTGATTGCCTTCACTACCTTGATCTCAGGACTTGGGTGATGTATTATGGTTGGAGCATCCTCTTCATCAAGATCTTCTTGAATTGGTGATTCAATGAACTCACCCTCTATGCAACTCTCTATTTCATTAGAGTGTGGGTTCCCTTGATTGATTTCCTCCCTTATTCTTGACCTTTGAATGAACTCCTCTGTTTCTGGAGAGAGTGAAGTGGTCTCTCTTTGTGATATTAGCTCTTCAATGAATTGTTCTTCAGAATAGAGTTGTGCATTCTGCCTCAATTTTTCTTCATGGTCCCTTTTTTCTATTTTCTCCTCTTCGTTTGTCTTTATTATTTCTTCAAGGAGGAGTTCTATCCTAGCGAGTCTCTCTTCTTCTCTACTTTTTTTGAGTTCTTCAATGATGAGTTCCATCCTAGCAAGTCTATCTAAAGGAGGTTGGGTAGGTTGTAATGATTGGTCGGGGTTGGCTTGTGAATGGAATTGGTTGTTTTGTGGTTGTGTGTTTTGAAAGTGGTATGATTCTTGTGGGTAGTGGATTGAGTTTTGTGGATGGTGAAATGAATTGTATGGATTTGGGATAGACTTTTGTGCTGAGGCATACTCAAATGATGAAGAATTTAGGCATGTAAAACTTGGAGGTGAGGTTGGATAATTGAGAGGTGATGGCTCTTGATGAATGGGGTATGAATGAGTGAAATCTCTTTGATTTTCATCTTCCCAGCCACAACTTGAGTAGTGATCAATTTCACCAAAATATGGACCATTTTGTGGCTGGGGAAAGTACCCCATTTCATGTTCTTGATACTCCCATCCACCATGAGCATAGTAAAGTGAATCATTCTGTGGTGGTGGAGAGTTTCCCATGAAATTTGATTGACTAAAATATGATGGATGCTCCTTTCTTTCCTGCAGAAAGCTCTGTCTCAAACAATAATCACCAAAAGAAATTGGAATCTCCATTGTCACAGATGAGGAAATTCCCAGTGAGGCAATATCACAAACAGTTAGTTAGCAAAAGAAAATAAAGAAGCAAAAGAAAATAAAGACAAAAGAAAAGTGTCTAATCTAGTAATTTAATCAACCGGTAGTTTGTTAATCACAATTAATCCCCGGCAACGGTGCCATAAACTTGATAGCACGGAAACTTGTCTCTCAACAAATTTCCTTCGGCAAGTATACCGAATTGTCGTCAAGTAATAACTCACAAAAGAGTGAGGTCGAATCCCACAGAGATTAACGGATTAAGCAATCAATGGTTGATTAATTATCCTAGTCAGACGGTTCAGATTTGGATAATGAGCAGCAGGAATTGTAAATTGACAGAAAAGAAAGGAATAGCAATAAAGTGAAGAAAAGTAAAATGACAAGAAAAGTAAATGTAAGAACTAAAAATAAAATGAACATTGGGATCAAGAGATATTGCAATCCTCCGGATCATGTTCATTCTCATCTCTTCCTCAATCAATGCGTTCATTGATCTCCTTGGCAATATTAAGTGATCGAATTACAATTCCTTATAATTCAATCTCTCAAATCTTGATCAATAGCCAATTCCTTGGTCAATTGCTCATGAGAAGAGATGAAGTATGGTCACTGATTATACCACATGCATTCCCAAATCAAGTGTTGGTAGAATTATAGTCACATATCCTTCCAACCCCAATTTGGTCCAACATGAGAA
This sequence comes from Arachis hypogaea, assembly GCF_003086295.3. Classification (NCBI taxonomy): domain Eukaryota; kingdom Viridiplantae; phylum Streptophyta; class Magnoliopsida; order Fabales; family Fabaceae; genus Arachis; species Arachis hypogaea. The sequence goes on along the minus strand of NC_092046.1, from coordinate 82,083,445 downwards.
AGCATTTCTAGCATGATCTCTTCATTCCTCTTCCAAGGTACAGAAGAGATCCAAGTATGAATAACTTCTTTTCCAAGATAACTACCCAATTGGATGAAGATTGAAAGCTTTCTAGTAAAATCAAGAGAAAAGAAAGAAGAAGAAGAATGAGAACTAGAATTGATCCATTGAATCACAATAGAGCTCTCTAACCCAATGAAAAGAGTTAGTTGGTCATTGCTCTACAAAAAAATATAAAAGAAAGAAAGTGCAAAAAAGTAAAGATGAAGATTAAAACTAAAATTGAAACTTCAAAATTCATAAATGAAAAGTACAAAGAAAAGAAAGAAAAGGAAAAGTGTGTGAGGTGAGGGAGTTCGAAGACCCCTCTCTAATCCCCCCTTCCAGAATCCCCTCGTTTTTTGTCCCGAATGTAAAAGCTAAGGCCTTATATAGGCTCTCCTAAATTACAAAATGAAATTAAAAGCAATTTACAATAAAAAGAAAATTTCTATTCTAGATGCTTCTTGTGGCCTTGATTGGTTGACACTTGTGGGCTTGCTTCCTTGAGGTTGGGTGGTCCTTGAAAGAGAATCAACTTGAGGTCCAGGTGCTAATGTCAGTGCTAACATTAGCCACACTAACGCTACAATTGTGGCGTTAGTGCTGAAGTTAGTGTGGCTAACGTCACACTTGCTACCCAGTTGGTGTTTTGGGGGCTTAAAAGATGCCTCTGGTTTGTGCTCCAATTTCATGCCCACTATAGAGTATTATATATCGTTGGAAAGCTCTGAATGTTGACTTTCTAACACAACTGGAATCACCTCAATTGGACCTCTGTAACTCAAGTTATGCTCCTTTGAAGGGGACAGGGTTGCTGGCATAGTGGCTGGCGTTATTGGCAAAAGTGAGTGCCAATAACGTCCGCGATCAGGGCCGAAAATTTTCCAGGTTTTGGAGCTCAAACTTAATTCCCACCCCATACTATTATATATTGTTGGAAAGCCCTGGATGTCTGCTTTCCAACGCTTTTGGAAGCGCATCATTTGGAGCTCTACAGCTCGAGTTACAATTCTTGGAAGGTGAAGAGGTCAGCTGGCCTTACTACAGGTTGATACCATGTTCATCTTTGCACTTTCGGGGCAGGTTTTCTCCCTCAAATTTAGTTTCCACCATATAGTGCCATATATGCTTGGAAAGCTCTGGAATCCTACTTTTCAATGCCACTGGAATCACCTCATTTGGAGCTTTGTGGCTCAAGTTATTCTTGTTTGAAGAAGGCATGGTCAAGCTGCTAGGTGAGACTTTTGCCCACGTTAACTACCACGTTAATGTAGTTAACGTGGAAACTAATGTGGGTCTTTTTGCTTCGCCAACATTAGTGGAGATCACCTTTTCCACTAACTTTGGCATCTCCCTTTCCTTCAACGTTAGTTCCCACATTAATGTAGTTAACGTGGAAGCTAACGTGGGTCTTTTTGCTTCGCCAACGTTAGTGGAGATCACCTTTTCCACTAACTTTGGCATCTCTCTTTCCTTCCACGTTAGTTCCCATATTAATGTAACTAACGTGGAGACTAACGTGGGTCTTCTTGCACCTTCGCTAGCGATATTGGCACTCACTTTTGCCACTAACGCTGCTCCTTCTTCAAAGTTGATGCCATTAACGTTCCAACTTTCCTTCCTTCCACGTTAGTGGCCAAGTTAGTGGTACTAACGTAGCCACTAACGTGGCTCTTCTCTGCTTCTTGTTACCTGAAATCAATCAAACAAAGTGCATCAAAGTCTTGCTCTTAATCATGGGATCATGCATCATCCATTTTATCATTCAATTCATGCATAATTCTCATGAAATCATTCAAAATTCACAATGTTTGGTTGAATCATGGTGTGAATGCATTTCCATCAAAATACTTGCTCATTTCCTAGAAAAATGCATGAAACCACCCTAAAGCATACAAAAAAATGGCTAGTAAAACTAGCCAAGATGCCGTGGCATCAGAACCCCAGGTTTAGTGCGATTCCATTCTGATTGAGGGTGAAGCTCGTACAGTTCATTCTCCTTAATGATCCTACTCAAAACACCACAGACAAGGTCGGATCTTTGAGATCAAAGAATGCTGCACCTTGGGTTCTAGCCTCTACCACAGAGACCCTAATCTCCCCGTAAATCGGCTGAACTGATGTCTCGAAAAGTCCCCAACGAAGTCGTGGATTAGCCATCTGAGGGTCGTATATTCAAGCTGGTGGTTCATCATTGTCCAATGAAAGACGCACTCTGAACCCATGTAGAATATGATAACCTTATGCCAGTTCAACGCATTCATATTGATGAAGAACGAATATACATCTTAGAATTAATCAAACACGGATCAAAGAGAAACAATAACACTTTTATTAATTCATAGGACTCAGCAGGGCTCCTCCCCTCAACCTAGGAGGTTTAAAAACTCATGCTAATGGTAAAACGTGTATGATGGTAAAGTGATGTAAAAGTTGTTCGAATAACATGAATAAAATCCCTTAAATACTAAACAATGACAAGTAAGGGTAAAATAGTCTTTTTAGTACTAAAATCCACTTCTGGGGGCCACTTAGTGAGTGTTTGGCCTTAGCTTTGATGAGATCCATGTGCAATGTGGCTTTGGGGTGTGGAACGCCAGCTAAGGGGTTCTCTCTGGGCGTTTGGATGCCAGGCTCTGCTCTTTGGGCACTAGACACCATAAAGGGGGCAAGAAGCTGGCGTTGGGCGCCCATTTTGGGCCTTCTAATCCGAAACAAAGAATAGACTATTATATATTTCTTGAAAGCTCTGGAAGTCAGCTTTCTATAGCTGTTCAGAAAGCTTCATTTGGACTTCTGTAGCTCTATAAAATCTCTTTCGAGTGCAAGGAGGTCAGATCTGGACAGCATCTGCAGTGCTTTCTCTGTCTCTGAATCAGACTTTTGCTCCAACTCCTCAATTTCAGCCAGAAAATACCTGAAATAGTACAAAAATACAAAAACTCAAAGTGAAATCCAAAAATGTGAATTTAACACTAAAACCTATAAAAACTTAATAAAAACTGAATAAAACATATTAAAAACTACATGAAAACTATGCCAAAAAGCGTATAAAATATCCACTCATCAGGGTGCTTTTACTGGCGTTTAACGCCAGCTCTGATAACTCTTTGGGTGTTGAATGCCCATGTTGTGCACCCTTACTGGCGTTAAATGCCAGTTCCCTTATCCTTTTGGGTGTTGAACGCCCATCAGGGGTATCCTGGCTGGCGTTCAACGCCAGCTTCTCTGTCTGGTAGGGCGTTGAACACCCAGTGAGGGATTCCCCACTGGTGTTCAGCGCCAGAATCCTGCCTATTTGGGTGTTGAATGCCTAGTGATGGGTTCATCACTGGCATTGATGAACGGATTTTTGTCGGTATAGAATTTCTCAATTGAAATCTCGTTGCAAGTATAGATCTAAACCAACAAACAATGCTCAATCAAAAATCTGTTTGTCACAAGTACAAACCCCAATAAAAATAACCGAAGTATTCAAACCTCGGGTCGTCTCTCAAGGAATTTCAGGGAGGTGTTCTTGTTATTGGTTATGGCAAAGTGTTTTTGGGGTTTTGAATAAGAGACACGAAACATAAATGACAAGAAATATAAACAAAACTCAAATGATAAAAAGGTCTTGGCAAGGGTTGATGGTTAAGGATCTTTATCCTTGTTACTAACCACAACATGATAATTGAAAGGATCAATCCCATTAAGTCATTCTCTAACAAGTGAAGGAAAGTCAAATGAGCTATATCAATGCTAATCCATAAGTCCTAGCCACTCACTAATTAACTTAGTGAAAGCTAGAATCAATGGACACCAATTATCAATCACTTGGACATTAGCAACTCAAGTTCACCTAAGTTACCATCCCAAGCCAAGAACATGAAAATCTACTCTAACATCCTTCCAAGAATTTTGTCAATAACTTGGAAGGCACAAAAGGAAAGCAAGATAAAATTGCAAGAAAAGTAAATCTACACTACCAATTGCAAGGAAATAACAACAATAACTCAAGTCAACAATAAAAGAAAGCAAACATAAATTGCATTAAAGGAAAATAAAAGAAACAAGAGTACATCAACAACAAGGTAAACAAATACAAAGAGTAAACTACTAAACTAGGAAAGCAAAGGTAAAGGAACAAGAAATGGTAAAAGAAAAGTAAATCAAAGGATGAATTAAACCTAGATCTAGAGAAATCCTAATCTACATCTAACCTAATTCTAGAGAGAAGAGAGAGCTTTCTCTCTCTAGAAACTAACTAAAGCATGGTCAAAACTCTACTAAGTGCTCCCTCACTTTGACCCCCTTGAATTCTACATGTAATATCCTCAGAAATGAGTTAGATCTGGGCCTGGGAAGCTCAGAAATCGCCCCCAGCATTTTCACTTTAATGAGGTCACGTGCGAGCTACGACATGTACGCATGGATCACGCGTACACGTCACTTGGCATTTTACTTCCCACGCGTATGCATCGCCATGTGACTTCATATTCATGCGTGCGCGTCTATCACGCGTGCGCGTTGATGAATGCACTCCAAGTACTTGAATTCTCCACTTTGCATGCTTTTCTCTTCACTCCTTTGATCCATTCCTAGCCTTTTCAACCTGAATTCACTAACAAACACATCAAGGCATCTAGTGGAATCAAAGGTGAATTAAAATTAACCAATTAAAGGCCTAAAAAGCAAGTTTTTACACTTAGGCACAAATTACGGAAGAATTACAAAATGCTATTTTATTGAATAATTGTGAGAAAAGTTAATAAAATCCCCTAAATTAATGCACAAGATAAACCACCAAATTGGGGTTTATCAAATCTCCCCACACTTAAACCAAGCATGTCCTCATGCTAAACTCAAGAAAGAAACAAAGGATATCAACATTTATTCAATGTAAGCTATCTATATGCACCCTATCTAAATGTAACTATCTAAATGAATGCAACTACTTAGTCAAAATAAATCAAATTCTGAGAAAGCATGTATGAGACAAGGGCTAAAGGTATTAACAACCAAATCAAACCCATAATTTAATTGAGTTGTTGAAAGATTTTACAAACTTGCAAGAAAAGGGATGATCATAGGTGAAACATGTAATTGAGCAATCGAACCCTCACTGGATGTGTATCCGCTCTAGTCACTCAAGTGTATTGGGTTGATTCTTTCACTCAGTTCTCCCCTAACCATGCTTTCCAAGATTTATTTTTCATCTAACAATCAACAATTATTTCATGCATGCATAGAAATATCACGAGGACTTATCCATAGGGTGTAATGGGGTTAGGGTCAAGGTAGGATGCATATGGGTAAGTGGACTAGAGTTTGAATCTTTGATTAACCTAAGCTTCCCACCTAACCTATGACGACCTATACAATTTCAAAGCTAACCTAACTACCTATTCTTCACTTTTTCACATACTCATGCATTTTCTTTTTTATCACCACACATATGCATTGATTTTTACTGAACTTCACTTTGGGGCCTTTTGTCCCCTTTTTATTTCTTTTCTTTTTCTTTCTTTTTCTATTTTTTTTCTTTTGATATATATTTTTCTTTATTTTGAATATATATATATATATATATATATATATATATATATATATATTCGCAATAAAGTATATAGAAAAGTATCAATGCACATGATTTTACATTTAATTAACACATGAGTATGTACCCAATTTCCAATATTTTCAATGAAAATACCAAATATACTTTTACCTCAACCAATGTCCCAAGTTTTTCCACACTTGAATGATACACACACTCACTAGCCTAAGCTAATCAAAGATCCAAATAAGGGACATTTATTATTTTTTGCTTTAAGGCTTGTAATGTGCTAAATTAAAGAATAGGGTGGGTTAATCGTAGGCTCAAAGTTGGATAACAATGGAAGATAAAAGGTAAGGCTATTTGGTTAAGTGAGCTAATTGAAACAATGGCCTCGATCATATAAATGCATTCATACACAAAATAATGGACATAATAGAATTAAGCAAATCAATGATTGCAATCATAGGATGAGAATAATGCACACAAGAATGGAAAATAGTGGTTATAAGATGTAACCACACAATTAGGCTCAAATCTCACATACTTGTGTTCTTAGCTCAAAAACATTATCCACAATATATAATTCAAGCAAGTTCAATGAAAAATTTTTACTCAAATCAATTGGAGTGCCCTATAGATAAATTTCTTGGAAAAATTTCATTATTTTGACTAAGCTTATTATGTATATATATGCAAAAATAAGAAAATACAACAAAAATTATAGAAGACCTAAAAATGAGATGCAAAAGTGTTGGGATTAGAAATTTGTCACCCAAAAACGCCGACTGGTCGGGCGACCTCCCCACACTTAAAAGTTTGCACCATCCTCGGTGCATTCAAAGATGAACAAGGGGGTACGGTGACTTTCCGAATTGCCACCTTCAGCTGGTGGATCAACCGGTTGCTACATGTTCTTTCTCCTACTTCCGTTTTTGCTTATGATGACTTATCCTGAAAATAGAAAACGGGATAGTAAGAAAAGTAAATGCAAAAGCAAAGAAGCATATATTGTTGGAATGAGGTAATAATCACTAGAATGAAGTGAGTGAATTGGTATGACATTTATGAAAATAGGTGTGTGGGTTCTAAATTGTGCACAATTTAGAACACATACTAGCATAAAAAGCTATGTTATAAAAGAAGCATGCACTTCACTCATTCTAGTGTGCTTGAAATACTTTAAAAGAAAACTTGTAGGTTAAGATACAAACAAGCACTAAAGAAACACAAAAGCATTCAAGCAACGATAAGCAATTGTGAAATGGATAATGAATGGACATTGAGTGCTGTGCAAGTAAACTTAGTGAACCAATTGAAATGTAAAGCTCGAACATCAACAATGTCACACTTTTGAAATTGGGCTAACATCACCTAGTGGACATAAGATGGGAAACATGGTTGCTATGCAATGTAGGAAAAAAGAACTAGAGGTGAAAAGTCAATCACATAGCAAGCATGGTCCATATAGCTTGAGAATTTCAAGAGGGGGTCCCTAGGTGAGCTTCCAATCCAATTTCACAAAAGAATCATTGTGCCAAAATGACTAGTTTCAAATATGTGTAGAGCACATAAGTAAACAATTAATGGTCAATCATGTCATTAAGGCATAAGCATAACATATGGATGTATATGATCAAGAAATACAACGCATTAAGATAAATGCACAATATCCATCAAGAAATTGTCTAATCAAAGAAAAGGTTTTAAATTACATGGTGGCCAAATCATGCAATTTCGAAAGATTTAGAAAGCTTGAAGGCAGTGTGACATGTCCTTGGTATCCAAAAACATTAAGCATTAAGAACTCAAACCAAGTAACAAAATATAACCTCAACAAAGAATCCAACAATGAAATTTAACGACAATGATGTTGAAATAACATCTTATCAGTAATCAGTAGCAATAAACAGTAAACGAAATTAATAATCCAACACTTATAATGAAAAAGAGGACAATAAACATGAACCAAACTAACTAAACAACTAATAGTGTTGGATGGTGGTTGAAGGGTGAAAAGAAAAGAAGAGAAGAAAGAAGAAGGAAAGGAATGGAAAGAAAAGAAGAAAAGAAGGTGGTGAAACAGGGCAATCCACGCATACGTGTCGTGTGACGCGTAAGCGTGGGGTAGTGAAATGGGAGCAACGCGTACGCGTGAGTCACGCATACGATTGGTGGGTTATTCAGAGAGGCGATGCGTACGCATGAGGTGATGCGTACGCGTGGCTAGGCTTGTGCGAAATGCACAATTCCAGCCCAAAACTCGCACAACTCTCTGGAATTTGTATGGGAGGTGAAAATTTCGGATCCACGCGTACGCGTGAGTGACGAGTGTGCATGGATTGGCGAAAAACTTGGGGTCACGCGTACGCGTGGGTGACGCGTACGTGTGGCATGGTGCTCTATTTTTCAAAATTTTTTCAAGTTCTTGCCCCAAACCAAGCATTTCAAACCTCCAAACAGCTACCAAAACACCATAGAACCTTATTTAACCTTCTAGATTACCAACTAAACTCAACAAATCAATCAAAACATGAAATTAAACTAATTCTACAAGTATTCACAAAAGAGAAAAATGAAAATATGTTACCATGGTGGTGTGTCTCCCACCTAGCACTTTTATTTATTATCCTTATGTTGGACTTATGGGGAGCTCCTCATCAAGGTGGCTTGTTCTTGAATCCATCCTTGAACATCCACCAATGCTTGGAATTCCAATAAGCTCCATTCTTCAAAATTAATGCCACCAAGCCTTGATGAAGTTCCACACAAGCTAAGGGCTCCCAAAATTGATCCTCATGTATTCCTGGATCCCATATCTTGTTTCGACACGCATCTTCAAATTGATCGTCATTATTCCATCCAGGTGCTAAGCAAAATGAATTCTCAATGAAGTGCCAAACTCTCCTTCTAGACCCATCTAATTGAGCACTCCCCAAACCTTTGTATCTTGATACGCGAAAACTTGCCTCTCAACAAATTTTCTTCCAGCAAGTGAACCGGTTTGTCGTCAAGTAAAAACTCACTGAAGAGTGAGGTCAAATCCCACAGGGATTGGTAGATTGAGCAATGTTAATTGGAGAATTATGCTAGTTGGGCAAAATCGAAATTGAATTGAGAATCGCAGAAAGTAAAATTGACGGGAAACTTAAATGGCAAGAAATTAAGTGACAGAAATTAAATTGATGAAAATTAAATGACAGAAGCTTAAATTTCAAGAAATTAAATGGGAATGGGGATTAAGCATGAAATTAAAGATGCAGAAAGTAAACAGAATGGGTAAGATTAGAGATGGGGGATTCATTGGGTTATAGGAGATATTGAATTCTCCAGATCAAATCATTTTCACCTCTTCCTCAATCAATGCATTCATTGACATTGCTTGGAAATCTTAGATGATTGGATCCCAATGTCATGGGTCACCAATCTCTCTAAGTATGAACAATTGCCCAATGTCTTGATTTAATTGCTCATGGGAAGAGTTGAAGTTCGGTCCCTGACTATACCACACAAATTCATAGATCAAAATGTTGGTAGGATTACATATCACTATATCCATCCAAACCCCAATCTAATCCAATGTGAGAAAGCAATTCTAGCATGAATTCTTCATTCCTCTCTCAAAGCTCTAAAGAATTCCAATTATAGATAGCTTCTCTCTCATGACAACTATCCAATTGAATTAAGACCGAAAGCTTTCTAACAAAAATCAAGAGAAAAGAAAGAAGAATAAGATGAAAACTACTATTGATCCATTGAATTACAATAGAGCTCACTAACCCAATGAAAGGGGTTTAGTTGTTCATAGCTCTCAAAATGGAAATTAGAATTGAAAGATACATTCTGGAAAAATTCACCAAACAGAGAATGAAAAATACAATAGAAAGTAAAAGTGCCCAGAAAAGTAAAAAGTTCCAAAGTAAAAAAAAACTCTCTCTAACTTAAATTCTAAGCTATTTATACACTTTCTTCCATTGATCTTCAAGCTTTGAATTGAGCTTTTGGCCTTAATGGAATTGGGTTAAAAATGGCTCTAATTGATTCCTGTTGGTGTTGAGAAGAGATCTGTGTGAATTTTGAATCCTGATGCTTCACGTTTGAGTCAACGTTTGAGGGCTAACGTTTACTCAAATGCTCTTCAGAAAAACCAGAGAAACTTGCTGTCATTGGCATTTGACTCAACGTTGGAGGGCCAACATTCCGCTATCGACGCGTACGCGTACCTTGCACGTCCGCGCAAAAGGGTCAAAAATGCTCATCCACGCATACGCGTGCTTGGCACGTGCATGTGGATGCGAAGATTTCATTTTACATCTTAAAAACCATGCAGGGGACGTTGGCCTCAGCGTTGGACCCCCAACGTTCCCTCCAACGTTGGCATTATCACGCGTGCGCATACTCCACGCTTACGCGTGCACTGTCCTTTTTTCCATCCACGCGTACACGTCGATTCAAAATTCTCAACTCCAATTTCTGGGCTTGGCATCGCGGACGTTGGAGGCAGTGTTTGAGGCAATGTTGGACCTCCAACGTTCGATTTTGACCCGTACGCGTGACCCACGCGTACGCGTGGATGGTCGATTTTTGCTATTCCACGCGAGCGCGTGACGCACACTTGCGCTTGATATTGAAATTTTTTCTTTTTCACACATGACGCGTACGTGTCACTCAAAAATCATTTAGCTCCAGGATTGAAATTTTTATCACCACGTTGGGGGTAACATTGGATGTCCAACGCTACCTCAAATGTGAGCATCAGCAGTGTTTACAGAGAAGTGCTCTGTTTCTCTTCCAACGTTTGAGGTAACGTTGGTGGTCCAACTTGGCCACCAATGTTGCTTCTTTTCCATCTTTTCCATGCTCATTCTTCAACCTTCCTCCATGCTTTCTTTCACCTATCATCAACCAATACATGCATCAAAGCCTTGCTAAAGTCATGAGAATTCTAATCATTCTTAGCACACAAGTAATTATAGCATAACTCTCATGAAATTGTATTAAATTAATCATAATTGGATGAATCTAGGTATGCATGAATTTCTACCCAAATGGCTTACTTATAACTCAAGAAAGTGAATAAAACCTATTAAAAACCAAGAAAAAAGGCTAGTGAAACTAGCCTAAGATGTCCTGGCATCACAACACGAAACTTAAATCTTGCTTGTCCCTAAGCAAGTATTGAATTTATTAAGAAAAAAGAATGAAACAGAAGGGGATGTTCATATCAGGAAGTCATTATTATTAGTCGATGGGGTTTTATGCAGAAAATGCAACAGTTCACTTCTTATTGATCTTTACGCATAGAATGTCTCCTTCAAGCATCAATTATCATACTGCTATGACCTCTTATTATTCATTCATCCTTGGTAGTTGCTTTTCTTCATTTTCTTTTCCTATAGACTTTAGCTCAGTGTCATGTGTTGTAGCAGTTTCTTAGCTTATTTGTACTTAACACATTTTCTACTACAGACACTTGGCTCACAATTCTTCTTAAGACATTGATGCCCAGCACCTCTTTGGGTTACTAAATGTCTTGTAACTAGGTTGTTCTTGATAATAGACTTTCGGTTGATAATCCCGGGTTAGTTAACCCAAGTTACTAAGTGTTAAAGCACTCCATAGAACCTAATCATCCAAGCAGATCCTAGTACACAGACACCACAAGCATATGTCCTAAGGTCCAAGCTATTGGTGTCTAGCCTTATTCATTGCTTTCTTTTGTTTTTGCTGCCACTTTTGGCTTTTCTTTTTATTTCTTTTTGTTTGTTTCCCTTTTCAACCAAGGATTTTTATTTACTAAGATTCATAGACAACATGCTAGTTTATACCTAAAAGGAGAACAATCTATTCTTTATTCATTATAAGTGAGCTACCACACAATCAAACATACATACCACCACATACTGTTATTTTACTTCTTGCTGAAAAGGAACTATTCCACTTCTTGTTCAAGCATTTCTTTTATTGATATTGAAAAGACTCAGGGGACAAGACAAGCATTTAACCAAGTGAAAGTGAAAGCACACACTTCTAGGCTAGCACACTTATTGCAAAATTTAAACACACATAATGCAAACCAACTTAACTAAAAGTTACTATCGACTAAAATAAACATGTTCTTTCTTTATTGAACGGAATATCCAAGGAGCAAGTCCACCTTTCATTTTTCATTCTGTTTGTCTTTCTTCTTCTTCTCTCCTGCTTGCTTACTAGTTTCTCCCTTTCCTTTTTCCTTTAATTTTGTCCAGAATCTAGCTTTCTTCATTGTCTTCTCCACTATGTCTTCGAGGCGTAGTGCTTTATCTACTTCTATCTCACTTCGTACCTCGAAGTATTGATCATACTTTGGAAATGCTGGGTTCAGACCAGGTAGATGTTCCGCCATGTAATTGAGCTTGATTTGGCTGTTTATGTTATAATCAGATTGAACTCCATATCTTGCATCTTGAAGAGTTATAAATTCCTTGAAAGCTCTCATATCATCCACTTGATGTTGGGCCAGTTGATTGAGAGATTCTTGAAATTGTGAAGCTTGTTCCTTTTACATAACTAGAGACCTTGACTCAAAATCTCTCTGTTGACTTATCATTCTCAACTGAAGCTCCTCTTATCTTTGTTGAGCTCTCATGTACTGTGAATGGAATTCTTCTTGCTTTTCTTGCACTCTTATGTACTGTTCTGATAACCTTTCAAATGCTTCTTGCATCAGCCCCATGTCCATGTTGTTTTGTGGTTGGAATTGTTGCTCCTCTTTTTGTTCTTCTTGTTGTCTTTCTTCCTCCTGTGGTTCTTCCATCCTTCTCCTCCTTTGTGGTCTTCGACTCTGTTGTGCCTCTGTGACATTCATCATCCTTTCGAGGGTTATAGGCATGCTTGGATACAGCCATGTTGGGTGTGCATCCTCTAGTGGCACTCTGGCCTTCATGCATAACCTCATAATGGTGATTGGATAATGAAGCCAGGCTTCAGCAGAATTTTTCTTTGTAACCTTTTGAATGTCATTTGCAATGATCTCGTGGACCTTTATCTCTCCCCCACCATTATGCAGTGTAGCATGACAACCGTTTGCTTGTTAACTTCCAGGGTGTTAACTGTGCTCAGAATTGATCTCTTTATCAGCTCATACCAACCTTTTGCTTTAGGGATGAGATCTCCCTTTTTCAAGTACTTGTGCTTTCCTTGATTGTCCCTCTCCTTGTCAGCATTCACCACACATATATCACTAGAGATTTCATCATAATCTGGGTTTCCATTTACTCTTTTCCAAAATGTGCTGGCCTAAGTCCTAAGACCTTCATGATGGTTTTTGGACTAAAGTCCACTTTCACTACCCCTACATAACTCTTGTAAGTTGGGGCTTCAGTCATATCAAGCCTTGGGGTGTTAGCATAAAACTCCCGTATGATGTTTGTATTAATCCTGGTAATTGGTGAGGTAAGCTCTTCCCATTTTCTCTTTCTGATCTTGGCTTTCATTTTTAGGCACCCATCATCAGGTAGTTGGAAAGGGACTTCTGGATATATCTGTTTGTCATTCATCCACCCAAGTTGCATTTGATGGTACCATGATCTGAACTTCCATCGATCATATTCATTTTCACCTTCTTCAACCATGGGTTCCTTTCCTCTTCTTCTTTTAGAACTTGAAGAAGAAGCCATGCTTCCCTTGATAGTTGGCCTAGTTGAGGTTAAAGGTTTATGAAGAGAATTGGTTGGTGTGATACACTCTCGGAGGGAAAGTGTTTGAAGTTAAGGTAGTGTTATGGAAGCAAGTAAACAAGGGTGCTTTGTTGCACAAGGAACACGGTTTCTAGGCTTTGGTTTTAGAGAACACAAGAGTTGAATATCTAGAGTACAAGAAGTGTGAGATTTTAGTTCACATGCACTGTTCAAGTGAGGCTATTTATAGTAAGCTTTAATGAAGAATGGATGGCTAGGATTCAGTGGGACAAGTGATAAATGAAGGTTGTGCATGCAAGGTTGAATAAAGACAAAAGTTGCCTCTTCATGAAGAATATCTCTTCAGTCTTCCAAGTGCTTCTTCCAAGGATGTGCAGACTCACCCTTCAAGCCACGTGATCCACTTTTGTCTTCATGCTAGCCTTACCCTTCCTTGTCTTGTCCCTTTCATTAAATAGTTCTCTGCTCACCTAACCATCATAACAAGACAAAAGGAGTGAGTACTAACAGGTGGTGGCAAGAGAACAATTAATATTTAAAACTAAAACTTTGACTATCATTCCTCATGCTAGTTTAATCAACCGTGACTCTTTTTGGTGCCACCATATATAGTCTTGGAGGACACCCAACTTAGTGTTTGGTCATATGGTTCAAAGTGTCACTTCCTCCAAATGTTGTCATTGAAATCTCAACGAAATTAGTGTCACTTTTTGGTTAAACCATCATGAGAAAAACTTTATTTTGCTATTTCTAAACATGAACTAAAAATTATAACCATGGTTGCACTGTCATGACTTTCAAAACTCAAGAAAACTTTGACTCTCATGACTTGTTCTTGCAATATATAGAACACCAAACTTAATGTTTGGCTATATATTCCAGGAAACAAATGTCAAACTAGCACTATGATCATTACTTTTGAAAGGTATCTTAGTGTGCCCGTAGGCACATCAAACTTAGAATTGGATCATATACTTCTCAATGTCATGATAGTTGTCAAAATTATCTATACGAGCTTGAATTCAAGTTAGAGCAACAATTATTATTCATACTAAAATACTAAAAACAAAGAAACTAAATCATGGGCTGCCTCCCATAGAGCGCTTCTTTAGCGTCATTAGCTTGACGGTTGGTTTACTACTAGGGTGGATTGTAATGTTTGAGGTCCTCTCCTCTCACTGTAAAGCTTTCTCCACTTGATTCCTTGATAATTTCTAGATGCTCCAGGGAAAGGGCCTTTCTGATGGTGAACACTTGAGGTAACTGAGATGGAATGGTGGGAAGAGAGGGTGGAATTGGTGGATGGTAGATTGATATCACCTTGTCTCCAGGGGAAAAACCTTCTATAGAAACCTTCTTGTTTCTCCATCCCCTTGGTAATTTCTTCACAACTCTTTTCTCTTCTTCCATTAGTGCTCCGTTGACTCTTGTTGTGTTAGGGAGATCCTTGTTAGCTGCTCTCCCTGATTCTTGTGGCTTCAGCTCTTTCTTGAACTCCATTGGTTGCTTCATCTCTTGAGCTCCTTGTTTATCCATCAAGGAGAGCTCCAGATGCTTGTCTGGTGGTTCATTGCTGTTTTCTTTCAGAGAGATCTCACTGTATTCTTCCTTTAATTTCTTTCTCTCTTGCTCAGATTCATGCCCGGGCTTGAAGGCCTTGAAAGTGAGCTGTTCATCATGTATTCTCAGTATCAACTCTCCTTGTTCTACATCAATGAGTGCTCGACCAGTAGCTAGAAATGGTCTTCCCAGAATAATTGGATAGATGTGACTTTCCTCCATGGTTAGAATAACAAAGTCTGTGGGGAGGAAGTAGTTTCTCACTTTCACCAACACATTTTCCACTATTCCTTCAGCCTGCTTCTGAGTTTTATCAACCAATTGTATGATTACATCAGTGGCTCTCACCTCATTGATTTGTAACTTCTTCATAAGAGATAGAGGCATCACATTTATGCTAGCTCCTAGATCATAAAACCCTCTGTCAATTATTGTTTCTCCTATGGTACAGGGAATATGAAAACTCCCTGGATCTTTTATCTTCAGGAGTACGTCCTTCTGAATGAAAGCACTGCATTCCTTGTTCATCACTACTGTTTGGCCACCTTTCAGGTTGCTCTTCCTGGCTAGTAGCTCCTTCATCCACTTGATACAAGTAGGCATCTGTTTGAGGATTTCGCGGTAGGGAATGTTGACATTGGGAGATGCAAACATATCTAGGAATCTTGAATATAACATTTCTTTATCACCTCCTCTTAGCCTCTGAGGAAAAGGTGCCCTTGGCAAATAAGGCTCCAGCATTTCCTCCCTTGTTGATCCCTTTCTTTGCATAGATCTAGTTCCTTGTTCCTTTTCCTCCAAGTTGCTCTGGAAACTTCCTTGGTTGTGCTCTGTTAGCTTGTTAGTGTCTTCTTCCAGGATTTCTTCATTTGCAAGAGTCACTGCCTTACACTCTTCCCATCTCACCTTCTTCATTTCCCCTCTTAGAATCTTCTCAGTGTCACTTGGGAAACTATCAGTAGGTTTCAGAATCTGCTGTGAGAGATGTCCTACTTGATATTCTAGATTCTTAATAACCTTCCCTCGGCTTTTTATACTCCCTCTTACTTCTTCTTTGAATTTCTTTATGTCCTCAAATTCCTTGCCAAGGTTTGCAAGCATAGCTTCCATCCTGGCCATTCTGTCCTCATCATGTTGTGCTGATTGGTTGGAATTGGGGTGTTGAGAGTGGTTGTTGTGACTTTGGTATGGTGGATATGAATAAGTGTTTTGTGTGGTCTGGTATGGTTTTTGGTTGGAGTTTTGGTGAGTGGAGTTATTGTACTGGGTTGGATTGTTTGGTCTGTGGTCTTGGCCTTGGTTTTGTTGGTTCTCCCACCCAAAGTTTGGGTGGTTCCTCCAACCAGAATTATAGGTTTTAGAGTATGGATCATTCGTTTGCATAGATGAATTCCCAAGGTAATTAGCTTCCTCCCAGTTAGTTCCTTCTTATGTCTCCAACTCTTCTTGAGGTGAAGGTTGAGTATGGATAGCTGCAACCTGATTCTTCTCTATTTGCTTGGTCAGCTCAACCAGTTGCTTGGTGATCATCTTGTTCTGGCCCAAGATTGCATCCATATGGTTTAATTCCAAGACTCCCATGTTGTTGCTCCTATCTGAGGCATAAAAGTACTCATTGTCAGCCACTGTCTCTATAACATCAATGGCTTCTTCAATGGTCTTCTTCTTGTTTAGGGAACCTCCAGATGAGTGATCTACAGTCTTTCTTGATTCACAATTCAGTCCTTCATAGAAGATGTGAATTTACACCCACTCATTAAACATATCAGGTGGGCATATCTTTGTCAAATCCTTAAACTCTCCCAAGATTCATAAAGAGTTTCACCATCCTGATGTCTGAATGTCTGCACTTCAGTTCTTAGGCTGTTTACTCTTTGTGGAGGGTAGAACCTTGTCAAAAATCTGTTCATTACATCTTTCCAGGTTTTCAAGCATTCCTTGGAGAATGACTCCAGCCATTTTGATGCAGTCCCTCAAAGAAAATGGAAACAGTAGCAATCTATAGGTGTCAGGATGAACGCCATTAGATTTAACTGTATCACATATCCTTTGGAATTTAGTGAGATGCTCATTAGGATCCTCTTGTGCACTACCTCCAAAAGAACAGTTGTTCTGGACAAGAGTTATGAGCTAAGGCTTTAATTCGAAATTATTAGCATGGATAGTTGGCCTTTGAATGCTGATGCCACAATTTCCTAGATTTGGATTGATGTATGATCCAAGAACTCTCCTCTCTTGTCCAGGAGGGTTAGCTCCACCCCTTCTGGCATGGTTGTTCACCTCTCCTTCATGATGGTTTTCCATGTCATCCTCCATGGTTATATCAAAGTATTCCTCCTCTTCTTCTGCACCAACATCCCTTTTTCCTCTTGCTTCCCTCCTTAATCTCAAGAAGGTTCTTTCCAGTTCACTATCAAAGGAAGTTAAAGTTTCCTTTCTCCTACCTGTCATAGAATAAACAGGTACAAGAAAAAGCAATTGCAATATCCACTAAAACAGAGTATAGTTAGCTTGGTTAGAGCAATTTATCAAATGGTTAGTGGGTTAGCTTGCTGGAAAGTAAAGAAGTAAGGCAAAATTAATGAAAAACAACTAAAAGAAAATTGCAGAGAATAACTGAACAACTAGAATTAAAATTCAATTAATCAAAAGAAAAAGTAAAGTGCTCAATCTAGTTATCCTCTAATTCAATAATTGTCAATACAAAACCAATCCCCGCCGGCAACGGCGCCATAAACTTGATACTCAAAAACTTGTCTCTCAACAAATTTCCTTCCGGCAAGTACACCGGTTTGTCATCAAGTAAAAACTCACTGAAGAATGAGGTCAAATCCCACAGGGAATAGTAGATTGAGAAATGTTAATTGGAGAATTATGCTAGTTAAGCAAAATCGGAATTGAATTGAGAATTGCAGAAAGTAAAATTGGCAGGAAACTTAAATGGCCAGAAATTATGTGACAGAAATTAAATTGCTACAAATTAAATGACAAAAGCTTAAATTGCAAGAAATTAAATGGGAATAGGGATTAAGCATGAAATTAAAGATGCAGAAAGTAAACAGAATGGGTAAGATCAGAGATGGGGGATTCATTGGGTTTTGGGAGATATTGAATTCTCCGGATCATATCATTTTCACCTCTTGGATTCTTCTCAGTGTCACTTGGGAAACCATCAGTGGGTTTCCGAATCTGCTGTGAGAGATGTCCTACTTGAGATTCTAGATTCTTAATAACCTCCCCTCGACTTTTTATATTCCCTCTTACTACTTCTTTGAATTTCTTTATGTCCTCAAATTCCTTGCCAAGGTTTGCAAGCATAGTTTCCATCCTGACCATTTCGTCCTCATCATGTGGTGCTGATTGGTTGGAATTGGGGTGTTGAGAGTGGTTGTTATGATTTTGGTATGGTGGATGTGAAAAAGTGTTTTGTGTGGTCTGGTATGGTTTTCGATTGGAGTTTTGGTGAGTGGAGTTGTTGTACTGGGTTGGATTGTTTGGTCTGTGGTTTAGGCCTTGGTTTTGTTGGTTCTCCCACCCAAAGTTTGGGTGGTTCCTCCAACCAGAATTATAGGTTTTAGAGTATGGATCATTCATTTTCCTAGATGAATTTCCAAGGTAATTAGCTTCCTCCCAGTTAGTTCCTTCTTCTGTCTCCAACTCTTCTTGAGGTGAAGGTTGAGTATGGATATTTGTAGCCTGATTCTTCTCCATTTGCTTGGTCAACTCAGCCATTTACTTGGTGATCATCTTGTTCTGGGCTAGGGTGTCATCCATATGGTTTAATTCCAAGACTCCCCTGTTGTTGCTCCTTTCTGAGGCATAAAAGTACTCATTGTCAGCCACTGTCTCTATAACATCAATGGCTTCTTCAATGGTCTTCTTTTTGTTTAGGGAACCTCCAGATGAGTGATCTATAGCCTTTCTTGATTCACAATTCAGTCCTTCATAGAAGATGTGAATTTGCACCCACTCATTAAACATATCAGGTGGGCATTTCTTTGTCAAATCCTTGAATCTCTCCCAGGCTTCATAAAGAGTTTCACCATCCTGCTGTCTGAATGTCTGCACTTCAGTTCTTAGCCTGTTTACTCTTTGTGGAGGGTAGAACCTTGTCAAGAATCTGTTCATTACATCTTCCCAGGTTGTCAAGCTTTTCTTGGGGAATGACTCCAGCCATTTTGATGCTTTATCCCTCAAAGAAAATGGAAACAGTAGCAATCTATAGGTGTCAGGTTGAACGCCATTAGATTTAACTGTATCACATATCCTTTGGAATTTAGTGAGATGCTCATTAGGATCCTCTTATGCACTCCCTCCAACGTTGAGTCAAACGCCAATGACAGCAAGTTTCTCTAGGTTTTCTAAAGAGCATTTGAGTCAATGTTGGAGGGCCAATGTTTCACATCCACACGCATGCATCAAGCACGCGTACGCGTGGATGAGCATTTTTGACCCTTTTGCGCGGACGCACAAGGTACGCGTACGCGTGGATAGCGGAACGTTAGTCCTCCAAGCAAGGAGAGAATCATGCAATAAGGTCCGACAAACAAAGGTGAGAAGGGTAGCAGTGTAATGTTCATGGTTGGCTAGCTTTCTATGCATGCAACAATTACAGAAGAAATTTAAATGATGGATGCTTTTATCTAGCTTACTTTATGAAATATTTTTTTTAAGTTTCTTCCTTGAACAAGCTTTTCATTCTGTTTATGGCTTATTCTTTTTCGGGTGCTTTGCACCATGAGTTACAAGCAAAGCTACGACTCTAAATGCTTTGTTTTCAAGTATTACCACCTGATACATAAGCACCACAAGCATTTAATCAGAGGTCTCTTTCTTTTAGCTCATTTTGTTTCTTATCCTTTTGACTCTTTAATCATTGATGCTCAGAGCCTTGAGCTTTGAGGGAGTGCTTTTTGCGCTTGAGCCTAACCTTGACTCTAAGTGTTTTGTTTACAAGTTTTTTGCTTGATACAGAAACACCACAAGTACTTAACAATTGAATTGTCATTGGTACTCAGAGCCTTCAGCTTTCTCATTGTTTCCCTTTTTCTTTTGTTTTCCTTAATTGCAGTTGCTTCTTCAAGGTTTTCATGATTTCAAAGATTTCATAAAATTTCCTAGATGAAAACTTCAAGTTAAACAAATTCAATTGCAATTGAGCAACAAAATAATCATGCTATCTTCCCAATACTTATATGCTCATGCTACTTCTTCTTTAGTGACCTTGTTTGTTTATGATCATGAAATTAAATTACTTTGGACTCACAAAATTCAAGATGGTAATCATAATGTCACAGCAACAATTTACAGTTCATACATCAAACTATGCTTATTCACAAGGAGCAATCACACATACATACAAAGAAAATAGAAGACAATCATGCAATTGAAAATACTGGAAATAAATAAGAGGAAAAGGAACTTTACCACCTTGTGGTTTGTCTTCATTGTTGTTGTCCTTCACCTCCTGTTCTTCCCCTTCCCACACCATTTTAAGATGATTGCTTATCCTCCAGCAATAATTAAAATAGTGGTGATGAGGTTCATGATGGGTCATGAATGTCTTAAACACTGAAATATGAGTAATGTATGTAGTTAAGCATGCAAAAATTAAAGGTAACACTGCAGGCCTAAGAAGCAAAGGCATTATGATTAAACAAACAAGTGATGTTGCTGGATACATTGCATAAAAAATATAAGTGGCACACCAAACTTAGTGTGACACTTTCTCTTAGAATTGATGCAAGTATCCAAAAAGATTAAAAAATGGATTGTTGTAGGGCAACACCAAACTTAAAATGTAACCATATATGCCAATTTTATTTGAAAGAAAGCTAAATAAAAGAAATTGTTCTATGTGTTAATACAAAAATCATCAAGAGCTAGAGGTGTCACAAAAAAGGGCTTCTTGGTGAGGCATTAACACAAACAGTCAAAGAGCATAAAAATAAAAAATGAAAGCAAGTAAATGAACAGAAAGAAAATGTCTAATCTAGGTAACCAACCAACCGGTAGTTTGTTAATCATGATTAATCCCCGGCAACGGCGCCATAAACTTGATTGAAAGAATTATTGTATCACTACAACAATCCCCTTCGGTAAGTATACCGAATTGTCGTCAAGTAATAACTCACAAGAGTGAGGTCGAATCCCACAGAGATTAACGGATTAAGCAATCAATAGTTAATTGATTAGTCTAGTTAGATGATTCAGTTTGTTGTGATAAGCAGCAGAAAAGTAAATTGCATTAAAGTAAATAAAAGCAGTAAAGTGCAGAAAAGTAAATTGACATAAATGTAAAGTGTAGGAAGTAAATGACAGAAAGTAAAAGAAAAAAATGAACATTGGGATCAAGAGATATTGCAGTTCTCTGGATCAAGTTCATCCTTATCTCTTTTTCAATCAATGCATTCATTGATCTTCTTGGCAATCTTAAGTGATTGGATCCCAATGTCTTGGCTCACCAATCTCTCTAAGCTTGAACAATTTCCCAATGTCTTGGTTTAATTGTTCATGGGAAGAGATGAAGCTTGGTCACTGATTATACCATACACATTCATAGATCAAAGTATTGGTAGGATTTCAAGCATTTCTAGCATGATTTCCTCATTCCTCTGTCAAGGTTCCGAGGAAATCCAATTATGAACAATTTCTCCGTCGAGACAATTGTTCAATTGAATTAGGATTGAAAGCTTTCTAGTAAGACCAAGAGAAAAGACAGAGAAAGGATGATGAAAATTACAATTGATCCATTAAATAACAATAGAGCTCTCTAACCCAATGAAAAGAGTTAGTTTAGTTCATTGCTCTATTCTAACAGAGAAGAAATAAAATGCAAAAAATAGAAGAAGAAGAAGAATTAGAATTCAAACAGAAATGGAAACTTTAAATTCATAATGGAAATTACAAACTAAAATTAAGCTACCAGAAAAGCAAAAAAGAAAAGAAAAGAAAGAAAAGTGCATGAAAGGTGTGTTCAGGGGATGTGGATGCATGATTCTGGACTCCCCTCCAATCCAGAATGATTCCTCCAATCCAGCTACTGCCTATATATAGGCTTTCAAAGCTGAAAATTCAAATTATGAAAATGAATTAAAATTCTTAATCTAGATCCTTCTTGTGCCTTGGATGTGTGATAATTGATGGACTCAGTTTGCTTGCATAATCCAGCGGTGTAATTTGGGCGTTTAGTAATGTTGCAGTGCTAAAAATTGCTCCTAGATTCTGTCATCCACGTTTGAGTCAACGTTGGCATGCAAACATCCGCTCCAACGTTTTTCAATCCACGCATACGCGTGCATGCTGCTTTTTTGCCAATCGACACGTATGGGTGACCTATGTGTACGCGTCATATCAGATTTTTGCCCAGGGATGATATCGCGGACGTTGGACCCAGCATTTGTCCCCCAACGTTACCTCCGACGTTAGCCTTTTCACACGTGCGCGCAGGTGACGCACACACGTGGCTTGTCATTTTTTGCTACTCATGCGTACGCGTGGGTTACGCGTACGCGTGGTTTGCAATTTCTTCAACAAGAACGCGTGCGTGATAAACCCATATTTTATGATGTATTTTGTGCTCAATTTAGGTAATTTATTCAATCCTTCACTCACTTATTCATGTAAATTGCATGGTTTTACTTTCCCTTCCTTATTATGTGATGTATGTGAAAAACATGTTTCCTATGCTTAAAAATTATAAATTTTAATTACCCTTTATTACCATTCGATGCCGTGATTTGTGTGTTGAGTAGTTTCAGATCTCATAAAGGCAGGAATGACTTAAAGGATGGAAAGGAAACATACAAAAATGGAAGGAAAGCACAAAATAGAGTTTTTGAAGAAACTGGCAGTGACGCGAACGCATGGACGACGCGGCCGCATGCCCAGCGCGAAAAGGCAGCGATGCGAACGCATGACTGACGCGGACGCGTGACCGAAGCGAACGCGTGACAAAGAAAACTCCCAGATGACGCGACCGCGTGACCCACGCAGACGTGTGACATACGCCACGCACCAGAAACTGCAGAAAATGCCCCCAGCGATTTCTGAAACCCTTTTTGGCCCAGATCCAAGTCCAGAAAACACAGATTAGATGTTATAAAGTGGGGGAATGCATCCATTTAGAGAGGCTTTCGATTATTATTTACTTTTCATAGTTTAGATGTAGTTTTTAGAGAGAGAAGTTCTCTCCTCTCTCTTAGGTTTTAGGATTAGGATTCCTCTTAAAGGATTTAGGATTTCAACTCTTCATCAGGTTCAATATTCCTTTTACTTTATATTTCTCTTTTGCTTTCAGATACTTTAATGCTCTCATTTAATTACTTATGTTGCCAAATTTTACTTATGAACTCTTTATGTTTTTGGATTAATTTCCTTTTATTAAATGCAATTGAGGTATTTCAGATTTATGATTCTTATTTAGCTTTTTTATATTCTTGGCTTTAATTGATTAACTGGAGGCTCTTAAGTTATTAAACTTATCGTGATTGTTAATTAATTCCTCTAATTGACTGGAATTCCACTAACTCTAGTCTTTCCTTAGGAGTTGGTTAGGACTTAGGAATCTAACTAATTACTCCACTTGACTTTCCCTTGCTTTTGTAAAGGTTAACTAAGTGGGGTTAAATTCAATTCTCATAAGAATAACTAGGATAGGACTTTCGAATTTTGATACATTGCCAAGAGTTTCATTAGATATTAATTTATTAATTCCTGATATTTACCTTCTTGCCATTTACTATTTTTTCTCTTTATCTTATACATTAAAAACCCCCAATTCACAAGACTCATAACCAATAATAAGAACATACCTCCCTGCAATTCCTTGAGAAGACAACCCGAGGTTTGAATACTTCGGTTATCAATTTTTTTAGGGGTTTGTTACTTGTGACAACCAAAACATTTGTAAGAAAGGATGATTGCTTGGTTTAGAAACTATACTTGCAACGAGAATTTATTCTGAATTCTAAACCGTCAATCAACCGTTCTTCAAAATGGCGCCGTTGCTGGAGAATTGCAAACGTGTGCCTTATTATTGGTTATTGTAAATATTTTTCTCTTACTTGTTTATTTGTTTTTATTTTTCGGTTTTAATTTCTATTAGCTACTATGAATTCTCAGCCCTCTCGCTTTGAGTTTGGCTCTAAATTTGTTGAAAGGAGCGGAAGCTATAACAGGAATATACATCAAGGTCTAAGCAATCAAAGATGGATGGAGTCAAGAGGATCTGATCAACCCTTTAGGCAACAACACCCTCCAAGATATCATGGGCAAGGACCACTCAACAATGAATACCAAGCTGATAGATACGGTGGACCCCCTTGTAATTACCAACAAGCCCCACCCTGTGCTTATAGACCATCCTCTCAACGTAGCTTTGAACCACCACATTCACAAGTTCCTTTTCACCATTCACCACTATATGACCCTTATCCACTATAATCCCAATCCAATTACTCCCAAGAACCACCACATTCTTATTTTGAACCCTCTTCCCCAACCAATGAAACCTCATACCCACCCCAACCTCCAATGAATGACAAACTTCGTGTTCTTCTTCAAGGGCAAGCAAAGATGCAAAGGGGCGTACTGGAACTCACTACTGCCTTAACTGAGGTAGTAAATATAATAGCTTCCTGACATCTGAGAACTCAAAGTACTCCCATGGCTACATGTGGAGAATCAAAAGAAGAGCGTAGCATGAAGGAAACACTAGAAACCTCGGTGGACAATGAGGAGCATGGCTTTGTATTGGAACAAGTAGAGGAAGCCATGATAGTTGGAGAGGAAGAAGTGGTTGAAGATTTAGGAGATGCTGAACCTCCATGGGAATCGAGAACAATAAAGGATTCCGCTAAGAAGTTCGAATTTGATGCCAAGGAGGATAGTGCACAACCTCCAATGCATATACCTTGTGAAAAATTGGATGGAACAGACCAAGAAGTTGATTTCATAAGCAGTGATGATCATGAATCAAGCTCTTTTAGTCATGAACTTACATCCGCAACTGAACTCCATGAACCTGAAGAACCTTATCCAAGTGAATACGAAGATGATGTCGAGGTAGATTTCTCTTAACCTCCAACATATGACTTGAGTGACGAGGAAGACATCGAAGAATTTGATCAAGACGCAGTTGCAGTTGAAGAATTTTGCAAAGAAATGGAGGAATTCACAGAAGAATACAAGGGAGTAGAGCTTGCAGAACCACTGGAAACACCTATCCCAAGGCCATTACCACCTATTAAAAGCTTCAAGTGGGTACAATCCTTAACCTTTATCTTTACTCTTCCACTTGAATATGGTTTGCTTGAAACAGATGGCCAGCTTAGAGCTCTCTGCGGCTTTAAGAGTAAGAGGGAAATGGCTTGTACTCAAAGCTGGTGTGCAAGATTCAATAGGGTTCCATGCTTCAATTCGAAGTGCAAGGATTGGTGTTATGTTCAATTGAATGGGTCTCGGAAAACGTTTGGTCATCTTAGTGAGAATACAATTTCTAAACCGCCCGGATGGAAGAATATAGATCAAAATAGAGGCGGATTTAAAAACAAAGTTTGGGATCCTGGAAAATATTTTGACATTCGTCACCCCGGGAGCCTGAGAATCTGTTTGAAGCTGCTCAAAAGCATTACATGCCTAGTTTGGGACCCCGGAGGCTGTTGGCATTCCAAACATTGGTGGAGATTTCTGGATGAATTTAAGCATAAACCACCGTAACAGGAAGCTCATCAAATGTCCAACTTAAGGACTTTAACTAAAAGTGCTAGGTGGGAGACAACCCACCATGGTATGGTCGTTTCTTTTTCAATTATTTCGTGTTGTTTGTTTTAATATTATATTATTTTCATTGAACCTGAATGTTATTCATAGCATTTGCATCAGCATTACACACTGCATAATTGCATACAAAAAAAAAATGCACGCGACGCGTAAGCGTCGCTGACGCGTCCGCGTCACAAGTGCATCAGGAAGTAAAGGAAAGTGAACAGAAAGTCAAGCGAAAGCGTGGCTGGAGGCGTGCCTTTGGCACAGATTATTCCACGCGACCGCATTGCTAACGCATTCGCGTCAGTTGCAAAAACTACCTCCCACGCATCCGCTTCACTCACGCGAACGCGTGATCTAGAAAACGGCGTAAAAATCCAATGCCCAGAAATCTGGGTTGGAATCGTGCGGCTAGTGTGCGTTTAGCACAAACGTCCAATGCGTTCGTGTCCCTGACGCGAACGCGTCACTTGCAAAACACTCATCCCACGCGAAAGCGTGAGCGACACATCCGCGTCGCGTGGATATCATGGCCCCCCTAAATGGAAACAGAGAGTTGCGCTGAAACGACGCTGGAACTGTGCGTTTAGCACAATTTCCAGCGACGCGGTCGCGTGCCTCACATCTCCGCGTCATCCATCTTTTACCCAACCCACGCTGTCGCGTCCATCACGTGACCGCGTCAACCCCATTTTACCCTAGTCACGCGATCGCGTGGATTTAAATCCACCAACCCCAAGTCACACGAACCCTAGACACCATTGTGCCCCCACATACCCCCCCTTCTCCTTCCCTTCTCTGCAACTCCCCCCTCTGCAACCATCACCACCGCCAACCACCTCCGACCGCCGCACCACCCCCAACCACCCAGCCCACCGTGACGCCCACCCCCCTCTCTTCCTTCTCCCCTCCTTCTCTTCCCTTCTCTTCTCTCCCCTTCACCACTGCCCCCTACCGCGGACCACCTCCGACCACCGCCTCCCACCAGCGACCACCACCACAACATCACCACCCTCACCCCCTTCCTCCTTACCCCCCTCTACAACATTAACCCCAACCCCTAACCCCCCTGCCACCAAACAGCCGCCCACCGCCGCGCCAACCACCCATCACCGCCGCGTCAGCACCACCACCACCACACCCCCATCATCTCTCTGTTCCATAAATTTGTTCTACCACACACCAAGTTCTGCCGAACGCCAATTTCTCTATCACTTGTAGTTATCTACTTATTTTTTCTGATTATGTTCGAATTAGGCTAGTTAGAGATGCATGTTTGTAGTGGATTCTAGGTGGTTAGGTAGCTAGGATGTGGTTAGTGGATTTAGGCATGTTAATTGCGCCGTACTTGTTGCTTGTTTTACTTATTCTGCACTTTTGATCTGGTTGTGATGTTCATACTGTTCATATGCTATTCTCTACTGTTTCATGCTACTGTTACACTGCTCTTTCATGCTCCTGTTATCTGTGTCTATTTGCAGCTTTATTTCAATTCATATGAACTGTTTTTCTTGCTGTTTATTTCCCAGGAACATCCAATTTTAGCCGGAATGTTGCCCAATTTTTTGCAAATTCTGTCATTTTTTCATTCAGAAATTGGTTTTGGCAATTTTAAATTTTGCACTACTTAGCTACAACCAAACCATTTCATGAATGCATGGGCCAACATTCTTTTTCCTTTCAATTTCCTGGTTAATAAATTGCATTATTGATGATTCAATTTTAATTTTTGCTATTTCTATATCTATATGAATCATCATCAATAACCTGATATCCTTGCTTGAATATGATTTAATTATTCTTTAAATTTGAGAATTTATTATTACCTAGGAAACAATTCTCATGCCACTTACTTTACCCTTCTTTTCACTAACTCACTACTTTACCTTTCTAACTTCCTTTTTCACTCCTGACCATTTTAACTTTCAAACTTCTCTTTTTACTTTTTTACTAATTACTTTAACCTTTTTTTTAACTCATGGCATGAT
The DNA here is from genome assembly GCF_003086295.3 of Arachis hypogaea. Lineage (NCBI taxonomy): Eukaryota > Viridiplantae > Streptophyta > Magnoliopsida > Fabales > Fabaceae > Arachis > Arachis hypogaea. Next base: position 82,055,873 of record NC_092046.1, on the reverse strand, counting down.
TATTGTTTTTCCTAATTTACATGTATTCTACTTATAATATATTTTGGATTGTGATTTTTCTTCTCAGATTTTTTTTAACTCAAATACAGTCCAAATGTACATATATCTAACTCATTTCATAATTCTAATGCTCTTTTGCCGCTATGTGCTTATATTATTATTATTCTTTTTGCCTACTTATTTTCCTGCTTTGTTCTTCAATTATATCCTGGACTCTCTGCTTTTTAGGATGTCTGACCCTCAACGAAAAGGAAAAGGCAAAACAACCACTGGCAAAAGAAAACGAGGCGAATCCTCTATGTCTCTCCTGGACATTATGCATGATGACTCCTGGCGGGAAAAGCACTTTACCCCGCAGGAGAAGGCTGACCAGCTCCTCACTGCCACAGATCCAGTAAAATTTGCAAACAGATACTGTGAGATGAAGTATCTGGTGTTTGCCACCTCCAGGAACCTGTACCTAGAGAGAACTCTGAAAATTCCAGAAGAACTACAGCAGTACACCTCCGAACAGATAAAACAGAGAGGCTGGCTCTTCTTGGAGAGAAACTTGACAGAGGTCAATGCTTCCTGGGTCAGAGAGTTTCACTGCAACTATTTCAAGACTTCCCTGGATGCAGTGCACCTCAGAGGGAAATAGATTTTGGTCACTGAGGAAGCCATTGAGGACATCCTCCACCTTCAGCCTAAATCAGATCAGCCTGATAGTTACCAAAAGGCTGAAGAGGACATGCGCTTTTTGAGATTTGACTGGGATGCTGTCAAGCAGAGGATAGTCCTTGATCCTACTGTCCCATGGGTCATGGTAAAGAACACAGCAATGCCTAAGGGAATCAAGCTGATGTATCTGAATGATGAGGCTCGGCTCTGACACCAGATCCTGAGCAACTTTGTTATGCCGAGCACTCATGAGACGGAGCTGCCTGCTGCTATGATCACCCTCATCTGGTGTGTGATGGAGGGTAAGGACCTGTATCTTCCACGTTTCATCAGGCATTACATGGCCAGGGTCCATGTCAGAGGTACCCTCCCTTTCCCTTATCTGATCACCCAGCTAGGCCGTCGAGCTGACGTACCTTGGGAACTTGCTGATGAGAAGGCACCTGCTGCAGACTGCAAGAAGATTATCCCTCACAGCAGGAAGTTTCAGGCTTTAGGCTATAGACCTCCATTCTTCCCCGCTTCTGGTGAGGCAGCCACATCTTTAGCTGCCCCTTCTGCCTCCACTGCTGCACCAGCCTCATCCACTTCCCATCCACTTGCCCCTGAGCCCATTTATCATTTGGTGCATCGACTCTTTGCCCGCTTGGATCGTATGGAGCGTCGCAACAAGCGACGCTATGAGCACTTCAAGTTGATGATCCGATCCGGTGGCGACATCCCCTCCGAGCCTGACACCCCATCTGATACATCTGAGGCAGACGCGAGCGATCATGCGGACGAGATACATGCCCAGGCTGAGCAGGCAGGACTAGAGCAGGTTGCGCCACAGCAGGAGGAGCCACACCAGATACAGGCCGCAGATCCAGATATTCGTATACAATCAGAGCCTCCACTGCAGCAGACAGATCCTCCTACCCTTATCCAGTCTGCAGATCTTCAGGCCACCACAGCGACTCCAGTAGCCCATCCTTCTGGTGATGACACTCCTTCACACCCAGCTTGAGTGAGCATCGAGGACGATGCTTTATTTTAAGTGTGGGGAGGTCGCCATCTCTGGCGTATCTTTTAGGGTGAACCACTACAGACTCTTTTATCTTATTTTGTTTATTTTTCTGTACTTTTATCTTTATTTTTATTTTTCAGTACTTATACATTGTTCTTTTCATGTATTTTTACTTTATTTTCGCATTTTGCACTTTAGTTCATATTTTAGCCATTTAGTTTAGTTTGTAATCCTAAACCTATTTGTTACAGAATATGTGGATTCATTAGTATAGTTTACCCCTTTTAGCATATAATAGTTTGGTTTAATTGAAAATAAAAAGAAGTAAACTAGAGACTTTAACATAATAAAACAATCCACACACCTTGTATATATAGCATTACATGTTAGTTAGTTAACAACATTTCTTCAAAGAGGAACACTAAGATTTTAAGTGCCACCCTAAGACTTACATTGAGAATAATGGGAACTCTTGATTTTTACTTGCATGACATGTATAACTGATATATGCTTTTTGAGCTGGAGAACACACAGCCTGTGAGTTTTGAGCTTAATTGTATGGTTACATTCAAACCATAAATTTTATTCCTGTGTGTTTTACCCTTCTTTTTCATTCTGATGTTCTTTACTTTGTTTTAATCTATATGTCCAATATAGAATATAGATACATCACCCTTGTTAGCCTCATTGAGCTTTTTAATCCCCTTCTGTTCTATAACCACATTACTAGCCTTAAGTAGAAAAACAAAATAAAAAAATCCCAAGTTGAATCCTTGGTCAGCTTAAGATAGAAATTGTGTACAATTTAAGTGTGGGGAATTTTATAGGAACATTGGATGATAGAAACAAAGTAGGAATTTAAAAAAATTAAAAAAAAAGAGAATAAGATGTTTCAAAAACAAATATGGGAAGCATGCTCATGTGAAATCAAGACAATTGAATTACCATGTGCATTGATGAAAAAAAAATTCAAGTATTCAAATAAAGGGGATACAAAAATTTCCCAATTGCAAAATAAAAAGAATCAATGCACATGGGACAAAATTAAAATTTAATGGATGAGTTTGCAATACAAAGAGGAAAATTTGGGCAGATAGGTTAAGAAACTTTGATTTATAAAGTATGTATGTTAGGTGAGATCTTAGACTAATCAAGGATTCGCTTATTAGCTCACTTAGCCTTATACATATACCCTTACCTTTACCTTGGTCCCATTACAACCTTGAAAAAGACCTCATGATTTTTGATGTCTGTATTCCATATTTGTTGATTGGTTAGATGAAGAACAAAGTTATAGAAAGTAAGGATAGAAAAAGAATAGAGTGATTAATCCAATAAACAATGAGTGACTAGAGAGTAAACACAAATCCAGTGAGGGTTCAATAGCTCATCACCATATATCTCTGCTTAATTGTTAAGTGTCTTGCAAGTTTGTGAAATATTTTTACCCATCTCAATTGTAAAAGTGCTTTAACATTATCTAAGGTCTGGCTATGTGTATATGATTCCTTAAGGATATGAATTAATTTAACTACATGTAAGCTTTATATACAAATGGATAAAAAACTAGAATTGCATGATTCATTTAGGAAGTTGCATTTAGAATAGATTCCATTGCATGAGATTCCACCACTTTAACCTTACCTTATTCTTTCTCTTGGATTTAGCATGAGGACATGCTATTGTTTAAGTGTGGGGAGGTTGATAAACCCATATTTTATGATGTATTTTGTGCTCAATTTAGGTGATTTATTCAATCCTTCACTCACTTATTCATGTAAATTGCATGGTTTTACTTTCCCTTCCTTATTATGTGATGTATGTGAAAAACATGTTTCCTATGCTTAAAAATTGTCAATTTTAATTACCCTTTATTACCATTCGATGCCGTGATTTGTGTGTTGAGTAGTTTCAGATCTCCTAAAGGCCGGAATGACTTAAAGGATGAAAAGAAAACATACAAAAATGGAAGGAAAGCACAAAATGGAGTTTCTGAAGAAACTGGCAGTGACGCGAACACATGGACAACGCGGCCGCATGCCCAGCACGAAAAGGCAGCGACACGAACGCGTGACTGACGCGGATGTGTGCCTTGATCAGAACACAGATGACGTGTACGCGTGACTGAAGTAAACGCGTGACAAAGAAAACTCCCAGATGACGCGACCGCGTGACCCACGCAGACGTGTGACAGACGCCACGCACCAGAAACTGCAGAAAATGCCCCCAGCGATTTCTGAAACCCTTTTTGGCCCAGATCCAAGTCCAGGAAACAGAGATTCGAGGTTATAAAGTGGGGGAATGCATCCATTCAGAGAGGCTTTCGATTATTATTCACTTTTCATAGTTTAGATGTAGTTTTTAGAGAGAGAGGTTCTCTCCTCTCTCTTAGGTTTTAGGATTAGGATTCCTCTTAAAGGATTTAGGATTTCAACTCTTCATCAGGTTCAATATTCCTTTTACGTTATATTTCTCTTTTGCTTTCAGATACTTTAATGCTCTCATTTAATTACTTATGTTTCCAAATTGACTTATGAATTCTTTATGTTTTTGGATTAATTTCCTTTTATTAAATGCAATTGAGGTATTTCAGATTTATGATTCTTATTTAGCTTTTTTATATTCTTGGCTTTAATTGATTAACTGGAGGCTCTTGAGTTATTAAACTTATCGTGATTGTTAATTAATTCCTCTAATTGACTGGAATTCCACTAACTCTAGTCTTTCCTTAGGAGTTGGCTAGGACTTGGGAATCTAACTAATTAGTCCACTTGACTTTCCCTTGCTTTTGTAAAGGTTAACTAAGTGGGGTTAAATTCAATTCTCATAAGAATAACTAGGATAGGACTTCCGAATTTTCATACTTTGCCAAGAGTTTCATTAGATATTAAATTATTAATTCTTGCAATTTACCTTCTTGCCATTTACTATTTTTGCTCTTTATCTTATACATTAAAAACCCCCAATTCACAAGACTCATAACCAATAATAAGAACATACCTCCCTGAAATTCCTTGATAAGACGACCTAAGGTTTGAATACTTCGGTTATCAAATTTTTTAGGGGTTTGTTACTTGTGACAACCAAAACTTTTGAAAGAAAGGATGATTGCTTGGTTTAGAAACTATACTTGCAACGAGAATTTATTCTGAATTCTAAACCGTCAATCAACCGTTCTTCAACGCGTGAGGGACGCGTACGCGTGGCTGCAAATTTGTCCAGGCTTCTTTTGTGCGCACGTTGGAGTTGACATTGGATCACCAACGTTCCCTCCAACGTTGCTTCTTCAATTTTTTTCCTTACAGCATTGGTTCATTGCTAAAGTTTATTCTACTTTGCCATCAACGTTGGCTCCCCAACTCTGCTTTTCTCTACTTTTCTTGCCTATCAACAAATAAATAGGTGTATCAAAGTACTATACAAGATAATATCTACTATACTAAGTGTGCTAATAATGCTCAAAATCATGACTTCACGTAGTGTGATCTATTCCATCATATTTACCCTGTATATTAACTAAAATTCACCTATACTTGAGATTTGATTTATGCAGAGATTTTTTATTGTTTTGCTCCTTTATCATTGCCTGTTTTTCTATGAAAAAGCATAAAAAAACAGGCAATGATGCCCTGGCATCATATCTCATCTTTGATGTGTCAATCAAAATGAGCCTTGATTTGCAATGCCAACTACGAAACATCCTTCTCTTACGCTTCATCCCGCAAAGTGCCCTAAGTTGACCATCCGTTTCAAGCAAACCATACTCAAGTGGGAATATGAAGCAAATAGAGATAAGTTTTATCCACTCAAATGAAGGAGTAGATGACAACCTAGGTAAAAAAGCTTCCAAGGATCTTGACAAAGCGTATTCAACTTCCGTCCTTCTTTTTCTAAGGGTCTCCACCTCCTCATAAGATTTCTCAATTCCAATCCTTTGCTCATCAATTTTATCTAACTCTTTTCCCTTACTCAAACCACAATTGGGAGTGTGGGAGGAGTCTACCTCCACAACGCTTTCAAATTCACCGGGAGAAGGTCCTTCAAGTTCAAAGGATTCTTCACCACTAAGATTTTATGCTTGATCGTCATTGCCATGGGAACTCAATTCTCGCTCTATCCCATCCAATTCTTCATATGGAATATACTTTGGAGGTTGTGCACTTTCCTCCTTAACACCAACTTCAATATTCTTGGAGGGGTTTGCCTTAACTCTAGGTTCCCATGGAGGTTTCACATCTCCTAAGTCTTCAACCAATTCTTCCTCTTCTTCAACAATCATAGCTTCCTCCAATTGTTCCAACACAAAGTCACATTCCTATTTTCCACCGGAGTTTCCAATGTCTCTTTCATGCTAGGCTCTTCATTTGATTCCCCACATGTGGCCATGGGGGTATTTTGAGTGTCCAAGCATTGGGAGGCTAATCGGTTTACTACCTCGTCCAAGGTGGCTATGAATTCTAGTACCTCCCTTTGCATCTCTTCTTGCCCTTGAAAGATAAGATTAAGGGTTCCATCTATTGGAGATTGGGGTGGATAGGAAGGTTCATTATTTTGGTGGAAGAGTTCATAATAGGAAGGTGGTTCTTCTTGGTAGGGGTGTGGCGGTTCAACACTCTCCAGTTTTTCCACTTGTTGCACAACACACTCCACGGTTGCTCCTCCATAATCATCCTTAAATGTGTTTTGCTTGTGGTATGAATCCCATGAGTCTATCTTTTGACGGATGGTTGCTTGAAGCTGATCCATTGATTCCTTGAGGTGATCCTTTGACTCTTGTTCTGTTTGGCTAACATAATTAGGATCATATGGCTCTTCGATTGATGGATATGAATATTCTTCCATGGAGGGTTGTGGAGGAAAGTAGAATTCATCTTGTGGGTGAAAATTTGCATACATTGGAGGTGGTTTATCTTAGTAATAGTATGGAGGAGGTGGTTCTTGGAGGTGTTGAGGTTGGAATGGTAGTGGTTCTATGTGTAGTTCATATGGCTCATATGGTTATTGGTATGGTGGGTAAGGATTAGGGTCATATGAAGGTGTTTGGTAAAAAGGGACTTGTGAGTATGGTTGATGGTTATGTGGAGGAAGGGGTTCATAGGCTTATGGTGGTGGTTGTTGATAGTCACAAGGATTTCCACCATAGCTATTGGATTGATATGCATTAGAAGTTGGATTATACCTATGAGAAACCGGAGGAGGTTGTTGCCAAGAAGGTTGATCAATCCCTTGAGGCTCCTCCTATCCTTGATTGTTCCACCCTTGATGCACATCCTCATTGAAGCTTCCATCCCCTACAACATAATTGTAATCACACTCATAGCCAAAGTGATGAGAATTCATAACAAAAAGATAAAATAAAGACAAAAGCTAACAAGAAATAATGAAACAAAGTCCTAAGACTAACAAAAACTAACAGACAAACATATTCACAATATTCACATATACACAATAACCAATGACAAGGCACACATTTGCAACTCCCCGGCAATGTCACCATTTTAATGAACAGATTTTTGTCGGTATAGAATTTCTCAATTGAAATCTCGTTGCAAGTATAGCTCTAAACTAATAAAACAATCCTCAATAAAAAATTTGTTTGTCACAAGTACAAACCCCAATAAAAATAATCGAAGTATTCAAACCTCGGGTCGTCTCTCAAGGAATTGCAGGGAAGTGTTCTTGTTATTGGTTATGGCAAAGTATTTTTGGGGTTTTGAATAAGAGACACGAGACTTAAATGACAAAAAATGTAAACGAAACTCAAATGATAAAAAGGTCTTGGCAAGGGTTGATGGTTAAGGATCTTTGATGAGCGGATATTTTATACGCTTTTTGGGGTTAATTTCATGTAGTTTTTAGTATGTTTTAGTTAGTTTTTAGTTTATTTTCATTAATTTCTAGGCAAAATTCATATTTCTGGACTTTACTATGAGTTTTATTGTTTTTTTTTTTGTAATTTTAGGTATTTTTTGGCTGAAATTGAGGGAGCTGAGCAAAAATCTGATTCAGGCTGAAAAGAGAATTGCTGATGCTGTTGGATTCTGACCTCTCTGCACTCAAAATGAATTTTCTGGAGCTACAAGAGTCCAATTGGCGCGCTTCCAATTGCGTTGGAAAATATACATCCAGGGCTATCCAGAAATATATAATAGTCCATACTTTGCTCAAGGATAGACGACGTAAACTGGTGTTCAACGCCAGTTCCATGTTGCAGTCTGGCATTCAGCGCCAGAAACAGGTTACAAATGGGAGTTGAACGCCAGAAACAGGTTACAACCTGGCGTTTAACTCCAGAAACAGCCTAGGCACGTGAGAAGCTTAAGTCCCAGTCCCAGCACACACCGAGTGGGCCCCAGAAGTGGATTTCTGCACCATCTATCATAGTTTATTCATTTTCTGTAAACCTAGGTTACTAGTTGAGTATTTAAACAACTTTTAGAGATTTATTTTGGATCTCATGACATTTTTAGATCTGAACTTTGTACTCTTTGACGGCATGAGTCTCTAAACTCCATTGTTGGAGGTGAGGAGCTCTGCTGTGTCTCGATGAATTAATGCAAGTATTTCTGTTTTCTATTCAAATATGCTTATTCCTATCTAAGATGTTCATTCGCGCTTCATTATGACGAAGGTGATGATCCGTGACACTCATCACCATTCTCAACCCATGAACGTGTGCCTGAAAACCACCTCCGTTCTACATTAGATTGAATGAGTATCTCTTAGATTTCTTAATCAGAATCTTCGTGGTATAAGCTAGAATCCATTGGCAGCATTCATGAGAATCCGAAAAGTCTAAACCTTGTTTGTGGTATTTCGAGTAGTATTCAGGGATTGGATGACTGTGATGAGCTTCAAACTCGTGAGTGCTGGGCGTAGTGACAGACGCAAAAGGATAGTAAATCCTATTCCAGTATGATCGAGAACCGACAGATGATTAGCCGTGCGGTGACAGCGCACCTGGACCATTTTCACTGAGAGGACGGATGGTAGCCATTGACAACAGTGATCCACCAACACACAGCTTGCCATAGGAGGAAACTTGCGTGTTTGAAGAGGAGTACAAGAGAAAAGCTGAAATTCAGATGACAAAGCATCTCCAAAACTCCAACATATTATTCATTACTGCATAACAAGTATTTATTTTATGCCCTTTCACCTTTTTACAATTCAAACTAAGAATTATTATTGATATTATATCCTGACTAAGAATTGCAAGAAAACCATAGATTGCTCCAAACCAACAATCTCCGTGGGATTCGACCCTTACTCACGTAAGGTATTACTTGGACGACCCAATGCACTTGCTGGTTAGTTGTGCGAATTTGTAAGAAATAGTAATATTGATATTGACATATACAAATTCGTGCACCAAGTTTTTGGTGCCGTTGCCGGAGATTTTTCGAGTTTGGACAACTGACGGTTTATTTTGTTGCTTAGATTAGGAAAATTTTTTCTTTTTTTGGTTTAGAGTCTTCTATTATTGTTCTTGTTAAAATTTTAGAATCCTTATTTTCTCTTTCAAAAATTTTTCGAAATTTTATTTTTTTTATTAATAATTGAGTTTTTCTGTTTGAGTTCAGTTTCATGTTCTAAGTTTGGTGTCAATCGCATGCTTTTTGTGTTCCTTAAATTTTTCAAACATACTTTTTCTCCAATTGGTTCATGTATTTTTTGAATGTGTCTATTTTCTTGGGAGTAGTTGCCCATTTAAGTGTTTCTTTTTAAAACTTTTTCAAAAATAATTTTTCTATTAAATCTTGTGCCAAACTTTAAGTTTGGTGTTTTCTTGTTAATTTTTCTTTAGTTTTCAAAAATTTTATTTTGGTTTTCTAAAAATTTTAAGTTTGGTGTTCTTTCTCCATGTTCTTGTGTTCTTGTGAGTCTTCAAAGTGTTCTTGAGTCTTCCTTGTGTTTTGATCTTAAAATTTTTAAGTTTGGTGTTCCTTGGTGTTTTTCCCCCAAAATTTTCGAAAACAAGGAGTATTAGATCTAAAAATTTTAAGTTGTGTGTCTTTTGTGTGTTTTTCTCTTTCATCATAAAATTCAAAAATAAAAAAAAATATATCTTTTCTCATTTCACTTATAATTTTCTAAAATTTAGCATTAAATTAGTCATCAATTTTTAAAATCATATCTTTTTCAAATCATATCCTTTCCAATCAAATCCTTTCAATCATATATTTTTCAAAACTTCCTAACCATTTTTTTCTCTCTCTTCATTTTTCGAAAATCTCTACCCATTTTTCATTTATTTTATTTTATTTTATTTTATTTTTGAAATAAATAAATAAATAAATAAATAAATAAAAATATTTTTTTATAAGACTATTTCAATCTCTATTTTACATCATCTCCCTTTCTCTATCATGGATCTAAGTGGAAATGAACAGTCTAGAAGGACTCTGGGGTCATATGCTAACCCCACTACTGCTTCATATGGGAGTAGTATCTGTATACCCTCCATCGGAGTCAGTAGCTTTGAGTTGAATCCTCAGCTTATTATTATGGTGCAGCAAAGTTGCCAGTATTCCGGTCTTCCACAGGAAGAACCTATAGAGTTTCTGGCACAGTTTTTACAAATTGCTGACACAGTACATGATAAAGAAGTAGATCAGGATGTCTACAGATTATTACTATTTCTATTTGCTGTAAAAGACCAAGCTAAGAGGTGGTTAAATAACCATCCTAAGGCTAGCATAAGGACATGGAAACAGCTGTCAGAAAAATTCCTGAATTAATATTTCCCTCCGAAAAGGATGACACAGCTAAGGCTGGACATCTAAGGCTTTAAACAAGGAGATAATGAATCTCTTTATGATGCCTGGGAGAGATACAGAGAGATGCTAAGAAAATGCCCCTCTGAAATGTTTTCAGAGTGGGTTCAGCTAGACATCTTCTATTATGGGCTTACAGGAAGAGCTCAGATTTCTCTAGATTATTCAGCTGGTGGATCTATCCACATGAGAAAGACAATTGAAGAAGCTCAAGATCTCATTGATACAGTTGCCAGAAATCAGCATCTGTACCTAAGCAGTGAACCTTCCATGAAAGAAGAGGCTAAAACAGTGACTGCTGAACTCACCCCTGCAGAACAAGCTACTGAGTTCAATCAGCAATTGGATTTTCTAACAAAACAGTTAGCCGAATTAAAGGAGAGACTACAAGAGACAAGAATGGCTAATATAAATATGGAAGTACAATTAAAGCAAACAAAGCAGCAGCTGTCAAAACAAATAACAGAAGAGTGCCAAGCAGTTCAATTAAGAAGTGAAAAAATATTAGATGCCCCACCTCAAGGTAGCAGGAAGCCAAGAAATGAGCAAACTACCCAAAATCCATCTGAGGACAGTAAGAGCCCGGAGAGGAATAATTCTGGCGCTCAAACGCCAGAAATTGGGTGGAAAGCTCGCGTTGAACGCCCAAACCATGCTCAGTCCTGGCGTTCAATGCCAGAAACAAGCAAGGACTTGGCGTTGAACGCCCAAGGGAAGCATAGTTCTAGCGTTCAGACGCTAGGAACAGGTGAGGAGTTGGCGTCTAATGTCACTCCAGCTTCCAACCCTGGCATTCAAATGCCAGTGAGGGATCAGACATACACAAGTGCTGATAACAACCCCTCTAAAAAGGCTTCTCCAACCACTTCTGTAGAAAATAAGCCAGCAGCAACTAAGGTTGAGGAATATAAAGCCAAGATACCTTATCCTCAAAAACTCTGCCAAGAGGAGCAGGATAAGCAATTTGCTCGCTTTGCAGATTATCTCAGGACTCTTGAAATAAAGATTCCGTTTACAGAGGCACTTAAGCAAATACCCTCTTATGCCAAGTTCATGAAAGAGATCTTGAGTCATAAGAAGGATTGGAGAGAAACTGAAAAAGTTCTCCTCAAAGAAAAATGCAGTGCAGTCATTCTGAAAATCTTTCCAGAAAAGCTTAAAGATCCTGGGAGCTTTCTGATACCATGCATATTAGAGGGTAATTGCACCAAGACAGCTTTATGTGATCTTGGGGCAAGCATCAACCTAATACCTGCATCCACTATCAGAAAGCTTGGTTTAACTGAAGAAGTTAAACTAACCCGGATATGTCTCCAACTTGCTGATGGCTCCATTAAATACCCATCAGGCGTGATTGAGGACATGATTGTCAGGGTTGGGCCATTCGCCTTTCCCACTGACTTTGTAGTGCTGGAAATAGAGGAGCACAAGGGTGCTACTCTCATTCTAGGAAGACATTTCCTAGCAACTGGACGAACTCTCATTGATGTTCAAAAGTGGGAAGTCACCCTGAGAGTCAATGACGATAAGTTTAAGTTGAATGCTGTCAAGGCCATGCAGCATCCAGACACACCAAAAGACTGCATGAAAGTTGATCTTATCGACTCTCTGGTGGAGGAGATCAACATGGCTAAGAGTCTCGAATCAGAGCTGGAAGACATCTTTAAGGATGTTCCGCCTGATCTAGAGGATTCAGAAGAATTGAAAGAGCCTCTGAAACTTCCTCAGGAAGAGGAAAAACCTCCTAAACCCGAGCTCAAACCATTACCACCATCCCTGAAATATGCATTTCTGGGAGAAGGTGACACTTTTCCAGTGATCATAAGCTCTGCTTTAAATCCACAGGAAGAGGAAGCACTAATTCAAGTGCTAAGGAGACACAAGACAGCTCTTGGGTGGTCCATAGGTGACCTTAAGGGCATAAGCCCAGCTAGATGCATGCATAAGATCTTATTGGAGGACAATGCTAAGCCAGTGGTTCAACCACAGAGGTGGCTAAATCCAGCCATGAAGGAAGTGGTGCAGAAAGAGGTCACCAAATTACTGGAGGCTGGGATTATTTATCCTATTTCTGATAGCCCCTGGGTGAGCCCTGTCCAAGTTGTCCCAAAAAAGGGAGGCATGACAGTGGTTCATAATGAAAAAAACAAACTAGTTCCTACAAGAATAGTTACAGGGTGGCGCATGTGTATTGACTATAGAAGGCTCAATACAGCCACCAGAAAGGATCATTTTCCTTTACCATTCATAGACCAGATACTAGGAAGATTAGCAGGTCATGATTATTACTGCTTTTTGGATGGCTGGTATGCGAAATTGTGATCATCAACAATGGCGCTAAAGGACTTGGAGCTCTTTAACATGAATCACACTTTGTCACAATTCCGCACAACTAACCAGCAAGTGCACTGGGTCGTCCAAGTAATAAACCTTACGTGAGTAAGGGTCGATCCCACGGAGATTGTCGGCTTGAAGCAAGCTATGGTCATGTTGTAAATCTCAGTCAGGCAAATTCAAATGGTTATGGAGTTTAAGATGATGAAAATAAACATAAAATAAAGATAGAGATACTTATGTAATTCATTGGTGGATTTCAGATAAGCGTATGAAGATGCTTTGTTCCCCTTGAACCTCTGCTTTCCTATTGCCTTCTTCCAATCATTCATACTCCTTTCCATGGCAATCTTTATGTTGGGAATCACCGTTGTCAATGGCTACATCCCGTCGTCTCAGTGAAAATGGTCCTGATGCTCTGTCACAACATCGGCTAATCAGCTGTTAGTTCTCGATCATGTCGGAATAGGATCCATTGATTCTTTTGCGTCTGTCACACGCCCCACAATCACGAGTTTGAAGCTCGTCACAGTCATCCCTTCCCAGATCCTACTCAGAATACCACAGACAAGGTTTAGACTTTCCGGATCTCAGGAATGGCCGCCAATAATTCTAGCCTATACCACGAAGGTTCAAATCTTAGATTAGAAACCCAAGAGATATGCATTCAAGCTTGTTTGCATGTAGAACGGAAGTTGTTGTCAGTCACGCGTTCATAAGTGAGAATGATGATGAGTGTCATGGATCATCACATTCATCAAGTTGAAGAACGAATGAATATCTTGGAGAAGAAATAGACTTGGGTTGAATAGAAAAACAATAGTACTTGTATTAATTCATGAAGAACAGCAGAGCTCCACACCTTAATCTATGGTGTATAGAAACTCCCCCGTTGAAAATACATAAGAACAAGGTCTAGGCATGGCCGTGAGGCCAGCCCCCAAACGAGTCTAAGATAGCATAAGACTTATCAAAGATCAAAAGTATGAAAATACAATAGCAAAAGGTCCTATTTATAGAGAACTAGTAGCCTAGGGTTTACAGAAATCAGTAATTAATGCAGAAATCTTCTTCCGGGCCCACTTGGTGTGTGATTGGGCTGAGCATTGAAGCTTTCATGTGTAGAGACTTTTCTTGGAGTTAAACGCCAGCTTTTGTGCCAGTTTGGGCGTTTAACTCCAGCTTTTGTGCCAGTTTTGGAGTTAAACGCCAAAATTCTTGAGCTGAATTGGAACGCCTGTTTGGGCCATCAAATCTCTGGCAAAGTATGGACTATTATATATTGCTGGAAAGCCCAGGATATCTAATTTCCAACTCAATTGAGAGAGCGCCAATTGGGCTTCTGTAGCTCCAGAAAATTCACTTTGAGTGCAGGGAGGTCAGAATCCAACAGCATCTGCAGTCCTTTTTCAGCCTCTGAATCAGATTTTTGCTCAGGTCCCTCAATTTCAGCTAGAAAATACCTGAAATCACAGAAAAACACACAAACTCATAGTAAAGTCCAGAAGAGTGATTTTTATTTAAAAACTAATAAAAACATAATAAAAACTAACTAAAATATACTAAAAACATACTAAAAACAATGCCAAAAAGCGTATAAATTATCCGCTTATCACAATACCAAACTTAAATTGTTGCTTGTCCCCAAGCAACTGAAAATCAAATAGGATAAAAAAGAAGAGAATATACAATGAATTCCAAAAACATCTATGAAGATCACTATTAATTAGATGAGCGGGGCTTTTAGCTTTTTGCTTTTGAACAGTTTTGGCATCTCACTTTATCCCTTGAAGTTCAGAATGATTGGCATCTATAGGAACTCAGAATCCAGATAGTGTTACTGACTCTCCTAGTTAAGTATGTTGATTCTTGAACATAGCTACTTTATGAGTCTTGGCCGTGGCCCTAAGCACTTTGTTTTCTAGTATTACCACCGGATACATAAATGCCACAGACACATAACTGGGTGAACCTTTTCAGATTGTGACTCAGCTTTGCTAGAGTCCCCAATTAGAGGTGTCCAGGGTTCTTAAGCACACTCTTCTGTTTGCTTTGGACCTCGACTTTAACCGCTCAGTCTCAAGTTTTCACTTGACACCTTCACGCCACAAGCACATGGTTAGGGACAGCTTGGTTTAGCCACTTAGGCCAGGATTTTATTCCTGTGGGCCCTCCTATCCACTGATGCTCAAAGCCTTGGATCCTTTTTATCACCCTTGCCTTTTGGTTTAAAGGGGTATTGGCTTTTTCTGCTTGCTTTTCCTCTTTTTTTTTTTCTGCAAGCTTTTCACTGCTTTTTCTTGCTTCAAGAATCAATTTTATGATTTTTCAGATCATCAGATAACATTTCTCCTTTTCCTTTCATTCTTTCAAGAGCCAATAATTTTAACAATCATAAACAATCAAATTCAAAAATATGCATTGTTCAAGCATTCATTCAGAAAAATAATAGTATTGCCACCACATCAAGATAATTAAACTGTTTTAAAATTTGAAATTCATGCACTTCTTTTTCTTTTTCAATTGAAAACATTTTTCATTTAAGAAAGGTAATGGATTTATTTTCATAGCTTTAAAGCATAGACACTTAGACACTAATAATCATGTAATAAAGACACAAACATAAATAAACACAAGCATAAAAATTCGAAAAACAGGAAAATAAAGAACAAGGAAATTAAAGAACGGGTCCACCTTAGTGATGGCGGCTTGTTCTTCCTCTTGAAGATCTTATGGAGTGCTTGAGCTCCTCAATGTCTCTTCCTTGCCTTTGTTGCTCCTCTCTCGTGGTTCTTTGATCTTATCTAATTTCATGGAGGAGGATGGAATGCTCTTGGTGCTCCACCCTTAGTTGTCCCATGTTGGAACTTAATTCTCCTAGGGAGGTGTTGATTTGCTCCCAATAGTTTTGTGGAGGAAGATGCATCCCTTGAGGCATCTCAGGGATTTCATGATGAAGAATTTCCTCATGCCCTTGATAAGGTTCTCTTGTTTTCTCCATTCTTTTCTTAGTGATGGGTTTGTCCTCATCAATGAGAATGTCTCCCTCTATGTCAATTCCAACCGAATTGCAAAGGTGACAAATGAAATGAGGGAAGGCTAACCTTGCCAAAGGAGAGGACTTGTCTGCCACCTTGTAGAGTTCTTGGGATATAACCTCATGAACTTCCACTTCCTCTCCAATCATGATGCTATGTATCATGATAACCCGGTCTATAGTAGCTTCTGACCGGTTGCTAGTGGGAATGATTGAGCGTTGGATGAACTCCAACCATCTCCTAGCCACGGGCTTGAGGTCATGCCTTCTTAGTTGAACCGGCTTTCCTCTTGAATCTCTCTTCCATTGAGCGCCCTCTTCACATATGTCCATGAGGACTTGGTCCAACCTTTGATCAAAGTTGACCCTTCTAGTGTAGGGGTGTGCATCTTCTTGCATCATGGGCAAGTTGAATGCCAACTTTACATTTTCCGGACTAAAATCCAAGTATTTCCCTCGAACCATTGTAAGCCAATTCTTAGGGTCCGGGTTCACACTTTGATCATGGTTCTTGGTGATCCATGCATTGGCATAGAATTCTTGAACCATTAAGATTCCGACTTGTTGAATGGGGTTGGTGAGAACTTCCCAACCTCTTCTTAGAATCTCATGTCGGATCTCCAGATATTCGCCCTTTTTGAGCTTAAAAGGGACCTCGGGGATCACTTTCTTCTTGGCCACAACTTCATAGAAGTGGTCTTGATGCACCCTTGAGAGGAATCTCTCCATCTCCCATGACTCGGAGGTGGAAGCTTTTGCCTTCCCTTTCCTTTGTCTAGAGGTTTCTCCGGCCTTTGGTGCCATAAATGGTTATGGAAAAACAAAAAGCTTTAGCTTTTACCACACCAAACTTAGAAGGTTGCTCGTCCTCGAGCAAAAGAAGAAAGAAGAGAGTAGAAGAAGAAGAAATAGAGGAGATGGAGTGGGCTTTGTGTTTCGGCCAAAGGGGAGAAGTGGTGTTTAGGTTGTGTGAAAATGAAGGAGTGAAGATGGGTTTATATAGGAGTGAGAGGGGTGTGTATGGTTCGGCTATAGAGGGTGGGTTTGGGAGGAAAAGTGGTTTGAATTTGAATGGTGAGGTAGGTGGGGTTTTATGAAGGATGGATGTGAGTGGTAAAGAGAATGGTAGGATTTGATAGGTAAGGGGTTTTGGGGAAGAGGTATTGACGTGATTAGTGAATGGGTGAAGAAGAGAGAGAGAGGTGGGATAGGTGGGGATCCTATGGGGTCCACAGATCCTGAGGTGTCAAGGATATCTCATCCCTGCACCAAGTGGCGTGCAAAACGCCCCTTGCTGCCAATCCTGGCATTAAACGCTAGGCTGCTGCCCATTTCTGGCATTTAACGCCAGCTTCTTGCCCATTCCTGGCGTTAAACGCCAGTCTGGTGCCCATTTCTGGCGTTAAACGCCAGTCTGGTGCCTATTTCTGGCGTTAAACACCCAGAATGGTGCCAGACTGGGCGTTTAACGCCCATTCTACTACCCTTACTGGCGTTTAAACGCCAGTAAGTTTCTCCTCCAGGGTGTTCTATTTTTCATTCTATTTTTCCTTCTATTTTTGCTTTTTCAATTGTTTTTGTGACTTCACATGATCATCAACCTACAGAAAACATAAAATAACAAAAGAAAATAGGAATTTAACATAGGATAGTAACGATTAGGTTGCCTCCCAACAAGCGCTTTTTTAATGTCAATAGCTTGACAGTGGGCTCTCATGGAGCCTCACAGGTGTTCAGAGCAATGTTGGAACCTCCCAACACCAAACTTAGAGTTTGAATGTCGGGGTTCAACACCAAACTTAAAGTTTGGTTGTGGCCTCCCAACACCAAACTTAGAGTTTGATTGTGGGGGCTCTGTTTGACTCTGTATTGAGAGAAGCTCTTCATTCTTCCTCTCCATGGTGACAGAGGGATATCCTTGAGCTTTAAACACAAGGGAGTCTCCATTCACTTGAATGATCAATTCTCCTCTGTCAACATCAATCACAGCTTTTGCTGTGGCTAGGAAGGGTCTGCCAAGGATGATGGATTCATCCATACACTTCCCAGTCTCTAGGACTATGAAATCAGCAGGGATGTAATGGTCTTCAACTTTTACCAAGACATCCTCTACAAGTCCATAAGCCTGTTTCTTTGAATTGTCTGCCATCTCTAGTGAGATTCTTGCAGCTTGTACCTCAATAATCCCTAGCTTCTCCATTACAGAGAGAGGCATAAGGTTTATGGTTGACCCTAGGTCACACAGAGCCTTCTCAAAGGTCATTGTGCCTATGGTACAAGGGATTGAGAACTTTCCAGGGTCCTGTCTCTTTTGAGGTAATCTCCGCCCAGTCAAGTCATCCAGTTCTTTGATGAGCAATGGAGGTTCATCCTCCCAAGTCTCATTACCAAATAACTTGGCATTTAACTTCATGATTGCTCCAAGGTACTTAGCAACTTGCTCTTCAGTAACATCTTCATCCTCTTCAGAGAAAGAATATTCATCAGAGCTCATGAATGGCAGAAGTAGATTTAATGGAATCTCTATGGTCTCAGTATGAGCCTCAGATTCCCATGGTTCCTCATTAGGGAACTCTATGGGGGTCAGTGGACGTCCATTGAGGTCTTCCTCAGTGGGAATCACTGCCTCTTCCTCCTCTCCAAGTTCGGCCGTGTGGGTTGTGGTTATGGCCTTGCACTCTCTTTTTGGATTCTCTTCTGTATTGCTAGGGAGAGTGCTAGGAGGGAGTTTAGTAATTTTCTTACTCAGCTGACCCAATTGTGCCTCCAAATTTCTAATGGAGGACCTTGTTTCAGTCATGAAACTTTGAGTGGTTTTGATTAGATCAGAGACAATGGTTGTTAAGTCAGAGGGGTTTTGCTTAGAATTCTCTGTCTGTTGCTGAGAAGGTAATGGAAAAGGCTTGCCATTGTTAAACCTGTTTCTTCCACTATTGTTGTTGTTGAAACCTTGTTGAGGTCTCTGTTGATCCTTCCATGAGAGATTTGGATGATTTTTCCATGAAGGATTATAGGTGTTTACATAGGATTCTCCCATGTAATTCACCTCTTCCATTGCTGGGTTCCCAGGATCATAAGCTTCTTCTTCAGAGGAAGCTTCCTTAGTACTGCCTAGTGCAGCTTGCATTCCAGACAAACTCTGAGAAATCATATTGACTTGCTGAGTCAATATTTTATTCTGAGCCAATATGGCATTCAGAGTATCAACCTCAAGAACTCCTTTCTTCTGATTTGTCCCATTATTCACAGGATTCCTTTCAGAAGTGTACATGAATTAGTTATTTGCAACCATTTCAATGAGTTCTTGAGCTTCTGTAGGCGTCTTCTTTAGATGAAGAGATCCTCCAGCAGAGCTATCCAATGACATCTTGGATAGTTCAGACAGACCATCATAGAAGATTCCTATGATGCTCCATTCTGAAAGCATGTCAGAAGGGCACCTTCTGATCAATTGCTTGTATCTCTCCCAAGCTTCATAGAGGGACTCACCATCCTTCTGTCTAAAGGTTTGGACTTCCACTCTAAGCTTGCTCAATTTTTGAGGTGGAAAGAACTTTGCCAAGAAGGCATTGACTAGCTTTTCCCAAGAGTTCAGGCTTTCTTTAGGTTGTGAATCCAACCATGTCCTAGCTCTGTCTCTTACAGCAAAAGGAAAGAGCATAAGTCTGTAGACTTCAGGGTCAACCCCATTGGTCTTGACAGTGTCACAGATTTGCAAGAATTCAGCTAAGAACTGATGAGGATCTTCCAATGGAAGTCTATGAAACTTGTAATTCTGTTGCATTAGAGAAACTAATTGAGGCTTAAGCTCAAAGTTGTTTGCTCCAATGGCAGGGATTGAGATGCTTCTCCCATATAAATCAAGAGTAGGTGCAGTAAAGTCACCAAGCACCTTCCTTGCATTGTTGGCATTGTTGTTGTTTTCGGCTGCCATGGTTTCTTCTTCCTTGAAGAGTTCTGTTTGGCCCTCTAAAGAGAATTGTTCTTTAGCTTCTCTTAGCTTTCTCTTCAAGGTCCTTTCAGGTTCAGGATCAGCTTGAACAAGTATGCCTTTATCTTTGTTCCTGCTCATATGAAAGAGAAGAGAACAAGAAAGTATGGAATCCTCTATGTCACAGTATAGAGATTCCTTGAAGTGTCAGAAGAAAAGAAGAATAGAAGGAGGAGGTGGAGAAGAGGGAATTCGAACTTATCAAGAGGGACAAAGTTCGAATTGCACCTTGATGAGGAGTCTTAGTCCTTTAAATAGAAGGATGTGAAAAGAGGGGAAGAATTTTCGAAAATAAATTAAAAAGATTTTGAAATAATTAAAAAGAAATTTGAAAATTTGATTGAGATTTTCGAAAACTAAGATTGGGAAAGAAATCAAGTGATTTTTTTGAAAAAGATTTTGAAATCAGAAATTTAAAAAGATATGATTGAAAATTAATTTTGAAAAAGGGTGTGATTGAGAAGATATGATTGAAAATCAAATTAAAAAGAGAAAGTTTTAAAACTAAAGTTGATTACTTGATTAACAAGAAATTAGAAGATATGATTCTAAAATTTAAAATTTGATCCTTTTTTAATAGGCAAGTAACAACTTGAAAATTTTTGAAGTAAATCTTGAATTATAGCAAGGATTTTTGAAAATAGTAAAAATAAATATAAAATGGAAAGAAATTGATTTTGAAAGAGATATGATAGAAAAGATATGATTTGGAAAATATTTGATTTTGAAAAATTATGAAAACTTGAAAAAAAGTGAATTAAAAACAAAATCTTCCCTCTAGTGTCATCCTGGCGTTAAACGCCCAGAATGGTGCCCATTCTGGCGTTTAACGCCCAAATCTCTACCTTTTTGGGCGTTAAACGCCTAGCCAAGTACCCTGGCTGGCGTTTAAACGCCAGTTTTCCTTCTTCACTGGGCGTTTTGAACGCCCAGCTTTTTCTGTTTGATTTCTCTGCTGAATGTGCTGAATCTTCAATTCTCTGTATGATTGACTTGAAAAGACAGTTTTGAAAAATATTTTTGAATTTTTGATGATGAGAAACAATAAAAATGCAACTAAGATCAAATAAATAATGCATGTAAGACACCAAACTTAAAAGTTTGTATACTAAGGACTATAACAATGTAAAAATGCATATGAAAAACAACAAAACACACTAAACAAGAGAATTTAAAGATCAGAGCAATGAAATCATCAAGAACAACTTGAAGATCAATGAAGAACAGTATGTATAAATTCGAAAAATGCAAGAAGAAGAAAGTCATGCAATTGACACCAAACTTAAAAATTGATACTAGACTCAAAGAAGAAACATAAAATATTTTTTTATTTTTATGGTCTTATAAAAATTTTTTTTGTGATTTTCGAAACTTATATGAAAAAGAAAATAAAGAGAATCAAAACTTTTAATAAGAATTCCAGGAATCATGCAATGTTAGTCTAAAGCTTCAGTCTAAAAAGATTAGACATGTTTGGCCAAGCTTCAGCAGGACATTACATTCAATAGCTAAATTGATGAGAATCAATCAGCTTTTGTGATGATAAGAACATCACCTTGAAACTCTAGAATTCATTTTTAAAAATTCTGAAAAGTACCTAATCTAAGCAACAAGATGAACCATCAGTTGTCCAAACTCGAACAATCCCCGGCAACGGCGCCAAAAACTTGGTATCCGAAATTGTGATCATCAACAATGGCGCCAAAGGACTTGGAGCTCTTTAATGTGAATCACACTTTGTTAGAATTCCGCACAACTAACTAGCAAGTGCACTGGGTCGTCCAAGTAATAAACCTTACGTGAGTAAGGGTCGATCCCACGAAGATTGTCAGCTTGAAGCAAGCTATGGTCATCTTGTAAATCTCAGTCAGGCAGATTCAAATGGTTATGGAGTTTAAGATGATGAAAATAAACATAAAATAAAGATAGAGATACTTATGTAATTCATTGGTGGATTTCAGATAAGCGTATGAAGATGCTTTGTTCCCCTTGAACCTCTGCTTTCCTATTACCTTCTTCCAATCATTCATACTCCTTTCCATGGCAAGCTTTATGTTGGGCATCACCGTTGTCAATGGCAACATCCCGTCCTCTCAGTGAAAATGGTCCTGATGATCTGTCACAGCATCGGCTAATCAGTTGTCGGTTCTCGATCATGTTGGAATAGGATCCATTGATCCTTTTGCGTCTGTCACACGCCCCACAATCGCGAGTTTGAAGCTCGTCACAGTCATCCCTTCTCAGATCCTACTCGGAATACCACAGACAAGGTTTAGACTTTCTGGATCTCAGGAATGGCCGCCAATAATTCTAGCCTATACCACGAAGGTTCCAATCTTAGATTAGAAACCCAAGAGATATGCATTCAAGCTTGTTTGCATGTAGAACGGAAGTGGTTGTCAGTCACGCGTTCATAAGTGAGAATGATGATGAGTGTCACGGATCATCACGTTCATCAAGTTGAAGAACGACTGAATATCTTGGAGCAGCAATAGACTTGAGTTGAATAGAAAAACAATAGTACTTGTATTAATTCATGAAGAAAAGCAGAGCTCCACACCTTAATCTATGGTGTGTAGAAACTCCCCCATTGAAAATACATAAGAATAAGGTCTAGGCATGGCCGTGAGGCCAGCCCCCAAACGTGTCTAAGATAGCATAAGACTTATCAAAGATCAAAAGTATGAAAATACAATAGCAAAAGGTCCTATTTATAGAGAACTAGTAGCCTAGGGTTTACAGAAATTAGTAATTAATGCAGAAATCTTCTTCCGGGCCCACTTGGTGTGTGCTTGGGCTGAGCATTGAAGCTTTCATGTGTAGAGACTTTTCTTGGAGTTAAACGCCAGCTTTTGTGCTAGTTTGGGCGTTTAACTCCAGCTTTTGTGCCAGTTTTGGAGTTAAACGCCAGAATTCTTGAGCTGACTTGGAACGCCTGTTTAGGCCATAAAATCTCGGGCAAAGTATGTATTATTATATATTGCTGGAAAGCCCAGAATGTCTACTTTTTAACGCAATTGAGAGCGCACCAATTGAGCTTCTGTAGCTCCAAAAAATCCACTTTGAGTGCAGGGAGGTCAGAATCCAACAGCATTTGTAGTCCTTTTTTAGCCTCTGAATCAGATTTTTGCTCAGGTCCCTCAATTTCAGCCAGAAAATACCTGAAATCACAGAAAAATATACAAACTCATATTAAAGTCTAAAAGAGTATTTTTTATTTAAAAACTAATAAAAACATAATAAAAACTAACCAAAATATACTAAAAACATACTAAAAATAATGCCAAAAAGCGTATAAATTATCTGCTCATCAATGGCTATTCAGGCTACAACCAAATTACAGTAGATCCCCAGGATCAAGAGAAAATAGCATTCACATGTCCATCTGGAGTGTTTTCTTACAGAAGGATGCCATTTGGGCTATGTAATGCGCCTGCAACCTTTCAGAGATGCATGCTATCTATTTTCTCTGATATGGTGGAAAAATTTCTGGAAGTCTTCATGGATGACTTCTCAGTATATGGAGACTCATTCAGCTCCTGTCTTGATTACCTAACACTTGTTTTGAAAAGATGCCAAGAGACCAACCTAGTTTTAAACTGGAAAAAAATGTCACTTTATGGTGACTGAAGGGATTGTCCTTGGGCATAAAATTTCAAACAAAGGAATAGAGGTGGATCAAGCTAAAGTGGAAGTAATTGAAAAATTACCACCACCTGCTAATGTTAAGGCAATCAGAAGCTTTCTGGGGCATGCAGGATTCTACAGGAGGTTTATAAAGGATTTTTCAAAAATTGCAAAACCTCTGAGCAATCTGCTAGCTGATGAAACGCCATTTGTGTTTGACACAGAGTGCCTGCAAGCGTTTGAAACTCTGAAAGCTAAGCTGGTCACAGCACCAGTTATTTCTGCACCAGACTGGACATTACCATTTGAACTAATGTGTGATGCCAGTGACCATACCATTGGTGCAGTACTGAGGCAGAGGCATGACAAGCTTCTGTATGTCATTTATTATGCTACCTGCGTTTTAAATAATGCCCAGAAAAACTACACAACCACAGAAAAAGAATTGCTTGCAGTGGTTTATGCCATTGACAAGTTTAGATCATACTTAGTAGGATCCAAAGTGATTGTGTACACTAACCATGCTGCTCTTAAATATCTACTCACAAAGCAGGATTCAAAACCCAGGCTCATAAGATGGGTGTTGTTTCTGCAGGAGTTTGATATAGAAATAAGAGACAGAAAAGGGACAAAAAACCAAGTGGCTGACCATCTGTCCCGGATAGAGCCAGTAGAAGGGGCGTCCTTTCCCTCTATTGAGATCTCTGAAACCTTTCCGGATGAGCATTTGTTTGCCATTCAGGAAACACCATGGTTTGCAGACATTGCAAACTATAAAGCTGCAAGGTTCATACCCAAGGAGTACAGCAGGCAACAAAAAAAATTAATTACTAATGCAAAGTACTACTTGTGGGATAAACCCTATCTCTTCAAGAGATGTGTAGACGGAATTATCCGTAAGTGTGTGCCTAGAGAAGAAGCACAGAGGATCTTATGGCATTGCCATGGATCACAATATGGAGGCCATTACGGAGGTGAGCGAACAGCCACCAAGGTCCTCCAATGTGGCTTCTACTGGCCTACACTCTATAGAGATTCCCGAGAGTTTGTACGTAACTGTGACAGTTACCAAAGAGCTGGTAATCTGCCTCATGGTTATGCCATGCCTCAACAAGGAATCTTGGAGATTGAGTTATTTAACGTGTGGAGAATTGACTTCATGGGACCTTTCCCACCATCATACTCAACACACTTATATTCTGGTGGTAGTCGACTATGTATCAAAATGGGTAGAGGTCGTTGCCACACCCACCAATGATACTAAAACAGTGTTGAAGTTCCTCCAGAAACATATCTTCAGCAGGTTTGGTGTCCCTAGGGTACTAATCAGTGATGGGGGCCCTCACTTCTGCAACAAACAGCTTTACTCTACCATAGTCCGGTATGGGATTCGCCACAAGGTGGTGACTCCATATCATCCACAAACAAATGGGCAAGCTGAAGTTTCTAACAGAGAACTAAAAAGAATCCTGGAACGGACTGTAAGTACCCGTAGAAAGGATTGGGCACGAAGCTTGGATGATGCTCTGTAGGCTTACATAACAGCATTCAAGACTCCTATAGGGACCTCTCCATACCAACTTGTGTATGGTAAGGCATGTCACCTACCCATGGAACTGGAACATAAGGCCTACTGGGCAACCAGATTCCTAAACTTTGATGCTAAATTAGCTGGAGAAAAAAGATTGCTCCAGCTGAATGAGCTAGAGGAATTCAGATTCACTGCTTTCGAAAATGCCAAGCTTTATAAAGAGAAATAAAAAAGGTGGCATGACAGAAAGCTGTCATCTAGAATCTTTGAACCAGGACAAAAGGTTCTGTTGTTTAACTCTAGGCTCAGGCTAATCCCTGGAAAACTGAAATCCCGGTGGAAGGGACCATATGTGATTACAAGTGTATCACCATACGGTTATGTGGAGCTTCAAGACATTGATTCTGATAAGAAGTTCATTGCTAATGGACAGAGAATCAAGCACTATCTTGAAGGCAATGTTGAGCAAGAGTGCTCAAGGCTGAGGCTAGATTAAAAGCTCCGCAAGGTCCAGCTAAAGACAATAAAGAAGCGCTTGCTGGGAGGCAACCCAGCCATTAGCTAACTTTTTCTGTTATTTTATTTTATTTTATTTTATTTTATTTTATTCTTCATTTTTAATTACATGAGCCTAATATTAACAAGGTAAAGAATCAAGTGCATAAGTTCACAGGGCTACAGAAGGATTCAGAGCATAAAACAGAAAAAAGAAGCTCACTGGCAAGAAAACGCCAGTAAAAGGCTGTTTTGGGCGTTCAACGCCCAAAAGAAGCATCCACTGGGCATTGAACGCCAGTAAGGATAGCCATCTGGGCGTTAAACTCCAGAAAGAAGCATCTTCTGGGCGTTGAACGCCAGAAAGAAGCACCTTCTGGGCGTTTAACGCCAGATTTACAGCATCTCGGGCGTTCAGAAAAACGCCCAGTGACAAAGGAGTTCCTAGCGTTCAACGCCAGAAAGAAGCAACAGCTGGGCGTTGAACGCCCAGCAGAAGCAGCATTTGGGCGTTAAACGCCCAAAACATGCAGCATTTGGGCGTTTAACGCCCGGATGGTGGGGAGGAGGTAAATTCGTTTTTACTTCACAATTTTTATTTTAATTTTAATTTTCATGTTTCAATTCATGATTTCTTGCATAAACATGTTACAAACTCTCAATTCCAAAAATCTTTTAACACTAATTTCTAAAAACCCTATTTCAAAAATATCAAATGTATCTTAATCATAAACACAAATCCTTTTTTTTTTCAACCCAATCCAACTCTTTTTCAAATTCTCCAAAACAAATCTATCTCTTTTCCTTCTAAAATCTTCTCAACTCATCAATATCTTCTTTTCAAATCTCCACATTATCTTTTTCAAAATCCAGATTCATCTTTTTCAAATATCTTTCATATCTTTTCAATTTTAAATAACATCTTTTCATATCATACTTATCTTTTCCAAATCACTTTTTCTATCATATCTTTTTCAAAAGATTTTCGAAACCCACCCCCTACCCCTTAAATATTGGCTCGGCCTCTCCCCCTCTCCTCCACAAGTTGCACCTAGCTCTCCTTCTGTCCCTCTCCTTTCTTTTCTTTTGCTTGAGGACAAGCAAACCTCTAAGTTTGGTGTGTTTATCCGTGATCACTAAACCATACCCACTAAGATCATGGCTCCTAAAGGAAAATAACGCACTCTAAGAGGCAAGAAAGAGAGTATTCCAAAACCACTTTGGAATCAAGGGAAGTTCTTAACCAAAGAACATTCAGACCATTACTACAAAATAATGGGTCTAAGATCAGTAATCCCGGAAGTCAAGTTCGATCTGAAAGAAGATGAATATCCGGAGATCCAAGAGCAGATTCGAAACAGGAACTGGAAAATCCTAGCTAATCCTGAAACAAAAGTGGGAAGGAATATGGTTCAGGAGTTCTACGTTAATCTGTGGCAAACAGACATGCAGAGAATATCTGGTACTGCCCTCTATGACTATCGGACTTTGGTCAGAGGAAAGATTGTTCACATCTACCCTGACAAAATCAAGGAGATCTTTAAGCTACCTCAGCTGAAAGATGACCCAGACTCCTTCAATAGGAGAATGATGAGAACAAACAAGGGCCTGGATAAGATTCTAGAGGATATATGCATCCCTGGAGCCAGGTGGACCACCAGCAGCAAGGGCGTCCCAAATCAACTCAAGAGAGAAGATCTCAAACCAGTCGCCAGAGGATGGCTGGACTTCATTGGGCGCTTTATATTGCCCACTAGCAACTGTTCTGAAGTCACCGTTAAAAGAGCAGTGATGATCCATTGCATTATGTTGGGAAAAGAAGTGGAATTCATCAACTGATTTCATGTAAATTTTACATAATTGCAAACAAGAACTCCAAAGATGCTAGGTTGGCTTATCCAAGCTTAATCTCTATGCTCTGCAAAGATGCTGGAGTAAGGATGGGAATAACGGAGTATATCTCAGTGGAGCAACCAATCACTAAAACCACAATGGAAAAACAACAAGTGCAGGATGACCCCATCAAGAGAAGAGCACAGGAATTTCTCCTGGAAATCCCTCAATTTGAATATTGGGAACATCTTGAAGCATCTGTTACTAAGTTGCAAGAAGCTATGGACCAAATAAAGGAAGAACAGCAAAATCAAAACAGCATGCTCTGCAAACTGCTCAGAGAACAAGAAGAGTAAGGGCGTGAACTGAAGGAATTAAAGCATCAAAAACTATCTCTTGAAGGGCCAAGCACTCCACAGACTAAAGAGGCATCCACTTCCCAACTTCAAGGTTGTTGAGTTCTAATCTTAGCCTTAACTCTATGATAATTATTCTTATTTGAGTTTTACCTTAGAAGTTATATATAAATAGTAGTAATTAGTATCTATATTTTGATTTTATCTTCAATTAAGCTATAATTTGTTTTTTTCATCATCATTAAACATGAATAAAATAGTAGATTTTCTTTAGAATAAGGAGGCAATTTTCTTTCGAGTTTTTAATAAGAAAAATTCTAATTATTTACATGTGGTGGCAATGCTTTTTATCTTCTGAATGAATGCTTGAACAGTGCATATGTCTTTTGAATTTGATGATTATGAATGTTAAATATGTTGGCTCTAGAAAGAATGATGAAAAAGGAGAAATATTATTTGATAATCTGAAAAATCATAAAAAATGATTCTTGAAGCAAGAAAAAGCAGTGAATACAAAAGTTTGCAGAAAAAAAAAAGGAGAGCGAAAATAAAAGAAAAAGAAAAAGCAAGTAGAAAAAGCCAATAGCCCTTAAAACCAAAAGGCAAGGGTAATAAAAAGGATCCAAGGCTTTGAGAATCAGTGGATAGGAGGGCCTAAAGGAATCAAATCCTGGCCTAAACGGCTAAACTAAGCTGTCCCTAACCATGTGCTTGTGGCGTGAAGGTGTCAAGTGAAAACTTGAGACTGAGCGGTTAAAGTCAAGGTCCAAAGCAAAAAGAAGAGTGTGCTTAAGAACCCTGGACACCTCTAATTGGGGACTTTAGCAAAGCTGAGTCACAATCTGAAAGGGTTCACCCAATTATGTGTCTGTGGCATTTATGTATCCGGTGGTAATACTGGAAAACAAAGTGCTTAGGGCCACGACCAAGACTCATAAAGTAGCTGTGTTCAAGAATCAAAATACTGAACTAGGAGAATCAATAACACTATCTGAATTCTAAGTTCCTATAGATGCCAATCATACTGAGCTTCAATGGATAAAGCGAGATACCAAAACTGTTTGGAAGCAAAAAGCTACTAGTCCCGCTCATCTAATTAGAATCTGAGCATCACTCAAAAAATGTGAGATATTATTGCTTCGTGACTTATTTGTATTCTATTTTATTTGTCTAGTTGCTTGGGGACAAGCAATAGTTTAAGTTTGGTGTTGTGATGAGTGGATATTTTATATGCTTTTTGGGGTTAATTTCATGTAGTTTTTAGTATGTTTTTGTTAGTTTTTAGTTTATTTTCGTTAGTTTCTAGGAAAAATTCATATTTTTGGACTTTACTATGATTTTTTGTGTTTTTTTTTTTTGTAATTTCAGGTATTTTCTGGCTGAAATTGAGGGAGCTGAGCAAAAATCTGATTCAGGCTGAAAAGAGGACTGCTGATGCTGTTGGATTATGACCTCTCTGCACTCGAAATGAATTTTCTGGAGCTACAGGACCCCAATTGGCGCGCTTCCAATTGCGTTGGAAAGTAGACATCCAGGGCTTTCCAGCAATATATAATAGTCCATACTTTGCTCAAGGATAAACGACGTAACCTGGCGTTCAACACCAGTTTCATGTTGCAGTCTGGCGTTCAGCGCCAGAAACAGGTTACAAATGGGAGTTGAACGCCTGAAACAGGTTACAACCTAGCGGTTAACTCCAGAAACAGCCTAGGCACGTGAGAAGCTTAAGTCCCAGCCCCAGCACACACCAAGTGGGCTCCAGAAGTGGATTTCTGCACTATCTATCATAGTTTATTCATTTTCTGTAAACCTAGGTTACTAGTTGAGTATTTAAACAACTTTTAGAGATTTATTTTGGATCTCATGACATTTTTAGATATGAACTTTGTACTTTTTGATGGCATGAGTCTCTAAACTCCATTGTTGGGGGTGAGGAGCTCTGCTGTGTCTCGATGAATTAATGCAAGTATTTCTGGTTTCTATTCAAATACGCTTGTTCGTATCTAAGATGTTCATTCGCGCTTCATTATGACGAAGGTGATGATCCGTGACACTCATCATCATTCTCAACCCATGAACGTGTGCCTGACAACCACCTCTGTTCTACATTAGATTGAATGAGTATCTCTTAGATTTCTTAATCAGAATCTTCGTGGTATAAGCTAGAATCCATTGGCAGCATTCATGAGAATCCAGAAAGTCTAAACCTTGTCTGTGGTATTCCGAGTAGGATTCAGGGATTGGATGACTGTGACGAGCTTCAAACTCGCGAGTGCTGGGTGTAATGACAGACGCAAAAGGATAGTAAATCCTATTCCAGTATGATCGAGAACCGGCAGATGATTAACCGTGCGATGACAGTGCACCTGGACCATTTTCACTGAGAGGACGGATGGTAACCATTGACAACGGTGATCCACCAACACACAGCTTGCCATGGGAGGAAACTTGCATGTTTGAAGAGGAGTACAAGAGAAAAGCTGAAACTCAGATGACAAAGCATCTCCAAAACTCCAACATATTATTCATTACTGCATAACAAGTATTTATTTTATGCCCTTTCACCTTTTTACAATTCAAACTAAGAATTATTATTGATATTATATCCTGACTAAGAATTGCAAGATAACCATAGATTGCTCCAAACCAACAATCTCCGTGGGATTCGACCTTTACTCACGTAAGTTATTACTTGGACGACCCAGTGCACTTGCTGGTAAGTTGTGCGAATTTGTAAGAAATAGTAATATTGATATTGACATATACAAATTCGTGCACCAATATTTATCCTTGTTACTAACCACAACATGATAATTGCAAGGATCAATCCCATTAAGTCATCCTCTAACAAGTGAACGAAAGTCAAATGAGCTATATCAATGCTAATCCATAAGTCCTAGCCACTCACTAATTAACTTAGTGAAAGCTAGAATCAATGGACACTAATTATCAATCACTTGGACATTAGCAACTCAAGTTCACCTAAGTTACCATCCCAAGCCAAGAACACGAAAATCTACTCTAACATCCTTCCAAGCATTTTGGCAAAAACTTGGAAGGCACAAAAGGAAAGCAAGATAAAATTACAAGAAAAGTAAATCTACACCACCAATTGCAAGGAAATTAACAAAAATAACTCAAGTCAACAATAAAAGAAAGCAAACATAAATTTCATTAAAAGAAAATAAAAGAAACAAGAGTGCATCAACAACAAGGTAAACATATACAAAGAGTAAACTACTAAACTAGGAAAGGAAAGGTAAAGGAACAAGAAATTGTAAAGGAAAAGTAAATCAAAGCATGAATTAAACCTAGATCTAGAGAAATCCTAATCTACATCTAACCTAATTCTAGAGAGAAGAGAGAGCTTCTCTCTCTAGAAACTAACTAAAGCACGGTCAAAACTCTACTAAGTGCTCCCTCCCTTTGACCCCACATGAATTCTGCATGTAATAGCCTCATAAATGAGTTAGATCTGGGCCGGGAAAGCTCAGAAATCGCCCCCAGCGTTTTCATTATAATGAGGTCACATGCGAGCTGCGATGCGTACGCGTCACTTGGCATTTTACTTCCCACGCGTACGCGTTGCCATGCGACTTCATATTAACGTGTGCGCGTCTATCACACATGCGCGTCGATGAATGCACTCCAAATCCTTGCTTTTCCAAGAATTCTCCACTTTTCATGCTTTTCTCTTCACTCCTTTGATCCATTCCTTGCCTTTTCAACCTGAATTCACTAACAAACACATCAAGGCATCTAGTGGAATCAAAGGTGAATTAAAATTAACCAATTAACGGCCGAAAAAGCATGTTTTTACGCTTAGGCACAAATTACAGGAGAATTACAAAACTATGCTATTTTATTGAATAAATATGAGAAAAGTTGATAAAATCCCTTAAACTAATGCACAAGATAAACCACCAACTTGGGGTTTATCAGGCATTCAACACTAGCTTTGCTGCTTTTTTGGGCATTGAACGCCCAGCCAGTGCTCTCCGGCTGGCGTTCAACGCCATCTCTGGTTCCTGGATGGGCATTGAACGCCCAGTGATATCTTCTTCATTGGCGTCGAATGCCTTCCCAGTCTCTCCAGATTCAACCTCAGCCTCAGTGGTGATGGCCTTGCAGTCTTCTCTTAGGTTTACTTCAGTGTTACCAGGAAGGGTGTCAGGAGGAGTCTTAGGGATCCTCTTACTCAGTTGACCAACTTGTACCTCCAAATTTCTAATGGAGAACCTTGTTTCAGTTATGAAACTAGGAGTGGTCTTAGAGAGGCTTGAAACTAGAGTGACTAAGTCAGATAGGCTCTGCTTAGGGGTTTCCATATTCCCTTGAGAAGATGGAAATGTTGGTCTGTTGTTGAACCTATTCTAGTTCCTTCCACTTTGATTATTATTGAAACCTCGCTAAGGCTTCTGTTATCCTTCCAGGAAAGGTTAGGATAATTCTTTCATAAAGGATTGTAGGTATTTCCATAGGGTTCTCCCATGTAATTCACCTCTTCCATGGTAGGTTGATTAGGATCATAAGCTTCTACTTCAGAAGAAACTTCCTGAGAGATGAGTCAATTTCTCATCTTCAAGCTTTCTCTGCATGCCAATGAGAGGTGGTTCTTGAGTCTCTTTCACTTCTGTAAGGGCAAGCTCAATGGCATTCTCAGGGTCCTCTTGGTTCTTGGTTGCCTTTAGTCCCTCAGTAGCAAGCTCCTGAGGTTCAACCTCCTTGGTAAAGACTACTGTCTCACCTTCGTTTAAGGTCTTCTTCTCAGAGAGCATTAGGCTTTCTGTGAAGGCCCTACAGGGATGCACCTCCTCAAATAACTTAGTGGGAGAAGTATTAACTAGCTCAGGTGTCCACTAGTCGTAGGTGTGAGTGTCTCCTTGAGGGTGGTCACCACCCATAGCACTAGGAGCACTATAACTCTCAGCAGGGGGTGTGGCTACTGTCTCCCTGTTTAGAACTTCTGTCTTGATTGGGGTCTGAACACCTGTTGCTAGCTTAGCTAATCTTTGTGAAGGAGAGAACCTATTCAAGAGTTTGTTAACAACCTTATCCCAGTTGATCACATTTTCCTTGGGTACATCGTACCACCAATGTTTTGCTCGATCTCTCAAAGCAATTGGGAAAAGTTTGAGCTTGTGGAATTCAGGGTCTACTCCATTGGTGTCTGTAGTGTCACAGAACTACAGGAAGTTAGAGATGAATTTACTGAGGCCTTCCTATGGGAGTCCGTAAAATTAGAACTTCTGCAACACTAGCTCGATCAGTTGTGGGTTGATCACAAAGCTTCTAACTCCAGTGGCAGGTATAGAGATACTTCTGCCATAGAAGTCATAGGAGTAGCCACCAAGAACCTTTCTTGCCTCACCTTCAGGTTCAGCCATGTCCTCAATTCCTTGTTCAAAATTTTTTGAAAGGTTTCTTCCG
Organism: Arachis hypogaea; assembly: GCF_003086295.3. Classification (NCBI taxonomy): domain Eukaryota; kingdom Viridiplantae; phylum Streptophyta; class Magnoliopsida; order Fabales; family Fabaceae; genus Arachis; species Arachis hypogaea. The sequence goes on along the minus strand of NC_092046.1, from coordinate 82,022,796 downwards.
AAGTGTTGTGCTTTAATTTGTTGTAAGTTTCTCCTTAAAGTCCTTTTAGGTTCAGGATCAAGATTAAAGAGAGGCTCTTTATCCATGTTCCTGGTCATAAATAATGAAAGAAGAAAAGAAAGAAAGGAAGCTTCTATGTCTGATTTGAGTATAGAAGGCTCCCAGTGAGATGTGAAGAAAGAAGAGAAAGATAGAAAAAGTGAAGATGGAAGATGAGTGATGAGCGGATATTTTATACGCTTTTTGGCATCACTTTCATATAGTTTTTAGTAGTTTTATTTAGTTTTTATTGAGTTTTTATAGGTTTTAGTGTTAAATTCACATTTTTGGATCCTGCTATGAATTTTTGTGTTTTTGTACAATTTCAAGTATTTTCTGGCTGAAATTGTGGAGCTAGAGCAGAAGTCTTATTCAGAGACAGAGAAAGCACTGCTGATACTGTCCAAATCTAACCTGCCTGCATTCTGAAGAGCATTTTTGGAGCTCCAGAAGTCCAAATAGAGCACTCTCAATGGCTATGGAACGCTGACTTCCATAGCTTTCTAGCAATATATAATAATCTATACTTTTCTTTGGATTAGAAGGCCCAAAACTGGCGTCCAACGCCAACTACCTGCCCCCTTCCAGGCATCCAGCACCCAAAGAGCAGAGACCAATGTACAAACGCCTAAAGAGGACCCCCTAGCTGGCGTTCTACACCCCAGAGGCCTCATAGCATGTGGATCTCATCAAAACTCAGCCCAAACACTCACCAAGTGGGCCCAAGAAATGGATTTTAGCACTAAAAAGACTATTTTACCGTTACTAGTCATTTGTTTAGTTTTTAAGGGATTTTATTTATGTAATTCGGACAACTTTTCATCACTTTTACCATCCGTATGAGTTTCTAAACCTCCTAGGTTGAGGGGAGGAGTCCTGCTGAATTCTATGAATTAATAAAAGTATTACTGTTTCTTCTTTTATCTGTGTTTGATTTATCTCTAAGATGTATATCCGATCTTCATCATGGTGAATAGGATGATCTAACCAATTAGCTCTGTTCATCACATTAAGACCAACGTGCCTGACAAACACCCGCGTCTACTTGGGTTCATGTGAATACGTGACTGGAAAGCACGAGCCAATAGCTATATTTATACATCTCTCAGACGGCTAAACCATGACTTCATTGGGGACTTCTCAAGACACCAGTTTAGCCAATTTTTGGGGAGATTAGGGTCTCTGTGGTATAGGCTAGAATCCTAAGAAGCAGCATCCTCTGATCCGGAAGATTCGACCTTGTCTGTGGCATTTTGAGTATGATCGCCAACAGAATGGACTACTATGCTTCCACTCTAATCTTTCTCACCTTTTGAGGAGGAAAGAACTTAGCCAGAAAAGCATTTATAATCTTTTTCCAAGAGTCAAGACTCTCTCTAGGCTGTGTATCCAACCGGAGCTTAGCTCTGTCTCTTAAAGTAAAGGGAAAGAGCATTAGCTTGTAGACTTCAGGATTAACTCTATTAGTCTTTATAGTATCACAGATCTATAAGAATTCTGCTAAGAACTGATGAGGATCTTCCAGTAGAAGTCCATGAAATTTGCAGTTCTGCTGCAGAAGGGAGACTAACTGAGGCTTAAGCTCAAAATTGTTAGCTCCAATGGCAGGTACAACAATGCTTCTGCCATAAAAGTCAGAGGTAGGCATGGTGAAGTCACTAAGGACCTTTCTAGGCTCCTCTTGTAGTTCGGCCATATCCTCTGTTTCTTGCTTAAAACTTTCTGAAAGGTCTCTTCCGAAGTGTTGTGCTTTAGCTAGTTGTAAATGCCTCCTTAGAGTCTTCTCAGGTTCAGGATCAAGAATCAAGAGGGGTTCTTTATCCCTATTCCTGGTCATAAACAAGAAGAAAAGAAAAAAGAAGAGAGACTATGCCAATAGACAAGAAGCTCCTCCTTAAAATCAGAAGCAGAGAAAGAAGAAGAAGATAACTAAAAAAATAAAAATAAAAATAAATAAAATAAGTAAAGCAAAAATACCTTGGATATAGTAAATAAGAGAAGATAAAGAAAGGAAATCACAAGAAAGCTTTATGTGCCAATTGGCAAGAAGCTCCAAGTGAGATGTGAAGAAGAAAGGAAAGAAGATAAAGAAGTTGAGGTAGACCAAGGGAAGGAAGTAGAGTTAGAATAATATAGATGTGAGATAAAGAGCAGTATAAATAGAAAGTGTAAATAACAATTAAATTTATTTTTGTTTTTATTTAATTAATTAATTAAATTAAGTTTTCAAAAATTATGTTAATAATTTAAAAAGAATTTAAATTTTAAATGTAAATTTCGAAAAATAGAAGAAAGAGAAAAAAGATGAATTTTTGAAAATTAAGAGAGATGAGAGTTAGTTAGGTAGTTTTGAAAAAAGAAGAGAGAGAAGAAGGAGAGATATTTTCAAAAATTAAGAATAGAACAGAATGCAAAGGAACATGCAGGACTCAAACCAAGAACAACTATTCACAAGAAAATAGACACAAGGACTCAAACAGAATGCATAGGATGCCAAAAATAAACTATATGAAAAAGGTTTTTGAAAAGTTTTAAAATTTTTTGTAATTGAAAAGCATGAACATGCAGGACTCAAACCAAGAACAAGAATCAAACAAAGAAAAGAAAAATATTTTTGAAAATTTTTTTGAAATTTTCAAAAATTTAGAGAAGAAGAAAATAAAAATAAAGGACTCAATTAAAATAATATAAAATAAATTTACCTGATCTAAGGAGCAAAACAATCCCGCATTTTGTCCAAACTCAACAATCCCCGGTAACAGCGCCAAAACTTGCTGCGCATATGCAAACCCCGCACTTCCGTACAGTAGTACCAGCAAGTGCACTGGGTCATCCAAGTAATACATGAGCGAGTAAGGGTCGATCCCACGAGGATTGTGGCTTGAAGCAAGCAATGGTTGTCTGTAGTTCTTAGTCAGGCAGAATCAAAAGAAGTTAACTAATAGGAATTATATGCTGGGAATAGAGTTGAGAGTCGGAGTTGCTTTGTCTTTCTGAAGTAACTCTGGTACTACTGTCTTCTTTGCTTGTGAATGATCTTCTTCTATGGCAGGCTGTAAGTGATCAAAGCCATTGCCTGTGGTCATTGATCTCTTCTGATACAGGTTGAACACTGCCATGGCCATTGGTCGTGGTTACTCAATCTGACGAAGGGTGAAGTGCATAGCAGTCCATTCTCTTGGCGATCCTACTCAAGACGCCATAGAAAAGGTCGAATTTTCAAGATCAGAGAACACTGCTTCGTTGGATTCTAGCCTATACCACGGAGACCCTAATCTTCCCAGAGATCGGTTGAACTGGTGTCTCGAGAAGTCCCCAACGAAATCGAGGATTAATCGTCTGAGAGATGTATAAACATATCTGTTGGCTCGTGCTTTTCTTCCAGGTACTCACACGAACCCAAGTAGACGTGGATGTTTGTTAGGCACGTTCGTCTTAATGTGATGAACAGAGCTAATTTGTCAGATCATCATGCTCACCACGATGAAGATTGGAATATACATCTTAGAGATAGATCAAACACGGATCGAAGAAGAAACAATAGTATTTTTATTAGTTCATGGGACTAAGCAGGGCTCCTCCCCTCAACCTAGGAGGTTTAGAAACTCATACTGAAAGTAAAAACAAAGTAAAAATGAAAATAGGGCTAAATGGTGTACGATGCTTTTAAGTGTCTCCGAAAATCGTGTAAAATACACTTTAAATACTAAACAAATGACTAGTAAGGGTAAAGCAGTCTATTTAGTGCTAAAATCCACTTCTTGGGCCCACTTGGTCAGTGTTTAGGATGAGCTTTGTTGAGATCCACGTGCTATGAGGTCTCTTGGGCGTGGAACGCCAGCTTGGGGGTCCTCTTTGGGCTTTTGGACCTGGGCTCTACTCTTTGGGTGCTGGACGCCTGGAAGGGGGCAGGAAGCTGGCGTTAAATGCCAGTTTTGGGCCTTCTAATCCGAAGCAAAGTATAGACTATTATATATTTCTGGAAAGCTCTGGAAGTCAGATTTCCACAACCGTTGAGAACGCTCTATTTAGACTTCTGTAGCTCCAGAAAAGCTCTTCCGAATGTAGGCAGGTCAGATCCATAAAGCATCTGCAGTGCTTTCTCTGTCTCTGAATCAGACTTCTGCTCCAACTCCTCAATTTTAGCCAGAAAATACCTGAAATTGCCCAAAAATACAAAAACTCATAGTAGAATCAAAAAATGTGAATTTGACGCTAAAACCTATAAAAGCTTAATAAAAACTACTAAAAATTATATGAAAGTGATGCCAAAAAACGTATAAAATATCCGCTCATCAGCGCACCAAGTTTTTGGCGCCGTTGCTGGGGATTGTTCGAGTTTGGACAAACTGAAGGATTGTCTTGCTCCCTAGATCAGGAAATTTTAATTTTCTTTTCTTTATCATTCCTATTTGAGTCTTTTAATTTTTGTTTTCTTCTTTAAATCTTCGAAAATTTTAAAACCCTTATTTAAAATATTTGTCTTTTCTCTGTTCTTTATTTGTGTTCTTGGTTTAAGTCTTTGTGTCCTTGACTTTTTGCAAGAGTATAAATTTCTTTTTTTGATTTGAGTCTTTTATTTTTATTTTCTTTTCCTCTTATTTTTCAGAAAAATTTAAAAATCTTTCAAAAATATTTTTCTTTTCTTAGTTTATTTTTTGTTCTTGAATTGAGTCTTATATATTCTTATTTTTCAATTCCAAAACTTTTAAAACTTTACCACAAACCTTTATCTTCTTTGTCACTTTCTTCTTTTGTTTGAGTCTTTTTATTTTGTTCTAGGTGTTATTTTCGTGTTCTTTGAGTCTTGATTTCTAAAAAATTTTTAAAAATAGTTTCTTTGTTTAAATCTTGTTTCAAATCTTTAAGTTGGGTGTTATCTTGTTATTTTTCTTTTAATTTTCAAAAATTTGCTTTTGGTTTTCTAAAAATTTTAAGTTTTGTGTTCTTTACATGTTCTTGTGTTCTTTGAGTTTCTTGAGTCTTGTTCTTTGTGTTCTTATTAGTATTCAAAGTGTTCTTGAGTCTTCCTTGTGTTTGATCTTAAAATTTTTAAGTTTGGTGTCCCTTACTTTTTCCCTCCAAAAATGTTGGAAAATAAGGGTTGCTAGATCTAAAACTTTTAAGTCTTGTGTCTTTTACTTGTTCTTCTCTTTCATCATTAAATTCAAAAATAAAAAAAAATATTTTTTTATTTTTATCCTAACCATATTTTCGAAATTTTTAAGTTAAAAGTTTAGATTTTTATTTTTAAATTTTTATCTTATCTTATCTTTGGTTTTAATTTTCAAAAATCAAATCTTTTCCAAATTAAAAATCTTATTTTTTTCAAAAATCATATCTTTTTCAAGGTTCTTATCTTATCTTATTTCAAAATTTAAATTTCAACTTTCAAAATTCAAAAATTTAAAATTAAAATTTCAAAATCTAAAATTTAAATTCCAAATTTCAAATCTTTTTCAAAATTTAAAATTCAAATTTCAAATTTCAAAATTCAAATTTTCAATTTCAAAATTTCAATTTTCAAATCTCAATATTCAAATTTTAAATTTCAAAATTCAAACTTAATTTTTTTTGAATTTCAAATCATAATGTCAAATCTATTTTTAATTAATTACATATCTTCTCTCTCTTATTTTTCAAAACTTCCTAACTAACTTCTTCTCTCTAGTTTTCGAAAATCCTCTTCTTCTTCTCTCTCTTCTATTTTCAAAATTTAATAATTAAATTTTAAATTCCTTCTAATTAATTAATTTTAATTTTGGTTTAATTAAATAACTAAAGTAAAAAAAATTAATTCTTATTCATCTCTCCTATCCCTATTTCTTCTTCCTTTCTTTCTACCTTTCTTCATTATGAACCCAAGTGGGAATGAAGAGTTCAGGAGAACTCTAGGATTTTATACAAGTCCCACTGCTGACTTCTATAAAAGAAGTATTAGCATACCTCACATTAGAGCTAGTAGCTTTGAAGTGAACACTCAACTCATTACTCTAGTGTAGCAGAACTGCCAGTATTCTAGGCGTCATCAAGAGGAACCTACAGAATTTCTAGCAGATTTCTTAAAGATTGCTAACACAGTACGAAGTGAGGGAGTAGACCAAGATGTCTACAGATTACTGCTTTTTCCTTTTGCTGTAAAGGACCAAGCAAAAAGGTGGCTGGATAACCAACCTAAAGCTAGTTTAAAAACTTGGAAACAATTAGTGGACAAGTTTTTAAACCAATACTTTCTCCCAAGAAAGATGAACCAACTGAGACTGGACATTTGATGATAGAAAATTCTTGCCGGTTTGGAATCAATGAAAACAAGAATCAATTCGTTAGTAGCATAGTCCAAACCAACAGTGAATTCTCACAATCAAATATCAATCCAAAGGATGTCACAATACAAAACAATTATTATAACCGAGAGTATTTAACTCCCGAGTCGTTCTCCTTAGGAGTTGCAATGAAATGTCATATTATTGGGTATGGGGATTTTTGGGATTTTGATGATAAGAGGCAAGAAATTAAAATGAAAATAAATGAAACTAGCATGAAATTAAATGAAAGCAAATAAAAGCAATGAAAAGGTAATTAAAGGCTAAAAAGGACTCTTGGCAAGAAGTGGATAATTAAGGATTTCTATCCTAGTTGTGGACCACAAACATGGTAATTGTGTGTGAATTAATCCCAATTAGTCAACCCTATATCGAGGATAAGTCAAAAGAGCATAATTGATTCCAATCCCTAAGTCCTAGTCAACACTAGTGGGTCACTTAGAGTCAAGGGAAACCAAACCAATTAACAATCCTCACACAATGCGGAATGGACATCCACAACTCAATTTCATCCAATCACCCAATTTTCCAACGAAGAGTGTGAAAAACTAGACAAGGAATGTAAATAACAAGAAAGTAACTTAACATGCAAGAATATAAATGAAAGCAATTAAATGATCATGCAAGGAATTAAAAGTCAAAGCAATAAAAGTCAAAGCAATTAAATGTAAGGAAAGGAAAATTCAAATGCAAGAAACCCCTTGGCATAAATGGGGAGCTAAGGTTACCTATCCTAATCATTGACCATAAACACTTGATGATTATGAAGAGTTAATCCTACTTAGTCAATCTTACATCGAAGATAAGTCAAATAGGCATGGTTAATTTCAATCCATAAGTCTTAAGTCAACACTAATGGGTCACTTAGAGTCAATGAAAACCAAATCAACAAACTACTCTAATGTATCAAAAAGAATGGACATCAATGACTCAAGGGTCACCAAAGTTCTCAATACCAAGCCAAGACTGAAGAAAAACTAAGTAGAAACTAAGCCAAGCATTTTATCAAACACTTGGTGTGCATGAAAGTAAAATAATATTAAATTGCATTAAAAATAAAAGCTAACTACCAAAAGCAAGAAAATTATAACAACAACTAAAGGAAGCATTAAATGAACATAAAATATAAATTACATTAATTGAAATTAAAATTAACAGAGAGTGTTCATAACATAAAAGTGACAAGATAAAGGGAATAACAAGAGAAATAAAGAAGAACAAAGACACAATAACAATAAATGACAAGGAAAAGTAAATGAAAATAAGAATTAAAAGTAGAAATTACAAGAAATTAAACTAAAGAACCCTAATTCTAGAGAGATGGGGGAGCTTCTCTCTCTAGAGAACTACATTAAACATGATAAAAACTAAACCTAATTGCCCCCCTTGCTTCCACTTGAATTGGGTTGAAATAGCTTCAGAAATGAGTTGGGTTGGGTTTTGGAGGCCCAGAATTCGCCCCCAGCGATTTGCAATAAATGAGCTCACGTGACTTGGGTCATGTGTACGCGTGGGTCACGCGTACACGTCGCCTGGCAAAATTCACTTCCACGCGTACGCGTTGCTTGTGCCATACACGAATCGCTGAACTTCCAAACTATATTTCTTCAGAGTTTCTTCTCTTTTGCATGCTCTTTTTCTTACTTCTTCAACCCATACTTGCCTTGGAAACCTGAAATCACTCAACAAACACATCAAGGCATCATATGGAATTAAAGTGGATAAAATTTAGCAATTAAAAGGACTAAAAAGCATGTTTTCACTTTCAGGCACATTTTTGGAAGAAATCATGAAACTATGCTATTTCAATGGATAAGTGCAAGAAAAGTCGATGAAATTCACCCAAATAGAGCAAATAAATACCATGAAATGTGGATTAATCAACATCCAAGGCTTTAAACAAGGAGATGGTGAATCTCTTTATGAAACTATGCTATTTCAATGGGCGTGGCACGCCAAGGCCAGGCGTGTCACGCCAGGGAGATGAAACACAATGGGCATGGCACGCCAGTTATAAAGTCCAGATAAGGGACAATGAGCTTTAGTATAGGCGTGGCATGCCAACAATAAATTCCAGAGAGCATTCTTGAAGGTCCATAAGGGGCGTGGCACGCCAACTCCACCATCTACAATGGGCGTGCCACTTGAGGTCGAAGGCGTATCATGCCAATGCATTTGAGTAGAGGAGCATGGAGGAAGCACCAACAAGGGCGTGCCACTTGAGACTTAAGGCGTGGCACGCCAAGGCCTGAAGAGACTCAACAACATAATGGGCGTGCCACTTGAGATCGAAGGCGTGGCATGCCAATTCATTAGTCCAGAGAAGAAGAATGCAGCTTCTACAAGGGGGCGTGCCACTTGAGATCAAAGGCGTGGCACACCATTACAAGCCTCCATGGAAAAAGCTGAATGGGCGTGCCACTTTGGACTTTAGGCGTGGCACGCCAACATCACTCGCACCAAGGGCGTGGCACTTGGGACCTAGGCATGGCACGCCAGTGTAGTCGACCAGAGAAAAGAATGAAGCCTTTATCAAGGGCGTGGCACGCCAGCTACTGGGCGTGGCATGTCAGTTTAACATTCCATAGAAGACAATAAAAGCCTTACTGAGGGCATGGCACGCCACTGTTGGGCATGGCACGCCAAGTGAATTTTCCAGAGGAGAAGGCTGAGGAATTCACTAAGGGCATTGCATGCCAGAATTGGGCGTGCCATGCTAGTTCAAATTTCCAGAAGATGGAAGAAATGCTTAATTGAGGGCATGGCACGCCAGACCTGGGCGTGCCATGCTAGTTCTAATTTCCAGAAAGGCAGAAGGAGGAAATCACACTGGGCGTGCCACTTGAGCTCGAAGGCGTGGCACGCCAGGCTAGCTGCATGAGAAGGGCGTGCCGTTTGGAAGCCAGGCGTGGCATGCCAAGCCAAGCTGAGGAGCTGAGCGTGGCGCGCCACTCACACGCCACTCACACGCCAGGCACATGATTCATTTTATGAGTTTTCATTTTATTTTGAATTGTAATTTTCTTCTCCTTTTTGTAATTTTTACTTTTTAGTGATAGGAGTAGTATATATACCCCTGAGAGAACTGAAAAGAGGGTTGGCTAGTGGGTTAGAAAGTTGGATTGAGAGTTAGTTTTACTTTCACTTTTACACTTCACTTCATCTTCTTCCATCTATTGTACTTTTCTCTAAGCTATGAGTAGCTAAACTCCCTCTCATTGGGAGAGGGAGCCCTGTTGTACTTGATGCATTAATGATAGTGAATTTATTCTTTTCTTCATCAAGATGTATCATCCTCAGCCCCACAACCATGTAATAACAGCAATAACTTTGTAAGATTGGAGGCTGCTATGTCATAATTGGCAAGGAGTATTGCTACTATTGCAAAGAGATAATTGCAAGCTGAAAAAAAATAGATACAATCCAAGAGGAGGCTAGATCTAACATAAGAAACCAAGGGGCAGCAATTTCAAAACTAGAGTCATAACTAGAGAGCTTGTCTAAACAGATACCAATGCCTACACATACATTTTCTAGTGATACCGTGGCCAACCCAAGAGGGAAATGCAAGGCCATCACACTAAGAAGTTGGAAGGTAGTGGAGGAGACCTCCTCAAACCACAACTTGCAAGAAAAAAAAGCTGTAGATGACTCAGAAACCAAGGAGGAAGAAGAGGCACCTGATCCAGCTCCACCAAAGCAAGTCTTGAAGCCCTATGTACCAAAAGCACCCTACCCACAAAGGTTGAGAAAAGATGGGAAAGACAGCCAGTTTTCTAGATTCTTGGAGATCTTTAAGAAGCTTCAAATTAACATACCTTTTGCTGAAGCATTAGAGAAAATGCCACTCTATGCCAAGTTTCTAAAGGAGCTCATGACAAGGAAGAAAAACTGGGGAGAAATGGAAACTGTGGTGCTCACGGAGGAATGCAATGCCATCATACAAAAGAAGCTTCCCCAAAAGATGAAAGATCCTGGGAGCTTCCAAATCCCCTGCATCATAGGGGATATTAGCATTGAAAAAGCATTATGTGATCTGGGAGCTAGCATCAACCTTATGTCCTTAGCCATGATGAAAAGAATGAGAATTGAAGAGGCCAAACCAACAAGAATAGCACTTCAATTAGCTGATAGAACATTTAAGTTTTCTCATAGGGTGGTGGAGGACTTGTTGGTCAAGGTGGGAGAGTTCATCTTCCCAGCTGATTTTGTAGTACATGATATGGAGGAAGAGGCTAACACATCAATCATACTAGGAAGACCATTCCTAGCTACAGTTGGAGCCATAATTGATGTGCAAAAGGGAGAGTTAGTCCTGAGATTGCATGAGGAGAAGATGGTATTCATGTCTTCAAAGCAATGAGCTACCCAAAGGAATCCATTGGTGAATGCATGATGGTGGACACAATGGAGAAGATAGTTCAAGGAGTCCTAGAAGAAGATCAATGTGAGAAAGTTATGGAACAAGACCAACAAACAGCATGTGGTGAACTACCACAAGAAATCATAGAAGGCTCAATCATGCTAGACAAGGTAAGCAAGAAGGAAGTGGAAGCACCCAAGTTGGAGTTGAAAACCCTGCTTCCAAGCTTGAAGTATTCCTACTTGGGAAACAATGACACATATCCAATAATCATTAATTCAAGCTTGAGTGAGGAGCAAGAAGAGAAGAGGAGCTTATCAATATGCTGAGACAACACAAGGATGCCATAGGATGGACACTTTCAGATTTAAAGGGGATCAGTCCTTCAATGTGCATGCATAAAATCCTTCTTGAGGAAGGTGCCAAGCCCTTAAGACAGCCACAAAGAATATTAAATCCAACAATGAATGAAGTAGTTCAAAAAGAAGTGTTGAAGTTATGGCAAGCAGGGGTGATCTACCCAATCTCAGACAGCCCTTGGGTGAGCCCAGTGCAAGTAGTCCCCAAGAAGGGAGGAATCACAGTTGTGCCAAAAGAAAGAAATGAGTTGATACCAATAAGAACAGTGACTGGATGGTGCATGTGCATAGATTATAAGAAGCCCAATGAAGCCACAAGGAAGGATCACTTTTCTTTATCCTTCATGGATCAAATGTTAGAGAGGCTTGATGGACAGGAATACTACTATTTCTTGGATGGATACTCAGGCTACAATCAGATTGTAGTAGACCCTAAAGACCAAGAGAATACTTCCTTTACTTGTCCATATGGTGTTTTTGCATATAGACGAATGCCCTTTGGATTGTGCAATGCACCTGCCACATTCCAAAGGTGCATGTTGTCCATTTTTTCTGATATAATTAAAAGGTTTATCGAAGTTTTCATGTATGATTTTTCTGTGTTTGGTGATTCATTTTCCAAGTGCTTACACCATCTTGCCTTGGTGCTAAAGAGATGCCAAGAGACTAACCTAGTTTTGAACTGGGAAAAGTGTCATTTTATGGTCACCGAAGGGGTGGTCCTTGGTCATAAAATCTCTAAAAAAGATATAGAGGTGGACAGAGCCAACGTGGAAGTGATTGAGAAATTACCCCCACCTTGCAATGTCAAAGCAATTAGAAGTTTCTTGGGGCATGCTGGGTTTTATAGAATGTTCATTAGAAACTTTTCAAAGATTGTCAAACCTTTAAGTAACTTACTTGTCTCTAATGTACCATTCATTTTTGATAGAGAATGCATGCAAGCCTTTGATGAGCTTAAAAGCAAGCTCTCCTCTGCACCTATTATAGCACCACCTAGCTAGGATTTACCTTTTGAATTAATGTGTGATGCATCAGATTTTGCTATTGGTGCTGTTTTTGGACAAAGGAGAGACAAGCTAGTGCATGTCATCTATTATGCTAGCAAGGTTCTTAATGAGACTCAAAGGAACTACACCACCACAGAGAAAGAACTTCTTGCTATATTTTTTGCATTTGATAAATTTAGATCTTACCTTATTGGTTCTAAAGTCATTGTTTTTACTGACCATGCAGCTCTTAAGTACTTGCTAACCAAGCAAGAATCCAAGCCTAGACTGATAAGTTGGGTCTTGCTACTCCAAGAGTTTAATATTGAGATTAAGGATAGAAGTGGAGCAGAGAACAAGGTGGCTGACCACCTATCAAGAATCCCGAAAAAGGAAGATGAAGCACACAACCTTGTAGTGAATGAGAGCTTTCCAGATGAGCAGTTGATGATGATCCAAGAAGTCCCCTAGTTTGCGGATATAAGGCTATTGGAGAGCTACCTTCCAACATCAACAAGCATATGAAAAAAAAGCTCATCAATGATGCCAAGCACTACATTTAGGATGAACTTTATCTCTTCAAGAGGTGTGCTGATGGGATTCTAAGAAGATGCATTTCTCATGAGGAAGGACAAGAGATCCTTTGGCATTGCCATGGATCCACATATGGAGGACATTTTAGTGGAGAAATGACTGCAGCCAAGGTGTTACAATGTGGATTCTTTTGGCCTACAATATTCAAAGATGCAAAGGAGTTTGTGACACAGTGCATTGAATGTCAAAGAGCTGGCAACCTACCCAAAAAGAATGAAATGCCACAGAGATTCATCATGGAGTAGGAGTTGTTTGATGTTTGGGGGATCAATTTCATGGGACCATTCCTACCGTCATACTCAAACAACTACATACTGGTGGTTGTGGACTATGTGTCAAAATGGGTAGAGGCCATAGCTACTCCAACAAATGACAACAAAGTGGTGATTAATTTTTTGAGGAAGAATATATTCATACGGTTTGGGGTTCCAAGAGATCTTATAAGTGATGGGGGAACTCATTTTTGCAACAAGCAACTTGAGACACTTCTCCTGAAATATGGTGTCAATCATAAGATAGCAACCCTAAACAACCCACAAACCAATGGTCAAGCTGAAATTTCAAAAAGAGAGCTCAAGAGAATACTTGAGAAGACTGTTGGAAACTCAAGAAAAGATTGATCCAAGAAGCTAGATGATGCACTATGGGCCTATAGAACAGCTTTTAAGACACCCATTGGTATGTCTCCATACCAATTGCTGTTTGAAAAGGCTTGTCATCTACCAGTGGAGCTTGAACATAGAGCATTTTGGGCTCTAAAGATGTTAAACTTTGATAATCAAGCTGCTGGGGAAAGAATATTGCTACAACTCAATGAGTTAGAAGAATTCAGAACTCAAGCCTATGAAAATGCCAAGACTTATAAGGAGAATACAAAGAAATGGCATGATCAAAAGCTAGCAAGAAAAGAGTTTGTAGAAGGTCAAAAAGTGTTGTTGTATAACTCAAGGCTCAAGTTCTTCCTAGGGAAGCTAAAGTCAAGATGGTCTAGACCCTTCACAATCATCAAGGCTTCTCCTTATGGTCATATGAAGCTTATAGAGGACAAAACACAGAGGACTTTCACTGTCAATAGCCACAGACTTAAGCATTACATAGGGGACTCATTAGACGAGCAAAGGGTGAACTATAACCTCAGCTGAAGAGGAAGAATCGTCAAGCTAGTGACGTTAAAGAAGCGCTAGTTGGGAGGCACCCCAACACTAATATCCTTTCAATTTCATTCTTTCTAGAGTAGTTTATATTTAGTCACTTAGGTTGTTTAATTTCAATTTCATTTGATAGTTAATTAGTTGATAGTGTCCTTGATTTAAGTTTCAAAATTTTTTTAGCCAGCTGGAAGTGCAATCTTGCAGCCATTATATGAGGTTTGATTAATTGGGCTGGAAACTAGCTAAACAGCTAAGTTTGGTGAGGCCACTAACCCACTTAATGGTGAATATTATGGTACATTGCTTTGAAATGAGCTTTTGTTGAATTCCAGGTGAAAAGAGCAAAAAAAGAAGAAGGAAGCAAGAAAGAGAAACTGGGCGTGTGAGCTTGGCGTGCCACTTGGTACAAACGCCAAAAATTGTATGGGCGTGGCAAACTAGTTATTAAATCCAGAGATTAAGTCCATGGAGATTTCAATCGGCGTAGCACGCCAAGTCCAGGCGTGGCACGCCAAGGCCAGGCGTGTCACGCCAGAGAAGGAACAATGAGCGTGGCACGCCAGGGAGATGAAGCAATATGGGCATGGTACGCCAAGGCCAGGCGTGGCACGCCAGTTATAAACTCCAGAGAAAAGACACTGAGCTTTAGTATGGGCGTGGCACGCCGACCATAAATTCCAAAGAGCATTCTTAAAGGTCCATAAGGGGCGTGGCACGCTAGGATGGGCGTGGCACGCCAACTCCACCATCTACAATGGGTGTGCCACTTGAGGTCGAAGGCGTGGCATGCCAATGCACTTGAATAGAGGAGCATGGAGGAAGCACCAACAAGGGCGTGGCACTTTAGACTTAAGGCATGGCACGCCAAGTCAGGAGTGGATGGGTGTGCCACTTGGGTTATAGGCGTCGCACGCCAAGGCCTGAAGAGACTCAACACCATATTGGGCATGCCACTTGAGATCGAAGGCGTGGCACGCCAGTTCATTAGTCCAGAGAGGAAGAATGCAGCTTCTACAAGGGAGCGTGCCACTTGAGATCAAAGGCGTGGCACGCCAGCACAAGCCTCCATGGAAAAAGATGAATAGGCGTGCCACTTAAGATCAAAGCCATGGCACACCAGCTACTTGGCATGGCATGTCAGTTTAACATTCCAGAGAAGAGAATAAAAGCCTTACTGAGGGCGTGGCACGCCACTGCTGGGTGATTCACTCGAAAACTGTATCTCAACAATTTCTTACCGGCAAGTGTACCGGATTGTCGTCAAGTAAAAACTCACTGTAGAGTAAGGTCGAATCCCACAAGGATTGGTTAGTTGATCAATATTAATTGGAGAATTGTTCTAGTTGAGCGTAATCAGAATTTAAATTGGGATTGCAGAAAGTAAAATTGGCGGAAAACTTAAATTGCAAGAAAATAAATCACATAAATTAAATTGCTGGAATTTAAATGACAGAAGCTTAAATTGCAATAAATTAAAGGGGAATGGGGAATTAGCATGAAATTAAAGAACGGAATGTAAAAGAATGGGTAGATCAAAGATAAGGATTCACTGGGTTTTGGGAGATATTAAACTTTCCGGATAAAATCATTTTCATCTCTTCCTCAATCAATGCATTAATTGACATTGCTTGGCAATCTTAGATGATTGGATCCTAATGTCTTGGCTCACCAACCTCTCTAAGCATGAACAATTGCCCAATGTCTTTATTTAATTGCTCATGGGAAGAGTTGAAGTTCGGTCACTGATTATACCGCACAAATTCATAGATCAAAGTATTAGTAGTATTACATGTCACTATATCCATCCAACCCCCAAT
Organism: Arachis hypogaea; assembly: GCF_003086295.3. NCBI lineage: Eukaryota > Viridiplantae > Streptophyta > Magnoliopsida > Fabales > Fabaceae > Arachis > Arachis hypogaea. The sequence continues at coordinate 82,007,161 of NC_092046.1, read as the reverse complement.
CTAGTCCAATGTGAGAAAGTAATTCTAGCATGAATTCTTCATCCCTCTCTCAAGGATCCAAAGAATTCCAATTATGGATAGCTTCTTTGTCAAGACAACTATCTAATTGAATTAAGATCGGAAGTTTGTAACAAAAATCAAGAGAAAAGAAAGAGGAAGAAAATGAAAACTACTATTGATCCATTGAATTACAATAGAGCTCCCTAACCCAATGAAGGGGGTTTAGTTGTTCATAGCTCTTAAAATGTAAATTGGAATTGAAAGATACATTTCTTGGAAAATGAAAAATGAACCGAAAAAATAAAAAGTGAAGTAAAAGTCCTTGCAAACTTAAATTCTAAGCTATTTATACACTTTCTTCCATTGATCTTAATCTCTAAATTGTGCTTTTGGCCTTGATGGAATTGGGTTAAAATTTCTCCAATTGGGTTCTCTTGCTGTTGAGAAGAGATCTGTTTGAATTTTAAGTTCTGGTGCTTCAAGTTGGAGTCAACGTTTGATGGCCAAAGTTGACTCAAACGCCTTTCTTAAAAACCAGATAAATTTGCTGTCATTGGCGTTTGACTCAACATTGGAGTGCCAACGTTCTTCTACCCACGTGTACGCGTGCCTTGCGTGTTTGCGCCTATGGGTTCAGAATGCGCATCCACGAGTGTGCGTGCTGTACGCGTGCGCGTGGATACAAAAGTCCCATTTCTAGTTTTTTAAAAACATGTAGAGGAGCATTGGCTTCAGCGTTGGACTAGCAACGTTCCCTCCACCGTTGGCCAATCCACACATGCGTGTGCTGTACGCGTGCGCGTGGATTCTCAGAAGTTAGGCCCACGCGTACGCGCCATGGATGCGTACGTGTCGTTGTGCGTTTTCGAATTCAGACTTTGGAAATCACCATCGCGCACGTTGGCCATCAGCATTGGAGGTAGCGTTTGGGGTCCAACATTACCCATCCACGTGTACGCGTTAACTACGTGTGCGTGTGGATTGCCAGAATTTCAAATCCACGCGTACGCGTACAGCACGCGTGCGCGTCGCTACAGATTTTCAAATTCTCCAGAAAGCTCATTTATTCAAAACGTTGGGGGTAACATTGGATTGCCAACATTCCCTCCAACGTGGACACCAGCAGAATATGCAGAACCTTGCTCTGCTTCCTTCTCAACGTTTGAGGCAACACTGGTGGTCCAACTTGGCCACCAACGTTGCTACTCCTTTATCTTCTCCATGCTCCTTCTTCAACTTTCTTCTATGCTTTTCTTCACCTATCATCAACCAACACATGCATCAAAGCTTTGCTAAAGTAATGAGAATTCTCATCATTCTTAGCACACAAGTAATTATAGCATAATTCTCATAAAATTGCATCAAATTAACCATGGTTAGATGAATCTAGGTATGCATGAATTTCTACCCCTATTGCTTACTTATAACTCAAGAAAGTGCATAAAACCTATTAAAAACAAAGAAAAAGGCTAGTGAAACTAGCCTAAGATGCCCTGGCATCACAACACCAAACTTAAATCTTGCTTGTCCCCAAGCAAGCACTGAATTATTGAAAAGAAAGAATGAAACAGAAAGTGATGTTCATATCAGCAAGTCATTATTAGTAGTTCATGGGGTTTTATGCAGACAAGGTTGTAGCTCACTTCTTATTAATCCTTAGGAGTAGAATGTCTCCTTTAAGTATCAACTAATATACTGCTATGACCTCTTATTATTCACTCATCCTTGGTAATTGCTTTTCTTTATTTACTTTTTCTGTGAACTTTTCTTTGATTCTAGCAGCTCAGTGTCATGTGTTGTAGCAGCTTCTTAGCTTATTTGTACTCAACACATATTCACTAGAGACACTTAGCTCACAATTCTTCTTAAGACATTGGTGCCCAGCACCTCTTTGGGTTACTAAATGCCTTGTAACTAGGTTGCTCTTGACAGTGGATTTTCGGTTGATAATCCCGGATTAGTTAACCCAAGTTACCAAGTGTTAAAGCACTCCATAGAACCTGATCATCCAAGCAGATCCTAGTACAAAGACACCACAGGCATATGTCCTAAGGTCCAAGCTATTGGGGTCTAGCCTTATTCTTTGCTTTCTTCTGTTTTTGTTGCCATTTTTGGCTTTTCTTTCTTTCCTTCTATTTGTTTTTCTTTCATCCAAGGATTTTTGTTTGCTAAGATTCATAGACAGCATGCTAGTTTACACTAAAAGGGGAACAATCTATCCTTTTATTCATTATAAGTGAGCTGCTACACAATCAAACATATATACCACCACTTACTGTTATTTCACTTCTTACTAAAAAGGAACTCTTCCACTTCTGTTCAAACATTTCTTTTACTTAAATTGAAAAGAATTAGGGAACAAGACAAGCATTTAAACAAGTGAAAGTGAAAACACACACCTAGGCTAGCACACTTATTGCAAAATTAAACACCACATAATGCAAAATGACTTAAACTAAAAGTTGACTATTAACTAAAACAGACATGTTCTTTCTTTATTGAATAGAATAACCAAGGAGTAAGTCCACCTTTCATTTTTTATCCTGTTTGTCTTTCTTCTTCTTCTCGCTTGCTTGCTTACTAGTTTCTCCCTTGCCTTTTCCCTTTATCTTTGTCCAGAATCCAACTTTCTTCATTGTTTCTTCCACTCTGTCTTTCAGGCGTATTGCTTTGTCCACTCTGGGTTCAGATTATGTAGATGTTCCATAATGTAGTTGATCTTGATCTGAGAATTTATGTTGTAATTAGCTTGAACTTCATATCTTGCATCCTAAAGAGTCGCGAATTCCTTGAAAGCTCTCAAATTATCAACTTGAATTTGGGCCAGCTGGTTGAAAGATCCTTGAAATTGTGAAGCTTGTTCTTTTGCGTAACTAGAGATTTTGACTCAAAATCTCTCTGTTGGCTCATCATTCTCAACTAAAGCTTCTCTTGTCTCTCTTGAGCTCTCATGTATTGTGAATAAAATTCTTCTTGTTTCTCTTGAACTCTCAGGTACTGTTCGGATAGCCTTTCAATTACTTCTTGCATCCGGCCCATGTCCATGTTGGTTTGTGGTTGGAATTGTTGCTCTTCTTCTTGTTCTTCTTCCTCTCGTGGTTCTTCTCTCCTTCGCCTCTTTTGTGGTCTTCGACTTTGTTGTGCCTCTGTGACATTCATGATCCTTTCGAGGGTCATAGGCATGCCTGGATACAACCATGTTGGGTTTGCATCCTCCAGTGGCACTCTGGCCTTCATGCATAACCTCATAATGGTGCTTGGGTAATGGAGCCAGGCTTCAACAGAATTTTTCTCTGCAACCTTTTGAATATCTTTTGCAATGATCTCGTGAACTTTTATCTCTCCTCCTGCCATTATACAGTGTAGCATGACAGCCCTTTTCTTGTTAACTTCTGAGGTGTTCACTGTGCCCAGAATTGATCTCTTTATAAGCTCATACCAACCTTTTGCTTCAGGGATGAGATCTCCCATTTTCAAGAACTTGTGCCCTCCTTGATTGTCCCTCTCCCAGTCAGTGTTCACCACATAGATATCACTAGAGATTTCATCATAATCTGGATTCCCATTCACTCTTTCTTGGTACCCTGTCTCATTAAAATGTACTGCCCGTAGTCCTAAGACCTTCATAATGGTCTTCGGACTAAAGTCTACTTCCACATCCCGTACATAACTCTTGTATGTTGGGGATTCGGTCATATCTAGCCTTAGGGTGTTAGCATAAAACTCCCTTATGATGTTTGCATTAATCCTGGTGATTTGTGAGGTAAGCTCTTCCCATTTTCTCTTTCTGATCTTGGCTCTTATTTCTGGGCATCCATCCTCAGGTAGCTGGAAAGGGATTTCTAGATATATCTTTTTGTCATTCATCCACCCAAGTTGCATTTGGTGGAACCATGATCTGAACTTCCATCGATCATATTCGTTTTCACTTTCTTCAGCAATGGGTTCCTTTCCTCTCCTTCTTTTGAAACTTGGAGAAGATGCCATACTTTCCTTGATGATTACCCGAATAGAGGTTGAAAGTTTATGAAGCGGGGGGGTTGGTGTGATGCACTCTCAGTGGAAAAGTGTTTTGAAGGCAAGGTAGTATTATAGAAGCAAGTGAACAAAGATACTTTATTGCTCAAAGAACACGGTTGTTGGGTCTTCGTTTTAGAGAATACAAGAGCTGAGTTTTTAGAGTATAGGAAGTGTGAAAACTCTAGTCTTGAGGCTTGGTCAAGGTGAAGCTATTTATAACAAACTTTTAATGAAGATTGGACAGTCAGGATGTTCCTTGAAAGGTTTAGAATGAATGATTTGCATGTAAAGATGAATGAGGACACAAGTTTCCTCTTCATTAGGCATGTGGGGTCGGTCTTCTAAGGGCTTCTTCCAAGGATGTGTAGAATTTTATCTTTACGAAGTAACCTTCCAAGCCATGTGATCTACTTTTTTCTTCATGCTAGCTTTACCATTCATTGTCTTGTCCCTTTACCATTCAGTTCTTTCTTGAGTTATCTTGGTTGCTGTGTCTCTTAAAATTCTTTCTTGTTCACCAAGGACTGTTTCAGGGGTTCAGCTACTGATTCACTATTGCTTTCCTTTGTGCACATGTTGCTGTGATCATCCTTCAGTTCTTTAGGCTCTGGCTCAGATTCAGATGTAGGTTTGAACATATGGAAGGTGAGATGTTCATCATGTATTCTCAGGATTAACTCTCCTTGTTCCACATCTATGAGTGCTCTAGCAGTGGCTAGAAATAGTCTCCCCAGCATAATGGGATGGATGTAACTTTCTTCCATGTCCAGAACAACAAAGTCAGTGGGAAGGAAGTAGTTTCCCACTTTGACCAACACATTCTCGACTACTCCTTCGGCCTGCTTCTGAGTTTTATTAGCCAATTGTATGACTACATCCGTGGATCTCAGCTCATTGATTTGCAACTTCTTCATGAGAGATAGAGGTATCACATTTATGCTAGCTCCTAGATCACAAAATTCTCTATCAATTTTTGTCTCTCCTATGGCATAGGGAATATGAAAGCTCCCTGGATCTTTTTTCTTCAGGAGTACGTCCTTCTTGATGAGGGCACTACATTCCTTGTTCATTGTCATTGTTTGTCCCCCTTTTAAGGTTCCTTTCTTGGTCAGCAACTCTTTCATGCACTTGATGTATGTAGGCATCTGTTGGAGAGTTTTGATGAAGGGGATGTTGACACTGAGAGATGCAAACATATCTAGGAATCTTGAATATGACCTTTCTTTCTCACCTCCCCTGAGTCTATGAGGAAATGGTGCCGTTGGCACATAAGGTTTCTAAATTTCCTTCCTTGTTGATTCTTTTCTTTGTATAGATCCAGTTCCTTGTTCCTTTTTCTCCAAGTTACCCTGGGAACTTCCTTGGCTATGCTCCGTTGGCTTGCTGGTATCTTTGGTGCACGAAATTGTGATCTCTGGAAATGGCTCTAACAACTTGGTGCTCTAATCTCAATTCATAATTTGTCACAACTTCGATACAACTAACCAGCAAGTGCATTGGGTCGTCCAAGTAATAAACCTTACGTGAGTAAGGGTCGATCCTACGGAGATTGTTGGTATGAAGCAAGCTATGGTCACCTTGTAAATCTCAGTTAGGCAGATATAAAATAGTTATGGAGTTTTCGAAAATAAATAATAAACTAAGGATAGAAACACTTATGTAATTCATTGGTGAGAATTTCAGATAAGCGTGTAGTGATGCTTTCGTTCCTCTGAATCTCTGTTTTCCCGCTGTCTTCATCCAATCAGTCTTACTCCTTTCTATGGCTGGCTTTATGCAAGGGCATCACCGTTGTCAATGGCTACATCCTATCCTCTTGTGAAAATGGTCCAAATGCTCTGTCACAGTATGGCTAATCATCTGAGGTTCTCGATCATGTTGGAATAGGATTCACCCTCCTTTTGCGTCTATCACTACGCCCAGCACTCGCGAGTTTGAAGCTCGTCACAGTCATTCAATCCCTAAATCCTACTCGGAATACCACAGACAAGGTTTAGACTTTCCAGATTCTCATGAATGCTGCCATCAATCTAGCTTACACCACGAAGATTCTAATTAAGAGATCCAAGAGATAATTATTCAATCGAAGGTAGAACGGAAGTGGTTGTCAGGCACACATTCATAGGGAATGATGATGATTGTCACATTCATCACATTCAGGTTGAAGTGCGAATGAATATCTTAGAAGCGGAATAGGTTGAATTGAAGAGAAAAATAGTAGTACTTTGCATTAATCTTTGAGGAACAGCAGAGCTCCACACCTTAATCTATGGAGTGTAGAAACTCTACCGTTGAAAATATATAAGTGATAGTGGAGTTCATTGGTCTCGGCCCCAGAGGGGAACCGGAATGACCAAGGCTTGATCACAGGATCAAAATACAATCCAAGATGCCTAATACAATAGTAAAAAGTTCTATTTATACTAAACTAGTCACTAGGGTTTACAGAAGTAAGTAATTGATGCATAAATCCACTTCCGAGGCCCACTTGGTGTGTGCTTGGGCTGAGCTTGAATGTTACACGTGCAGAGGCTCTTTCTGGAGTTGAACGCCAGGTTGTAACGTGTTTCTGGCGTTCAACTCTGGTTTGTGACTTGTTTCTGGCGTTTAACTCCAGACAGCAGCGTAGAACTGGCGTTCAACGCCATTTTACGTCATCGTAACTCGGCCAAAGTATGGACTATTATATATTTCTGGAAAGCCCTGGATGTCTACTTTTCAACGCAATTAGAGGCGCGCCATTTTGAGTTCTGTAGCTCCAGAAAATCCATTTTGAGTGCAGGGAGGTCAGAATCCAACAGCATCAGCAGTCCTTCTTCAACCTCTGAATCTGATTTTTGCTCAAGTCCCTCAATTTCAACCAGAAAATACCCGAAATCACAGAAAAACACACAAACTCATAGTAAAGTCTAGAAATGTGAATTTAACATAAAAACTAATGAAAACATCCCTAAAAGTAACTAGATTCTACTAAAAACATACTAAAAATAATGCCAAAAAGCGTATAAATTTTCCGCTCATCACAACACCAAACTTAAATTGTTGCTTGTCCCCAAGCAACTGAAAATCAAATAGGATAAAAAGAAGAGAATATACTATAAATTCCAAACTATCAATGAAACATAGCTCCAATCAGATGAGCGGGACTTGTAGCTTTTTGCCTCTTGAATAGTTTTGGCATCTCACTTTATCCATTGAGGTTCAGAATGATTGGCATCTATAGGAACTCAGAGTTCAGATAGTGTTATTGATTCTCCTAGTTCAGTATGATGATTCTTGAACACAGCTATTTTATGAGTCTTGGTCGTGGCCCTAAGGCACTTTATTTTCCAGTATTACCACCGGATACATAAATGCCACAGACACATAACTGGGTGAACCTTTTCAGATTGTGACTCAGCTTTGCTAAAGTCCCCAATTAGAGGTGTCCAGGGTTCTTAAGCACACTCTTCTTTTGCTTTGGACCTTGACTTTAACCGCTCAGTCTCAAGTTTTCACTTGACACCTTCACGCCACAAGCACATGGTTAAGGACAGCTTGGTTTAGCCGCTTAGACCAGGATTTTATTCCTTTAGGCCCTCCTATCCACTGATGCTCAAAGCCTTGGGATCCTTTTTATTGCCATTGCCTTTTGGTTTTAAGAGCTCTTGGCTTTTTCTTCTTGCTTTTTCTCTTTTTTTTTCGCCTATATTTTTTTTTTCTTTTTTTTTTTCTGCAAGCCTTGTTCTTTGCTGCTTTTTCTTTCTTCAAGAATCATTTTTATGATTTTTCAGATTATCAAATAACATGTCTCCTTATCATCATTCTTTCAAGAGCCAACATATTTAACATTCTTAAACAACAACTTCAAAAGACATATGCACTGTTCAAGCATTCATTCAGAAAACAAGAAGCATTGTCACCACATCAATATAATTAAACTAAGTTCAAGGATAAATTCGAAACTCATGTACTTCTTGTTCTTTTGAATTAAAACATTTTTCATTTAAGAGAGGTGATGGATTCATAGGACATTCATAGAGAGGTTCGTAGGACATAGTTACTAAATACTAATGATCATGTAATGAAGACACAAACATGGATAAGCACTTAACATAGAGAAAACGAAAAACAGAGAATAAGAACAAGGAATGAGTCCACCTTAGTGATGGTGGCGTTTCCTTCTTGAGGAACCAATGATGTCCTTGAGCTCTTCTATGTCTCTTCCTTGTCTTTGTTGCTCCTCCCTCATTGCTTTTTTATCTTCTCTTATTTCATGAAGGATGATGGAGTGCTCTTGATGTTCCACCCTTAATTGTCCCATGTTGGAACTTAAATGTCCTAGGGAGGTGTTGATTTGCTCCCAAAAGTTCTGTGGAGGGAAGTGCATCCCTTGAGGAATCTCAGGGATTTATTGATGATGAGCTTCTCTATGCTCTCTTGATTGCTCCATCTTTTTCTTAGTGATGGGCTTGTCCTCTTCAATGAGGATATCTCCCTCTATGTCAATCCCAGCCGAATTGCATAGGTGGCAAATGAGTTGGGGAAAGGCTAACCTTGCCATAGTGGAGGACTTGTCAGCCACCTTGTAGAGTTCTTGAGGTATAATCTCATGAACTTCCACCTCTTCTCCAATCATGATGCTATGGATCATGATGGCCCGATCTATAGTAACTTCAGACCAGTTGCTAGTGGGAATGATTGAGCATTGAATGAACTCCAACCATCCTCTAGCTACAGGCTTAAGGTCCAGTCTTCTTAGTTGAACCGATTTGCCTTTTGAGTCAATCTTCCATTGAGCTCCTTCTACACATATGTCCATGAGGACTTGGTCCAACCTTTGATCAAAGTTGACTCTCCTTGTGTAGGGGCGTGCGTTCTCTTCCATGTTTGGCAAGTTGAACGCCAACCTCACATTTTCCGGACTAAAATCTAAGTATTTCCCCCGAACCATGGTGAGGTAATTCTTTGGATTCGGGTTCTTACTTTGATCATGGTTCCTAGTGATCCATGCATTAGCATAGAACTCTTGAACCATTAGAATGCCGACTTATTGGATGGGGTTTGTTAGAACTTCCCAACCTCTTCTTTGAATTTCATGTCAGATCTCCGGATACTCATTTCTCTTGAGTTTAAAAGGGACCTCGGGGATCACCTTCTTCTTGGCCACAACATCATAGAAGTGGTCTTGATGAGCTTTGGAGATGAACCTTTCCATCTCCCATGACTCGGAGGTGGAAGCTTTTGTCTTCCCTTTCCCTTTTCTAGAGGATTCTCCGGTCTTAGGTGCCATCAATGGTAATGGAAAAACAAAAAGCCTATGCTTTTACCACACCAAACTTAGAATTTTGCTCGTCCTCGAGCAAGAGAAGAAAGAATAGATGAAGAAGAAGAAGAAAATATGGAGAGGAGGGGGGAGGTGTGTTTCGGCCAAGAAGAGGAATAGAGGGTTGTGTTGTGTAAAAATGAGGAAGAATGGAGGGCTTTATATAGGGAAGGGAGGGGGGGTAAGTTTCGGCCATTTAGGGTGGGGTTGGGTGGGAAATTGATTTTGAATTTTGAAGGTAGGTGGAGTTTATGAGGTAGGTTTATGGGGAAGAGTGGATGGATGTGAGTGGTGAAGAGGTGATGGGGAAGAGAGATTGAGGTGATTGGTGAAGGGTTTTGGGGAAGAGTGTTTATGGGATTGTGTGAAAGAGGGGTGAGAAGAAGTAAGTGGAGGTAGGTGGGGATCTTGTGGGGTCCACAGATTCTGAGGTGATCCTGTGGGGTCCACAGATCCTGAGGTGATCCTGTGGGGTCCACAGATCCTGAGGTGCTTAAGGATTTACAACCTTGCACCAAATTAGGCATGTAAAATGCCTTTGCACACAACTCTGGGCGTTCAGCGCCAGATTGGTGCTTGTTCTGGGCGTTGAACGCCCATTTGTTGCCCATTTCTGGCGTTGAACGCCAGAACCATGCTTGTTCTGGGTGTTCCGCGCCAGCTCTTCTCCAGGGTGCATTTCTGGCGTTCAAACACCCAGACGCTGCCCATTTCTGGCGTTCAGCGCCAGAACCATGCTCTGTTCTGGCGTTGAACGCCCAAAACATGCTTCTTAAGGTCTTCCTCCAGGGTGTGATTTTTCTTCTGCTGTTTTTGATTCCGTTTTCAATTTTTATATTTATTTTGTGACTCCACATGATCATGAACCTAATAAAACATGAAAAACAATGAAAATTAGATAAACATTGGGTTGCCTCCCAACAAGCGCTTCTTTAATGTCAATAGCTTGACAGTGGGCTCTCATGGAGCCTCACAGATGTGCAGAGCTTTGTTGAGACCTCCCAACACCAAACTTAGAGTTTGGATATGGGGGTTTGACACCAAACTTAGAGTTTGGTTGTGGCTTCCCAATACCAAACTTAGAGTTTGACTGTGGGGGCTTTGTTTGACTCTTCTTTGAGAGAAGCTCTTTATGCTTCCTCTCCATGGCTGCAGAGAGAGATCCTTGAGTTGTAAACACAAGGTTGTCCTCATTTATTTGAAGGATCAATTCTCCTCTGTCCACATCAATCACAGCTCTTGCTGTGGCTAGGAAGGGTCTTCCAAGGATGATGAATTCATCCTCATCCTTCCCAGTATCTAGGACTATGAAATCAGCAGGGATGTAAAGGCCTTCAACCTTTACTAACACGTCCTCTACTTGTCCATAAGCCTGTTTTCTTGAATTGTCTGCCATCTCTAATGAGATTTTAGTGGCTTGCACCCCAAAGATTTCCAGTTTCTCTATTACAGAGAGGGGCATGAGGTTTATTCATGAACCAAGGTCACACAGAGCCTTAAAGATCATGGTGCCTATGGTACAAGGTATTAAGAACTTTCCAGGATCCTGTTTCTTCTGAAGCAATGTCAGTTGATCCAGATCACTTAGTTCATTGGTGAACAAGGGAGGTTCATCTTCCCAAGTTTCAATGCCAAATAATTTGGCATTCAGCTTCATGATTGCACCAAGGTACTTGGTGACTTGCTCCTCAGTGACATCCTCATTCTCTTCAGAAGAGGAATACTCATCAGAGCTCATGAATGGCATAAGGAGGTTTAATAGAATCTCTATGGTCTCTAGTTGAGCCTCAGATTCTTTTGGTTCCTCAGAGGGAAACTCCTTATTGATCACTGGACATCCCAGGAGGTCTTCCTCACTGGGATTCACGTCCTCTCCTTCCTTTACAGGTTCGGCCATGGTGATTAATTCAATGACCTTGCACTCTCCTTTTGGATTTTCTTCTGTATTGCTTGGGAGAGTACTAGGAGGAATTTCAGTGATCCTTTTACTCAGCTGGCCACTTGTGCTTCCAAATTTCTAATGGAGGATCTTGTTTCATTCATGAAACTCACAGTGGCCTTAGATAGATCATAGACTAAGTTTGCTAGATTAGAAGTATTTTGTTCAGAGTTCTCTGTCAGTTGCTGAGTGGATGATGGAAAAGATTTACTATTGTTAAACCTGTATCTTCCACCATTATTAAAGCCTTGTTGAGGCTTTTGTTGATCCTTCCATGAGAGATTTGGATGATTTCTCCATGATGGATTATAGGTGTTTCCATAAGGTTCACCTAAGTAATTCACCTCTGCTATTGCAGGGTTCTTAGGATCATAAGCTTCTTCTTCAGAAGATGCCTCTTGAGTACTGTTGGATGCAGCTTGCATTCCATTCAGACTCTGAGAAATCATATTGACTTGCTGAGTCAATATTTTATTCTGAGCCAATATGGCATTCAGAGTATCAATTTCAAGAACTCCCTTCTTCATAGGCATCCCATTACTCACAGAATTCCTCTCAGAAGTGTACATGAACTGGTTATTAGCAACCATGTCATTGAGTTCTTGAGCTTCTGTAGGCGTTTTCTTTAAGTGAATGGATCCACCTGCAGAGGTATCCAATGAAATTTTAGCTAATTCGGACAGACCATCATAGAATATGTGCAGGATGGTCCATTCTGAAAGCATGTCAAAAGGACACTTTTTGGTCAGTTCTTTGTATCTCTCCCAAGCTTCATAGAGGGATTCACCTTCTTTCTGTCTGAAGGTCTGAACATCTACTCTAAGCTTACTCAACTTTTGAGGAGGAAAGAACTTGGCTAAGAAAGCCTTGACCAACTTATCCCAAGAGTTCAGGCTATCCTTAGGTTGAGAGTCCAACCATACTCTAGCTCTGTCTCTTACAGCAAAAGGGAAAAGCATGAGCCTGTAGACTTCAGGATCTACTCCATTAGTCTTAACAATATCACAGATCTGCAAGAATTCAGTTAAGAACTGAAAAGGATCTTCAGATGGAAGTCCATGAAACTTGTAGTTCTGCTGCATCAGAGAAACTAGCTGAGGTTTCAACTCAAAGTTGTTTGCTCCAATGGCAGGAATGGAGATGCTTCTTCCATGTAAATTGGAATTATGTGCAGTGAAGTCACCAAGCATTTTCCTTGCATTATTATTATTTTCGGCTGCCATCTCCTCTTCCTGTTCGAAAATTTTTGAAAGGTTGTCTCTGGACTGTTGTATTTTAGCTTCTCTTAGTTTCCTTTTCAGAGTCCTTTCAGGTTCTGGATCTGCTTCAACAAGAATATTCTTGTCCTTGCTCCTGCTCATATGAAAAAGAGGGACAAAAAAAAATAATAATAATAGGGGTCCTTTTTACCACAGTATAGAGGTCCCTGTGTGAGTAGAAGAAAAGAAGAAGAAAAAATTCGAACATAGATGGAAGAGGGGGTTCAAATTTGGGTGAGATGAAGTGTTAGTAGATGAATAAATAAATAGAAGGAGATAAGAGAGAGAGAGAATTTTCGAAAATAATTTTTGAAAAAGAGTTAGTGATTTTCGAAAATAGTTTTTGAAAAAGGTTAGTAATTTTTGAGAATTAAAATCAAAAATTAAAATAATTAGTTAATTAAAAAGAAATTTTGAAAAAGAGGAAAGATATTTTCGAAAATTAGAGAGAGAGGGAGTTAGTTAGGTAGTTTTGAAAAAGATAAGAAACAAACAAAAAGTTAGTTAGTTAGTTGAAACAAATTTGAAAATCAATTTTGAAAAGATAAGAAGATAAGAAGTTAGAAAGGATATTTTAAAATCAAATTTTGAAAAAGATAAGATAAAGAGATATTTTTGAAAAGATATGATTGAAATTAGCTTTGAAAAAGATTTGATTTTTAAAATCACAATTAATGAGTTGATTCACAAGAAATCACAAGATATGATTCTAGAACTCAAAGTTTGAATCTTTCTTAACAAGCAAGTAACAAACTTGAAATTTTTGAATCAAAACATTAATTGATGATGTTATTTTCGAAAATATGATGTAAGATTAAGAAAAAGATTTTTGAAAAATATTTTTTTGAAATTTTCGAAAATAAATAAGAAAAATGAAAAAGATTTGATTTTTGAAAAAGATTTTGAAAAAGATAAGATTTTTAAATTGAAAATTTGATTTGACTCATAAAAACAACTAGATTTTAAAAATTTTTGAAAAAAATCAAATCAAATTTTCGAAATTTTAAGAGAGAAAAAGGGAAAGATATTTTTTTGATTTTTTTTGAATTTTTATGATGAGAGAGAAAAACACTAAAAATGCTCAATGCATGAAAGTTATGGATCAAAACAATGAATGCATGCAAGAATGCTATGAATGTCAAGATGAACACCAAGAACACTTTGAAGATCATGATGAACATCAAGAACATATTTTTGAAAAATTTTCAATGCAAAGAAAACATGCAAGACACCAAACTTAGAAATCCTTCATGTTTAGACTCTATGGATGCAAAAATGCACATGAAAAACAAGAAAAGATGCCAAACAAGAAAACATCAAGATCAAACAAGAAGACTTACCAAGAACAACTTGAAGATCATGAAGAACACCATGAATGCATGAATTTTTCGAAAAATGCAAGATGAATATGCAATTGACACCAAACTTATAACATGACACATGACTCAAACAAGAAACATGAAAAATATTTTTGATTTTTATGATTTTATGAAATTTTTTTTGTATTTTCTTTTAATTTTTTTTCGAAAATCATTTTGAAAAAAGAAAAATAAGGATTCCAAAATTTTTAATATGAATTCCAGGAATCTTATACTCATTAGTCTAAAGCTCCAATCAAAGGGTCAGGCATGGCTTAATAGCCTGCCAAGCTTTAGTATGCTATTACATGCATCAGCTAATTTGCTAAGAAAGACAAAGAAGCTCTTCTCTTGAGTATAAGTGAAACCTCAGTCCAAAAGAATTTAGACATGGTTTTACAGCCAGCTAGGCTTCAACATGCTTCATGAAACACTAGAATTCATTCTTAAAAATTCTGAAGAGAGAGATATATTTTTGAAAATATTTTTTATTTTAAAATTTTTTTCGAAAACAAAGAAGAAATTTTTTGAAGGATTTTTTTTTTTTTGAAAAATTTTTGAAAACTTTTTGAAAAGAAAATGAAAAGAAAGTTACCCAATCTGAGCAACAAGATGAACCGTCAGTTGTCCAAACTCGAACAATCCCCGGCAACGGCGCCAAAAACTTGGTGCACGAAATTGTGATCTCTGGTAATGGCTCCAACAACTTGGTGCTCTAATCTCAATTCATAATTTGTCACAACTTCGATACAACTAACCAGCAAGTGCACTGGGTCGTCCAAGTAATAAACCTTACGTGAGTAAGGGTCGATCCCACGGAGATTGTTGGTATGAAGCAAGCTATGGTCACCTTGTAAATCTCAGTCAGGCGGATATAAAATAGTTATGGAGTTTTCGAAAATAAATAATAAACTAAGGATAGAAACACTTATGTAATTCATTGGTGAGAATTTCAGATAAGCGTGTAGAGATGCTTTCGTTCCTCTGAATCTCTGCTTTCCCGCTGTCTTCATCCAATCAGTCTTACTCCTTTCTATGGCTGGCTTTATGCAAGGGCATCACTGTTGTCAATGGCTACATCCCATCCTCTTGTGAAAATGGTCCAAATACTCTGTCACAGCACGGCTAATCATCTGAGGTTCTCGATCATGCTGGAATAGGATTCACCCTCCTTTTGCGTCTGTCACTACGCCCAGCACTCGCGAGTTTGAAGCTCGTCACAGTCATTCAATCCCTGAATCCTACTCGGAATACCACAGACAAGGTTTAGACTTTCCGGATTCTCATGAATGCTGCCATCAATCTAGCTTACACCACGAAGATTCTAATTAAGAGATCCAAGAGATAATCATTCAATCGAAGGTAGAACGGAAGTGGTTGCAGGCACACGTTCATAGGGAATGATGATGATTGTCACATTCATCACATTCAGGTTGAAGTGCGAATGAATATCTTAGAAGCGGAATAAGTTGAATTGAAGAGAAAAACAGTAGTACTTTGCATTAATCTTTGAGGAACAGCAGAGTTCCACACCTTAATCTATGGAGTGTAGAAACTCTACCGTTGAAAATACATAAGTGATAGTGGAGTTCATTGGTCTGGGCCCCAGAGGGAAACCGGAGTGACCAAGGCTTGATCACAGGATCAAAATACAATCCAAGATGCCTAATACAATAGTAAAAAGTTCTATTTATACTAAACTAGTCACTAGGGTTTACAGAAGTAAGTAATTGATGCATAAATCCACTTCCGGGGCCCACTTGGTGTGTGCTTGGGCTGAGCTTGAATGTTACACGTGCAGAGGCTCTTTCTGGAGTTGCACGCCAGGTTGTAACGTGTTTCTGGCGTTCAACTCTGGTTTGTGACTTGTTTCTGGCGTTTAACTCCAGATAGCAGCGTAGAACTGGCGTTCAACGCCCTTTTACGTCCTCTAAACTCGGCCAAAGTATGGGCTATTATATATTGCTGGAAAGCCCTGGATGTCTACTTTCCAACGCAATTGGAAGCGTGCCAGTTTGAGTTCTGTAGCTCCAGAAAATCCTTTTTGAGTGCAGGGAGGTCAGAATCCAACAGCATCAGCAGTCCTTCTTCAACCTCTGAATCTGATTTTTGCTCAAGTCCCTTAATTTCAGCCAGAAAATACCTGAAATCACAGAAAAACACACAAACTCATAGTAAAGTCCAGAAATGTGAATTTAACATAAAAACTAATGAAAACATCCCTAAAAGTAACTAGATTCTACTAAAAACATACTAAAAACAATGCCAAAAAGCGTATAAATTATCCGCTCATCAATCTTCTTCCAGGATTTCTTCATTTGCAAGGGTAACTGCCTTACACTCTTCCCATCTCACCTTCTTCATTTTTTCTCTTGGATTTTTCCCAGTGTCGCTTGGGAAACTATCAGTGGACTTCGGAATCTGCTTTGAAAGATGTCCTACTTGAGATTCGAAATTCCTAATAACCTCTCCTTAGCTTTTTATACTCCCTCTCACTTCTTCCTTGAATTTTTTCATGTCTTCAGACTCTTTGCAAAGATTTGCAAGCATAGCTTCTATTTTGGCCATTCTGTCTTCATCATGTGGTGATGGTTAGTTGAAATTGAGGTGTTGAGAGTGGTTGTTGTGGCTTTGGTATGGTGGCTATGAATAAGTGTTTTGTGTGGTCTGATATGGTGTTTGGTTAGAGTTTTAGTGAGTGGAGATGTTATACTGGTTTGGATTATGGGGTCTGTGGTCTTGGCCTTGGTTTTGTTGGTTCCCCCACCCAAAGTTTGGGTGGTTCCTCTAACCAGAGTTATAGGTTTTAGAATATGGATCATGAGCTTGCCTAGATAAATTTCCAAGGTAATTAGCTTCCTCCCAGTTAACTCCTTCCACTACAAGAAAATAAGCTTTTTGCTACGCTTTTAAAGCGTGGCGAAAAGTCAAAAAAAGTGTAGCGATAGCTTTTCGCCACGCTTTTTGAGCTACCGGCATGCTTTTGAAAGGGTCACAACTGCAAGGGTGCCGAATGCTCTATCGCCACGCTTTTGGTGACCTACCGCCAAGCTTTTTTTGTCGCCACGCTTTTATCTATTGCCACGCTTTTAAGCGTGGCCATATGTGATAGATATGGCTACGCTTTTAAAGCGTGCCAATAGCTAGAGATATCGCTACGCTTTTAAAGCGTGCCAATAGGGAGAGATATCGCTACATTTTTTAAGCATAGCTGTTGATGACTGCGGTACAATATGGCTACACTTTTAAAGCATGGCTATAAGTTTATTCAGGTTCTGTTGTTTTTTTTTTTTAATCTTCATAATAAAATCATACAAAATTCATAGATAAGTGTAAAATTTAAATAATGACTAAGTCATAGTCAAGAAACAACAATTGTCAATCAATTTCTTTGAAGCCTTTTCTACAAGTTTCAAAGATCAAAAGATGAATAGTTGTGAACATTGCATTAAATGAGTTACAGGATGAGTATTTGTGCATATTATGGTAGTACCATGCTAAGCTAAAAAGCACAATGCATCAATTTGAAAGAGCCACAACAAGGAACTAAGATTGCATCAGGAAATCAATGGTACATTATTTACATTGACGTTAAACTGAACAACAATAAGGGGCATTTCCCCCTTTGACCACAATTCCAAGTTCATCACTTGAAGCAGCTAAGGATCTGCTTTACCAGCAACCTGTTCATCACTTGAATCATATTGATCTTCACTTATTTCCTCATCATCACTTGATTTCTCTTCTGGTGCAGTTCCGACATCTTCAGCTTTAGCATACTTCTCACAGTAGTCTGAACAATTCAAGCACATAGTGTTAAAATAAGAAATTTATTGATTCTAAAGTTAAAGACCATTAAATTATGCATAAATTAGTCCAATGAAGAACTCAAGCCTAGAAAAGGAAATCCAAGTGATAGTGGCTTCAAGTAATAGATAAACATAGACAACAGCAGCTGTATAAAAAGAATTCATAACTATGGCTTACCCTACTTATGTGCTTTCTCTTGTACTAATTATATCAATGAGTGAAGCTAGTTTGCATTTCATTTTTCTTGCTTGAATGGAAAATTTCTGTCGAAAATATTCAGATAATGTAAATTTCACCACATTAACAGATCCATTTAAATGTTAGATATAAACCAAAAATTAGGAAAGAACAAACAGACGGTGAACCCCTTATAGGGTTGTGTGTAAGTGTGTAGTGTGAGTGAGTTGTTGTAAATTTGTAATATGAACCAAAAAAAAGGTGAGAAAGGGATAAACATCACAAAAACATGATGTTGAAAGGTTTTACCCAAATTAAAAACTAAAAAATTGCAACTAGCCAAGTTATGGAGACACAACACAATATAAAAGAAACTTGGTCACCCAAAATAGCAGGACAAAAGCATATTCTCCCATGCAAAAAAATAACATTATGCTACCGTACAAGCAGATGGATACTTAACACTACGTTCCAATAAAGGAACCATACGTATATAAATATGTATGATGTTTTTGTAAATTCAGTAAACATACGTCCTATTTGAGGCGGATTAAATTCCTTGTAACACATCCATCTGTTGATTTTATTATTATTTGAGGGAATGCACTTATCGCAATAAGCTTCCCTGCATTCTCAGGTCTCTTTACAGCTACTGCTGCAGCAGCTCCAGAAGAAATCCCCACCTGCATTCCAATTGAAGTGAGCATGAAAGTTTTAAAGTATAACATCAATGGATCTTGCTCTTCTTCATTTTGGGGGGGGGGGGAATTACTGGGGTGTTGTAAGATTTAAAGAGTTAGCTTTGACAAGCACTCCAATGAAGATTAAATTTTATATCCACATAATAGGACTCTTCATGCACATGATACAACTAAATTAACACAGTAACTATGTCAAATTCCATTATCTTGCATGTACAAATGCTAAGTCAATTGAAATATTTTACCAAGTGATTAAATTTGGAGAAAAGACATATTTAAACCTGGTTGAAATGCTGTTGCAATTTCTCATTAGTCAAATTGATACAGAATTGCTCAAAACTGCATAAGAACAATTAGTAGAGTGTAATTTTTTTTAAGTAAAAAGTTAATGATATGAATCCACACATAAGAAATTAAGAACTTGATCAAGTTTCACATCATTATCCACACACATAGAGCATCTAGGTTCCTTAGCTAGTTAAGCACCTGTTCGTTTTGAAACTTTTAAATCTGTACATATCTAAGACTCCGATTAAGTTCTTTGAATTTGTATCTTTCCCAATAGAATTGTTAACCTTGTCCACAATCGTGGAACAAGAGATATTTGTATGAGTTCAATAAAAAAAGGTGAGGCATATCTCCTAAAAGAAAGAACATATAACAGAGAGAAATGACAAGTCAAAAAGCCTTGAATAAATAATTTTAGCTAAAGCATCACTACTGAGACTTGCAACAACGGGATCAAGTGACTTTGTTATTTTATATCCGCGAGTGACCATAGCACATTTGCAAAATGAATTCTCAAGGGATTTCTCGTCGCACCTAGGCATATAAATACGAGTATCTTATCTATTAGCTTTGTATTTAATTGAAACAATTTGTACTTTTCCCAATTTGTACTTTTCAACTATTACTAGTATTGTCTATTGTGTCTAAACCTGTAATACATATCTGGATAAAAATTCATAGTAAAGCATCTAGCCCAAGTCTCAGTTAGTTGTCTACTTTAGTTTTTCACAAAATGAAACTGATATAAATGAAAAAGGATTAAGAACCCCCAATCCCCCAGAATCAAGGATCGTTAATGCAAAACCTAAATTAAATAGCAAGGACAATTAGCATCTCAACACATTCACAATTTAGTCTCCAAAAAAAAAGTTTGACAATAAAACAGTAAGTTAATAAACTAGATATAACCATCAATATTAAAGAAGTGATGCCTTAGCTACAGAAAGTAGAAGTGATGCATCTTCGGATTCTTCACCATCCAAATTCTGGGTCCCTTAATCACACAAATTAAATCAAATTAATCCCTAATTATTCACCATATTAAACTCCACACAAATTGAAACAAGTAATAACTATATACTAATTACTTTTTCCATTCTCTTTTAATTATCTGTCACTCTAAATATATTAATTCCATGATATATCCAATTGCTATAATAACTAATAATAAAATAGAACAGATACAATCTTTGCTATAGTAAGAGATTTGAAATGTTGAACATGGTTACCTTTAGCCTCTCAACTTCCACTATTAGTGCATCAATCTTTGCAGTGTCTTCAACAATAATCTCCTTTTCTTGGATAACTGGAGTTGCTTCGATGGTAACCTTCTCTACATTCTCTCGCTCCTTGACAAGCAGAGCATTGGTTTCATCAAGTTTACCCTGCAGAGCATTAGTTTCATCAAGTTTAAAAAGTCCACAGTTTTTTAAAGTTTGTCCTTTGCTTCTTGAAGTGCACCAGTTTCCCTTGCAGCCTAATTATGCAAATCAAAAGATATGTCAGAGTAGAAAAAAAAAAGATAAGACATAAAAAATTAATCAAGAGACTTTTCCTGAGAACTCATCTTACTGAACCAGAAAAAAATCAACCCAGAACTTGGATTTCCTTGGATTTCCTGAGAACTACAAAAAATTAAACAATAAAACATAAATTCAGATAGCACATAACATTCAATGAAAATTAGTAGACCCATTTTGAACTTGCTATTAGTAAAATTTTGTAAGATGGTTTCAGTAAAATGATGATAGAAGATTTACTGAAAAAGCAAGAAGATTTACTCAACAGCTGTTACGGCGACAACACTGACGGCTCCCCTCTCGCGTGTCCCCCTCCTCTGCGACGGCAACGGTTCTCGCGGCTCCTTCATCGGCAACCAAGAAGCACGACGGTGACTGGTGCGACGGGAGCAGCTCCTCTTTCCCCTCCTCGGCGACGACGAAGAGCGAAGCTCCTCCAGCGACTGCGGCGCGTTTGGTGACGGCACCTTCTCTCTCATCGTCGCACACACTCTCTCTCTCGGGTTTGACTCGACAGTGGTGGCGGGCTGGTCTTCAACGGAGCTGGCAGCAAGGCGGCATCTCCTTCCTCGAGCTCTCCTCTTCGGCGTGGGTGAGGTGGTACGTGTGTATTGTGTTGTGTGCGCCGGAGAGGGGAAAAGGGGGAGCGGGGCTGCGGCGCTATTGTAAGGGGAAAGAAGGGGAGTGTTGTGGGTGTTAAGTTAGTATGCCGGAATAGGGAGCACCGGCGATGTTCTCCGGATTGCTGGGGTCGCGGAGAGTTTAGGGTTCTTTGGAAGAGTTTTTCATTTTAAGGTGAATACAAAGGGTTGGAAGAGTTTTAGGATAGGAGAGAGGTAGAGTTTCAAACGTGGTGTGTAATGTAATTAATTAATTATAACTATTTTGAAAAAAAAAATTTAACCTTTTTGGCCACGCTTTTGAAGTGTGCCAAAAGAGTTGTATGAATCGGCCACGCTTTTAAAATGTCACTATAACGAAACTATATCGCCACGCTTTAAAAGTGTGCCTATTTCTCTCTATGGCTATGCTTTTTAAGCGTGGCGAAAAAAAGTGTGGCCAAATCTCGAATCAATCGTCACCCTCATAAAAGCGTGGCCGTAGACCCTTTTCGCTACGCTTTTCAAGCGTAGCAAAAAAAAAAGTGGCCAAATCACTAATCTATCGCCACCCTCGTAAAAGCGTGGCCATTGACCACTTTTGGCCACGCTTTTAAAGCGTAGTAAGAAAATAGCGTGGCCATATGCCTTTTTTCTTGTAGTGTTCTTCTGTTTCCAACTCTCCTTGAGGTGATAGTTGAGTGTGGATAGCTGCAGCCTGATTCTTCTCCATTTGCTTGGTCAATTCAGCCAGTTGCTTGGTGATCATCTTGTTCTGGACCAGGATTGCATCCATATGGTTTAATTTCAAAATTCCCCTGTTGTTGCTTCTGTCTGAGGCATAAAAATACTCATTGTCAGCCACTGTCTCTATAACATCAATGGCTGCTTTAATGGTCTTCTACTTGTTAAGGGAACCTCAAGAAGAGTGGTCTACAGCTTTCTTTGATTCACAATTTTGCCTTTCATAAATAGTCTTACCATCCTACTGTCTGAATGTCTGCACTTCAGTTCTCAGCCTGTTTACTTTTTGTGGAGGGTAGAACCTTGTTAAGAATCTATTCACTACATCCTCCCAGATTGTCAAGCTTTCCTTGGGAAATGATTCTAGCCATTTTGATAACTTGTCCCTCAAAGAAAATAGAAACAGTAGTAATCTATAGGTATCAGGATGAACACCATTAGATTTAACCGTGTCACATCCTTTGGAATTTAGTGAGATGCTCATTAGGGTCCTCTTGGGCACTTCCTCCAAAAGAACAGTTGTTTTGCACAAGAGTTATGAGCTGAGGCTTCAATTCAAAATTATTAGCATGGATAGTTGGCTTTTGAATGCTGCTACCATAGTTTCCTAGATTTGGATTGATGTATGATCCCAGAACTCTCCTCTCTTGTCCAGCAGGGTTGGCTCCACCTCTTCTGGCATGATTGTTCACCTCTCCTTCATGATGGTTTTCCATATCATCCTCCATGGCTATATCCAAGTCTTCCTCCTCTTCTTTTGCACCAACAGCTCTCTTTCCTCTTCCTTCCCATCTTAATCTCAGGAAGGTTCTTTCTGATTCACTATCAAAGGAGGTTGAAACCTCTCTTCTACCTGTCATACAAGTAGCACAACAAGCAGTAACCAGCAAGTGAAGAATTTCACAATTAATGAAAAAGTGTGGTTAGAGCAATTGAGGTAATTAATCAAATAGTTAATGAGTTAGTGGGTTAGTTTTGCTGGTAAATAAAAAAGTAAAGAGAAATTCAAGAGAAATAACTAAAAATTGCAGAAAACAAAAATGAACAACTGAAATTAAAATTCAATTAATCAAACGAAAAGAAAAGTGCTCAATCTAGTTATCCTCCAATTTAATAATTTCTAATACAAAACCAATCCCCGGCAACGGCGCAATAAACTTGATTCACCCGAAAACTGTCTCTCAATAATTTCCTACCGGCAAGTGTACCGGATTGTCGTCAAGTAAAAATTCACTATAGAGTGAGGTCGAATCCCACATGGATTGGTTGGTTGATCAATGTTAATTGGATAATTGTTCTAGTTGAGCGAAATCAGAATTAAAATTGGGATTGCAAAAAGTAAAATTGGTGAGAAACTTAAATTGCAAGAAAATAAATCACAAAAATCAAATTGCTAGAATATAAATGACAGAAGCTTAAATTGCAAGAAATTAAAGGGGAATGGGGAATTAGAATGAAATTAAAGAACAAAATGTAAAAGAATGGGTAGATCAGAGATAGGGATTCACTGGGTTTTGGGAGATATTGAACTTTTCAGATAAAATCATTTTTATCTCTTCCTCAATCAATGCATTCATTGACATTGCTTGGCAATCTTAGATGATTGGATCCCAATGCCTTGGCTCACCAACCTCTCTAAGCATGAACAATTGCCCAATGTCTTCATTTAATTGCCCAATGTCTTGATCACTGATTATACCACACAAATTCATAGATCAAAGTATTGGTAGGATTACATGTCACTGTGTCCATCCAACCCCCAATCTAGTCCAATGTGAGAAAGCAATTATAGCATGAATTCTTCATCCCTCTCTCAAGGATCCGAAGAATTCCAATTATGGATAGCTTCTTTGTCAAGACAACTATCCAATTGAATTAAGATCGAAAGCTTTCTAACAAAAATCAACAGAAAAGAAAGAGGAGATGAAAACTACTATTGATCCATTGAATTACAATAGAGCTCCCTAACCCAATGAAGGGGGTTTAGTTGTTCATAGCTCTCAAAATGGAAATTGGAATTGAAAGATACATTGCTTGGAAAATGAAAAATGAACCGAAAAATAAAAAGTGAAGTAAAAGTACCTGCTAACTTAAATTCTAAGCTATTTATACACTTTCTTCCATTGATCTTCAATCTCTGAATTGGGCTTTTGGCCTTGATGGAATTGGGTTGAAATTGCTCCAATTGGTTTCCCTTGTGTTGAGAAGAGATCTGTTTGAATTGCAAGTTCTGGAGCTTCAAGTTGGAGTCAACGTTTGATGGCCAACGTTGACTCAAACACCTTTCTTAAAAACCAGATAAATTTTCTTTCATTGGCCTTTGAACAAACGTTGGAGTGCCAACGTTCTTCTACCCACGCATACGCGTGCCTTACGCGTTTGTGCCCATGGGTTTAGAATACGCATCCACGTGTGTGCGTGCTGTACACGTGCGCGTGGATGCAAAAATCCCATTTCCAGTTTTTTAAAAACATGTAGAGGAGCGTTGGCTTCAGCATTGGACTGGCAACGTTGCCTCCAACGTTGGCAAATCCATGCGTGCGCGTGGATTCTCAGAAGTTAGGCCCACATGGCGCGTACGCGTCGTTGTGCATTTTCAAATTCAGACTTTGGCCATCAACGTTGGAGGTAGCATTTTGGGTCCAACATTACCCATCCACGCGGACGCGTCAACTACGCGTGCACGTGGATTGCCAGAATTTCCAATCCACGCATACGCGTACAGCACGCATGCGCGTCGCTACAGATTTTCAAATTCTCTAGAAAGCTCATTTATTCACAACGTTGGGGGTAACGTTGGATTGCCAACGTTCCCTCCAACGTGCACACCAGCAGAATATGTAGAACCTTGCTCTACTTCTTTCTCAACGTTTGACGCAACATTGGTGGTCCAACTTGGCCACTAATGTTGCTACTCCTTTATCTTCTCCATGCTCCTTCTTCAACTTCCTTCTATGCTTTTCTTCACCTATCATCAACCAACACATGCATCAAAGCTTTGCTAAAGTCATGAGAATTCTCATCATTCTTAGCACACGAGTAATTATAGCATAATTCTCATAAAATTGCATCAAATTAACCACAGTTAGATGAATCTAGGTATTCATGAATTTCTACCCCAATTGCTTACTTATAACTCAAGAAAGTGCATAAAACCTATTAAAAACAAAGAAAAAGACTAGTGAAACTAGCCTAAGATGCCCTATTATCACTGAGCGTGGCACGCCAAGTGAATTTTTCAGAGGAGAAGATTGAGGAATTCACTAAGGGCGTAGCACGCCAGAACTGGGCGTGCCACACTAGTTCACATTTCCAAAAGAAGGAAGAAATGCTTTATTGAGGGCGTGGCACGCCAGACCTGGGCGTGCCACGCCAATTCTGATTTCCAAAAAGGGAGAAGGAGAAGATCACACTGGGCCAGCCACTTGAGCTCAAAGGTATGGCACACCAGGCTAACTGCATGAGAAGGGCATGCCACTTGGAAGCTAGGCGTGGCACGCCAAGCCAGGCTGAGGAACTGGGCGTGGTGCGCCACTCACATGCCGCTCACACTCCAGGAACATGGTTCATTTTATGAGTTTTTCTTTTATTTTTAATTTTAATTTTCTTCTCCTTTTTGTAATTTTTACTTTTTAGTGATCGGAGTAGCATATATACCCTTGAGAGTACTGAAAAGGGGGTTGGCTAGTGGGTTAGAAGGTTGGATTGAGAGTTAGTTTTACTTTCACTTTTACACTTCACTTCGTCTTCTTCCATCTCTTGTACTTTTCTCTAAGCTATGAGTAGCTAAACTCCCTCTCATTGGGAGAGGTAGCTCTGTTAGAAGGAATTTTGTTCTTCATGCGTAGTGTTTAATCATCTTGGGAAAAAGGTTGAATGCAAAATGGGTTTCATGGGAACCTTGGAAAAGGAAACATGAAACTATGCTTGAAATCCCTTCTCACACTTGAGTAGATCTGGATTTTGGGACTGAATATAGTGACATGAAATCCACCCACTTTTTGGATCTATGAGGATGTGTGGTATAATCAGGGACCAAGTATATCTCTCTTCATGAGTAATTAGACCAAGGAATTAGCTGATTATCAAGATTTGAGAGATTGAATCACCAAGGGATTGGGGTTCAATCAATCATGATTGTTGTTCATACCCTAGGTCGAGCTATGCGACCCGAGCTGACTTCAGACAAGAACATCTGACCTCTTAAGGGTGGATCGCTACTGACCTCTCCTTTAAAAAGCTCGGTCAAATCGCTACAAAGGCCCAAGTAGGCCCAAAGTAGAAGATCACAGCCCGCCTAAAGGCGGCTGGCCAAAGATAAGGGGACTCACCCACAAAAGATAAGATAAGATAACTTATCTTATCTCAAGGATAGTTACTCCTTGCTACTTTAAATACACTGGAGCACCCAGGTATAACTCATACTCTGATTCTACACAAAATACCTGCTTAAAGCCCGTGCTAACTTAAGCATTGGAGTCTCTTGCAGGTACCACCCCCCTCCGTTGATCGAGGATCAGTAGCACCACTGATGAATCCATATTTCATGGTATTTATTTTCTCCACTTGGGTGGATTTCATTAACTTTTCTTGCACTTATCCGTTGAAATAGCATAGTTTCATAATTTCTCCCTAAATTGTGCTTGAAAGTGAAAACATGCTTTTTAAGCTTTATAATTGCTAAATTTTATTCACTTTAATTTCATTTGATGCCTTGATGTATTTGTTGAGTAATTTCAGGCTTACAAGGCAAATATGGATTGAAGAAGTGGATGGAAAGCATGCAAAATGGGAGAATTCAAGAAATGAAGGATTTGGGAAGCTGCCAGTCCTGACCTCTCTATATTAAATTGATCATAACTTGAGGTATAGAGGTCCAAATGAGGCAGTTCTAGTGGCATTGGAAAGCTAACGTCTGGGGCTTCAAAATGATATATAATTTGCTATGGTGGACATAAGTCTACATCTGCGTACGCACAGGTACTTGTGCGTGATTCAGCATGTGTGCGGACGCACAGATGTGTGCGTCCGCACAGGTCCCTGCACGTGACCTCATTAATTGCAACTCGCTGGCCGTAATTTCTGGGCCCAAAATCCAATCCAAATCATTTTTGAAGCTATTTCAACCCCAATTCAAGTGGAAGCAAGGGGGGGCAATTAGGTTTAGCTTTTATGATATTTTCTCTTAGTTTCTAGAGAGAGAAGCTCCCCCCTCTCTCTAGAATTAGGTCAGGTTTAGTTAATTTCTCCTTAATTTCTGTCCTTAATTATTGTTTTTATATAGTTTCATTTATGTTTCTATGCTTTCTTGTCTTTATCTTCTTCATCTCTTTTGTTATTTTCTCTTTTATGGCATTTTTCATGTTATGAACACTTTTGTTATTTTAATTCCAATTAATGCAAATTTATGTTTCCATATCATTTATTGCTTTCTTTAATTGTTGTTGTCATTTTCTAGCTTTTGGTATTTTGGATTTTATTTTATTGCAATTTAATATTATTTTATTTTCATGCACACCAAGTGGTTGATAAAATGCTTGGCTTAGTTTCTACTTAGTTTTTCTTCACTCTCAGCTTGAAATTGTTGACTTTGGTGATCCTTGAGTCATTGATGTCCATTCTTGTTTGATACATTAGAGTAGTTAGTTGATTTGGTTTCCCTTGACTCTATGTGACCCATTAGTGTTGACATAGGACTTAGGGATTGAAATTAACTATGCCTATTTGACTTATCTTCGATGTAAGGTTGACTAAGTAGGATTAACTCTTCATAATCATCATGTGTTTGTGGTCAATGGCTAGGATAGGTAACCTTAGCTCTCAATTACTTGCCAAGATATTTTCTTGCATTTGAAGTTTCCTTTCCTTGCATTTAATTGCTTTGACTTTTATCGCGTTGACTTTTATTTCCTTTGATGTTTAATTTCTTGCACGTTAAATTCTTTGGTTGAGAAATTGGATGTTTGGGTGGAATTGAGTTGTGGATGTCCATTCCGCATTGTGTGAGAATGGTTAATTGATTTAGTTTCTATTGACGCTAGTCTTTCACTAAGTAATTAGTGAGTTGACTAGGACTTATGGATTAAGATCAATTACACCTTTTGACTAATTCTTAAGGAGGATTGACTAGTTTGTATTGCTTCCACACAATTGCCATGTTTGTGGTCCACAACTAGGATAAGAAGTCTAGATTACCCAATTCTTGCCAAGAGTTGCCATTTCCATTCCTTGCATGTTCATTTACTTTCTTGCTATTTACATTTTTTGCTCTCTTGCTTTCATTCCCAATTCCCCATGCTCTCTCCTTCATAACCAATGACATTACACTTAATTGCAACTCCTAGGGAGGAACGACCCGGGAGCTAAATACTCTTGGTTATTTTGTATTAACTTTATTATTTGATTGATGCTCAATTGTTGGGTTTGGACTATACTTACAACGGACAAATTCTACTTTTAGTGTGAAAATCCAAACCCGTGCAATTGGTCATCGTCAACCACCAAAGTTAACAAGTCGGACACGACAGCTCCGGCCACCACAGCAAATCTCATCCGAGATCGACCTTCAGTTTTAGGTAACCCTTGAAACATTGGCGCCGTTGCCGGGGAACCTGGAAGTCATTCCATCATCATGGCGGACAACCTTGACAACGACCACAATTCTGATTTGGAAAACAGGACACCGCATAAGAACGCGAGTATCACACCAAAAGATACACCTCAACAAAATGGAAACAAGCATTCTCCAAACACATAAATTCTAGACACCCTCCGAGAACAACAGGAACGTCTCAAGCAGCTCGAACAAGAGGCCGAACACCAACGCGAAGCCAAAAGAGATCTCCGAAGGGAAACAAGACGACGTCAAGAGTTAGAGGACAAACTCCTAAAGCTCGAGGCTGATCTCAAAGCTAAAACCATTCAGTCCAGTCACGATGACAGCTCCCACAAGGACCAAGATCCCTTCACTAAAGACATCATGCTAAAGTTCCAAAGGATTTTAAAGCTCCTGACATGACCGCATACGACAGTATCTCTGATCCAAGCCATCATCTCAGCAATTTCAGAAGCAGAATGTATCCTACTGACGCCTCGGATGCCATTCGATGCAAAGCCTTCCCGACTACCCTGACAAAGACAACAATAAAGTGGTTTGACAAGTTGCCTCCTAGATCCATCACAAGTTTTGACGACTTAGCCAACAAATTCCTTGCCAGATTCTCCATCCAGAAGGACAAAGCCAAACACGCCCCAAGCCTAAGCAAGGAGATCGGGAAAGTCTTCGCAAATACATGGAAAGATTCAACAGAGCGTGTCTGGATATACAAAGTCTTCCAACAGAAGTTGCCATCATGGGTCTCATCAATGGGCTGTGAGAAGCCTAGAAAATACCACAATTACACCACTCTTCGGGTGTCTCTTGTGGATGTTTACCGAGAAATATGCAACATTGAGAAGATCCCACCACCCCGCCCAATCAAAAACAAAAGAGGAGGGGGAAGTCGAACAGAGTACTGCGAATACCACCGAATTTACAGACATCCTACTAACGAGTGCTTCGACCTAAAGAATGTCATAGAGAAATTGGCAAGAGAAGGGCAACTAGATTGGTACTTAGCCAACAAAGCGAACGTACCAAGAAAAAGAAGAAGGGACGAAGAGATCGGACGGGTTGAACGACCACCCTACACTCTTGAGAGACATGTTCATATGATAAATGGAGGATTCGCTGGAGGAGGGATCTCTAAATCATCTCGCAAAAGACACCTTAAAGAGGTATATCATGTCGGGGAAGGAGAGAGGTCACCCGACCTCTCCACTATTACCTTTACCCAAGAAGATGTAATAGGCATCATCCCGGGGCATGATGATCCCATGGTCATTACTATCATATTGGCCAATGCTAAGCTCCACAGAACACTGGTAGACCAAGGAAGCTCCGCGGATATCTTGTTTAAATCCACCTTCGACAAACTTGGTTTGCAAGATAAAGAACTCAGAGCATATCCGAATAGTTTGTTCAGACTGGGAGACACTCCAATCCAACCACTTGGATATATCTCAC
This sequence comes from Arachis hypogaea, assembly GCF_003086295.3. Classification (NCBI taxonomy): domain Eukaryota; kingdom Viridiplantae; phylum Streptophyta; class Magnoliopsida; order Fabales; family Fabaceae; genus Arachis; species Arachis hypogaea. The sequence goes on along the minus strand of NC_092046.1, from coordinate 81,977,376 downwards.
TACACACAACCTTTGGAAAGGGAACCCGGTCAAGAACACTCAACATAGACTACATCGTAGTCGATGTGAGCTCTGCTTACAACGCCCTAATAGGTCGGCCAACACTGAACCAGCTTGCCGCAGTGGTCTCGACTCCACATCTGTGCATGAAGTTCCCAACTCCGCAAGGGATCGCTACGATAAAAGGAGACCAAAAAATTGCACGACGCTGTTACAATGAAAGTTTGAACCTTAAAGGAAACCCCAAAGGAGAGGAAATCAACACTATCGAACTCGGGGGAGTTCGAGCTCGCGAGGAACTTTGTCCACAACCTGAAGGCGAGACTGAAGAAGTCCAAATCGGCGATGCCCGGGATAAGACAACAAATGTCGGGGAAACCTTAAAGGGAGTCTTAAAGGAGCATCTGATACAGTTCCTAAAGGAAAATGCCGACCTCTTTGCATGGAAGGCCGCAGACATGCCGAGCATAGATCTCAAACTAATGTGCCACAAACTGGCGGTATACCCAGGATGTCGGCTAGTACAGCAGAAGTGTAGGAAGCTCGAACCGAAAAGGCCCCAAGCTATGGAAGAGCAGGTACAAGCCTTACTGGAGGCAGGATTCCTAAGGGAGGTCAAATACCCACTATGGCTAGCCAACGTTGTCCTAGTAAAAAAGTCAAATGGGAAGTGGCGGATGTGCACTAACTACATCGATCTCAATAAAGCCTGCCCAAAAGATTCCTACCCACTCCCAAGTATAGACACTCTAGTGGATGCCTTTTCTGGATACAAGTACCTCTCCTTCATGGATGCTTATTCAGGATACAATCAAATCCCGATGTATCCACCCGACCAAGAAAAAACCTCGTTCCTAACCCCAAAAGCAAATTACTGCTATATCCTCATGCCATTCGGGCTCAAAAACGTAAGAGCTAACTACCAAAGATTGATGAACAAAGTCTTTATAGACCACATTGGGAAACTAATGGAGGTTTACATAGACGATATGCTGGTAAAAACACAAAGTGAGGAATCCTTGATGCCCGACCTCACCAAAGTGTTCGACACCATCCGAAAGCATGGTATGCGACTTAATCCCGCAAAATGCACCTTTACGGTAGAAGCTGGCAAATTCTTAGGTTTCATGCTCACGCAAAGAGGAATTGAGGCAAACCCAGATAAATGTCGGGCTATACTCGACATGAAAATTCTGACCTGCGTAAAAGAGGTACAACAGCTCAATGGAAGACTGGCAGCCCTGTCTAGGTTTTTAGCTGGGTCAGCCATAAAATCTCTCCCCTTTTACGCCACATTAAGGAAAGGAAAGAGGTTTGAATGGACCACAGAGTACGAACAAGCCTTTCAAGATTTCAAAAAATTCTTAGGGCAACCACCCATTCTTACCCGACCACGGGAAGGAGAAGCGCTCATATTATACCTCGCAGTTGGAAATCGGGTAATAGCCTCAACACTGGTCAGAGAAGACGAAAGTGGGTAACAACCCATCTACTTCATCAGCAAAGCTCTACAAGGGGCTGAGCTAAACTATCAAAAGCTAGAAAAGTTTACCTATGCTCTAATACTCACTTCTCAATAACTTCGCCTATACTTTCAAGCTCACACTATCAAGGTTCAGACCAACCAGCCCATAAAAGGCATCCTATAGAAGACAGAATTAGCTGGAAGAATCTTGTAGTGGGCAGTCGAGCTATCCGAGTTCAATCTTCAATATGAGGCTCGGACAGCCATCAAATCACAGTATCTGGCCAACTTCATTGCCGAGTACAATGATACCCCGGGAACTCCCACAAAATGGAATCTCTACATGGACGACTCTTCAAACAAAACCGGGAGTGGCGCAAGTGTGATAACAGAAAGCGATCAGGGAACCCAAATCGAACTCTCGCTAAAGTTTGAATTCCCTGCTTCAAATAATCAGGTCGAATATGAGGCATTACTGGCTGGTTTGGGGCTGGCTAAGGAGGTAGGAGTTCAAAAGCTTACCGTCTTCAGCGATTCACAAGTAGTTACCTAACAAATAGAAGGGAGCTACCAAGCTAAGTTTCCTACCACGAAGAAATATCTGGACAAAACTAGAGAACATCTCGGACAATTCGGGGAATATGAGGTCCAACATATACCTCGGGAACAGAATGCTCGGGCATATGCACTCTCAAAACTAGCCAACACCAAACCAGGGGGCAATAACAGAAGCCTCATCCAGGAAACATTGCAAAGCCCATCAATCTCGGAAGAAGAAAAGGTCCTAACCATATCAGATCAGGATCAAGGATGGATGGCCCCTATAATTAACTACCTCAAGTCAGAGACACTCCCCATAGATAAGAAGGAAAAAAAGAGGCTAATACGAGAAGCATAGTACTACACTATAGTGGGCGACATCTTATATAGGAGAGGGATCTCAACACCCCTCCTAAAATGCGTACCGACTTCTAATACAAGGGAAGTCCTGGAAGAAGTACATAGCGGCATGTGTGGCAACCACTTGGGGGGCACGAGCTCTTTCCAAAAAGGTACTCCGAGCAGGGTTCTTCTGGAAAACTTTGCAAAAAGAAGCAACCAAGTTCGTTAAAATGTGCCCACCATGTCAGAAGCACACTAATTTCCATATCGCTCCACCAAAGGAGCTCATCAGTGTTACATCACCCTGGCCATTCGCAAAATAGGGACTCGACCTCCTCGGACCCTTTCCCCAGGTTTTAGGAACTTGGTAGCAGACTTGAAAATAAAGCACCAATTCACATCCGTAGAAAACCCACAAGCCAACGGACAGGCAGAAGCTGCCAACAAAGTCATACTAGTTGGATTAAAATGGAGACTATGATACGCGAAAATTTGCCTCTCAACAAATTTCCTTTCGGCAAGTGCACCAGATTGTCGTCAAGTAAAAACTCACTGAAGAGTGACGTCAAATCCCATAGGGATTGGTAGATTGAGCAATGTTAATTGGAGAATAATGCTAGTTGAGCGAAATCAGAATTGAATTAAAAACTGTAGAAAGTAAAATTGGCGGGAAACTTAAATTGCAACAAATTAAATGACAGAAAATTAAATTGCTAGAAATAAAGAACAGGAACTTAAATTGCAAGAAATTAAAAGGGAATGGGATTTAGCATGAAATTAAAGAACAGAAAGTAAATAGAAATGGTAGATCAGAGATGGGGAAACTCATTGGGGTCAGGAGATGTGAGAATTCTCCAGATCAAATTCATTCTCATCTCTTCCTCAATCAATGCATTCATTGATCTCCTTAGCAATCTTAAGTGATTAGATCCCAATTCCTTGGTAATCTAATCTCTCTAATCATGAACAATTGCCCAATTCCTTGACTTAAGTGCTCATAAGAAGAGATGAAGTTTGGTCACTGATTATACCACACAAATTCATTTATCAAAGTATTGGTAGGATTACATGTCACTATATCCCTCCAAACCCCAATCTAATCCAATGTGAGAAAGCAATTCTAGCATGATCTCCTCATTCCTCTCCCAAGGTTCTGAGGAGATCCGATTATGAATAGCTTCTTTCCCAAGATAACTATCCAATTAGATTAAGAACGACGCTTTCTAGTAAAATCAAGAGAAAAGAAAGAAGAAGAGGAATAAAAACTAGTATTGATCCATTGAATTTACACAAAGCTCCCTAACCCAATGAAAGGGGTTTAGTTGTTCATAGCTCTCAAAATGGAAATTATAATTGGAAGATACATTCTAAAAATCAAATTGAACAGAAAATTCTGAAGTGAAAAGTGCAGTAGTAAATAAAAAATGAAAAATCGAAAAGCCCCCTCTAACTTAAATTCTAAGCTATTTATACACTCTCTTCCATTGATCTTCAATCTCTGAAATTGGGCTTTTGGCCTTGATGGAATTGGGTTGAAATGACTCCAATTGGTTTCCCTTGCTATTGAGAAGATATTGGTTTGAATTGCAGAGTCTGATGCTTCACGTTGGAGTCAACGTTTGATGGCCAACGTTGACTCAAACGCCATGTAAGAAGAAAACCAGAAAAACCAGATACTTTGCTGTCATTGGCATTTGACTCAACGTTGGAGGGCGAACGTTGTGCTTACCCACGCGTACACGTGCATCACGCTTAAGCGTGAATTCTGAGATTTTGCTTATTCACACGTACACGTGCATTGCTCTTTTTCCAATCCACGCGTATGCGTCGATTCAAAATTCTCAACTCCAAATTCTGGGCTTGGCATCGCGGATGCTAGTGGCAGCATTTGAGGCAACATTGGACCTCCAACGTTTATTTTGTGACGCGTATGCGTGACCCACGCATACGCATGGATGGTCAATTTTTCCATTCCATGCGTGCGTGTGACTCACGCTTGCTCGTGAATATGAAAATTTTGCTTTTTCACGCGTACGCGTCGCTCAAAATTTATTTAGCTCCAGAATTGAACTTTTCAGCACCACGTTGGGGGTAACGTTGGCGGTCCAACGCTCCCTCAAACCTGAGCATCAGCCAATTGTGCAGAGACTTGCTCTGCTTTTCCTCCAACGTTGGTGGTCCAACTTAGACACCAACGTTGCTTCTTCTTCATCTTCTCCAGGCTCCTTCTTCAACTCTTTCCATTCCTTTCTTTCACCTATCATCAACCAATACATGCATCAAAGCCTTGCTAAAGTCATGAGAATTCTAATCATTCTTAGCACACAAGTAATTATAGGATAATTCTCATGAAATTGCATCAAATTAATCATAATTGGATGAATCTAGGAATGCATGAATTTCTACCCAAATTGCTTACTTATAACTCAAGAAAGTACATAAAACGTATTAAAAACAAAGAAAAAGGCTGGTGAAACTAGCCTAAGATGCCCTGGCATCACAACACCAAACTTAAATCTTGCTTGTCCCTAAGCAAGTACTGAATTATTAAGAAGAAAGAATGAACAGAAGGGGATGTTCATACAGCAAAGCATCATTTATTAGTTAATGGGGTTTTATGCAGAAAATGCAGTAACTCAACTCTTATTGATCTTTAGGCATAGAATGTCTCCTTCAAGCATCAATTAACATAATGTTATAACCTCTTATTATTTACTCATCCTTGGTAATTTCTTTTCTTTATTTTCTTTTCCTGTAAGCTTTAGCTCAGTGTCATGTGTTGTATCAGTTTCTTTGTACTCCACACATATTTACCACAGACACTTGGCTTATAATTCTTCTTAAGACATTGATGCCTAGCACCTCTTTGGGTTACTAAATGTCTTGTAACTAGGTTGCTCTTAATAATGGACTTTCGGTTGATAATTCCGGGTTAGTTAACCCAAGTTACAGTGTTAAAGCACTCCCTAGAACCTAATCATCCAAGCAGATCCTAGTACACAGGCACCACAGGCATATGTCCTAAGGTCCAAGCTATTGGTGTCTAGCCTTATTCATTGCTTTCTTTTGTTTTTGCTGCCACTTTTGGCTTTTCTTTTTCTTTCTTTTTGTTTGTTTCTCTTTCAACCAAGGACTTTTATTTACTAAGATTCATAGACAGCATGTTAGTTTTCACTTAAAGAGGAGAACTATCTATCCTTTATTCATTATAAGTGAGCTACTACACAATCAAACGTATATACCACCACTTACTGTTATTTCACTTCTTGCTAAAAAGGAACTATTCTACTTCTTGTTCAAACATTTCTTTATTAAAAAGACTCAGGGGACAAGACAAGCATTTAACAAGTGAAAGTGAAAACACACAAAGCCCCTTATTTCCTACTGGATTTCAACACAAATTCAACCCTAATTTGAGTCCTAGGGTTCGAAATTCCAGCAGCCACAAGAACATGCCTTCATAGCTTGAATATCATCAAATTTCATCAAATTTTCACCAAAATTTCAATAAGAATCACTCATATAAACAATCAATTTCAAGCATAACCAAACCATATCATAATCACACAACTCAAACACAATTAATCAAGATTAATTTTACCAAACCCTACCTTGATTCGCTGCTCCAAATCTGGTTACTCTTTGAAGTGTTCTTAAAGTACTTTTTCTTCCTAAAACACAATAAGAACAACTTTGAATCCATAAAACCTCAACTGACCAAACCTTAATCAACATGTTAGGAAGGGATTCCTCACCTTAGATGTGTTGGGAATTGAAGATTCTTAGCTCACAAGTCAAGCTAAGCAAGAGATTTAAGGAAGAACATCAAGAAAACACATGTTTTAAGCTTGCTTCCTTGAAAACCGGATTCAAAGGGGAAAGAGACAGCCATCAAACCTTATTTCCAGCCTTGATAAGTTACATGGTTATGTAGAGGAAGAAGAGAGGATCATTTTGGTGTAATCAGAGTTTTGATTTGAGTTTTAGTTCAGAAAAAATCAAGCTTTGAAGATTTAAGTGTCATGAAAGTTTCTCTCTTTTCTCTCTTGTAAATTTTGGCCAAAATGAAGAAATGAGACAGCCTTGGAGGTCTTGGGGGTGTAAGGTGAGTTGTAATTGGTTAGCTTGGAGGTGGATGGTGCACGTCCAATCGTTGGTTAGGAAATTTTTGCACAAGGATTGCGAATACACTAAACATTGGACATATAGAGTGGAACAAAATAAAGATTACAATTATAGAGAAGAAAACACACAAGAATAAAATATTATGGTTAAATAGTGTAACCATGTAATTAAGCTCAAATCTCATAGGTTGTGTGTTCTTAACTCAAAAACCATGTTCCAATGTACAGTCTTCAAACAGGTTTAACACAAAATTTTCAATTTAAATTAGTGAAATATTATAAAATAGAGTATTGAAAAGAAATTTATTGCTTAACCAAGCAAACATGCATGCAAACAATTATTATCATGCAATATATTCTATCTAACCAAGGAAAAACTAAAATGTTGGTGTTAAGAGAGAGAGATTACCTCCGGAAGTCAGGTACTGACCGATCTCCCCACACTTAAAGCTTGGCAATATCCTTGGTGCCATCGGTCAGGAACAAAGGGGGGGTTGGTAACAGCATCTCCACAGTCGGGGTCGTCATGGCTCCCGGTGCTAGTAGGTGAGGTAGAGTCTGGAGTGTCTGGTTCTTCTTCAGGTGGGTGGTTGCCAACAATTAGCTCCTTGAGGTATGTAAATCGGCGCTTGTTACGACGCTCTCTTTGCTTTGCTTGCCGGTCAAGCCGGTCAAACCTCTGAAGTATCCGTAGGAGCAACTGATTTGTTGAAGGTGCTTGTGAGGTGGAAGGAGAAGGAATATTTCCGGCCGGGTCTGTGGTCCGGCTGGTAGTGGCTGCTGTAGGTCGGATGTGCTTCCCGTTGGGTACAATCTGATCATCCCGTGGAAGTATGGTCTTGGTGTCCCCAGCTCTGTAGGAGACTCCGGCTGCCGAGACTAGATCTGAAACCAAGGCAGGAAAGGGTAGGTTGCCCGCAATCTGTACGTATCCCATGGCATGCCGGAGGTGTCTTGGTAAGTTGAGAGGCTGGTCTGTAAGGATACACCAGAGGAGAACATCTATATCTGCAGTAAAGGAGGACTCGTGAGTGCTCAGAAAGACGTAATGAGACATAATCTATTCCCACACTCGAGCCTCCAAGGTGAGTTGATGGGAAGTAGAAGTTGGTGAATTAAAAATTTATTAAAATGGTTACGTTGTAAGTATAGTTCTTAACTCACCGAACATCTGCCTATCAATTTAGAAATATGTCACAGAGAATTTCAATTAAATTTACTGGGAGTTTTAAGTCCCAGGTCGTCTCCCAACGACTTGCAGAAAAGTGTGCTGTTTTATTAATCAGATGTTCCAAGAAGTTGAGCTAAGTAAATTGGAATTTAAATTGAGGATTTTTAAATAATATAAATAAAAGCCTTGACTGAGAATTGATTGGTTAGAATCTCTATCATTGATGGTGTGATTGTAAGATTAATTTATAATTAATAGTTGTTCTGTTTGGTTATCCTTTACTAGGTAAGGGAAAGTCAAACAAGTGGGAATGCCAGATCTGTTCACAAGTTGCAACCCACTTAGTTCACAGGGATTGGCGTCGGTGACAGGATAGCAATCAAACATTTAACCCAATTACAAATTTTCTTTCAATCCTTCCAACTCAAGAGTTCCTTTTAATCAACTCCCCATCAAGTAAGGAAACTACTCACGCATTGTAAATAAAGAATCCATAGTGCATGAAAGGGAATTAAAAGAAGACATGATTATTGGAATTGAAATTGAATTAAAAAGAAATAATCCTTGCATTAAATAATCATAAAAGTATCTGAATGACAAAATTGAACATAACAAAGAACATGGAAGAATAGAACCAAGTTAAGAGAACAAACTAGAATGATGAAGTCTTGATGAGGAAATAACTCTTCTCACTGTTCGAATGCTAAGACCAATTGAAAATTAAAATTCTAAAAACTAGAGAGAAAAACCTAAGAGAGTGAAAAACTATATCTAAAACTACTGAATGAATGTGTCCCTTGTTTCTGCATATTCTCTGACTCTAGTCTGCTGTTCCGGGCAGAAAACTGGGCCGAAATAAGGTCCAAAATCGCCCCCATCGAATTCTGCAGATTATTAAGATCGCGCATGTCACGCGATCGCGTCGTCCATGCGGACGCGTCGCTTGCGCTTTTTCCTCTCCACGCATTCGCGTCGTCCACGCTACCACGTAGCTTGCGCTTTCCAATCCGCGCGGTCGCGCAAGCCATGCGGCCGCGTCACTGCGAATTGTGGTCCTTCGCGCGGTCGCGTGAGCCATGCGACCGCGTCACTTCTCGCTGGTTATCTCCTCAAATTCTTGTGTTCCTTCCATTTTTGCTAGCTTCCTTTCCAATCTCCAACTCATTCATGCCCTATAAAGTCTGAAACACTTAACACACAGATCACGGCGTCGAATGGAATAAAGGAGAATTAAAAATAAATAATTAAAGTCTCTAGGAAGCAATTTTCAAACATGTACTGAATTTAGGAAGGAAATCTAAATGCATGCTAAATTGATGAATAAGTGGGTAAGGATCATGACAAAACCACACAATTAAACACAATATAAACTATAAAATAGTGGTTTATTAACCTCCCCACACTTAAACATTAGCATGTCCTCATGCTAAATTGAAGGAGACAAGGAAATAAGTATGAACATGCAGAAACTCATGAAATGCAATGCAACCCTACATATATAAATAAATGCAACTATATGATTATTGTCCACTTGATCAAAAGTAAATAAGCCCTTCAAAACAGTTACAAATCAAATTCCACTAATTCTATCATCATACAATAAAACCGATAAAAGTGCAAGAAGATAGCTTATGAAAGCAGGAAACATGAGAATTCAAGCATTGAAGCCTCACTGATAATGTATGTATGCTCTAATCTCTAGTGTATAGGGTAATCACTCTATTCTTCTCTAGTCATGTTTTCTAGCTTTTGTTTTTCTCTTAACCAATCAACAACAGTTAATATACCAATGCAAACATCATAAGGTCTTTTCAGGGTTGTAATGGGGCCAAGGTGCAGGTAAGGATATACATATGGGTAAGTGAGCTTTATAAATTGAATCTTTAATTAACCTAAGCTCTCACCTAATATACATATATTCTATATACTTTTAAATTCATGCTTAGCTACCCATAATTCCCTTTTTCAACCCATACTCATGTTTCAACTTTGTATTTTAATTCTATCATCTGTGCATTGATCTTTGAATTCTGAATTTAACATTGGGGTAATTTTGTCCCCTTATTTCTTGATTTTTTATTTTTTATTTTTTGAATACATAAAGCTTATCAATGCACATAGATTTTTCATTCTTATATTTTCACATGAGTAGGTATCCAAAATCCCTTTAAATTTTCATGACATATTCCCTCAACAACTTTTGTTCCCATAATTTCCCATACTTAACTAGCACACACAATTCTATCTTAAGCTAACCAAAGATTCAATTTGGGATATATAATTTTTTTTTCGGCTTAAGGTTAGTAATGTGGTAAAATATCGAACAAATGGGAATTAAAGGCTCAAAGTGGTTAACAAAGGTAATTGAGAAGGGTAGGCTTCATTTGGATAAGTGAGTTTAAACAAATAATGGCCTCAATCATGTGCAAGCATGTAAATATAATAAATATTGGACATATAAGATAAAACAAAATATAGATTACAATCATAGAGAAGTAAACACACAAGAATAAAATGATTATGGTTAAATAATGTAACCATACATAAAGGCTCAAATCTTTCACAGGTTGTGTTCTTTAGCTCAAACATCATGTTCCAAATACAACTCAAGCAGATTTATCATAAAAATTTTGAAAAATTAGTAAAATTTTGTTCCAAAGATAGATTTTTAAAAGAAACTTATTGTCTTTTCAATCAAGTAGAACATGCATGCAACTATTCTAACCTATGCAATTTATTCTATTCTATAAAAGAAAGAAAATCTAACTAAAATATCCTAATTATTGGTGCCAGAGAAGATAATTTACCTTCGGAAGTCAGGTACTGACCGACCTCCCCACACTTAAGGCTTTGCACCGTCCTCGGTGCCATCTGTCAGAAACAGGGGTGGGCTGGTAGCAGTATCTCCACAGTCGGGACCATCATGGCTCCCGGTGCTGGTAAAAGAAGTGGAGTCCGGAGTGTCTGAGTCCTTGAATTTGCCCATGATCAGCTCCTTGAGGTATGTGAATCGGCGCTTGTTACGGCGCTCTCTCATCTTAACTTTCTGTTCATGCCGATCCAACTTTTCAAGTAACTATTGGAGCAATTTCTCAGTGGTAGATGTTTGTGGTGTTGAAGAAGGAATATCTTCAACTGGCTTAGTAGGCTGGCTTGTAGTGGCTGCTAAAAGTCTGAGGTATTTCCCGTTAGGGACATATTGATCATCCCGTGGAAGCATGGCTTTGGTGTCCCTAGCTCTGTAGGAGACTCCGGCTGCTGAGACAAGATCTGAGACCAGGGCGGGAAAAGGTAGGTTGCCCGCGATTTGTACGTGTTCCATAGCATTCCGGATATGTCTTGAGAGATTCAAAGGTTGGTCTGTAAGGATGCACCATAGTAGAACAGCCATGTCTGCAGTGAAGGAGGACTCATGAGTGCTTGGAAAGACGTAATGGGACATGATCTGTGCCCATACGCGGGCCTCCAAGGTAAGTGCGGAAGCCAAGATTCCTTTAGGGCGGGTACGGTGGTATCCGTAGATCCAACGGCTGCCAGGTAAAGCGATGACTCCGAGAACGGAGTCCCGGTCAAATTGGTATCTCTGGCGCTGAAGGGTGGCTTCTTGAAAAGCGTCCATTCTTGCTGGAATAGGGGGAAGACTCAGAGCTTGCTGAATGGCCTCTTCTGTGATGGGGACTTACTTCTGCCGGACATAAACAGACTGCAGGGTCGGTATGTAGAAGTTGGAGTAGAACTCAACTACCCAAGAGAGATTGACCTGCCTCGGCTGTCTCCGTAAGAAACCCCATTGTCTTCGCTCAATTTGCGGCTCAACAAAGGCGGCAATATTGGACGGGAGGATAAGAAGGTATTCATTATTATAGTTCCTTTCTGCTAGGATAGGGAACATCTGCTCACAGTAGCGATTGGGAAATCACGTAGTGTCCTTTGCTGGAAAGGCTTTCTCCTTGTCGTCCACCTTTATTATCCTCTTAACTCTTTTTGTTGAGGGCTTGACTGCGGTTGAAGAAGGCTCTGCCACTAATGCTCTTTTATTTCCTCTTCTTGCTGGTGGTTTGGAAGTAGCTTTCTCTTTTCCTTTCTTGGTGGCCATCCTGAAAGAAGGGAAGAGAAAGGAAATTAAATTCAAAGAGATAAAGCAAGGAAGAGGGTATTGTAAGTGATAGTCAATGCACAATAAAGATAAATGGCATTAACACATGGTCCGGATTACATGTGAAAAGCTCACCAATAGAAATATAGCAAGTGCATGTAGGACAATAGAATGCAAGAGGTTTATTGGCATGCAGGCAAAGGCATGAGTAGCATATATCAAATATTCAATGTCCAGTTTAGATTACCATTTGTAACAAACTATCACGTTTGTATTGACAATTAAATCTAATTAATAAAATAATAAGGAAAAGTTGTGAAAAGCAAGCATTGAATAGTATAGCAACATAGAGAAGTGCATAATGCCACATGAGCTTTTTCACAAACATATAGCATGCATGGTGAATAGGGTATAGAAAATATGAAGATAAACATGCAAGCAATCCCTTTAATAGGAGAAAAAAAATAATTGTCAAACAATTTGCAATAATCCACAAGCATATAATGAGGGATGATGACTCAAAAGGTTTCTAACACCATGTAAAAGGAAAAGAAGAAAAAAAATAAAAGTTTGAAAAGAAAAAAGAAAAGAAAAAGAAAATAATAATATATATACATAATAGAATAAGAATGATAGAAAAGAGAAGAAGGAAGAAGAAGGTAAAACCTTGTTAATGGAGGAGAGAGAGAGAGAGTGAGAGGTGAGATAGAAAGGGGAAGGGGGGAAAGAAGAAAGAAGGAGGGAAAAAAAATTAGGATTTGGAGGAAAGAAAGATAAGATAATTTGGCAATTGGGGTTTAGCTGTGCGGCGCATGCGACGCGGCCGCGTAGGGCACGCGTTCGCGTGGGTGCGCATCAGGTAATATGACGCGATCGCGTCAGTCACGCGGTCGCGTGACCCGTGTTGCGCTGCTGGCGCGAGTGTAGCCTCGCTCCAGCACAACTCTCTGTTTAATTTATTTTAATAGCCAAAATTGGGTGACGCGATCGCGTGGGTCATGCGATCGCGTGATTGTGCGTCAGAAAGTAATTGACGCGGCCGCGTCGGCGATGCGGTCGCGTGACAAGGATTGTGCTTCCAGCACCAATCCAGCACCACTCTCGCACAATATAGCATTGTGCACCCTTTTACGTCGAAAATGCAGGGCACGCGGCCGCGTGGGGCACGCGGTCGCGTGGGAGGCTATGATTCCCATGCGACGCGAACACATCAGGGACGCGGTCGCGTGGGTCAATTTGTGCCATTGGCACGACTCCAGCGCTCTTCCTGCGTAACTTTCTGTTCATTTTATATTTTTCTTTACTCCCCCTGCCACGCGGACGCGTCGCTGGTGCGATCGCGTCGCGCAGCAAAATTTTTTTTTTTTTTTTTTAAAAAAAGATAAAGATATGTAATTGAAAGAGCACGAAAGCACTAATAAAGAGAAGAGTTATTAAAGAAGAAAAACTAAGAGTGAAGAAAAAAACGATCATACCGCGGTGGGTTGTCTCCCACCAAGCACTTTGCTTTTACGTCCGTAAGTTGGACGCTCCAATAGCTCAATCTGCTGCGATGTGGGGATCTTCCAGGCGGAAGATCTCAAGCTCCTTATTTTTCTGCACCTTCTCACCATGGTATAGCTTCAGGCGATGTCCATTAACCTTAATAAGTTCAGAGCTTGAAGGATGGCTTAGGTGATAGACTCCGTACGGTTCAGCCTTCTCTACTCTGTATGGACCTTCCCATTTTGATCTCAACTTACTGGGAATGAGCCTCAGTCGAGATTTGTAAAGGAGAACAAAATCTCCAGGTTGGAACTCTCTCTTCTTGATGTTTTGATCATGCACAGCTTTCATCTTTTCCTTGTATATTCTAGAGTTCTCATAAGCTTCCAGGCGAAGGTTCTCTAGTTTCTGCAGTTGCAACTTTCTTTCAGTTCCAGCATTCTCAATTCCCATGTTGCACTCCTTAACTGCCCAGAAGGCTCTGTGTTCTATTTCAACTGGGAGATGGCAAGCTTTTCCATAAACCAAGCGGAAGGGACTCATCCCAATGGGTGTCTTGTATGCTGTTCTGTATGCCCACAATGCATCTTGTAGCTTGATGCTCCAGTCTTTTCTATGAGGCTTTACTATCTTTTGCAACATACGCTTAATTTCTCTGTTTGACACCTCGGCTTGCCCATTAGTTTATGGATGGTAAGCTGTTGCAACTTTATGGATTATCCCATGCTTCTTCATCAAGCCTGTTAGTCTCCTGTTACAAAAATGGGTGCCTTGATTGCTCATGATCGCTCGTGGTGATCCAAAGCGGCATATAATATGGTTTCTCACAAAGGAAACAACAGTGTTAGCATCATCAGTGCGGGTAGGAATTGCTTCCACCCATTTGGAAACATAATCCACAGCTAACAATATATAAAAATATCCACTAGAATTTGGAAATAGACCCATGAAGTCAATGCCCCATACATCAAAAATTTCACAGAAAAGCATATATTGTTGAGGCATCTCATCCCTCCTGGATATGTTACCAAATTTCTGGCATGGGTGACAAGATTTACAAAACTCAGTGGCATCTCTAAAAAGAGTAGGCCACCAGAATCCGCAGTCTAAGATCTTTCTAGCTGTTCTTTGAGGGCCAAAGTGTCCTCCACTCTCAGATGAGTGACAAGCCTCTAAAATGGACTGGAATTCTGATTGAGGTACACAACGTCTAATTATCTGGTCAGCGCCACATCTCCATAAATATGGGTCATCCCATATATAATATTTAGACTCGCTTTTCAGCTTGTCTCTTTGATGTTTAGAAAAATGTGGAGGAAATGTGCGGCTAACTAAATAATTAGCAACAGGTGCATACCAAGGGGCTACCTCAGATACTGCTTGCAGGTTGTCAAAAGGAAAATTATCATCTATAGGAGTAGAATCATCCTTAATATATTCAAGGCGACTCAAGTGGTCCGCTACTAAATTTTGATTATCACTCCTATCCTTTATTTCTAAATCAAATTCTTGTAACAACAGTATCCAACGTATAAGTCTTGGTTTGGATTCCTTTTTAGCTAATAAATACTTTAGAGCTGCATGGTCCGAATACACTACTACTCTAGTACCAAGTAAATAAGCTCGGAATTTGTCCAGAGCGAAAACAATAGCAAGTAGCTCTTTCTCAGTAGTAGTATAATTGGACTGGGCAGTGTCTAAAGTCTTAGACGCATAGGCAATAATAAAAGGATCCTTACCTTCACGCTGAGCCAGCGCTGCTCCTACTGCATGGTTGGAAGCATCGCACATGATCTCAAACGGCTGGCTCCAGTCGGGTCCTCTCACAATTGGGGATTGAGTTAGAGCAGTCTTCAGCTTATCAAATGCTTGTTTGCAATCTTCACTGAACTCGAACTCAATGTCCTTCTGCAGTAATCTGGATAAGGGAAGTGCCACCTTACTAAAGTCTTTAATAAATCTCCTGTAGAAACCTGCATGGCCAAGGAATGAACGGACTTCCCTCACAGAAGAGGGATAAGGTAAACTAGAAATAACATTCACCTTTGCTGGGTCTACAGAAATGCCATTATTAGATACCACATGTCCTAATACAATTCCTTGCTTTACCATAAAGTGGCATTTTTTGAAATTCAATACAAGGTTTGTATTAACACATCTATCTAATACTCTAGATAATTCATCTAAGCAAAGGTTAAAAGAATCACCATAAACGCTAAAATCGTCCATAAAAACTTCCATACAGTCCTCAATAAGATCAGAGAAAAGACTCATCATGCACCTTTGGAAGGTGGCTGGTGCATTGCACAAGCCAAAGGGCATTCTCTTATAAGCATAAGTCCCAAAAGGACATGTAAAAGTAGTCTTTTCCTGATCCTCAGGAGCTATATAAATCTGGAAATAACCTGTGTAACCATCTAGAAAGCAATAATGTGATTTACCTGACAGGCGATCCAGCATTTGATCAATGAAAGTGGGTAGTGATCCTTACGGGTAGCTTGGTTGAGACGCCTATAATCAATGCAGACTCTCCAAGCATTCTGAACTCTAGTTGTTATGAGCTCTCCATGCTCATTCTTCACGGTAGTGACTCCGGACTTCTTGCGCACCACTTGTACTAGGCTTACCCATTCACTGTCTGAAATGGGATATATGATATCGGCCTCCAATAGTCTGGTCACTTCCTTTTTGACAACTTCCAAGATGGTGGGATTCAATCTTCTCTGGGGTTGACGGACAGGTCTTGCTCCTTCTTCTAAAAATATTCTGTGCTCGCATACTTGAGGGTTAATTCCCACTATGTCTGCCAAACTCCACCCAATTACCTTCTTATGCTTCCTCAGTACATCAAGTAACTGCTCTTCTTGTTGAGAAGTCAGTTCCCTTGCAATAATAACCGGAAGCTTCTTCTCATCCTCAAGATAAGCATATTTGAGATGTGGAGGGAGAGGTTTCAATTCTAACTTTTGATAATGGGCAGGCTCTGGATTATCTGGGGCTTGTGAAAATGGTGAAGTGTCCTCATTGTCAGTTAAGAGGGTCCCCACACTCGGACCTTGTCCAGTGTGCCTCTCTTCAAACTCTTCTTTTTGGACTTCAGCCACACTTTCGTCTATGACATCACACTGGAAGATAGAACGATCTTCTGGGGGGTTGCTAATGACTTCATTCAGATTGAAGATCACTATGCGGCCTTCTATTTCAAAGGAGTATGTTCCTGAAAAAGCATCCAGTTTGAATTTTGATGTCTTCAGGAATGGTCTTCCAAGTAGGATTGATGATGGCTTATCTGAATCATTATGGGGCATTTCCAAGATATAAAAATTAGTGGGAAATGTGAGCCCTTTAATGTTCACCAAAACATCTTCAGCAACTCCAGCCACTGTAATAATGCTTTTATCTGCTAACACAAAACGAGCTGCCGACCTTTTTAAGGGAGGGAGCCTTAAAACATCATATATAGACAAAGGCATTATACTGACACATGCTCCTAAATCACACATGCAATCATAAATTACTACACCACCAATAGTACAACTAACTATGCAAGGACCTGGATCACTACATTTTTCAGGTAATCCTCCCATTAAAGCAGATATAGAACTACCTAAAGGAATAGTTTCTAATTCATTAATTTTGTCTTTATGGATACATAAGTCTTTTAGAAACTTTGCATATTTAGGTACCTGCTGAATAACATCAAAAAGGGGAACAGTTACCTCAACCTTTTTGAATATTTCTACCATTTTAGGATCAGGTTCCAGCTGCTTCCTGGGCTTCCTTGCAAGTTGTGGAAATGGAATGGGAGTAGTGTTTTCTGAGGGACCTGCGTCTTTTTGTGCTTCTTCCTGTGGTTGAGCTATCTCTTCAGCTATATCCTGTATGTCCTTTTCCTCTTCAACATCTTCGATTTCTACCACCTCTTCAGCTGAGGCGTATTCTGGTGAGCTTGGTTCCTCCTGATTCCTCTCCTGCAGTGTGGTTCTGGACCTCAGGGTGATGGCATTAATGCCTCCCTTTGGATTGGGTAATGGTTGAGAGGGGATTCTAGTGGTGCTTGAAGGTTGGTTACTGGAATTTTATGCTGAACCAAGTTGTGTCATAAAAGCTTGCAGAGTAGAGGTGAAACCATTCAGACTGGCATTAATACTATTCACGATGGTATTTTCCATGGCCAGTTGTCTTTTCTCAAAAGCTTGTAATAAATCTTCATTAGAAGATACAAAAGAATGAGTAAATTGAGAGGTTTGCTGCTGATTGTTCGGTGGTCCTTGGTTTTGCCTCAGGTGAGGTGCTCGGTAAGGTTGATTTTGCTGCCTGTTGTTGTTATTATTCCACCTCTGATTTCCCTGATTATCTCTGCCTCCCCTATTATTGTTGTCTCTCCAATTTTGGTTTAAATTGTCCTGCCATCCATGGTTATTATTTCCACTTTGATTGTACCCTTGGTTGGGGCGGTCATAGAAGTTGTGAGTGGATGCCACCATGTTGTCTTCTTGTTGGAGTTGCGGGCATTCATCAGTGTAATGGCTGTAATCAGCACAAATTCTGCAAATTCTTTGTGGAACTAGTTGTTGGTTTTGCTGCGGTTGAGTTTGCTGAGCTTGTTGACTCAACTGCATTTGCTTCAGCAAGTTGGTCATCTCACAGATGCTTCAATTTAGAGCAGCAGTCTCTATGCCAGAAGATACTTCTGCAACAGCTTTTGAATGGCCTGGCTTCTGTCTGTGGTTCCGAGTAGATTCAGCTAAATCATTGATCAATTGCCAAGCTTCATCAGTGGTCTTGTACTTCTTCATAGACCCATTGCTGGCACTTTCCAATGTGGTCTTATCTTGGGGCCTCATACCTTGTGTGATATATCTGAGTAGCACAATCTTGTCAATCATGTGGTGGGGGCATGCTTCCAGAAGATTATTGAAGTGCTCCCAGTATTCAAAGAGAGTCTCATTGTCATCCTGAACAATTATAGAGATATCCTTCCTCAGTTTATCAGTAACTTCAAATGGAAAGAATTTCTCCAGAAACTCCTTTCTGAGTGTATCCCAGTTGGATACATTTGCTATAGGTTGAGTGTAGTACCACTCTCTTGCTTTTCCCTCAAGAGAGAACGGGAAAGCTTTCAGCAGAATTGAAGTTTCATCAGTGCCATCACGCCTGATAGTAGAACAGGCTGCCTGGAAATCTCTCAAGTGCTTGATAGGCTCTTGATCAGGTAGGCCATGAAACTTGGGCATCAAATTTAGTAGTGCGGTCTTTATTTCAAAATCTGTAGCTACTGCTGGATGATGCGCTTGAAATGGTTGCATTGTAAAATCAAGAGCTCCTTCCTCCTGAATGGTAACTCTTCTAGCTGCCATGTTTTCTGCACGTAAAACAACCAAATCAGTAGAACGGGGGCTGGTTTCTTCCTCAGATTCACTTTCAGATCCGCCCTCAGAACGGGCTAACCTACGCTGTTCTCGCCTTATTCGTGAAATAGTCCTTTCAATTTCAGGATCGAATATTAGCAAGCGCGGATCAGGAAGTGAACGTGTCATTTGACGGAAAAAACATGCAGCTCATAGTAGCAAAATTAAATAAAATGCAAATAAATAAATTCTAATTAATAAAATTAGCACTCTATTGCAACTCCCCGGCAACGGCGCCAAAAATTGATGGGAAGCAGAAGTTGGTGAATTAAAAATTTATTAAAATGGTTACGTTGCAAGTATAGTTCTTAACTCACCAAAAATCTGCCTATCAATTTAGAAATGTGTCACAGAGAATTTCAATTAAATTTACTGGGAGTTTTAAGTCCCAGGTCGTCTCCCAACGAGTTGCAGAAAAGTATGCTGTTTTATTAATCAGATGTTCCAAGAAGTTGAGCTAAGTAAATTGGAATTTAAATTGAGGATTTTTAAATAATATAAATAAAAGCCTTGACTGAGAATTGATTGGTTAGAATCTCTATCATTGATGGTGTGATTGTAAGATTAATTTATAATTAATGGTTATTCTGTTTGGTTATCCTTTACTAGGTAAGGGAAAGTCAAACAAGTGGGAATGCCAGATCTGTTCACAAGTTACAACCCACTTAGTTCAAAGGGATTGGCATTGGTGACAGGATAGCAATCCAACATTTAACCCAATTACAAATTTTCTTTCAATCCTTCCAACTCAAGAGTTCCTTTTAATCAACTCCCCATCAAGTAAGGAAACTACTCACGCATTGTAAATAAAGAATCCATAGCGCATGAAAGGGAATTGAAAGAAGACATGATTATTGGAATTGAAATTGAATTAAAAAGAAATAATCCTTGCATTAAATAATCATAAAAGTATCTGAATGACAAAATTGAACATAACAAAGAACATGGAAGAATAGAACCAAGTTAAGAGAACAAACTAGAATGATGAAGTCTTGATGAGGAAATAACTCTTCTCACTGTTCCAATGCTAAGACCAATTGAAAATTAAAATTCTAAAAACTAGAGAGAAAAACCTAAGAGAGTGAAAAACTAGATCTAAAACTACTAAATGAATGTGTCCCTTGTTTCTGCATATTCTCTGACTCTAGTCTGCTGTTCCGGGCCGAAAACTGGGCCAAAATAAGGTCCAAAATCGCCCCCATCGAATTTTGCAAATTATGCAGATCACGCATGTCACGCGATCGCGTCGTCCATGCGGACGCGTCGCTTGCGCTTTCCAATCCGCGCGGTCGCGTGAGCCATGCGACCGCGTCACTTCTCGCTGGTTATCTCCTCAAATTCTTGTGTTCCTTCCATTTTTGCTAGCTTCCTTTCCAATCTCCAACTCATTCATGCCCTATAAAGTCTAAAACACTTAACACACAGATCACGGCGTCGAATGGAATAAAGGAGAATTAAAAATAAATAATTAAAGTCTCTAGGAAGCAATTTTCAAACTTGTACTGAATTTAGGAAGGAAATCTAAATGCATGCTAAATTGATGAATAAGTGGGTAAGGATCATGACAAAACCACACAATTAAACATAATATAAACTATAAAATAGTATTTTATCATGAGTGCTGAAGCCAATATGCCCTTAGGTCGGGATCGATGGTATCCATAGATCCATCTGCTGCCAGGTTGTGCGATAACTCTGAGGACGTCGTCCCAGTTGAATTGGTATGTCTGGCGCTTGATAGAGACTTCTTGCTATGCGTCCAATCCTTCTGGGGCAGGAGGGAGATCTAAGGCTTGCTGAATGGCCCCTTCAGATATAGGGACTTGCTTCTGACGGAGATAAACAGACTGTAGGGTTGGCATGTGAAAATTGGAGTAGAATTCAACTACCCATGAGAGGTTAACCTGCCGTGGCTTTCTCCGTAAGAATCCCCATTGTCTGCGCTCAATGCAGGGCTCTACAAACTCAATAATGTGGGTAGAGAGGATGAGTAGGTGCTCATTGTTGTAGTTCCACTCAGCTAGGATGGGGAACATCTGCTCACAGTAGCGGTTAGTGAACCGCGCAGTGTCCCTTGCTGGAAAGGCTTTCTCTGTTTCATCGACCTTGATGATCCTCTTGACTCGCTTTGTGGATGGCTTGACTGATGTTGAGGATGGTTTCGCAGCCAGCGCTCTTTTTGTTCCTCTCCTTGCCGGTGGTTTGGAAGCATCTTTCTCTTTACCCTTCTTAGTGGCCATCCTAAAAAGGGAAAAGGAAAGTAACATGTAAAGCCAAGGGTTAAAGCAAGGAGGAGGACATTACAAGTGATAATCAATGCCAAGGTAAAGAAGGATACCGTTAACACATAGTCGCGACTACATGTGATCAGTTCATCAATGGAAATATAGCAAGTGCATATTACGGCAAGTAGATGCAAGATGTTTATTAGCATGCCGGCAAAGGCATGAGTAGCATAGATCAAGCATCATTATCTTAAATGTATTATCACTCGTAACAAACTAACAATCATATTTGTATTGACAATTATATTCAATTAATAAAATATTGAAAGGGTTTTGTGAAAAATAGGCATTAGAGTAGAAGGATAGAATAATTAAAAATGCACAATGCCATACAGGCTTTTTCACAAACACTTAGTATGCATGGTAAATATGTTATTGAAAGTATTAAATTTGAACATGCAAGCAACCCAAAAATAATTAGTGATAATTTTCAAACAACTCCTTAATAATCCACAAGCAATTATGGAAGAAAACAATCACCCAATTAAATTTCTAACACCAAGTAAAATAATGCAAAAATAAATAAATAATAAGAAAAGAAGAAAGAAATTAGAAAGAAAGAACCTTGAGAAGAAGGTGACAAAGAGAGGTGATGGAGAATGTGAGGTAAAGAAAATTTGATGGAAGGGGGGAGAAGAAGAAAAGAGTAAAGAGAGAAGAAGGAGAAAAAGAATGGAGAATAAAGAAGGAAGAAGAGAAAGAAAGAAGAAAGAAGAAACAAATTAGGATTGGAAAAGAAAAGATAAGAAAAGTGGAGGCACAGGTATCTGGTGGTGTTGCGTGAGTGACACGCACGCGTACTCCACGCGTACGCGTGGGTCGCGCAGATAGGCTGGCGACGCGTAGGCATCGGTCACGCGACGTGACCGTGCTTGTGCTACTCGTGCGAAGGTAGCCTTGCGCATGCACAACTCTCTGTTCATTTTGGGGTGTGTGCCAAAATGGCATACGATGCGTGTGCGTCATTGACGCGTACGCGTGAGTGTCCAGAATTTGAAAATGATGTGCACGCATCAAGGACGCATACGCGTGAGTGACTTACTGCCTTAGGCACAGTTCCCGCACCAGGCCATCACAACTTTCGGCCTGACACCTTTTTACGTCATTTTTCCTAGGTCACGCGTGCGCGTCATTGACGCGTACGCGTGAGGTGCCAAATATTCTAATGACGCGCATACGTGAGGGACGCGTGCGCGTTATGATGCTTGTGCGATTGGCACACTTTCTGCATTGCTCCCATACAACTTTCTGCCACTTTCTCTGTCTCTCTCTTTTTTATACAGAATGCAGAATGCAGCATGCAGATGAATATGCAGAAATTATGGATGAATGCTAATAAATAGAAAATAAAATAAAATAAGACTAAAAATAAAAAGGAAACAATCATACCATGGTGGGTTGTCTCCCACCTAGCACTTTGCTTTTACATCCTTAAGTTGGACGGTCTTCAGGCTCATTCTGCTTCTGTTGGTGGGTCTTCCAAGAGGAAGACCTCTAGCTCTTTGTGTTCCTTCATCTTCTCACCATGATAAAGCTTTAGGCGATGTCCATTGACCTTGATGAAATTGGAACTTGAAGGATGACTCAGGTGGAAGACTCCATATGGCTCTGCCTTCTCTACTCTATAGGGACCTTCCTATCTAGATCTTAGCTTTCCTGGCATGAGTCTCAGCCTGGAGTTGTAAAGGAACTAGATCTCCAGGTCTGAACTCTCTTCTCTTGATATGCTTGTCGTGCACAGCCTTCACCTTCTCCTTGTATAATCTGGCGTTGTCATAAGGTTCGAGTCGAAGGGTCTCCAGTTCTGCTAGTTGCAGCTTCCTTTCAGCGCCAGCTTTCTAAAATCCCATGTTGCACACCCTCACAGCCCAGAAAGCCTTGTGTTATACCTCCACTGGGAGGTGGCAAGTGTAACGGCCTAGCTTTTAGCCTCGAAAAAACAGCACTTTTTCGGGATCAAATGGAATTTTTATGGAATTTTTAGGAATTTTAGTGCATATAAGCACCTCCACTGCACAGGTGCTGCGTCATCAAGCTGCTGAGTCAGCAGCTTGACTGCACCAGACACCTCTCCTAATCTAAGCAGGCACATCGCAAAAAGTTGCATTTTTGAGCCACTTCGAGTCCGAATTTCAAAATTCTGATTTTCGTAGTTAGTCTCTATGTGACGAGCCGGTCTCGAATTTTGAGAGAAAAATTATATTAATATAATATTCGTATATTATTATTTTATTTGAAATATTATATTATTATTTTCTCTGCTGTGGTTAATGTTCATCTATGTTTAGTAATATAATAACTGAGGTAGAAATCTACCGGTAATGGATAATACCGGCATTCCTAGATAAACTTAACAATGCTAATGCTTCATCATATATCTTTTATTCTAATGATTATCATGTTACTAGTATCATTTATAGTAGTAAAGCTCATGCTTATCCTTTAGTAGTGTAATATGATGTATCTAGTTTTAGTAATTATCTCCAGAATGATATTTTATTATTAAACTCTGATGAGTCAGCACCCAGTGACACGTGGCTCTCCCAGAGTTAGCCACCACATGTTTCCTTTCTTTCTCTCCAAGCAAATCTTTCTTAAGGAAAAAGTAAGAAACACTTGTATTCTAATACATCTAGCTTTAGTAATTATCCTTTCTTGAGATATTTTTACACCAAACTTTAGGATAATGCTTATCCTAACCCCACAAATCCCTAGGCTCATCATTACCATCAACTTTTCTTCCAAACAAGCTAGAATTTTCGAAATCCTTGAGAGAGAAATGAAAGAACTTCCATGAAAACTTCCATGAACACCTGAGCTTCTTTCTCTGTTCTTTCTCAAACTAAAACCCCTATCAAAAATCTAATCCAACCAAAGTGTTCATTTCTTCCTCCTCTTCATTTCTATGCCAATCTTCAAAGAGTAAATCAAGGTATAATGGCTGCTCCTGCTCCTTAAAGTTTCAGCCATGGTGGAAACTCAACCTGATGATGTTTTCTTCATGTTTTCTCTTAGGATCTCTTGTTCAACCACCATAGGCTCTAAGTAAACGTGATTTCTAGCTGCTTTAAGGTGAGAATAACCTTCTTTTCATCATTATGAAGCTTCAGCCTTCATGGTTCATATGGTTCTAAAGTTGTTTTTGATGTTAAAATAGGCGTAAAAGTGCTTTTGGAAGCTTGTTTTTGGCTCAACTTTTGGCAGCAGCAAAGGAGGTAAGGTTTGGTAAATTAATCAATGATATGTTGTGTTCTTGAAGTGTTAAATCAGATCTTGTTTCTTAAGGCTTGATGTTGAGTGTTTGTGTGGTGGTTCTATCATGAAATCTTGTTGTTTAATGCTTGAAAATCATGTTTTTGATGGTTCTGAAGTTGTTGTTGTTGCTGCTGGAAAACATGGCTTTCCAGGCATGAAATTCATGATATTTGATGGCTGAAACTTTGCTCTTTGGTTTGGTCAAAATCAGGTAAAAATTGGTTACCGAAAAGTTTGAAAAACTGGTTGAAAATCAAGCTAAAATTTGATGAACTTTTAGAAAATTGTTTTTGGTTTTTGGAAGGATGTGAAAACGTTTATTTGATGATTTTGAGGTCAAAATGCAATTATTAAAAAGTATGGGGTTGAAAATTAATTAATAAGAAGTTAAGGGGCTAAAGTGTAAAAATTAAAAGTTTAGGGGGTTAAAATACAATTTCCATAAAGTTCAGGGGTCAAAATGCAATTTTTGAAAGTTGAATAAAATATTATTATTTTAATATTAAAATATTAAAATATTATTTTATTAATAATATTATTTTATCAATAATAATAAAATATTGATAAAAAGACAGTTTTTCCTAAAAGTCTCAGGATGGCAGTTTTGAGTCTATAACTCCCTAATTCTCTTTATTAAACACTTAAGTGAAGGTATAAGATAAGATATCAAAGAATGTAAGGTAATGAAACAAGTTCTAAAAACTTGCAAACATGTTAGCAAGAAAGGGAGTTAAGAACTATATAACAGTGTGCTGTTGTGATGTTGTGATATATACAGAGAATTGTGAAATGAGATCACTGTGATGCTTGACTTATGATTGTGGAAAGATGAAAAAGGATGATTTCTAAGTGATGAAAAGTATGGTTATATGTGACTTATGAGCCTTCGGGCGATGCTTGAGAACGATTATTTAAGAATCTGCTGCAGAGAGGCAGTCAGAAAAATGGTGGTGCGACCACTGAGAACGCTTTCCTGGGATACTTAGCTATAGTGCTATTCTGTAAGTCAGAGGACTCTTACAGAGGTATCGAGAAAACACAACTAGCATATGCTCCTGTAAGTCAAAGGACTCTTACAGTGAGTGTGTGTGTGCTCTTGTAAGTCAAAGGACTCTTACAGTGAGTGTGTTGGGCAGACTAGCTCCGTCCTGTAAGTCAAAGGACTCTTGTAGTGGGTAGCTAGTGCCACTCTGCAAGTCAAAGGACTCTTGCGATGGGTATTGCCAACAGGAAAGCCTTACCTGGTCAAAGGACTCCGGGTAACGTCGGGAGCGGGTTTGTAACCGACAAATGAGCTCATTACCTGCATTAAGGCTAGACATGCATCATACTTGGTTGTGCATTTCTTCCATTATGTTTGTTGTATGAATGTATGTTTTCTTTGTGTGTATTCTATTCTTTGTGTTTGTGTTATTTTCTTGTATTCTTCTGTTTGTGTTCTGCTATCTATTTTTTCTATCTTCTCTACTTATCTGTTTTTTCTATTTACTGCTTCTTTGTATTCTACTGATAGTCTACTAAACGACATAGAATTAATGAACGTAACTAATAACCCTGACCTTACTAAGAACTCCCCAGTTCTTACCCCTTCTCTCTCCCTTCTCCCTTCAGATGGAAGCATGAGTACCCTTCCATAGTTCACTGATGACGCTCTACCTGACTTGAGTTTTGAAGACCTAGAATGTACTTTCCCTCACATTAGTAGTTTAGAGGGACTAGGTGAGTGAAGAGTCTAGGCTAGCCTGGGCGCCAGCTTATGGACTCCTTGAACAGGTCAAGGCCTGGGATGTTGTATGTATATATATGTATAAGGTTATTATCTAGCTAAATCTAGGGGTGTTCTAACTAAAGATCTATGATCTAATAAAGGCTGGATGACTGAATTATGTCAGTTGCTTGAGATGTATGAATTTATATAAATGTGTGTTTACTTTTGATTGCTTATCTTGTTGTTACTTATGATATCATCTATGTATGTTCATGCCTGACAACTTAAATGTTTTGAAAAAAATTACCCCGCAAAATAACAACACTTCAACAACGAATCAGGCTTATATGGTAAATAATAGATAATAATTAGGAAGACAAATTCGTAGCACTCAGTTTCCGGTATGATCTAGACATACTGAAAATTGGGTCGTTACAACAAGCCTTTCCGTACACTAAGCGGAACGGGCTTATCCCAATGGGTGTTCTGTACGCTGTCCGATATGTCCAGAGCGCATTAACAAGTCTGGTACTCCAGTCCTTCCTATAAGGCTTTACTATCTTCTTTAGAATGTGCTTTATTTCTCTGTTAGACACCTCTGCTTGCCCATTGGTCTAAGGATGGTAAGCTGTTGCCACTTTGTGAACAATTCCATGCCTCTTCAGTAGTCCTGCTAGTCTCCTGTTACAAAAGTGAGTGCCTTGATCACTCACGATTGCTCGTGGTGATCCAAAGCGAGAGATAATATGGTTTCTAACAAAAGAGACAACAGTGTTAGCATCATCAGTGCAGGTAGGAATTGCTTCTACCCATTTAGAAACATAATCTACAGCTAACAGTATATAAAGGTAACCACTAGAGTTTGGAAATGGACCCATGAAGTCAATGCTCCAAACATAAAAAATTTCACAGAATAGCATAATCTGTTGGGGCATCTCATCCCTCTTAGATATTTTACCAAACCTTTGGCATGGGGGACAAGATTTACAAAAGGTAGCAGTATCCTTAAAAAGAGTGGGCCACCAAATCCACAGTCTAAGATTTTTCTAGTTGTTCTTTGAGGGCCAAAGTGTCCTCCACTCTCAGAAGAGTGGCAGGCCTCTAAAATGGACTGAAATTCTGATTGGGGCACACACCTTCTAATTATTTGGTCAGCACCATACCTCCATAAATATGGGACATCCCATATATAATATTTGGACTCGCGTTTCAGCTTGTCTCTTTGATGTTAGTAAAATTATGAGGGAAAGTATGGCTAACTAGATAATTAGCTACAAGTGCATACCAAGGAACTATGTCAGATACTTCATGCAAGCTATCAAATGGAAAAGCATCATTGATAGGAGTGGAGTCAGTCTTATTGTGCTCAAGGCGACTCAAGTAGTCTGCCACTAGATTCTGGGAACCACTCCTATCCTTAATTTCTAAATCAAATTCTTGTAGCAACAGTATCAAACGTATTAACCTTGGTTTGGACTCTTTTTTAGCTAATAAATATTTTAGAGCTGCATGGTCTCAGTACACTACCACCTTAGTACCATGTAAATAGGCTCGGAATTTATCCAGAGCAAAAATAATAGCCAGAAGCTCTTTCTCAGTGGTAGTGTAATTAGACTAAGCAACGTCTAAGGTCTTAGAAGCATAAGCAATTACGAAAGGATCCTTACCTTCACACTGAGCCAGCGCCGCTCCTACTGCATGGTTGGAGGCATCACACATAATCTCAAATGGGTGGCTCCAGTCTGGTCCTCTCACAATTAGAGCTTGAGTCAAAGCGATCTTTAGCTCATCAAACGCTTCTATGCAATCCTCACTGAGCTCGAACTCAACATCTTTCTGCAGCAGTCTGGATAAAGGCAATGCTACCTTACTGAAGTCCTTGACAAATCTCCTGTAGAAACCTGCATGGCCAAGGAACGAACGGACTTCCCTCACGGAGGAGGGGTAAGGCAAACTAGAAATGACATCTACCTTTGCGGGATCTACAAAGATACCAGTATTAGAAACAACATGTCCTAGTATAATACCTTGTTTTACCATAAAGTGACATTTTTCAAAATTCAATACAAGGTTTGAGCTAACATACCTGTCTAATACTCTAGCTAAACTATCCAAGCAAAGGTTAAATGAATCACCATATACGCTAAAATCATCCATGAAAACTTCCATACAGTCCTCAATAAGATCTAAGAAGATATTCATCATGCATCTTTGGAAAGTAGCTCGTGCATTACACAAGCCAAAATGCATCCTTTTGTATGCATACGTTCCAAAAGGACATGTAAAAGTAGTCTTCTCTTGATCTTCAGGAGCTATATGGATTTGAAAATAGCTTGTATAACCATCTAAAAAGCAGTAATGTGATTTACTTGACAGGCGATCAAGCATCTGATCAATAAATGGCAAGGGGTAATGATCCTTGCGAATAGCTTGGTTGAGATGCATGTAATCAATGCAAACTCTCCATGAATTCTGCACTCTAGTTGTCAAGAGCTCTCCATGCTCATTCTTTACTGTTGTGACTCCAGACTTCTTGGGCACCACTTGTACTGGACTGACCCATTCACTATCTGAGATGGGGTAGATGATATCTGCTTCAAGTAGCCTGGTCATTTCTTTCTTGACAACGTCTAAGATGGTGGGATTCATTCTTCTTTGGGGTTGACGGACAGGCCTTGCTCCCCCTTCTAAAAATATCCTATGCTCACAAAATTGAGGGCTGATGCCTACTATATCCGCCAAGCTCCACCCAATTTCTTTCTTGTGTCTTCTCAACACACTAAGCAGCTGCTCCTCCTGTTGGGAAGTGAATTGCCTTGCAATGATAATTGGGAGCTTCTAATTATCCTCAAGGTAAGAATACCTGAAGTGGGGTGGTAGGGGCTTTAATTGTAATTTCTGCTCATGGCTAAGCACTTGATCATTTGGAGCCAGTGATGGTTGTAACGTGTCTCCATCTTATCCAGGGGGTGTCCCCACACTTGCATCTTGCTCTATGTGCCTCTCTTCTACTTCCTCCTGGTGAACTGTAGCTACCGTCTCATCAATGATGTCGCACTGGAAGATGGAATGATCCTCAGGAGGATGCTTCATAGCTTCATCCAGTTGAAGCTCACTGCTCTGCCATCTATCTCAAAAGAGTAAGTTCCTGAGAAGGCATCCAGCTTGAACTTTGAAGTCTTTAGGAAAGGCCTTCCAAGTAGGATGGATGATGATCTTCCTGACTCATTAGGGGGCATCTCCAAAATATAGAATTCAATAGGAAATGTGAGCCCCTTAATGCTCACCAGCACGTCCTCAGCAATTCCAACCACAGAGATAATGCTTTTATCTGCTAAAACAAAACGAGCTGCCGACCTTTTTAAGGGAGGGAGCCTCAAAGCATCATATATAGACAATGGCATTATACTAACACACGCTTCTAAATCACACATACAGTCAGGAAAAATTCACACCATCTATAGTAATAGTGACTATGCATGGACCTAGGTTACTACATTTTTCAGGTATATCACCCACTAAAGCAGAAATGGAACTACCTAGAGGAATAGTTTCTAAATTTTGTAATTTATCTTTATGCATGCAAAAATCCTTTAGAAACTTAGCATATTTAGGTACCTGCTGAATGGCATCAAAAAGTGGAATGGTTACCTCAACCTTTTTGAATATTTCTACCATTTTAGGGTCTAGTTCCATCTGCTTTCTGGACTTCCTAGCAAGGTGTGGAAATGGGATAGGAATGGCGCCACTTGCAGCTTCTGTGTCCCTTGGTGCTCCATTCCTTGGCTGAGCTACTTCTTCTTCAACCAAATCTTGTACTACATCTTCTTCTTCAGCATCCTCTACCTCCACAACATCTTCAACTTGAATGTTTTCCCTTGAGCTTGGCTCCTCATGATTCCTCTCTTACAGTGTGGTTCTGGACCTCAAAGTGATGGCATTGATGCCACCTTTGGGGTTGGGTATAGGTTGAGAAGGAATTGTACTGGAGCTTGAAGGTTGAGTGTTGGAGGTACTCGACAATCCCATCTGAGAGACGAGAGCTTGTATAGCAGAAGTCAGACTAGTAAGTGTGTTTTCCATGGTCGTTTGTCTTTGAGCCAAAGAGTGAAGCAACTCATCATTGGGAGAGGAAGATGGGTAAGTGATTTGGGGGACCTGCTATTGGTTATTCTGAGGCGCTTGGAACTGCCTTTGGTGAGGTACTCTGTAAGGCTGGTTTTAGTTCTGCTGTCTGTTGTTGTTGTTCCACCTCTGATTTCCATTGTTGTCTCTGCCCCCTCTGTTATAGTTGTCCCTCCATCCTTGGTTGGAATTATCTCTCCATCCCTGGTTAGAATTATCTCGCCACACCTGGTTGGAGTTGTCTTGCCAACCTTGATTGTGGTTTCCACCTTGGTTGTAATTGCCGCCTTGTTGATTGTATCCTTGATTCGGGCGGTCATAGAAATTATGAGTAGCTGCCAAGGTGTTGTCTTCTTGTTGGAGCTGTGGACACTCATCAGTGTAATGAGTATAATCAGCACATATTCCACATATTCTTTGAGGAACCAACTGTTGACTTTGTTGTGGTGGGGGAGGCTGAGGTTGTTATTAATTCAGCTACATCTGCTTCAGTAGGTTGGTCATCTCACATATAGCTTGTGTGAAGGCAGTAGTCTCACTACTAGAGGAAACCTCTGAAATAGCCTTAGGGTGGTTGTTCCTGTGCCTGTGATTCTGAGTGGACTCAGCTAGGTCACTAATCAGTTGCCACGCTTCATCTGCGGTCTTGTACTTTTTCTGAGAACCATTACTTGCACCATCCAATGTAGTCTTATCCCGAGGCTTCATGCCTTGAGTGAAGTAGCTGATCAACACCAACTTGTCAATCATGTGATGAGGGTATGCATCCAGATGATTCTTGAAGCACTCCCAATACTCATAAAGAGTCTCTAATTCGCCTTGAATAATGCAGGAGATCTCTTTCCTCAATCTATCTGTAACTTCAGCTGGAAAGTATTTTTCCAAGAATTCTCTCCTGAGCGTATCCCAGTTGGTAACAATTGCTTCAGGTTGGGAATAGTACCACTGCCTCGCCTTTCCCTCAAGAGAAAATGGAAAGGCGGTTAGCAGAATAGAAGTTTCATCTGCACCATGACGCCTAACAGTAGAACAGGCTGTCCCTGAGGTGCTTGATAGCCTCCTGAGCAGGTAAGCCATGAAACTTAGGCATCAAGTTGATTAGCGCAGTCTTCAGTTTAAAATCTGCAGCCAGATTTTTGTGACGCGCTTGATACAGTTACAGAGTAAAGTCTGGGCCTCCTGCCTCCTGGAGAGTAATCCTCCTGGGTGCTGCCATGTTACCTGCACGTAAATCAACTGAATTAGTAGTAAAGGAGCTTATTTCTCCCTCAGATGGCGGTTCAAATTCACCCTCAGATGAGACTGGTGAATTGATAACAACCACTTCACCACCCTCAGAGGCTAACTGATACTGAGCTCACCTAATACGTGAAAGAGTTCCTTCAATTTCAGGATCAAATGCGGCTAAGCTCAGATCAGAAAGTGAACGAGTCATTCAACGAAAGAAACATATAGCTCATGATAATAAAATAAAATAAAATATGAAAATAAACAAAATTAAAATATTTACACCAACTAATAATATAGCACACGATTTTAACTCCCTGGCAACGGTGCCAAAAATTGATGGGAGCGAAAATCAGCCAATTAAGAAATTATAGTAAGAACGGCGTTGTAAGTACAGTTCTTAACCAACTAAAATTCGCTTATCAATTTAGAAAGGTTGTCACAAAATTAGAATAAAAATACTGGGAGTATGAATCCCAAGTCGTCTCCCAACGAGTTGACAAAAGGGTGCTATCTTATTAATCAGGAGTTTTCTGAGAAATTTTGAGAGTTGAAAGACAGGAAAATAAAGGATTGTGAATTGAAGTAATATAAATTAAAAGAGATCTATATATTCAGAATAAAAAGCCTTGACTGGGGGAATGATTAATTAGAAGTTCTATCCTTGTTGGAATTCTCTCAAGTGTAGTATCAAAGGTTGTTATTTTCACTTAGTTAACCCTTACTAAATAAAGAAAAGTCAAGTGATTAAGCTTACTCTTATTCGCAAATCCTAATCCTCTCCCTTGGGAAGGACTAGCGTTAGTAAATAGAGAATTAGCCAACAACTTCCAATTTAACTAATCACTTGAGCATTCCAACTCAAGGGTCTCCTTTTAATCAACCCCCAAGTCAAGTTGGGAGTCTACTCTGTCAACATGAATACTATCTTCGTTGTCTTATAAGAGAAATAAAAAGGGAACATAGTAATTAAAATCAATTGGAAGCAATTAAATAAATAATAAAATTTAAATGGAAAAATACTTCTTACATTAATAAATTCTAAAAACAATCCAATTGTAACTATGAAAAAAGATTAAGGATATGGAACAGTAAGGGAATAAGAAAACAAACTAGAATTATAGCAACTTTAACGGAGGTAATGACTCTTCTCAATATCCAAAGCAAAAGCATAAAACTATAAAACTATGAATGCGTAGAAAACCTAGAGGAAGAGTAATTTCTCTCTAAGATTCCAATCTAAAAACTAAAAACTATGCTAATGAGAATGTGTCCTAAGTTTCTGCATGTTCCCTGGCTCTAGTCTGTGTTTCTGGGCCAGAAACTGGGTCCAAACTCGGCCCAAAATCGCCCCCAGCATTTTTTGTGATTTCTGCAGATCGCGCATGTCGCGCGTCGCTGGTCATCTTCGCGTGTCACGCGTACGCGTCATGCACGCGCACGCGTTGTCTTGCAGAACTCCAATCCACGCGTATGCGTCAAGTACGCGCACGCGTCGCTGTGAAAATCTCCAAATCACGCGCACGCGTGAGCCATGCATGCGCGTTGATGCTCACTGGTTGTCTCCTTTATTTCTTGTGCTCCTTCCATTTCTGCAAGCTTCCTCTCCATCCTCTAAGCCATTCCTGCCCTATAAATCCTGAAAATACTAAACACATAGATCACAGCATCGAATGGTTGAAAGGGGATTTAAAATACACAAATTAGAGGCTTAGGAAGCAAGTTTTCAACCATAGAACAAAATTAGGAAGGAATTGTAAAACCATACAATTTTTATGAATAAGTGTGCAAAGACTTGATAAAAAGCACTTAATTGAGCACAAGATAAATCATAAAATAGTGGTTTATCACATGTCAATGGGCTTTTCTTGCTTTGGGACTTCAATGAAATGGGTTGATTTGGATTTGGCCTTGAATAAGTGGGTCAAGGTTGGCTTGGTTTTCCTTCCACTGGAGCATTTAGTTGGGAAAGTGAACGCCCCGTTCACTCTTTCAGCATGCCTTTGGTGCGCATGTTGCCTCCCCTAGCGCTCAATTATTGAACGCCACGCTCACTCTTTGAGCGCTGGCTTCTTTGATGCGCCTTCCTCACTTGGCGCTCGCTATTTGAGCACTGCGCCCTAATTTTGAGCGCTGAAGGCCAAAACTTTGCTTCCCAGCTTGAGATTCACGAAAATGTTAAGAAAGTGAACGTGGCGCTCTCTTGCTTTATTTTTATGCCAAGCTTCCCTTTTAATTAACGTTCCCATGCTTTCAACGTAGCACTTTCTTTAATGAACGCTTGATGTATTGCATGCTTTCATTATGCCAATGCATTAACATAAGCTTGATTTGTTCATTTGCCAATTGGGCATTACTAATAAAGGGTTCATGCATGCTTTCATTGGCTTTAATTAATAATGTCAATTACTTAACGTTAGCGTTCATTCATTTAACGCCTTGGTTCATTCATTCATTTAACGTTAGCATTCATTCATTGGCATTAATAATTAAATGTTTCATGCATGCATGCTTTCATTTACTTTATTATATTACTTAGTAATGCATGATTTTCCAATTAGCATTAGTAATAAATGTTTCATGCATGCATGCTTTAATTATCAATTCATGATAATGCATGAATAAGGCATTAATAATTAAATGCATATGTATCATGTTACTAATGCCAAGGCTTCATGGTCATGGGCCATGCTTTTAAAAGCGTGGCCTAAGATTCCAAAGCGTGCTCAAACTTCAAAGTGTGCCCCAAAATTATTCTTTTCCCTTTTTGAGCTTAATTTATGCTTTTTTTTGCTTCTTTTTCCACTTATTTCCTACAAGATTTATAAAATCAAAAGATCAAAGAAATATACTATTTAAGCACAAAAGCATTCAATATTTAAACACTAATCATCAATTTCTTGTATGAAAAAGCATAAAAAAACATGACATGATGACATGTCTTTAACGCGTACGCATAACCCATGCGTACGCGTCGTAGTTCACACGTGACCTCATTAAAGTGAAAATGCTGGGGGCAATTTCTGAGCTTCCCAGGCCCAAATCCAACTCATTTTCTGAGCCTATTACATGTAGAATTCAAGAGGAGTCAAAAGGGGGATAGCACCTAGTTTAGTTTTTCATCATGTTTTAGTTAGTTTCTAGAGAGAGAAGCTCTCTCTCCTCATTAGAATTAGGTTAGATGTAGATTAGAATTTCTTAGATCTAGGTTTAATTCATGCCTTGATTTACTTTTCCTTTCCAATTTCTTTTTCCTTTACCTTTGCTTTCCTAGTTTAGTATTTTAATCCTTTACTTTGTTGATGCACTCTTGTTCCTTTTATTTTCCTTTAATGCAATTTATGTTTGATTTCTTTTATTGTTGATTTGAGTTGTTGTTAATTCCTTGCTTTGAGTAGTTGTAGATTCATATTTTTTGAAATTTTATTTTACCTTCCTTTTGTGCCTTCCAAGTGTTTGATTAAATGCTTGGAAGGATGCTAGAGTAGATTTTTGTGTTCTTGGCTTGGGATGGTAACTTAGGTGAAATTGAGTTGCTAATGTCCAAGTCTTGATAATTGGTATCCATTAACTCTAGCTTCAACTAAGTTAATTAGTGAGGTGGCTAGGACTTATGAATTAGGATTGGTGTAGCTCATTTGACTTTTCTTCACTTGTTAAAGGATGACTTAATGAGATTGATCCTTACAATTATCATGTTGTGGTTAGTGACAAGGATAAAGATCCTTAACCATCAACCCTCGCCAAGACCTTTTTATCATTTGAGTTTACTTTCGTTCAATTTATCTCTCATGTCCTTTATTCAAAACCCCAAAAATACTTGTCCCATAACCAATAACAAGAAAACTTCCTTGCGATTCCTTTGAGAGACGACCCGAGGTTTAAATACTTCATTTTATTTTTATTGGGGTTTGTTCTTGTGACAAACAAATTTTTTATTGAAGAATTGTTTGCTGGTTTAGAACTATACTTGCAATGAGATTTCAATTCAGAAATTCTTTACGGACACATAATTTCCGTTCATTAAAATGGCACCGTTGCCGGGGAATTGCAAACGTGTGCCTTATTATTGGTTATTGTACATATTTGCTTTTTGCTTATTTGTTAGTTTTTGTTAGCTTTAGGACCTTATTGCTTATTCTTATTAGTTTTTATTTTTATTTGTTACTATGAATTCTCACTCCTTTGGCTATGAGTTTGGTTCAAATTATGTTGTAGGGAATGGAAGCTACAATGAGAACATGCATCAAGGATAGGACAATCAAAGGTGGGAGGAGCCTCAAGCTTATGGACAACCCTCTTGGCAACAACCTCCACCAACTTACTATGAGCAAGAGCCCCACCATGTGCCTATGAACCCTCCCCCCTCAACATAGCTTTGAACCACCATACTCACAAGCCACCTACAATCAAATACTTCCTTTGACCCTAACCCATATCCACCATACCAACCACCCTATAAGCCATATGAACCATACATAGAACCACCCCAATTTTAACCCAATTACTCCCAAGAACCACCACCTCTAATGTATGAAAATTTTCAACCACAAGATGAATTTTCATTTCCACCACAACCCTCTATAGGGGAATGTCCATATCCATCAATCCAAGAGCCATATGATCCTAATTACGTTAGTCAAGTGGAACAAGTGTCGAAGGATCATCTCAAGGAAGCAATGGATCAACTTCAAGTAACCATCCATCAAAAGTTTGACCCATGTGAGAACAAGGGATTGAAGTGTGTTGTGCAACAAGTGGAAAAGTTGGAGAGTGTTGAACTGCCATATCCTTATTATGATGAAACACCCTCAAATCATGAACCCTTCTTCCAAAGTAATGAACCCTCATATCCACACCAATCTCCAATGGATGACACTCTAAGTGTTTTTCTTCAGGAGCAAAGAGAGATGTAAAGGACAACACTAGAGTTTGTAGCTACATTGACTGAGGTAGTAGGTAATTTAGCCTCTCTACGCTTCGACACTCAAAGTACTCCCATGGCTACATGTGCAGAATCAATAGAAGAGCGTAGCATGAAGGAGACATTAGAAACTCCAGTGGACAATGAGGAACGTGACTTTGTATTGGAACAAGTGTAGGAAGCCGTAATAGTTGAAGAGGAAGAAGTGGTTGAAGACTTAGAAGATGTCGAGGAAGAAGTGGTTGAAGACTTAGAAGACTTAGAAGATGTGTAGGAAGCCGCAAGAAGATTGAAATTGATGTCAAGGAGGCTAGTGCACAGCCTCCATGGCATATTCCCTATGAAGAATTGGATGGGATAGATCAAGAAGCAAGTTCCCTTGGTAATGATGATCATGAATCAAGTCTTCCTAGTGATGAATCTACATCCGCAAATGAACTCCTTGGGTATGAAGAACCTTCTCTGAGTGAGTCTGATTAGCGGATAATTTATATGCTTTTTGGCATTGTTTTTATAGTTTTTAGTATGATGTAGTTAGTTTTTAATATATTTTTATTAGTTTTTAAATAAAAATCACACTTCTGGACTTTACTATGAGTTTGTGTGTTTTTTTGTGATTTCAGGTAATTTCTGGCTGAAATTGAGGGACCTGAGCAAAAATCTGATTTAGAGGCTGAAAAAGGACTGCAGATGCTGTTGGATTCGGACCTCCCTGCACTCAAAGTGGATTTTCTGGAGCTACAGAAGTCCAAATGTCACGCTCTCAATTGCGTTGAAAAGTAGACATCCAGGGCTTTCCAGAAATATATAATAGTCCTTACTTTGCCTGAGTTTAGATGACACAAACTGGCGTTTAACGCCAGTCCTCTACCCTATTTTGGCGTTAAACGCCAGAAACAGGTTACAAGTTGGAGTTAAACGCCCAAAACAGGTTACAACCTGGCGTTTAACTCCAGAAACAGCCTAGGCACGTGTAAAGCTCAAGTCTCAGCCCCAGCACACACTAAGTGGGCCCCGGAAGTGGATTTATGCACTATCTATCATAGTTTACTCATTTTCTGTAAACCTAGGTTACTAGTTTAGTATTTAAACAACTTTTAGAGATTTATTTTGTACCTCAGGACATTTTCACATTTTACATTGTATCTCTATGGCATGAGTCTTTAAACTCCATTGTTGGGGGTGAGGAGCTCTGCTGTGTCTCGATGAATTAATGCAATTACTTCTGTTTTCTATTCAAACATGCTTGTTTCTATCTAAGATGTTCATTCGCACTTCAATATGATGGATGTGATGATTAGTGACATTCATCACCATTCTCAACTTATGAACGCGTGATTGACAACCACCTCCGTTCTACCTTCGATTGAATGAGTATCTATTGGATTCCTTAATCAGAATCTTCGTGGTATAAGCTAGAATCCATTGGCAGCATTCTTGAGAATCCAGAAAGTTTAAACCTTGTCTGTGGTATTCCGAGTAGGATTCAGGGATTGAATGACTGTGACGATCTTCAAACTCACAAGGGTTGGGTGTAGTGACAGATGCAAAAAGATCAATGGATCCTATTCCAGCATGAGTGAGAACTGACAGATGATTAGCCGTGCGGTGACAGCGCACCTGGACCATTTTCGCTGAGAGGATAGATGGTAGCCATTGACAACGGTGATCCACCAACACACAGCTTGCCATAGGAGGAACCTTGCGTGCGTGAAGAAGAAGACAGGGGGAAAGCAGAGATTCAAAAGACAAACCATCTCCAAAACTCCAACATATTCTCCATTACTGCATAATAAGTATCATTTATTTTATGCTATTTACTCTTCATAAATATAATCACTCTTATCATTGATTTCCTGACTAAGAATTACAAAATAACCATAGCTTGCTTCAAGCCGACAATCTCCGTGGGATCGACCCTTACTCACGTAAGGTATTACTTGGACGACCCAGTGCACTTGCTGGTTAGTCGTACGAGTTGTGAAAAGTGTGATTCACAATTCATGCACGAGAGTCTGAGAATGATGTGGAAGTGGAAGTCCTTCAAAAAGGATGGGCGTGAGTTGAATATGCTTTGTCAAGATCATTGGAGATTTCTCTACCTAGGCTACCATCTACTCCTTCATTTGAGTGGGTAAAACTTATCTCTATTCGCTTTACTGTCCCACTTGAGTATAGTATTCTTGAAACGGATGGTCAACTTAGGAGGCTTGGTGGCATTAAGCGTAAGAGAAGGATGTTCATTGGTTGGAGTTGTAAATCAAGACTCATCAAGTTTTGGATATAAAGAGCTAGATGAAAGGGTGGGACTAATGATCAATTGATGGGATCTAAGAGAAGAGTTTGGTATTGCATTGAGAATTCAGATTATTTGCCACCCAGTTGGAACAATGCTGATCCATTTCAAGACGGGTGTAGAAACAAGATTTGGGATCCGGGAATATAAGAGGATCAACTTTGGGAGCTCAAAGCTTGTGAAGAGCTTTGTCAAATCTTGGTGAATTCATTTGAGAATGTCAGAGCTTATTGGAAGTCCAAGCATTGGTGGAAGTTTCAAGATGAGTTCAAGCACAAGCCACCATGACACGGAGCTCCCCAAATGTCCAACTTAAGGACTTTAACTAAAAGTGCTAGGTGGGAGACACCACACCATGGTAAATTCTTTCTAATTTCCCTTTTGTTTATGTTAGTAATAAGTTATGTTTTCATTTTTAGTTGAGTTTATTTCGTTTAATTTATGATTTAGTTGCTTATTAATTTCTCGTTTAAAAAAAAAAAAGAGGGCTGTCACGCTTGCGCGTGACCAACGTGTACACGTCGATGCCCATACTTGGCTCGTGCTTAAACAGTGCTAAAATGATGCGAGCACGCGACCTGGACAAAGAGTTATGCCAGGCGGCGCTGGAGGGGTGTCTGGCGCACAAGCCACCCCACGTGTACGCGTGACCCACGCATACACGTCCCCTGCAAATTTTTCAATCCACACGTAGGCATCAGCGACCCGTACGCGGGGGCATGAAAATCGGCGTACAAGAGTGAATTGAACAGAGAGTTAGGCTGCCACTATGCTGGAATCGTGCGAGTAGTAACGCATATGCGTGACCGACGCTCGCACACTTTTCTTTTTCGGGCACCCACGCGTACGCGTGGGTGACGCTTACGCGTCGCAAGGCTGTTTCTATTTTCACGCGTACGCGTGATGCTGGCGCGCGCGTCGCGTCGTTTCTACTTTTCCTTTTCTTCCATCTTCCTTCTTTCCTTTCTTATTTCTTTCTTACTTTCTTCTTCATTTCTTTAACTCCTCATCCTTATTCTCTTTCATTCTCTTTAACTTATTGCATTTACATACTTTAATTCATTACATTTTAATTTTGTTCATATTTTATTCTCTTTTCTAATCTCCTATTTTATCATTGGTGTTAAATGTTCTTATTCAACTGTTGCATCTTTTTTTGCATTATTTTGGTGCTTAAGGACTTGTTTTATATCGTTGGGTGATATTATTTATAAGTCAATGCTAATTTTTATGACACTTGTATTCCTTTTGTATTGACATGAATTTATATTGTCTTTCGTTAGCCATTCTCTCTTCCCGATTGTTACAATTTTTGTACTATTGATATGCCATTTGCTTCTACTATTTTATCACCTGCATGTTGTAGCTACCATGTAGTTAAGACCCTCATTATTAGGCATTAACCCACCCATATTTTATTTGTTTTCTTATCTTTATTTCTGGGTTACCTTTCTTCCTTTTTCTCTTCTTTCAGGATGGCCACCAAGAAGGGAAATAGAAGACTTCTAAATGGGGCAACAGATAAGTCTATCTGCACAACCTTTGGAGAAAAGCATCAGTTATAGCCACCTGTCCACATGCACCTCTTTGCATGCACCGAGGACGGTGCAATCTTTAAGTGTGGAAGGTCGATATCGACTTTCGTGGGTTAGTTATTTTCTTCTCAACACCAATGTTTAATTTTATTTATTAGTTCATTGTTGCATTTGCATGATTGATTGCATGTTTGTTAGATTTTGTCCATTTAGCTACTACTTGGTTGAAGTAATATTTTCTTTTTCAAGAAACTTTTTATAGCATGTCACTAATTTGAATTAAAATTTTTGGTTAAACTTGCTTGAAGAAATTTATTTTGGAACACGGTTTAGAGCTCAAACACACAGCGTTGTGAGATTTTGAGCCTAATTGATTGGTTGCATTTTATTAACCGATATTCTATTTTAGTGTGTGTTGTTCTCTCTAAAATTGTGATCCTTGTCTTGCTTAATTCTATATTTCTATTGTTTGATGTATGCATGCACTTATGTGATTGAGGCCTTTGTTTCACTGAGCTTACATACCCATATGGCCTTACCTTTTTTCTTCCATTGTTAGCCAACTTTGAGCCTATGCTAAACCCACTTGTTCTTAATTTTAGCACATTACAAGCCTTGAAGCGAAAAACAATAAATGTCCTTAATTTGGATCTTTGATTAGCTTAGGCTAGTGAGTGTGTGTATCATTTAAGTGTGGCGAAACTTGGGACATTGGTTGAGAAAAAAAGGGTGTATTTTGTATTTCTATTGAAAATATTGGGAATTGGGTACATACTCATGTGTTAATTAAATGTAAAACCATATGCATTGATGCTCTTGTGTATATTTTAGTTTAAAAAGAAAAAATACAAAGAAAAAAATATAGAAAAAGAAAGAAAAGAAGAAAAGCAATAAAAAGGAGACAAAATGCCTCGAAGAAAAGCCCAATAATAATCAATGCATATGTGTTGTGATAAAACGAAAATACATGAGTGTGTGAAAATTTGAGGATTATGGGTAGTTAGGCTTATTTAGAATTGTATAGGTTGTTATATAGGTTAGAAGGGAAGTTTAGGTTAATCAAAGATTCAAATTTCAAGTCCACTTGACCATATGCATTGATAAACCCATATGTTATGATATATTTTGTGCTCAAATTAAGTGATTTATTCAATCCTTCACTCACTTATTCATGAAAATTGCATGGTTTTACTTTTCCTTCCTTATTATGTGATGTATGTAAAAATAATTATTTTAATTACCCTTTATTTCCATTCGATGCCGTGATTCGTGTGTTGAGTAGTTTTAGATCTTCTAAGGCAGGAATAACTTAAAGGATGGAAAGGAAACATACAAAAATGGAAGGAAAGCACAAAATGGAGTTTTTGGAGAAACTGGCAGTGACGCGATCGCATGGACGACGCGGCCGCATGCCAGCGCAAAATGGCAGTGATGCGACCGCATGATTGACGCGGACGCATGAATGAAGCGACCGCGTGATAAGGAAAACTCCAGATGACGCGACCGCGTGACCCACGCGGACGCGTGACAGAGGCCACGCACCAGAAATTACAGAAAACGCTCCTAGCGATTTTTGAAGCCCTTTTTGGTCCAAATCCAAGTCCAGATGGCACAGATCAGAGGTTATGAAGTGGGGGAATGCATCCATTCAAAAGAGAGTCTCCAATTATTCACTATTCATGATTTAGATGTAGTTTTGAGGGAGAGGTTCTCTCCTCTCTCTTTTAGGATTTAGAATTAGGATTTCTTTTGCTTTCAGGATTATCTCTTTTTATCAGGTTCAATATTCCTTTTTAATTACTTATTTTCTCAATTTAATTTATGAATTCTTCTATATTACAGATTATTCTTTGAATTAATATTATTTGAGGTATTTCAGTTTATGATTGCTTTCTTTTATTTATGTTACTGTTGCTTCCAATCTGAAGACATTTTCATTCAAGTAGATTTACTTTTCCCCTTTTGGTCTTGGTTAAGAAATCAGTAACTCAGGAGTTATCAAACTCAACATGATTTATAATTGTTATCTTTGCTAATTGAATTGAACTTCAATAATCCCAATCTTTCCTTAGGGATTAACTAGGATTTGAAGATCAAACTAATTAGTCACTTGACCTTTCTTTGCTTTAAGTAAAGGCTCACTAAGTGGAATTAAGATTCAATCTTCATCATCATTGATAAGGATAACTAGGATAGGACTTCCAATTTCTCACACCTTGCCAAAAGTTTATTTTACAGTTATTTATTTATTTTACTTGCCATTTAAATTACTTATTCCTCATCTTCAAAACCCCAATTTACAATCTTCATAACCAATAATAAGAACATACTTCCCTGCAGTTCCTTGAGAAGACGACCCGAGGTTTAAATACTTCGGTTATCAATTTTTAAGGGGTTTGTTACTTGTGACAACCAAAACGTTTGTACGAAGGGATTTCTGTTGGTTTAGAAACTATATCTACAACGCGACTATTTTTATAAAATTCTTTACTAGCAAAAATCCTAACGTCAAAATGGCGTCGTTGCCAGGGAACTGCAATCGTGTGCCTTATTACTGGTTATTGTAAATATTTTTCTTTTACTTGTTTATTTGTCTGTATTTTCTCCTTTTATTTCCATTAGCTACTATGAATTCTCACCCCTCTCGCTTTGAGTTTGGTTCTAATATTGTTGAAAGGAGTGAAAGTTATAACAGGAACATGCATCAAGGTCAGAGCAATCAAAGATGGATGGAGC
Source organism: Arachis hypogaea (assembly GCF_003086295.3). Lineage (NCBI taxonomy): Eukaryota > Viridiplantae > Streptophyta > Magnoliopsida > Fabales > Fabaceae > Arachis > Arachis hypogaea. Next base: position 81,934,651 of record NC_092046.1, on the reverse strand, counting down.
CAAGAGGATCTGATCAACCTTTTAGGCAACAACACCCTCCAAGATATCATGGACAAAGACCATTCTACAATGCATACCAAGCCAATAGACATGGTGGACAACCTTGTAGATACCAACAAGCCCCACCCTGTGCTTATAGGCTATCTTCTCAACGTAACCTCGAACTACCATACTCACAAGCTCCTTTTCACCATTCACCACTATATGATCCTCATTTACCCCAATTCCAATCCAATTACTCCCAAACACCACCATTTCCCCATGTACCACGTCCAACTGGAGATCAACTTCAAACAACCCTTCATCAACTGGAGCAAGCAGTAAGTCAATTATCTTCTAGACGTTCAAACATTCAAGGACCTCCCACAGCCCCATGTGGACAATCTAATGAAGAGCGTAGTATGAAGGAGATACTAGAAACTCCAGTGGACAGAACAGGGCATGACATCATACTGGAACGAGTAGAGGAAGCTGTCATTGTAAAAGAAGAAGAGTTGGTTGAAGACTTAGGAGAAGCTGAACTTCCATGGGAATCCAGAATTGTGGAAAATTCTGTCAAGGACGTTACAATTGATGCTAAGGAGGATAGTGCACAACTCCCAAAGCAAGTCTTTTATGAAGAACTAGACGGAATAATCCAAGAAGCAAGTTTCCTTGATGATGATAATCTCAAGTCAAGTTCTCCTAGTAATGAACTTGCATCCGCAAGTGAATTCTCTGAGATCGAAGAATATTCCCCAAGTGAATACGAAGATGATGCGTAGGTAGATTTCTCTCAACCTCCCGTTTATGACTTAAGTGACGAGGAAGACATAGAAGGTTTTGATCAGGACATGGATGCATTTAAAGAAGTCTGCAAGGAAGTGAAGAAATTCACAGAAGAGCACAAGGGAGTAGAACTTACAGAACCACTGAAAACACCTATCCCAAGGCCATTACCACCCAATACAAGCTTCAAGTGGGTACAATCCTTAACCTTTAGCTTTATTTTTCCACTTGAATATGGGTTGCTTGAAACAGATGGCCAGCTTAGAGCTCTATGTGGCTTTAAGAGTAAGAGGAAAATGGCTCGTACTCAGAGCTGGTGCACAAGGTTCAATAAGGATTTAAAATATAGATCAATCGAATGAATCTCGGAAAACGTTTGGTCACCATGATGAGAATCTACTTTCTAAACCGTGCGGATGGAAAAATATAGATCAAGACGGAGGCGGATTTAAAAGCAAGGTTTGGGATCCTGGAATCTATTTTGACATTCGCCACCCCGGGAACCTGAGAATCTGTTTGAAGCTGCTCAGAAGCTTTACATGCCTAGTTTGGGACCCCGGAGGCCATTGGCATTCCAAACATTGGTGGAGATTTCTGGATGAATTTAAACTTAAGCTGCCATAATAGGAAGCTCATCCAATGTCCAACTTAAGGACTTTAACTAAAAGTGCTAGGTGGGAGACAACCCACCATGGTATGGTCGTTTCTTTTTCAGTTTTATTTTGTGTTATTTATTCTTATTTCCTTTTTAATTGAACCTGAATATTATTCACTCGCATTGCATACTGCATAATTGCATACCTGCATAAAAAAAAAGAGAGAGAGAGAGAGAAAGGGCGCGCGACGCGATCGCATCACTCATGCGATCGCGTCAGTTGTGAAAAACACTTCCCACGCGTCTGCGTCACTCACGCGGCTGCGTGATCTGGAAATCGGCGTAAGGATCCAACGCCCCGAAAGTTGGGCTGGAATCGTGCGGCTGTTGCGCGTTTCGCACAAAACGACCCACGCGATCGCGTCACTTGCACAACACCCATCCCACGCGAAAGCGTGAGCGACGCGATCGCGTCGCGTGGATTGCACAACACCCCAAAGGAGACAGAGAGTTACGCTGAAACGACGCTGGAATTGTGCGTTTTGCACAATTTCCAGCGACGCGGTCGCATGCCTCACGCGACCGCGTCATTCATCCTTTTACCCATTCCATGTGGTCACATCACTCACGCGATCGCGTCAACCCCCATTCCACCCCAGCCACGCGAAACCCTACCCATTCACGCCCCCCCTAACCCCCTTCTCCTTCCTCTCTTATCTGCAACCAACCACCACCACCGACGACCGCCCCACCGTCGCACCCAGACCCCACCGTAACGCCACCCCCTTCTTCCTTCCCTCTCTTTCTTCTTCTTCTTTCCTCTTCTTCCCTCCACCACCGCTGCCACCTCCGCAACCACCACCTCCACCGCGCCGCCGTCACCGCCGCACCTCCACCCACCACCCACGACCCCCTTCCCTTCCTTCCCCCTTATACCCTACCCCCATTACCCTACCCGAAACCCACTGCCTCCGAACAGCCACCACCGCCGCGCCAACCACCCTCAACAGCCGCGTCAGCCGCCACCCCCACCACCCCCTACCATCTCTCTGCCCACTTTCATTTATACGCCTACCAGGTTCCGCCGAACGCCACCCTTCTTTCAATTCATAGTTAATACCATAATTTTTTTTTATATTCATAATTAGGCTAGTTAGATATGTATGTTGTAGTGGAATCTAGGTGGTTAGGTAGCCTAGGATGTGGTTAGTGGATTTAGGCCTGATTAATTGCGCTGTTCATTCTACTTCCTTTATAATTTTTGCAATTCTGCTATTGCTGTGATGTTAGTATTGTTCATACGTTGTTCTTACTGTTCATGCTGCTATTGCGAATGTTCTTTCTTGTTCATACCTAATTGCAGTTTGTTTTATTTTATATGAACTATTCTGTTGCTGTTTATTTTCCGGGAACATCCAATTTTAGCCGGATTGCTGCCCAATTTTCTGTAAACTATTTTATTTCCATTCATGTCTTGGTTTTCGCTCTTTGAACTCTGCTTTACTCTGCTTTTACCAAACCAATTCATGAATACCAGAGCTAGCTATCTTATTCTTTTTGATTTCCTGGTTCATAATCTGCATTTTTTATGTTTAGATTCCAATTTTTTCTATTTCTATATCTATCTGAATCATCATCAACCTGATTTCCTTGTTTGGATATGAGTTAACTGTAGCTTCTAATTGTGAATGCTTGTTACTTAGAAAATGATCATCATGCCACTTACTCTGACTTTCTTTTTACTAACTCACTGATTTCAACTTCCTTACCTCTTTTTCATTCCTAACCTACTTACCTTTCAAAACATCTCTTCTATTTTTTTTCTTTCACTATTCTCTTTAACCTTCTAACCAAGGCATGATGATAATTTTTCCTAATTAACATGAATTTTATGGATCTTACATTTTGGATTGTGAATTTTTCTTCTCAGTTTTCTAATTCCTATACAATCCTTAATGCACATTTACTTAACTCATTTTCATCATTCTACTGCTCCTTTGCCATTATGTGCTTCTTTTGTTATTTGCCTACTTGTTTTCCTGTTTTTATTATATCCTTGATTTCTGTTTTTCAGGATGTCTGACACCCAAAGAAAAGGAAAAGGTAAGGCAACAACTGGCAAACAAAAAAGAGGAGAATCCTCTATGTCCATCCTGGACATCATGCATGATGACTCTTGGCGGGAGAAACACTTTACCCTGCAGGAGAAGGCTGACCAGCTACTCCCTGCTACTGATCCAATCAAGTTTACAAACAAATACTGCGAGTTAAAGTATCCGGTGTTTGGAACCTCCAGGAACCTGTACCTGGAGCGGACTCTGAAAATTTCGGAAGAACTCCAGCAATATACCTCTGATCAGATCAAACAAAGAGGCTGGTTCTTCCTGAAGAGAAACCTGACTGAGGTCAATGCTTCTTGGGTAAGAGAGTTTTACTGCAATTACTTCAAAACTTCCCTAGATGCAGTGAACCTAAGAGGGAAGTAGATACTGGTCACTGAAGAGGCCATTGAGGATATTCTAAAGCTTCTGCCTAAATCTGATCAGCCAGATGGTTATCAAAAGGCTGAGGAGGACATGCGCTTCATGAAATTTGACTGGGATGCCGTCAAGGCAAGGATAGCCCTTAACCTGACTATTCCATGGGTCATGGGTCATGGGTCAGAACACCACCATGCCTAAGGGAATCAAGCGAATTTACTTAAATGATGAGGCTCGGCTATGGCATCAGATCCTGAGCAACTTTGTTATGCCGAGTACCCATGAGACGGAGCTACCTGCCACTATGATCACCCTCATATGGTGTGTGATGGAGGGTAAGGACCTGTACCTGCCACGCTTCATCCGGTACTACATGGCCAGGTCCGAGGCACTCTTCCCTTTCCATATCTGATTACACAGCTAGGCCGTCGAGCTGACGTGCCTTGGGAGGATGCTGATGAGAAGCCACCTGCTGTAGAATGCAAGAAGATTATCCCTCACAGCAGGAACTTTCTGGCTTTGGGCTACAGACCTCCATTCTTCACAGTTCCTGGTGAGACAGCCACACCGTGTGCTGGCTCCTCTTCCTCTACAGCTACCCCAGCTACCTCTGCTACCACCACTGCACCTCCACCTGCCTCAGAGCCAGTTTATCACCTAGTACACCGCCTGTTTCAGCAGCTAGACCAGATGGAGCGCCACAATCAGCGCCGATATGAGAGATCTGAGCGTCGCAGCAAGCGACGCTATGAGCACCTGAAGCTGATGATCCGTTCTGGCAGCGACATCCCCTCCGAGCCTGACATACCATCAGAGCCATCTGAGGAAGAGACGGATGATCATGAGGCGGAGACCCATCCACAGAGAGGCTGCGCAGGCAGGCACGGAGCAGGCTGCATCACAGCAGGAGGCCCCGCCTCAGATTCAGGCTGCAGATCCAGAGATTCCTATTCAGTCAGCACCTCCTCTGCAGCAGGCAGATCCTCATACCACCACCACAGAGACTCCGGCTACCCATCCTTCCAGTGATGACACCCCTTCACACCATGCTTGAGTGAGCATCAGGGACGATACTTCATTTTAAGTGTGGGGAGGTCGCCATCTCTGGCGTATTTTTTTGGTGAACCACTACAGACTCTTTTACTTTATTTTGCTACTTTTCTGTATTTTTCTTTTTATTTTTTATTTTTTCAGTACTTATACATTGCTATTTTCATGTATTTTTACTATATTTCTGCATGTTGCACTTTAGTTCATATTTTAGCCATTTAGTTTAGTTGCAATTCTAACTTATTAGTTATAGAAATTGTGGATTAATTAGTATAGTTTACCCTTTTTAGCATAAGATAACTTAGTTTAAATTAAAAATATAAAAAGAAAGTAAACTAGAGACTTTAACATAATAAAAACAATCCACACACCTTATATATAGCATTACATGTTAGTTAGTTAACAACATTTCATCAAGGAGAAACACTAAAACTTTAAAGCCACCTTAAGATTTACATTGAGAATAATGGGAACTCTTAATTTTTACTTGCATGACATATATAACTGGTATATGATTTTTGAGTTAGAGAACACACAGCCTGTGAGTTTTGAGCTTAATTGTATGGTTACATTCAAACCATAATTTTTATTCCTGTGTGTTCCGCCCTTCTTTTTTATTCTGGTGTTCTTTACTTTGTTTTAATCTATATGTCTGATTATAGAATATAGATACATACCAAGAAAGTGATTGAGGCCATTGTTTGATTCTAGCTCACTTATCCCAAATTAGCCTACCTTTTACATCACCCTTGTTAGCCCCCTTGAGCCTTTAAATCCCCTCTTATTCTATAAACCACAATACTAGCCTTAAGCAAAAAAACAAAATAAAAATCCCAAGTTGAATCCTTGGTTAGCTTAAGATAGAAAGTGTGTATTGTTTAAGTGTGGAAAACCTATTGGGAACATGGATGATAAAAACAAAGGGTAGAAAGTTAAAAAGAATAAAATAATTCAAAATAAAAATTTTAGGAAGCATGCTCATGTGAAATCAAAATAATTGAATTACCATGTGCATTAAAAAAAATTTATTTTTCAGTATTTGAATAAAAGGGATACAAAAGAATTCCCCAAATGCAAAATAAAGCAATACACATGGGACAAAATTAAAACTAATGCATGAGCATGTAACATCAAAAGTGGGAAAATTTGGGTGAATAGGTAAAGAAATTCTTGCTTTACAAAGTATGTATGTTAGGTGAAATCTTAGACTAATCAAGGATTCACTTATTAGCTCACTTAACCTTATACATATACCCTTACCTTTACCTTGGCCCCATTACAACCTTAATTAAAGACCTCATGATTTTTGTATGCCTATATTCTATAATTGTTGATTGGTTAGATGAAGAACAAAGTTATAGAAAGTAAGGATAAAAAGAAGAATAGAGTGATTAACCCAATAAACACTGAGTGACTAGAGAGTAAACACAAAATCCAGTGAGGGTTCAATAGCTCATCAACATATATCTCTGCTTAAATTGTTAATTGTCTTGCAAGTTTGTAAAATATTTTTCTTTCCCATCTCAATTGTAAAAGTGCTTTATCATTATCTAAGGTTTGGCTATGCATATATGATTCCTTGAGAATGTGAACTAATTTAACTACATGTAAGTTTTATATGCAAGTGAATAAAAAATTAGAATTGCATGATTCATTTAGGTAGTTGCATCTAGAATAGATTGCATTGCATGAGATTCTACCACTTTAACCTTACCTTACTCTTTATCTTGGATTTAGCATGAGGATATGCTATTGTTTAAGTGTGGGGAGGTTGATAAACCCATATTTTATGATATATTTTGTGCTCAAATTAAGTGATTTATTCAATCCTTTACTCACTTATTCATGAAAATTGCATGGTTTTACTTTCCCTTCCTTATTATGTGATGTATGTAAAAATAATTATTTTAATAACCCTTTATTTCCATTCGATGCCGTGATTCGTGTGTTGAGTAGTTTCAGATCTTCTAAGGCAGGAATAACTTAAAGGATGGAAAGAAAACATACAAAAATAGAAGAAAAGCACAAAACGGAGTTTTTGGAGAAACTGGCAGTGACGCGATCGCATGGACGACGCGGCCGCATGCCACCGCGAAATGGCAGTGACGCGACCGCGTGATTGATGCGGTTGCACGCCTTAAGCGAAACGCATATGACGCGGACGCATGACTAAAGCGACCGCGTGATAAGGAAAACTCCAGATGACGCGACTGCGTGACCCACGCGGACGCGTGACAGAGGCCATGCACCAGAAATTACAGAAAACGCTCCTAGCAATTTCTGAAGCCCTTTTTGGCCCAAATCCAAGTCCAGAAGGCACAGATCAGAGGTTATGAAGTGGGGGAATGCATCCATTCAAAGGAGAGTCTCCAATTATTCACTATTCATAATTTAGATGTAGTTTTGAGGGAGAGGTTCTCTCCTCTCTCTTTTAGGATTTAGAATTAGGATTTCTTTTGCTTTCAGGATTATCTCTTTTTATCAGGTTCAATATTCTTTTTTAATTACTTATTTTTCAATTTAATTTATGAATTCTTCTATGTTACAGATTATTCTTTGAATTAATGTTATTTGAGGTATTTCAGTTTATGATTGCTTTCTTTTATTTATGTTACTGTTGCTTCCAATCTGAAGACATTTTCATTCAAGTAGATTTACTTTTCCCCTTTTGGTCTTGGTTAAGAAATCAGTAACTCAGGAGTTATCAAACTCAACATGATTGATAATTGTTATCTTTGCTAATTGAATTGAACTTCAATAATCCCAATCTTTCCTTAGGGATTAACTACGATTTGAAGATCAAACTAATTAGTCACTTGACCTTTCTTGGCTTTAAGTAAAGGCTAACTATGTGGAATTAAGATTCAATTTTCATCATCATTGATAAGGATAACTAGGATAGGACTTCCAATTTCTCACACCTTGCCAAAAGTTTATTTTACAGTTATTTATTTATTTTACTTGCCATTTAAATTACTTATTCCTCATCTTCAAAACCCCAATTTACAATCTTCATAACCAATAATAAGAACATACTTTCCTGCAGTTCCTTGAGAAGACGACCCAAGGTTTAAATACTTCGGTTATCAATTTTTAAGGGGTTTATTACTTGTGACAACCAAAACGTTTATACGAAGGGATTTTTGTTGGTTTAGAAACTATATCTACAACGCAACTATTTTTATAAAATTCTTTACTAGCAAAAATCCTAACGTCATGCATCCTTACCTTGACCTTAGCCCCATTACAACCAATGGAAAAGACCTCATGATATTTGTATGCATGCATGAAATAATTATTGATTGTTAGATGAAAAACAAATCTTGGAAAGCATGATTAGGGGAGAATCGAGTGAATCAACCCCATACACTTGAGTGATTATTGCGGATACACATCCGGTGAGGGTTCAATTGCTCAATTACATGTTTTCACCCATGATCATCTCTTTTCTTGAAAGTTTGTAAAATCTTTCAATAACTCAATTCAATTGTGGGTTTGATTTGATTGCTATACCTTTAGCCCTTATGTGCATACATGCTTTCTTGGAAGTTGATTTGTTTTGACCAAGTAATTGCATGTAGGTAGCTTTCATATAGTTAGTTTATATTTTAATAAATGATGATACCCTTTGTCTCTTTCTTGGTTTAGCATGAGGACATGCTTGGTTTAAGTATGGGGAGATTTGATGCACCACTATTTCATGGTACATTTTTTGCTGAATTGAGTGAATTTTTGTCCATTATTCTCACATTTATTCAATGAAATAGTATGGTTTTGTAATTCTCCCTTAATTTGTGCTTAAGTGTGAAAACATGCTTTTTAGGCCATTAATTGGTTAATTTTAATTCACCTTTGATTCCACTAGATGCCTTGATGTGTTTGTTAGTGAATTCAGGTTGGAAAGGCTAGGAATGGATCAAAGGAGTGAAAAGAAAAGCATGCAAATTGGAGAACTCATGGAAAATCAAGGATTTGGAGTGCATTCATCGACGCGCACAATGAGAATACAATGAGAATATGCATCAAGGATGGAACAATCAAAGGTGGGAGGAGCCTCAAGCTTATGCTCAACCTTCTTTGCAACAACCGCCTCCGATTTTGTATAGGTATAATTCCACTCCTTGTGCATATCAATCTCACGGATAGGGTAATCTTCATTGTACTTGTCAACAGCCACCACCACATGCCTATGAGCCACCTCCTTAGCATAGCCCTCAACCATACTCATAAGCCCCTTTTTACCAAACACCTTCCTATAACCCTTATCCATCATATAACCAATCATCCTTACCTCATCCTTGTGACCATTATGTAAAAATCCATAGAGACACCACAATTACAAAATCAATACTTCCAAGAACCACACATTTCATATACACCGCCTCCATACCCTCACCAAGAAGAACCACCGTCCTATTATGAACCCTTTCTCCAAAATAATGAACCCTCCTATCCACTCCAATCCCCAATGGATGATTCTTTCATTTTATTCCTTCAAGAGCAAGAAGATATGAAAAGGGAGGCATTAGAATCCACGGCTGCCTTGATCGAGATGGAAAATCGATTAGCCGCCCAATGTTTAAGCACTCAAGGCACTTCCATTGCCAATTGTGGAAAATCAATAGAAGAGTGTAGCATGAAGGAGAGATTAGAAAATTTGGTGGAGAATGAGGAGTTAGATTTTGTATTGGAACAGTTGGAGGAAGCTATGATTGTTGAAGAAAAGGAAGAAGTGGTTGAAGATTTAGGAGATGTTGAGAGTCCATGGGAATGTAAAATCATGGAACCTCCCTCCAAGAGGCTCGAATTTGATGTTGAGGAGGGCGTACAACCTTCGAAGCAAATCATATATGGAGACTTTGAAGAGGTTTATCAAGAGATGGATTCAATCATTGGTGAATTCTTATCTAAAATTGAATCCGCTTCCATGGGACTTGAAATAGAGATTATGGAAGAAGAGACACAACCTCCCATGCCCTTGGTGAGCAATGAAGAAGAGATTGAGTTGAAAGAAAGCTACCAAGAGGAAAAGGTTGGAATTGAAGAAGCTTGCTTAAAGGTGGAGGTAATCACGGAAGAACACAAGGGAGTAGAGCTTGCAAGATCAATGGAAACACCTCTCCCCAAGCCATCACCATCCGTTCTTACATTCAAGTGGGTACATCTTTCATCTCTAAGCTTAATTAGCCCACTTGAATATGGTTTGCTTGAGACGGATGGGCAACTTAGAGCTCTTTGTGGCTTTAAGAGCAAAAGGGAGTTGGTTAGTGGTTGGCATTGTAGATCAAAGTTCATGATGTTTACATGTTCAAGGCCTAAAAGCAAGGGTGGATGTAGAGCTAGATTGCTTGGGTCTAGGATGATGTTTGGTCGCTTTAGTGAGAATTCATCTTGCTTGCCACCCGGATGGTCTAATGAGAATCAACTTAAAGACGGGTGTCAAAACAAAGTGTGGTATCCCGGATCGCACAAGGAGAATAATTTTGGGATCTCATGATTTGTGAAGAACTCCATCAAGACTTGGTGATATTAATTTTGAAGAATGGAGCTTATTGGAAGTCCAAGCATTGGTAGATGTTCAAGGATAGCTTCAAGCACAAGCCACCATGACGAGGAGCTCCCCATAATTCCAACTTAAGGACAATAAATAAAAGTGCTAGGTGGGAGACACCCCACCATGGTAACATCTTTTCATTTTTCTCTTTTGTATATATTGGTAAAATTAGTTTAATTTCATGTTTTGATTGGTTTGTTGAGTTTAGTTGGTAGTTTGATATGTTAAATAAGGTTTTATGGTATTTTGGTAGCTGTTTGGAGGTTTGGAAAGCATGGTTTGGTGCAAGAACTTGGAAAAATTTTGACAAACAGAGCTCCAACCCACGCGTACGCGTGCCCCACGAGTATGCTGATTCACGAAAATTCGCCTCTCAACAAATTTGCTACCGGTAAGTGCACCGGATTGTCGTCAAGTAAAAACTCACTGTAGAGTGAGGTCAAACTCCACAGGGACTGGTAGATCGATCAATATTAATTGGAGAATTTTGCTAGTTGAGAAAAATCAAAATTGGGTAGAGATTTGCAGAAAGTAAGATTGGCGGGAAACTTAAAGTACAAAAAATTAAATGACAGAAGTTAAATTGCATGAAATTAAATGACAGAAGCTTAAATTGCAAGAAATTAAATGGGAATGGGGATTTAAGCATGAAATTAAAGAACAGAATGTAAATAGAATGGGTAGATTAGAGATGGGGATTCATTGGGTTTCAAGAGATATTGAATTCTCCGGATCAAATCATTTTCATCTCTTCCTCAATCAATGCATTCATTGACATTGCTTGGCAATCTTAGATGATTGGATCCCAATGTCTTGGCTCACCAATATCTTTAAGCATGAACAATTGTCTAATGTCTTGATTTAATTGCTCATGGGAAGAGTTGAAGTTCGGTCACTGACTATATGATGAGGGAAAAATTTGATTCCACACAAACTCACCAGCAAGTATACTGGGTCGCATCAAGTAGTAATAACTCACAGGAGTAAGGTCGATCCCACAGAGATTGATGGATCGAACAAATTTAGTGAATGGTCAGTTTAGTCAAGCAAACATTGATAAATTGAATGAAAATTGGATAACAGAATGTAAATTGCAGGGAATTTAAATTGTAGGAAGTAAATTGACAGAATCTTAAAGAGCAAGGAATGTAAATTGCATCAGATATAAAGGGAATTGGGTGCTAGGAATTTAAAGAAGACAGTAAATCAGAACTTACATCAATTGCAGAAGATTTAAATTGCATTAAATGTAAATCAAGCTCACAGCAAACTCAAATGTAAATTGCAGAACTCAAATGTAAATTGCAGAGGAACAGAATTACAGGAAGATTTTAATTGAATTCAATACTGAACTGTAACAAATGCAGAAAGATAAAAATGTATCAAACTATGCTAAGCTCTCTGGAGTCTCTAATCCTCCAAGAGAGATCTGGAGTCTCTAATCCTCCAGCCTGAGCCTCCTATTCTAATCCTACTCCTACTGTGTGTGTGTGTTCTTTGAAATGAAACTGATGCCTTTATATAGGCTTTACAAAATGAAAATGAAATTGCAAACAAATTACAAATCAAATGAAATTCCTATTCTAACTATCTCTTGTGCCTTTGAGTGATGATACTGGGTTCTGCTTGCTTTAAATTTTCAATTGGGCTTGGAATCAGACAAGTTAAGCAGAGTTGTAGCTTCTAGGAGAGCGTAGTGTTCATTAAGTGAGCGGAACGCTTTTTACATCCATGCATACGCGTCATCTGCGCGTGCGCGTCCCTTTTTCATTTTCTCCCATCGACGCGTACGCGTCACCCACGCGTACGCGTCGCTGATAGCGTTAACTTAGTGAGCGCTACGTTGACTTAGTGACCACTGCCCATGCGTGCGCGTCCTCTGCGCGTGCGCGTGGGTAGCAAAATATCCATTCTATGCCTCAGCTCCAGTTACGCGTGCGCGTGCTTTGTCTCAGATGCACCATCGATGCATGCGTGTCAAGCACGCGTGCGCGTTGTTTTTAAAACTTTGCCTCCAAATTTTAACTTGCCCGAAAATGTTCACTTATGCAACGTAGCATTCTCTTTGCAAATGAACGCTACTTACATCCACGCGTACGCGTCATGCACGCGTATGCGTGGGTCTTCAAAATTCCTTGCTTGACGCGTGCACGTCGTGACGTTTTCGCGCCAAGAGCACCCTCCCTTTTTAAATCATGCGCCACGCTTTTAAAAGCGTGGCCTAAGACTCCAAACATGCTCAAACTTCAAAAGTATGTCCAGAATTCTTTCTTTGAGCTTATTTTGTGCTTTCTGCTACTTTTCCTTCATTTTTTCACCTATCATCAACCAAATAGATACATCAAAGCCTTGGCATAATCATCAAACCTTGCATCATTCATATTATCAACTAAATCTTGCAAGAAATCTAATGAAAATGCATAAAATTACCAATGTTTGATTGAATTAAGACAAGCATGAAATTCTCACTCAAAGACTTATTTGTTGCCTAAAAATGCATGAAAACTAAATAAAAACTAATAAAATAGGCTTGTGAAACTAGCCTAAGATGACTTGTCATCACAACACTAAACTTAAATATTGCTTGTCCCCAAGCAAGCAGTAAGACAGAACAAGAATGAATGAAGAAAGAGAGGAGTATAAGTCTTTACTTGTAAAACATTCAATGGGGTTTTCATGCATGGTATCTTAGAGATTTTTATTCTATGGTGGCTGAGACATCAACACTCCTTTGGATCCTTACTTGAATTACACAAAAAATGAGACTTGTTATTGCTTGGTCCTTAGTTTTTTTTCTTGCTCTCTTTCTTGTCTGAGATTTTATTGCTTAGCTTGAGGCTTAATGCTATGTGGTAAGGCAACTTTTTAGAGTAAGCTTTCAGCCAGCATTCCTGCCCAAGTTGGTTCAAGATGCTAGGTGTTGAAACACCCATATGGGCTTACTTGCTCAAGCCTCTCCTTAGCACACAGACATCACAGGCATTTAGCTTTGTTTTGTTCTTTGGAAATTGAAGCCCAGCCCCTCTTTGGGTCACTAAATGCTTTGTCTCAAAGTAGCTCTTGATGGTGGGCTTTCGGTTGGCAATCCTGAGTTAGTTAACCCAAGTTGCCGGGTGATGAAGCACCCCTTAGAACCTAGTTATCCAAGCTTTATTTTTGTACAAGAACATCACAGGCATTTATCCAAATTTCCAGCTATTGGTGCCCAGCCTTGTTTATTTCTTTTTGTTTCTTTCTCTTGCATTTTCTTTCTTTTATTTTGGACCTTTTTCATTTGTCAAGTCTCATGAAATGTAAATCAAGTTCATATCACAAAGTCATGCCAACATTCAGCCTTATTTATAAATCAACTAATGAACCAGCACATACCACCACATAACCTTATTCTGTCTCATATTAAACCAGACTTTTACTCTTTCTCTGCTTTACAGTAATTTTTCTTTTATTCAAGCATGAGGAGTAAAGCATATAATTCAAGTAAGATGAAAGTGAATCAAGCACTTAGACTAGCAAGCCATAACAGCATGAAAACAAACAAACTTAACAGACAATAAATAAATCTAAGAGATACTAATCAATGATGACATGTCATCATGTCATGTTTTTCTATGCTTTTTCATACAAGAAATTGATGATTACTGCTTAAATATTGCATGCTTTTGTGCTTAAATGGTATATTTCTTTGATCTTTTAATTTTATAAACTTTGTAGGAAATAAGTGAAAAAAGAAGCAAAAAGCACAAAATAAGCTAAAAAAGAGAAAAGAGGAATTCTGAGGCACATTTTGGAGCTTGGGCACACTTTGAAGCCTTAGACCACACTTTGAAGTTTGAAGACCCACGCGTACGCGTGCATGATGCGTACGTGTGGATGGAATTAGCGTTCATTTGCAAAGAGAACGCTACGTTGCATAAGTGAACGTTTTCATGCAATTTCAAAGTTGGAATTTGAATTTTGCAACCGACACACACGCGCACATGACGCGCATGCATCGATGGAGAATCTGGAAGGAAGCACGCAGACGCATGGGTGGCGCTGAAGCATGGAATCAACATTTTCCCACCCACGCGCAAGCGCAGATGACGCGTACGCGTGGGGTAGCGTTCATTGCATGAACACTGCGTTTGTTTTGTGAACGCTGCAAGTGACGCGTACGCGAAAGTGACGCGTATGCGTCAATGAGCCAAAACACCAGGGACGCCCAAGCGTACAACACGCATACACGTGAGTGCCCGAATGCTCCGTTCTCTAAATGAACACTACGCCCTCCTGGAAGCTGCAACTCTGCTCAATTAAAGCTAATTCCAAGCCCATCAACACACAAAAGCAAGCAGAGCCCATTTTCATGACTCAAAGGCACAAGAAATAGTTAGATTAGGAATTTCATTTGATTTGTAATTTGTTGGCAATTTCATTTTCATTTTGTAAAGCCTATATAAAGGCATCAGTTGCATTTCAAAGCAGAAGCGCACAGTAGGAGTAGGAGTAAAATAGGAAGCTCAGGCAGGAGGATTAGAGACTCCAGATCTCTCTTGGAGGATTAGAGACTCCAGAGAGCTTAGTATAGTTGATACACTTTTATATTTCAATTGCATTGAATTCAGTTTACTCTTATTGCAAATCCCAATCTTCTGCACTTTTATTTCTCTGCAACTTTACAATTCTGCTCATGATTCGATCTGATTTACAACTTGTTCTTGATTTCTCTTCGATTGCTTGATCTACTGCTTTCTTTGATTTCCCTAGACCCAATTCCCTTTACATTTGATGCAATTTACTTTCCTTTCTCTTTAAGATTCTGCCATTTACTTTCTGCATTTTACAATTCCTGCAATTTATGTTATGTTGCTTCGATTTCATTCAATTCACCAATGTTAGCTTGACTAAACTAATCACCTCACTAAAGTTGCTTGATCTATCAATCCCTGTGGGATCGACCTTACTCTTGTGAGTTATTACTACTTGATGTAACCCGATACACTTGCCGGTGAGTTTGTGTGAAAATCTAATTTTCACTCATCAAGTTTTTGGCGCCGTTGCCGGGGATTGATAAAGATCGACAATAATTAAGTGGGTGAGAAGTCTAGATTAAGAATTTTCTTTGTTTTTTTTCCTTTTAATTTTCTGTTTTCTGCTGAAACCAAGGTGTTTGAGTTATTGCCTCACTAAGAAATTCTTCTTTGTGACATGAATTTCAATTTTCATTGGTGATGTGTTTTACAAAATTCAAATGGAATTCAACTCATCTTGTGATCAAACAAATTTTATGGGTATTATCCACCATCACCAATTGACTATTCTATTTGTCGCTGGAAATATCACCAAGAAATCACAGCTTCTGAGCACTCCAATCAATGGAGATATGCTTCAGAACCACAAGATGAGCAAGAGAATCATATGGGATATTGCCCACCATCACAATATGATTCAAATCATTATCCTAATGATGGCTGGGAATATCACCAAGAAATGATAGATGATGAAGAAATTCACATGAGATATGATCCAGAACCACAAGATGATTTGTGTCATTAATCCATCACCCTTGGAAGACCCTTCCTAGCAACAGCAAGGGCTGTGATTGATGTGGACAGAGGACAGTTAGTCCTGCAATTGCATGAGGACTACCTTGTGTTTAAAGCTCAAGGATCTTCCCCTGTAACCATGGAGAAGAAGCATGAAAAGCTTCTATCAATACAGAGTCAAATAGAGCCCCCACATTCAAACTCTAAGTTTGGTGTTGGGAGGCCACAATCATGCTCTGAGTATCTGTAAAGCTCTGGAAGAGCTTACTGTCAAGCTATTGACATTAAAGAAGCGCTTATTGGGAGGTAACCCAATCTTATTTATCTATGTTAATTACTTTTTCATGTCATTTTCCATTGTTAGTTTATGTTTTCTTTAGGTAGATGATCATGTGGAGTCACAAAAACAACTGCAGAATTAAAGCAGAATCAAAAACAACATCAAAAATAGCACACCCTGGAGGAAAGGCTTACTGGCGTTTAGACGCTAGTAAGGATAGCAGAATGGGCGTTTAATGCCCAGTCTGGCAGCATTCTGGGCATTAAATGCCAGAATTGGCAGACAAACTGGTGTTTAACGCCAGAAAAGGGTGTCTGGTTGGCATTTAATGCCAGAAATGGGTGTCTGGCTGGCGTTAAACGCCAGAAAGGGGTATCAGCCTAACGTTTAATGCCAGGAAAGGCAGCAGTGTTGGCGTTAAACGCCAGAAATGGCACACAGAGGGTGTTTAAATGCCTGAAAGGTGCAGAGACCTGAATTACTTGATACCTCAGGATCTGTGGAACCCACAGGATCCCCACCTACCCCAACTCTTTTTCTATCTTTCCTCTTTTACTCGAGGACGAGCAAACCTTTAAAGTTTGGTGTGGAAAAAAGCTCTGCTTTTTATTTTTCCATAACCATTAATGGCACCTAAGGCTGGAGAAACCTCTAGGAAGAGGAAAGGGAAGGCAGTTGCTTCCAACTCCGAGTCATGGGAGATAGAGAGATTCAACTCAAAAGACCATCACTAGAAAGAGGATGGAGCAAACAAGAGAGCCCACTCATGGACCTCAACAAGAGCATGAGGAAGTCCCTCATCAAGAAATTCCTGAGATGCCTCAAGGGATGCATTTCCCTCCACATAACTATTGAGAGCAACTCAACACCTCTTTAGGAGAATTGAGTTCCAACATGGAGCAACTAAGACTGGAGCACCAAGAGCACTCCATCATCCTCCATGAAATCAGAGATGACCAAAAGGCCATGAGAGATGAGCAACAAAGGCAAGGAAGAGACATAGAGGAGCTCAAGAACTCCATTGGTTCTTCAAGAGGAAGAAGAAGCCATCATCACTAAGGTGGACCCGTTCTTTAATTTCCTTGTTCTTATTTTTCTGTTTTCGTTTTTTATGCTTTATGTTTTGTCTATGTTTTTGTCTTTATTACATGATCATTAGTGTCTAGTGTCTATGTCTTAAAGCTATGAATGATTCCATGAATTGCTCATCTTTCTTAAATGAAAAAATGCTTTTATTTGCAAAAGAACAAAAAGTATATGAATTTCGAATTTTATCTTGAAATTAGTTTAATTATTTTGATGTGGTGGCAATACTTTCTGTTTTCTGAATGTATGCATAAACAGTGCATGTTTGAAGTTGGAATTAAGAAAAGTTGGCTCTTGAAAGAATAATGAAAAAACAGACATGTTATTAGTGATCTAAAAAAATCATAAAATTGATTCTTGAAGCAAGAAAAAGTAGTGAAAAACAAAAGCTTGCGAAAAAAAAGAAAAAAAAAGAAAGAAAAAGAAAAAACAAGCAGAAAAAGCCAATAGCTCTTTAAACCAAAAGGCAAGAGCAAAAAGCCAGTAACCCTTTAAAATAAAAGGCAAGGGTAAAGAGGATCCAAGGCTTTGAGCATCAGTAGATAGGAGGGCCCAAAAGGAATAAAATCCTGGCCTAAGCGGCTAAATCAAGCTGTCCCTATCAATGTGCTTGTGTGATGAAGGTCCAAGTGAAAAGCTTGGGACTGAGTGGTTAAAGTCGTGATCCAAAGCAAAAAAGTGTGCTTAAGAACTCTGGGCACCTCTAACTGGGGACTCTAGCAAAGTTGAGTCACAATCTGAAAAGGTTCACCCAGTTATGTGTCCGTGGCATTTATGTATCCGGTGGTAATACTGGAAAACAAAATGCTTAGGGTCACGGCCAAGACTCATAAAGTAGCTGTGTTCAAGAATCAAAAAGAACTTAACTAGGAAAATCAATAACATTATCTATATTTATGAGTTCCTAAAGAGGCCAACAATTCTGAACTCCAATGGATAGAGAGATGCCAAAACTATTCAGAGGCAAAAAGCTTCTAGTCCCGCTCATCTAATTAAAACTAATCTTCATTGATATTTTTGAAATTTATTGTATTTTCTCTTATTTTTATCTTATTTTCTTTTTGGTTGCTTGGGGTCAAGCAGCAATTTAAGTTTGGTGTTGTGATGAGCGGATAATTTATACGCTTTTTGGCATTGTTTTTAGGTAGTTTTTAGCATGTTCTAGTTACTTTTTATTATATTTTTATTAGTTTTTATGCAAAAATCATATTTCTGAACTTTACTATGAGTGTTTGTGTTTTTCTTTAATTTTAGGTATTTTCTGGCTGAAATTGAGGGACCTGAGCAAAAGTCTGATTCAGAGGCTGAGAAAGGACTACAAATGCTGTTGGATTCTGACCCTCCTGCACTCGAAGTGGATTTTCTGGAGCTACAGATATCCAATTGGCGTGCTCTCAATTGCGTTGGAAAGTAGACATATTGGGCTTTCCAGTAATTTATAATAATCCATACTTTGCCTGAAATTTGATGGCCCGAACTGGCGTTTAAACGCCAGCCAGAGACCCTTTTCTGGCGTAAAACGCCGGAACTGGCACCAAAACTGGAGTTAAACGCCTAAAATGGCATCCAAGCTGGCGTTTAACTCTAGAAAAGGCCTATGCATGTGTAAAGGTCAATGCTCAGCCCAAGCACACACCAAGTGGGCCCCGAAAGTGGATTTCTGCACTATCTGCACTTAGTTACTTATTTTCTATAATCCTTAGTAAATAGTTTAGTATAAATAGCACTTTTTACTATTGTATTCAAAAATCTTATGCCATTATTCACATTTGGGAGGTGGTGCACGAACTTTTGATTACACTTTTCACAACTCCGCACAACTAACCAGCAAGTGCACTGGGTCGTCCAAGTAATACCTTACGTGAGTAAGGGTCGATCCCACGGAGATTGTCGGCTTGAAGCAAGCTATGGTTATTTTGTAAATCTTAGTCAGGAGATTAATGATAAGAGTGATTGTATTTATGAAAATAAATAACATAAAATAAATAGTACTTGTGATTCAGTAATGAGAAACAGGCTTAGGTTCCGGAGATGCTCTGTCATCTGAATCTCTGCTTTCCTACGGTCTTCTTCTCCAAACACGCATGGTTTCCTTCAATGGCAAGCTGTATGATCCTCTCGGATGAAAACTGCTAGGTACGATCTCTACACGGCTAATCAACTATCGGATTTCTCGTCTCAGATGAAAAATACCATGTACAGCTACCGCATAGCTAATCATCTGTCGGTTCTCACTAGCGTCGGAATAGGACCCTTATCCTTTTGCACACTATCACTGCACCCAACATTCGTGACTTTGAAGCTCGTCACAGTCATCCCTTCTCGGATCCTACTCGGAATACCACAAATAAGGTTTAGACTTTCCGGATCCCAGGAATGCTACCAATTGGTTCTAGCATATACCACGAAGGTTCTAACTTCCAGACTCGGTCCGTGGATTAGAAACCCAAGAGATACACACTCAAGCTGTCGCCCAATGACTATGTTGAGCTCAGATAGAATGGGAGTGGTTATCAGGCACGCGTTCATGGGTTGAGGATAATGATTAGTGTCACAGATCATCATATTCTCTATATTGAAGTACGAATGAGTATCTTAGAATAGAATCAAGCGTGATTGAATAGAAAACAGTAGTAATTGCATTAATCCATTGAAAACACAGCAGAGCTCCTCACCCCCACCTATGGGGTTTAGAGACTCATGCCGTCAAAGATACAATCTGGAATAAAAAAAAGTCATGAGTTACAAAATGAATCTCCAAAAGTAGTTTTTATACTAGACTAGTAACCTAGGGTTACAGAAAATGAGTAACTAAGTGCAGATAGTGCAGAAATCCACTTCCGGGGCCATTTGGTGTGTGCTTGGACTGAGCATTGAAGCTTTTTCGTGCTTAGGCTATTCCTGGAGTTAAACGCCAGCTTTGGTGCCAGTTTGGGCGTTTAACTCCAATTCTAGTGCCAGCTTGGGCGTTTTACACCATAATTTTTAGGCTGACTTTGAATGTCAGTTTGGGCTATCAAATCTCGGACAAAGTATGGATTATTATATATTTCTGGAAAGCCCAGGATGTCTACTTTCCAACACAATTGAGAGCGCGCCAATTGGGTATTTGTAGCTCTAGAAAATTCACTTCACGTGCAAGAGGGTCAGAATCCAACAACATCTATAGTCCTTTTTCAGCCTCTTAATCAGATTTTTGCTCAGGTCCCTCAATTTTAGCTAGAAAATACCTGAAATCACAGAAAAATACACAAACTCATAGTAAAGTCTAGAAATGTGATTTTTAAATATAAACTAATAAAAATATAATAAAAAGTAACTAAAATATACTAAAAACTATGTAAAAACAATGACAAAAATGGTATAAATTATCCGCTCATCACAACACCAAACTTAAATTGTTGCTTGTCCCCAAGCAACTAAAAACAAAATAGGATAAAATGAAGAGAAAATACAATGAATTCCAAATATCAATGAAGCTCATTTCCAATTAGATGAGCGGGGCTAGTGGCTTTTTGCTTCTGAACAGTTTTGGCATCTCACTTTATCCTTTGAAGTTCAGAATGATTGGCATCTATAGGAACTCAGAATTCAGATAGTGTTATTGATTCTCCTAATTCAGTAGGTTGATTCTTGAACACAGCTACTTTATGAATCTTGGCCGTGACCCTAAGCATTTTGTTTTCCAGTATTACCACTAGATACATAAATGCCACAGACACATAACTGGGTGAACCTTTTCAGTTTGTGACTCAGCTTTGCTAGAGTCCCCAGTTCGAGGTACCCAGAGCTCTTATGCACACTCTTTTTGCTTTGGACCACGACTTTAACCGCTCAGTCTCAAGCTTTTCACTTGACACCTTCACGCCACAAGCACATAGTTAGGGACAGCTTGATTTAGCCGCTTAGGCCATGATTTTATTCCTGTGGGCCCTTGATAAACCACTATTTTATGGTTTATCTTGTGCTCAATTGAGTGGATTTTATCAACTCTTTACCCACTTATTCATAATATTTGCATGGTTTTATATTTCCTTCCTGATTTTGTGCTATGATTGAAAACATGCTTATTTGATCTTATATTTGCTTATTATTAATCCTCTCTTATTACCATTAGATGCCTTGATATATGTTTTAAGTGATTTCAGATATTATAGGACAGGAATGGCTCAGAGGATAGAAAGGAAGCATGCAAAAGTGGAAGGAATACAAGAAGTTGGAGAAATTGCTAAGTTGTCCAGCCTGACCTCTTCGCACTCAAACGAATATAACTGTAGCTACAGAGGTCCAAACGACGCGGTTCTACTTGCGTTGGAAAGGTAACGTCCGGAGCTTCGATTTAATATATAATATGCTATAGTTTCCCTGACACTAGGCGACGCGACCGCGTGATCCATGCGGCCGCGTCGCAGTGACGGAAATCAGCGTGTTTGAATTCTTCTCCAGCGAATTCCGGGCTGTTTTCGACCCAGTTCGCAGCCCAGAAAACACAGATTAGAGGCTATGAAGTGGGGGATTGCATCCATTCATAGTGAGGCTTTTCACATTCACAATTTTAGGAGTAGATGTAGTTTTTAGAGAGAGAGGTTCTCTCCTCTCTCTTAGGATTAGGATTTAGGATTTCTCTTAGTTTTAGGAGTGCCTCTAAATCCCAGGTTCAACATTCTTTTTACTTTATATTTCTCTTTTTACTTTCAGATGCTTCAATGCTTGTATTAGATATGTTGCGCAATTGGCTTATGAACATTTCCATGTTATGACTTGAATTTATGTTTAGACGTAGTTTGATTGCTTTATTTACATGAATGCTTTTAATTTAATTTAGATATTTTCCCTTTTGGTTTTGGTTAAGAAATCAGTAACTCAGGAGTTATCCAACTTAACAGCATAATTGTTAATTGTTATCTTTGCTAATTGAACTGAGCTTCAATAATCCCAATCTTTTCTTAGGAATTAACTAGGATTTGAAGATCAAACTAATTAGTCACTTGACCTTCCTCTGCTTTAAGTAAGGGTTAACTAAGTGAAATTAAGATTCAATTTTCATTATCATTGATAAGGAAAACTTGGTCTGGATTTCCAATTTCTAATACCTTGCTAAGAGTTTATGTTTATTGTTATTGTTTTATTCCCTTTGCCATTGCTTTTCTAACTTTTTACCTTGATCCAAAAACCCCGAAACATACCTTTGCATAACCAATAATAAGAACACCTCCCTGCAATTCCTTGAGAAGACGACCCGAGGTTTGAATACTCGGTTATCAATTTCAAAGGGGTTTGTTACTTGTGACAACCAAAACGTTTGTAAGAAAGGTTGATTGCTTGGTTTAGTAACTATACTTACAACGAGAGTTTATTATAACTTCTAAACCTTCAATCCTCAGTTCTTCAGCCCTCCTATCCTTTAATGCTCAAAGCCTTGGATCCTTTTTACCCTTGCCTTTTGGTTTAAAGGGTTATTGGCTTTTTCTGCTTGCTTTTTCTTTTTTTCTTTCTTTTTCTCTTTTCTTTTTTTTTTCGCTCTTTTTTATTTTTGCCACATTTTTTTTCTGCAAGCTTTTCACTGCTTTTTCTTTCTTCCAGAATCAATTTTATGATTTTTCAAATTATCAACAACATTTCTCCTTTTTCATTATTCTTTCAAGAGCCAACAATTTTAACATTCATAAACTACAATATCAAAAATATGCACTGTTCAAGCATTCATTCAGAAGACAAAAAGTATTGCCACCACATCAAAATAATTAGATTATTTTCAAGATGTAATTCAAAATTCATGTACTTCTTTTTCTTTTTCAGAAAACATTTTTTTTCATTTAAGAAAGGTGAAGGATTCATAGGACATTCATAACTTTAAGACATAGACACTAGACAATAATGATCATGTAATAAAGACACAAACATAGATAAAACATAAAGCATAATTTTTGAAAAATAGAAAAATAAGAACAAGAAAATTAAAGAATGGGTCCACCTTAGTGATGGCGGCTAGTTCTTTCTCTTGAATATCTTATGGAGTGCTTGAGCTCCTCTATGTCTCTTCCTTGCCTTTGTTGCTCTTCCCTCATGGCTCTTATTGAATTCCATGAGTGTGCTCTCTTGTTTGCTCCATCCTCTTTCTAGTGATGGGCTTTTGAGATGAATCTCTCCATCAACCATGACTCAGAGTTGGAAGTAACTACCTTCCTTTTCCTCTTCCTAGAGGTTTCTCTAGCCTTAGGTGTCATTAATGGTTATGGAAAAAATAAAAAGCAAAGCTTTTTCCACACTAAACTTAGAAGGTTTGCTCATCCTCGAGCAAAATAAGATAGAAGGGAGTAGAAGAAGGATGATGCAATTAATTTTGAAAACTTATTAGTGTATGCAAAAAAATTAAAAAGAGTTGAAAAGAATTTAAAAAGATATGTAGGTTTTGAAAATGTTTTGGAAGGAATTGAAAAGAGTTAAAAAAAAGATTTAAAAAGAATTGGAAAGATTATTAATATTTGAAAATAGAAATTGAAAGATGAATGCTTAAAATATGTTTGATGCAAAAAAATTATGAATTAAAACATGAAAATTTGAAAAAAATCGAATTGGAAACAAAATTACCTCCCTTGTGTCATCCTGGCGTTAAACGCCCAGAATGCTATCCATTCTGGCGTTTAACGCCCACTTGACTGCCTATTTGAGCGTTTAACGCCCAGCCAGATACCCTGGCTGGCGTTAAACGCTAGGATTCCTTCTTTACTGGGCATTTTTCTAAACGCCCAGAATGCTGCCATTTCTGGCGTTAAACGCCCAGAATGCTGCCTATTCTGGTGTTTAACACCCAGAATGATACCTTTTTTGGCGTTAAACGCCCAGAATGCCCCTTTACTGGCGTTTTGACGCCAGTGAGCTCCTTTTCTCTGTGATTCCTCTGCTTTATGTACTGAACCTCTATTTCTCTGACTTATTCATTGAAATGCATGTAACTAACATAGATAGCAAAATTAAATAGACTTATATAATTGTTACAAACATCTAATTTTTTATAATGGCTGGGTTGCCTCCCAGCAAGTGCTTCTTTACTGTCTTTATCTGGACTTGACTGAGCTTTTAATTTAGTCTCAGTTTTGAGCATTCTTGCTCAATATTGCCTTCAAGATAATGTTTGACTCTTTGTCCATTAACAATGAACTTTTTATCAGAGTTAATATCTTGAAGCTCTGCATATCCATATGGTGACACACTTGTAATCACATATGGACTCTTCCACCGGGATTTCAATTTCCCAGGGAACAATCTGAGCCTGGAGTTAAACAGCAGAACCTTCTGTCCTGTCTCAAAGACTCTAGATAACAGCTTTCTGTCATGCCATCTTTTTGCTTTCTCCTTGTAAATTTTAGCATTTTCGAAAGCATTGAGTCTGAACTCCTCCAGCTCATTCAACTGGAGTAATCTTTTCTCTCCATCTACCTTTGCATCAAGGTTTAGGAATCTGGTTGCCCAGTAGGCCTTGTGTTCCAGTTCCATTAGCAGATGACAGGCTTTTCCATACACAAGCTGGTATGGAGAGGTCCCTATAGGAGTCTTGAATGTTGTTCTGTATGCCCACAGAGCATCATCCAAACTTCTTGCCCAATCCTTTCTACGGGTACTTACAGTCCGTTCCAAGATTCGTTTTAATTCTCTATTTGAGACTTCAGCCTGACCATTTGTCTATGGATGATATGGAGTTGCCACTTTATGGTGAATTCCATATCAGACCAGAGCAGAGTCAAGCTGTTTATTGCAGAAATGAGTGCCTCCATCACTGATCAGTATCCTAGGGACACTGAACCTGCTGAAGATATGCTTCTGGAGGAACTTCATCAATGTCTTAGTATCATTAGTGGGTGTTGCAATTGCCTCTACCCATTTAGATACATAGTCTACTGCCACTATAATATAAGTGTTTGAATATGATGGTGGAAAAGGCTCCATGAAGTCAATACCCCATACGTCAAACAACTCAATCTCTAAGATCCCTTGTTGAGGCATGGCATAACCATGAGGCAGATTACCAGCTCTCTGGCAATTGTCACAGTTACGTACAAACTCTCGGGAGTCCTTATAGAGAGTAGGCCAGTAGAAGCCACATTGGAGAACCTAGGTGGCTGTTCGCTCACCTCCGAAATGTCCTCCATATTGTGATCCATGGCAATGCCATAGGATCTTTTGTGCCTCTTCTCTAGGCACACATCTACAGATTACTCTGTCTGCACACCTCTTAAAGAGATATGGTTCATCCCACAAGTAGTACTTTGCATCAGAAATCAATTTTTTCATTTTTTGCTTACTGTACTCTTTGGGTATGAATCTCACAGCTTTATAATTCCTGGTAATTCCTGAATGGCAAAGAGTTACTCATCCAGAAAGGTTTCAGAGATCTCAGTAGGAGGGAGGGACGCCCTTGCTACTGGCTCTATCCGGGACATGTGATCTGCTACCTGGTTCTCTGTCCCTTTTCTGTCTCTTATTTCTATATCAAACTCTTGCAGAAGCAACACCCATCTTATGAGTCTGGGTTTTGAATCCTGCTTTGTGAGGAGATATTTTAGAGCAGCATGGTCAGTGTACACAATCACTTTTGATCCCACTAAATAAGATCTAAACTTGTCAATGGCATAAACCACTGCAAGCAACTCCTTTTCTGTGGTTGTGTAATTCTTCTGAGCGTCATTCAAGACACGACTAGCATAGTAAATGACATGCAAAAGCTTATTATGCCTCTGTCCTAATACTACACCAATGGCATGGTCACTGGCATCACACATTAGTTCGAATGGTAATGTCTAGTCTGGTGCAGAAATGACTGGTGCTGTGACCAGCTTAGCTTTCAGAGTTTCAAACCCCTGCAGACACTCTGTGTCAAAGATAAATGGCATGTTAGCAGCTAGCATATTGCTCAGAGGTTTTGCAATTTTTGAAAAATCCTTTATAAACCTCCTAAAGAATCCTGCATGCCCCAGAAAGCTTCTGATTGCCTTAATATTGGCAGGTGGTGGTAATTTTTCAATTACCTCTACCTTAGCTTGATCTACCTCTATTCCCTTGTTTGAAATTTCGTGCCCAAGGACAATTCCTTCAGTCACCATAAAGTGACATTTTTCCCAGTTTAGAACCAGGTTAGTCTCTTGGCACCTTTTCAAAATAAGTGCTAGATGGTCAAGACAGGAGCTGAATGAGTCTCTAAATACTGAGAAGTCATCCATGAAGACTTCCAGAAATTTCTCTACCATATGAGAGAAAATAGAGAGCATGCACCTCTGAAAGGTTGCAGGTGCATTGCACAGACCAAATGGCATCCTTCTGTAGGCAAATACTCCAGAAAGACATGTGAATGCTATTTTCTCTTGGTCTTGAGGATCTACTGCAAATTAGTTATAACCTAAATAGCCATCCAAAAAGCAATAGTATTCATGACCTGCTAGTCTCTCTAGCATCTGGTCTATGAATGGTAAAGGAAAATGATCCTTTCTGGTGGCTGTATTGAGTCTTTTGTAGTCAAAACACATTCGCCACCATGTAACTATTCTTGTAGGAACCAGTTCATTCTTTTCATTATGAACCACTGTCATGCCTCCCTTCTTGGGGACAACTTGGACAGGGCTCACCCAGGGGCTATCAGAAATAGGATAAATAATCCCAGCCTCTAGTAACTTAGTGACCTCTTTCTGCACCACCTCCTTCATGGCTGGATTCAGCCACCTTTATGGTTGAACCCTAGCTTGGCATCATCCTCCAATAGGATCTTATGCATGCATCTAGCTGGGCTAATGCCCTTAAGATCACTTATGGACCACCCAAGAGCTGTCTTGTGTGTCCTTAGCACCTGAATTAGTGCTTTCTCTTCCTGTGGCTCTAAGGTAGAGCTTATGATCACGGGAAAAGTGTCATCTTCTCTCAGAAATGCATATTTTAGGGATGGTGGTAGTGGTTTGAGCTCGGGTTTAGGAGGCTTCTCCTCTTCCTGATGAGTTTTTAGAGGTTTTTCTGTTTTCTCTGGTTCCTTCAGATCAGGCTGAACATCTTTAAAAATGTCCTCTAGCTCTAATTCGAGACTCTCAGTCATATTGACCTCTTCCACCAAGGAGTCAATAATATCAGTACTCATGCAATCTTTTGATGTGTCTGGATGCTGCATAGCTTTGACAGCATTCAACTTAAACTCATCCTCATTGACTCTTAGGGTTATCTCCCCTTTTTGGACATCAATGAGGGTTCGTCCAGTTGCTAGGAAAGGTCTTCCTAGAATGAGAGTTGCACTCTTGTGCTCCTCCATTTCCAACACTACAAAGTCAGTGGGAAAGGCGAATGGCCCAACCTTGACAATCATGTCCTCAATTATGCCTGATGGAATCTTAATGGAGCCATCAGCAAGTTGGAGGCATATCCGGGTTGGTTTAACTTCATCAGTCAAACCAAGCTTTTTGATAGTGGATGTAGGTATTAGGTTGATACTTGTCCCAAGATCACATAGAGCTGTCTTGGTACAAGCACCCTCTAATGTGCATGGTATCATAAAGCTTCCAAGGTCTTTAAGCTTCTCTGGTAAGCTTTTCAGAATGAATGTACTGCATTCTTCAGTGAGGTAAACTTTTTCAGTCCTCTCCAATCCTTCTTATGACTTAAGATCTCTTTCATGAACTTAACATAAGAGGGTATTTGCTCAAGTGCTTCTGCAAACGGAATTTTTTTTTAAGAGTCCTGAGATAGTCTACAAAGCGGGCAAATTGTTTATCCTATTCCGCTTGGCGGAGTTTCTGAGGATAAGGCATCTTGGCTTTGTATTCTTCAACCTTAGTTGCTGCAGGGTTATTTCACACAGAAGTGGTTGGAGAAGCCTGCTTAAGGGGGGTGTGATCAACACTTGCAGGTGTCTGATCCCTTATTGGCATTTGAACACCAGAATTGGGTGCTGCATGGGCATTTAACGCCAGATTGCCACCCTTTTCTGGCGTTTGGACGCCAGAACTGGCCATCCCTTGGGCATTTAACCACTTTCTTACCCTTTTCTGGCGTTTGAACGCCAGAATTATTCCTCTCTGGGCTCTTACTGTCCTCAGAAGGATTTTGGGCAGTGGATTGGTCATCCTCTGTCATTTGTTCCTTTCTTGGCTTTCTGCTGCTTTGAATTGAGACATTCAATGTCTTCCCACTCCTTAGTTGAATAGCTTGGCATTCTTCTGTTATCTGTTTAGATAACTACTGTCTTGTCTGATCCAATTGTGCTTCCATATTCTGGTTAGCATTTTTAGTGTCTTGGAGCATCTCTTTGCACTACAAGAAAAAAGGCCTATGGCAACACTTTTTTCTTGCCACGCTTTAAAAGCGTGGCCAAAAGTGGTCAATGGCCACGCTTTTAAGAAAGTGGTGATAGATTCGAGATTTGGCCATTCTTTTTTTTGCCACGCTTAAAAAGCGTAACCATAGAGGAAAACAGGCATGCTTTTAAAGCGTGGTAACAAAGTTTTGTTATGGTGACGTTTTAAAAGCGTGGCCGTTTCTTGTAACTTTTTTGGCACGCTTCAAAAGCGTGGCCAAAAAGTTCCCAAAAAATTTTAATTTTTTCTTGTTATTTTTTGGCACGCTTCTTATTACCCATTCGACCATCCCCCTAACCCTAATTCATGCGCAGCAGCGGCGCCTGCCTCTCTCCCTCATTTTCTTCATTCGAGTCTCCTTCTCCATCCTTCTCACGCAGACACGCAGGACAGCAGCAGCGGTGGTGGACTCGTCGTCGCTCTCATGGCTAAACACCAAGGAGCAGTGGTCGTTCTTCTCCTCCTCCTCCTCCTCCTCCTCCATCCTTCTCACGCAGGAGCAGTGGTCGTTCTTCGCTGGCGCTGTCACTCTCGCTCCCAATAACCCTGCGTCGGCACCCCTTCCGTGTCCCTCCATGGCTCAACACCCATCGCGTTGTGTCTCCCTCTCTGAAGTTGTCATGCTGCCATCTCCCTCTCCTTCACTCGTCGTACCTCTGTTTCCATCCCTCAACCCTCCTCCTCGCCACCCGTCAGTGCCGACTGTCAGCCACGTTCAGCATTTGCAGCACCGTGGTATTGATGGTTAGGGTTTCGATACTTCAAGAATTCACAGTTAGGGTTTTGATTTTATTTAATTCTTGTTTATTGGTATTGATGGTTTGATTTAATTGTTCAAAATTTTTAGTTTTTGGGTTTTATTTGGTTTAACGTTTTATTCTTATCCAAATGTGAAAAGGGAGATGTTTTGTTTTGTTAGTTCTTCCTTATTCTAGTGATGTGTTTAGTCTGCAATTTTTGGGTTTATTTGGGTGAACTGAAATAAAATAATAAGGACTGGGTGAACTCAGGAAACTGAAGATGGTAAGTTTCTCTAACTATGTTCTTATGTTGTACATGAAGCATGTGATAGATGCAAAATAAAGCTTGTAGTGAACAACAGAAGGGAATATCAAATCCATATGGGCATTATCTGAATGTCAAGCATCATTTCTTTGCTCCTTGATCTTTTAGTTCCTCTTATTGGTGGTTTTTTGAATGGCTAAAAATGAAATAGTTAAGCTTTTTATCTTTTTTTCCTACTCTAAGTTGACATATCTCTTAATTTGCATGATTAGGCTGGAACCCATTTTTTCCCTCCTCTCTTTTATGTATTGCTATAAAATTATATTATAGTATCTTGAAGCTTTAGTAAAGTTGTTTTATCCTCACTATGTTAATGTGTTATTGTTCCTTAGGTGGTGCTCTATGGCCACGCTTTTACGAGGGTGTCCACTTACTTGAAATTTGGCCACGCTTTTTTACTGCCACGCTTGAAAAGCGTGGTGATAGAGGGAAATCGGCACGCTTTTACAGTGGGTGGCCACTGATTAAAAATTTGGCCACCCGTTTTTTTGGCACGCTTAAAAAGTATGGCCATAGAAGGAAATCAGTACGCTTTATAAGCGTGGCTATAGTGTGTTTATTTTGGCACCGTAGAAAAACGTGCCGATAGAGTTCCCTCCCCTAAAATTTAGTTTCCCACTTATTTTTTTCACACTTAACTTTTTTTTCCTAAGTTTTCAAATTTTACCCCTAAATGATAACTTTTTAAATTTTCACACATAACTTATTTTTAATCCTAAATTTTAAGATGACTTGTGATTTATTTTTTTCACCATTTAATATTTTTTTCTTCTTTTTCCAGTATCTTCTTTTTTCATTACAAAATGTGTATTTTTTTATAATTTGTTTATTTTTAAATCACATAACTTTGTTAGAGTACACCTAATTCTTATGTTACCAAATTATACTTAACAAAATTAGTTTAAGATAATTTGATTAATTTTACGATTTGTACATTGTATTAATAATTAGTTATTTAATATTCTTAAAAAATATAACAAATTATAATTTAGAATAAAAAATATTTAATGTAAACTCAATATTCATATTTAAACTAAATTTGATATCAAAGTATGAATTAAAACTTTAAATGTTATCATTTGAATTTCTTGGTTTCTTTGGTTTTGATAAAAGTTAGAACAGAGTTAAAGAATTCCCTTTCAAACCCTAAAATCTTTTTAACCTTAAAATTTCCTTTCAAACCCTATTGCGCCGTCACTTCATCTTCACTCTCGAACCCAGCAACTTCCTTCGGCGTCCATCGTCATCTTCATCACTGGAACCCAGCCTCATCTTCAACTTCTGAAACCCAGCCTTCTAGAACCCAACCCTTCATCGCACCCAGAAAACCCTAACCTCCATCACGCCGCCATCTATCTCACTGGTTCGTCGTTGTGTTCGCCAGCTCGCCATTCCTCTTGCTGTCCTTCTCGCGGTTCTGGTCGTCGTGCTGCTCGCTTCTCTCTGTCGCGGTTCTGCTCGCCTCTCTCTGTCGTGGTTCTGCTCGCCTCTCCCTGCTCGCCTCATCCCCTCCACCGTTGCAGTCCCTGGCTCACCCATTCCTTCCCTCGCAGTCACACCGGCCGTCGCCCGTAGTCCTCCGCGGAACTCGCCCGTCACTCGAAGTCGCACTCCGAAGCCGTCGCCCGTTGTCCTCCTCGGAACTCACCCGTCGCCCGTTGTCCTCCGTGAATCTTGCAGCCGCTATCGTCCTCCGCGGTACAATGCAATAAACAGTCGTATTCCTCTACATCCTTCACCCAGCTCTCTGAAACTCTGCATCTATTTTTCTTATTTGCAGTTAGCTGTTGAACTTCTACCTTTTTTTACTTTTAATTATTTGTTCTAATTTTTTTGGATCTAATTATTTGTTCTTGGTTGTTATTATTTTTTTATTCTGATTTCTTTGTTATGATTATTTGTTTCCGGTTCTAATTTTTTGTTTTGGGTTTTGCTTGTTTTGAATGTTGTTTCTGAACCGATTTCTTATTCTGAATTTTGGTTCTGATTTGGTAATGCAGGACAACAGCGTTAATGTTGGCATTCAGTGAACATCTTCGAGATAACTATAGTCTTGCTACTGTAAGTGTAATAAAATTTTGGCATTCAAGTAATTATTTGATCTTGTAGACAATTTTGTAACAGTCATACATGGTTTCTTTGTTTGTTTTCTATGTGGGACATTTGTTTTTTAAAGAATTATCCTCAAATTATGATTAGGACAAGACATTGATCTATACAACAAAGAGATAGTAAAACTTGTAGTGTTTCAACTCACACCAACCAGGACCTGGTAATGTTTTGAGCATGGTATAAAGCAAAAGTGTTTAAGCTTAAGCTTAACTAATTATTAGAAGGCATTATTAGACCCTGGTTCCTACAGTATTCTTGCATTGAAAGCTATATATTATCATTGGTTTGTTGAGTTTTTTTAATTTGTTTGATGTCATTTCTGAGTTCTTGTTTTTGCTTTGTCAGATATTTAAAAAATTTTCCATTCTTGAATTTTCAGAACATGGATCCTAATGTTCCTGCACAACTTTTTGAGTATGACAAACGTTTTGAGTAGTACGGATGTGATTACATATTTTATGACCACAATCACCCTGAGGAGTTGCCACTGGAGTTGAAGCATTCCTTCAAAATAGTAGTGGCAAATCCTCCTTACTTGGTGAGAGTTAAATTGATTGCTGAAATTTTATTTGCTGAAAAATGAATGAGGATCCATTGTGTGTGTGTGTATATATATATATATATATATATAGTACAAGTTATTTCAGTTTTGAAAACCTTGAGATGGTTGATGATCTTATTGAGCACATGGGGCTGATTTAATCTTTCTAACAAGTCACAATAGGTAAAATAAAGTTAGAATGCAAGGTTAGAGTGAGTGAAAAGCTAGGATTATGCAGAATTATGCAGAATTATGCAGTTTCGGGCAGCACTTTGTGAACAAAACTGGGAGAAATCTAGCCACTCAAAATGAGTAAAATTATTTTTAATGAAACCTTGATATGTCTAGATTGTTCCCCTAAAATTTCAGAATTTTCCGATGTGTGGTTTGGGAGATATGATTTTTAGAAAATGGTCATTTTCTGCAGAAAGAATGCTGTCTGAATTCTGGAACAGCAACTTCAAAACCACATATCTCAATACTCTGAAACTCTTTGGAGGTGAAATAAAAGAGAGGTGAAATATTAGGATGTCTAGTATTTTATGTCCAAAATTTAGGACAATTCGAGTTTTGTAGAGAAAGTTGTGCCTTCTGGAAGCAGGGTTATTCACTGCTGTGACAACTCCCTTTTCTTAAAACAAAACCATATTTCAAGAGGCATAACTTTTTCTAGAGAAGTGAAAATTCTCTGGGACTTAAACTGGATGAAAGATGGGTAAGTCTAGTTCAACCACACCAAAATTTGGGAGAATCTAACCAAAGATGGATTTTATATGATTTTTCTAAATTGGTTACTGCTTGCTGTTTTTCTGAAGTGTACTAAATCAGTAGCCGATTTTTACAATATTTGTTCCAATTTATTTTTGTTCATGAATGTCAATCATAATTGTTTTGTATAATCCAGGTCTCAAGCACGTCGTCAACTACATGGGTATTTTAATTTCTTTGAACCATTTGTTACCTTTCTTTTGGTTCAATTTTTTAAATGAATCAATTGCATATTAGAAGAGATGGCCCAAGTGTATATTAATTTTATTTTGCATTTTCTTATTTCTATATTTCTTATCTGTGCTTCCTATGTATTTCTTTGCATTAAATGATTTATTTCTTTGTTTTGTCTAATTTATGCATTCATTAATAGTCTGATGTGGAAAACAACACCTATTACGTTGATTTTCCTGGCTACTATGATGCCCTGCTTAGACCCTCTGGGTGTTCTCTCCTTTGGTTGGAACTTCGGAAACACACCCGTGATTTTTGGCTCAGCAATTCTTGGATTCTTGCTTCAGTGGTTTGGTGCTTTAGCATTAGGGTAAGTGAATGTTCTATTGATTAGTGATGAGCTCTTGCTGTGCTTCTGTTTAATTTATAAACAAGAAAATTAGATGATTATTGAATGTTTTCTGCTGTTTTATTGAATTGATTAGTGGTTAGCTCTTGTTGTTTATTGGATGATTTCTGCTATTTTCTGCTGTTTTAACTAATGTGCTAAAGCATCTGCATTTTATTGGAAAATAGAAACATAGCAAATTAGAGATTAAAGATGTTAAGGTTGATAGTGAGGCCACTGTTATTAGGTGGCCTAAAGGTCATGCAACAAAGCTCACCTCCTTTCAAGAAAGTAATAGTGAAATCCAAACTTCATGTTCAGATATTGCAAAGTCCACCATGGACATAACGAAGTATGTCATCATTGTTATGTTCATATCATTCAATGAACTAGAGACATATAATTTAGTTGTTTTGATTGTGTGTTTTCCGATGAACTTCTATTTCATTGCAGGATTCAGAAAGAGGAAGCCAAAATCGTTGCATGGGAAAGCCAACAGAAGGCAAAGTAACTTATTGGCAACCAAAGTAGCTAACAAAGTTTGACTTAGCAGTAAGAGGAGGGTAACTTATTGCTATAGCCTATAATCTCCTAATTAGTCCTAATTAAGTTCTTGTAATGAACTAACAAAGTTTTTTCTATATACTCTAGTTGTACAATTCAAGGTAGGAAACTAGTTTCTGATCATTGCTTCCATTTGGTGACAGGTCCTGACAGAAGGATCTTCTTGCCAGACGGTCTCTTGTATGATCTAAGGGAAGGAGGTTTAAGAGGGGTAGAGGAAGGAGGAACAGCAAAGGAAATAGAATTTAAGTTATTTTTTTCAGTTTTTAGTTTTAGAATTTGAACTTGAGATTTATTTTGTATTTGAGTATTAGTTTTTTAATGTATAAAATAATTATTGCAAAAATTATGTCACTAATTATTGTTTGATTTATCTTGTACTAAAAATTGCATACTATATTTGTAGGTTTGGTAATAAAAAAGGATTGAAAATTTATATTTTGCAGTGATGAAGGTAAAAATAAAAAAAAAATATATTTTTTTTTAATTTTATAAGGCTATTGCCACGTTTTTAAAGTGTGGCCGTATCACTGGCTATTGCCACGCTTTAAAAAGTGTAGCCATATCTTCTCCTATTGGCATGCTTTTAAAGAGTACCCAGAACTAACATTCTGGGACGTTTTAAAAGCTTGGCGATATGTACACTTTTCGGTACACTTTTTAAGCGTACCTATAGGTTAAGACCTATGGCCACGCTTTTAAAGCGTGGCAAGAGATGAAAGCGTGTCAACAAAAAAAGCGTGCCGATAGATCCACAAAAGCGTGGCGATAGAGCAACTGGCACGTTGGCAGATGTGACCCTTTCAAAAGCGTGCTGATAGCTCAAAAAGCGTGGCGAAAAGCTATCGGTACGCTTTTTTGCACTTTTCGGTACGCTTTTAAAGCGTGGCAGAATGTTTGTTGAATTTCAGATTCATGTTATTTGTAAGCAAATTCATGGTTCATGCACACAATGTTGCAAGTCTTCTACTTATTTCCATGCCATGTGTGCATCAAGGGCTGGCTACTGAATGGAGGTCGGATCAACTCTGGTTTTTATTTTTTATTTATTATTTCGGGCTTCCATTTGCGAATTGTTGTTAACCTCTTACAATTTGGATTTTAGTGTTATGTATCATGACTAATGTTTAGTTGACATGTTGCATTTTCTTATAGATAATTTAGAGACTTTTTTTTCTCTAAATTTTCCTGCTTAAATGCAGTTGCACATTTCGGAGAAAAATGATAAACAGACAACAAAAATGGTTTTCTATTGTGCTTATCACAGGTATAGAATCTTCAATTACAACAAAAGAGACAATACTTTCTTCTTTGTCCCTTTATACGGTTTCCTTTTTAGAGTTTGCTTTTGCCACAATTTTTACTCTTTTTTGAATTCCTCAAGTATGAATTTAAGATTCATTTGAATCTTACTGTCAGCTTTTTGTTTTAATATTACTTGCAGGGCTCCCAATCCAGACACTGTTTTGATTATGCAAACCCCCTTGGGGTCATTTCAACTAAAAGTCTTCTACAAACTAAGAAAAAAATGGGTTCCAGGCTAATTTCCTCTAGAAGAACAAAGGTAGAAGAAGCCCGTCAAGCAGATGATAGTGCTTATTAGTGCTCTTTTTTGTCATCCAATTTATTAATGTTAGTGTGTGTGTATGTGGCTTTTCAATCCCATCATCATTCAATTATTCAAGATGATGCACAGAAATTCTCAAAGGCTCTTATTCCTACTTCTCTTTTCTGGGTTTCTCTTATCTTCTTTCTGCTTCTGCTGTCCCTACAACCAGTAAGACATGCCTTCAAAGTTGTTAATGAATATTATTCTATCTGTTCTGTTTTATTAACAGTTATTATAGCAATTGGATATATCAT
Organism: Arachis hypogaea; assembly: GCF_003086295.3. Taxonomy (NCBI): domain Eukaryota; kingdom Viridiplantae; phylum Streptophyta; class Magnoliopsida; order Fabales; family Fabaceae; genus Arachis; species Arachis hypogaea. The sequence goes on along the minus strand of NC_092046.1, from coordinate 81,898,508 downwards.
GGAATTAATATATTTAGAGTGACAGATAATTAAAAGAGAATGAAATTAATATATTTAATATGATGAATAATTAGGGATTAATTTAATTTAATTTGTGTGATTTAAGGACCCAGAATTTGGATGGTGAAGAATCTGAATATGCATCACTTCTACTTTCTTTAGCTAAGGCATCACTTCTTTAATATTGTTGGTTGGTTGGTTTTGTTTATGTCCATTTAAGCGTTAAAATTCTGCATTTGAACATGATCTTTTATTATCATTTATTGCCCCTTGGAACTTTTCCTGTTTTTGTTTTGCAACCATGTATGTTTCTTTTGTCCCTTGTATAAAGATAAATGGTTGTTGGTGTTCAAAGTTGGAGTGTGGGGTTTTGTTAGGTCTTTGTTTTGTTTCTATTCCCTTTTTCATGTTCACATCTCCTATTATTGTGGGCTCTCATATTTTTTTTGGTTCTCTTCCTATTATTTGGTTGGTATCTTTAATCTTTAATAATAACAATAATAATATTATTGTAGTAATTAGTCTCTTATATGCTACTGTATGTCATTTTCTTGTGTTCTCAGTGGGGTGTGTATTTTATTTCCACTTTGTTTTGGTTAGATTATGAAGAGTTTGGGCACGATAGTAACAGAACAATTGCTAATGGTGTTGACAAGGAAGGGCCAGTGCTTTCAAAGCTTGGTTCAAGTTCCACAGCTGAGCTTCACCCAAAAAATGGAGCTCAAGGTGAGTCCAAACCAACCAACATGCCACCTACTAGTGTTATGACAAGACTCATCTTGATCATGGTTTGGAAGAAGCTGATTAGGAATCCCAACACTTACTCTAGCCTAATTGGCCTCACATGGTCTTTGATCTCATTCAAGTATGCAATCTTTACTCATTTTAATTGTTGTTATACTTAACTAATGTTTTAATCTTAGACTTAGGAATTGTTTCTTAATCCCAACACTTACTCTAGCTGTTATTTGCACATTGCTCATGCATTTTGACCTGCTTTCTTCTCTTTATTTGCACACCCTATTTATATTGGTGTGTCAAATAAATAAAAATAAAAATATGGTGTTAAATAAATCCTATGTGAACTAAGCTTTCTTACCAAACCTCATTTAGCTGCTTCCTAGTTCTTTTCAAGTGGCCAGTGATTCAAATCCTACCTTTTGTAGTTTATTGCTTTTTTTTCAGGAGTCCTTCAAAGTTCAAAGACTTGTTCTTTGATTGATTTGATTAGTCTCTGAAAATGAAACTGCAGGGTCACACATTGCTGCAAAGAGCAGCACTAACTACTTTTCCTTTCAATTTCACCTCTAATGGCACCACCACAACCCTAACCCTCTCTGTCTTTCGATGACACCAAAGTCTTCCTCATAAACGCCTCAGATTCATTCCCACTTACACCAACACGGGACCCTCACCACGTGTTGATGTCAATAACAACCAGTTACAACAAGAAGAGCAAGATGATCTAGAGGTCCGCGTTGAGAAGGTAATATAATCAACAAAGTTAGTTTTCATGATCTTTATTTGACTTAGCATAATTGCTTTCTAATTTATTAGTGATGAAACTTTTAATTTGCAGATTATATATAGATGCCGCTTCATGGCTACTTTTGGAGTCTTTGGTTATTTAATTGTGGAAATTAATCGTGAATCGGGTGACGACATTTTGTACTATTTAAAGAATTTCATTTTTGTTGTTAGTTGGTAGAGGACAAGCATAGAATTTATTATATATAACGTGACTTGTAATTTTGAACTCTTAAATTCCTTCCGTTCTTTTATCCATATAAAAAGAGTTCCCTTGTGTTTTCTTTCTCTGTGGGGCATATATATGGAGATGATGCTTTGGCCATTTGATTATTGCTATTATACTCTGGTTGAGAAATAAGAATTTTGAACTCGAGATATATTATGTATGAGTATTAATGTATAAAATAATTATAGTATAAATTATATGTCACTAATTACTATTTGATTTGTCTTGTAATAAAAATTACATTATATTTATAAGTTTTGGTAATAAAAAAGGACTAAAAATTTATATTGTGCAGCGATAAAGGAAAAATTAGAAAAAAAAGATTTTTTTTTAAATTTGATAAGGCTATTGCCACGCCTTTAAAGCGTGGCCGTTTCTCTAGCTAAAGCGTGGCCGTATCTCTAGCTACGGCCAGGCTTTTAAAGCGTGGCAGTATCTCTAGCTATGGCCACATTTTTAAAGCGTGGCAGTATCTCTTGCTATTTCCACGCTTTTAAAGCGTGGCCGTATTTTGCTACTGCCACGCTTTAAAAGCGTGGCCGTATCTCACACATATGGCCACGTTTTTTAAGCGTGGCAATCCACAAAGCGTGGCAAAAAATAAAGCGTGGCGGTAGGTCACCAAAAGCGTGGCGGTAGCTCAAAAAGCGTGGCGAAAAGCTATTGCCATGCTTTTTTTAGCTTTTTGCCACGCTTTAAAAGCGTGGCAATAGAGCTGTTTTCTTGTAGTGTTGAAATCTGCGAACTGTTTTGTTATAATAAGCAATTGCTGATTGAGTTCAGCAACTTGTTCTTGAGGAGTAAGTTCAGTGGATATTGCTTTAGCTTCTTCTTTTATGGAGGGCCCACTACTTAAGTATAGATATTGATTTCTAGCAACTGTATCAATGAGCTCTTGAGCCTCTTCAATTGTCTTTTTCATATGTATAGATCCACCAGCTGAGTCGTCTAGAGACATCTGGGCTTTTTCTATAAGCCCGTAGTAGAAGATGTCTAACTGCACCCATTCTGAAAATATTTCAGAGGGGCATTTCCTTAGCATCCCTTTGTACCTCTCCCAAGCATTATAAAGAGATTCATTATCCTCTTGTTTAAAGCCTTGGATGTCGAGCCTTAGTTGTGTCATCCTTTTTGGAGGGAGATATTGATTCAAGAATTTGTATGATAATTGTTTCCATGTTCTTGTGCTTGCTGTGGGTTGGTTATTTAACCACCTCTTAGCTTGATCTTTCACAGCAAATGGAAATAGTAATAATCTGTAGACATCCTAATCCACTTCTTTATCACATACTGTGTCAGCAATTTGTAAGAACTGTGCCAGAAACTCAGTAGGTTCTTCCTGTGAAAGACCGGAATACTAGCAATTTTGTTGCACCATGATAATGAGCTGAGGGTTTAGCTCAAAACAGCTGGCTCTTATGGGGGGTATACAGATACTACTCCCATATGCAGCAGTAGTGGGGTTAGCATATAACCCTAGAGTCCTTCTGGACTGTTCATTTCCACTTAGGTCCATGATGGAGAAAGGGAGATGATGTGGATTGTAAAATAAATTATATATATTTTTTTGAATACCGAAATTAAAAGAAAATAAAATAAATGAAAAGTAAAATATAAGTTCAAAAATTAAAAGAAAATTGAAAACTAAAATAATTAATTAATTAAAAAGATTTGAAAAAAATGGGTGAGGATTTTCAAAAAATGGAGAGAGAGAAAGTGGTTAGGAAGTTTTGAAAAAGATATATTTAAAATTAAAGATACCTGTAAGAAAATAAATAAAAGAAAAGATTTGAAAAAGATTTGATTTTAAGTTTTGAGATTAGAAAAGATAAGATAAGTTAGGTAAGAGAAGATAAGTTTTTTTTTTAAATGAAAAAGTTTTGAAATTTAAATTTGAATTTGAAAATTAAATTTTGAATTTTGAAATTTTGAAAAAGTCAACAATATAAGATAAAGATTTGAAAATGATTTAAATTTTGAAAAGATTTGATTTTTAAATTTGAAATTTAAATTTTTAAATTTGAATTTTTGAATTTTGGAATTTAATTAAAATTTGAAATTTGAATTTGAAATAAGATAAGATAAGATTTTGAAAAAGATATGATTTTTGAAAAATATTTTGAATTTTGAAATTTTAAAACTAAGATAAGATAAAATAAAAATTTTAAAATAAAAATCTGAATTTTTAAATGAAATTTTCGAAATTTAATTAAATAAAGAGAAAATATATTTTTGAATTTAATGAGGAAAGAGAAAAACAATAAAATGACACCAAACTTAGAATTTTTAGATCAAAACAAAGAAAACAAACAAGAAAACTTTGAATGTCAAGATGAACACCAAGAACAAATTTTAAAAATTTTTAAGAAAATAGAAACACAAAGGACACCAAACTTAAAAATTTTTATATTTTGGAAACTAATAATTCGAAAATGTATAAGATAAACAGCAACACACACCAAACAAGAAATTTTAAAGATCAAATAAGGAAAATTATCAAGAACAATTTGAAGATCAATAAGGAACTAAGAACATGTAAGTCGAAAAATTTAAAGAAAAATAAAAACATGCAATTGACACCAAACTTAAAACATGAAACTAAACTCAAACAGAAGACTAAATTATGAAGTTATTGGTTTTAAAAATTTTCAAAAATAATTTAGAAAAAGAAAATAAGGATTTTAAAATTTTAACCAAAAACAATAATAGAAGACTCAATTTTAGTGACTCTAAACCAAAAAGATAAATTTTTCCTAATCTAAGCAACAAAATAAACCGTCAATTGTCCAAACTCGAACAATCCCCGGCAACGGCGCCAAAAACTTGGTGCACGAAATTGTGATTACACTTTTCACAAGTCCGCACAACTAACCAGCAAGTGCACTGGGTCGTCCAAGTAATACCTTACGTGAGTAAGGGTCGATCCCACGGAGATTGTCGGCTTGAAGCAAGCTATGGTTATTTTGTAAATCTTAGTCAGTAGATTAATGATAAGAGTGATTGTATTTATGAAAATAAATAACATAAAATAAATAGTACTTGTGATTCAGTAATGAGAAACAGGCTGAGGTTTCGGAGATGCTCTGTCATCTGAATCTCTGCTTTCCTACTGTCTTCTTCTCTAAACACGCATGGTTTCCTTCAATGGCAAGCTGTATGATCCTCTCGGATGGAAACTACCAGGTACGTTCTCTGCACGGCTAATCAACTGTCGGATTTCTCGTCTCAGATGAAAAATACCATGTACAGCTACTGCACGGCTAATCATCTGTCGGTTCTCACTAGCGTCGGAATAGGACCCTTATCCTTTTGCACACTGTCACTGCACCCAACATTCGTGAGTTTGAAGCTTGTCATAGTCATCCCTTCTTGGATCCTACTCGGAATACCACAGACAAGCTTTAGACTTTCCGGATCCCAGGAATGCTGCCAATTGGTTCTAGCATATACCACGAAGGTTCTAACTTACGGACTCGGTCCGTGGATTAGAAACCCAAGAGATACACACTCAAGCTGTCGCCCAATAACTACGTTGAGCTTAGATAGAATGGGAGTGGTTGTCAGGCACGCATTCATGGGTTGATGATAATGATGAGTGTCATGGATCATCATATTCTCTATATTGAAGTACGAATGAGTATCTTAGAATAGAATCAAGAGTGATTGAATAGAAAATAGTAGTAATTGCATTAATCCATTGAAACACAGCAGAGCTCCTCACCCCCACCTATGGGGTTTAGAGACTCATGCCGTCAAAGATACAATATGGAATAAATAAAATGTCATGAGTTACAAAATGAATCTCTAAAAGTAGTTTTTATACTAGACTAGTAACCTAGGGTTACAGAAAATGAGTAACTAAGTGCAGATAGTGCATAAATCCACTTCCGGGGCCTACTTGGTGTGTGCTTGGGCTGAGCATTGAAGCTTTTTCATGCTTAGGATGTTCCTGGAGTTAAACGCCAGCTTTGGTGCCAGTTTGGGTGTTTAACTCCAATTCTGGTGCCAGTTTGGGCGTTTTACGCTAGAATTTTTAGGCTGACTTTGAATGCCAGTTTGGGCCATCAAATCTCGGGCAAAGTATGGACATTTATATATTGCTGGAAAGCCCAGGATGTCTAATTTCCAAAACAATTGAGAGCGCGCCATTTCGGCTTCTGAAGCTCCAGAAAATCCACTTTGAGTGTAGGAGGCTCAGAATCCAACAACATCTGCAGTGCTTTTTCAGCCTCTGAATCAAATTTTTGCTCAAGTCCCTCAATTTCAGCCAGAAAATACCTAAAATCACAGAAAAATACACAAACTCATAGTAAAGTCCAGAAATGTGATTTTTAAATAAAAACTAATAAAAATATAATAAAAAGTAACTAAAACATACTAAAAACTATGTAAAAATAATGCCAAAAAGGGTATAAATTATCCGCTCATCAGGAGGCTGGCCATTCGGCCATGCCTAGACCTTTTTCTCTTATGTATTTTCCAACGGTGGAGTTTCTACACGTCATATATTAAGGTGCGGAGCTCTGCTATTCTTCATGAATTAATACAAGTACTATTGTTTCTCTTTCAATTCACGCTTACTTCTTCTCCAAGATATACTGTCGTCCTTAATTCAGTTAAGATATACTCTCCAAGATCACCCACTATCTTCATTACTCACTTAGCCAAGATCCGCGTGCCTGACAACCACAAGCGGTCTACATGATGTTCAACATAGTCATTGGACGACAGCCGGAGTATAGTCTCTTTGGTCTCTGATCCACATATTTGACTTGCCTCTCCTGACAACAGAGCATTTGAATCCGTGAGATTAGAAATTTCGTGGTAGAGGCTAGAACCAATTGGCAGCATTCCTGAGATCCGGAAAGTCTAAACCTTGTCTGTGGTATTCTGAGTAGGATCTGGGTCGGGATGATTGTGACGAGCTTCAAACTCACGAATGTTAGGTGTAGTGACAGTGTGCAAAAGGATAGAGAGATCCTATTCTGACACAAGTGAGAACCGACAGATGATTAGCCGTGCGGTAGCTGTGCCTGGTATTTTTCATCCGAGACGAGAGATCCGACAGTTGATTAGCCGTACAAAAACTGTACCTAGACCATTTTCACCGAGAGGACAGATGGTAGCCATTGACAACGGTGTTTCACCAACATACAGCTTGCCATGGAAGGGAGCACGCATGATTGGATGAAGATAATAGGAAAGCAGATGTTCAGAAGCAGCAAAACATCTCCAAACGCTTATCTGAAATTCCCACCAATGAATTACATAAGTAACTTTATTTTAATTTATCTTTCAATTATCAAATCTCATAACCAATTGAATCCGCCTGACTAAGATTTACAGGATGACCATAGCTTGCTTCAAGCCGGCAATCTCCGTGGGATCGACCCTTACTCGCGTAAGGTTTTATTACTTGGACGACCCAGTGCACTTGCTGGTTAGTTGTACCGGAGTTGTGAAAAGTGTGATCATAATTCCGTGCACCAGAGGATCAAAATCAGAGAGCATTCAATGTGTCATACTCCATTAATCAAGAGCCATCATCACTTGAGCAAACCTTCAATTCATTCATGCAAAATTGTCCAACCTCACCTCCCAGCTTCTCATGTGAAAATCCTTCATCACTTGATGATACCTCAACACAAAGTTTCCTCCACGATCCATACTGATGAACTGAAGATTGATGGTTTAGAATTCACAATAAATTCTCGTTGCAAGTATAGTTTCTAAACCAAGCAATAATCCTTTCATACAAAAATGTGTTTGTCACTTAAGCAAACCCAATAAAATTTATAACTGAAGTATTTAAACCTCGGGTCGTCTCTCAAGGAATCGCAGGGTAGTGTGATTTGTTATTGGTTATGAAAAAGGTATAATTTTTGGGCTTTTTTGAAATAAGGAGCTAGTAATTTAAATGACAAAAAAAATAAATTAATAATTAGACAATCTCTTGGCAAGGTATGAGAATTGGAATTTCTATCCTAGTTATCCTTATCAGGTGTGATGGGAATTGGGTTTTAATCTCACTTAGTCAACCCTTACTAAAGGAAAGGAAAGTCAAATGGACTGATTAATTTAATCTTTAAGTCCTAGTCAACTCCTATCGGAAGACTAGCTTTTAGAGCGATCCAAATCAATCAGCGAGTCCAATTTCAATCAACAGCTGAGTTTGATAACTCAAGTATTACCAATTACTTAACCAAAACCAAAAGGAGAAAATAAATTTAAATTAAATTGAAAGCATCATAAATAGAATAAGATAATCATTAATCTGAAATACCTCAAATAATATTAAATAGAATATTCAAATCTTGACATGAAAAGGTTCATAAGCTAAATTGGAACATTAACAAGTAAAAGCATTGGAATAAATAAAAATAGAAGAGAAACATTAATTAAAGGAAATATTTGAACCTGGCATTGGAGTAATAAAAATAAAAGGAATCCTAATCCTAAAACCTAAGAGAGAGGAGAGAACCTCTCTCTCTCTCTAAAACTACATCTAAACCTAAAAGTGTGTATATTATGATTGTCTCTTCGTTGTTGTTTGATTTCCCCATTCTCTGGCTTATATTTTGTTTTTCTGGATTTGGAATTGGGCCGAAAAAAGGGTTCAGAAATCGCTGGGGGCGTTTTCTGCAGATTCTTGTATGTGGCGTCTATCATGCGTTCGCGTGGTTTGGGAGTTTTCCATGTCACGCGTACGCGTCGGTCACACATACGCGTCATTTGTGTTCTGCTCAAGGCACGTGTCTGCATCGTCTACGCGTTTGCGTCGATGCCATTTCGCGCTAGGCACGCGTTCGCATCGTCCATGCGTTCGCGTCTCTGCCTTTTCTTCAAAGTTCCGTTTTTGTGCTTTCCTTCCATTTTTGTATGTTTCCTTTCTATCCTTTAAGCCATTCCTGCCCTATGAGACCTGAAAATACTTAACACACAAATCACGGCATCGAATGGTAATAAAGGATAATTAAAATTAATATTTTTAAAGCATAGGAAACATGTTTTCACACTTATCACATAATAAGGAAGGGAAAATAAAACCATGCAATTCATATGAATAAGTGGGTGAAGAATTGATAAAAACACTCAAATTGAGCACAAAATGAATCATAAAATAGGGGTTTATCACATACTAACCACAAAATTCATTCCACAATTCACAAAATTCATTCCATGTCACTCAAAACATCACCACAACACATCCATGCCCACGATATTTCTCTCAACCTTCATCCCTTGAGCTAGCATTTGAACAATACTTATAAACATCCATAGACTCTTGGAAAGAACAAGGAACCCTCTGTAATAAGATGGATGAGCATTTAGAGCAGGCAAGGAAAAACAAAAGAGTGCTAAGCAAGGAAGATGAAGACCAATTGGTGGATGTGAAGGAGGAAGTAGAAGAGCAAGATAAAGAGGCTACTGTATCAAGTGAAATTTCAATGGGGGAAGAGGTGATGGAGGTATTTGAACCTGAAACTGCATATCTACAGAAGCCACTTAAGATAACAAAGGAACATGAAAACTCAGAAACTTTCCTGAACCAAATACTCTCAACACTTGAACCTGTGATTAGAAGATATGAAGAGGAGATGAAGAAATCTTGGGAAAAACAACAAACCTACTCCATGAAAGTTCTATTAAGTCAAATGTTGAGTGCAAAGGGGGAAGTGGAAGAACAAGAAAGTGAGGAAGTCAATCATGAGAATTCACACTCAAGTGAAGTAGAGAAGTACATAGAGGAAGAGCTCATGGAACCACCAATTCAAAAGGCTCTTGATGAAGATAAAACTCCAATAATCACACAACAACCATGTCTTGAGATCAAAGAAGTGAAGGCAACCAACAACAACACCGAAGAGAGGATTCTGACCAAGCTACTATTGAGCATATCAAGGAAGAAGGAGAGGTCAACCACAAGCAATCCAACCCTGGACCACCAGCAAGAAAGCTCAATCAAGCAATTAACGAAAGAAAGCTTGCTGGGAAGAAGCTAAGAAAGGGGGCACTGACTGGCTCCTCTTTACCATTGAGGTCATTCCTCTTAACAAACTAGAAGAAGAGGAAGAAAGTTATCAGCTACAGGTCAGTGGTTTTTCTTTTCTTAGTTATTTCAATAAAGGAGTTAAGTAGATTTTTCTATGACAAAGAGCTAAGTTTGGTGTTGCACACCAAAATAATTAAGGGGTAAATGTTGGATGCTAAGTTTGGTGTTCCACCAAAAATTTCATTAATGACACATTACACCCTCAGCATGACTAGTATCGGCTCCAAACAATCAGAGAAACTACTTAATAATTGTTATGTTTCTAGTCTTTAGTTTGTTTTCTAGTTTATATCTGTTTTCTAGTTCATAGTTTATTTTCTTAATAAATAGTACTTGATGCTTCATGCATGTATCCATTCTGCTGCAAATAGAAGTAGGCAAGGAACTAAGTTTGGTGTTCCCACACTAACTTAGGTTAAGATAATTACAAGCATACATGCATGCTAACTGTTTCTCAAATGCTTGGGGAACAAGCAACTTTCAATATCTTTTGTAGGAAGTCATTCAATCTCTTGGAGGAAAAGATACATCATCATGGACAAAAAAGGAAATGGAACCCAATAATGATGTTGACACAGAGGAAACAAATGGACTCCAGAAGGTTGTATTGCTCTCTGACTGACTTTAGCTTAAACATGCTAATTGAAAAGTGCAAATGTCCCCTGTTGATTGATGGGTGAAAATTAGATTTCCACACAAACTCACCAGCAAGTGTACCTGGTCGCATCAAGTAGTAATAACTCACAAGAGTGAGGTCGATCCCACAGGGATTGATGGATCAAGCAACTTTAGTGAGGTGATTAGTTTAGTCAAGCTAACATTGGTGAATTGAATGAAATCGGAGCAACAGAACATAAATTGCAGGAATTGTAAAATACAGAAAGTAAATGGTAGAATCTTAAAGAGCAAGGAAAGTAAATTGCATCAAATGTAAAATGAATTGGGTGCAGGGAAATTAAAGAAAGCAGTAGATTAAGCAATCGAAGAGAACTCAAGAACAAGTAACAGGAAATTTAAATTGCACGAAGATTAAATCAGATCGAATCATTAGTAGAATTGTAAAGTTGCAGAGAAATAAAAGTGCAGAAGAATGAGATTTTCAATAAGAGTAAACTGAATTCAATGCAATTGAAATGTAAAAGTGTATCAACTATACTAAGCTCTCTGGAGTCTCTAATCCTCCAAAAGAGATCTGGAGTCTCTAATCCTCCAGCCTGAGCTTCCTATTCTACTCCTACTCCTACTGTGCACTTATGCTTTGAAATGCAACTAATGCCTTTATATAGGCTTTACAAAATGAAAATGAAATTGCCAACAAATTACAAATCAAATGAAATTCCTAATCTAACTGTTTCTTGTGCCTTTGAGTCATGAAAATGGGCTCTGCTTGCTTTTGTGTGTTGATGGGCTTGGAATCAGCTTTAATTGATCAGAGTTGCAGCTTCTAGGAGAGCGTAGCATTCATTTAGAGAACGGAGCGTTCGGGCACTCACGCGTATGCGTGCTGTACGCTTGCGCGTCCCTGATGTTTTGGCTCATCGACGTGTACGCATCACTTGCGCATATGCGTCCCTTGCAGCATTCACAAAACGAATGCAGCGTTCATCGCATACGCATCATGTGCGCTTGCGCGTGGGTGGAAAAATGTTGATTCCATGCTTCAGTGCCACCCACGCATCCGCGTGCTTCCTTTCAGATTCTCCATCGACGCGTGCGTGTCATGTGCGCGTGCGCGTCGGTTGCAAAATTCAAATTCCAACCTTGAAATTGCACGAAAATGTTCACTTATGCAACGTAGCATTCTCTTTGCAAATGAACACTAATTACATCCACGCGTACGCGTCATGCATGCGTACGCGTCATGCACGCGTACGCGTGGGTCTTCAAACTTCCTTGCTCGATGTGTGCGCGTCGTGTACGCGTGCGCGTCGTAACGTTTTCACGCCAAGAGCACTCCTTGGATTAACTCATGGGCCACGCTTTTAAAAGCATGGCCTAAGGCTTCAAAGTGTGCCCAAGCTCCAAAATATGCCCCAGAATTCCTCTTTTCTCCTTTTTAGCTTATTTTGTGCTTTTTGCTTCTTTTTTCATTTATTTCCTACAAAGTTTATAAAATTAAAAGATCAAAGAAATATACCATTTAAGCACAAAAGCATGCAATATTTAAACACTAATCATCAATTTCTTGTATGAAGAAGCATAGAAAAACATGACATGATGACATGTCATCACAACACCAAACTTAAACCTTGCTTGTTCCCAAGCAAGAAAAGAATCATGCAGTACGTTTTGACAAGCCAAGGTGAGAAGAATAGCAAGTTAATGTTCATGGTAGTCTAGTTTTCTATGCATGCTAAAATCACAAAAGAAATGTAAATGATTGATGCTTCTATCTAGCTCATTTTATGAAATCTTTTCCTTATATTTCTTCCTTGAAACAAGCTTTTGATTTTTCTTTTTAGCTTCTCCTTTTGGGTGCTTTGCACCAAGAGTTGATAACAAAGCTACTATTTTAAATGATTTGTTTTCAAGTATTACCACTTGATACATAAGTACCACAAGCATTTAATTAGAGAATTTCATTAAGCTCACTTGTTTCTTTTCTTGACTCTCTAATCATTGATGCTCAGAACCTTGATCTTTGAGGGAGTGCTTTTGCACTTGAGCCTAACCTTGACTCTAAGTGTTTTATTTTCAAGCTTTTTGCCTGACATATAAACACCACAAGTACTTAACAATTGAATTGCCATTGGTACTCAGAGCCTTCAGCTTTCTCATTCTTTCCCTTTTTATTTTCTTGCCTTAATTTGTAATTATTTTTTTCAAGGTTTTCATGATTTCAAAAATTTCATAAAATGTCTTAGATGAAAACTTCAATTAAATAAAATCTAATGCAATTGAGCAACAATCAACCATACTAGCCTTCCAATACTCATAAGCTCATGCTAAGTTCTTCTTTAATGCCTTGCTTGTTTATGATCATGATACTTTATTGCTTTTGAACTCACAAAACTCAAATTGGTAATTATAATGGCACAATAACATGTTAGAAATTAGTAATCAAACTACGCTTATTCATAACACACATGCATACAGAGAAGATAAAGACAATCATGCAATTCACAGTGCTGGAAATTAGTAGGAGGAGAAAGGAGCATTACCACCTTGTGGTTCATCTTCCGTGTTGTTGTCCTTTTCCTCCTATTCTTCCTCTTTCCATACTAATGCTTGCTCATCCTCAAGCCACAATTAGAACAGTGGTGATGGGACTAAGATGGTTCATGAGTGTCTTACACAATGAAATGTTAGTAGTACATGTGTTTAAGCAAGCAAAATTAAGAATAACCATCAAGGCACAGGAAACAGAGACATTGTGATTGCAAACATAAGAGGGTGTGCATGATACATTGCATAAAAATATAAGTGGCACACCAAACTTAGTGTGACACTTTCACATGGAATTGATGCAAGTATCCAGTATGGATTAGAAATAAATTTATGTTGCATAGCAACACCAAACTTAGAATGCAACCATATGTCAATTTATTTGAACTAAAACTAAACAAAGGGAACTGTTATATGTTAAATATAATCGCCAAGCAAAGAATCTGTCATGAATAGGGAATTCTTGGTGAGGTATTAACAAAAACAGTTAATAAAAGAAAGCATTGAAAACAGGGAAATGACTAAAACAAAGAGAAAACTAAAATTGTCTAACTAAAAGAAAGATAACACTGCAAAGGCATTATGATTAATGCAGACAAGTGGTGTTGCTGAATAAATTGCATAGAAATTAAGTGGCACACCCAACTTAGAATGTAATCATATGCCCATTTATTGAAAATAAACAAAGCAGACAGAGAAAGTAAACAAAGCAAAGAAATGAAATGTTACCTACGGTTGAGTTGCCTCCCAACAAGCGCTCTTTTAGTGTCATTAGCTTGAAATGTTGTTCTTCACTTTCTTCCTCTTCTTCCAGTTTGTTAAGAGGAATGACCTCAAGGGAAGAGATTAACCAGCTAGTGTCCCTTGTCTTGGCCTCTCCTCAGCAAGCTTCATTTTGTTGTTTGCTGAATTGAACTTGCTTGATGGATCAGGGGTAGGATTGTTTGCAGTTGACCTTTTCTTGAATGTTGTCCTTGGTATCTTGGTCCCAATCCTCTTCTCAGTGCTCTTGTTAGTTGCCTTCACTTCTTGGATGTTAAGAGTTGGTGGTTGTGTGATTATTGGAGTTTTATCTTCATCAAGAGCCTTTTGAATTGGTGGTTCCATGAGCTCTTCCTCTATGTACTTCTCTGCTTCACTTGAGTGTGAATTCTCTTAATTGACTTCCTCACTTTCTTGTTATTCCACTTCCTCCCTTGCACTCAACATTTGAATTAATAGAACTTTCATGGAGGAGGTTTGTTGTTCTTTCCAAGATTTCTTCATCTTCTCTTCATATCTTCTAATCATAGGTTTAAGTGTTGAGAGTTTTTGGTTTAGGGAAGTTTGTGAGGGTTGTGAGTTTTCATGTTCCCTTGTCATCTCGAGTGGCTTCCGTGGATATGCAGCTTCAGGTTCAAATGCCTCTACCACCTCCTCCTTCATTGAAATTTCACTTGATACAGTAGCCTTTTCATCTTGCTTGTCCACTTCTTCCTTTTCATCCACCCATTGATCTTCATCTTCCTTGCTTAGCAATTCTTTGTTTCTCCTTGCTTGCTCCAAATATCCATCCATCTTATTACAGAGGTTTTCTTGCTCTTTCTAAGAGTCTATGGATGTTTGTAGGTATTGTTCAAATGCTAGCTCAAGGGATGAAGGTTGAGAAAAATTTTGTGTGGACATGTCACCAAGAGTGTGAACAATCTGTTGAAATGGGACACTTCTCAGAGACGCAATATGATCTAGATTTTGATAAGTCTAACAACTACTCATATTGTGGTTGGAAAGGTCAAAATCAAAGAGATCTTAGTGATCCATACTTTGTTCATCAAGAGACATCTTTACTGAAGTGTACTTTCAATAAATTCATGCAAGATTGTCCCCCAATGCCACAATATGATCCATACTGTGATGAATTCCACAATTTTTTAAGGTGTGATAGGGAAGATCAAAATCAGAGAGCATTCAATGTGTCATACTCCATTAATCAAGAGCCATCATCACTTGAGCAAATGTTCAATTCATTCATGCAAAATTGTCCAACCTCACCTCCCAGCTTCTCATGTGAAAATCCTTCATCAATTGATGATACCTCAACACAAAGTTTCCTCCATGACCCATACCAACCACAAAATTCATTCCACAATTCACAAATTCATTCCATGTCCCTCAAAACATCACCACAACACATCCATGATGGATTCATCCTCATCCTTCCCAGTGTCTAGGATTATGAAGTAAGCAGGGATGTAAAGGCCTTCAACCTTCACTAAGACATCCTCTACAAGTCCATAAGCCTATTTCATTGATTTGTCTGTCATCTCTAATGAGATTCTTGCAGCTTGTACCTCAAAGATCCCTAGTTTCTCCATTACAGAGAGTGGCATGAGGTTTATACCTGACCCCAGGTCACACAAAGCCTTCTCAAAGTACATGGTGCCTATGGTACAAGGTATTAAGAACCTTTCGGGATCCGGTTTCTTCTGAGGTAATTTCTGTTGCACCAAGGCATTCAGTTCATTGATGAGCAATGGAGGTTCATCCTCCCAAGTCTCATTACCAAATAACTTGGCATTCAGCTTCATGATTGCTCCTAGATATCGAGAAACTTGCTCTTCAACAATATCTTCATCCTCTTCAGAGGAAGAATACTCATCAGAGCTCATGAATGGCAACAGTAAGTTCAGTGGAATCTCTATGGTCTCTGTATGAGCCTCAGATTCCTTTGGTTCCTCATTAGGGAACTCCTTAGTGGTCAGTGGATGTCCATTGAGGTCTTCCTCACTGTAAATCAATGCCTCTTCCTCCTCTATAGGTTCGGCCACTATGGATATATTGATGGCCTTGCACTCTCTCTTTGGATTCTCTTCTGTATTGCTTGGGAGAGTACTATGAGGGATTTCAG
Organism: Arachis hypogaea; assembly: GCF_003086295.3. Classification (NCBI taxonomy): domain Eukaryota; kingdom Viridiplantae; phylum Streptophyta; class Magnoliopsida; order Fabales; family Fabaceae; genus Arachis; species Arachis hypogaea. The sequence continues at coordinate 81,882,647 of NC_092046.1, read as the reverse complement.
TAACTCTTTTACTCAGCTGACCTACTTGTGCCTCAAAATTTCTGATGTAGGACCTTGTTTCAGTCATGAAACTGAGAGTGGTCTTAGATAGATCAAAGACTATGGTTGCTAAGTCAGAGAGGCTCTGCTTAGAATTCTCTGTCTGTTGTTGAGAAGATTAAGGAAAAGGCTTGATATTGCCAAACCTATTTCTCCCACCATTATTATTATTGAAGCCTTATTGAGGCTTCTGTTGATCCTTCCATGAGAAATTTGGATGATTTATCCATGAAGGATTATAGGTGTTTCCATGGGATTCTCCCATGTAATTCACCTCTTCCGTTGCAGGATTCTCAGGGTCATAAGCTTCTCCTTCAGAGGAGGCTTCTTTAGTACTGCCAGATGCAGCTTGCATTCCAGTCAGATTCTAAGAAATCATATTGATTTGCTGAGTCAATATTTTATTCTGAGCCAATATGGTATTCAGAGTATCAATCTCAAGAACTCCTTTCTTCTGAGTCATCCCATTATTCACAGGATTTTTTTAGAAGTATACATGAACTAGTTATTTGTAACCATTTCAATGAGTTCCTGGGCTTCTGCAGGTGTTTTCCTCAAATGAAGAGATCCACCAGCAGAGTGGTCCAATGACATCTTGGACAATTCAGACAGACCATCATAGAATATACGTAAGATGCTCTGGTGCATGAAATTGTGATTACACTTTTCAAAACTCCGCACAACTAACCAGCAAGTGCACTGGGTCGTCCAAGTAATACCTTACGTGAGTAAGGGTCGATCCCATGGAGATTGTCAGCTTGAAGCAAGCTATGGTTATCTTGTAAATCTTAGTCAGGAGATTAGTGATCAAATTGATATTTTATTATGAAAAGTAAATAACAAGAATTGAGTGTTACTTGTGATTCAGTAATGAGGAACAGGTTGAGGTTCCGGAGATGCTCTGTCGTCTGAATCTCTGCTTTCTTACTGTCTTCTTCTCCAAACACGCATGGCTTCCTTAAATGGCAAGCTGTATGTTGGTGGATCACCATTGTCAATGGCTACCATCCGTCCTCTCGGATGAAAAATACCAGATACGGTTTCTGCACGGCTAATCAACTGTTGGATCTCTCATCTCGGATGAAAAATACCAGGTACAGCTACCGCACGGCTAATCATCTGTCGGTTCTCACTAGTGTCAGAATAAGATCTCTTTATCCTTTTGCACACTGTCATTGTGCCCAACATTCGTGAGTTTGAAGCTCGTCACAGTCATCGCTTTCCAGATCCTACTCGGAATACCACAGACAAGGTTTAGACTTTCCGGATCCCAGAAATGCTGCTAATTAGTTCCAGCCTCTACCTCAAAGGTTCTAATCCCACAGACTCGGTCCGTGGATTAGAGACCCAAGAGATACACACTCAAGCTGTTGCCCAATGACTACGTTGAGCTCAGGTAGAACGGAAGTGGTTGTCAAGCACGTATTTATAAATTTGAGAATGATGACGAGTGTCATGGATCATCATATTCTCTATATTGAAGTACGAGTGAGCATCTTAGAACAGAATCAAGCGTGATTGAGTAGAAAATAATAGTAATTGCATTAATCCATTGAGACACAGCAGAGCTCCTCACCCCCACCTATGGGGTTTAGAGACTCATGTTGTAGAAGATACAATATGAAATATGTCATAAGTTACCAAATGAATCTCTAAAAGTAGTTTTTATACTAAACTAGTAACTTAGGTTTACAAAAAATGAGTAACTAAGTGCAGATAATGCAGAAATCCACTTATGGGGCCCACTTGGTGTGTGCTTGGGCTGATCATTGAAGCTTTCACGTGCATAGGCCATTCTTGGAGTTAAACGCCAGCTTGGGTGCTAGTTTGGGCATTTAACTCCAGTTCTTGTGCCAGCTCTGGCGTTTTATGCCAGAAAAAGGGTCTCTAGCTGGCGTTTAACGCCAGTTTGGGCCATCAAATCTCGGGCAAAGTATGAGCTATTATATATTGCTGGAAAGCCCAAGATGTCTACTTTCCAACGCAATTGAGATCGCGCCAATTGGGCTACTATAGCTCTAGAAAAGCCACTTCGAGTGCAGGAGGGTCAGAATCCAACAGCATCTGCAGTCCTTTCTCAGCCTCTGAATCAGACTTTTGCTCAGGTCCCTCAATTTCAGCCAGAAAATATCTAAAATTATAGAAAAACACACAAACTCATAGTAAAGTCCAGAAATATGATTTTTTCATAAAAATATAATAAAAATTAACTAAAACATATTAAAAACTATGTAAAAACAATGCCAAAAAGGGTATAAATTATCCGCTCTTCATAACACCAAACTTAAATTGTTGCTCGTCCCTAAGAAACTAAAAACAAAATATGATAAAAAGAAGAGAATATACAATAACTTTCAAAAATATCAATGAAGATTAGTTTTAATTAGATGAGCGGGACTAGTAGCTTTTTGCTTTTGAAGAGTTTTGGCATCTCACTTTATCCTTTGAAGTTCAGAATGATTGGCATCGATAGGAACTCAGAATTCAGATAGTGTTATTAATTCTCCTAGTTCAGTATGTTGATTCTTGAACAGAGCTACTTTATGAGTCTTGGCCATGACCCTAAGCATTTTGTTTTTCAGTATTACCACCGGATACATAAATGCCACAAACACATAACTGGGTGAACCTTTTCAGATTGTGACTCAGCTTTGCTAGAGTCCCCAGTTAGAGGTTCCCAGAGTTCTTAAGCACACTCTTTTTGCTTTGGACCACGACTTTAACCGCTCAGTCTCAAGCTTTTCACTTGACACCTTCACGCTACAAGCACATGGTTAGGGATAGCTTGATTTAGCCGCTTAGGCCAGGATTTTTTCCTTTTGGGCCCTCCTATCCACTGATGCTCAAAGCCTTGGATCTTCTTTACCCTTGCCTTTTAGTTTAAAGGGTTACTGGCTTTTTCTGCTTGCTTTTTCTTTTTCTTTCTTTTTCTTTATTTTTCGCCTTTTTTTTTCGCAAGTTTTGTGTTTTTCACTGCTTCTTCTTGCTTCAAGAATCAATTTTATGATTTTTTAGATTATCAATAACGTTTCTCCTTTTCATTATTCTTTCAAGAGCCAACAGTTTTAACATTCATAAACTTCACCATAAAAAATATGCACTGTTCAAGCATTCATTCAGAAAATAAAAAGTATTGCCACCACATCAAAATAATTAATCTAATTTCAAGATAAATTTTGAAATTATGCACTTCTTGTTCTTTTGCAAATAAAAACATTTTTCATTTAAGAAAGGCGAGAGATTCATGGAATTATTCATAGCTTTAAGACATAGACTCTAAACACTAATGATCATGTAATAAAGATAAAACAAGACAGAAAATAAACATAAAAGCAGACAAATGACAATAAAAGAAAGGAATTTAAAGACATAAAAATAAATGACTCTAGTACTAATGCTCATGTAACTCTTAAAATAGGTTTCTAATAACAAAAGTTATCACAGACTTAGGACTCAACAACATTTATGTTGAGAGATAAGTGCTCCTTCAATCTGTGGGACGTCTGGCTCTTCAAGGGACAGCTTCTGGCGCTTTAGCTCCTGTATCTCACGCCCTTGTTTCTCTTATTCTTTGAGTAGTTTGCAGAGCATGCTATTTTAATTCTGCTGCTCTTCTTTGAGTTGATCCATAGCTTCTTGCAGCTTGGTGACAGATGCTTCTAAGCAGGTCCAATAGTCAAATTGAGGAATTTCTGGGAGGAGCTCATGCTCCCTCCTCTTGATGAGGTTGTCTTGAACTTGAGGTCCATCCATCACCTTTTTGGTGATTGGGCGTTAAACTGGGATATATTCATCCACACCCATCTTCACCCCCGTATCTTTACATAACAGACTAATCAAGCTTGGGTAAGCCAATTTAGCATCAGTGGATTTCTTGTTTGCAAATATGTAAATTTCAGCAGGAATCAGCTGATGAATCTCTACTTCTTTCCCCAACATAATACAGTAAATCATCACTGCTCCCTTGACAGTGACTTCAGAGCGGTTGCTGGTTGGGAGTATAGAACGCCCAATGAAATCCAGCTAACCTCTAGCAACTAGTTTGAGATCTCCTCTCTTTAGCTGGTTTGGGACACCTTTTGTATTAGTAATCCACTTGGTTCCAGGGAGGCATAAGTCCTCTAGAACTTGATCTAGCCTTTTATCTTTGGCCATTCTCCAATTAAAGGACTCTGGATCATCTTGTAGTTGAGGAAGCTTGAGAACTTCTCTCACCTTGTCAAAGTGGAAGTAAATAATCTTCCCTCTTACCATAGTTCGAAAGGAGTGGAAAGAAGTTCCCTCTAATCTTTGCTTTTCCGTCATCCACAGATTTGCATAGAATTCCTGGATCATGTTTCTTCCAACATATATCTCAGGATTTGCCAGGACTTCCCAGCCCCTGTTTTGAATCTGCTCTTGGATCTCTGGGTATTCGTCTTCTTTTAGATTGAACCTAACTTTCGGGATCACTGATCTTCTGCATACAATTTTGAAGTAATGGTCTGCATGTTCTTTGGTGCAGAAATTCTCATGCATCTAAAGTGTCTTTGGATTGCTTTCTTTCTTGCCTCTTGAAGTGGTTTGTCTTCCTTTGGGAACCATGAGATTCGTTTATTTTAGCTTAGGGATCACGAAAATCACACCAAACTTAGAGGTTTGCTTGTCCTCAAGCAAAAATAAATAAAAAAAGAAGATGAATAGATGGAGAGAAGGATTCGAATGATGGGTAAAAAGGGTTGGCCGAATGTAAATTTAAAGGGAGGGAGGGAATGGTTTTTCGAATTATTTTTGAAAAAGATAAGGTAGAAAGATATGATTGATAAAGGATACGATTTGTAAAATATGAAAGATTTGAAAAAGATATGACGAAGTTAAATCTGAATTTTCGTTAATGCACCTAAGAAATAAAAGATAAGATGGATGAATTAAAAAGATTTGGAAAGAAATTAGAAAGGTAAATAAGTTTTTCTTTTAAAAACATTTTAAAAAGGGATTGAAAAGAATTTATAAGACTATTAATTTTAGAAATTGGAAATTGAAAGATGAATATTTGTAACATTTTTATGCAGAAATTATGAATTAAAACATGAAAATTCAAAAAAATTTGAGTTGGAAACGAAATTACCTCCCCCTTGCTGTTCTGGCGTTAAACGCCGAGAATGATAGCCATTTAGATACATAGTCTACTGCCATTTAGATACATAATCTACTACCACCAGAATATAAGTGTTTGAATATGATGGTGGGAAAGGCCCCATGAAGTCAATATCCCATACATCAAACAACTCAATCTCTAAGATCCCTTGCTGAGGCATGGCATAACCGTGAGGCAGATTACCAGCTCTTTGGTAACTGTTACAGTTACGTACAAACTCTCGAGAGTCTCTATAGAGAGTAGGCCAGTAGAAGCCACATTGAAGAACCTTTGTGGCTGTTCGCTCACCTCCGAAATGTCCTCCATATTGTGATCCATGACAATGCCATAGGATCTTCTGTGCCTCTTCTCTAGGCACACATCTACGGATTACCCCGTCTGCACACCTCTTAAAGAGATATGGTTCATCCCACAAGTAGTACTTTGCATCAGAAATCAATTTTTTTGTTTGCTGCTTACTGTACTCTTTGGGTATGAATCTCACAGCTTTATAGTTTGCAATGTCTGCAAACTATGGTACTTCCTGAATGGCAAAGAGTTGCTCATCCAGAAAGGTTTCTGAGATCTCAGTAGGAAGGAGAGACGCTCCTGCTACTAGATCTATCAGGGACAAGTGATCAGCTACTTGGTTCTCTATCCCTTTTCTGTCTCTTATTTCTATATCAAACTCTTGCAGTAGCAACACCCATCTTATGAGTCTGGGTTTTGAATCCTGCTTTGTGAGGAGATATTTTAGAGCAGCATGGTTAGTGTACACAATCACTTTTGATCCTACTAAATAAGATCTGAACTTGTCAATGGCATAAACCACTACAAGCAACTCTTTTTCTGTGGTTGTGTAATTCTTCGGTGCATCATTTAAAATACGGCTAGCATAATAAATGACATGCAGAAGCTTGTCATGCCTCTGTCCTAATACTACACCAATGGCATGGTCACTGGCATCACACATTAGTTTGAATTGTAATGTCCAGTCTGGTGCAAAAATGACTGGTGCTGTGACCAACTTAGCTTTCAGAGTCTCAAACGCCTGCAGACACTCTGTGTTAAAGACAAATGGTGTATCAGCAGCTAGCAGATTGCTCAGAGGTTTTGCAATTTTTGAAAAATCCTTTATAAACCTCCTATAGAATCCTGCATGCCCCAAAAAAGCTTCTAATTGCCTTAACATTGGCAGGTGGTGGCAATTTTTCAATTAGCTTTACCTTAGCTTGATCCACCTCCATTCCCTTGTTCGAAATTTTGTGCCCAAGGACAATTCCTTCAGTCACCATAAAGTGACATTTCTCCCAGTTTAAAACCAGGTTAGTCTCTTGGCACCTTTTCAGAACAAGTGCTAGATGGTCAAGACAGCAGCTGAATGAGTCTCCAAATACTGAGAAGTCATCCATGAAGACTTCCAGAAATTTTTCTACCATATCAGATAAGATAGAGAGCATGCATCTCTGAAAGGTTGCAGGTGCATTGCACAGACCAAATGGCATCCTTCTGTAAGCAAATACTCTAGATGGATATGTGAATACTGTTTTCTCTTGGTCCTTAGGATCTACTGCAATTTGGTTGTAACCTGAATAGCCATCCAAAAAGTAGTAGTTTTTATGGCTTGCAAGTCTCTCTAGCATCTGGTCTATGAATGATAAATGAAAATGATCCTTCCTGGTGGATGTATTGAGCCTTCTGTAGTCAATACACATACGCCACCCTGTAACTGTTCTTGTAGGAACCAGTTCATTCTTTTCATTATGAACCACTGTCATGCCTCCCTTCTTGGGGACAACTTGGATAGGGCTCACCCAGGGGCTATCAGAAATAGGATAAATAATTCCAGCCTTTAGTAACTTAGTGACCTCTTTTTGCACCACCTCCTTCATGGCTGGATTCAGCCACCTCTGTGGTTGAACCACTGGCTTAGCATCATCCTCCAATAGGATCTTGTGCATGCATCTGGCTGGGCTAATTCCTTTAAGATCACTTATGGACCACCCAAGAGCTGTCTTGTGTGTCCTTAGCACCTGAATTAATGCTTTCTCTTCCTCTGGCTTTAAAGCATAGCTTATGATCATGGAAATAGTGTCATCTTCTCCCAGAAATGCATATTTCAAGGATGGTGGTAGTAGTTTGAGCTCGGGTTTAGGAGGCTTCTCCTCTTCCTGAGGAGTTGATAAACCCCGATTTCGTGATTTATCTTGTGCTTATTTTGGTGGATTTTACCATTCTTTTTCCACATTTATTCAATAAAATAGCATGGTTTTGTAATTCTCCCTTGAATTTTGCTTAAGTGTAAAAACATGCTTTTTAGGCCTTAAATTGGTAATTTTGATTCACTTTAATTCCATTCGATGCCTTGATGTGTGTGTTGAGTGACTTCAGGTTTATAAGACAAGTATTGGATGGAAGAAATGAGTAGAAAAGTATACAAAGGGGAGAATGCATGAAGAAACAAAGATTGGGAATGCATCCAAGGACGCGCACGCGCACAAGCCGCGCACGCGCAAAAGTGGTCTCACCCATAGACGCGCACGCGTACATGCCGCGTCCGCGTGGATGGAAAATTTGCTCATTGACGCGCACACGCCAATACTCTTACATGGCCCACTTAAAGGCAAAACGCTGGGGGCAATTTCTGAGCTACCCAGGCCCAATTCCAACTTGTTTCTGAGTGTATTTCATGCAGAATTGAAGTCCAAGCAAAAGGGGGAGCAATTAGTTTAGCCAACATGAGCCTTTAGTTAGGTTTCTAGAGAGGGAAGCTCCCTCTTCTCTCTAGAATTAGGTTAGGATTATGTTAGATTATTCTAAATTCATGTTTAATTACTTGATCTCATCTGGTTTCTTTTATAATTTCTCATTTCTACATCTTGATTCTCTTATTTGTAATGTTAATTTCTCATTTTGCTCTCTTTTGTGATGATGAACTCATGTTAGATTTGGTTTAGTTTCAATGCAAATTAATGTTTGATGTGTCTTTAATTGATGAATTGAATTGTGATCTTATTTTTCTTGCACTTAGTAGTTGTTAGATTTTATTATTCTTGCAATTTATGATGTTTACTTTTATTGCACTCTATGTGTTTGATGAAATGTTCTCTTTAGTTTTTGAGTAGTTTCGTCAACTCTTGGTCTAAGCCAAGGGAATTGGGTAGTCTTGAGTCATCGGGTATGATGGAATTGGTGATTTGAGAACCCATGGTGATCAATTTGATACCCATTGACGCTAACCCACTACTAAGTTAATTAGTAGGTAGGTTAGGACTTAAGGGTTGATGTGATCAAATCTATTTAACGTACTTCAAGCTTAGGAGTAAATTTTACGTACTTAAAGCTTTTGGGAAGTAGACTTAATAGGTTGGCCTCTCATGATTATCAATATTCGGTTTGTTGACAAGGATGGTGATCTCAATTACCCAAGTCTTAGCCAAGAGTTCTCTATTTTGCTTTCTTTACTTACTCACTTAATTTACTTTCTTGCCATATCATGAACCAAAACCCCCCTTTTTACCCCTTCATAGCCAATAACTAAGCACTACATTGTTTCCTAAGGAGACGACCCGGAGTCTAAATACTTCGGTTAATTCTTATTTGGCGTTTGTTACTTGTGACGAAACCATAATTTAATTTGATGCGAGAGTTGTTTGTTGGTTTGGAGCTATGCTTACAACGAAGTAATTCTTTCCATAAGAAGAAAATCTAGACCATCGAGCAAAACTCAGACATCAGGAGTCTTCAGAGGTTCTTCTGTTTTCTCTGGTTCCTCCATATCAGGCTGAACATCTTTAAAAATGTCCTCTAGCTCTGATTCGAGACTCTCAGTCATATTGACCTCTTCCACCAGGGAGTCAATATTATCAACGCTCATTCAGTGTTTTGAGGTGTCTGGATGCTGCATAGCTTTGACAGCATTCAACTTAAACTCATCCACATTGACTTTTAAGGTCACCTCTCCTTTTTGGACATCAATGAGGGTTCGTCCAGTCACTAGGAAAGGTCTTCCTAGAATGAGAGTTGCACTTTTGTGCTCCTCTATTTCCAGCACCACAAAGTCAGTGGGAAAGGCAAATAGCCCAACCTTGACAATCATGTCCTCAATTACGCCTGATGGAATTTTAATGGAGCCATCAGCAAGTTGGAGGCATATCCGGGTTGGTTTAACTTCATCAGTCAAACCAAGCTTTTTGATAGTGGATGCAGGTATCAGGTTAATACTTTCCCCAAGATCACATAGAGCTGTCTTGGTACGAGCATCCTCTAATGTGCATGGTATCATAAAGCTTCCGGGATCTGTAAGCTTCTCTGGTAAGCTTTCCAGAATGACTGCACTGCATTCTTCAGTGAGGAAAACTTTTTCAGTTTCTCTCCAATCCTTCTTATGACTTAAGATCTCTTTCATGAACTTAGCATAAGAGGGTATTTGCTCAAGTGCCTCTGCAAACGGAATCTTTATTTCAAGAGTCCTGAGATAGTCTGCAAAGTGGGCAAATTGTTTATCCTGTTCCACTTGGCGGAGTTTCTGAGGATAAAGCATCTTGGCTTTATATTATTCAACCTTAGTTGTTGCAGGTTTATTTCCTACAGAAGTGGTTGGAGAAGCCTGCTTAAGGGGGTTGTTATCAGCACTTGCATGTGTCTAATCCCTTATTGGCATTTGAACGCCAGAATTGGGTGTTGTATGGGCGTTTAACGCCAGATTGCCACCCTTTTTCTGGCATTTGGACGCCAGAATTGGCCATCCACTGGGCGTTTAACGCCAATATTTCACCTTTTTCTGGCGTTTGAATGCCAGAATCATTCCTCTCTAGGCTCTTACTGTCCTCAGAAGGATTTTTGGCAGTGGCTTGGTCATCCTCTGTCAGTTGTTCCTTTCTTGGTTTTCTGCTGCCTTGAGTTGAGACATTCAATGTCTTTCCACTCCTTAAATGAACAGCTTGGCACTCTTTTGTTATCTATTTAGATAGCTGCTGTTTTGTCTGATCCAATTGTGCCTCCATATTTTTGTTAGCATTTTTAGTGTCTTGGAGCATCTCTTTAAATTCTGCTAACTGTGTTGTTATAAAAAGCGATTGCTGATTGAGTTTAACAACTTGTTCTGGAGGACTAACCTCAGTGAATACTGCTTTAGCCTCTTCTTTCATGGAGGACTCACTACTTAAATACAGATGTTGATTTCTAGCAACTGTATCAATGAGCTCTTGAGCCTCTTCAATTGTCTTTCTCATATGTATAGATCCACCAGCTAAGTGGTCTAGGGACATCTGGGCCTTTTCTGTAAGCCCATAGTAAAAGATGTCTAACTGCACCCATTCTGAAAACATTTCAGAGGGGAATTTCCTTAGCATCTCTCTATACCTCTCCCAGGCATTATAAAGAGATTCATTATCCTCTTATTGAAAGCCTTGGATGTCCAACCTTAGCTGTGTCATCCTTTTTGGAAGGAAATATTGATTCAGAAATTTATCTGATAACTGTTTCCATGTTCTTATGCTTGCTGTGGGTTGGTTATTTAACCACCTCTTAGCTTGATCTTTTACAGCAAATGGAAACAGTAATAATCTGTAGACATCCTGATCTACTTCCTTATCACGTACTGTGTCAGCAATTTGTAAGAACTGTGCCAGAAACTCAGTAGGTTCTTCCTGTGGAAGACCGGAATACTGGCAATTTTGCTGCACCATGATAATGAGCTGAGGGTTTAACTCAAAATTGCTAGCTCTGATGGGGAGTATACAGATACTACTCCCATATGAAGCAGTAGTGGGGTTAGCATATGACCCTAGAGTCCTTCTGAATTGTTCATTTCCACTTAGGTCCATGATGGAGAAAGGGAGATGATGTGGATTGTAAAAATAAAATATTTTTTTTTGAATACCGAAACTAAAAGAAATTAATATAAAATAAAATAAATGAAAAATCGAATATAAGTTCAAAAATTATAAGAAAAAGAAATAAAATAAAATTGAAAACTAAAATAATTAATTAAAAAGATTTGAAAAATTATGGGTAAGGATTTTCGAAAAATGAAGAGAGAGAAAGTGGTTAGGAAGTTTTGAAAAAAGATATGTCTTAAAATTAAAGATACTTGTAAGAAAATAATTAAAAGAGATGATTTGAAAAAGATATGATTTTAAAATTTTAAAGATTGAAACTTTCTTAACAAGGAAACACCAAACTTAAAATTTTTCAATCAAAATAATAAAATAGGACAAGTAATTCGAAAATTATATATAAAAAAGAAAAAGATTTTGAAAAATTTTATAAAAGATTTTCGAAAAATATAAAAAAAATTGAAAAAGAATTCGTTTTGAAAAAGGTTTAAAAAAATAAAATTTTAAAATTAAAATTTTAACTTGACTAACAAGAAACTACCAAATTTTAAAAATTTTGACTAAGTCAACCTAAGAAATTCGAAAATGATGGGTAAATAAAGGAAACTTTAAGATAAAAACTAATAATGCATGCAAGAACACTTTGAATGTCAAGATGAACACCAAGAACACTTTGAAGATCATGATGAACATCAAGAACATATTTTTGAAAATTTTTAAGAAAAGAAAGACATGAAAGACACCAAACTTAAGAACTTTTGTACTAGGGACACTCACAATTTGAAAATGCACAAGAAAAACAAGAAGAGACACAAAACAAGAAAAATTAAAGATCAAACAAGGAAAATCATCAAGAACAACTTGAAGATCAAAGAAGAACACAATGCATGAATTTTCGAAAATCTAAGAAAAATTAAAAATATGCAGTTGACACCAAACTTAAATTTTGACACTAGACTCAAACAAGAAACACAATTTTTATTTTGGTTTTATGATTTTATTAATTTTTTTTTTTGTATTTTTTTCGAAAATAAAAATAAAAAGCTTAAACATAAAATAAAATTACCCAATCTAAGCAACAAGATGAACCGTCAGTTGTTCAAACTCGAACAATTCCCAGCAACTGCGCCAGAAACATGGTGCATGGAATTGTGATCACACTTTTCACAACTCCGATACAACTAACCAGCAGGTGCAGTAGGTCCTCCAAGTAATAAAACCTTACGCGAGTAAGGGTCGATCCCACGGAGATTGCCGGCTTGAAGCAAGCTATGGTCATCCTGTAAGTCTTAGTCAGGCGGATTCAATTGGTTGAGTTTTGATAATTGAAAGATAAATAAAACGTAAATTAAAATAAAGATACTTATGTAATTCATTGGTGGGAATTTCAGATAAGCATTTGGAGATGCTTTGTTGCTTCTAAACCTCTGCTTTCCTATTGTCTTCATCCAATCATGTGTGCTCCCTTCCATGGCAAGCTGTATGTTGGTGGATCACCGTTGTCAATGGCTACCATCCGTCCTCTCAGTGAAAATGGTCCAGGTACGGTTTCTGTACGGCTAGTCAACTGTCAGATCTCTCGTCTCGGATGAAAAATACCAGGCATTGCTACCGCACGGCTAATCATCTGTCGGTTCTCACTTGTGTCTGAATAGGATCTCTCTATCCTTTTGCACACTGTCACTGCGCCCAACATTCATGAGTTTGAAGCTCGTCATAGTCTTTCCGTCCCAGATCCTACTCGGAATACCACATAAAAGGTTTAGACTTTTCGGATCACAAGAATGCTGCCAATTGGTTCTAGCCTCTACCACGAAGGTTCTAATCTCACGGATTCGAATGCTCTATTGTCAGGAGAGGCAAGTCAAATCCATGGATCAGAGACCTAAGAGACTATACTCCGGCTGTCGTCCAATGACTACGTTGAACATCATGTAGACCGCTTGTGGTTATTAGGCATGCGGATCTTGGCTAAGTGAGTAACGAGGATAGTGGGTGATTGTCATGGGTCACCTCTTCATTCTGACTTAACTGAATTAAGTACAAGAGTATATCTTCGAGAAGAAGTAAGTGTGAATTGAAAGAGAAACAATAGTACTTGCATTAATTCATGAAGAACAGCATAGCTCTGCACCTTAATCTATGAGGTTGTAGAAACTCCACCATTGGAAAATACATAAGAGAAAAAGGTCTAGCCATTGCCGAAGCGCCAGCCTCCCAAATGTGAAAAATGGCATAAGCTTTTTGAATACAATAGTAAAAAGTGCTATTTATACTAAACTAGTTACTAAGGATTACAGAAAATAAGTAACTAAGTGCAGATAGTGCAGAAATCCACTTCCGGGGCCCACTTGGTGTGTGCTTGGGCTGAGCATTGAGCTTTACACGTGCATAGGCCTTTTCTAGAGTTAAACGCCAGCTTGGATGCCAGTTTGGGCGTTTAACTCCAGTTCTGGTGCTAGCTCTGGCATTTAAATGCCATTTTGGGCCATCAAATCTTGGAAAAAGTATGGACTATTATACATTGCTGGAAAGCTCAAGATGTCTACTTTCCAACGCAATTAAGAGTGTGCCAATTGATCTTTTTTTGCTCCAGAAAATCCACTTCGAGTGCAGGAGGGTCAGAATCCAACAGCATCTGCAGTCCTTTCTCAGCCTCTGAATCAGACTTTTGCTTAGGTCCCTCAATTTCAGCCAGAGAATACCTGAAATTACAGAAAAACACACAAACTCATAGTAAAGTCCAGAAATGTGATTTTTGCATAAAAACTAACAAAAATATAATAAAAAGTAACTAGAACATGCTAAAAACTACCTAAAAATAATGCCAAAAAGCGTATAAATTATCCGCTCATCATCCTCCCAATCACAACTTGAAGAATTATGGAATTCATCACAGTATGGGTCATCTTGTGGCAGTGGGGAACAATCTTGCATGAATTTATTGAAAATACACTCCAGTAAAGATGTCTCTTGATGAACAAAGTATGGATCACTAAGATCTCTTTGATTTTGACCTTCCCAGCCACAATATGAGTAGTTGTTAGACTTATCAAAATCTGGATCATATTGTGTCTCTGGGAAGTGTCCCGTTTCAACTGATTGTTCACACTCTTGTTTACATGTCCAGACACTATGAGGGTAATGACATAAATCATCTTGTGGTTCTGGATCATATCTCATGTGAATTGCTTCATCATCTATCATTTCTTGGTGATATTCCTAGCCATCATTAGGATAATGATTTGAGTCATATTGTGATGGTGGGAAATATCCCATGAAATTGTCTTGCTCATCTTGTGGCTCTGAAGCATATCTCCATTGTTTGGAGTGCTCAGAATCTGTGATTTCTTGGTGATATTCCCAGCCACCATTAGAGATTGGTAATGGTGGGTAATATTCCATAAAATCTGTTTGATTATCAGATGAGTTGAACTCCATTTGAATTTTGTAAAACACATCACCAATTAAAATCGAAATTCATGTCTCAGATGAGATTTGATTAGTGAGGCAAAAACACAAACACCTTGGTTTCAGCAGAAAATAGAAAATTAAAAGGACAAAAACAAAGAAAATACTTAATCTAGACTTCTCATCCACTTAATCATTGTCAATCTAAATCAATCCTCGGCAACGGCGCCAAAAACTTGATGAGGGAAAAATTTGATTCCACACAAACTCACCGGCAAGTATATTGGGTCGCATCAAGTAGTAATAACTCACAGGAGTGAGGTCAATCCCACAGGGATTGATGGATCGAGCAACTTTAGTGAATGGTCAGTTTAGTCAAGCAGACATTGATAAATTGAATGAAAATTGGATAACAAAATGTAAATTTCAGGGAATTTAAATTGCAGGAAGTAAATTGACAGGATCTTATAGAGCAAGGAACGTAAATTGCATCAGATGTAAAGGGAATTGGGTGCTGGGAATTTAAAGAAGACAATAAATCAGAACTTAGATCAATTGCAGAAGATTTAAATTGCATTAAATGCAAATCAAGCTCACAGCAAATTCAAATGTAAATTGCAGAGGAACAGAATTGCAGGAAGATTTTAATTGAATTCAATACTGAACTATAACAAATGATGAAAGATAAATGTGTATCAAACTATGCTAAGCTCTCTAGAGTCTCTAATCCTCCAAGAGAGATCTAGAGTCTCTAATCCTCCAGCCTAAGCCTCCTATTCTAATCCTACTCCTACTATGTGTGTGTTCTTTGAAATGAAACTGATGCCTTTATATAGGCTTTAAAAAATGAAAATAAAATTGCAAACAAATTAAAAATCAAATGAAATTCCTATTCTAACTATCTCTTGTGCCTTTGAGTGATGATATTGGGCTCTGCTTGCTTTAAATTTTCAATTGGGCTTGGAATCAGACAAGTTGAGCAGAGTTGCAGCTTCCAGGAGAGCGTAGCGTTCATTAAGTGAGCGGAACGCTTTTTAAATCTACGCGTATGCATCCTCTGCGCGTGCGCGTCCCTTTTTCATTTTTGCCCATCGACGCGTACGCGTCACCCACGCATACGCATCACTGATAGCGTTAACTTAGTGAGTGCTACGTTGACTTAGTGAGCGCTGCCCACACGTGCGCACCCTCTGCGCGTGCGCGTGGGTAGCAAAATATCCATTCCATGCCTCAGCGCCAGTTATGCGTGCGCATGCTTTGTCTCAGATGTAGCAACGACGCGTGCGTGTCAAGCACGCGTGCGCGTCGTTTTCAAAACTTTGCCTCCAAATTTTAACTTGACCAAAAATGTTCACTTATGCAACGTAGCGTTCTCTTTGCAAATGAACGCTACTTACATCCACGCGTACGCGTCATGCACGTGTACGCGTCATGCACGTGTACGCGTGGGTCTTCAAAATTCTTTGCTCGACGCGTGCGCGTCGGGACGTTTTCGCGCCAAGAGCGCCCTCCCTTTTTAAATCATGGGCCACGCTTTTAAAAGCGTGGCCTAAGACTCCAAATGTGCTCAAACTTCAAAAGTATGTCCAAAATTCTTCCTTTGAGCTTATTTTGTGGTTTCTGCTTCTTTTCCTTCATCTTTTCACCTATCATCAACCAAACAGATACATCAAACCCTTGGCATAATCATCAAATCTTGCATCATTCATATTATCAACTAAATCTTGCAAGAAATCTAATGAAAATGCATAAAATTACCAATGTTTGATTGAATTAAGACAAGCATAAAATTCTCACTCAAAGACTTATTTGTTGCCTAAAAATGCATGAAAACCAAATAAAAACTAATAAAATAGGCTTGTGAAACTAGCCTAAGATGACTTGTCATCACTATACCACACAAATTCATAGATCAAAGTATTGGTATGATTACATGTCACTATATCCATCCCACCGCCAATCTAATTCAATATGAGAAAGTAATTCTAGCATGAATTCTTCATCCATCTCTCAAGGATCCGGAGAATTCCAATTATGGATAGCTTCTCTCTCAAGACAACTATCCAATTGAATTAAGACCGAAAGCTTTCTAACAAAAATCAAGAGAAAAGAAAAAAGAAGATGAAAACTACTATTAAAATGGAATTTGGAATTGAAAGATACATTACAAAAGAAAAATTAACAGAAAGTAAAATGTGCAGTCAGTTGTCAAAAAATGGGAAAAAGCTTGCTCCCTCTAACTTAAATTCCAAGCTATTTATACACTTTCTTCCATTGATCCTCAATCTCTGAATTGGGCTTTTGGCCTTGGTGGAATTGGGTTGAAATTGGCTCCAATTGGTTTCCCTTGTTGTTGAGAAGAGATCTATTTGAATTACAGAGTTCTGGTGCTCAAGTTGAAGTTGACGTTTGATGCCCAACGTTGACTCAAACGCCATCTTTAAAAACTAGATAATTCTGCTGTCATTGGCGTTTGACTCAACGTTGGAGGGCCAACATTCTGCTATTCCACGCGTACGCGTGCACCATGCATGCGCGTGAAAGCTGTGATTTTGCTTACTCATGCGTACGCGTACACCATGTGTGCGCATGAAGGATGAGATTTTGCTTCTTCACGCATGCGCGTACACCACGCTTACGCGTGGATTGCTCTTTTTCCTATCGACGCATACGTATCACTGATGCATACGCGTGGATTCAAGTTTTTCAATTCCAAATTCTGGGCTTGGCATCGCGGACGTTGGAGGTAGCGTTTGAGGAAACGTTGGACCTCCAACGTACGCTTTGTGACTCACGCTTGCGCGTGGATATATAAATTTTTCTCTTTCACGCGTATGCGTCATAGACGCGTACGCGTCGCTCAAAAAACAACCAGCTCCAGAATTTAAAATTTTCTCACAACGTTGGCGGTAATGTTGGATGTCCAACGCTCCCTCCAACGTGAGCATCAGCAACTCATGCAGACAATTGCTCTGCCTCCCCTTCAACGTTTGAGGCAGCGCTGGTGGTCCAACTTGGCCACCAACGTTGCTTCTTCTTCATCTTTTCCATGCTCATTCTTCAACTTCCTTCCATGCTTTCCTTCACCTATCATTAATTAAATCATGCATCAAAGCTTTGCTAAATTCATGAGAATTTTCATCATTCTTAGCATACAAGTAATTATAGCATAATTCTCATGAAATTGCATCAAATTAATCATGGTTGAGTGATTCTAGGCATACATGAATTTCTAACCCAATTGCTTACTTATAGCTCAAGAAAGTGCATAAAACTTATTAAAAACAAAGAAAAAGGCTAGTAAAACTAGCCTAAGATGCCCTGGCATCACAACACCAAACTTAAATCTTGCTTGTCCCTAAGCAAGTACTGAAGAAAGAATGAAACAAAAGATGATGATCATATCAGCAAGTAATTATTATTAGTTCATGGGGTTTTATGTAGAAGATGCAGTAACTCACTTCTTATTGATCCTTAGGCAAAGACTGTCTCCTTTAAGCCTCAATTAACACACTGCTATGACCTCTTACCATTCACTTATCCTTAGTAATTGCTTTTCTTTGTTTTTCTTTTCCTGTGAGCTTATTTCTCACTTGTAGCTTAGTGTCATGTGTAGTAGTAGCTTCTCTAGATTATTTGTACTCAACACATATTCACTACACACACTTGGCTCACAATTCTTCTTAAGACATTGATGCCCAGCACCTCTTTGGGTTACTAAATGCCTTGTAACTAAGTTGCTCTTGATAATGGATTTTCGATTGATAATCCCAGGTTAGTTAACCCAAGTTACCAAGTGTTAAAGCACTCCATAGAACCTAATCATCCAAGCAGATCCTAGTACAAAGACACCACATGCATATGTCCTAAGGTCCAAGCTATTGGTGTCTAGCCTTATTCTTTTGCTTTCTTCTATTTTTGTTGCCACTTTTGGCTTTTCTTTTTCTTTCTTTCTTTTTGTTTTTCCTTCATCCAAGGACTTTTATTTGTTAAGATTCATAGACAGCATGCTAGTTTACACTAAAAGGGAAATAATCTATCCTGTTATTCATTATAAGTGAGCTACTACACAATCAAACATATATACCACCACTTGCCGTTATTTTACTTCTTGCTAAAAAAAGAACTATTCCACTCCTTGTTCAAACATTTCTTTTATTTAAATTGAAAAGACTCAGGGGACAAGACAAGCATTTAAACTAGTGAAAGTGGAAGTACACATTAACATGGGCACATTCAGACTTCCAATTTAGAGCATTTCAAAGTAGATGGAATTAAATAACAATACAACCTCTTGGTGGTACCTTCTAGTTGTTTCCTCTCTGCTATCACCATCTGTGGCTTTTGTGTCCTTCTTTTTGCTCTCAGCTTGTGGTGTATGTTTCTTCCAAGAGATTGATTGAATTCCTGTAAGTTATTGGAAGTTGCTTGTTCCCCAAGCACTTGAGAGATTGTTAGTCTGCATGCATATTTGTAGGCTTTTAAACTTAGATTGGTGTGTGAACACCAAACATAGTTTCTTTCCTTATGCAGTAAATTGAGTCTTATGCAGAAAACATCAAGTACTTTTATTTAAGAAATTAAACTATAAAGTAGATAACAAACTAGAAACTCGAAAATAAACAACTTTTGAGTAATTTCTCTGATTGTTTGGAGCTGATAACTAGCTATGCTGAGGGTGCAATGTGTTCTTAATGAAATCCATGGTGGAACACCAAACTTAGATTTACACATTCACCCTTAAATTTCATTGGTGTGTGATGAGCGGATAATTTATACCATTTTTGGCATTATTTTTAAGTAGTTTTTAGTATGTTTTAATTACTTTTTATTATATTTTTATTAGTTTCTATGCAAAAATTACATTTCTAGAATTTACTACGAGTTTGTGTATTTTTCTATAATTTCAGGTATTTTCTGGCTGAAATTGAGGGACCTGAGCAAAAATCTGATTCAGAGGCTGAGAAAGGACTGCAGATGCTGTTGGATTCTGACCCTCCTGCACTCAAAGTAGATTTTCTGGAGCTAAAAAAGCCCAATTGGCGCGCTCTCAATTGTGTTGAAAAGTAGACATCTTGGGCTTTCTAGCAATATATAAGAGTTCATACTTTGCCCGAGATTTGATGGCCTAAACTGGCGTTTAAACACCAGCCAGAGACTATTTTCTGGCGTAAAATGCCAGAACTAGCACCAGAACTGGAGTTAAACGCCCAAACTGGCATTTAACTCTAGAAATGGCCTATGCACGTGTAAAGCTCAATGCTCAGCCCAAGCACACACCAAGTGGGCCCCGAAAGTGGATTTCTGCACTATCTGCACTTAGTTACTTATTTTCTGTAATCCTTAGTAACTAGTTTAGTATAAATAGCACTTTTTACTTTTGTATTCATAGATGTTCCCCTCTTTTCACTTTTATGTTACATTTGGGAGGCTGACCATTCGGCCATGCCTAGACCTTTTTTTCTTATGTATTTTCTACGGTAGAGTTTCTACACTTCATAGATTAAGGTGCGGAGCTCTGCTGTTCTTCATGAATTAATGCAAGTATGGTGCACGAAATTGTGATCTCTTAAACGGCGCCAAAAACTTGGTATGCACGATCATAATCTCAATTCCATTTCACAACTTTGCATAACTAACTAGCAAGTGCACTGGGTCGTCCAAGTAATAAACCTTACGTGAGTAAGGGTCGATCCCACGGAGATTGTCGGCTTGAAGCAAGCTAAGGTCATCTTGTAAATCTCAGTCAAGCAGATTCAAATGGTTATGAGGTTTTGATAATTAAAATATAAATAAAATATAAGATAAAGATAGAAATACTTATGTAATTCATTGGTGAGAATTTCAGATAAGCGTATGGAGATGCTTTGCTCCTTCTGAATCTCTGCTTTCCTACTGCCTTCATTCAATCATTCATACCCCTTTCCATGGCAAGCTGTATGTTGGGTGATCACCATTGTCAATGGCTATCGTCCGTCCTCTCAGTGAAAATGGTCCAAATGTGCTGTCACCGCATGGCTAATCATCTGTCGGTTCTCACTTATGTTGGAATAAGATCCATTGATCCTTTTGCGTCTGTCACTACGCCCAACACTCGCGAGTTTGAAGCTCGTCACAGTCATCCCATCCCAGATCCTACTCGAAATACCACAGACAAGGTTTAGACTTTTTGGATCTCAAGAATGCTGCCAATTGATTCTAGCTTATACCACGAAGACTCCGATCTTTCGGAATGGAGGCTAAGAGATACACGCTCAAGCTATTGCAGATAGAATGAAAGTGGTTGTCAGGCACGCGTTCATAGGTGAGAATGATGATGAGTGTCACGGATCATCACATTCATCAGGTTGAAGTGCAAGTGAATATCTTGGAATAAGAATAAGGTTGAATTGAATAGAAAAACAATAGTACTTCTTATTAATTCATGAGGAACAGCAGAGCTCCACACCTTAATCTATGGGGTGTAGAAACTCCACCGTTGAAAATACATAAGTGAAAAAAGTTTAGGCATGGCCGAATGACCAGCCTCCAAACATGTACAATTGCATAAAACTGATCAAGGAGGGTCAAAAAAATATAAAATAAATCTCTAAAAGTAGTTTTTATACTAAACTAGTAGCTAGGGTTATAGAAAATGAGTAAATAATGCAGAAATCCACTTCCGGGCCCACTTGGTGTGTGCTTGGGCTGAGCATTGAAGCTTTCACATGTAGAGACTCTTCTTGGAGTTAAACGCCAGCTTTGGTACCAGTTTGGGCGTTTAACTCCAGCTTGTAACTCAGTTCTGGCGTTTAACGCTAGAATAAGGCAGGAAGTTGGCGTTTAAACGCCGGTTTGCATCGTCAAAACTCGGGCAAAGTATGGACTATTATATATTTTTGGAAAGCCCAGGATGTCTACTTTCCAACGCAATTGAGAGCGTGCTAATTGGGCTTCTGTAGCTCCAGAAAATCCATTTTGAGTGCAGGGAGGTCAGAATCCAACAGCATCTGCAATCCTTTTTCAGCCTCTGAATCAGATTTTTGCTCAGGTCTCTCAATTTCAGCAAGAAAATATCTGAAATCACAGAAAAACACACAAACTCATAGTAAAGTCCAGAAATGTGATTTTTATTTAAAAACTAACAAAAATATAATAAAAAGTAACTAAAACATACCGAAAACTACCTAAAAACAATGCCAAAAAGCATATAAATTATCCGCTCATCACAACACCAAACTTAAATTGTTGCTTGTCCCCAAGCAACTGAAAATCAAATAGAATAAAAAGAAGAGAATATACTATAAATTCCAAAACATCAATGAAACTTAGCTCCAATTAGATGAGCGGGAATAGTAGCTTTTTGCCTCTGAACAGTTTTGGCATCTCACTTTATCCTTCGAAGTTCAGAATGATTGGCATCTATAGGAACTCAGAATTTAGATAGTGTTATTGATTCTCCTAGTTCAGTATATTGATTCTTGAACACAGCTACTTTATGAGTCTTGGTCGTTGCCCTAAGCACTTTGTTTTCCAGTATTACCACTGGATACATAAATGCCACAGACACATAACTGGGCGAACATTTTCAGATTGTGACTCAGCTTTGCTAGAGTCCCCAATCAGAGGTGTGCAGGGTTCTTAAGCACACTTTTTTTGCTTTGGATCACGACTTTAACCGCTTAGTCTCAAGCTTTTCACTTGACACCTTCACGCCACAAGCACATGGTTAGGGACAGCTTGGTTTAGCCGCTTAGGCCAGAATTTTATTCCTTTGGGCCCTCCTATCCATTAATGCTCAAAGCCTTGGATCCTTTTTACCCTTTCCTTTTAGTTTAAAGGGTTACTGGCTTTTTGCTCTTGCCTTTTGGTTTAAAGAGCTCTTGGCTTTTTCTGCTTGCTTTTTCTTTTTCTTTCTTTTTTTTTCGCCATTTTTTTTCTCAAGCCTTATTTTTCACTGCTTTTTCTTGCTTCAAGAATCAATTTTATGATTTTTCAGATTATCAAATAACATTTCTCCTTTTTCATCATTCTTTCAAGAGCCAACAATTTTAACATTCATAAACAACAAATTCAAAAATATGCACTGTTCAAGCATTCATTCAGAAAACAAAAAGTATTGTCACCACATCAAAATAATTAAACTAATTTCAAGGATAAATTCGAAATCATGCACTTCTTGTTCTTTTGTGATTAAAAACATTTTTCATTTAAGAAAGGTGATGGATTCATAGGACATTCATAGCTTTAAGACATAGACACTTAAACACTAATGATCATGTAATAAAGACACAAACATAAATAAACATAAAGCATAGTAAACAAAAAACAGAAAAATAAAGAACAACGAAATTAAAGAACGGGTCCACCTCAGTGATGGCGGCTAGTTCTTCCTCTTGAAGATCTTATGGAGTGCTTTAGCTCCTCAATGTCTCTTCCTTGCCTTTGTTGCTCCTCCCTCATAGCTCTTTGATCTTCTCTAATTTCATGGAGGAGGATGGAATGCTCTTGGTGCTCCACCCTTAGTTGTCCCATGTTAGAACTTAATTCTCCTAGGGAGGTGTTAATTTGCTCCCAGTAGTTTTGTGGAGGGAAGTGCATCCCTTGAGGCATCTCAGGGATTTCTTGATGAGGAATTTCCTCATGCTCTTGTTGAGGTCCATGAGTGGGCTCTCTTGTTTGCTCCATCCTCTTTTTAGTGATGGGCTTGTCCTCTTCAATGAAGATGTCTCCCTCTGTGACAATCCCAGCCGAATTACAGAGGTGACAAATGAGGTGAGGAAAGGCTAACCTTGCCAAAGTGGAGGACTTGTCAGCCACCTTGTAGAGTTCTTGAGGTATAATCTCATGAACTTCTACTTCCTCTCCATTCATGATGCTATGGATCATGATAGCCCGGGCTATAGTAACTTCAGACCGGTTGCTAGTGGGAATGATTGAGCGTTGGATGAACTCCAACCATCCCCTAGCCACTGGCTTGAGGTCAAGCCTTCTTAGTTGAACCGGCTTGAGGTCAAGCCTTGCCTCTTGAGTCAATTTTCTATTGAGCTCCTTCCACACATATGTCCATGAGGACTTGGTCCAACCTTTAATCAAAGTTGACCCTTCTAGTGTAGGTGCGTGCGTTTTCTTGCATCATTAGCAAGTTGAACGCCAACCTTACATTTTCCGGACTGAAATCTAAGTATTTCCCCCGAACCACTGTAAGACAATTCTTTAGATTCGGGTTCATACTTTGATCATGGTTCTTAGTGATCCATGCATTTGCATAGAACTCTTGAACCATTAAGATTCCGACTTATTGAATAGGATTGGAGAGAACTTCCCATCCTCTTCTTCTAATCTCATGTCGGATCTCTGGATACTCACTCCTTTTGAGCTTGAAAGGGACCTCAGGGATCACCTTCTTCTTGGACACAACTTCATAGAAGTGGTCTTGATAGACCTTTGAGATGAATCTTTCCATCTTCCATGACTCAGAGGTGGAAGCAATTGCCTTCCCTTTCCTCTTTCTTGAGGTTTCTCAGGCCTTAGGTGCCATTAATGGTTATGGAAAAACAAAAAGCAATGATTTTACCACACCAAACTTAAAAGGTTTGCTCGTCCTCGAGCAAAAGAAGAAAGAAAGTAGTAGAAGAAGAAGAAAATGGAGGAAATAGAGGGAGATATGTGGTTCGGCCAAGGGGTAGAAGTAGTGGTTGTAATGTGTGAAAATGAAGGAGTGGTGAGGGGTTTATATAGGGGTGGGGGGAGGGTTAGGTTTCGTCTATTAGGGTTGGGTTTGGAAGGGAAAGGATTTTGAATTTGGAGGTAGGTGGGGTGTTTGGGGAAAGTGAATGAGGTGATTGGTGAAGGGTATTTAGGGAAGAGATATGGAGGTGATTGGTGAAGGGTATTTGGGGAAGAGATTTGGAGGTGATTGGTGAAGGGTATTTGGGGAAGAGTTATATGAAAAAGTGTGAAGAAGAGAGAGAGGTGGGGTATGTGGGGATCTTGTGGGGTCCACAGATCCTTAGGGGTCAAGGACTTAGCATCCCTGCTCCATTTAGGCGTGTAAATGCCCTTAGAGTGCAATCCTGGTGTTTAATGCAGACTGCTGCTTGTTTCAAGTGTTAAACGCCAAGCTGTAGCCTGTTTCTGGCGTTTAACGCCAGCTTGATGCTTCTTTCTGGCGTTAAACGCCATTCTGATGCTTCTTACTGGTGTTTAAATGCCAGCAAGCTTATCCTCCAGGGTGTGTTATTTTTAATGCTGTTTTTTATTCTATTTTTAGTTTTTCAGTTATTTTTGTGACTTCACATGATCATCAACCTACAAAAAACATAAAATAACAATGGAAAATAAATAGATATAATTAAATAACATTGGGTTACCTCCCAATAAACGCTTCTTTAATGTCAATAGCTTGACGATGAGCTCTCATGGAGCCTTACAGATAATCAAAGCAAGGTTGGGGCCTCTCAACACCAAACTTAGAGTTTAGTTGTGGTCTCTCAACACTAAACTTAGAGTTTGGTTGTGGTCTCCCAACACCAAACTTAGAGTTTGAATGTGGGGGTTTTGTTTGAATCTGTATTGAGAGAAGCTTTTCATGCTTCCTCTCCATGGTTACAGAAGGAGAACCTTGAGTCTTGAATACATGGTAGTCCTCATTCAACTGAAGGACCAACTCTCCTCTGTCAACATCAATCATAGCTTTTGCTGTGGCTAGGAAGGGTCTGCCAAGGATGATGGATTCATCCTCATCCTTCCCAGTGTCTAGGATTATGAAATCAGTAGGGATGTAAAGGCCTTCAACCTTCACTATCACGTCCTCTACTAGTTCATAAGCCTATTTCATTGATTTGTCTGCCATCTCTAGTGAGATTCTTGCAGCTTGTACCTCAAATATTCCCAATTTCTCCATTACAGAGAGTGTCATGAGGTTTATCCCTGATCCCAGGTCACATAGAGCCTTCTCAAAGGTCATGGTACCTATGGTACAAGGTATGAAGAATTTTTCGGGATCCGGTTTCTTCTGAGGTAATGTCTGCCTCATTAATGCATTCAGTTCATTGGTGAACAAGGGGGTTCATCCTCCCAAGTCTCAGTACCAAATAACTTGGCATTCAGCTTCATGATTGCTCCTAGATATTTAGCTACTTGCTCTTCAGTGATGTTTTCATCCTCTTCAAAGGAAGAATATTCATCAGAGCTCATGAATGACAGAAGGAAGTTCAATGGAATCTCTATGGTCTCTGTATGAGCCTCAGATTCCTTTGGTTCCTCAAAGGAAAACTCCTTTCTATCCAGAGGACGTCCCATGAGGCTTTTCTCATTGGGACTCACATCCTCTTCACTCTCTCCAGGTTCGGCCATGTTGGTCATGGTTATGGCCTTGCACTCTCTCTTGGGATTTTCTTCTGTATTCCTTGGGAGAGTACTGGGGGGAGTTTCAGTAATCTTCTTACTCAGCTGACCCATCTGTGCCTCCAAATTTCTAATGGAGGACCTTGTTTCATTCATGAAACTTAGTGTGGTCTTGGATAGATCAGAGACTATGGTTGCCAGGTGATGAGCGGATAATTTATACGCTTTTTGGCATTGTTTTTACATAGTTTTCAGTATGATTTAGTTAGTTTTTAGTATATTTTTATTAGTTTTTAAATAAATATCACATTTCTGGACTTTACTATGAGTTTGTGTGTTTTTCTGTGATTTCAGGTAAGTTCTGGCTGAAATTGAGGGACTTGAGCAAAAATCAGATTCAGAGGTTGAAGAAGGACTGCAGATGCTATTGGATTCTAACCTTCCTGCACTCAAAGTGGATTTTCTGGAGCTACAAGAGTCCAAATGGGGCGCTCTCAAATGCGTTGGAAAGTAGACATCCAGGGCTTTCCATCAATATATAATAGTCTATACTTTGCCCGAGTTTAGATGACCCAAATTGGCGTTCAACGCCAGCTCTCTGCCCTATTCTGGAGTTAAACGCCAGAAACAGGTTACAAACTGGCATTTAACTCCAAGGAACACCTCTGCACGTGAAAGCTTCAATGCTCAGCCCAAGCACACACCAAGTGGGCCCGGAAGTGGATTTCTGCATCATTTACTCATTTCTGTAAACCCTAGTAACTAGTTTAGTATAAATAGAACTTTTTACTATTGTCTTTACATCTTTGGATTATCTTTAGATCATTTTGTACACGATTAAGGGGCTGGCCATTCGGCCATGCCTGGACCTTGTTCTTATGTATTTTCAACGGTAGAGTTTCTACACACCATAGATTAAGGTGTGGAGCTCTGCTGTTCCTCATGAATTAATGCAAAGTACTACTGTTTTTCTATTCAATTCAAGCCTATTTCTTCTCTAAGATATTCCTTCGCATTCAAGAACATGATGAATGTGATGATTATGTGACGCTCATCATTATTCTCACTTATGAATGCGTGCCTGACAAACACTTCCATTCTATATGCAAACAAGCTTGAATGTGTATCTCTTAGCATTCTGATCGTGAGATCAGAGCCTTCGTGGTACAGGCTAGAACTATTGGTGGCCATTCTTGAGGTCCGGAAAGTCTAAACCTTGTCTGTGGTAATCCGAGTAGGATCCGGGAAGGGATGGCTGTGACGAGCTTCAAACTCGCGAGTGCTGGGCGTAGTGACAGATGCAAAAGGATTACTGAATCCTATTCCAGTATGATCGAGAACTGACAAATAAATAGCCATGCGGTGACAGCACATCTTGGACCATTTTCACTGAGAGGATGGGAAGTATCCATTGACAACGGTGATGCCCTACACAAAGCTTGCCATAGAAAGGAGTGGGAATGATTGGATGAAGACAGCAGGAAAGCAGAGGTTCAGGAGGAACGAAAGCATCTCTATACACTTATCTGAAATTCTCACCAATGAATTACATAAGTATCTCTATCCCATTTTATGTTTTATCTATCTTTTAATTATTAAATCTCCGTAACCATTTGAATCCGTCTGACTGAGATTTACAAGGTGACCATAGCTTGCTTCAAGCCGACAATCTCCGTGGGATCGACCCTTACTCACGTAAGGTTTATTACTTGGACGAACCAGTGTACTTGCTGGTTAGTTGTGCGAAGTTGTGACAAAGTGTGTGAATTACGTTCCGAGCACCAAGTTTTTGACACCGTTGTTAAGGATCACAATTTCGTGCACCAAGTTTTTGCCGCCGTTGCCGGGGATTGTTCGAGTTTGGACAACTGACGGTTCATCTTGTTGCTCAGATTAGGTAACTTTATTTTAATTTTAAGTTTTTATTTTTATTCTTTTTTTTTTCGAAAAATTTTCAAAAAAAAAAATTTTAAAAATAAATTATTCTATGGCTTCAGAATTTTTAAGGATGAATTCTAGAGTTTCTTCATGATCTGTTGAAGCCTGGCTGGCTGTCAAGCCATGTCTAAATTTTTGGACTGAGGCTTCCACTTATCATGGCAAGAGTCCTAAGACTCTCATCGTATCAGCTGTTATATGCCTGATTTGTATCTACTGAAGCTTGGCTGGCCATTGGCCATGTCTAGTGTTTTGGACCGGAGCTTTCACTGAAAGCTTGGCTGGCTAGTAAGCCATGTCTAATTCCTGGACTGGAGCTTTAGACTAACATTGCATGATTCCTGGAATTCTCATTAAAAATTTTGAAATCCTTATTTTTCTTTTTCAAATAATTTTCGAAAAATACCAAAAATTTTAATAAAATCATAAAACCAAAAAAAGAATTTTGTGTTTCTTGTTTGAGTCTTGTGTCAAATTGTAAGTTTGGTGTCAATTGCATGTTTATCTCTTGCATTTTTCGAAAATTCATCATGCATTCTTCATAATCTTCAAGTTGTTCTTGATGAATCCTCTTGTTTAATCTTCATATTTTCTTGTTTTGTGTCTTTTCTTGTTTTTCATATGCATTCTTGAATTATTAGTGTCTAAAGAATAAAAATTTTTAAGTTTGGTGTCTTGCATCTTTTTCTTTTCTTAAAAATTTTCAAAACTATGTTCTTGATGTTCATCTTGACATTCAAAGTGTCCTTGGTGTTCATCTTGACATTCAAAGTGTTCTTACATGCATTGTGTGTTTTGATTCATAATTTACATGCATTGAGTCTTTTTGATATTTTTCTCTCTCATCATTAAAAATTCAAAAATAAAAAAGAATATCTTTCCCTTATTTCACTCATAATTTTTGTAAGTTTGATTTGATTTAGTCAAAAGTTTTAAAAATTTAGTTGTTTCTTATGAGTCAAATCAAATTTTCAATTTAAAAATTCTATCTTTTTCAAATCTTTTTTAAAAATCAAATCTTTTTCATTTTTCTTTTATGACTTTCGAAAATTTCAAATTGATTTTCAAAAATCTTTTTCTTATTTTGTTACGTAATTTCAAAATCTTTACTAACAATTAATGTGATTGATTCAAAAATTTTAAAGTTTGTTACTTGCCTATTAAAAAGGTTCAATCTTTAAATTTTAAAATCATATCTTTTTGTTTCTTGTTAGTCAAGTAATCAACTTTAATTTTCAAAATCAAATTTTTTTAAATTTCTTTTTCAAATCTTTTTCAAAATAAATTTCAATCACATCCTTTTCAAAAGCAATTTCAAAATCTTTTCTAACTTATTATCTTTTCAAAATTGATTTTCAAATCTTTTTCTATTTAATCTTATCTTGTTTAATTCTTATCTTTTTCAAAACTACCTAACTAATTCTCTCTCTCTAATTTTCGAAAATCACTAACCTCTTTTTCAAAATTCCTTTTTAATTAACTATTTGTTTTAAATTTTAATTTGATTTAATTTTATTTTTTTTCTTAATTTTCGAATTCTAACCAAAATTCAAAATCAAAACAAAAATATTTTTCTTTTCTTTTCAATTATTTTCGAAAATTCTTCTCTCTCACCTCCTTCTAATTATTTATTTATCTACTAACACTTCTCTTTCTTAAAAATTCAAAACCACTCCCTGTTTCTGTGTTCGAATTTCTTTTCTTCTTCTACTCACATAAAGGAATCTCTATACTGTGACATAGAGGATTCCATATTTTCTTTTGTGTTCTCTTCTTTTTCATATGAGCAGGAACAAGGATAAGAACATTCTTGTTGAAGCTGTTCCTAAACCTGAAAGGACTCTGAAGAGGAAGCTAAGAGAAGCTAAATCACAACTCTCTGGAGAAAATCTGACAGAAATTTTCGAAAAAGAAGGAGACATGGCCGAAAATAATAACGATGCAAGGAAGATGCTTGGTGACTTTGCTGCACCAAATTCCAACTTACATGGAAGAAGCATCTCAATCCCTGCCATTGGAGCAAACAATTTTGAGCTAAAGCCTCAATTAGTTTCTCTGGTGCAACAGAATTGCAAGTTTCATGGACTTCCATCAGAAGATCCTTTTCAGTTCTTAACCGAATTCTTGCAAATCTGTGATACTGTCAAGACCAATGGGGTTGACTCCGAGGTCTACAGGCTTATGCTTTTCCCGTTTGCTGTAAGAGACAGAGCTAGAATATGGTTGGACTCTAAACCTAAAGATAGCCTGAACTCTTGGGATAAGCTGGTCACGACTTTCTTAGCCAAGTTTTTTCCTCCTCAAAAGCTTAGCAAGCTTAGAGTGGATGTTCAAACCTTCAAACAAAAAGAAGGTGAATCCCTCTATGAAGCTTGGGAGAGATACAAGGAACTGACCAAGAAGTGTCCTTCTGACATGCTTTCAGAATGGACCATCCTGGATATATTCTATGATGGTCTGTCTGAATTATCAAAGATGTCATTGGACCATTCTGCAGGTGGATCCATTCACCTAACGAAAATGCCTGCAGAAGCTCAAGAACTCATTGACATGGTTGCAAATAACCAGTTCATGTACACTTCTGAAAGGAATCCTGTGAGTAATGGGATGCCTCAGAGGAAGCGAGTTCTTGAAATTGATACTCTGAATGCCATATTGGCTCAGAATAAAATACTAACTCAGCAAGTCAATATGATTTCTCAGAGTCTAAATGGATTACAAGCTGCATCCAACAGTACTCAAGAGGCATCTTCTGAAGAAGAAGCTTATGATCCTGAGAACCCTGCAATAGCAGAGGTAAATTACATGGGGGAACCCTATGGGAATACCTATAATCCCTCATGGAGAAATCATCCAAATTTCTCATGGAAGGATCAACAAAAGCCTCAACAAGGCTTTAATAATGGTGGAAGAAATAGGTTTAGCAATAGCAAGCCTTTTCCATCATCCACTCAGCAACAGACAGAGAATTCTGAGCAGAATCTATCTAGCTTAGCAAATATAGTCTCTGATCTATCTAAGGACACTTTAAGTTTCATGAATGAAACAAGGTCCTCCATTAGAAATTTGGAGGCACAAGTGGGCCAGCTGAGTAAAAGGGTCACTGAAACTCCTCCTAGTACTCTCCCAAGCAATACAGAAGAGAATCCAAAAAGAGAGTGCAAGGCCATTACCTTACTTGGTGTGGCCGAACCCAAAGAGGAGGGGGAGGACGTGAATTCTAGTGAGGAAGACCTCCTGGGATGCTCAGTGACCAATAAGGAGTTTCCCTTTGAGGAACCAAAGGAATCTGAGGCTCATCTAGAGACCATAGAGATTCCATTGAACCTCCTTCTGTCCTTCATGAGCTCTGATGAGTATTCATCCTCTGAAGAGTATGAAGACATTACTGAAGAGCAAGTTGCTAAGTACCTTGGTGCAATCATGAAGATGAATGCCAAATTATTTGGTAATGAGACTTGGGAAGATGAACCTCCCTTGCTCACCAATGAACTAAATGCATTGGATAGGCAGAAATTACCTCAAAAGAAACATGATCCTGGTAAATTCCTAATTCCCTGTAACATAGGCACCATGACCTTTGAGAAGGCTCTGTGTGACCTAGGGTCAGGAATAAACTTAATGCCACTCTCTGTAATAGAGAAACTTGGGATCTTTGAGGTGCAAGCTGCCAGAATCTCTTTAGAGATGGCAGACAACTCAAGAAAACAGGCTTATGGACAAGTATAGGACGTGTTAGTAAATGTTGAAGGCCTTTACATCCCTGCTGATTTCATAATCCTAGACACTGGGAAGGATGAGGATGAATCCATCATCCTTGGAAGACCCTTCCTAGCCACAGCAAGAACTGTGATTGATGTGGATAGAGAAGAGTTGGTCCTTCAACTGAATGAGGACAACCTTGTGTTTAAAACTCAAGGATCTCCTTCTGTAACCATGGAGAGGAAGCATAAAAATCTTCTCTCACTGCAGAGTCAACCAAAGCCCCCACAGTCAAACTCTAAGTTTGGTGTTCGGAGGCCACAACCAAACTCTAAGTTTGGTATTGAACCCCCACATTCAAACTTTAAGTTTGGTGTTGGGAGGTTCCTATATTGCTCTAAACATCTGTGAGGCTCCATGAGAGCTCACTGTCAAGCTATTGACTTTAAAGAAGCACTTGTTAGGAGGCAACCCAATGTTATTTGATTATATCTATTTATTTTCCATTGTTATTTTATGTTTTCTTTAGGTTGATGATCATGTGAAGTCACAAAAACTACTGAAAAATCAAAAACAGAATGAAAAACAGCAGAAGAAACAGCTCACCCTGGAGGAAGAACTTACTGGCGTTTAACGCCAGAAAGAAGCATCAAGCTGGCGTTAAACGCCAGAAACAAGCACCAGATTGGCGTTTAACGCCAGAACAGAGCATGGAAGTGGCGTTAAACGCCAGAAACAAGCAGCAAGCTGGCGTTTAATGCCAGACATGCACTCTGAGGGCATTTTGCACACCTAATTGGAGCAAGGATGCTAAGTCCTTGACCCCACTGGATCTGTGGACCACACAGGATCCCCGGCTACCACACCTCTTCTCCTCTCCTCCTCACACCTTTCCATAACACTCTTCCCCAAAATAACCTCCACCAATCACCCCCATTACTCCTCCAAAACCATTATACAACCCACCTACACCCACCCACTCAAATTCAAACCATCACTCCTTCCTTTTCACACATCATAACCACCTAAAACCCCCTTGGACGAACCATTCACACACCTCCATCTTCTTCTTCTACTACTTTCTTTCTTCTTTTGCTCGAGGACGAGCAAACTTTCTAAGTTTGGTGTGGTAAAAGCATTGCTTTTATTATTCCATAACCATTTATGGCATCTAAGGCCGGAGAAACCTCTAGAAAGAGAAAAGGGAAGGCAATTGCTTCCACCTCCGAGTCATGGAAGATGGAGAGATTCATCTCAAAAGCCCATCACTAAGAAAAGGATGGAGCAAACAAGAGAGCCCACTTATGGACCTCAACAAGAGCATGAGGAAATTCCTCATCATGAAATCCCTGAGATGCCTCAAGGGATGCACTTTCCTCCACAAAACTATTGGGAGCAAATTAACACTTTCCTAGGAGAATTAAGTTCCAACATGGGACAACTAAGGGTGGAGCACCAAGATCATTCCATCCTCCTCCAAGAAATTAGAGAAGATTAAAGAGCTATGAGGGAGGAGCAACAAAGGCAAGGAAGAGACATTGAGGAGCTAAAGCACTCCATAAGATCTTCCAGAGGAAGAACTAGCCGCCATCACTAAGGTGAACCCGTTCCTTAATTTCCTTGTTCTTTATTTTCTGTTTTTCGAAAATTTTGCTTTATGTTTTATTTATGTTTGTGTCTTATTACATGATCATT
This sequence comes from Arachis hypogaea, assembly GCF_003086295.3. NCBI lineage: Eukaryota > Viridiplantae > Streptophyta > Magnoliopsida > Fabales > Fabaceae > Arachis > Arachis hypogaea. The sequence continues at coordinate 81,849,578 of NC_092046.1, read as the reverse complement.
AATGTTTAAATGTCTATGTCTTAAAGCTATGAATGTCCTATGAATCCATCAGCTCTCTTAAATGAAAACTGTTCTAAAAACAAAAGAACAAGAAGTACATTGTTTTGAATTCATCCTTGAAACTAGTTTAAGTATTTTGATGTGGTGACAATACTTTTTGTTTTTTGAATGAATGCTTGAACAGTGCATATGTCTTTTGAAATTGTTGTTTATGAATGTTAAATATGTTGGCTCTTGAAAGAATGATGAAAAAGGAGACATGTTATTTGATAATCTGAAAAATCATAAAATTGATTCTTGAAGCAAGAAAAAGCAGCGAAGAACAAAGCTTGCAGGAAAAAAAAGAGAAGAAAAAAATGGCGAAAAAAAAGAGAAAGAGAAAGAAAAAGCAAGCAGAAAAAGCCAAAAGCTCTTTAAACCAAAAGGCAAGAGCAAAAAGCCAATAACCCTTAAAACCAAAAGGCAAGGGTAATAAAAAGGATCCAAGGCTTTGAGCATCAGTGGATAGGAGGGCCTAAAGGAATAAAATCCTAGCCTAAGCGGCTAAACCAAGTTGTCCTTAACCATGTGCTTGTGGCGTGAAGGTGTCAAGCCAAAAGCTTGAGACTGAGCGGTTAAAGTCGAGGTCTAAAGCAAAAAAAAAAGAGTGTGCTTAAGAACCCTGGACACCTCTAATTGGGGACTTTAGCAAAGTTGAGTCACAATCTGAAAAGGTTCACCCAGTTATGTGTCTGTGGCATTTATGTATCCGGTGGTAATACAGGAAAACAAAGTGCTTAGGGCCACGGCCAAGACTCATAAAGTAGCTGTGTTCAAGAATCAACATACTGAACTAGGAGAATCAATAACAGTATCTGAATTCTAAGTTCCTATAGATGCCAATCATTCTGAACTTCAAGGGATAAAGTGAGATGCCAAAACTATTCAAGAGGCAAAAAGCTACTATTCCCGCTCATCTGATTGGAGCTAAGTTTCATTGATATTTTGGAATTTATAGTATGTTCTCTTCTTTTTATCCTAGTTGATTTTCAGTTGCTTGGGGACAAGCAACAATTTAAGTTTTGTGTAGAGTTAAATGCCAGAAACAAGTTATAAACTGGCGTTTAACTCCAAGGAAGACCTCTGCACGTGAAAGTTTCAATGCTCAGCCCAAGCACACACCAAGTGGTCCCGGAAGTGGATTTCTGCATCATTTACTCATTTCTGTAAACCCTAGTAACTAGTTTAGTATAAATAGAACTTTTACTATTGTCTTTACATCTTTGGATTATCTTTAGATCATTTTGTACACGTTTAGGAGGCTGGCCATTCGGCAATGCCTGGACCTTGTTCTTATGTATTTTCAACGGTAGAGTTTTTACACACCATAGGTTAAGGTGTGGAGCTCTGCTGTTCCTCATGAATTAATGCAAAGTACTACTATTTTTCTATTCAATTCAAGCCTATTTCTTCTCTAAGATATTCGTTCGCACTCAAGAACATGATGAATGTGATGAATATGTGACGCTCATCATCATTCTCACTTATAAACGCGTGCCTGACAAACACTTCCGTTCTACATGCAAACAAGCTTGAATGTGTATCTCTTAGCATTCTGATCGTGAGATCAGAGTCTTCGTGGTATAGGCTAGAACTATTGGCGGTCATTCTTGAGATCCGGAAAGTCTAAACCTTGTCTGCGGTATTTCGAGTAGGATCCGGGAAGGGATGGCTGTGACAAGCTTCAAACTCGCGAGTGCTGGGCGTAGTGACAGACGCAAAAGGATTACTGAATCCTATTCCAGTATGATCGAGAACCGACAGATGACTAGCCGTGCGGTGACAGCGCATCTTGGACCATTTTCACTGAGAGGATGGGAAGTAGCCATTGATAACGGTGATGCCCTACACAAAGCTTGCCATAGAAAGGAGTGGGAATGATTGGATGAAGACAGCAGGAAAGCAGAGGTTCAGGAGGAACCAAAGCATCTCTATACGCTTATTTGAATTTTTCACCAATGAATTACATAAGTATCTCTATCCCATTTTATGTTTTATCTATATTTTAATTATTAAAACTCCATAACCATTTGAATCCGCCTGACTGAGATTTACAAGGTGACCATAGCTTGCTTCAAGCCGACAATATCCGTGGGATCGACCTTTACTCACGTAAGGTTTATTACTTGGACGACCCAGTGCACTTGCTCGTTAGTTGTGCGAAGTTGTGACAAAGTGTGTGAATTACGTTCCGAGCACCAAGTTTTTGATGCTGTTGTTAAGGATCACAATTTCGTGCACCACCAGGCTAGAATGGCTTTGTTCAGAATTCTTTGTCTGTTGCTGAGAAGATGATGGAAAATGCTTGCTATTGCTAAACCTATTTCTTCCACCATTATTATTGAAGTTTTGTTAAGGCTTCTGTTGGTCCTTCCATGAGAAATTTGGATGATTTCTCCATGAAGGATTATAGGTGTTTCCGTAGGATTCTCCCATGTAATTCACCTCTGCCATTGCAGGTTTCTCAGGATCATAAGCTTCTTCTTCAGAAGATGCTTCTTTAGTACTGTTGGATGCAGCTTGTAATTCATTGAGACTCTGAGAAATCATATTGACTTGCTGAGTCAATATTTTGTTCTGAGCCAATATGGCATTTACAGTATCAATTTCAAGAACTCCCTTCTTCTGAGGCGTCCCATTGTTCACAGGATTTCTCTTAGAGGTGTACATGAACTGGTTATTTGCAACCATTTCAATGAGTTCCTGAGCTTCTGCAGGGGTTTTCAGATGAAGAGATCCTCCTGCAGAATGGTCCAATGACATTTTTGACAACTCAGACAGGCCATCATAGAATATACATATGATGCTCCATTCTGGAAGCATGTCAGTAGGACACCTTTTGATCAATTGCTTATATCTTTCCCAAGCATTATAGAGGAACTCACCTTCCTTTTGTCTGAAGGTTTGGATTTCCACTTTAAGCTTGCTCATCTTTTGAGGTGGAAAGAATTTGGCCAGGAAAGCACTGACCAGCTTTTCCCAAGAGTTCAGGCTTTCCTTAGGTTGTGAATCCAACCATGTTCTAGCTCGGTCTCTTACAGCAAAAGGGAAAAGCATAAGCCTGTAGACCACGGGATCAACTCCATTGGTCTTGACAGTGTCACAGATTTGCAAGAATTCAGTTAAGAACTGATGAGGATCTTCTAATGGAAGTCCATGAAAGTTGTAATTCTGTTACATTAGAGAAACTAATTGAGGCTTAAGCTCATAGTTGTTTCCTCCAATGGCAGGGATTGAAATGCTTCTTCCATAGAAGTTAGAAGAGGGTGCAATATAGTCACCAGGCATCTTCCTTGCATCTCCACCATTGTTATTGGGTTCGGCCATGTCTCCTTCTTTTTCAAAAATTTCTATCAGACCCTCTCCAGAGGGTTGTGCTTTAGCTTCTCTTAGTTTCCTCTTAAGAGTCCTTTCAGGTTCAGGATCAGCTTCAATAAGAATGTCTTTATCCCTGTTCCTGCTCATATGAAAAAGAAGAGAACCTTATAGAAAATTTCAAAAAAGAAGTAGACATGGTAGCTGAACCCACCAACAATGGTGGAGATGCAAGGAAGATGCTTGGTGACTTTACTGCACCAACTTCTGACTTCTATGGAAGAAGCATCTCAATTCCTGCAATTGGAGCAAACAACCTTGAGCTTAAGCCTCAATTAGTTTCTCTAATGCAGCATAATTGCAAGTTTCATGGACTTCCATTGGAAGATCCTCATCAGTTCTTAGCTGAATTCTTGCAAATCTGTGACACCATTAAGACCAATGGGGTTGATCCCAAGGTCTATAGACTTATGCTTTTCCCCTTTGCCGTAAGAGACAGAGCTAGGATATGGTTGGACTCACAACCTAAAGAAAGCCTGAACTCTTGAGAAAAGTTGGTCAATGCTTTCTTGGCCAAATTCTTTCCACCTCAAAAGATAAGCAAGCTTAGACTGAAAGTCCAAACCTTCAGACAGAAGGAAGGTGAATCCCTCTGTGAAGCTTGGAAAAGATACAAGCAATTGATCAGAAGGTGTCCTTCTGACATGCTTTCAGAATGGAGCATCTTATGTATATTTTATGATGGTCTGTCTGAATTGTCCTAGATGTCATTGGACCACTCTGCTGGTGGATCTCTTCATTTGAAGAAAACCCCTACAGAAGCCCAGAAACTCATTGAGATGGTTGCAAATAACCAGTTCATGTACACTTCTGAAAGAAATCCTGTGAATAATAGGATGACTCAGAATAAAGGAGTTCTTGAGATTGATACTCTAAATGCCATATTGGCTCAGAATAAAATATTGACTCAGCAGGTCAATTTGATTTCTTAGAATCTGACTGGAATGCAAGCTGCATCCGATAGTACTAAGGAAGCTTTATCTTAAGGAGAAGCTTATGTCCTTGAGAATCCTAGAATGGAAGAAGTGAATTACATAGGAGAATCCTATGGAAACACTTACAATCCTTCATGGAGGAATCATCCAAATTTCTCATGGAAGGATCAGCAGAAGTCTCAATAAGGCTTCAATAATAATAATGGTGGGAGAAATAAGTTTGGCAATAGCAAGCCTTTTCCATCATCTTCTCAGCAACAGACAGAGAATTCTAAGCAGAGCCTCTCTGACTTAGCAACCATAGTCTCTGATCTATCTAAGACCACTCTCAGTTTTATGACTGACACAAGGTCCTCCATCAGTAATTTGGAGGCACAAGTGGGTCAGCTGAGTTACTAAAATCCCTCCTAGTACTCTCCCAAGCAATATAGAAGAGAATCTAAAGAGAGAGTGCAAGGCCATCAATATATCCAAAGTGGCCGAACCTATAGAGGAGGAAGAGGCAGTGATTTCCAGTGAGGAAGACCTCAATGGACGTCCACTGACCACTAAGGAATTCCCTAATGAGGAAACAAAGGAATCTGAGTCTCATACAGAGACCATAGAGATTCCACTGAACTTACTGTTACCATTCATGAGCTCTGATGAGTATTCTTCCTCTGAAGAGGATGAAGATGTTGCTAAAGATCAAGTTGCTTGGTGTCTAGGAGAAATCATGAAGCTTAATGCTAAGCTATTTGGTGATGAGACTTGGGAGGATAAACCTCCATTGCTCATCAATGAATGAATGCCTTGGTTCAACTAAAATTACCTCAGAAGAAACCGGATCCCGGAAAGTTCTTAATACCCTGTACCATAGGCACCATGACCTTTGAGAAGTCTTTGTGTGACCTAGGGTCAGGAATAAACCTTATGCCACTCTCTGTAATGGAGAAACTAGGGATCTTTGAGGTACAAGCTGCAAGAATCTCACTAGAGATGGCAGACAAATCAATGAAACAGGCTTATGGACTTGTAGAGGATGTCTTAGTGAAGGTTGAAGGCCTGTACATCCCTGCTGACTTCATAATCCTAGACACTATGAAGGATGAGGATGAATCCATTATCCTTGGAAGACCCTTCCTAGCCACAACAAAGGTTGTGATTGATGTGGACAGAGGAGAGTTAGTCCTTCAATTGAATGAGGACTACCTTGTGTTTAAGGCTCAAGGATCTTCTTCTGTAACCATGGAGAGGAAGCATGAAAAGCTTCTCTCAATACAGAGTCAAACAGAGCCCCCACACTCAACTTCTAAGTTTGGTGTTGGGAGGCCACCATTAAGCTCTGAATCTCTGTGGAGCTCTCTAAGAGCTCACTGTCAAGCTATTGACATTAAAGAAGCGCTTATTGGGAGGCAACCCAATGTTATTTAATTATATTTATTTTTATAGACATTTGTTTTCCATTGTCATGTTATGTCTTCTTTAGGTTGATGATCATGTGGAGTCACGAAAATAGCTGCAGAATTAAAGTAGAATCAAAAACAGCATCAAAAATAGCACACCATGGAGGACAGGCTTATTGGCGTTTGAACGCTAGTAAGGATAGTAGAATGGGCATTTAACACCCAGTCTAGCAGCATTCTGGGTGTTAAATGCCAGAATTGGCAGACAGACTGGCATTAAACGCCAGAAAAGGGTGTCTGGAGGGCATTAAACACTAGAAAAGGGCATCAGCCTGGTGTTTAACGCCAGAAAAGGTAGCAGAGATGGTGTTAAACGCTAGAAATGGCACACAGAGGGCGTTTAAACGCCAGAAAGGTGCAGGAACCAGAATTCCTTGACACCTCAGGATCTGTGGACCCCACAGGATCCCCACTTACCCCACCTCTCTTTCTCTGCTCTTCACACCTTTCCATTATACTCTTCCCCAAATACCTTTGACCAATCACATCAACACGTATTCCCCAAACACCATTCACCTATCAAATCCTACCCTCTTCCCCATAATCTCTTCACTACTCATATCCATCCACTATTCCCCAAAAACCCATCATAAAACCCCACCTACCTCACCATTCAAATTCAAAACATTTTCCTCTTAAACTGAACTCCTTCATACACAACTTTCCCCTCTCTCTTACCCTATAAATACCCCTCCTTACCACTTTCAATTTTACACATCATAAACACTTAAACCCCCTTGGCCAAATTCAAAACACCCTTCAATCTCCTCTATTTCTTCTTCTTCTCCTCATTTCTTTCTTCTTTTGCTCGAGGACGAACAAACCTTTTAAGTTTGGTGTGGAAAAAAGCTCTGCTTTTTGTTTTTCCATAACCATTAATGGCACCTAAGGCCGGAAAAACCTCTAGAAAGAGGAAAAGGAAGGCAATTTCTTCCACCTCCGAGTCAGGGGAGATGGAAAAATTCATCTCAAAAGTCCATCAAGACCACTTCTATGAAGTTGTGGCCAAGAAAAAGGTGATCCCCGAGGTCCCCTTCATGCTCAAAAAGAGTGAATATCCGGAGATCCGACGTAAGGTTCGAAGAAGAGGTTGGGAAGCTCTCACCAACCCATCCAACAAGTCGGAATCTTAATGGTTCAAGAGTTCTATGCTAATGCATGGATCATTAAGAACCATAATCAAAGTGTAAACCCGAACCCAAAGAATTGGCTCACAATGGTTCGGGGGAAATACTTGGATTTCAGTCCGAAAACTGAGGTTGGCACTCAACTTGCCAATAATGAGAGGAGATTCTCATCCTTTCACTAGAAGAGTCAACTTTGATCAAAGGTTAGACCAAGTCCTCACAGACATTTGTGTGGAAGGAGCACAATAGAAGAGAGACTCAAAAGGCAAGCCAGTTCAATTGAGAAGGCCTGACCTCAAACCTGTGGCTAGGGGATGGTTGGAGTTCATCCAACGCTCTATCATTCCTACTAGCAATCGGTCCGAAGTAACTGTGGATCGAGCTATCATGATCCATAGTATCATGATTGGAGAGGAAGTGGAAATTCATAAGATCATACCTCTAGAACTATACAAGGTGGCTGACAAGCCCTCCACTTTGGCAAGGTTAGCCTTTCCTCATCTCATCTGTCACCTATGCAATTCAGTCAGAATTGTCATAGAGGAAGACATCCTCATTGAAGAGGACAAACCCATCACTAAAAAGAGGATGGAGCAAATAAGAGAGCCCACTCATGGACCTCAACAAGAGCATGAGGAAAACCCTCATCAAGAAATCCCTGAGATGCCTTAAGGGATGCATTTCCCTCCACACAACTATTGGGAGCAACTCAACACCTCTTTAGGAGAATTGAGTTCCAACATGGAGCAACTAAAAGTGGAGCACCAAGAGCACTCCATCATCCTCCATGAAATCAGAGAGGACCAAAAGACCATGAGAGATGAGCAACAAAGGCAAGGAAGAGACATAGAGGAGCTCAAGCACTCCATAGGATTTTCAAGAGGAAGAACTAGCCACCGTCACTAAGGTGGACCCATTCTTTAATTTCCTTGTTCTTATTTTTCTATTTTTCGGTTTTTTTTTGCTTTATGTTTTGTCTATGTTTGTGTCTTTATTACATGATCATTAGTGTTTAGTGTCTATGTCTTAAAGCTATGAATGTTCCATGAATCCTTCACCTTTCTTAAATGAAAAAATGTTTTCTGAAAAAGAAAAAAAAAGCACATGAATTTTGAATTCTATCTTGAAATTAGTTTAATTATTTTGATGTGGTGGCAATACTTTTTGTTTTCTAAATGAATGCTTGAACAGTGCATATTTTTTATAGTGAAGTTTATGAATGTTAAAATTGTTGGTTCTTGAAAGAATAATGAAAAAAGAGAAACATTATTGATAATCTGAAAAATCAGAAAATTGATTCTTGAAGCAAGAAAAAGCAGTGAAAAACAAAGCTTGCGAAAAACAATGGCGAAAAATAAAGAAAAAAAGAAAGAAAAAGAAAAAGCAAGCAGAAAAAGCCAATAGCTTTTTAAACTAAAAGGCAAGGGTAAAGAGGATACAAGGCTTTGAGCATTAATGGATAGGAGGGCCCAAAGGAATAAAATCCTGGCCTAAGCAGCTAAATCAAGCTGTCCCTAACCATGTGCTTGTGGCGTGAAGGTGTGAAGTGAAAAGCTTGAGACTAAGCAGTTAAAGTCATGATCCAAAGCAAAAAGAGTGTGCTTAAGAACTCTGGGAAGCTCTAACTGGGGACTCTAGCAAAGCTGAGTCACAATCTGAAAAAGTTCACCCAGTTATGTGTCTGTGGCATTTATGTATCCGGTGGTAATACTGGAAAACAAAATGCTTAGGGTCACAGCCAAGACTCATAAAGTAGCTGTGTTCAAGAATCAACATACTGAACTAGGAGAATCAATAACACTATCTAAATTCTGAGTTCCTATGGATGCCAATCATTCAGAACTTCAAACTATAAAGTGAGATGCCAAAGCTGTTCAGAAGCAAAAAGCTACTAGTCCTGCTCATCTAATTGAAACTAATCTTCATTGATATTTTTGAAATTTATTCTATATTCTCTGCTTTTTATCCTATTTTGTTTTTAGTTGCTTGGGGACAAGCAACAATTTAAGTTTGGTGTTGTGATGAGCGGATAATTTATACCCTTTTTGGCATTGTTTTTAAGTAGTTTTTAGTATGTTTTAATTACTTTTTATTATATTTTTATTAGTTTTTATGCAAAAATCACATTTATAGACTTTACTATAAGTTTTTGTGTTTTTCTGTAATTTCAGGTACTTTTTGGCTGAAATTGAAGGACCTGAGCAAAAATCTGATTCAGAGGCTGAGAAAGGACTGCAGATGCTGTTGGATTCTGACCCTCCTGCACTTGAAGTGGATTTTTTGGAGCTACAGAAGCCCAATTGGCGCGTTCTTAAATGCGTTGGAAAGTAGACACCTTGAGCTTTTCAGCAATATATAATAATCCATACTTTGCCCGAGATTTGATGGCCCAAACTGGTGTTTAAATGCCAGCCAGAGACCCTTTTCTGGCGTAAAACGCCAGAACTAGAGTTAAACGCCTAAACTAGCATCCAAGCTGACATTTAACTCTAGAAATGGCCTATGCACGTGTAAAGCTCAATGCTCAGCCCAAGCACACACCAAGTGGACCTCAGAAGTGGATTTCTGCACTATCTGCACTTAGTTACTTATTTTCTGTAATCCTTAGTAACTAGTTTAGTATAAATAGCACTTTTTACTATTGTATTCATAGATGTTTTGGAACCTCTTTTAACTTTTATGTTACATTTGGGAGGCTGGCCATTCGGCCATGCCTAGACCTTTTTCTCTTATGTATTTTCTACGGTGGAGTTTCTACACCTCATAGATTAAGGTGCGGAGCTCTGCTGTTCCTCATGAATTAATGCAAGTACTATGACTACAACCCCAAAGTGGTCCCTAAGATTGGGCGAGTTATCCATACTTGTCCTTGACTTTCAAGATTCCCTAAAAGCATCCCTGACATTTTTCTCCGGGACCCATAGTTGCCTTGCAATCCTTTCCGGCGCCAAGTCAGCAAACGGAGGGATGATCTGGCACCTCCAATGCCACGCTGGAGCCAGCAACGGCTAGCTGATGTGGCAAATCTGAATTTTGTACCCAATGTGGTCCCTGGTCCCATTAAAACTCTAAAAGTTAAGAATCGTTATTATAAATAGTATTTCTTCTTCTCTCCTTTGTCCCATAATTCTGGTCCACCATTGAAGCTCTGAAGTAATGTTTGGAGGTGAAGGGCAAGCCAGTGGGAGCTCGATACGGTCAACAAGCAATGGATATAGGGCGAAGACCTAAAATCGTAGCAGGGCTATGCGTGTACCAGAATGGTGTGGTTGTGGCTTCCGACCTGTGCTCCGGTGGTCTGGGACACATTCCAACCCAAATAAGCCCTTTTTTGGATGCCCAAATTATAATGTTAGCTTTAATTGTTGGTTTTTCCTGATTTTTCATTCCTTCTCCAACTTCTAATTTGGTTATTGAAACATTGGTTGACTGCAGACAATTGGTAAAAGATGATGTGGTTTGTTTGTTTGGGCAGATGTTGGGCAAGAGGCTGTCCCTGTAAAATCAGAAAGTCTTAACTATAATGATGAGCAGAAGATGACAGAAGGTTGGAGGCTGGAAAAATTAGAATCGGATGTTAGGAGTCAAAAGTTTATGATCAAATTATTGTTTGTGGTTGTTTCTGTAATGCTATTGTTCTTACTAGTGGTATTTTGCAAACTTTGATCTCAATGTTGAGTAATGATGCGATTGAGTTCATATGTGTAATATTTGCATGAATGAAAAAAAGTTGCTCAACATGTAACTGTGTTAGCCAACCTGTTGGAGATACTAACTATTTTTGTACCACTAAAGAAAATCTGGATATATAGAAATAGCAAAATATAGCAATAGAAAAATATATTAATCATTTTAAATTAACAAAGTCATGATTCATAACTTTTGACTGCCTTACAAAGCCATAAGAAGGTGCTGCTAACAAAATAAACATAACCATATGTCTGGTAACAAAGTAAACCTAACCAAACAAGCATGGTATACAAAATTACTTTCAAATTGTCTTATACAAAATAACTCCCAATACAACAAGCAAGAGTCTTCAATTTTTCTTCCTAGGTGCCTTGAATCCCGGAGTGGGAATGAACTTGAGGATACTGCCAAGTCTTACAGCTGTTCCTGAGCTAGCACCTTGCATGGGATTAACTGGCTCATGGGCAGAAGTTAGTGAGATAGATGATTTTCTCTTTGGTGGGAGCTTATCCGGTCTTGACTTAGGGATGGTACAAACTTCAGCAGCTTACAAGAATTGTAGTATATCAGAAGATGCGGTTATAATTACATAACACTAAACAATTTACAAGTTGTCATTAGATGAAAAATAAGTTGATTACCTGTTGAGACTCCTCTGGTTCAGAGTAAATTGGTTGAGAAAGCTCAACTTCAACTGGTTGGACATTAGTGTCATCATCATCAGCCGGAGCATCTTTACCAACATTGGCATCATCAGTGGCATTAGGATCAGGTTCAGCATTGGGGTCAGGTTCAGCAGCATTCAGACCATCCTCAACAACATTAGTTTCAGCTCTAGCTGTATTCTTAGCAGCAGCATATGCTAGTTTTTTCTTTTTACAACCCCTCTTTGTGTGTCCTTTTTCCCCACAGTAGCTACATGTGAATGGTGCAAGCTGCCTCTTTAGGTTTGTGTTGTCCTTGGTGGAAGTGGGTTTGGATTTCTTTGAGCCACCTTTAGCTTCATCTGTGCCTATCCGCCTTTTTTGTTGTAACTTACCTGGCCCCCTCTTAATCTTTGGAGGTTGGGGCTTAAGAGATTCTGAAACCTCCCAGAAAGTCTGCCCAGGAATGGGATTAATATGATGCTGATATGTCTCCCTATATGAGTCCATAGTAACTAGTTTGTGGCAAAAATCCTCTGGATTTTTGTTCACCCTAGCTAGTGCAGCACAGGCATGCACATAGGGTATTCCTATATCCGAAACAACAATTAATCAAGTTAGTACTTAGTGTTAGGTAGTAATATATGAATGAATGTTACTTTGGACAAAATAAAATCCACCTATCAGCATCCAAAATTGACATGTGCAAAGGTGTTTTCCTAGATCAACAACATGGTTGGCTGGGTAACCATGTACCTCAAATTTCTCATATCCAGTATCACCTGTCCATATTGGGTGCCAATATTTTGACTCTTTTCTCACTTTCTCCAGATGACTGTGAATTACTGGCGGCAACTTACCCACATGATTAACTAATTTTACCTTGTTCTTAGCTATTGTTCTCATGACAAACATTCTCACACCTTCAAGCAAAGTAATGATTGGCTTGGCCCTGGCCTCTTTAATTTTTGAGTTGAATACCTCGCATGCATTATTACATATGCTATCCAATTTAGGCCTGTGACTGAATTGACTCCTGGTCCAGTGTTCTCCTCCTCACTTTGATAGATATGCCCATGCATTCTCGTTGATAATCTTGATCTTGTTCATATTATCTCTGAACTCTTGATACGTTGTGGCTCGTGCACACTCCCACAGCAAGGATCTTAGTTGTAAATCCTTCTATTGCTTGTTAAAATTCTGCCACAAGTGCCAAACACAAAAGCGGTGATGAACACGGGGCATCACCTCTTCCATTACCGTCAACAAACCCTGTGCACAAAACCAAATACCATATCATCATAATAGACCCTGACTCTCATTGACGCTCACCATAACAGTCCCTGACTTCTAACAATTTACACATAATAGTCCCTGACTTCTAACAATTTACACATAATAGTCCCTGTTTTTGAGAAACGATACTCATATAAGTCCATCATATCTATCGAGGCTTATCCTCATTATTAAAATTCAGCATAGAAATAGCAGACAATGTTCATCTCTACTCATAACTAATAATATACACAATGCATACAATTCCCTGATGAATAAACAGCATAGATGTTCAACGCATGGAACATATAACAAAGCATACAATTTTCATATCCACTCATGACTAACAATCCACTATTTTCTAAGATACTCATGAATTAGAGAATACCTTCTGCATGTCAGAGATAAAGCACCACCCATTTTGCCTATAGTCTCCAAGGTGCTGGTGTAGCAACTCAAGAAACCACTTCCAATTCTCCTTGTTTTCTACGCCAACAATTGCCCACGCTATGATGTAGATATGGTGATTAGCATCCTGGCCCACTGCCAATAGAATTTGTCCACCAAATTAAGTTTTCAAGAAAGCACCGTCCAGTCCAATCAATGGTCGGCATCTGGCTTTGAAACCACTCTTGCAAACACTCAAGCACACATACATTTTATCAAATACTGGATCATATTCAGGTTGGGGAGTGCAACAAATTTCAACTGTTGATCCACGATTAGTCTTGAGAAGTGTAAGACCATAATCCCTCAGCATTTTGTATTGTTCCTTTTCATCCCCGAACACAGCATTTTGTGCATCAAAGAGGGCCCTTGATATTGAGTTCTTGTTCAAGGTCAAGTCAAACCTTGACTTGAAGTAAGTGGTAGCATCACATTGCTTAAAATTGGGGTACTTCCTAACCTTCTTGACTAGTTTACTCGCCACCCAATTTCTGTTAGCTGCCCTCTTCTTATCTTTCCTTGGGCATGTATGATCATTAAGGAATGTCTTTATTTGCCAACAAGTATCTTCATGATCCCTTGATGCATACACCACCAATGGACATCCTTTCACCTGACATGTAGCCCTCATCCTCATGTTGTCATTCTTCCTAAACCTAATCCGGCTACCCTCTTGGATTGTGAACTCCCTAACAGCCTCCTTAAAGTCCCATTTTGTGTTGAATTTCATGCCAACTTCCAGTTGTAGTTCTCCAAACCTTATACCTTCTCTGAACACAGGACAAAAATCTTTGGACTCCTCATCTGCCCCCTCATCCTCTGAATTGGGGGGAGTCTTCATTTCTTCAGAATGCCATGAATTTGCCCCGTCTGAGTCAGCCCCTGGATCATATGCATTATATGCATCATCCTCTGTTCTACCCACAAAGCATAGGTCCACATCCCCATCTGAGACCTCCTCAACAAATGCATCATCCTCAATAGTAACTTGCTCTTTATCCTTAGCAAACGCAGCAGCAGGAGCATGTTTAAATTTGATATCTTTTTTAACAGTCTTAGCCTTACAAACATCATTATCATAATCATCATCATCAGACGAAGAACTATCTTCGATCCTTGGCTTATACAAACTATCTTCGTCACTATCATATGAATCAGAGGATAGTGCATCACCTCCCTCCTGTCGTGCTTGCAACACCGCCTTTCCCTTAGCAACACTCCTCGTACAAGGCCTAAAATTAGGGGTGGTTGTTGTCGTTTTCTTCTTGAAGGTGGATTTCAATGTGGAGTTGGATGTTGCTATTGACACACTTTTAGGGAGAATAGGCTTCGTAGGAGGATTCGACTTTGAATTGGTAGGAGGCTTTGGCTTTTGATTAGTAGGAGGCTTCGGCTGTGGATTAGTGAGAGGTTTTTCAAATTGATTAGTAGGAGGCTTTGCAAATTGATTAGTAGGAGGCTTCGGCTGTGGATTAGTGGGAGGTTTTGGCTTTTGATTAGTAGCAGGCTTTGCCTGAGATTGATCATTTGGATTGGCAAGAGACTTCTCCTGACTTGGAGGTTTTGAATTCGTGATAGATTCTGGCATAGTTGGAGGTGTTGGATTACTAGGAGGAGTCGGATTAATTGGAGGGTTCGGAATGTCAATGGTGTTGACAGGCGTTGCCTTGTCTTGGGGGGATTCACTGCTGGGGTTCCTCATTTTGTCATTAAGAGTGACCATAGCACCTTCTTCTTTTGCATCCATGCCAGCCTTTTCCTCCTCATCTTGTAAATAATCTAGAGATGACACCCCATGCTCAAAATACACATCCACCAATCCATTATTCTTGTGAGCAAGGAAACACATCTCCCTAAGCTCGTTGTCACTGTTTAGATTCCTTAATCCAGTTTCTAACGTCCTCCCGGGAACTAGCCACCAACAATGAAGGATCTTGTCATAGCCTAACTCCTTGTAATAATTCCTTATGAAGAAAACGTCCAAGGTATCCTCATCCAGATCACCTAGGCATGTTAAGTTATCAGGGATATATCTCAAATTTCCTTCATCATCTTTCTCAAAGTTTCCTCCATGATGAAACATTATATCCAACAACACATCCATCTGCATCAACAAATCAAAACGATTAAATCTCACACAATCGTCCCAGAGGACTTCAACATCATATTAAAATCCTATACGTTAATATCACAGTCACCAACATGCATTAACCCACTATTGAAAAAATCTCTGTTTCATTGCCAAAAAATAGAGCATATATACACCAAACCCTTTGCCCTAACAAAAATCCTTAAATACAATCCATTAAGGTAATGCAGCCATGAAACTCTAGGACAACCCAACACAGTAACAAGGCAATCATACACCTTCATCATATATTGATTCATGAAATAAATTCGAAAATTATTTTAACCAACACATACCTTCAACGACGCAGAAGACAGAGAAACCACTTGCCTCCAAAGGAGCAGCAAACTATTCAAACGAAGTGTGACAGTGGAGGAGACGGGGAAGACGAGGTTAAGTCGCTGCCATTGATGAGAGAATCGGAAGATGAAGACTGAGCGTGGAGGAGAGGAGACGAAGTGTGAGACTGTTCAAACAAATATGCTGAAGGCAAACCGTTTTCAAGGGCTCCAACTTAGGAACGATGTCGTTTACTTTTTCATTGGGCGCCAAATTGATACTGCGTCGTTTCACTTGGCTCCAACGTTGCATTGGAGGTGCCAGATCATCCCTCCGTTTGCTGACTTGGCGCCGGAAAGGGTTGCAAGGAAACTATGGGTCCCGGAGCAAAATGTCAGGGATGCTTTTAGGGAATTTTGAAAGTTAAGGACAAGTATGGGTAACTCGCCCAATCTTAGGGACCACTTTGGGGTTTTAGTCCAAGTACTATTGTTTCTCTTTCAATTCATGCTTACTCCTTCTCCAAGATATACTCTCGTACTTAATTCAGTTAAGTCAGAATGAAGGGGTGACCCGTGACAATCACCCACTATCTTCGTTACTCGCTTAGCCAAGATCCGCGTGCTTGACAACCACAAGAGGTCTACATGATGTTCAACGTAGTCATTGGACGACAGCCGGAGTATATTCTCTTGGGTCTCTAATCCACAGACCGAGTCCGTGAGATTAGAACCTTTGTGGTATAGGCTAGAATCAATTGGCAGCATGCCTGAGATCCGGAAAGTCTAAACCTTGTCTGTGGTATTCCGAGTAGGATCTAGGAAGGGATGACTGTGACGAGCTTCAAACTCACAAATGTTGGGCGCAGTGACAGTGTGTAAAAGGATAGAGAGATCCTATTCTGACACTAGTAAGAACCGATAGATAATTAGCCGTGCGGTAGCTGTACCTGGTATTTTTCATCTGAGATGAGAAATCTGACAGTTGATTAGCCATGCAGAAATCGTACTTGGACCATTTTCACTGAGAGGATCATACAGCTTGCCATGGAAGGGAGCATGCCTAATTGGAAGAAGACAATAGGAAAGCAGAGGTTCAGAAGCAACAAAGCATCTCCAAACGCTTATCTGAAATCCCACCAATGAAATACATAAGTATCTTATTTTATTTTATGTTTTATTTATCTTTTAATTATCAAAACCTCATAACCATTTGAATCCGCCTGACTAAGATTTACAGGATGACCATGCTTGCTTCAAGCCTACAATCTCCGTGGGATCGACCCTTACTCACGTAAGGTATTACTTGGACGACCTAGTGCACTTGCTGGTTAGTTGTGCGGAGTTGTGAAAAGTGTGATCACAATTTCGTGCACCAGTGTGCAACACCAAACTTAGCTCCTAGCAATGCAGAGAAATCTCCTTACTCTCTTATTGACAAGCTATGAAAAGTGAATTACCTTTGGTTGGGTTGCCTCCCAACAAGTGCTCTTTTAACGTCACTAGCTTG
Source organism: Arachis hypogaea (assembly GCF_003086295.3). Taxonomy (NCBI): domain Eukaryota; kingdom Viridiplantae; phylum Streptophyta; class Magnoliopsida; order Fabales; family Fabaceae; genus Arachis; species Arachis hypogaea. The sequence continues at coordinate 81,832,685 of NC_092046.1, read as the reverse complement.
ACGATTAGCTCTCTCAGTCGAGTCTGTATTTTGTCTTATCCCTTTCCTTCATATCACCCAAGTAGTGCTTGAGCCTTTGTCCATTTACAGTGAAGGTCCCCTGTGATTTTTCTTCTATAATTTCTATATTTCCATACAGAGAAACCTTGGTGATAAGAAAAGGGCCAGACCACCTTGATCTTAATTTCTCAGGGAAAAGTTTCAGTCTGGAGTTGTAAAGTAGCACTCTCTGTCCTTCCTCAAAGCTTCTTGGTGCCATCTTGAGGTCATGTCTTTCCTTTACCTTTTCTTTGTAAATTTTGGCATTTTCATAGGCTTGGGATCTAAATTCTTCCAATTCTTGCAGTTGCTAGAGCCTCCTTTCACCAGCAGCTTGACTATCAAAATTCAATAACTTGAGAGCCCAGAAAGCTTTGTGTTCGAGCTCTAATGGCAGGTGACAAGCCTTACCATACACCAGTTGATATGGAGACATCCCAACTGGTGTTTTAAAGGCTGTTCTGTATGCCCAAAGAGCATCATCCAGCTTCTTCGACCAGTCTTTTCTTGAAGCTCCCACCGTCTTTTCTAGGATCCTTTTTAGCTCTCGGTTGGATACTTCTGTATGGCCACTTGTTTGGGGGTGATAGGGTTTGGCAATCTTGTGCTTCACCCCGTATCTCAGGACGAGGGTCTCTAGTGGTCTATTGTAAAAATGGCTTCCTCCATCACTGATGAGTGCTCTGGGAACTCCAAACCTGCTAAAGATATTCTTTCTGAGGAAGTTCAAGACCACCTTGTTGTCATTTGTAGGGGTTGCAATGGCCTCCACCCATTTGGACACATAGTGCACTGCCACCAAAATGTAGTTGTTTGAGTATGAAGTTGGGAATGGTCCCACGAAATCAATTCTCCATACATCAAACAACTCAAGTTCTAAGATGAATTGCTGTGACATCTCATTTTTCTTAGGCAAATTTCCAGCCCGCTGACATTCATTACACTTCTTCACTAGCTCTCGTGCATCATTGAAGATGGTGGGCCAAAAGAACCCGCATTGCAAGACTTTTGCTGCAGTACTTTCTCCTCCAAAATGACCTCCATAGCAAGAACCATGACAATTCCATAAAACCTCTCTTCCCTCTTCTTCTGAAATACATATCCTGAGCAATCGATCTGAGCATTATTTGAATAAATATGGCTCATCCCAAATGAAATATTTTGCATCATTGATGAGTTTTCTATTTTGATACTTGTTGATCATTAAAGGAAATTTCCCAGTAGCCTTAAAATTAGCAATGTCTGTGAACCAGGTGCCTTATTAACCAGCATTAATTGCTCATCAGGGAAGAATTCATTGACACTTGATTTGTGGGTGCTACCTTCTTTACAGGGAATTCTGGACAAATGATCTGCTACTTTGTTCTCCACTCCCTTCTTGTCTTTAATCTCAATATTGAATTGCTGCAATAGCAAAATCCACTTTATCAATCTTGGTTTTGACTCTTGTTTTGCAAGTAAATATTTTAGTGCTACATGATCAGTGAAAACAATAACTTTAGATCCAATGAGATATAATCTAAACTTGTCAAATACAAACACTATTGCCAGTAGTTCCTTCTTAGTAGTTGTATAATTCCTTTGAGTTTCATTCAAAACCTTACTGGCATAATATATAACATGCACTAAATTGCCTTTCCTCTGCCCAAGCACTGCCCCAACAGCATAGTCTGATGCATCACACATCAGTTCAAAAGGCAAATTCCAATTAGGTGGGACAATGATAGGTGCTGAGGAAAGTTCTCTTTTCAGTGTTTCAAATGCTAGTGTGCATTTTTGGTCAAATACAAAAGGTGTATCAAAGACTAATAGGTTGCTCAAAGGCTTTGCAATTTTGGAAAAATCTCTGATAAACCTTCTATAGAAACCAGCATGGCCTAAAAAACTCCTAATTGCCTTGACATTACTAGGTGGAGGTAATTTCTCAATTAACTCAACCTTAGCTTTGTCTACCTCTATGCCTTTTTCTGAAATTTTATGGGCAAGGACAATCCCTTCTATTACCATAAAGTGGCATTTCTCCTAGTTTAGAACTAGGTTTGTCTCTTGGAACCTTTTTAATACTAAGGCAAGATGATTAAGGCAATTGGGAAAGGAATCTCCAAAAACTAAAAAATTGTCCATGAAGACTTCAATGAATTTTTCAATCATGTCTGAGAAGATAGACAACATGCATCTTTGGAAAGTTGCAGGGGCATTGCACAATCCAAATGGCATGCACCTATAAGCAAAAACTCCATATGGGCAGGTAAATGATGTCATTTCTTGATCTCTTGGATCAACCACTATTTAATTATAACCCGAATATCCATCAAGAAAACAGTAATATACATGTCCTGCCAATCTCTCCAGCATCTGGTCCATGAAATGGAGTGGAAAGTGATATTTTCTAGTTGCCTCACTGAGTTTTCTATAATCAATGCACATCCTCCAGCCTGTTACTGTTCTTGTGGGGATGAGTTCATTCTTCTCATTGGGTACAACTGTGATCCCTCCTTTCTTTGGAACCACATGGACAGGGCTCACCCATGGGCTGTCTGAGATGAGATAAATGACTCCTGCCTGTCATAGCTTCATCACTTCTTTTTGGACCACTTCTTTTATGACAGGATTCAATCTTCTTTGGGCTTAAATGGAGGGTTTGGAATCATCTTCCAGCAAGATCTTATGCATGCATATGGATGAGCTTATCCCTTTTAAGTCACCAAGGGTCCATCCAATGGCATCTTGGTGCTTTTGCAGCACCTTGATTAATTTCTCTTCCTGTTCTTGACTAAGGGAAGAATTGATGATCACTGGGTAACTTCCGTCACTTCCCAAGTATGCATACTTGAGAGTAGGAGGCAGTGCTTTCAGCTCCAGTTTGGTTGCTTCTTTCTCCTTTTTCCTCTCCTCCAATGTGCTTAGAATAGACACTTCAGCTGAGTTGACATCAGCCACCTCAACATTTGACATGGATTCACCCTCTGTCTATCCTTCAATTGCTTCTTCAAAGGTTTCTTTCACCACAGTTTCCACTGCATCTAGCCTCATACATTCTCCTAGTGACTCTGGTGGATAGCTCATAGCCTTGAATACATTGAATACCATTCTCTCATCATGTAACCTAAGGGTAAGTTCCCCCTTTTGGACATTAATGATGGCTCCAGCAGTAGCTAAAAATGCTTTCCCAGAATTATTGAAGCCTTAGCTTCTTCCTCCATGTCCAATACCACAAAGTCAGCAGGGAAGATGAAGTCTCCTACTTTCACTAGAAAATCTTCTACTATTCCATGAGGGAATTTGAATGACCGATCTGCCAATTGGAGGGCCATTCTTATTGGTTTGGCTTCCTCAATCTTCATTCTTTTCATCATAGTTAAAGACATCAGATTTATACTAGCTCCCAAGTCAGATAAGGCTTTTTCAACTGTTATTTCCCATATGATGCAGGGAATTTGGAAGCTTCTGGGTCCTTCAATTTTTGAGGCAATTTATGTTGGATGATAGCACTACATTCCTCAGTTAAAACTACAGTTTCATCATTCCTCCATCTTCTCTTCTTGGTCATCAATTCCTTTAGAAACTTAGCATAAAGTGGCATTTGTTCTAGTGCTTCTGCAAAGGGAATGTTGATTTGAAGTTTCTTGAAAATCTCCAAAAATTCGGAGAGTTGGCTGTCCTTTGCATTCTTCATTAGGCGCTGAGGGTAAGGAGCCTTTGGGACATATGGACATAGAGCTTCTTTTTCTTTTGATGGAGTGGGAACAGGTGTTTGTGCTTCTTCCTTGTCCTCTAAACTACCCTATGCTTTCTCCTCTTAAATCTCCTTTGAATTCTCTGTCAATTCCCTTCCACCTCTGAGGGTAATAGATTTGCATTCCTCTCTTGAAGTTGTTTTGGTGGCATTCCCTGAACTGTGGCCAGGAGCATGCTTGGACAAATATCCAATTTGTGCTTCAAGTTTCTGAGTAGCAGCATCTTGGTTTTGCAAATTGGATACTACTTCCTCCTGGAATTTCTTCATGTCTTTAAACTCTTTGCAAAGATTTACAATCATAGCATCTATTTTGGCCATTCTGTCCTCATCATGTTGTGATAGTTGGTTGGAATTGAGGTGTTGAGAGTGGTCATGGTGGTTTTGGTAAGGTGGCTGTGAGTAAGTGTTTTGTGTGGTCTGGTACGGTTTTAGGTTGGAGTTTTGGTGAGTGGGATTATTATACTGGTTTGGATTATGATCTCTGTGGTCTTGGCCTTGGTTTTGTTGGTTCCCCCACCTAAAGTTTCGGTTGTTCCTCTAACCAGAGTTATAGGTTTTAGAGTATGGATCATTAGCTTGCCTAGATGAATTTCCAAGGTAATTAGCTTCCTTCCAGTTAACTCCTTCTTCTGTGTCCAACTCTTCTTGGGGTGATGGTTGAGTGTGGATAGCTGCTACCTGATTCTTCTCTATTTGCTTGGTTAATTTAGCCAGTTGTTTAGTGATCATCTTGTTCTGAGCCAGGATTGCATCCATATGGTTTAATTCCAAAACTCCCCTATTGTTGCTCCTATCTGAGGCATAAAAATACTCATTGTCAGCCACTGTCTCTATAACATCAATGGCTTCTTCAATGGTCTTCTTCTTGTTAAGGGAACCTCCAGATGAGTGGTCTATAGCCTTCTTTGATTCATGATTCAGCCCTTCCTAGAAGATATGAATTTGCACCCACTCATTAAACATATCAGGGGGGCATTTCCTTGTCAAATCTTTGAATCTCTCCCAGGCTTCATAAAGAGTCTCACCATCCTGCTGTCTGAATGTCTGCACTTCAGTTCTTAGCCTGTTTACTTTTTGTGAAGGGTAGAACCTTGTTAAGAACCTATTCATTACATCTTCCCAGGTTGTCAAGCTGATGAGCGGATAATTTATACGCTTTTTGGCATTATTTTTACATAGTTTTTAGTATGATTTAGTTAGTTTTTAATATATTTTTATTAGTTTTTAAATAAAAATCACACTTCTAGATTTTACTATGAGTTTGTGTATTTTTCTGTAATTTCAGGTAATTTCTGGCTGAAATTGAGGGACCTGAGCAAAAATCTGATTCAGAGGCTGAAAAAGGAATACATATGTTGTTGGATTCTGACCTCCCTGCACTCAAAGTGGATTTTCTGGAGCAAAAGGAGTCCAAATGGTGCGCTCTCAATTGCGTTGGAAAGTAGACATCCAGGGCTTTCCATCAATATATAATAGTCCATACTTTGCGCGAGTTTAGAAGACGAAAACTGGCGTTCAACTCTAGTCCTCTGCCCTATTCTGGCGTTAAACGCCAGAAACAGGTTACAAGTTGGAGATAAACGCCCAAAACAGGTTACAACCTGGCAGTTAACTCCAGAAACAGCCTAGACACGTGTAAAGCTCAAGTCTCAGCCCCAGCACACACCAAGTGGGCCCCGGAAGTGGATTTATGCACTATCTATCATAGTTTACTCATTTTCTGTAAACTTAGGTTACTAGTTTAGTATTTAAACAACTTTTAGAGATTTATTTTGTATCTCATGACATTTTCACGTTTTACATTGTATCTCTACAGCATGAGTCTCTAAACTCCATGATTGGGGGTGAGGAGCTATGCTGTGTCTCGATGAATTAATGTAATTACTTCTGTTTTCTATTCAATCACGCTTGTTCCTATTCTAAGATACTCGCTTGTACTTAACCGTGATGAATGTGATGATCCGTGACACTCATCATCATTCTCAACCTATGAACACGTGCCTGACAACCACTTCTGTTCTACCTTAGATTGAGTGTGTATCTCTTAGCCTCTTGGTTCATGATCAGAGTCTTCGTGGTATAGGTTAGGATTATTGGCGGCCATTCCTGAGATCCAGAAAGTCTAAACCTTGTCTGTGGTATTCTGAGTAGGATCTGGGAGGGGATAACTGTGACGAGCTTCAAACTCACGAGTGCTGGGCAAAGTGGCAGACACAAAAGGATCAATAGATCCTATTCCAATATGAGTGAGAACCGACAGATGATTAGCCATGCGGTGACAGCGCATTTGGACCATTTTCACTGAGAGGACGAATGGTAGCTATTGACAATGGTGATCCACCAGCATACAGCTTGCCATGGAAGGAGACCTGCGTGCGTGAAGAAGAAGATAGTAGGAAAGTAGAGATTTAGAAGACAGAGCATCTCCAAAACCTCAATCTATTCTCCATTACTGCATAACAAGTACTATTTATTTTATGCTTTTTGCTCTTTATAAATATAATCACTCTTATCATTGATCTCCTGACTAAGAATTACAAAATAACCATAGCTTGCTTCAAGCCGACAATCTCCATGGGATCGACCCTTACTCACGTAAGGTATTACTTGGACGACCCAGTGCACTTGCTGGTTAGTGGTACGAGTTGTGAAAAGTGTGATTTACAATTTGTGCACCAAGTTTTTGGCGCCGTTGCCGGGGATTGTTTGAGTTTGGACAACTGACGGTTCATCTTGTTGCTTAGATTAGGAAAATTTTGTCTTTTGGGTCAGAGTCTTTTATTTTCTTTATGAATTTTTAGTTTTTCTGTGAGTTTAGTGTCATGTTTTAAGTTTGGTGTCAATTGCATGCTTTTCTTTGTCTTTCAATTTTCGAATTGCATGTTCTTTGTTCTTCCTTGATCTTCAAGTTGTTCTTGTCAATTTTTCTTGTTTGATCTTTAGTTTTCTTGTTCCGTGTCTTTTCTTATTTTTCTTGCGCTTTTTCAAAATATCAGTTTTCAAAAAATTTTATTTATTAAATACCTTATTAAAATACGTTAAATTTATAGCTCAATTGGCTAGAGCGTTGTGCTTATGTTCTTGGTAATTGGCTATCTTCCTTTTAAAAATTTTTCAAAAGTAATTTTCTTTGATTAAATCCTGTGTCAATTTTTAAGTTTAGTGTTCTCTTGTTAATTTTCCTTTAGTTTTCGAAAATTTCATTGTGGTTTGCAAAAAAAAAAAAAATTTTAAGTTTGGTGTTCTATCTCCATGTTCTTGTTGTTCTTGTGAATCTTCAAGGTGTTCTTGAGTCTTCCTTGTGTTTTGATCTTAAAATTTTTAAGTTTGGTGTTCTTTGGTGTTTTTCCTCCAAAATTTTCGAAAAAAAGGAGCATTAGAGCTAAAAATTTTAAGTTGTGTGTTTTTCTCTTTCATCATAAAATTCAAAAATAAAAAAAAATATCTTTTCTAACTATTTTTAAGAAAATATTTCGAAATTTTTCATAAAAATTCAGATTTCAATTTCAAAATTTTATCTTATCATATCTTAGTTGTCAAGTTTTAAAAAAAATCATATCTTTTTCAAATCATATCCTTTTTAATTTTTTTTAAAATTCATATCTTTTTCAAAACCTCCTAACCACTTTTTCTCTCTCTTCATTTTTTGAAAATCCTCACCCATTTTTCATTTTATTTTATTTTAATTTTTTGATTTCCGTTTTTTCAAAAAAAAAATTTAATAAAAAAAATATTTTAATATTATTTGAGTCTCCAATTCACAACATCTCCCTTTCTCTATCATGGATCTAAGTGGAAATGAACAGTCCAGAAGGACTCTGGGGTCATATGCTAACCCTACTACTGCTTCATATAGGAGTAGTATCTGTATACCCTCCATCGGAGTCAGTAGTTTTGAGTTGAATCCTCAGCTTATTATCATGGTGCAGCAAAGTTGCCAGTATTCCGGTCTTCCACAGGAAGAACCTACAGAGTTTCTGGCACAGTTTTTACAAATTGCAGACACAGTACATGATAAGGAAGTAGATCAGGATGTCTACAGATTATTACTGTTCCCATTTGCTGTAAAAGACCAAGCTAAGAGGTGGTTAAATAACCAACCTAAGGCTAGCATAAGGACATGGAAACAGCTATCAGAAAAATTCCTGAATCAATATTTCCCTCCAAAACGGATGACACAGCTAAGGCTGAACATCCAAGGCTTTAAACAAGGAGTTAATGAATCTCTTTATGATGCCTGAGAGAGATACAGAGAGATGCTAAGAAAATGCCCCTCTGAAATGTTTTCAGAGTGGGTGCAGTTAGACATCTTCTATTATGGGCTTACAGAGAAAGCTCAGATGTCTTTGGACCACTCAGCTGGTGGATCTATACACATGAGAAAGACAATTGAAGAAGCTCAAGAGCTCATTGATACAGTTGCTAGAAATCAGCATCTGTACCTAAATAGTGAGTCTTCCATGAAAGAAGAGGCTAAAACAGTAACTGCTGAACTCAGTCCTGCAGAACAAGTTACTGAATTCAATCAGCAATTAGATTTTCTAACAAAACAGCTAGCCGAATTCAAGGAGATACTACAAGACATAAGAATGGCTAATATGAATATGGAAGTATGTAACAACCCTGATTTTCGAGTATGCGAGATCTTTTCCGAAGGCACGGATTTCACCAGAAGATCACTAAAGGGAACACCTCTTCTATATCAACAAGTATCTCAATCCTCATTGTCATTATGTCATCCTTAAGCTAGAACCTTTCCCGAGGCAAGCTCGATAACGCAATCACGAAGAACCTAGTTTTTGAACCGTATCGGTTAGGAGTTTTGATTCGGTTTTTCGTAAATAGTCTCAGTTTGACAAACCGGACTCGATTCATGAGAAAAGAGAGATAATAGGATAATACCATCAATATATGAGTATTAGAAGCCTCTTGAATGATATTATAAGGTTACCTGATCAGTTTTAGTTAAAAACAGAAAACCGGTTTAACCGGGTTCACAATTTACTGGTGCAGCTTAGCACCAGCATTCTCTGATGACTTTAGCAATGCTAAGGCCTCATCATACATGTTCTATTCTCATAATAAATATGTTACTAGTGTCATTTATGCTAGTAGCTCAGAAAATAATTTTTAGAGATGTTTTTACGAGTGTTCTGGTACACCTAGTTTTAGTAGTTGTACACCAGAGATATTTTAATATTATTTTAATCCACCTCCAAGCCAACCAATAAAAACTCACCTTTACACCCCCAAGACCTCCAAGGATGTCTCATTTCATCATTTTGGCCGAAATTGAAAGGAGAGAAAAGAGAGAAAACTTCATGAACACTTAATCTTCAAATCTTGATTTCTTCTGAACCAAAACTCAAATCAAAACTCCGATTTTACCAAAATGATCCTCTCTTCTTCCTCTACATAACCATGTGACTTATCAAGGCTGGAAATAAGGTGAGATGGCTTTCTCCCTCCCTCTTCAATTCGGTTTTCAAGGAAAACCATGCAAAACATGTGTTTTCTTGATGTTCTTCCTTAGGAATCATGCTTAACTTGACTTGAGGGCCAAGAAACATTAATTTTCAGCAAGTCTAAGGTGAGATATCTCTTCCTAACGTGCTGAGGGAGATTTGGTCAGTTGAGAGTTTGTGGATTTAAAGTTGTTCTTGATGTGTTTTAGGAGGAAAAAGTGCTTAAGGACCACCTGAAAGTCTAACCGAATTAGGAGCAGCAAAACCAGGTAGGGTGTCACGAAATTAATCTTGATTATTTGTGTTTGCGTTGTGTGAATGTTGTATAAATTGGCTGTGCTAAAAATTGGTTGCTTATATGATTGATTCTTGGTGAAAATTTGGTGAAATTTTGATGAAATTTGATGAAATTCAAGCTTTAAAGTTCATGTTCTTGGGGCAGCTGGAAAAACGAAACCCTAAGCTTAAATTGGGGTTCAATTTGTGTTAAAATCATGTAGAAAAGATGGGGTTTTAGTGGCTGCTAATTTATTATGAATTATAGTAAAAATCGGTTGCTGAAAAGACTGAAAAACGGGTAAAAACAGAGAAAGAATCTGAAGAATTTATGAAGAACATGAAGAACACTTTGAGTGTGATGAAGAACAATGGAGAACACCTTTTTGATCCATAAAAGGGCAAGGAAGTAAATATTTTGGTGTTTGGGGGGTTATTTTGTAATTTCTGAAAGTTAGGGTGATAAAAGTAGAAATATTAAAAGTTACGGGTGGTAAAAAGTGAATTTTAAAAGTTAAAAGTAAAAGTAAGTTAATTTTCGAAAATTTAATGATAAAATAATAAAAAATAATAAAATATTAAATAATAATATTTAATTAAAAATAATATTTTAATAAAAATAATAAAATAATACGGAAAAGGCAGTTTTCTGTAAAAGCTTTAGAAAGATAACTTTAAACACAGAATCTCATAATTACTTTCATAAAACACTTAGGGAGTGGTAAAAACATATTAGTGAGGCAAAGATAAATAAAAGATAAAAAGTTGAAGAGAAGATAAAAATCGAAAGAAAAGTCTGTAAAGTTTTAACGACAGAAAAACAGATAGAGACTAGTAAAGGAACTAGGGAAACTTAGTTAGTACTTGAGTCGCGACTAGGGTTAGGTATTATATGAAAAGTTAAATTGTTTCAGTATAGACTTAATGAACCTATACTTGGGACAGACTAACTATTCATACCGAAATTTACATAAGCTTTAAATACATACGTTAAATAGAAAAATCAGAGCAGAGTAGAGAGATACAGAGAACAGAGTAATCAGAGCAGAGTAAAGAGACAATGAGAAAAGAGTAATATAACAAAAAGAATAGAGGAGAATAGTATAAGAATAAAGAGTTAAGCCTTGTGGCATGATGTTCTGTTGTATGTTCATCTGCTGCTTTTCCATTGGCCCTAGAGGTCCTGTAGGCCCAAGTTCACCTACAGTGAGTTGTTATTCCTGTAGGCCGAAGTTCACCTGCAGTGAATATCAATTGTGTATATCAGGGTATTGCTCCTGTAGGCCGAAGTTCACCTACAGAGAGTTGTCATTTCTGTAAGCCGAAGTTCACTTACAGAGGTGCCATTTCTATAGGCCGAAGTTCACCTATAGAAAGTTGTTGTGTTGTGTTTTTATATTATTCCTGTAAGCCGAAGTTCACTTACAGGGGCGCCATTTCTGTAAGCCGAAGTTGACTTGCAGAAGTGCTATTTCTGTAGGCCGAAGTTCACCTACAGAAAGTTGTTCTGTTGTGTTTAGACTATTCCTGTAAGCCGAAGTTCACTTATAGGAGTGCTGTTTCTGTAGGCCGAAGTTCACCTACAGAAATAAAGCCATATCTAGGACTAGTTCCTGGGTAATGTCGGGTTGCAGGGTGTAAACCGACACGTGAGCTTATGGCCTGCATAGGACAGACATGCATCATACTTGGTTGCGCATTTTCTCTTTTATGATTGTTGTTTGAATGTATGCTTTCTTTGTTTTCATTCTATTCTCTGTGTCTGTGTTTTGTTTTATTGTATTCTTTTGTTTGTGTTTTGCTTTCTATTTTCTCTATTTATCTGTTTCTTCTGTTCACCACTTCTTGGTATTCTGCTATATATATCTGCTAAGCGACACAAATTAATGAACTTAACTAATAACCCCGACCCTACTAAGAACTCCCCAGTTCTTACCCCTTCTCTCACCCTTCCCCCTTCAGATGGAAGCATGAGTACCCTTCCGTAGTTTACTAATGACTGTTCTGCAAAGAGGATTCCACTCTAGGTAGTCTTCTGGGTCTAGAGTGAACTCTGTTACCTGTTTATATGTATATACTGTGAGGCCAGCCAACGTCTGTACCCTGCTTATCTACAAACTTTAGCCTAAGTCCTCCGTACGATGTTGCTGTTATGTGGCCACTCGATGAAGTACTTGAGAGACGCTCTTTGATAACATATGATTGTGCAGAGGAGTAGTAAACGACCTTCCACCTTATGATGACGTTCCACCTGACTTGAGTTTTGAAGACCTAGAACGTACTTTCCCTCGCTCTAGTAGTTTAGAGGGACTAGGTGAGTATAGAGTCTAGGCTAGCCTGGGTGCCAGCTTAGGGACTTCTTGAACAGGTCAGGACCTGGGATGTTGTATGTATATATATGTATATAGTTATTATCTAGTTATATCTAGGGGTGTCCTAACTAAAGATCTTTACTCTAATAAAGGCTGGATAACCGAATGATATCAACTGCTTGTGATATATTTATGTATGGTTGTTTATAGCTGTTTTATCTGTTATTATTTGTGAATTGATTATAAATGATTCTGTTTATTAATTCAAACGTTTTCAAAAAAAAAAGTACCTCGTAAAATAACTATGCTTTTAACAACGAATCAGGCTCATATAATAAATAATAGTTAATAAATAGGTAGACAAGTTGGTAGCGCTCAGTTTCTAGTATGATCATGACGTACTAGAAATTGGGTCGTTACAAAGTACAGTTGAAGCAAACAAAACAGCAGTGATCAAAACAAATAACAGAAGAGTGCCAATCAGTTCAATTAAGAAGTGGAAAAACACTAAATACCTCACTTCAAAGTAGCAGGAAGTCAAGAAATGAACAAACTGCTACTCAAAATCCCTCTGAGGACAGTAAGAGCCCAGAGAGGAATAATTCTGGAGCTCAAACGCCAGAAAAGGGTGAAGAGCTGGCGTTAAACGCCCAACCCATGCTCAGTTCTGGCATTCAAACGCCACAAACAGGCAAGGCCTGTTTGTCTTGTGTATGGTAAGGCCTGTCATCTGCCCGTGGAACTGAAGCATAAGGCCTACTGGGCAACCAGATTCCTAAACTTTGATGCCAAATTAGCTGAAGAAAAAAAGATTGCTCCAGCTGAATGAGCTAGAGGAATTCAGACTCACTGCTTTCGAAAATGCTAAGCCTTACAAAGAGAAAGCAAAAAGATGGCATGACAGAAAGCTGTCATCTAGAGTCTTTGAACCAGGACAGAAAGTTCTTTTGTTTAACTCTAGGCTCAGGCTATTCCCCGGGGAACTGAAATCCCGGTGGAGGGGTGAAGAACTGAAGATTGATGGTTTAGAAGTTATAATAAATACTCGTTGTAAGTATAGTTACTAAACCAAGTAATCGACCTTTCCTACAAAAGTTCTGGTTGTCACAAGTAACAAACCCCTTTTTAAAATTGATAACCGAGTATTTAAACCTCGGGTCGTCTTCTCAAGAAATTGCAGGGAGGTATGTTCTTATTATTGGTTATGAGTCTTGAGGTGATGGATATAGACATGGTACATAGGGAAGTGGTGGTTCTTGATATGGTTCATATGGCTCATAAGGTGGTTGGTATGGTGGATAAGGGTTAGGATCATATGAGGGTGTTTGGTGGTAAGGGGCTTGTGAGTATGGTAGTCTAAAGCTATTTTGAGGAGGTGGTTCATTGGCATATGATGGAGCTTGCTGGTAACTATAAGGGGGTCCACCATATCTATTGTCTTGGCATGCATTGTAGGATGGTCTTTGTCCATGGTATCCTGGAAGGTGTTGTTGCCTAAAGGGTTGATCAGATCCTCTTGGCTCCTTCCATCTCTGATTGTTTTGACCTTGATGCATGTTCCTGTTATATTTTCCATTCCTTGCAACAGCATTGGAACCAAACTCAAAGCGATGGGGGTGAGAATTCATAATAGCAAATAAAAATTAAAAACGAAAATTAAAACAAATTTTAAATTAAAAGGTTATTGAAATTTAAATTTTTGAATTTGAAAATTAAATTTTGAAATTTGAAAATTAGATTTTGAAATTTGAAATTTGAAATTTTGAATTTTAAATTTTTGAAATTTGAATTTTGAAATAAGGTAAGATAAGATTTTGAAAAAGATATGATTTTTGAAAAAGATTTGAATTTTTAAAATTGAAATTTGAAATTTGAAATTTGAGTTTTAAATTTTGAATTTTTGAATTTAATGAGGGAAGAGAAAAACGATAAAATGACACCAAACTTAAAATTTTTAGATCAAAACGAAGAAAACAATTAAGAACAACTTGAAGATCAACATGAACACGAAAAACAAATTTTTGAAAAAAATTTTTTTTTTAATAACTAAATAAAAACCAATAACCTCTTAATTTATGAAAAAGCAAAAATAAAAGCAAAAATAAAAACAAATAAACAAGAAAAAAGAAAATATTTACAATAACCAATAATAAGGCACACGTTTGCAATTCCCCGGCAACGACGCCATTTTGAAGAACTGAAGATTGATGGTTTAGAAGTTATAGTAAACTCTCGTTGCAAGTATAGTTACTAAACCAAGCAATCAACCTTTCTTACAAACGTTTTGGTTGTCACAAGTAACAAACCCCTTTAAAATTGATAACCGAGTATTTAAACCTCGGGTCGTCTTCTCAAGGAATTGCAGGGAGGTGTTCTTATTATTGGTTATGAGTCTTGTAAATTGGGGGTTTTGAAAGTAAGGAAGCAGTATGACATGTAAAATAAATAAATAACTATAAAATAGAACTCTTGGCAAGGTATAAGAACTGGAAGTCCTATCCTAGTTATCCTTATCAATTGTGATGAGAATTGGAATTTTCTCCCACTTTGTTAACCTCTAACTATGAAGGTAAGTTAAGTGGATGAATTAATTTTGATTCCTCAGGTCCTAGTCTTTCCTTGGGAAAGGCTACAGTTATTGGAATTCAAATTAATTCTTGAAGAATTCTAATTTTTAGTCAACAATGAGTTTGATAACTCAAGTGTCTCCAATGACTCAACCAAAGCCAAAAGGGAAAAATTCAAATTATTTATATCACAAATAAAAGAGAGCAATCATAAATCTGAATTACCTCAAATTACATTAAGTAAAGGAAATCAATCTAAACATAAAGAGTTCATAAACTAAATTGATAAAATAAATAAAAGGAACATTGAACCTGAGAAGAATTTGAAATCCTAAATCCTTTAAGAGGAATCCTAATCCTAAATCCTAAGAGAGAGGAGAGAACCTCTCTCTCTCTGAAAACTACATCTAAATCCTAAAATTGTGTGTTGTGAGCTTATTTATGAATAGATGCATTCCCCCACTTTATAGCCTCTAATCTGTGTGTTCTGGGCTGAAAACTGGGTCAAAAACAGCCCAGATATCGTTGGAGAAGAAATCTGCCACCCTGATTTTTGTCACTGCGACGCGTCCGCGTGGAGCGCGCATTTGCGTCGCCTAGCATCAGGGCAACGATGGCATATTATATATCAAATCGAAGCCCCGGACGTTAGATTTCCAACGCAACTGGAACCGCGTCATTTGGACCTCTGTAGCTAAAGTTATAGCCGTTTGAGTGCGAAGAGGTCAAGCTGGACAGCTTAGCAATTTCTCCAACTTCTTGTATTCCTCCCACTTTTACGTGCTTCCTTTCCATCCTTTAAACCATTCCTGCCTTATAAACTCTAAAATCACTTAACACACATATCAAGGCATCTAATGGTAATAAGAGAGGATTAATATTAGCAATTTAAAAGCCTAGGAAACATGTTTTCAATCATAGCACAAAATTAGGAAGGAAAATGTAAAACCATGCAAATAGTATGAATAAGTGGGTAAAGAGTTGATAAAAATCACTCAATTGAGCACAAGATAAACCATAAAATAGTGGTTTATCAAGGGGACCATATGTGATTACAAGTGTGTCACCATATGGCTATGTGGAGCTTCAAGACATTGATTCTGATAAGAAGTTCATTGTTAATGGACAGAGAATCAAGCATTATCTTGAGGGCAATATTGAGCAAGAGTGCTCAAGGCTGAGGCTAGATTAAAAGCTCAGCAAGGTCCAGCTAAAGACAATAAAGAAGTGCTTATTGTCTTTAGGTTGATGATCATGTGAAGTCACAAAAACTACTGAAAAATCAAAAACAGAATGAAAAACAGCATTAAAAACAGCTCACCCTGGAGGAAGAGCTTACTGGCGTTTAAGAGGCAACGAGCTGGCGTTTAACGCCAGAAAAAAGCATCAAGCTGGCGTTAAACGCCAGAAACAAGCACCAGACTGGCGTTTAACGCCAAAACAGAGCATGGAATTGGTGTTAAACGCCAGAAACATGCAGCAAGCTAGCATTTAATGTCAGACATGCATTCTAAGGGCGTTTTGCACGCCTAAATGGAGCAGGGATGCTAAGTCCTTGACCCCTCTGGATCTGTGGACCCCACAGGATCCCCACCTACCTCACCATTCAAATTCAAACCATTTCCCTCCCAAACCCACCCATTCACAGACCTCCATCTCCTCCCTCTTCTCCACTTCTTTCCTCTTTTGCTCAAGGATGAGCAAACCTTTTAAGTTTGGTGTGGTAAAAGCATTGCTTTTTGTTTTTATAACCATTTATGGCACCTAAGGCCGGAGAACCTCTAGAAGGAGGAAAGGGAAGGCAAAAGCTTCCACCTCTGAGTCATGGGAGATGGAGAGATTCATCTCAAGGGTCCATAATTCAGTGGTAGAGCAATTGACTGCAGATCAAAGAGCTATTAGGGAAGAGCAACAAAGGCAAGAAAGAGACATAGAGGAACTCAAGAACACCATTGGTTCTTCAAGAGGAAGAAGACGCCACCCTCACTAAGGTGGACTCGTTCCTTAATCTCCTTGTTCTTATTTTCCTGATTTTCGGTTTTTGAGCCGTATGTTTTATTTATGTTTGTGTCTTTACTATATGATCATTAGTATTTAAGTATCCATGTCTTAAAGCTATGAATGTCCTATGAATCCATCACATCTCTTAAATGAAAAATTTTCTAAAAACAAAAGAACAAGAAGTACAGGGTTTCGAATTCATCCTTGAAACTAGTTTAATTATTTTGATGTGGTGACAATACTTTTTGTTTTCTGAATGAATGCTTGAACAGTGCATATGTCTTTTGAAATTGTTGTTCATGAATGTTAAATATGTTGGCTCTTGAAGATTGATGAAAAAGGAGACATGTTATTTGATAATCTGAAAAATTATAAAAATGATTCTTGAAGCAAGAAAAAGCAGTGAATATAAAAGCTTGCGAAAAAAAAGGAAAAGAAAAATGGCAAAAAAAAAGAAGAGAAAGAAAAAGAAAAAGCAAGCAGAAAAAGCCAAAAACTCTTTAAACCAAAAGGCAAGAGCAAAAATCCAATAGCCCTTAAAACCAAAAGGCAAGGGTAAAAAGGATCCAAGACTTTGAGCATCAGTGGATAGGAGAGCCTAAAGGAACAAAATCCTGGCCTAAGCGGCTAAACCAAGCTGTCCCTAACCATGTGCTTGTGGCGTGAAGGTGTCAAGCCAAAAGCTTGAGACTGAGCTGTTAGAGTCGAGGTCCATAGAAAAAAAAAAAGAGTGTGCTTAAAAACCCTGGACACCTCTAATTGAGGACTTTAGCAAAGCTGAGTCACAATCTGAAAAGGTTCACCCAGTTATGTGTCTGTGGCATTTATGTATCCGGTGGTAATACTGGAAAACAAAGTGCTTAGGTCCACGGCCAAGACTCATAAAGTAGCTGTGTTCAAGAATCAACATACTGAACTAGGAGAATCAATAACACTATCTGAATTCTAAGTTCCTATAGATGCCAATCATTCTGAACTTCAAAGGATAAAGTGAGATGCCAAAAGTATTCAAGAGGCAAAAAGCTACAAGTCCTGCTCATCTGATTGAAGCTAAGTTTCATTGATATTTTGTAATTCATAGTATATTCTCTTCTTTTTATCCTATTTGATTTTCAGTTGCATGGGGACAAGCAACAATTTAAGTTTGGTGTTGTGATGAGCGGATAATTTATACGCTTTTTGGCATTGTTTTTACATAGTTTTTAGTATGATTTGGTTAGTTTTTAATATATTTTTATTAGTTTTTAAATAAAAATCACACTTCTGGACTTTACTACGAGTTTGTGTGTTTTTCTGTGATTTCAGGTAATTTTTGGCTGAAATTGAGGGACTTGAGCAAAAATCTGATTCAGAGGCTGAAAAAGGACTGCAGATGCTGTTGGATTCTGACCTCCCTGCACTCAAAGTGGATTTTCTGGAGCTACAGGAGTTTAAATGGCACGCTCTCAATTGCATTGGAACGTAGACATCCAGGGCTTTCCAGCAATATATAATAGTCCATACTTTTCCTGAGTTTAGAAGACGCAAACGGGCGTTCAACGCCAGTCCTCTGCCCTATTCTGGCGTTAAACGCCAGAAACAGGTTACAAGTTGGAGTTAAACGCCCAAAACAGATTACAACCTGGTGTTTAACTCCAGAAATAGCCTAGGCACGTGTAAAGCTCAAGTCTCAGTCCCAGCACACACCAAGTGGGCCTCGGAAGTGGATTTATGCACTATCTATCATAGTTTACTCATTTTCTGTAAACCTAGGTTACTAGTTTAGTATTTAAACAACTTTTAGAGATTTATTTTGTACCTCATGACATTTTCACGTTTTACATTGTATCTCTACGGCATGAGTCTCTAAACTCCATGATTGAGGATGAGGAGCTCTGCTGTGTCTCGATGAATTAATGCAATTACTTCTGTTTTCTATTCAATCACGCTTGTTCCTATTCTAAGATACTCGCTTGTACTTAACCGTGATGAATGTGATGATCCGTGACACTCATCATCATTCTCAACCTATGAACGCGTGCCTGACAACCACTTCCATTCTACCTTAGATTGAGTGTGTATCTCTTAGCCTCTTGGTTCATGATCAGAGTCTTCGTGGTATAGGCTAGGATTATTGGCGGCCATTCCTGAGATCCGGAAAGTTTAAACCTTGTCTGTGGTATTCCGAGTAGGATCTGGGAGGGGATGATTGTGACGAGCTTCAAACTCACGAGTGCTGGGCGTAGTGACAGACGCAAAAGTATCAATGGATCCTATTCCAACATGAGTGAGAACCGACAGATGATTAGCCGTGCGGTGACAGCGCATTTGGACCATTTTCACTGAGAGGACGGATGGTAGCCATTGACAACGGTGATCCTCCAACATACAGCTTGCCATGGAAGGAGACCTGCGTGCGTGAAGAAGAAGACAGTAGGAAAACAGAGATTCAGAAGATAGAGCATCTCCAAAACCTCAATCTGTTCTCCATTACTGCATAACAAGTACTATTTAATTTATGCTTTTTACTCTTCATAAATATAATCACTCTTATCATTGATCTCCTTACTAAGAATTACAAAATAACCATAGCTTGCTTCAGGCCGATAATCTCCGTGGGATCGACCCTTACTCACGTAAGGTATTACTTGGACGACCCAGTGCACTTGCTGGTTAGTTGTACGAGTTGTGAAAAGTGTGATTTACAATTCGTGCACCACAAGCTTTCCTTGGGAAATGATTCCAGCCATTTTGATGCCTTTTCCCTCAAAGAAAATAGAAACAGTAGCAATCTATAGGTGTCAGGATGAACACCATTAGATTTAACTGTGTCACATATCCTTTGGAATTTAGTGAGATGCTCATTAGGATCCTCTTGGCCACTTTCTCCAAAAGAATAGTTGTTTTGCACAATAGTTATGAGCTGAGGCTTCAATTCGAAATTATTAGCATGGATAGTTGGCATTTGAATGCTGCTACCACAGTTTCCTGGATTTGGATTGATGTATGATCCCAAAACTCTCCTCTCTTCTACCTGTCATACAAGTAGCACAACAAGCAGCAACCAGCAAGAATTCACAATTAATGAAAAAGTGTGGTTAGAGTAATTGAGGCAATAAATCAAACAGTTAATGAGTTAGTGAGTTAGTTTTGTTGGAAAGTAAAGAAGTAAGAGATATTAAAGAGAAATAACTAAAGATTGCAGAGAAATTAAAATGAACAACTGAAGTTAAAACTCAATTAATCAAAAGAAAAGAAAAGTGCTCAATCTAGTTATCCTCCAATTTAGTAATTGTCAATACAAAACTAATCCTCGGCAACGGCGCCATAAACTTGATTCACGAAAATTTGCCTCTTAACAAATTTCCTACCGGCAAGTGCACTGGATTGTCGTCAAGTAAAAACTCACTGTAGAGTGAGGTCGAATCCCACAGAGATTGGTAGATCGATCAATATTAATTGGAGAATTTTGCTAGTTGAGCAAAATCAAAATTGGGTAGAGATTTGCAGAAAGTAAGATTCGCGGAAAACTTAAAGTACAAGAAATTAAATGACAGAAGTTAAATTGCATGAAATTAAATAATAGAAGCTTAAATTGCAAGAAATTAAATGGGAATGGGGATTAAGCATGAAATTAAAGAATAGAATGTAAATAGAATGGGTAGATTAGAGATGGAGATTCATTGGGTTTCAGGAGATATTGAATTTTCCGGATCAAATCATTTTCATCTCTTCCTCAATCAATGCATTCATTGACATTGCTTGGCAATCTTAGATGATTGGATCCCAATGTCTTGGCTCACCAATCTCTCTAAGCATGAACAATTGCCCAATGTCTTGATTTAATTGCTCATGGGAATAGTTGAAGTTCGGTCACTGACTATACCACACAAATTCATAGATCAAAGTATTGGTAGGATTACATGTCACTATATCCATCCAACCCCCAATCTAATTCAATGTGAGAAAGCAATTCTAGCATGAATTCTTCATCCCTCTCTCAAGGATCCGAAGAATTCTAATTATGGATAGCTTCTCTCTCAAGACAACTATCCAATTGAATTAAGACCGAAAGCTTTCTAACAAAAATCAAGAGAAAACAAAGAAGAAGAAGATGAAAATTACTATTGATCCATTGAATTACAATAGAGCTTCATAACCCAATGAAAGGGGTTTAGTTGTTCATAGCTCTCAAAATGGAAACTGGAATTGAAAGATACATTACAAAAGAAAAATTAACAGAAAGTAAAATGTACAGTTAGTTGTCGAAAAATGGGAAAAAGCTCGCTCCCTCTAACTTAAATTCCAAGCTATTTATACACTTTCTTCCATTGATCTTTAATCTCTGAATTGGGCTTTTGGCCTTGGTGGAATTGGGGTGAAATTGGCTCCAATTGGTTTCCCTTGTTGTTGAGAAGAGATCTATTTGAATTACAGAGTTCTGGTGCTCAAGTTGGAGTTGACGTTTGATGCCCAACGTTGACTCAAACGCCATCCTTAAAAACCAGATAATTCTGCTGTCATTGGCGTTTGACTAAACATTGGAGGGCCAACGTTCTGCTATTCCACGCGTACGTGTGCACCATGCGTGCGCGTGAAAGCTGTGATTTTGCTTAGTCACATGTACGCGTGCACCATGCGTGCGCGTGAAGGCTGAGATTTTGCTTCTTCACGCATACGCGTACACGACGCTTACGCGTGGATTGCTCTTTTTCTTAACGACGCGTATGCGTCACTGACCCGTACACGTGGATTCAAGTTTTTCAATTCCAAATTATGGTCTTGGTATCGCGGACGTTGGAGGAAGCGTTTGAGGCAACGTTGGACCTCCATGGGTCGCTTTGTGACTCGTACGCTGGATGGTCAATTTTGCCATTTCACGTGTGTGCGTCACTCACACTTGCGCATGGATATATAAATTTTTCTCTTTCTCGCGTATGCGTCATAGACGCGTACGCGTCGCTCAAAAAACAATCAGCTCCAGAATTTAAAATTTTCTCACAACGTTGGGGGTAACGTTGGATGTCCAACGCTCCCTCCAACGTGAGCATCAGCAACTCATGCAGACAATTGCTCTGCCTCCCCTTCAATGTTTGAGGCAGCGCTAGTGGTCCAACTTGGCCACCAACATTGCTTCTTCTTTTTCTTTTCCATGCTCATTCTTCAACTTCCTTCCATGCTTTCCTTCACCTATCATCAATCAAATTTTGCATCAAAGCTTTGCTAAAGTCATGAGAATTCTCATCATTCTTAGCATACAAGTAATTATAGCATAATTCTCATGAAATTGCATCAAATTAATCATGGTTGAATGATTCTACGTATACATGAATTTCTAACCCAATTGCTTACTTATAGCTTAAGAAAGTGAATAAAACTTATTAAAAACAAATAAAAAGGCTAGTGAAAGTAGCCTAAAATGCCCTGGCATCATACGCGTGACCCCAAGCTTTTCGACAATCCACGCGCACGCGTTACCCACGCGTACGCGTGGATACAAAATTTCCACCTCCATACAAAATTCAGATAGTTAGGCCTCGTTTGTGCCAACTTTTTGCCTTTCGCACAACCCTGTCCACGCGTACGCGTTGCCTCTCTGAATAACCCATCACGCGTACGTGTGACCCACGCTTACATGTTGCTTCCCTTTCACCACCCCACGCGTACGCGTCGCACGACGTGCACGCGCACGCGTCGCACGACGTGCACGCGTGGATTGCCTTGTTTCACACACTTCTTTTCTTCTTTTCTTTCCATTTCTTTCCTTCTCTTCCCTTCTTCTCCTTTCTTTTCCTTTTTTCAACCATCATCCAACACTACCAAACACCATTTATGACCATTCCCTTTTAGATATTTAGTTGTTTAGTTAGTTTACTTTTCATCAATTTTCTATTTTCATAATAAGTGTTGGATTATTAATTTTGTTTGATGTTTATTGCTGCTCATTAACTGAATGCTATTTTAGCATTAATGATTTTGGATATTCATTGTTGGATTCTCTTGTTGAGGTTATATTTTGCTACTTGGTTTTGAATTTCTTTGTTGAATAACTGTACATACCAAGAGAATGAGAATTGCCTTCAAGTTTTTTAAGTCTTTTTGAGTTGCATGATTTGGCCACCATGTGATTTGAATTCTTTTATTTGATTAGGCAATTTCTTAATGGATGTTGTTTATTTATCTTAATGCATTGTGTTTCTTGATCATATACATCCACATGTTTTTGGCTTGAATGCTTTCATGCTTCTTTAGTGCTTGTTTGGTTGTTGTAACCTACGAGTTAAGAGCATCTCAAGCACATTAGGATGAGTGAAGTGCAAGTTCCTTTTCGTGTAACTGTGACATATCTTTTTATGTTAGTATGTGTGTTCTAAACCGCGTGCAACTTAGAATTCACACTTACTTCTATCCATGTCACACTAATTCACTCACTCCATTCTAGTGATTTACCTCATTCCAACAGTATATGCTTCCTTGCTTTTGCATTTACTTTCTTACTATCCTGTCTTCTATTTTCAGGATGAGTCATTATAAGCAACAATGGAAGCAAAACAAAGAATATGTAGCAACCGGTTGATCCACCAGCTAAAGGTGGCAATCGGTGTAGTCGCTGATGAGTATTTTGGTGAAAAATAAATTTCCCCCAAAACACACAAATCTAACCGGCAAGTGTACCGGGTCGTATCAAGTAATAAAAACTCACGGGAGTGAGGTCGATCCCACAGGGATTGAAGGATTGAGCAATTTTAGCTTAGTGGTTAATTTAGTCAAGCGAATCAAGATTTGGTTGAATGTTTTGTGATTTGCAGAAATTAAATTGCATGGAAGTAAAGAGAACAGGGAATTAAAGTGCTGAATCTTAAAGAACAAGAAATTAAATAGCAGAAACTTAGAATGCAAGAAAAGTAAATTGCGGAATCTTAAAGTGCAAGAAATGTAAACGGCTGGAATTGTAAAGGGAATTGGGGATTGGATTTGCAGAATTTAAACAAGGAAAAGTAAATTGCATCAAGCAGAGAAGTAGAAGAAGGCTTGGGTTAGATTGGATCTTGAAGCAGAAAAGTAAATGAACATGAAAACAGTAAACAGAAAATGTAAAATTGGGAAATTAGATCACAGGACCCAGAGACTAGAAAACCAAGTCTAGATCTCAATGCCTTCCTAGATCCAACAAGAAATTGAAATTGAAATTCAAAGAAAGTGGATGAAGAGCAATTAACAGAACTTGAAATTCAATCAAGCAGTAAATAAAGCAGTGAGATCCAAGGTTGAGATTGAAACAGAATTTCTTCAATTCTCCAACCCAAAATCCAAGACAAATGTAATTGAAATTGAAAGCAATAAAACTGAGAGGAAGAGAAGTGAATTCTCCTTCCCCAAGACAAAGAAATTAAAGATCACTCAATATCAAAAGCTCTCCGAAAACTATTATGAAAATTCCAAAAGAAAAGCTCTCCGAAGAACTTGAATTCTATCCTATTTATACACTTTCTTCAAATGATCTTCAAGCCTTGAGTTGGGCCTTTGCTCTTGGTGGAATTGGGTTGAAAGAGGCCTTGGTTGATTGCTCTTGAAGTTTGGAGAAGAACCAAAGTGAACCAATTGAACCGGGTTGGAGTTTTGCAAAAGTTGGACCAAAAGTTTGAGCAAAAGTTAGGGGGCTAACTTTTGCCCAAACTTTTCATATCAGCAACTATATCCATCTGATACCAACGTTGGTGCCAAAGTTAGGGGTCTAACTTCGGCCCTAACGTTGGCCTTACCTTGTGCACTTGTGGCGCCAACGTTAGCCACCAAGTTAGGGGCTAACGTTGGTGCAAACTTTTGCTCCTCCCCTTGTGATTTTCATGTGCCAACGTTAGCCACCAAGTTAGGGGGCTAACGTTGGCGCAAACTTTTGCTCCTCCCCTTGTGATTTTCATGTGCCAACGTTAGCCACCAAGTTAGGGGGCTAACGTTGGCGCAAACGTTTGGTGCCCAGGGAGGTTTTCTTCATGCCAACGTTAGCCTCAAAGTTAGGGGGCTAACGTTGGCTTAAACTTTTGGTGCCCAGGGGTGATTTTCATGTGCCAACGTTAGCCACCAAGTTAGGGGGCTAACGTTGGCGCAAACTTTTGGTACCCAGGGAGTGATTTTCATCATGCCAACGTTAGCCTCCAAGTTAGGGGCTAATGTTGGGGCTAACGTTTCACCCAAAAGTTTGTGCAAAAGTTTGAGGCTAACTTTAGGTCCAGCTTTTTGCTTCCTGGTTCAATTTCACTTATTCCATTGTCTTCTCTTTATTCCTAGCTATTCCTTCTTGCTTCAACCTTTCTCCAAGCTTTCTTCACCTATCATTAATCAACCAAACACATCAAAGCTATGCTTAAAATCATGAGATATTCATTCTTTCATAATATGTGACAATTATAGTATAAAACCTCATGAAATAGCATGAATTCATACATGGTTGATTAAATCAAAGGAAACATGAAAATCTTGCTAATTGGCTTGCTTGTAGCTCAAGAAAGTGCATAATTCTAATGAAAACAAAAGAAAAAGACTAGTTAAAATAGGCTAAGATGACTTGTCATCACAACACCAAACTTAAAGCTTGCTTGTCCTCAAGCAAGAAATAAATTTATGCTCCAAGGTTCTTTCAATTAAGATGGATTGAAGAATAACTTGTAAAGTCCAGTGAGTGAAGTGATCAGGTACAGTGGGGTGAACTCTAAATCATGTGCTCTTGCAAGGGTTTCAGTGCTTATTAGTCCTCACATATTGGGAGTCTTAGGTCTTAGGATTTTCATCCAAATGGTATCATGGAGATCTCTTTATATGTAATCACCTTGAAGCAGCTTATAGTTTCTGTGCTTTGGCCTCGACTCTAAGTGTCATGTCTCAAAGCGGCTCTTTAGATAAGCTTTCAATCAATACTCCTAAACCAGTTGGTTTTAAGGTATTAGGTGTTGAAGCACCCCTAAGGATTTACTTGCTCAAGCCTCTTTCTTTGACACACTTCAACCACAAGCATTTACTAGGATAACAACTCTTTGAGTTTTTGTTTCTTTCTTTCTTTTTCTGCCTAGTAATTGATGCTCAGAGCCTTGGGCCATGTTCTTTTTGTTTTTGTACTTTCTTTACTTTCTTTTGTTTTGTTTGCTGCTTCTCGGATCAACTGATTTTTGAGAATCTCCACAATACTTCTTTGAACTTCATGTCCTGCTTATGAGCTCCCATGCAAGTTTTCACAAGCATGCAACCTCAATACAAAATCATATAACCAGAACCACCACTTTTCCTAATCTTTTGCTTGCCTCAAAATTGTTTAATTCCTCAATCCTTCTTTTCAAAGAACTTTCATGTGATGCATTTCTTGAAAATGGAGTGCAAACAAGTTTTGAAGATAAGAATGTTGTGAATGATCAGACACCTTGCTTATTGAATTATAAAGAAAGATTATGCTATGCAGGCAGGCAGGGCAGATCCGGATACAATCCAACTTTCAATCACAGCAATATTTGATGTAAAACAATCACTTAACAATACAACCTTTTGGAGTTTGCTTGCTTTCCTTCTTCTCATCATCATCATTGCTGGCCTTTAGGTTCATCATTTGTTTCTTTGATTGATGATTCTTAATCCTTCCAAAAGCTTGTATGGACCTCTGCAATGATATGGAAAATTGCTTGTTCCCCAAGCACTTGGAAACAATGGTTAGTCTGGCTGATTTATTTATGGGCTTTTGAACTTACTTTGGTGTGAGAACACCAAACTTAGTACATTGCCAATGGGTTTCATGCATCAAATTAACCAGGTATAATAACTTTTTTTCTTTTCTTCTTCTTTTTCAAAAGCAATAAAACTGAAAACTAGGAAACAGCAGAATAGTTAACTAGTTCATCCAACATGCTTGAAGCCAGCATTATGCAGAGAGTGAGAATGTGTTTTATAATGGGATTTTGGTAAAACACCAAACTTAGAATTCTGCATTCTCCTTTAGATTGTTTTGGTGTGCAACACCAAACTCAGCTTCTTGCATTATAGATAAAACTACTTAACCTTTTTATTGAAATAGATATGAAAAGATAGTTACCTCCGGTTGGGTTGCCTCCCAACAAGCGCTCTTTTATTGTCACTAGCTTGACATCCTTCACTCTGTGCTCATGGAAGTTGAGGCTTCTGTTGCCTTAGGTTTCCTCCTCTTGCTATGGGCTTCCTTCCCTCTGTTTCTCTTTCCATAGCCCTCTTACTTTCCTCCATGACTTCCTTCTCTTTCAACACAGCATCCTTTTTATGGCTCTTTGGGTTCAGATTCCCCTCCTTCTCACCCAATTCAGCAAGGTTTTGAACCAGTTGTTCCATCTGCCTTTCAAGTCTTCTGAGTGAAGCCTCCTGGTTCTTGCTTATCATCTCTTGATGTTTATTTATTTCTTCCCGCTCTATTACCATCATTTCTTGAATTTTTATGGACCTCTCCATCAGCATTTCTAGAATATAGATTCTTTGAAAGGTTGGAAGTGGTTGTGGCTGTGTCAATTGTGGTGGTTGATGAAAGTCATTTTGAACGAATGGTGAGGTAGGACGGGGTTGGAAGTGTGTGTGATTGTTGTTGTGGGGGTGTGTTTTAAGTTGGTTTTTGAAGCTGGGATTGTTGCAGTTGAAGTCCCTTGGTTTTTGGTTTTGGTTCTCAACCCCCCTCCCATTAGAATGAGTTCTCCAAGGTGGATTGTACACATCATTCTGAGGCCTGTGTTGGAGCATGCTAGAGTGATTGCTTGGAGATTGTAGTTGCTCATAACTCTGTTGCTCATGGTTAATGACCCCAAAACTGTGTTCAGCTTGATTACTCCCATATGAGCTTTGAGTCAGGTTCTATGTATGTATTACAGCATGTCTCAACTCAGTGATTTTCCTAGCCATCATGTCCAGTTGTTGTAGAGTCTGCTGATGTATCTGCTTGTTTTGGCTTATTACTGCACTAGCACCTTCAATTTCTTTCTCTTGTGTGAATGGATGCACTTCTGCCTTGTGGAAAAGCTTCAAACCATTGGGCAACATCATTCATGGCTATGGATAGTTGCTTCGAACTATGGGTTACATTATCATCCAAGGTGGGGATATTACTCCCATGATTGTTAGAATTTGTTGAGTTCCCCTCCATGATCTGCACAGTCACAAAAATTCAAGTGATGATTGAATATTTTCAAGCTCAGAATGTGATTCAGAAGGTTAGCTGGCACAAAGTATCAAACAGTTGATGGACTTGGGAGATTAGTGGCAGAAATTGCTTCTCTTGTGTAAGCAAGAGCATTGCATAGAGCCAGAAATTTCCCGAAAAACTTCACTTTGTTGCTAAAGTGAAGTTTCAGTCATCTCAGGCAAAAATTCAAACAGTTAGTGGGTTAGTCGAAATTAGAGAAAAATAAAGGGAAAGTGCTTGATCTAGATCACCACCTCACTTAATCATTGTCAATCTAATCAATCCCCGGCAACGGCAGCAAAAACTTGATGAGTATTTTGGTGAAAAATAAATTTCCCCCAAAACACACAAATCTAACCGGCAAGTGTACCGGGTCGTATCAAGTAATAAAAACTCACGGGAGTGAGGTCGATCCCACAGGGATTGAAGGATTGAGAAATTTTAGCTTAGTGGTTAATTTAGTCAAGCGAATCAAGATTTGGTTGAATGTTTTGTGATTTGCAGAAATTAAATTGCATGGAAGTAAAGAGAACAGGGAATTAAAGTGCTGAATCTTAAAGAACAAGAAATTAAATAGCAGAAACTTAGAATGCAAGAAAAGTAAATTGCGGAATCTTAAAGTGCAAGAAATGTAAACGGCTGGAATTGTAAAGGGAATTGGGGATTGGATTTGCAGAATTTAAACAAGGAAAAGTAAATTGCATCAAGCAGAGAAGTAGAAGAAGGCTTGGGTTAGATTGGATCTTGAAGCAGAAAAGCAAATGAACATGAAAACAGTAAACAGAAAATGTAAAATTGGGAAATTAGATCTCAGGACCCAGAGACTAGAAAACCAAGTCTAGATCTCAATGCCTTCCTAGATCCAACAAGAAATTGAAATTGAAATTCAAAGAAAGTGGATGAAGAGCAATTAACAGAACTTGAAATTCAATCAAGCAGTAAATAAAGCAGTGAGATCCAAGGTTGAGATTGAAACAGAATTTCTTCAATTCTCCAACCCAAAATCCAAGACAAATGTAATTGAAATTGAAAGCAATAAAACTGAGAGGAAGAGAAGTGAATTCTCCTTCCCCAAGACAAAGAAATTAAAGATCACTCAATATCAAAAGCTCTCCGAAAACTATTATGAAAATTCCAAAAGAAAAGCTCTCCGAAGAACTTGAATTCTATCCTATTTATACACTTTCTTCAAATGATCTTCAAGCCTTGAGTTGGGCCTTTGCTCTTGGTGGAATTGGGTTGAAAGAGGCCTTGGTTGATTGCTCTTGAAGTTTGGAGAAGAACCAAAGTGAACCAATTGAACCGGGTTGGAGTTTTGCAAAAGTTGGACCAAAAGTTTGAGCAAAAGTTAGGGGGCTAACTTTTGCCCAAACTTTTCATATCAGCAACTATATCCATCTGATACCAACGTTGGTGCCAAAGTTAGGGGTCTAACTTTGGCCCTAACGTTGGCCTTACCTTGTGCACTTGTGGCGCCAACGTTAGCCACCAAGTTAGGGGCTAACGTTGGCGCAAACTTTTGCTCCTCCCCTTGTGATTTTCATGTGCCAACGTTAGCCACCAAGTTAGGGGGCTAACGTTGGCGCAAACTTTTGCTCCTCCCCTTGTGATTTTCATGTGCCAACGTTAGCCACCAAGTTAGGGGGCTAACGTTGGCGCAAACTTTTGGTGCCCAGGGAGGTTTTCTTCATGCCAACGTTAGCCTCAAAGTTAGGGGGCTAACGTTGGCGCAAACTTTTGGTGCCCAAGGGTGATTTTCATGTGCCAACGTTAGCCACCAAGTTAGGGGGCTAACGTTGGCCAAACTTTTGGTACCCAGGGGGTGATTTTCATCATGCCAATGTTAGCCTCCAAGTTAGGGGCTAACGTTGGGGCTAACTTTTCACCCAAAAGTTTGTGCAAAAGTTTGAGACTAACTTTAGGTCCAGCTTTTTACTTCCGGGTTCAATTTCACTTATTCCATTGTCTTCTCTTTACTCCTAGCTATTCCTTCTTGCTTCAACCTTTCTCCAAGCTTTCTTCACCTATCATTAATCAACCAAACACATCAAAGCTATGCTTAAAATCATGAGATATTCATTCTTTCATAATATGTGACAATTATAGTATAAAACCTCATGAAATAGCATGAATTCATACATGGTTGATTAAATCAAAGGAAACATGAAAATCTAGCTAATTGGCTTGCTTGTAGCTCAAGAAAGTGCATAATTCTAATGAAAACAAAAGAAAAAGACTAGTTAAAATAGGCTAAGATGACTTGTCATCAGTCGCCGTACCCCCTTGCTCATCTTTGGATGCACCGAGGATGGTGCAAACTTTTAAGTGTAGGGAGGTCGTCCGACCAATCGGCGCTTTTGGGTGACAAATTTCTAATCCCAACACTTTTTCATTTCATTTTTAGGTCTTTTAGGATTTTTATGTGCATTTTCTTATTTTTCATACATATACATAATAAGCTTAGTCAAAATAATAAAATTTTTCTATAGGGCACCCTAATTGATTTGTGTAAAAAAAATTTTCTTTGAACTTACTTAAATTATATATTGTGGAACATATTTTGAGCTAAGATCACAAGCGTGTGAGTTTTGAGCCTAATTGTGTGGTTACATCATATAACCACTATTTTCCTTCTTGTGTGCATTATTCTCTTTCTATGATTGTAATCTTTGATTTGTTTGATTCTTTATGTCTATTATGTTGTGTACACATGCATTTGTATGAATGAGGCTGTTGTTTCAATTAGCTCACTTACCCAAATAGCCTACCTTTTATCTTCCATTGTTAGCTAACTTTGAGCTTATGATTAACCCACTTTGTTCTTAATATTAGCACATTACAACCCTTAAAGCGAAAAATAATAAATGTCCTTAATTTGGATCTTTGATTAGCTTAGGCTAGTGAGTGTGTGTATTGACAATTAGACTTTTGATGGTTTAGAATTTTGCAAATAAATTCTCGTTGAAAGTATAGTTTCTAAACCAACAAAGAATCCTTTCGTAAAAAAGTTTTGGTTGTCAATAAAGCAAACCCAATAAAATTTATAACCAAAGTATTCAAATCTCGGGTCATCTCTCAAGGAATTACAGGGAGGTGTATTTATTATTGGTTATGAGATAGTATATTTTTGGGTTTTTTTAATAGGGAACAAGGAAATAAATTGGCAAAAAAGTAAATTAATTATCATGACAACCATTGCAAGGTATAAGAACTGGAAATCCCATCCTAGTTATCCTTATCAGGTGTGATGAGAATTGTTTATTGCTCCTACTTAGTTGACACTTACTAAATAAAGAAAAGTCAAGTGGACTAATCAATTTGATTCCTCAAGTCCTAGTCAACTCCTATGGAAAGACTAGCTTTAGAGGGATCCAAATCAATCAGCAAATTCTAATTTTCAATCAACAGTTGAGTTTGATAACTCAAGTGTCACGAATTACTCAACCAAAGCAAAGGGAGAAGAAATCTAAATTAAATTAAAAGCATCAATAACATGAATTCGAAGAAAGCAATCTTAAATCTGAAATACCTCAATTTATATTAAATAGAAAATCAAATTAACATGGAGTTCATAAATCAATATTGAGAAAATAAACAAACTAAAGTAATAGAATAATTAAAAGTAGAAGAGAACATAATTTAAAGGAACATTAAACCTGAAATTGAGAAGAGATAAACCTAAAACTAAGAGAAATCCTAAATCCTAAAACCTAGAGAGAGGAGAGAGCCTCTCTCTCTAGAAAACTACATCTAAAACCTAAAATTGTGAATAATGAATATTCTCTCCATGAATGAATGGATTCCCCTACTTTATAGCCTCTAATATGTGTTTTCTGGACCAAAAACTGGGTCAGAAACAGCCCAGAAATTGCTGTGGGCGAATTCAGAAACGTACAGGTCGCTGGTTTTGCGCAGACCTACACGTGCGTGTGGATAGACGCGTGCGCATCACTTTTCTTCAGAGAAACTATGGCAAATTATATATCATTTCGAAGCCCTGAATGTTAGCTTTCTAACGCAACTAGAACCGCCTCATTTGGATCTCATTAGCTCAAGTTATGGTCAGTTAGGTACAAAGAGGTCAGGTTGGACAGCTTAGCAATTTCTTCAACTTCTTGTATTCCTTCCACTTTTGCATGCTTCCTTTCCATCTTCTAAGTCATTCCTGCCCTGTAAACTCTGAAAACACTTAACACACATATCATGGTATTGAATGGTATAAAGGGAAATTAATTTTTGGTAATTTAAAGGCTTGGGAAGCAAGTTTCCAATTATAGAACAAAATTAGGAAGGAAAATGTAAAACCATGCGATTTATATGAATAAGTGAGTAAAGAGTTGATAAAAACCACTCAAATGAGCACAAGATAAACCATAAAATAGTGGTTTATCAAACTTCCCACACTTAAACATTAGCATGTCCTCATGCTAAGCTTAAGAGAAGCTATAAAGAATGAATGGGGAAAGTAAGACTTATGAGATGCAACCTATGAATGCAACTATATGCTAAAATGATTCTGTCTACTTGGTTAAAAGTAAATAAGTTCTTCAAGACAAACATAAATCAGATATCACTAATTAAAATCATACAGTAAAGACAAGTAAACTTGTAAGAAGACAGCTCATGAAAGCAGGGAACATAGAATCAAGCGTTGAACCCTCACTGATAGTATATGTGCACTCTAATCTCTCAAGTGTATGGGGTAATCACTCTAGTTTTCTCTAGTCATGCTTTCTATGTTTAGGTGAAGAACAAATTTTAGAAAGCATGCCTAGAGAAGACTAGAGTGATTACCCCATAAACTTGAGTGATTAGAGTGCACATATACTATTAGTGAGAGTTCAACGCTTGATTCTATGTTCCCTGCTTTCATGAGCTGTCTTCTTACAAGTTTACTTGTCTTTACTGTATGATTTTAATTAGTGATATTTGATTTATGTTTGTCTTGAAGAACTTATTTACTTTTAACCAAGTAGACAGAATCATCTTAGCATATAATTGTATTCATAGGTTGCATCTCATAAGTCTTACTTTCCCCATTCATTCTTTATAGCTTCTATTGAGCTTAGCATGAGGACATGCTAATGTTTAAGTGTGGGGAGTTTGATAAACCACATTTTTATGATTTATCTTGTGCTAATTTGAGTGGTTTTTATCAACTCTTTACTCACTTATTCATATAAATCGCATGGTTTTACATTTTCCTTCCTAATTTTGTTCTATAATTGGAAACTTGCTTCCCAAGCCTTTAAATTACCAAAAATTAATTCCCCTTTATACCATTCCATGCCGTGATATGTGTGTTAAGTATTTTCTGATATTACAGGACAGGAATGGCTTAGAGGATAGAAAGGAAGCATGCAAAAGTGGAAGAAATACAAGAAGTTGAAGAAATTGCTAAGTTGTCCAACCTGACCTCTTTGTACCTAACTGACCATAACTTGAGCTACAAAGGAACAAATGAGCCGGTTCTAGTTGCGTTGGAAAGCTAACATTTGGGGCTTCGAAATGATATATAATTTGCCATAGTTTCTCTAAAGAAAAGTGACGCACACGCATGGATCTGCGCAAAACCAGTGACCTGTACATTTCTGAATTCACCCCCAGCGATTTCTGGGCTGTTTCTGACCCAGTTTTTAGCCCAGAAAATACAGATTAGAGGCTATAAAGTGGGAGAATTCATTCATTCATGGAGAGAACATTCATTATTCAACATTTTTAGGCTTTAGATGTAGTTTTCTAGAGAGAGAGACTCTCTCCTCTCTCTAGGTTTTAGGATTTAGGATTTCTCTTAGTTGTAGGTTTATCTCTTCTCAATTCCAGATTCAATGTTCTTTTAAATTATGTTCTCTTCTACTTTTAATAATTCTATTACTTTAGTTTGTTTATTTTCTCAATATTGATTTATGAACTCCATGTTAATTTGATTGGGGTTGATAAGGTAGACCACTAGAGGAAGAAGCTTGATGGGCATTTTGAGTGGTCAGAAGAGAAAGAGTCAAGCGGGATAAAGCTTCGGCAATGGTAGCCATATATGTTTCTTGCTTCTTGTGAAACTCCCATTGCTCTTGCATGAAAGTTTGAAGTATATCATTCATGTAAGGTGAATTTGAAGGTGGGAGTTGATTGTTTTGGGTGAAGTTAGGTCTACTATTTGGGTGTTGATATCTTCCTTGATGTTGAGAATGTGGTTGTTGGTATTGTGGTTGGCCTTGGAAATGTTGGTGATAGTAGACTTGTGCATTTGGATAGTGCTGGGCTTGAGAGGCTTGGTTCCATCTTTGAATAGAGTTATCCCTCCGTCCTTGGTTATGGTTTCCCCCATGTTGATGAGATCCTTGATTGTAGTTGGACCTTGGTGGGTAAGGATTAGCTACCGCCAATGTGGTGTCCTCTTAGATTTGAGGGCACTCATCGGGGTAGTCCTCTATTTGGTGCCATTACAAGCACAAATACCACATGATCTAGGTAGTCCTCTAATTCTGGGAGGTTGAGGTGGAGAAGATAGCAATATTTGGGGAATTTGTTGACCTTGGGTGATTTGCCTCAACAAGATTTTCATTTCACCAAGGGTCTTGGTCAAAATTGCATCTCCGGAAGGTGAGACTTCGTTTATAGCCTTTGGTTGGGGATTTCTTGCCCTTGAGTGTTGAGTTGAGTCCGCCAAGTCCGCAATGACTTCCCAAGCTTCCTCAGTGGTCTTGTTCTTGGTGAGGGATCCCCCACTTGAGGCATCAAGAAGAAGCTTGTTTTGAGGGTTCATCCCTTGACAAAAGTAACATATAAGTACTAACTCGTCAATGCGGTGGTGAGGGCAAGCTTCCAACAACTTTTTGAATCTCTCCCAATACTCATAAAGATTCTCCCCATCTCTTTGCATAATACAAGAGATTTCCTTCCGTAGCCGATCCGTTTTCTGAGGTGGATAAAACTTCTCCAGAAACTCCTTACGCAATAAGTCCCAAATAGAAATAACATCTTCTGATTGAGTATAAAACCATTCTTTCGCTTTTCCCTCCAAAGAGAGAGGGAAAGTGAAAACCATGACCGCTACCTCATCCGACCCATGTCTTCTCGCAGTGGAGCATGCAACTTGAAAGTCCTTTAGATGCTTGAGAGGGTCTTCTCCCGGTAGCCCATTATACTTGGGAAGCAAGTTTATTATGCCCGTCTTGAACTCAAAATTTGGATCCAAATCCGGATACCGAATTTGTATCGGTTGCAAGTTAATATCCGAGGCTCCAGCTTCCTTCAAGGTGATTCTACGAGGTGGTTCTGCCATAGTGTTGTCACCTGATTCACTTAAAGAAACTTCAGCACTCCCTACAGAAGAATATAAGGTTTCCTCGTTATTTGAAGAATGAGGATCACGGTTTGAAGGTGATGGCGAATCGGTTGGCTCTTCAAGAGAGCCCGATTCGCTATTCGCAAATGCTAGCCGGCGCCAAGCTTGCCTAATATGGGTTAAAGTTCTTTCTATTTCCAGATCAAAAGCGGCCAAGCTCGGGTCTGGAAGCGACCGTGTCATTCAACTGAGGAATCAATGAAAGCATGTAATTATCAAAATTAAAACAAGAATAAGCAAATAAGCAAAACAACCTAATAGTCAATGCTTACTAAAATTAGCTAGATAGATGCGTCATCTACCAATTAGTATCAAGTAACAAACCAAAATCAAATATTCAAAAAAATCAAGTATTTACACTATTCACATGTTTACAAGAACCAAAACTATAGCACTCATTGCACTTAGAGCTCCCCGGCAACGGCGCCAAAAACTTTGTGCACGTCCGATAGAAAATTTTTGCACAAGGATCGCGATTACGTCAGTAGCATAGTCCCAACCGACAAACAACGCTGCACCAAAGTTTGGAATCGAAAGATATCACAATTCAAAACCAATATAAACCGGGAGTTTTACTTCCCGGGTCGTCTCCCAAGGACCTAGTGATCAATGAGTGTGTAATTTTGGTTGTGAAGGCAACAAGGTTTTCAATGAAGAGATGAACAATTAAAGAAATAAAAGAACATTCAAAATTGCAAGTAATGAACTAATAAAGGAATTAAAGAACTAGCTATGTAATATAATCAAGTAAGCTATAAAGGTAATTGATGTATGTATGTGTGTGTGTAATTCAAAACATAAATGGGGTCTTGGCTTGGGATGAGCTAGGGACCTTTTCTTATTGGAACCACAACTATGACAATTATAATGGATTAATCTCACTTGGTTAACCCTCACATCGGAGAGTAAGTTAAGGAGCATAAATGTTCTTGATCCACAAATCCTAACTCACTTGCTAATTGCCTTAGCAACAAGTTATCTTTAGTGGAAATAAGAACAATTAACAATCCAAGAATTATCACTAAATGTTGGACATCCCAACTCTAGAAACCCAATTGCTCATTTCCCCAAGCCAAGAGGTAGAAATTTAGCCCATAATTAAGCTTGACATTTCTACAAACACTTGGAGGGTAAAAACACAAAACATGGTAAAATTGAGAAAATACTTGAAACTAAGAGCAACAAATGATCAAAAGTAACAATAACAACTCAATCAAGGATATAACAATCATCAATTATCAAAATCATCAACAAGAAATCAAAATTGGAAAAAGTATGTATATTGAAACTATAACTTCAACTACAAGAAAGAGTAGCAAAATTGTAACTAAAAAGAGTATTAATTAAGAAATACTTACAATGGAGGCTAGCAAAATTCAAGAGCAAAAATGGAAATGGAAATGGCACTTGAAATGTAAAACCCTAGTATAAACCCTAATGGAGAGGGAAGAAAACTTAGAGAAAAACTACACTAAAACCTCCTACTACTACTCCTAAAACTATCATAATGATATCCTATGGTATGGTGATGTTTTCCCCCTTCATTATGAGCTATTGGCTTCAGAATTGGGCCTTCAATCCATCAAAAATGTGAGTCATGTGTGTTTTTAATGAAGACATGTGCGGGCACCTGTGCGTACGCACAAACGTGTGCGCACGCACACTCGGCCAAAATATCTATCTGTGTGCACGTACAAGAACTTGTACCCATGCACACTTCGTAATGCTCAGGATAGTCGCGCGATTCGTAAGCTGCTGCTCACACGCATGCCTCGCTCTGCTTTGGTGCCTGTGCGTACGCACACATCGCTTTGCTCTTCTCCTTTGATTCTTCATGCTTCCTTCTCTTTGGATGCTCTTCTTCCATTCTCACCAAACCATTCCTACCTCATACATCTAAAACCACTCACAAATAGCATCAAGGTATCAAATGGAAGGTAAATGGAATAGAATAGGCTAAATTAGGCACAAAAGAGCATGTTTTCATAATCAAGCACAGTTTAGGAGGAAAACTCAAAAGCATGCTATTTGATGGAAAAAGTGTGATTTTATATGAAATCTACTCAATTCTAACAAAAAATTATCATAAAATATGAATTTATTAGTGGATTAAAATAATATTAAAATATCTCTGGTGTATAATTACTAAAACTAGATGTATCAGAACACTTGTAAAAACATCTCTAAAAATTCTTTTCTGAGCTACTAGCATAAATGACACTAGTAACATATTTAATATGAGACTAGAACATGTATGATGAGGCCTTAGCATTGCTAAAGTCATCAGAGAGTGTTGGTGCTAAGCTGCACCAGTAAACTGTGAACCCAGTTAAACCGATTTCCTGTTTTTAACTAAAATAGACTAGGTAACCTTATAATTATCATTCAAGCACCTTATAATACTAATATAATGATAATATTATACTATTATCTCTCTTCTCTCATGAATTGAGTCCGGTTCGTCAAACAGAGACAATTTATGAAAACTAGAATCAAAACTCCTAACCGATACGGTTCAAAAACTAGGTTCTTCGTGATTGCGTTATCGAGCTTGCCTCTGAAGAGGTTCTAGCTTAAGGATGACATAATGATAATGAGTATTGAGATGCTTGATGATACAGCAGAGATGTTCCCTTTACTGATCTTTTGGAGAAATCAGTGCCTTCAGAAAAGATGTCGCGTACTCGAAAAAACGGGGTTGTTACATTCTACCCTCCTAGAAGAAAATTTTGCCCTCAAAATTTCAACCACATGCAAGAATCCATCTTCAAGCAATCTATTTCCTTCAAGCCATCCTGACAAAAAGATCGGTCCATTCCTTACAGCATCCAAATCTCACATAGTCATAGCCATGGACATTATAACAGCTATGAAGATAGCTGTGGTTCACATTGATTTGTCATTCGGAGCTCGATTAAACATGCCTATTCACAGTCATTGAGGTCTTATCTGCACCAAATAATCAACATTAAGGTGATCAATCTTAATATCTCAAGTTAAGCACGAACATTCCCAAAATGAGCGCTCATAGACATTCATGCCCAATGTATCTTAAAGATACCCTAACAGCATGAGACACACAAGCAGAGTATGCAGTAAAGCTAGTTAGTCCACTCCCCAGGTTCTACTGATAACGAACTGCTCTGATACCAAATATTAACGACCCAATTTCTGGTACGTCATGATCATACTAGAAACTGAGTGCTACTAACTTGTCTTCCTAGTTATTATATATTATTTATTATATGAGCCTGATTCGTTGTTAAAAGCGTAGTTTTTTTTGAGGTACTTTTTTTATGAAAATGTTTGGATTAAATAAATAGAATCATTCATAATCAATTCACAAATAATAATAGATAAAACAGTTATAAACAACCACACATAAATACATCTCAAGCAGTTAACAACATTCAATGATCCAGCCTTTTTTAGAGTATAGACTTTTAGTTAGAACACCCCTAGATATAGCTAGATAATAACTATATACATATATATACATACAACATCCCAAGTCCTGACCTGTTCAAGAAGTCCCTAAGCTGGCACCCAGGCTATCCTAGACTCTATACTCAACTAGTCCCTCTAAAGTACTAAACTGGGGGAATGTACATTCTAAGTCTTTAAAACTCAAGTCAGGTGGAATGTCATCAAAAGGTGGAAGATCGTCTACTACTCTGCACAATCATATGTTGTCATATGATGTCTCACTAGTACTTCATCACGTAGCCACATAACAGGAGTCTCGTACACAGGATTTAGGTTAAAGTTTGCATACAAAGAGGGTGCAAACGTTGGCTGGTCTCAGAGTATATACATATAAACAGAAAATGAATCTCGCTCTAGACTCAGAAGACTACCCAGATCAGAACCCTTTTACAGAATGATCGTCAGTGGACTATGGAAGCATACTCTTACTTCCATCTGGAGGGGGAAGGGAGAGAGAAGGGGTAAGAACTGGGAAGTTCTTAGTAGGGCCGGGGTTATTAGTTACGTTCATTAATTCTGTGTTATTTCACAGACAAATAGCAGAATATAGAGAAGTAGTAAACAGAAGATACAGATAAATAGAGAAATGATAGAAAATAGAAACCAGAATACAAACAAAAGAATACAAGAAAATAAAATACAGATACAAAGAATAGAATATAAATAAGGAAATCATACATTCATACAAAAATCATAACTAAGAAAATGCACAACCAAGTATGATGCATGTCTAGCCCTAATGCAGGTAATGAGCTCATTTGCCGGTTACTAACCCGCTCCCAACATTACCCAGCAACCTCTGTCTGGATAAGGCTTTCATGTTGGCAATACCCATTACAAGCACCCTTTGTCTAGCGGGGTACCCATTGCAAGCACCCTTTGTCTTGCAGGGTGGCATTTGTTAGCCTATATATGCTCAACATACTCATTGTAAGCAACCTCTGTCTTACAGGAGCAACAGCACACTCACTGTAAGCAACTTCTGTCTTACAGGAGCATACTGATCTCAATACCTCTGTAAGTAACCTCTGTCTTACAGCAAAGTATTATAGCAAGGTATCCCAGGAAAGCATTCTCAGTGGTCGTACCACCATCTATCTGACTGCCTTAATGCAGCAGATGAACACACAAAAATCTCTAGAGTTGCTTTAATGCAACAAATGATCTTTCAACAGGCCCTCTGCTTGTTCTCTAATCTCTTTATCATATTACTCTATTCTCTTTGAATTTTTAGTCTGCTCTGATTACTCTTTTCCCTTTGTCTCCTTACTTTGCTCTGGTTCCTCTTTTCTTTGTGTCTCTTTACTTTGCTCTGATTTCTCTGTTTAACATATTTATTTAAAGCTTGTGTAAATTTCGATATGAATGGTTAGCCTGTCCCAAGTATAATTTTTCATATTATACTAAAACAGTTTAACTTTTCATATTATACTTAACCCTAGGCGCAACTCAGATACTAACTATGTTGCTCCTAGTTTGTTTACTAATCTCTGTTTGTTTCTGTCGTTAAAACTTTACTTTTTCTTCGATATTTATCTTTTCTTCAACTTTTTATCTTTTCTTTATCTTTGCCTCACTAATATGTTTTTACCACCCCCTAAGTGTTTTATGAAGGTAATTATGAGATTCTGAGCTTAAAGTTGTCTTTCTAAAGCTTTTACAAAAAACTGCCTTTTCTGTATTATTTTATTATTTTTATTTAATTACTATTTTTAATTAAATATTATTATTTAATATATTATTATTATTATTTATTTTATCATTAAATTTTCGAAAATTAACTTACCTTTTACTTTTAACTTTCAAATTCACTTTTTACCACCCGTAACTTTTAATATTTCCACTTTAACCACCCTAACTTTTGAAAATTACAAAATAACCCCTTAAACACCAAAATAATTACAACCTTGGCCGTTTTAAGATCTAAAAGGTGTTCTTCAATGTTCTTCATCACAATCAAAGTGTTCTTCATGTTCTTCATAAATTTTTCAAATTCTTTCTCTGTTTTTCCCCGTTTTTTAATTTTTCAGCAACTAATTTTTACCATAATTCAAAATAAAATTGCATCCACCAAAGCCCCTTATTTCCTACTGGATTTCAACACAAATTCAACCCTAATTTGAGTCCTAGGGTTCGAATTTTCAGCATCCACAAGAACATACATTCATAGCTTGAATATCATCAAATTTCATCAAATTTTCACCAAAATTTCAACAAGAACCACTCATATAAACCATCAATTTCAAGCATAACCATACCATATCATAATCACACAACTGAAACACAATTAATCAAGATTAATTTTACCAAACACTACTTTGATTCGCTGCTCCAAATCCGGTTACTCTTTGAAGTGTTCTTAAAGCACTTTTTCCTCTTCAAACACATCAAGAACAAATTTGAATGCATAAAACCTCAACTGACCAAACCTTAATCAACATGTTAGGAAGGGATTCCTCACCTTAGATGTGCTGGGAATTGAAAATTCTTGGCTCACAAGTCAATCTAAGTAAGAGATCTAAGGAAGTACATCAGGAAAACACATGTTTTAAGCATGCTTCCTTGAAAACCAAATTCAAAGGGGAGAGGGACAGCCATCTAACCTTATTTCCAGCCTTGATAAGTTACATGGTTATGTAGAGGAAGAAGAGAGGATCATTTTGGTGCAATAAGAGTTTGGGTTTGAGTTTTAATTCAGAAGAAATCAAGCTTTGAAGATTTAAGTGTCATGAAAGTTTATCTCTTTTCTCTCTTGTAATTTTTGGTCAAAATGAAGAAATGAGACAGCCTTGGAGGTCTTGGGGGTGTAAGTTGAGTTTTCATTGGTTGGCTTGGAGGTGGATTAAAATAATATTAAAATATCTCCAGTGTATAACTACTAAAACTAGATGTATCAGAACACTTGTAAAAACATCTCTAAAAATTCTTTTCTGATCTTCTAGCATAAATGAGACTAGTAACATATTTAATATGAGACTAGAACATGTATGATGAGGCCTTAGCATTGCTAACGTCATCAGAGAGTGCTAGTGCTAAGCTGCACCAGTAAACTGTGAACCCGGTTAAACCGATTTCCTGTTTTTAACTAAAACAGACCAGGTAATCGTATAATTATTGTTCAAGCATCTTCTAATACTAATATAATGATAATATTATATTATTATCTCTCTTCTCTCATGAATCGAGTCCGGTTTGTCAAATAGAGACTATTTACAAAAACTAGAATCAAAACTCCTAACCGATACGGTTCAAAAACTAGGTTCTTCGTGATTGTGTTATCGAGCTTGCCTCAGAAGAGGTTCTAGCTTAAGGATGACACAATGACAATGAGAATTGAGATGCTTGATGAAATAGCAAAGGTGTTCCCTTTACTGGTCTTCTAGAGAAATCCGTGCTTCCAGAAAAGATCTCGAGTACTCGAAAAATGGGGTTGTTACTGTATCAGGGATCCTCTTGCTCAGTTGACCAACTTATACCTCCAAGTTACTAATGGAAGACCATGTTTCATTCATGAAACTGAGAGTGGTCTTAGAGAGGTTGGAAACCAAAGTGACTAAGTCAGAGAGGCTCGGCTTAGAGGTTTCCATATTCCCTTGAGAAGATGGGAATGGTGGTCTGTTGTTGAACCTATTCTGGTTCCTACCACCTTGATTGTTGTTGAAACCTTGCTGAGGTTTCTGTTGATCCTTCCATGAGAGATTAGAATGATTCCTCCATGAAGGATTGTAGGTGTTTTCATAGGGTTCTCCCATGTAATTCACCTCCTCCATGGTGGGTTGATCAGGATCATAAGCTTATTCTTCAGGAAAAGCTTTCTGAGTACTGCTAGCTACAGTTTGCATTCCAGTTAGATGTTGAGAGATCATGTTGACCTGTTGGGTCAAGATCTTATCCTGAGCCAATATGGCATTCAGAGTTTTAACTTCATGAACTCCTCTCTTCTGAGAGGTCCCATGGTTTACAGGATTCCTTTCAGAAGTGTACATGAATTGGTTGTTTGCAACCATTTCAATGAGTTTTCTTACTTCTGCATGTGTTTTCTTCAAGTGGAGGGATCCACCTACAGAGTTGTCAAATGAGATTTTGGACATTTCAGACAGACCATCATAGAACATGCCTATGATAGACCATTCTGAGAGCATGCCAGGAGGACATCTCTTGATCAATTGCTTGTATCTTTCCCAAGCTTCATAGAGGGATTCACCTTCTCTTTGTCTGAAGGTTTGAACTTCCACTCTAATCTTGCTCATCCTTTGAGAAGAAAAGAATTTAGCTAGAAAAGCATTCACCAGCTTTTCCTAAGAGTCTAAGCTCTCTTTTGGTTGGGCATCCAACCATAACTTAGCTCTATCTCTTACAGCAAAGGGAAAGAGCATAAGCTTGTAGAGTTCAAGATTAACTCCATTTGTCTTTACAGTATCATAGATCTGTAAGAATTTAGCTAAAAAATGATGAGGATCTTCCATTGGAAGTCCATGGAAATTGCACTTCTACTGCAGAAGAGAGACTAACTGAGTCTTAAGCTCAAAATTGTTAGCTCCAATGGCAGGTACAGAGATACTTCTGCATGGTGAAGTCACCAAGAACCTTTCTAGCATCACCTTCAGGTTCGGCCATGTCTCCTAATTTTTGTTCAAAGTTTTCTGAAAGGTTTCTTCTGGAGTGTTGTGCTATAGCTTGCTGTAAGCTTTTCTTCAAAATCCTTTCAGGTTTAGGATCAAGATCAAAGAGAGGTTCTTTATCCCTATTCCTGGTCATAAACAAGAAAAGAAGAAAAGAAAGGAAGGAAGGAAGCTTTTTGTGCTACTTGGACTAAGAGCTTCCAGTGAGATGTGAAAAAGAAGAAGAAGATAGAATAAAGATAAAAGAAGTAGAAGAAGGATACTTTGAAAATAGCAGATAGGAGTTCGAATAAATAGAGGAGAATAGAAGAAGAAGCATAAATAGAAAAGATAAATAAGAATTAAAATATTTTTGTTTTTTATTTTATTTATTAATTATTTTTCGAAAATTAAGTTCAATAATTTAAAAAGAATTGAGAATTAGTTACTGAATTTTCAAAAATAGAAGAGAGAGAAAAAGAGAGAGTTTTCAAAAATTGAGAGAGAGAAAATTTAGTTAGGAAGTTTTGAAAAAGAAGAGAGAGAAGAGAAGTAGTTAATTAAGAAAAGATTTGAAATTAAAATAAGATAAGAAAAGATTTGAATTTTAAAAATTTGAAGTTAAAAAAATAAGAAAAGATGAGATAAGAAATTAAAAAGATTTGAAAAAGATATGATTTTAAAATTTGAAGTTTAGAAAAGATAAGATAAGAAACAAAAAGATTTGAAAAGATTTAAAAAGGATAAGATTTTAAAATTTGATTTTGTAAAAGATTAAATTTTGAAAATTTAAATTTGAATTCTTAAATTTTGAAATTTGAAAAAGATAAGATAAGATTTTTAAAATTTGAAAAAGATGAGGAAAAGATAAGATTTTTGAAAAAGATGAGATTTTTAATTTTGAAAAGATTTGATTTTTGAAAATTAAAAGCTAAGATAAGATAAGATAAAAATTTGAAATTGAAATCTGAATTTTTATTTTAAAATGTCGAAAATTAAGTTAAAATAAAGTTAGAAAAGATATTTTTTATTTTTTAATTTAATGATGAAAGAGAAAAACGAGTAAAAGGCACAAGACTTGAAATTTTTAGATCTTTTTGGTGATTAAGTGTGAGTTTATATGATGAAATCCATCCAATTTAAGCCAAAATTTACCGTCAAATATGGACTCATCAAGGAGCCCCAAGCATATGATTAAATGGACTCATCAAGGAGCCCCAAGCATATGATCAACTTTCTTGGCAACAACCCCCACCAATGTACTGTGAGCAAGAACCATTCCATGATGCATATCAATTTAATGGATATGGTGGACCTCCTTGTGGTTATCAACCATAACCACTATATGGCTATGAATCCCCTCCTCAATATAATCCTCAACCACCATACTCACAAGTCCCATACCACCAAACACCTTCATATGACCTTAACCCTTATCCACCATACCAACCATCATATGAGCCATATGAACCAT
The DNA here is from genome assembly GCF_003086295.3 of Arachis hypogaea. Classification (NCBI taxonomy): domain Eukaryota; kingdom Viridiplantae; phylum Streptophyta; class Magnoliopsida; order Fabales; family Fabaceae; genus Arachis; species Arachis hypogaea. The sequence continues at coordinate 81,788,219 of NC_092046.1, read as the reverse complement.
ACATAAAACCATAACAATTCCAACATAATTACTCCGAAGAACCACCTCCATATACACCATCTCCATGCCCTTGCCAAGATGAACCACCTTCCTATTATGAATCTTTTCTCTCAAATAATGAACCCTCCTATCCATCCCAAGCCCCAATAGATCATTCTCTCACTTTATTACTTCAAGAGCAATGTGAATCTCAAAGGAAGCAACTAGAATTCATGGCTACCTTGACCGAGATAGTAAATAATTTATCCTCCCAAAGCTTAGACACTAAAAGCACTCCTATGATCTCATGTGGAGAATCTAATGAAGAGCGTAGCATGAAAGAGATATTAAAAAATCCAGTGGAGAATAAGGAGTGGGATTTTGTATTGGAACAATTGGAGGAAGCCATAACTGTTGAAAAGGAAGAAGTTGTTGAAGATTTTGGAGATGCCGAATGTCCATGGGAACCGAAAGTTATGGAGCCTCCTTCCAAGAAGCTTGAAATTGATATTGAGGAGGCTAGTGTATAACCTTCAAAGCATATCTTGGTTGAAGAATTTGAAGAGGTTGATCAAGAAATTGATTCAATCAATGATGAGTTCTTATCTACACTCACTAATCCTCTCAATGATTTTGTTGAATCCTCTCCTACTGGACATGAAATAGAGGCCAAAGAAGAATATACACAATGATAAACCACTATTTTATGGTTTATCTTATGCTCAATTGAGTGGTTTTTATCAACTCTTTACCCACTTATTCATACTATTTGCATGGTTTTACATTTGCCTTCCTAATTATGTGCTTTGATTGAAAACATGCTTCTTTGGCCTTAAGTTCCCTATGTTTAATCCTCTCTTATTACCATTAGATACCTTGATATGTGTGTTAAGTGATTTCAGAGATTACAGGGCAGGAATGGCTCAGAGGATGGAAAGGAAGCATGCAAAAGTGGAAGGAATACAAGAAGTTGGAGAAATTGCTAAGCTGTCCAGCCTGACCTCTTCACACTCAAACGGCTATAAGTTTAGCTACAGAGGTCCAAATGATGAGGTTCTAGTTGCGTTGGAAAACTAACGTCCGGGGCTTCGATTTGATATATAATATGCTATAGTTGCTCTAAAGCTAGGTGACGCGAACGCGTGCTCCACACGGACGCATCGCAGTGGCAAAAATCAGGGTGGCAGATTTCTTCTCCAGCGAATTCTGGGCTGTTTTCGACCCAATTTGTAGCCCAGAAAACACAGATTAGAGGCTATAAAGTGGGGAAATCCATTCATTCATAATCATCAGCTCATAATACACAATTTTAGCTTTAGATGTAGTTTTTAGAGAGAGAGGCTCTCTCCTCTCTCTTAGGATTTAGTTTTAGGATTTAGGATTATTTCTTCTTCATCACAGGTTTAATGTTTCTCTTATTTATTTTCTACTTTTATTATATACCTTCAATTATTATTTATCTTTTCAATTTGGCTTATGCCACATTCATGTTATGATTTTCTTAATTAATATTATTTGAGGAATTTCAGATTTAAGATTGCTTTGCTTTATTTATATTGATGCTTTTAATTTAATTTAGATATTTTCTCCCTTTTGACTTTGGTTAAGTAATTGGTAACGCTTGAGATGTCAAATAAAGCAGTGGTTGAAATTGGGAGTTGCTCCAATAACTCTAGTCTTTCTATAAGAATTGACTAGGACCTGAGGATTAAGCTAAATAATCCACTTGATTTACCTTCATAGTTAGAGGTTAACAAAGTGGGATTAAAATTCGATTCTCATCACAATTGATAAGGATATGACTTCGAATTCTAATACCTTGCCAAGAGTTTATTTTATTATTACTATTTTATTTTTCTTATCATTTAACATACTGGTTCCTTACTTTCAAAACCCCCAATTTACAAGACTCCTAACCAATAATAAGAACACCTCCCTGTAATTCCTTGAGAAGACGACCCGAGATTCGGTTATCAATTTTAAAGGGGTTTGTTACTTGTGACAACCAAAACGTTTGTACGAAGGGATCTCTGTTGGTTTAGAAACTATATCTACAACGCGACTATTTTTATAAAATTCTTTACTAGCAAAAATCCTAACGTCAAAATGGCACCGTTGCCGGGGGATTGCAAACGTGTGCCTTATTATTGGTTATTGTAAATATTTGCTTTTTGCTTGTTTATTTATTTTTATTTTTGTTTTTATTTTTGCTTTTTCGAAATTAAGAGGTTATTGGTTTTTATTTAGTTATTAAAAAAATATTTTCAAAAAAATTTGTTCTTGGTGTTCATCTTGATCTTCAAGTTGTTCTTCATGTTCATCTTGACCTTCAAGTTGTTCTTAATTGTTTTCTTTGTTTTGATCTAAAAATTTTAAGTTTAGTGTCATTTTATTATTTTTCTCTCTCCTCATTAAATTCAAAAATTCAAAATTTAAAACTCAAATTTCAAATTTCAATTTTCAAAATTCAAATTAAAAAATTTAAAATTCAAAATTTCAAAAATTTCAAATTTCAAATTTTAAAATTCAAATTTAAAAATTTAAAATTCAAAAATTCAAAATTCAAATTTCAAAATTTAATTTTTAAATTTCAAAATTTAATTTCCAAATTCAAAATTTAAATTTCAATAACCTTTTAATTTAAAATTTGTTTTTATTTTCGTTTTTAATTTTATTTACTATTATGAGTTCTCACCCCTCTCGCTTTGAGTTTGGTTCCAATGTTGTTGCAAGGAATGGAAATTATAACAGGAACATGCATCAAGGTCAAAACAATCAGAGATGGAAGGAGCCACGAGGATCTGATCAACCCTTACAACACCTTCCACAGTACCACAGAGAAAGACCATTCCGCGATGCATACCAAGACAATAGTTATGGTGGACCCTTCCGTGACAACCAACATCCACCAAATCACTATGGTCAAAAACCATTCCGAGGTGCATACCAAGATGATAGATATGATGGACCCCCATCATATGCTTATGAACCACCTCCCCAGCATACATTTGAACCACCAAACTCACAAGCCCCTTTATACCATTTACCTCCATATGACCCTAACCCACATCCACCATACCAACCATCCTATGAACCAAATGAACCATACATAGATCCACCCCAACCTCCATTGGATAATAATACATTCATCTCTAACATCATTGGTCTCACCTCAACACTCCAAAATCTTATATCCCACATGAACCAACCCTCTACCTCTAATATTCAACCCTAAAGCTCTAGTGCACTTTCTTTTCAACCATATAATGATCTTTTCATCCCATCACCACCCTCCATGGGAGAGCACCGACATCCATCAATCCAAGATCAAGATGATCCCAATTATGCTATTGATATGGAACAGGAAAGAAGGAATCATCTTCGCGAATCCATACTTCATAAGGAGCTAGAGGAGGCCCTACGGGTAAAGGTAGGAGAGACCCTTGAATATGAAAGAGTAGTTGAAAGGAGTTGTCATGGAAAGAAAATCATTGAGGATGAGTACGATTTTATACTTAAACAACTGGACAAAGCAGCAATTATTAAAAAGGAAGAAGTGGTTGCAGACTTAAGAGATGCTGTACCTCCATTGGAAAGTCCAGTCACAGAGCCTCCTTCCACGGTGTTTGATGTTGATGTTGAGGAGAGCGTACAACCTCCAACGCAGATCATGGTTGAAGACTTTGTAGAGGTTGATCAAGAGATGGAGATTAAAGAAGAAGAAGCACAGCCTCCTATGCCCTTGGTGAGCAATGAAAAAGAGATTGAATTGGAAGAAAGCTACCAAGAGGAAGAGGTTGAAATTGAAGAAGCTTGCAAAGAGGTGGAAGTTGTCAGAGAAGAGCACAAGGGAGTGGAGCCTACAAATTCGTTTGAAATACTCCCCCCTAAGTTGCCATCATCCTTCACAACATTCAAGTGGGTAAAATTCATATCCCTTAGCTTTCTAATTCCACTTGAATATGGGCTACTGGAGACGGATGGTCAACTTAGAGCTCTTTGTGGCATTAAGAGTAAGAGGAAGATGGTTAGTGGTTGGAGTTGTCAAGCAAGGTTCAATATGGTTGCATACTCAAAGTTTAAATGCAAAGGTTGGTGTAAAGCTCAACTGAATGGGTCTAGGAAGTTGGTTGGCCGCTTTAGTGAGAATTCAGATTGCTTGCCACCCGAATGGGATCATGATGATCAACAAGAAGACGGGTGCAAAAGCAAGGTTTGGGATCCTGGAATCTGTTCTGACATCCAACACACCGGGAGCCTAAAAATCTGTTTGAAGCTGCTCAAAGGCTTTACGTGCCTAGTTTAGGACCCCGGAGGCTGTTGGAATTCCAAACACTGGTGGAGATTTTTGGATGAATTCAAGCATAAGCCACCATAACAGGAAGCTCATCAAATGTCTAACTTAAGGACTTTAACTAAAAGTGCTAGGTGGGAGACAACCGACCATGGTATGATCGTTCCTTTTTCAATTTTATTTCATTTTGTTTGTTTTTATTTTATTTTATTTTATTTTATTTTCATTGAACCTGGAATTATTTATTGCATCTACATTAGCATTGCATTTTGCATACTGCATATATAAAAAAAAAAATCTCGCACGCGACGCGACATCATCGCCGACGCGTCCGCGTCACCAGTGCATTTGGAAGAAAAGAAATGTGAACAGAGAGTCACACGAAAGCGTGGCTAGAGGCGTGCTTTTGGCACAAATTGCCCCACGTGACCGTGTCGCTGACGCATCCGCATCATGTGGGGAACTGCCTCCCACGTGTCCGCGTCACCCACGCGAACGCGTGCCCTGAATATTGACGTAAGAACGGGTGTATGGCAGAGAGTTGTGATGGAGTGGGGCTGGAACTATGCTAGAAGCACAAGCCATACCACGCGACCGCGTCACTCACGCGTCCGCTTTGCCTACGCCGCACAGCTTATCCAGATCAGCGCCAATTATCTTATCTTTTCTTTTCTAATCCTAATTTCTTCTATCTTTTCTTCTTTCTCTCTCCTTTCTTACTTTCTTTCTGTTCATCTTTTTAACTTCTCATCTTTTTTCACTTTCATTTTATTTTATTTAATTTATTTGTATACTTTCATTCATTGTATTTTAATTTTGTGCATATTTTTATTTTCTTTTCTAAATTTATTATTTTACCATTGGTGTTAAATGTTCTTATTCAACTGCTGCATCTTTTCTTGAATTATTTTTAGTGACTTGTTTTACACTGTGGAATGATATTAATTATCTGCCAATGCTAATCTTTTATGATATTTTCACTTCATTTGCATTGACATGAACTTATATTGATATTTTCATTACCCACACTCCTCCCCTTTGTTGCAAATTTTGCACCACTGGTATGCCATGTGCTTCTATTGTTTTCTCACATACATGTTGAAGCTTCCATATAAATGAGACCCTTATCAATTGGCATTAACACACCCATACTTCAATTATTTTCTTATCTTTATCTCTGGGTTACTGTTCTTCTTTTTCTCTTCTTTCAGGCTGGCCACCGAAGCCGGAAAAAGGGAGAAACTTCTAAAAAGGGAGACAAACAAGTCCATCTGCACAATCCTTGAAGAAAGGCATCAGTTGGTACAACCCGTCCACCTGCACATCTCAGCATGCACCGAGGACAGTGCAATCTTTAAGTGTGGGAAGGTCGATACCGATCTCCATGGGTTAGTTATTCTTTTCTCAAACACCAATATTTTACTTTATTTGTTAGTTCATTGTTGCATTTGCATGTTTAATTGCATGTTTATTTGATTTTATGCATTTAGTTACTACTTGGTTGAAGTAATATTTTCTTTTTCAAGAAATTTTTATAGTATTTCACTAATTTAAATAAAAAAATAATAAAAAATTTTTTTTATGTGTTAAATTTGTTTGAAGTTGTATTTGGAACATGGTTTTTGAGCCAAAGAACACACAACCTGTGAGATTTTGAGCTTATTTATATGATTACATTATTTAACCATAATATTTATTCTTGTGTGTTCACTTCTCTATAACTGCAATCTAGATTTTGTTCCATTCTATATGTCCAATATTTAATATATTTACATGCGTGCATATGATTGAGGCCATTATTTGTTATTAGCTCACTTATTCCAAATAAGCCTACCTTTTACATCACCATTGTTAGCCACTTTGAGCTTTTTTATCCCTATTTATTCTGTTCTATAACCACGTCACTAGTCTTAAGCAGAAAAATAATTAAATATCCTAATTAAATCTTTGGTTAGCTTAAGATAGGGATTGTGTAGCAATTAAGTGTGGAGAAACTATGGGAACATGGGTTAATAAGGGAATGTATCATGTTTCTAACTTATTTGAATATTGAGAATTTGGGAACCTACTCATGAAAAACCAAAATAGAAAAATAATGAAAAATCCATGTGCATTGATAAGTTATGTTTGCTTTTATGATTAAAAAAAATAAATAAAATATTTAATAAATAAGGGGACAAAATTACCCCAATGCTAAGTTAATAAAAAGATCAATGCACATGTGATAAAAAAAATTGGTACATGAGTATGGGAATTATACAAAAGTGGGAATTATGGGTAGCTAGGTATGATTTTAAAGTTACATAATGTGTATATTACGTAAGAGCTTAGGTTAGTCAAAGATTCATATTATAGCTCACTTGGCCATACATGTACCCCTACCTTTACCTCAGCCCCATTACAACCCTGAAAAGACCTCATGATGTTTGCATTGGTATACTAAATATTTGTTGATTGGTTAGATGAAGAACAAAGTTTAGAAAGCATGATTAGAGAAGAGTAGAGTGAATTACCCTATACACTTGAGAGACTAGAGTGATATACACTACCAGTGAGGGTTCAAGGCTTGATTCTATGTTCCTTGCTTTCATGAGCTGTCTTCTTACAAGTTTACTTGCTTTTTATTGTATGATTTGAATTAGTGAAATCTGATTTATGTTTGTCTTGAAGAGCTTATTTACTTTTAACCAAGTAGGTAGAAACATTTTGCATGTAGTTGCATTCATACAGATAGGTTGCATTTCATACATTCTATCATTCCTCTTCACTTTTTTATAGCTTCTCTTGAGCTTAGCATGAGGACATGCTAATGTTTAAGTGTGGGGAGGTTGATAAACCACTATTTTATGGTTAATCTTGTGCTCAATTGAGTGGTTTTTATCAACTCTTTACCCACTTATTCATACTATTTGCATGATTTTACATTTGCCTTCCAAATTATGTGCTTTGATTGAAAACATGCTTCTTTGGCCTTAAGTTCCCTATGTTTAATTCTCTTTTATTACCATTAGATGCCTTGATATGTGTGTTAAGTGATTTCAGAGATTACAGGGCAGGAATGGCTCAGAGGATGGAAAGGAAGCATGCAAAAGTGGAAGGAATACAAGAGGTTGGAGAAATTGCTAAGCTGTCCAGCCTGACCTCTTCACACTCAAACGGCTATAACTTTAACTACAGAGGTCCAAATGATGCGTTTCCAATTGCGTTGGAAAGCTAACGTCCGGGGCTTCGATTTGATATGTAATATGCCATAGTTGCTCTGAAGCTAGATGACGCGAACGCGTGCTCCACGTGGATACATCACAGTGTAGAAAATCAGCGTGGCAGATGATGACAAGTCATCTTAGCCTAGTTTTACTAGTCTTTTTCTTTATTTTTATTAGGTTTTATGCACTTTCTTGCATTCTAAGTAAGTAATTTGGAATGGAATTATATAGTTTCTTTGAATCAAACAACCACCATTTAATTGACACTAAATCATGAGGTTTAAGCTAAATTTAATTGACTTTTTAATGATTTATAAACCTTGTGAATTTGGTGATACTTTGATTGGTTGTTTTGATTAATTATAGGTGAAGAAAAGAAGAAAAGAAGAAAGCGTGGCTGAAGAAGTGTGGCCCAAGGAAGAAAAGAGTGTGGCAAAGAAAAGTGGGAAGCGTGGCACATGGAAGGAGGAAGCTTTCTCCAAGAGCCCAGTGCTTTCCAAGGGAGCGCAGCATTCTCCCAAGGAAGCATAACAATGGACCAAGGCAACAAGGCTCAATGCTCTGCTCCCTTGAGAGCGGAGCACAATTTGAAACGAAGAAACAAGGAAAGGAAAAGCAATGCTCCGCTCTCCTTGGGAGCATTATCGGGCTCTCATAAAAAATAATTCCAAGGAAATGTGTGCCAAATGTTCTCTCCAAGATTCGAACCCATGAGCAAAGGGGAGAGTGGGGAGCGCTACTACAAAGCTTGGCAAGAGAAAAATACACAAAATGCCACCTCCAAGGATCGAACACAGCACCTTGAGGAACCAAGGAGCAAAGGCGCTACAAGGAACCAAAGAAAATTGCACCAGCGCACCTTCCTCAAGTTTCGAACCAAGGACCTCCCCTTAGAAGCTCCAATGCTCAGCTCACAAGGAGAGCAGAGCGCCACTCCTTGGCGCACACAAGCATGAGCATGACACGGCCAGGGGCTTGTTGCACGCATCATGATACGGTCCAGGGAAGCAAGGAGCGCGTAAGACACACACAAGCCAATGCTCCGCTCCCCACATGAGCAGAGCATTCCCCTGATGCTTCTCCCAACCTTGGACGCAACAAGGATCCTCACACAAAGCTCCAATGCTCCGCTCCCCACATGAGCAGAGCATCCTCCTGGGAGCAATTTTCACATGGGCTGAAAATTCAATCAAAAATCCAATTAAATTCAATTCTTCACCAAATTAAAAAGCCCACCCAAATTCTAAAATCCAAGAATAGAAAGTGTATAAATAGGAGCTAGTTTGATTTAATTAAAAACCTCTAGACTTTACTTTGAAATTTTCTTTGAACTTTCATTTTTCATTTTTTTGGAGCTTTTACTTTTGAATTTAGATCTTAGAGAATTGGGAAGGGGAATTGATCTCTCTTTTTCCTGGTTCTTACTTAAGCACTCTTTTCTTTTCTTGCTTTGGATCTTGGGTGGAGAATTGAAGAACTTCTGTTTCAATCTCACCTTGAGATCTCTTGTTTACTTTTCTGCATAATTCAATTTCCATTTCTGTTTACTGCATCTTCTTCTACACTTTCTGTAATTTACTTTTCTTTACTTCTTTTGCAATTGCTCTTGTTGGATCAAGGAAGGATTTGAGATCTAGACTTGTTTTCTGGTCTCTTCCACTCCTGAGATCTTCAACCTTCTTTTAAATTGCTGTAATTAAGCATCTGTCACTTTCTGTTTTAATTTCTCAAGCATTTCTACTTTTCTGTTTAGATCTACTTTACTTCAATTCACCTTCTACTCTTCTGTTTAATTGCAATTCACTTGTTCTCATTTAAATTCTGCAATCCAAATTCCCAATTCCTTTTATAATTCAAGCAATTTACATTTCTTGCACTTTAAGATTCAGCCATTTACGTTTCTTGTAATCTAAGTTTCTGCAATTTACATTACTTGTTCTTTACGATTCAACACTTTTATTTTCTGTTCTCTTTAATTTACTGCAATTCTTCTCTCTCCCTTTACATTTCAAGCAATTTAGCTTCTGTCAATTATAAACCACTCAACCAATACTTGATTCGCTTGACTAAATCAACCACTAAACTAAAATTGCTCAATCCTTCAATCCCTGTGGGATCGACCTCACTCATGTGAGTTATTACTACTTGATGCGACCCGGTACACTTGCCGGTGAGTTTCGTGTTGGATCGTTTTCCACACATCAGCAGATTTCTTCTCCAGCAAATTCTGAGCTGTTTTCGACCCAGTTTGCAGCCCAGAAAACACAGATTAGAGGCTATAAAGTGGGAGAATCCATTCATTCATAATCATCAGCTCATAATACACAATTTTAGTTTTAGATGTAGTTTTTAGAGAGAGAGGCTCTCTCCTCTCTCTTAGGATTTAGTTTTAGGATTTAGGATTATTTCTTCTTCATCACAGGTTTAATGTTTCTCTTATTTATTTTCTACTTTTATTATATACTTTCAATTATTATTTATCTTTTCAATTTGGCTTATGTCACATTCATGTTATGATTTTCTTAATTAATATTATTTGAGGTATTTTAGATTTAAGATTGCTTTGCTTTATTTATATTGATGCTTTTAATTTAATTTAGATATTTTCTCCCTTTTGGCTTTCGTTAAGTAATTGGTAACGCTTGAGCTGTCAAATAAAGCAGTGGTTGAAATTGGGAGTTACTCCAATAACTCTAGTCTTTCTATAGGAATTGACTAGGACTTTAGGATTACGCTAAATAATCCACTTGATTTACCTTCATAGTTAGAGGTTAACAAAGTGGGATTAAAATCCAATTCTCATCACAATTGATAAGGATAGGACTTCCAATTCTAATACCTTGCCAAGAGTTTATTTTATTATTACTATTTTATTTTTCTTATCATTTAACATACTGGTTCCTTACTTTCAAAACGCCCAATTTACAAGACTCCTAACCAATAATAAGAACACCTCCCTGCAATTCCTTGAGAAGACGACCCGAGGTTTACATACTCGGTTATCAATTTTAAAGGGGTTTGTTACTTGTGACAACCAAAACGTTTGTACGAAGGGATTTCTGTTGGTTTAGAAACTATATCTACAACGCTACTATTTTTATAAAATTCTTTACTAGCAAAAATCCTAACGTCACACAACCTCCAAGACCCTTAGTAAATGATGAAGAAGAGATTGAATTAGAAGAAAGCTACCATGAGGAAAGTTTTCAAGAAGTTGTCAAGCAAGAGAAAGAGGTTGAAGTTGAAGAAGCTTGCCAAAAGTGGAAGTAGTCAAGGAGGAACACAAGGGAGTGAAGCATACATTGTCAAAGCCATTGGAAATAACCCTTCCTAAGTCACCATCCAACACCATATTCAAGTGGATAAAATTCTTATCACTAAGCTTTACTTTCCTGCTTGAATATGGTTTGTTTAAGACGGATGGTCAACTTAGGACTCTTTGTGGAATTAAGAGTAAGAGAAAAATGGTTAGTGGTTGGAAATGCCATTCAAGGTTCATTGTGGTTGAGAGGTCCAAGTTGAATTGCAAAGGTTAGAGTCATGCTAAATTGAATGGGTCTAGGAGGATAGTTTGGTGCCTAAAGGAGAATTCTAAGAAATTGCCACCCGGGTGGAATAATGATGATCAACTTGAAGACGGGTGTAGAAACAAGATTTGGGATCCCGGTATACATGATGTGGACCAATTTTGGGATCTCTTAGCTTGTGTGGGACTTCATCAAAGCTTGGTGCTATTAATTTTGAATGTTGGAGCTTATTGGAAGTCCAAGCATTGGTGGAAGTTCAAGGAAGAGTACAAGCACAAGCCACCATGACAAGGAGCTCCCCAAATGTCCAACTTAAGGACTTTAAATAAAAGTACTAGGTGGGAAACACCCCACCATGGTAGCGTCTTTTCACTCTTCTCTTTTATATATATTGGTAAATAAGTTTAATTTCATGTTTAGTTTGGTTTGTTGAGTTTATTTGGTAGTCTAGTGTCTTGAATAAGGTTTGGTGGTGTTTAGATGACTATTTGGATGTTTACAATGCTTGGTTTAGTGCAAGAAAATGGAAAAAATTTGAAAAATAGAGCACCTTGTCACGCGTACTCGTGCCTCACGCGTACGCGTGACCCCAAGATTTTGAATGTGCTAGGATCGTGCATGGACTGTGCCATCACACGGTCTAGACAGAGAGTTATGGTCTTGGTGTGCGGGAACTGTACGTCCAGCACAAATTTTTCCCATGCGTAGGCGTGACCCACGCGTATGCGTCGCTTTCTATTTTCCTATTCCACGCTTGCGCGTGCCAAACGCGTACGCGTTGCATCCCATTTCTGCCACTCACACGTACGCGTGACATCCCACGTACGCGTGCCTTCCCCTATCTTATACACTTCTTTTCTTTTCTTTCCACCACTATTTACTATCCACTACAATCTTTTCTAGTTAATTAGTTAGTTAGTTAGTTAGTTTAATTCTCTATTTAATTTTTTATTTTGGTACAAAGTGTTCGATTATTAATCTTGCTTGATGTTTATTGCTGTTGATTATTACTTTGATGCTATTTTAGCAAAATTGTTGTTGATATTCGTTCTTGGCTTTCTTGATTGAGGTGATAATTTGTTACTTGGTATCAATTTTTGCTTGTTTGATACTAGTGCTTACCAAGTACTTATGACATTGCCTTCAAAAATATTTTTGGAATTCTATATTGCATGTGTATCTCGCCATCATCTAATTTGAATTCACAATCTATTATTAGGCAATTTGCTTCTAGTTGACGCATTTTTTGTTAGGTGATGCTTGTTTATGATTATCATTATTTACATTGCCTATTTCATGCATTGAGATTTTGGAATTTTGAAATTGGATCGTAAGCTTATCTAGTGACATATTTTTGAGCTTTTTAAGCTTTGTGGACTGATGCACCGCTATTTGGTGGTGCATTATATGCTAAATTTAGAGGGTTTTATCACCCTTTTCCCACATTTATTCCATGAAATAGCATGGTTTTATATATTCTCCCTAATTTGAACTTAAGAGTGAAAACATGCTTTTTATGCCCTTAATTGATTAATTTTAATTCACCTTTGGTTCCACTAGATGCCTTGATGTGTGTGTTAGTGATTTCAGGTTGAAAAGGCTAGGAATGGATCAAAGGAATGGAGAGAAAAGCATGCAAAGTAGAGAAATCATGGAAAATCAAGAATTGCGAGAAATTTTGAGGGCAAAATTTCTTTTAGGAGGGTAGAATGTAACAACCCCGATTTTCGAGTACGCGAGATCGTTTCTGAATACACGGATTTCTCCGAAAGATCAGTAAAGGGAATACCTCTTCAGTATCATCAAGCATCTCAATCCTCATTGTCATTATATTATCTTTAACTCAGGACCTTAGTTGAGACAAGCTCGATAATGCGGTCACGAAGAACCTAGTTTTTGAACCGTATCGGTTAGGGGTTTTAATTCGGTTTTTCGTAAATAGTCTCATTTTGACAAACCAGACTCGATTTATAAGAGGAGAGAGATAATAGTATAATATTATCATTATATTAGTATTAGAAAATGCTTGAATGATATTATAAGGTTACCTAGTCTGTTTTATTTAAAAACAGAAAATCGGTTTAACCGGGTTTACGGTTTACTGGTGCAGCTTAGCACCAGCACTCTCTGGTGACTTTAGCAATGCTAAGGCCTCATTATTCATGTTTTATTCTCATAATAAATATGTTACTAGTGTCATTTATGCTAGTAGCTCAGAAAATAATTTTTAGAGGTGTTTTTACGAGTGTTCCGATACATCTAGTTTTAGTAGTTATACACCTGAGATATTTTAATATTATTTTAATCCACCTCCAAGCCAACCAATCACAACTCACCTTACACCCCCAAGACCTCCAAGGCTGTCTCATTTCATCATTTTGGCCGAAATTGAAAGGAGAGAAAAGAGAGAAAACTTCATGAACACTTAATCTTCAAATCTTGATTTCTTCTGAACCAAAACTCAAATCAAAACTCCGATTTCACCAAAATGATCCTCTCTTCTTTCTCTACATAACCATGTAACTTATCAAGGCTGGAAATAAGGTTAGATGGCTGTACCTTTCCCATTTAAATTCGGTTTTCAAGGAAAACCATGCCAAACATGTGTTTTCTTGATGTTCTTCCTTAGGAATCATGCTTAACTTGACTTGAGGGCCAAGAAACATTAATTTTCAGCAAGTCTAAGGTGAGATATCTCTTCCTAACTTGCTGAGGGAGATTTGGTCAGTTGAGAGTTTGTGGATTTAAAGTTGTTCTTGATGTGTTTTAGGAGGAAAAAGTGCTTAAGGACCACCTGAAAGTCTAACCGAATTTGGAGCAGCAAATCAAGGTAGGGATTGACGAATTTAATCTTGATTGATTGTGTTTGAGTTGTGTGATTATGATATGGTTTGGTTATGCTTGAAATTGATTGTTTATATGAGTAATTCTTGTTGAAATTTTGGTGAAAATTTGATGAAATTTGATGATATTCAACTTTGAATTTGTGTTCTTCATGGCTGCTGGAAAAACGAACCCTAGACCTTAAATTGGGGTTCAATTTGTGTTAAAATCATGTAGAAAAGATGGGGTTTTAGTGGCTGCAATTTTATTTTGAATTTTGGTAAAAATCGGTTGCTGAAAAGTCTGAAAAACGGGTAAAAACAGAGAAAGAATCTGAAGAATTTGTGAAGAACATGAAGAACACTTTGAGTGTGATGAAGAACAATGAAGAACAGGCCTTAGATCTTAAAAAGGGCAAGGAAGTAAAATTTTTGGTGTTTTAGGGGTTGTTTGGTAATTTCTGAAAGTTAGGGTGGTAAAAGTAGAAATATTAAAAGTTACGGGTGGTAAAAAGTGAATTTTAAAGGTTAAAAGTAAAAGGTAAGTTAATTTTCGAAAATTAATGATAAAATAATAAATAATAATAAAATATTAAATAATAATATTTAATTAAAAATAATATTTTAATAAAAATAATAAAATAATGCAGAAAATGCAGTTTTCTGTAAAAGCTTTAGAAAGACAACTTTAAGCGCAGAATCTCATAATTACCTTCATAAAACACTTAGGGAGTGGTAAGAACATATTAGTGAGGAAAAGATAAAGGAAAGATGAAAAGTTAAAGAAAAGATAAAAACCAAAAGAAAAGTCTGTAAAGTTTTAATGATAGAAAAACAGACAGAAATTAGTGAACGAACTAGGGCAACATAGTTAGTCCTTGAGTTGCGACTAGGGTTAGGTATAATATGAAAAGTTAAACTGTTTCAGTATAGACTTAATGAACCTATACTTGGGACAGGATAACTATTCATACTGAAATTTACATAATCTTTAAATACATACGTTAAACGGAGAAATCAGAGCAGAGTAGAGAAACACAGAGAACAGAGTAATCAGAGAGAAGTAAAGAGATACAGAGAGCAGAGTAACCAGAGTAGAATAAAGGGATACAGAGAAAAGAGTAATCTGATAAAGAGAAATGGTTTGAGTTGAGATGTTGTAAAAGTAAAAGCTGTAAAGTTTGTATAGTATAATTGAATAGAGAAAGAAAGAAGTACTGTATAAGAATGTGAAAGTGATGATGAATAACGAGAATGATAATGAATGATGATAATGAGAAAAGAGTAATATAACAAAAAGAATAGAGGAGAAGAGTATAAGAATAAAGAGTTAAGCCTTGTGGCATGATGTTCTGTTGTATGTTCATCTGCTGCTTTTCCATTGGCCCTAGAGGTCCTGTAGGCCCAAGTTCACCTACAGTGAGTTGTTATTCCTGTAGGCCGAAGTTCACCTGCAGTGAATATCAATTGTGTATCTCAGGGTGTTGCTCCTGTAGGCCGAAGTTCACCTACAGAGAGTTGTGATACCTGTAAGCCGAAGTTCACTTGCAGGGGCACTATTTCTGTAAGCCGAAGTTCACTTACAGAGGTGTTATTTCTGTAGGCCGAAGTTCACCTACAGAAAGTTGTTGTGTTGTGTTTAGACTATCCCTGTAAGCCAAAGTTCACTTACGGAAGTGCTATTTCTGTAGGCCCAAGAGATGTGTTTATTCATTTGTTGCGCTAAGGCAACACCGGATATACTTGTATGATGATCTACTGCGTGAAGGCAGTCAGATAGATAGTGGTGCGACCACTGAGAACGCTTTCCTACGGTACAGATCCATATTTTATTTCTGTAAGGCAGAGGGGTTATTTCCTGCTACAGAAGTACCGTGACCACCTGTTCCATTTCTGTAGTGGCAGAGGGGTTATTTCCTGTACACAGGGGTATAGCCAATAGGAAAGCCTTATCCAGACAGAGGTTGCTGGATAACGTCGGGAGCGGGTTAGTAACCGACAGATGAGCTCATTACCTGCACTAGGGCTAGACGTGCATCATTCTTGTCTGCACATCATTCTCTGTTGCATTCCTTTCTGAGTGTGGTCTATTTCTTTATGTTTGTCTGCTTGCATGCTATTTCTGTGTTTTATTTTCTTGTATTCTTTTGTTTGTGTTCTGCTTTCTGTTGTCTCTACTTTCTCTTTCTATCTTTATTTTCTATTTACTGCTTCGCTATATTATGTTATTTGTCTGCTAATCGACCCCAAATTAATGAACTTAACTAATAATCCCGACCCTACTAAGAACTCCCCAGTTCTTACCCCTTCTCTCTCCCTTCCCCCTTCAGATGGAAGCATGAGTACCCTTCTGTAGTTCACTGACGACCGTTCGCAAAAAAAGATTCCGCTCTAGGTAGTCTGCTGAGTCTAGAGTGAACTCCGTTTCTATTTATATGTAAATACTGTGAGACCAGCCAACATCTACACCCTGCTTATCTACAAACTTTAATCTAAGTCCTCCGTACGATGTTGCTGTTATGTGGCCACTCGATGAAGTACTTGAGAGATGCTCTTTGATGACATATGATCCTGCAGAGGATTAGTAGACGACCTTCCACCTTTTGATGACGATCCACCTGACTTGAGTTTTGAAGACTTAGAGCGTACTTACCCTCGCTTTAGTAGTGTAGAGGGACTAGGTGAGTATAGAGTCTAGGCTAGCCTGGGTGCCAGCTTAGGGACTTCTTGAACAGGTCAGGGCCTGGGATGTTGTATGTATATATATGTATATAGATATTATTTAGCTATATCTAGGGGTGTCCTAACTAAAGATCTTTACTCTAATAAAGGCTGGATAACCGAATGATATCAACTGCTTGTGATATATTTATGTATGGTTGTTTATAACTGTTTTATCTGCTATCAGTTGTGAATTGCTTATGAATGATTTCGTCTATTAATCCAAACATTTTCAGAAAAAAAAAAGTACCTCGTAAAATAACTACGCTTTTAACAACGAATCAGGCTCATATAATAAATAATAGATAATAGATAGGTAGACAAGTTGGTAGCGCTCAGTTTCCAGTATGATCATGACGTACCAGAAATTGGGTCGTTACACGTGACCTACGCGTACGCATCGACGCTCACACGTTACTTCTTTAGTGAAATCGTGCCCAGCGATTTTGGAGGTTTCCAGGCCCAATTCTGAGTGGAATTCTGGCGGGAAAAGCTTAAAAAAACCAAGGAGTGAAGGAGAAATCAATTTACACATACCTTTTGACATCTTTCACACACTTTTAGTTTATAGTTTTTGTTAGAGTTAGTTTCTAGAGAGAAGAGAGAGCTTCTACTGCGCGTGCGCGTGAGGTGAATTTCTCCCAATTCTTGATTTTCCATGATTTCTCCACATTGCATGCTTTTCTCTCAATTCCTTTGATCCATTCCTAGCATTTTCAACCTGAAATCACTAACACACACATCAAGGCATCTAGTGGAACCAAAGGTGAATTAAAATTAATCAATTAAGGGCCTAAAAAGCATGTTTTCACTCTTAAGCGCAAAATATTGAGAATACATAAAACCATGCTATTTCATGGAATAAATGTGGGAAGAGGGTGATAAAACCCTCTAAATTCAACATAAATGGCACCATCAAATAGCGGTGCATCAAATCTCTGCACACTTAAACCAAGCATGTCCTCATGCTTAACTCAAGAAAGAAGTAACGGGTATCAACATTTATTGAAATGTAAACTAACTATATTCAATCTATCTTCATGAAACTATCTAAATGAATGCAATTGCTTGGTCAAAATAAATCAATTCCCAAGAAAGCATATATAAGCACAAGGGCTAAAGGTATTAACAACCAAGCCAAGCCACAATCGAATTGAGTTACTAAAGATTTTACAAACTTGCAAGAAAAGAAATGATTGTAGGTGAAAGCATGTAGTTGAGCAATCGAACCCTCACCGGATGTGTATACGCTCTATTCGCTCAAATGTATAGGGTCGATCCACTCAATTCTCCTCTAATCATGCTTTCCAAGATTTGTCTTTCTTCTAACAATCAACAGTTATTTCATGCATGCATACAATTATCATGAGGTCTTTCCACAAGGTTGTAATGGGGCTAGGGTCAAGGTAGGATGCATATGGTCAAATGGACTTGAAATTTGAATCTTTGATAAGATTAAACTCCCCACCTAACCTATATAGCAACCTATACAAATTCAAAGCTAACCAAACTACCCATTCCTCACTTTTTCACATACTCACGTATTCTCTTTCTTTTTTTTTATCACAATTCATATGCATTGATTTAATTGGACTTCACTTTGGGGGCATTTTGTCCCCTTTTTATTACTTTTCTTTTTCTTTCTTTTTCTATTTTTTCTCTTTTTGTACATTTTTTTTCTTTCCATATGTATTTTTTCTTTTTATTTTCTCATCATTTTTTTTCTTTTTGTGCAATAACATATATACGAAGGCATCAATGCATATAGTATTACATCTAATTAACATATGAGCATGTACCCAATTCCCAATATTTTCAACAAAAAAACAAAACTACCCTTTTTCTCAACCAATGTCCCAAGTTTTCCCATACTTAAATGATACACACTCACTAACCTAAGCTAATCAAAGATCCAAATTAAGGACATTTATTGTTTTTCGCTTTAAGGCTTGTAATGTGATAAATTAAGAACAAGTGGGTTAATCGTAGGCTCAAAGTTGGCTAACAAAGGAAGATAAAAGGTAAGGCTTATTTGGATAAATGAGCTAATGAAATAATGGTCTCAATCATATAAATGCATGTCTACACAAAATAATGGACATGAATCAAACAAACCAAAGATTACAATCATAGCTCACAAGCTTGTGTTCTTAGCTCAAAACATGTTCCACAAGATATAATTCAAGCAAGTTCAATGAAAATTTTTACTCAACTCAATTGGGATGTTCTATAGATAAACTCTTGAAAAATTTCATTATGTTGACTAAGCTTGTTAAGTATATATATGCGAAATAAGAGAGTACAACTAAAAATTCTAAAAGACCTAAAATAAAATGCAAAAGTGTTGGGATTAGAAATTTGTCACCCAAAAACGCCGACTGGTCGGACGACCTCCCCACACTTAAAATTTTGCACCGTCCTCGGTGCATTCAAAGATGAGCAAGGGGTTATGGCGACTCTCCGGATTGCTACCTTCAGCTGGTAGGTCAACCGGTTGCTGCATGTTCTTTCTTCCACTTCCGTTTTAGCTTACAATGATTTATCCTGAAAATAGAAGGCACGATAATATGATAAGTAAATGCAAAAGCAAGAAAGCATGAATTGTTGGAATGAGGTAAATCACTAGAGTGAAGTGAGTGACCCAATGTGTGACATGAATAAAAGTAAGTGTGCATTCTAAGTTACGCGCGGTTTAGAGCATACACACTATCATAGAGAGTTATGTCACAATTATACAAAAGAGGAACATGCACTTCACTCATTCTAGTGTGCTTGAGATGCTCTAAACTTGGAGGTTAAAACAACCAAACAAGCAATAAAGAAGCATGAAATTATTCAAGCCAAAAATATATGGATGCATATGATCAAGAAGCACAATGCATTAAGGTAAATGCACAACATCCATCAAGAGATTGCCTAATCAAAGGAAAGAATTTAAATCACATGGTGGCCAAATCATGCAATTCAAAAAGATTTAACATGCTTGAAGGCAATTCTCATGTACTTGGTATCTACAAAGGTTAAGCATGAAAAATCCATAACCAAGTAGCAAATTATAACCTCAACAATAAAATCCAACAATGACAATTAACAACATTGATGTTAAACTAACATCCTATCAGTGAGCAGCAGCAATAAATAGTAAACAAAATTAATAATCCAACACTTAGTATGAAAGATTGAAAATTAAATGAAAATTAAGCTAACTAAACAACTAACTAACCAAAAGGAATGGTTATAATTGGTGTTTGGAAGTGTTGGATGAGGGGTAAGAGAAGAGAAGAAGAGATAAAAAAGGAAAGAAATGGAAAGAAGAGAAGAAAAGAAGTGTGTGAAGTAAGGTAATCCACGCGTACGCGTGCATGACGCGTGCGCGTGGGTGGTGGTGAAATGGAAGCGACGCGTATGCATGGGTCACGTGTGCGCATCTACAGGTTATTTAGAGAGCGACGTGTACGCGTGAAGTATGCGTACGCGTGGGTAGCTTTGCGCGAAAGGCACAAAGTTCGCGCGATGTAGGCACAACTTTCGGGAAAATGGCTTGGAGGTGAATTTTTTGCATCCACACGTACGCGTGGTGACGCGTGTACATGGATGGTGAAAATGCTTGAGTCACGCATACGCGTGGGGCACGCGTACGCATGCTTGGTGCTCTGTTTTTCAAAATTTTTCCATGTTTTTGCACTAAACCAAGCATTCCAAACCTCCAAACAGCTACCAAAACACCATAAAACCTTATTTGACATACCAAACTGCCAAATAAACTCAACAAACTAATCAAAACATGAAATTAAACTAATTTTACCAATATGTACAAAAGGAAAAAAGGAAAGATTTTACCATGGTGGGGTGTCTCCCACCTAGCACTTTTGTTTATTGTCCTTAATTTGGACTTATGGGGAGCTCTTCATCATGGTGGTATGTGCTTGAATTCATCTTGGAACATCCACCAATGCTTGAGTCTCCAATAAGCTCCACTCTTCAAATTTAATATCTTCAAGCCTTGATGGAGTCCTTCACAAGCCATGAGCTCCCAAAATTGATTCTCCTTGTGTAATCCGGGATCCCACACTTTGTTTTGACACCCGTCTTCAAGTTGATCATCATTGTTCCATCCGGGTGGTAGGCAAGATGAATTCTCAATGAAGTGACCAAACATCCTTCTAGACACACCTAATTGAGCACTAGCCAAACCTTTGTATTTAATCCTTGAAGTATTAACCAAAATGAGACTTGATTTGCAATGCAAACCATGAAACATCTTTCTCTTATACTTCATCCAACAAAGTTCCCTAAGTTGTCCATCCGTTTCAAGCAAACCATATTCAAATGGGACAATAAAGCTAATAGAAATGAATTTTACCCACTCAAATGAAGGAGTGGATGACAACCTAGGCAAAGAAGCTTCCAAAGATCTTGGCAAAGCGTATTTAACTCCCATCCTCCTTTTTTTAAGGACCTCCACCGCTTCACAAGATTTCTCAAATTCAACCCTTTGTTCATCAATTTTATCTTCTTTACCAAGAAGATTTGATGCTTGATCTTCAATTCCAAGGGAACTCAATTCTTGCTCTATCCCATCCAATTCGTCATATGGAATATACGTTGAAGGATGTGCACTTTCCTCCTCAACATCAACTTCAATTTTTTGGAGGGATTTTCTTTCACTCTAGGTTTCCATGGAGACTCCGCATCTCCTAAATCTTCAACCACTTCTTCCTTGTCTTCATCAATCATAGGTTCCTCCAATTGTTCCAAGACAAAGCAACAATCCTCATTTTCCACTGAAGTTTCTAATCTTTTCTTCATGCTATGCTCTTCAATCGATTCTCCACATGTGGCCATGGGAGTTCCTTGAGTGCTCAAACATTGGGAGGCAAATCGGTGTATCACCTCATTCAAGGCAGCTATGGATTCTAATGCCTCCCTTTGCATTTCTCTTTGTCCTTGAAGTAGCAAAGTGAGGGAATCATCATCTATTGGGACTTGGGGTGGATAGGAGGGTTCATTATTTTGGAGAAAGAAAAGGTGGTTCTTCTTGGTGGGGTTGTGGGGGTTTAACACTCTCTACTTTTTCCACTCGTTGCACAATACGCTCCATGGTTGCTTGAAGTTGATCCAATGTTTCCTTGAGACGATCCCTTGACTCTTGTTCCACTTGGATAACTCGATTAAGATCATATGGCTCTTGGATCGATGGAAATGAATACTCTTCCATGGGAGGTTGTGGTAGAAAGTAGAATTCATCTTGTTGGTGAAAATTTTCATACATTGGAGGTGGTTCATCTTGGTAATAGTATGGATGGGGTGGTTCTTGGAAGTGTTGAGGTTGGAATAGTGGTGGTTCATATGGCTCATATGGTTGTTGGTATGATGGGTAAGGATTAGGATCATATGAAGTTGTTTGGTAAAAAGGGGCTTGTGAGTGTGGAGAGTTATGTTGAGGATGAGGTTCATAAGCATACGGTAGGGCTTGTTGGTAACTACAAGGAGGTCCATCATAGCTATTGGATTGATATGTATTAGGAGTGGAATTATACCTATATGAGACTGGAGGAGGTTGTTACCAAGAAGGTTGAGCATATGCTTGAGGCTCCTCTCACCTTTGATTGTTCCATCCTTGATGCATATCCTCATTGAAGTTTCCATTTCCTACAACATAATTTGAACCAAACTCAGCCAAAATGAGAATTCATGATAGCAAGAGAAAATAAAAACAAAGACTAGTAACAAATAAAGAGAACAAACTCCTACAACTACCAAAGACTAACAAAGAAGCAAAAGGCAAACATATTTACAATATTCACATATATACAATAACCAATAACAAGCGCACATTTGCAATTCCCCGGCAACGGCGCCATTTTTGATGATTGGATTTTTGACGGTCTAGAATTTTACAAATGAAATCTCGTTGCAAGTATAGTTTCTAAACCAACAAACAATCCTCTCATACCAAAATTTGGTTGTCACAAGTAACAAACCCCTAAAAATAATAATCGAAGTATTCAAACCTCGGGTCATCTCTCAAAGGAATTGCAAGGAAGTGTTCTTGCTATTGGTTATGGAATGTATATTTTGGGGTTTTGATAAGAGACATGAAAGATAAATGGTAAGAAGGTAAATGAAATTCAAATGTAAAAAGCTCTTGGCAAGGTATGAGAACTAGAAGTCCTATCATCATTATCATCATCAATTGTGACATCAATTGTCCATTGCTCCACTTAGTCAACCTCTAACTATGAAGGAAAGTCAAGTGAAAATAATCAATTTGATTCCTCAAGTCCTAGTCAACTCCTAAGGAAAGACTAGAGTTAGTGGAATTCAAATCAATTAGCAACTTTCAATTATCAATCAACAAAGGAGTTTGATAATTCAAGTGTCTCCAATTACTCAACCAAAGCCAAGAGGAGAAAAATCTACTCTAACATCCTCCCAAGCATTTTATTAAACACTTGGAAGGCATAAAAGGAAAGTAAAATCAAATTGCAAGAATTATAAATCTACAACTACTAATTACAAGAAAATCAATAACAACAACTCAAATCAACAATAAAGGAACATAGAACATGAATTGCATTAAAGAGAAATAGAAGAACAAAAGTGCATCAACATAAAAGTAAAGAATTACAAGATTGATATACAAAACTCTAGAGAGGAAAGGTTGAGGAACAAGAATTGATAAAGGAAAAGTAAATCAAAACATGAAATTAACCTAGATATAAGAAATCTTAATCTAATCTAACCCTAATTCTAGAGAGAAGAGAGAGATTCTCTCTCTAGAAACTAACTCTAACTAAAACTAGAAACTAAAAGTGTGTGAAAGATGTCAAAAGGTGTGTGTAAGATGATTTCTCCTTCACTCATTGGTTCTTTTAAGCTTTTCCCGCCAGAATTCCACTCAGAATTGGGCCTGGAAACCCTCCAAAATCGCTGGGCACAATTTCACTAAAGAAGGCACATGCGAGCGTCGACGCGTACGCGTGGGTCATGCGTACGCGTCGCTCGACAAATTGCTATCCACGTGTACGTGTCATGTACGTGTACGCGTCGCCATGCGACCTCATCTTCCATGCGTGCGCATCTACTGCGCGTGCGCGTGGGGGTGAATTTCTCCTAATTCTTGATTTTTCATGATTTCTCCACCTTGCATGCTTTTCTCTCCATTCCTTTGATCCATGCCTAGCCTTTTCAACCTGAAATCACTAACACACACATCAAGGCATCTAGTGGAACCAAAGGTGAATTAAAATTAATCAATTAAGGGCCTAAAAAGCATGTTTTCACTCTTAAGCACAAATTAGGGAGAATATATAAAACCATGCTATTTCATGGAATAAATGTGGGAAAAGGGTGATAAAACTCTCTAAATTCAGCATAGAATGCACCACCAAATAGCAGTGCATCATGGACCATGCTTGCTGTGTGATTGATTTTCACTTCTATTTCTCTATATTTCTAAGTTGCATAGCACCCATGTTCAACCTTCTATGTCAATTAGATATTGCAAACAAAATTCAAAGTGTGTCATTGATTGATGTGTAAGTTTCATATTTCATTTTATTCATTAAGTTTTCTTGCACATCAATCTATGTCCATTCCTTATCCGTTTCACAATTGTTTCACTATTGCTTGAATGATTTTATACTTCTTTTGCTACTTATTTGTTTATCTTAACGTACAAGTTTCCTTTAAAGCATCTCAAGCACACAAGAATAAGTGAAGTGTATACTTCTTTTGTGTAATTGTGACATAGTTTTCTATGCTAGTTTGTGTGCTCTAAACTGCATGCAACTTAGAATTCACACACTTGTTTTTTTCATGTCACAAACTTATTCACTCACTTTATTTTAGTGATCATCACCTCATCCCAACAATCTATGCTTCCTTGCTTTGCATTTTCTCATCTTACGGCGTTATTTTCTATTTTTCATGGATGATTCACCATAAGCAACAAAGAAAGCGGGAGAAAGAACACGCAGTAGCCGGTTGATCCACCAGCTGAAGGTGGCAATCCGTATCGTCGCCATACCTCCTTGCTCATTTTTTAATGCACTGAGGACGGTGCAAACTTTTAAGTGTGGGGAGGTCGTCCAACCAATCAACCGATTTTTCAGTGACAAATTTCTAATCCCAACACTTTCACATGTCATTTTGTTTTATTACTAGGTCTTTTAGAATTCTTAGTTGTATTTTCTTGGTCATATATATAATAAGCTTAGTCAAAATAATAAAATTTTCCATGGAATTTATCTATAGGGCACCCTAATTGATTTGAGTAAAAATTTTTCATTGAACTTGCTTGAACTATATTGTGGAATATGATTTTTGAGCTAAGAACGCACAACCATGTGAGTTTTGAGCCTAATTGTATGGTTACATCATATTAACCACTCTTTTCCTTCTTGTGTGTTATTCTCTTTCTATGATTGTATCTTTGATTTGTCTGATTCTTTAGATCCATTCTTTTGTGTATGAATTCATTTATATGATTGAGGCCTTTATTTCATTTGAGCTCACTTACCCAAATGGCCTTACCTTTTATCTACCATTGTTAGCCAACTTTGAGCCTATGTTAATCCCCTTTTGTTCTTAATTTTAGCACATTGATTTTATCACATTGGTTGAGGTAAAAGTAAATTTTTGATTAGCTTTGTTGAAGATCTTGGGAATTGGGTACATACTCATGCATTAAATGTTTAAACCATATGCATTGATGCTCTTTTATATATTTTAGTTTGAAATAAAATAATAAAAGAAAAATAAAAAAATAGAAAAAGAAAAAGAGAATAAGAAAGCAGTAAGATGGGGACAAAATATTCCAAAGGAAAGTTCAGTAATAATCAATGCATATGGGTTATGAATTGAAAAGAATGCATGAGTGTGTGAAATACTGAATAATGGGTAGTTAGGTTTGCATTTAAATTAAATAGGTTGTAGGTTAGTGTGAGCTTAAGTTAATCAAAGATTCAAATTCTAATCTGCTTGATCAAATACAATCTTACCTTGACCCTAGCCCAATTAAAATGTTTGGAAAAGTCCTCATGATATTTGTATGCATGCATTGAATAATTGTTGATTGTTAGATGAAAATAAATCTTGAAAAGCATGATTAGAGGAGAATTGAGTGAATCAACCCTAAACACTTTAGTGATTAGAGCGTATACACATCCAGTGAGGGTTCGATTGTTCAATTACATGTTTCCACCTATTATTATCTCTTATTGTAAATTCTTTTCTATAACTCAATTCAATTGTGGATTTGATTTGATTGTAATTGCTTTAGCCCTCATGTTCATATATATATATATATATATATATATATATATATATATTCTTGGAATTTAATTTATTTTGACTAAGTAGTTGCATGCATTGGGTATAGATAGTTTGCATTTAGAAATTTAGCATTGAATAAGTAATACCCCTTTCTTGCCACTCTTGAGTTTAGCATGAGAACATGCTTGGTTTAAGTGTTGGGAGGTTGATAAATTCCATTTTTAGGATTTATCTTGTGTTGAATTTAGAGGATTTAATCGACTTTTCTCACATTTATTCAATGAAATAACATAATTTTGTAAATTCTCCCTAAATTGTGCTTAAGATTGAAAACATACTTTTTAGACCCTTAATTGGTCAAATTTAATTCACTTTAATTCCATTCAATGCCTTGATATGTTTTTTGAGTGATTTTAGGTTTATAAGGCAAGGATTGGATTGAAGGAATGAAGAAAAAGCATGCAAAGTGGAAAATTCATGAAGAAATGAGGATTTGGTGAATTCATGGCGACACCCACGCGTGACCCATGCGTACGCATGACCAGAGACTTTGCCAAGCAACGCGCACGTGTTACCCACGCATACACGTGACACTTGTCACGGGACGTCATTAAAGGAACACACTGGGGGCGATTTCTGAGCTCATCCAAGCCCAAACCCAACTCATTTCTGAAGCTATTTGATGCAGAATTCAAGATGGAACAAGGGGAGAGCAATTAGGTTTAGTTTAGAAACATACTTTAGGTCATATTCTAGAGAGAGAAGCTCTCTCTTCTCTCTAGAATTAGGGTAGATTAGATTAAATTCTTCTTAGATTTAGGTTTAATTTATTGTCATGATCTAGTTTCATTTACCTTTACTTGTTCTATTGCTTTAATTTTCCTAGTTCTACTTGTTGTTTCTTCTATTTTGTTACTTTTATGTTTATGAACTCTTTGTAGTTTTAATTTCCATTTAATGCAATTTTGATGTTTCTTTATTTATTGATGTTTATTTGAGTTGTTATTATTGTTATCTAGCATTTGGGAGTTTTAGATTTTATATTTCTTGCACTTTTACCATGCTTTCCTTTTATGCCTTCCAAGTGTTTGATAAAATGCTTCGTTGGATTTTAGAGTAGATTTTTGTATTCTTGGCTTGGATTGTGTAACTGGAGATTCTTGAATTGTCAAATTCTTTTATTGATTGGTGATTGAGGATTGCTAGTTAGCTTGAATTCTACTAAAGCTAATCCTTGATTAGGACTTGTGCACTAGAATTAATTTTGCTCACTTGACTTTCCTTCAATTGTTAGAGGATAACTAAATAAGAGCAAAAGACAACTACTATCACAATTGAGGATGATAATGAGGATAGAAATTTTAATTCTCACTCCTTACCAAGAACTTTCTTAGTTGTAGCTTTACTTTCTTGTTATTTACATTTCTTGTTCATCATTAAAAAACCCCAAAAATACCTTCTCATAACCAATAATATGCACACTTCCCTGAAATTCCTTGAGAGACGACCCGATGTTTAAATACTGTTGGTTTTTTATTAGTTTGACTTAAGTGACAAATAAAATTAAACTTTGATTGATGGTTGTTTGTCAGTTTAGATCTATACTTTGATAAGATTATTTTGTGAAAATTCCTAACCGACAATTTTCCTCGTATCAATATTTTAGAGATTTGTCTGTCATTTGTAATGTTATCCTTGTTGGTTGTCCCTCTTTGATTTGCAACTTCTTCATCACAGACAAAGGCAATAAATTGATGCTTGCTCCTAGATCACACAAGGCTTTTTCAAAGGTTGTGCTTCGAATGGAACATGGTATTTGAAAGCTTCTCGGATTAGGCATCTTCCTTAACAAATTACTCTAAATTATGGCACTACATTCCTTGGTCAGGACCACTACCTCATCTCTCTTTAAAGGCCTCTTCTTGGATAGCAACTACTTCATGAACTTAATATAGAGAGGCATTTGCTCCAAAACCTCAGTAAAAGGAATATTGATTTGTAACTTTTTGAACTCTTCCAAGAACTTTGAAAACTGCTTATCCTTGGTCTCTTTTTGAAGCTTCTGAGGATATGGCATCTTTGGCTTGTATTCAAGTGCTTTAGGCAACGTCGAATGTGTGTCAAGAGTGACCGGAAAGGGGTTGTCTACACGCTTGGGAGGGACGTGTTCGACCTCCTCCTTTTTCTCCTAAGGAGCTTCTTTTTCAACCGGTCCCTCAGTAACTTGTGCTTCCTCACAGAGGTCCTCTCAGAAGAATATAAATCATAGTTGT
This sequence comes from Arachis hypogaea, assembly GCF_003086295.3. Classification (NCBI taxonomy): domain Eukaryota; kingdom Viridiplantae; phylum Streptophyta; class Magnoliopsida; order Fabales; family Fabaceae; genus Arachis; species Arachis hypogaea. The sequence goes on along the minus strand of NC_092046.1, from coordinate 81,760,118 downwards.
TGGCAACTATCTCAACAAACTTAGTAGCCTCTTCAGGAATCTTCATATGAAGGGTTTGGCCTATAGAATTATCTAGAGACATTTTAGCAGCCTCAAAGACTTCATCATAAAATATCTGTAACTGAATCCAGTCTGAAAATATATCAGGAAGACACTTCTGGAGCATCAACTTGTACCTCTCCCAGGCTTCATAAAGAGACTCACCCTTTCTTTGACTGAAGGTCTGAACATCCGTCCTTAACTTAGTCAGTCTCTGAGGTGGAAAGAACTTGGTCAGAAACTTGTTGATCAACTTATCCCAGGTATCCAAGCTCTCCGTGGGATGTGTATCAAGCCACTGCTTGGCTCTATCTCGTATAGCAAATAGAAATAGGAGCAACTTATAAACAACAGGTTGAACACTATTGGTCTTTACAGTGTTACAGATCTGTAGGAAATTAGAAATAAATAAGTTTGGGTCTTCCTACGGGAGTCCATGAAACTGGCAATTCTATTTCACCAAAGTAATGAGTTGAGGCTTCATCTCAAAGTTGTTAACAGCTATAGGAAGTACAACAATATTATTCCCATAGAAATTGGGACTAGGAACAGTGTATGACCCAAGTGTCCTTATAAGTTGCTCAGGAATATTGGGACCATTGAGAACATGAGGATTAACAACATTGTTGTTGTTGACTGGCTTTGTAAGCTCTAGCCTGCTGTAAACGCCTTCTCAAAGTTCTTTCAATCTCAGGATCAAAGTCTAGAAGATATTCTTTGTTCCTGTTCCTATTCATAAACAAACTGAAAACAAGAAAAGGTGGCAATCTCAAAGTCAGAGTGCAGACAATTCCTAGTGAGGTAGTGTAAAATAAATAAAATAAAATAACTAAACAAATTAAATAGAAAATTCAAACAACTAATAAGCAAAATGGAACACAAAATTTCGAAAATAAATAAAAAATACAACTAGAGAAAAAAATAAAACAACTAAGGGGACACCAAACTTAAATTAAGAAATTACGAGAAAAAATTTAAATAAAATAACACTAAATTTTCAAAAAAAAAATTAAAGAACAAGAACAAATGAAAACAAAAATTAAGAATGCCTAATCTAAGCAATCAAACAACGGTTAGTTGTCAATACAGTCAATCCCCATCAACGGCGCCTAATGAACGGAATTTTGTTGGTATTGAATTTCACAATAAATTTTCGTTGCAAGTATAGTTCTAAACCAACAAACAATTCCTCAATAAAAAATTTGTTTGTCACAAGTCCCCAATAAAAATAAACCGAAGTATTTAAACCTCGGGTCGTCTCTCAAGGAATTGCAGGGAAGTATTCATGTTATTGGTTATGGGACAAGTATTTTTGGGGTTTTGAATAAAGGACAAGAAAAATAAATAACAAGGAAGTAAATGAAACTCAAATGATAAAAAGGTCTTGGTAAGGGTTGATGGTTAAGGATCTTTATCCTTGTCACTAACCACAACATGATAATTGCAAGGATCAATCCCGTTAGGTCATCCTCTAACAAGTGAAGAAAAGTTAAATGAGCTACATCAATCCTAATCCATAAGTCCTAGCTACCTTACTAATTAACTTAGTGGAAGCTAGAGTCAATAGACACCAATCATCAATCACTGGGACATTAGCAACTCAAGTTCACCTAAGTTACCATCTGATGAGCGGATATTTTATACGCTTTTTTGGGGTAATTTCATATAGTTTTTAGGATATTCTAGTTAGTTTCTAGTTTATTTCCATTAGTTTTTAGGAAAAATTCATATTTCTGGACTTTACTATGAGTTGTGTGTTTTTCTGTAATTTCAGGTATTTTTCTAGCTGAAATTGAGGGAGCTGAGCAAAAATCTGATTCAGGTTGAAAAAGGACTGCTGATGCTGTTGGATTCTGACCTCCCTGCACTCAAAGTGGATTTTCTAGAGCTACAGAACTCAAAATGGCGCGCTTCTAATTGCGTTGAAAAGTAGACATCCAGGGCTTTCCAGTAATATATAATAGTCCATACTTTGCTCAAGGATGGACAACGTAAACTGGCGTTCAACGCCAGTTCTCTGCCCAATTCTGGCGTCCAGCGCCAGAAAAGGATTAAAAGTTGGAGTTCAACGCCAGAAATGGATCCAAACCTGGCGTTGAACGCCCAAAACAGCCTTATGCACGTGAAATGTTTAAGTCTCAGCCCCAGCACACACCAAGTGGGCCCCAGAAGTGGATCTCTGCACCATCTGTCAAAGTCTACTCACTTTTTGTAAACCTAGGCTACTAGTTTTGTATTTAAACAACTTTTAGAGACTTATTTTGTATCTCATGACATTTTTAGATCTGAAATTTGTACTCTTTGATGGCATGAGTCTCTAAACTCCATTGTTGGGGGTGAGGAGCTCTGCTGTGTCTCGATGAATTAATGCAAGTATTCCTGTTTTCTAATCAAACATGTGTGTTCCTATCTAAGATATTCATTCGCACTTCAACATGAATGTGATGAACGTGACAATCATCATCATTCCCCCACGAACGCGTGCCTGACAACCACTTCCGTTCCACCGTAGAATGAATGAATATCTCTTGGATCTCTTAATCAGAATCTTCGTGGTATAAGCTAGATTGATGGCGGCATTCATGAGAGTCCGAAAAGTCTAAACCTTGTCTGTGGTATTCTGAGTAGGGCTCTGGGATTGAATGGCTGTGACGTGCTTCAAACTCGTGAGTGCTGGGCGTAGTGACAGACGCAAAAGGATGGTAAATCCTATTCCGGTACGATTGAGAACCTGCAGATGATTAGCCGTGCGGTGACAGCGCACCTGGACCCTTTTTACTGGAAGGATGGATGGTAGCCATTAACAACGGTGATCCACCAACACACAGCTTGCCATAGAAGGACGTGTGTGCGTGAATCAGAGTACAGAGGAAAGCAGAGATTCAGAAGACAAAGCATCTCCAAAACTCCAACATATTCTTCATTACTGCATAACAAGTAACCTTTAACCCATGCTCTCTTGTTTATTCGTAATTCAACTGATAAATACAATTGACTTCCTGACTAAGAATTGCAAGATAACCATAGATTGCTTCAAACCAACAATCTCCGTGGGATTCAACCCTTACTCACGTGAGGTATTACTTGGACGACCCAGTGCACTTGCTGGTTAGTGGTACGAGTTGTGAAAAGTGTGATTCACAACTCGTGCACCAAGTTTTTGGCGCCGTTGCCGGGGATTGTTCGTGTTTGAACAACTGACGGTTTATTTTGTTGCTTAGATTAGGAAAATTTTTCTTTTTGGTTTAGAGTCTCTTATTATTGTTCTTGGTTAAAAATATCCTTCTTCAAAACAAGTGTTACATTTATTGCCCAATTGGCTAGAGTGTTGGTTTATGTTCTTGATGATTGGGCACCAGTTTTATTAAAAATCTTTTTCAAAAATAATTTCTCCTTAAATAAATCTTGTGCCAAACTCTAAGTTTGGTGTTTTCTTGTTGATTTTTCTTTGTTTTTCGAAAATTTTAGTTTGGTTTTCTAAAAATTTTAAGTTTGGTGTTCTTTCTTCATGTTCTTGTGTTCTTGTGAGTCTTCAAAGTGTTCTTGAGTTTTCCTTGTGTCTTGATCCTAAAAATTTTAAGTTTGGTGTTCCTTGGTGTTTTCCCTCAAAAATTTTCGAAAACAAGGAGCATTAGATCTAAAAAAATTTTAAATCTTGTGCTATTTTATTGTTTTTCTCTTTCGTCACTAAATTAAAAAAAAAATATCTTTTCTCTCTATTTCTAAAACAAATTTTCGAAATTCATTTCTAAAATTCAGATTTTTTTAAAAAAAAAAATTAAAATCTTTTCCAAATCATATCTTTTTCAAAACTTCCTGACCACTTTCTCTTCCCTCATTTTTTTCGAAAATCTTCACTTATTTTTATTTATTTTATTTTAATTTATTTCATTTTCAAAATAAATAAATAAATAAATAAATAAAAATAAATTTTTTTATTTTACATCATCTCCCTTTTTCCATCATGGATCTAAGTGGAAATGAACAGTCCAGGAGGACTCTGGGGTCATATGCTAACCCCTCTACTGCTTCATATGGGAGTAGTATCTGCATACCCTCCATTGGAGCCAGTAGCTTTGAGTTGGATCCTCAGCTCATTATCATGGTGCAGCAAAGTTGCCAGTATTCCGGTCTTCCACAGGAAGAACCTACAGAGTTTCTGGCACAATTTTTACAAATTGCTGACACAGTACATGATAAGGAAATAGATCAGGATGTCTACAGATTATTACTGTTTTCATTTGCTGTAAAAGACCAGGCTAAGAGGTGGTTAAATAACCAACCTAAGGCCAGCATAAGGACATGGAAACAGCTGACAGAAAAATTCCTGAATCAATACTTTCCCCCAAAACGGATGATACAGCTAAGGCTAGACATCCAAGGCTTTAAACAAGGAGATAAGGAATCTCTTTATGATTCCTGGGAGAGATACAGAGAGACACTACGAAAATACCCCTCTGAAATGTTTTTAGAGTGGGTTCAGTTAGACATCTTCTATTATGGGCTTGCAGAGGGAGCTCAGATGTCTTTAGATTACTCAGCTGGTGGATCTATCCACATGAGAAAGACAATTGAAGAGGCTCAAGAGCTCATTGATACAGTTGCCAGGAATCAGCATCTGTACCTAAGCAGTGACCCTTCCATGAAAGAAGAGGTTAAAACAGTAACTGCTGAATTCAGCCCTATACAACAAGCTGCTGAATTCAATCAGCAATTGGACTTTCTAACAAAGCAGTTAGCCGAATTCAAGGATAAACTACAAAAGACAAGGATGGCTAATATAAACATGGAAGAACAATTGAAGCAAACAAAGCAGCAGCTGTCAAGACAAATAACAGAAGAATGCCAAGCAGTTCAATTAAGAAGTGGGAAAACATTAAATACCCCACCTCAAGGTAGCAAAGAGTTAAAGAATGAGCAAACCACCCAAAATTCACCTGAGGACAGTAAGAGCCCAGGGAAAAGTAATTCTGGCGTTAAAGCGCCAGCAATCAGGTGGAAGGCTGGCGCTGAACGCCCAGACCATGCCCAAGACTGGCGTTCAACGCCAGTAACAAGCAAAGACTGGCGTTCAACGCCAGAAACAAGCAAGGATCTGGCGCTGAACGCCCAAAATGGGCAAGATCTGGCGCTGAATGCCCAAAATGGGCACAGTTCTGGCATTCAGGCGCCAGGAACAGATAAGGAGTTGGCGTCTCACGTCACTCTAGCTTCTGACTCTGGCACTCAATTGCCAGTGAGGGATCAGACACACACAAGTGCTGATGACAACCCCTCTAAAAAGGCTTCTTCAACCACTTCTGTAGGCAATAAACCTATAGCAACTAAGGTTGAGGAATATAAAGCCAAGATACCTTATCCTCAAAAACTCCGGAAAGAGGAGCAGGATAAGCAATTTGCTCGCTTTGCAGATTATCTCAGGACTCTTGAAATAAAGATTCCATTTGCAAAGGTACTTGAGCAAATACCTTCTTATGCCAAGTTCATGAAAGAGATCTTGAGTCATAAAAAGGATTGGAGAGAAACAGAAGGAGTTCTCCTCACTGAAGAATGCAGTGTAGTCATTCTGAAAAGCTTTCCTGAAAAGCTTAAAGACCCTGGGAGTTTTCTGATACCATGCATATTAGAAGGTCAATGCACCAAGACAGCTTTATGCGATCTTGGGGCAAGCATCAACCTAATACCTGCATCCACTATCAGAAAGCTTGGCTTAACTGAAGAAGTTAAACCAACCCGGATATGTCTCCAACTTGCTGATGGCTCCACTAAATACCTATCAGGCGTGATTGAAGACATGATTGTCAGAGTTGGGCCATTCGCCTTTCCCACTGACTTTGTTGTGCTGGAAATGGAGGAGCACAAGAGTGCTACTCTCATTCTAGGAAGACCCTTCCTAGCAACTGGACGATCCCTCATTGACGTCCAACAGGGGGAAATAACCCTGAGAGTCAATGATGATGAGTTTAAGTTGAACGCTGTCAAAGCTATGCAGCATCCTGACACATCAAAAGACTGCATGAAAGTTGATCGTATTGACTCTTTGGTAGAAGAGATCAACATGGCTGAGAGTCTCAAATCAGAGTTGGAAAACATCTTTAAAGATGTTCAGCCTGATTTAGAGGATTCAGAGGACATGAAAGAGCCTCTGAAATTTCTTCGGGAAGAAGAAAAACCTCCTAAACCTGAGCTCAAGCCATTACCACCATCCTTGAAATATGCATTTCTGGGAGAAGGTGACACTTTTCCAGTGATCATAAGCTCTGCCTTAAATTCACAGGAAGAGGAAGCACTTATTCAAGTGCTAAGGACACACAAGACAGCTCTTGGGTGGTCCATAGGTGACCTTAAGGGCATAAGCCCAGCTAGATGCATGCACAAAATCTTATTGGAGAATAATGCTAAACCAGTGGTTCAACCACAGAGACGGCTAAATCCAGCCATGAAGGAAGTGGTGCAGAAAGAGGTCACCAAATTACTAGAGGCTGGGATTATTTATCCTATTTCTGATAGCCCCTGGGTGAGCCCTGTCCAAGTCGTCCCAAAAAAGGGAGGCATGACAGTGATTCATAATGAAAAAAATGAACTGGTTCCTACAAGAACAGTTACAGGGTGGCGCATGTTTATTGACTACAGAAGGCTCAATACAGCCACCAGAAAGGATCATTTTCCTTTGCCATTCATAGACCAGATGCTAGAAAGACTAGCAGGTCATGATTATTATTGCTTTTTGGACGGCTACTCAGGCTATAACCAGATTGCAGTAGATCCTCAGGATCAAGAGAAAACAGCATTCACATGTCCATCCGGAGTGTTTGCTTATAGAAGGATGCCATTTGGGCTGTGTAATGCGCCTGCAACCTTCCAGAGATGCATGCTCTGTATTTTCTCTGATATGGTGGAAAGATTTCTGGAAGTCTTCATGGATGACTTCTCAGTATATGGAGACTCATTCAGCTCCTGTCTTGATCACCTGAAACTTGTTCTGAAAAGATGCCAAGAGACCAACCTAGTTTTAAACTGGAAAAAATGTCACTTCATGGTGACTGAAGGGATTGTTCTTGGGGATAAAATCTCAAACAAGGGAATAGAGGTGGATCAAGCAAAAATAGAGGTAATTGAAAAATTACCACCACCTGCCAATGTTAAGGCAATCAGAAGCTTTCTGGGGCATGTAGGACTCTATAGGAGGTTTATAAAGGATTTTTCAAAAATCGCAAAAACTCTAAGCAATCTGCTAGCTGCTGACACGCCATTTGTGTTTGACACAGAGTGCCTGTAGGCGTTTGAAATGCTGAAAGCTAAGCTGGTCACAGCACCAGTTATTTCTGCAGGAGACTGGACATTACCATTTGAGCTAATGTGTGATGCCAGTGATCACGCCATTGGTGCAGTGTTGGGACAGAGGCATGACAAGCTTCTGCACGTCATTTATTACGCTAGTCGTGTTCTAAATGATGCCCAGAAAAATTACACAACCACAGAAAAAGAATTACTTGCAGTGGTTTACGCCATTGACAAGTTCAGATCATACTTAGTAGGATCAAAAGTGATTGTGTATACTGATCATGCTGCTCTTAAATATCTACTCACAAAGCAGGATTCAAAACCCAGGCTCATCAGATGGGTGTTGCTTCTGCAAGAGTTTGATATAGAAATAAGAGACATAAAAGGGACAGAGAACCAAGTGGCTGATCATCTGTCCCGGATAGAGCCAGTAGAAGGGACGCCCCCCCTCTCTTGAGATCTCTGAGACTTTTCCGGATGAGCATTTATCTGCCATTCAGGAAACACCATGGTTTGCCGATATTGCAAACTATAAAGCTGCAAGGTTCATACCCAAGGAGTACAACAGGATACAAAAGAAGAAATTAATTACTGATGCAAAGTACTACTTATGGGATGAACCCTAGCTCTTTAAGAGATGTGCAGACGGAATAATCCGTAGGTGTGTGCCTAGAGAAGAAGCACAGAGGATCCTGTGGCATTGCCATGGATCTCAATATGGAGGCCATTTCGGAGGTGAGCGAACAGCCACCAAGGTCCTCCAATGTGGCTTCTATTGGCCCACACTCTATAAAGATTCCCGAGAGTTTGTACGTAACTGTGATAGTTGCCAAAGAGCTGGTAATCTGCCTCATGGTTACGCCATGCCTCAACAAGGAATCTTGGAAATTGAGTTGTTTGATGTATGGGGAATTGACTTCATGTGACCTTTCCCACCATCATACTCAAACACTTATATTCTGGTGGCAGTTGACTATGTATCAAAATGGGTTGAGGCCATTGCCACACCCACCAATGATACTAAAACAGTGCTGAAGTTCCTCCAGAAACATATCTTTAGCAGGTTTGGTGTCCCTAGAGTACTAATCAGTGATGGGGGCACTCACTTCTGCAATAAACAGCTTTACTCTGCCATGGTTCGGTATGGAATTCGCCATAAGGTGGCTAGTCCATATCATCCACAAACTAATGGGCAAGCTGAAGTCTCTAACAGAGAATTAAAGGGAATCCTAGAACGGACAGTAAGTACCCGTAGAAAGGATTGGGCACGGAGCTTGGATGATGCTCTGTGGGCTTACAGAACAGCATTCAAGACCCCTATAAGGACCTCTCCATACCAACTTGTGTATGGTAAGGCATGTCACCTGCCCGTGGAACTGGAACATAAAGCCTACTGGGCAACCAGATTCCTAAACTTTGATGCCAAATTAGCAGGAGAAAAAAGATTGCTCCAGTTAAATGAGCTAGAGGAATTCAGATTCACAGCTTTCGAAAATGCCAAGCTTTATAAAGAGAAATCAAAAAACTGGCATGACAGAAAGCTGTCATCTAGAATCTTTGAACCAGGACAAAAGGTTCTATTGTTCAACTCTAGGCTCAGGCTATTCCCCGGGAAACTGAAATCCCGGTGGAGGGGACCATATGTGATTACAAGTGTATCACCATATGGTTAAGTGGAGCTTCAGGATATTGATTCTGATAAGAAGTTCATTGTCAATGGACAGAGAATCAAGCACTATCTTGAAGGCAACATTGAGCAAGAGTGCTCAAGGCTGAAGCTAGACTAAAAGCTCAGCAAGGTCCAGCTAAAGACAATAAAGAAGCACTTGCTGGGAGGCAACCCAGCCATGGGGCATCAATCCTCTAAGCATTTTGCCCTATTTTTATTTTTATTTTTATTTGTTTATATAGATTTCATTGATAACAAGGTAAAGAATCAATTGCATAAGTTCACAGGGTTACAGAAGGAATTTGCACACAAAACAGAGAAAAAGAGCTCACTGGCAAGAAAACGCCACTAAGAGCCTATTTTGGGCGTTCAGCGCCCAAAAGAGGCAGCCAGTGGGCGCTGAACGCCAGTAAGGATAGCAATCTGGCGTTCAACGCCAGAAAAGGGCAACAACTGGGGGTTGAACGCCCAGGAGAGCAGCATTTGGGCGTTGAACGCCCAAAACAGGCAGTGTTTGGGCGTTCAAACGCCAGGATAGTGGGGAGGACGTAAAAATCATTCTACTTCATATTTTTTCATTCTAATTTTAAAATTCCATGTTTTTAATTCATGATTTCTTGCATAAACATGTTAAGAACCTTGATTTCGAAAATCCCTCTTTAAAAATATCAAATGTATCTTAATCCATAAGCACCAAGCCTCTTTGCAAATTCAATCCAACTCTTTTCAAATTTCTTTTTTAAAACAAATCTATCTTTTCAACTCATCAATATCTTTTTCAAAATCTCCACTTTATCTTTTTCAAATCTAGATTTATCTTTTTCAAAAATTTTTCATATCTTTTCAATTTTAAACTATATCCTCCCTTATCATGTCTTCTATCTTATCTTTTCTAAATCAATCTTTTTATCATATCTTTTCAAAATTTTCGAACCCACCCCCCCTCCCTTTATATATGGGTTCGGCCTCCCTCCCCTTCCATCAACAATTGCACCTAGCTCTCCTTCTATCCCTCTCCTTTCTTTTCTTTTGCTTGAGGACAAGCAAACCTCTAAGTTTGGTGTGTTTATCCGCGATCACTAAGATCATGGCTCCTAAAGGAAAACAACCCACTCCAAGAGGCAAGAAAGAGAGCGTTCCAAAACCACTTTGGAATCAAGGGAAGTTCTTATCTAAAGAACATTCAGACCATTATAACAAAATAATGGGTCTGAGATCAGTGATCCTGGAAGTTAGATTCAATCTGAAAGAAGATGAATATCCAGAGATCCAGGAGCAAATTCGAATCAGGAACTAGGAAGTCCTAGCTAATCCTGAGACGAAAGTGGGAAGGAATATGGTCCAGGAGTTCTATGCTAATATGTGGCAGACTGACAAGCAAAAACTATCTGGAACTGCTTTCTATGAATATCGGACCATGGTCAGAGGAAAGACTGTTCATACCATCCCTGACAAGATCAGAGAGATCTTAAAGCTACCTCAGCTGAAAGATGATCCAGACTCTTTCAACAGGAGAATGATGAGAACAGACAAGGGCCTGGATAAGATTCTAGAGGATATATGTATCCCTGGAGCCAGGTGGACCACCAACACAAAGGGTGTTCCAAATCAACTCAAAAGAGAAGATCTCACACCAGTCGCCAGAGGATGGCTGGACTTCATTGGGCATTCTCTGCTGCCCACTAGCAACCGTTCTGAAGTCACTGTTAAAAGAGCAGTGATGATCCATTGCATCATGATGGGAAAAGAAGTGGAAGTTCATCAACTGATTTCAACTGAATTCTACAAAATTGCTAATAAAAATTCTAAAGAGGCCAGGTTGGCTTACCCAAGCTTGATTTCTCTGCTCTGCAAGGACGCTGGAGTAAGAATGGGAATATCTGAGTATATCTCAATTGAGAAACCAATCACCAAAGCATCAATGGAAAAAAAACAAGCACAGGATGACCCCATCAAGAAGAAAACACAGGAATTTCTCCCAGAAATCCCTCAATCTGAATATTGGGAGTATCTTGAAACATCAATTACCAAGATGCAAGAAGCTATGGAACAAATAATAAAAGAACAGAAGGAACAAAGTCAAATTCTCTCCTATTTGTTTAAAGAACAAGAGGAGCAAGGGCGTGACTTAAGGGAATTGAAGCGCCAAAATTTATCTCTTGAAGGACCAAGCACCCCACATATCAGAGGAACATCCACTTCCCAGAACAAAGGTTGTTAAATTCCAATTTCTGCTTTAACTCTGTGATAGTGTCATTATAGAAGTTCACCTAAGGAGTCATATAGTAGTAATTAGTATCTATTTTGATTTTATCTCCAATTAAGCCATAGTTTATTTTTCTCATCATCAGCAAACATGAATAAAATAGTAGATCTTTTGAATAAGAGGCAATAAAATTTCGAGTTTTTAACAAGAGAAATTCTAATTAGTTACATATGGTGGCAATACTTTCTGTCTTCTGAATGAATGCTTGAAAAATGCATATGTCTTTTGAATTTATTGTTTAAGACTGTTAAATATGTTGGCTCTTGAAAGAATGATGAACATGAGACATGTTATTGATAATCTGAAAAATCATAAAAATGATTCTTGAAGCAAGAAAAAGCAGCAAAAAAAAAAAAAAGCCAATAGCCCTTAATACCAAAAGGCAAGGGTAATAAAAAGGATCCCAAGGCTTTGAGCATCAGTGGATAGGAGGGCCTAAGGGAATAAAATCCTGGCCTAAGCGGCTAAACCGAGCTGTCCCTAACCATGTGCTTGTGGCGTGAAGGTGTCAAGTGAAAACTTGAGACTGAGCGGTTAAAGTCAAGGTCCAAAGCAGAAAGAAGAGTGTGCTTAAGAAATCTGGACACCTCTAATTGGGGACTTTAGCAAAGCTGAGTCACAATCCAAAGGGTTCACCCAATTATGTGTCTGTGGCATTTATATATCCGGTGGTAATACTGGAAAACAAAGTGCTTAGGGCCACGGCCAAGACTCATGAAACAGCTGTGTTCAAGAATCATCATACTGAAATAGGAGAATCAATAACACTATCTGAATTCTAAGTTCCTATAGATGCCAATCACTCTGAGCTTCAATGGATAAAGTGAGATGCCAAAACTGTTCGGAAGTAAAAAGCTACTAGTCCCGCTCATCTAATTGGAATCTGAGCTTCACTCAAAAACTCTGAGATATTATTGCTTCTCAACCTATTAGTCTTCTATTTTATTTGTCTAGTTGCTTGAGGAGAAGCAACAGTTTAAGTTTGGTGTTGTGATGAGTGGATATTTTATACGCTTTTCGGGGGTAATTTCATATAGTTTTTAGGATATTCTAGTTAGTTTCTAGTTTATTTCCATTAGTTTTTAAGAAAAAATTCATATTTCTGGACTTTACTATGAGTTGTGTATTTTTCTGTAATTTTAGGTATTTTTCTGGCTGAAATTGAGGGAGCTGAGCAAAAATCTGATTCAGGTTGAAAAAGGACTGCTGATGCTGTTGGATTCTGACCTCCCTGCACTCAAAGTGGATTTTCTGGAGCTATAGAACTCGAAATGGCGCGCTTCCAATTGCGTTGGAAAGTAGACATCCAAGGCTTTCCAGAAATATATAATAGTTCTTACTTTGCTCAAGGATAGACGACATAAACTGGCGTTCAACGCCAGTTCTCTGCCCAATTCTGGCGTCCAGCGCCAGAAAAGGATTAAAAGTTGGAGTTCAACGCCAGAAATGGATCCAAACTTGGCGTTGAACGCCCAAAACAGCCTTATGCACGTGAAATGTTTAAGTCTCAGCCCCAGCACACACCAAGTAGGCCCCAGAAGTGGATCTCTGCACCATCTGTCAAAGTCTACTCACTTTTTGTAAACCTAGGCTACTAGTTTTGTATTTAAACAGCTTTTAGAGACTTATTTTGTATCTCATGACATTTTTAGATCTGAACTTTGTACTCTTTGACGGCATGAGTCTCTAAACTCCATTGTTGGGAGTGAGGAGCTCTGCTGTGTCTCGATGAATTAATGCAAGTATTCCTGTTTTCTATTCAAACATGCGTATTCCTATCTAAGATATTCATTCGCACTTCAACATGAATATGATGAACGTGACAATCATCATCATTCCCCCACGAACGCGTGCCTGACAACCACTTCCGTTCCACCGTAGAATGAATGAATATCTCTTGGATCTCTTAATCAGAATCTTCGTGGTATAAGCTAGATTGATGGCGGCATTCATGAGAGTCCGAAAAGTCTAAACCTTGTCTGTGGTATTCTGAGTAGGGCTCTGGGATTGAATGACTGTGACGTGCTTCAAACTCGTGAGTGCTGGGCGTAGTGACAGACGCAAAAGGATAGTAAATCCTATTCCGGTACGATTGAGAACCTGCAGATGATTAGCCGTGCGGTGACAGCGCACCTGGACCCTTTTCACTGGAAGGATGGATGGTAGCCATTGACAACGGTGATCCACCAACACACAGCTTGCCATAGAAGGACGTGCGTGCATGAATCAGAGGACAGAGGAAAGCAGAGATTCAGAAGACAAAGCATATCCAAAACTCCAACATATTCTTCATTACTGCATAACAAGTAACCTTTAACCCATGCTCTCTTGTTTATTCGCAATTCAACTGATAAATACAATTGACTTCCTGACTAAGAATTGCAAGATAACCATAGATTGCTTTAAACCAACAATCTCCGTGGGATTCGACCCTTACTCACGTGAGGTATTACTTGGACGACCCAGTGCACTTGCTGGTTAGTGGTACGAGTTGTGAAAAGTGTGATTCACAACTCGTGCACCACCATCCCAAGCCAAGAATACAAAAATTTACTCTAACATCCTTCCAAGCACTTTATCAAACACTTGGAAGTCATAAAATAAAAGTAAGATAAAATGACAACAAAATAAAATCTACAACTACCAATAGCAAGGAATTAACAACAACAACTCAAATCAACAATGAAACATAAATTGCATTAAAGGAAAATAAAAGGAACAAGAGTGCATCAACAACAAAGTAAACAAATACAAAGAGTAAAATACTAAACTAGGAAAGTAAAGGTAAAGAAACAAGAAATTAGAAAGGAAAAGTGAATCAAAGCATGAATTAAACCTAGATCTAAAGAAATCCTAATATACATCTAACCGAATTCTAGAGATAAGAGAGAGCTTCTCTCTCTAGAAACTAACTAAAGCATGATGAAAACTAAACTATGTGCTTCCCCCCTCTGCATGTAATATGTAACACCCCAATTACCCTAAGCCTTACCTCTAGCCGTAAGGCAAAGGTTAATCAGAGGTTACGACAATCCTAAGGCTTATACATATTTATATATAGAAGGAAATAATATAAACTAGAAGCCTAATGTAGGAGTAAGCTCAAAATAGAATTTCAGAAGCGCGAAACGTTCACACGAAGCTAACGCACAAGATACAAAATATAGGTGTAAGAGAATAGAACAAATGTATAGATATAGTAATATAAACATAGGGAACTAGCCGAAGCTTGCAGAGTTTAAGCTGACTAGTTACAAATATAAAAATACAGAGTTTTAGAATTAAAACAGCTTATACAACCTATCTCTCAACATAGCCTCTAAGGCCATGAAGATAAAATACAAAAAGATGTGAGAGTAACTATAACAAAGTAAAATAAATTAAACAAAGGAGGAACCATACTCCGCTCTGTCACCATATCCGCAATCTCACCGAAGTAGATTACGACCTGCATCTGAAAAACAACAACAAAGTATGGAATGAGAATCGGAGGTTCTCAGTATGGTAACAGTGCCCAATGATGTAAGATGTAAGGCTCCGAGATGCCGAAGGCAATCCTAGAACTTCACATCACATACTGATATTCAAGCTTATAACAAAATAAATAAAATAACTTAAACCATAAATCAGGGTTATCTAAACTTAGGGGGATTTTAACTAACACTAATCACACTACTGTATCCCACAGCCTTCACCAACCTTACCTCTGTGCGATCCTATCGCCACTGCCTACCTAACCTCCTCAGCACCAGACAATCACAATTAATGCAAACAAATAAAACACAAGTAGAAGCATATAAAGTAAATAGTTCAAGTAAGCAAATAGGGATGTTATACAATTAGGCAAACTCACGTAATCAAAACAATCAAGCACATAAAAGATGCATATGATGAATGCCTATCCTATTGGCACGTGATATCACTTGTCAGTCCATAAATGCCAACCTGACACATCCTTTTGTATGTCGCTTTTCTGCCACGCCCACAGATATAGTGCCGGGCACACTCTACTGACCCACGGATATAGTGTCGAGCACACTCGCATGCGTAACCCAAGGATATAGTGCCTGGCACACTCTTGCAGCAGAAAAGGTTATTAATCATAATTCATTCCCAGGGATATAGTGCCCTGCACACTATCATGCTTAACCCAAGGATATAATGCCTGGCACACTTTCCACATTCAACCAGATCATCATTCCTCTTTAAATTCTCATCGTACTTAACCCAAAGACATAGTGCCTGGCACACTCTCAACATTCAACAAGTTCATCAACCTCACATCATCACCAGTCATCACCATTTCTCATCTCAAATCACTTTCAATTATCAATTCTCAACATTCCAAGGATATAGTGTCTGGCACACTTCCCTTTAATATCCATCAAGCTCATAATAACTATCATCAATTCTTAATTCTATTCCAAACTCATTAGTTCATCAATTTCCCAATTCGTTGTCAATAATCACCATATGCACCACTATTCCTTCTCTCTCAACTAACTCATCCGCAAACCTTTCTCTGCTAACTTTTCAAAGGAAAACCCAACTTAAACCCCTAGGACCTTTCCCATATTTCAATGCTCTAAAATAAGTCCAAGAGTCTTAAAATGGTGTTATAGAAGCTTACAACCTTGTCGGGAAGGTGAAATAGTTGAAAATAAAGTTTAAAATTATGAAACAGGGCGTGTGCGTCCGTACACCCAGGAAGATTTTGAAAGTGTGCGTACGCACAGGGGTGTGTGTACGCACAGGAACTAAAATTTATAAAGTCTGTTCACTCGCACAAGTTGTGCGAGCGCCCCTAACAGACGTCTCATCCCGACTTGTGCATGCGCACAGGGCTGTGCGTCCGCACAGGTCGTAATTCTTCATTGATGTCCGCGCACACAACCTATGCTAGTGCTGCTACCAGAGCCCTTTCCCCTGCCTGTGCGTACGCACAGATCTGTGCGTCCGCACAGAATAACATTTTTGCAGGGTTGTACGTGCGCACAAGGCTGTGCGTGCACACATATCAGAAATCCTGAAATTCTGCAACTTTGCAGAATTTCAGATTTTCAACACCAACTTTGAATGATCATAACTCCCTCTACAAAAATCCAAATTTTACAAACTTTATATCAATTTGAAGAGTTTTCAGTGAAATTTATATCAAATTTCAGCAATTTTCGAAAACCGAGGCTCCAGTTATGATCCATCAAAGTTCACCAAAAATCTATTTTCACCAAAAACCTTAAAAACTTACTTTTACCAAAACTCTCATTTCAAAACCAAACTAATCACAACTCAACAATACCAAACAACCTAAAAGCCCATACCCTTCCTTTTCCAACTCAACCATCCACAATATTTCAATTACACTACTCAATACCATCAAATTCCTTAATCATCAACATCCAACATCATCATAAATAATCTTTAACCAACAAACAAACATCAACAACCACTTCAAATCCCATCACTTAACCTCAACATTATCAATCATATCCACATTCATATTACCACACTCAACATACACACTCACCAGCATCAACCAATATCAAACTATATAATTAACACCAACAACATCAATATTCATCATCAATTATCAACATACATCCTCATACATCATAATCATCAATATCCTTTATTCCAAACCACCACAACATTTTACATTAACTCATTACCTTAAATTCTCATAATCCTCCATATTAACCAATATAATTAATCACCATGAATACTCATCAATACCAATAATCTCCAACAATCATCATCAACCACACTAATCCCACACAACCAATAATTACATCAATTCACATATAATTATTCATCCACCAACATCATTCAATCCTATCTTAGGGTCAACTAGCCTAAGTGTCCATGAACATTACATATTACATAAAGAAAACCAAAACGATACCTTGGCCGATTTCCAAACGCACCAAACACCAAAACAAAGCCACCAAGCTTGATCCAAGACCTCAACCAACTCTAACAAACACCAAAGCTCAAACTAACAACACATATATATACCAACATCAAAACATAAGATACACAAATCAACTAAACACAAGGGTTTAGTGAAACCTTACCTTACCCAATGTGAGTAGGGGTAAAATCTAATAATTACCCGCTACTAGAGATCACCTAAACAAGCAAAACCACAAAATCTACTCAAAACTATGACCTCCAAAAACGCAGAAATCTAGGGCACAAAACTGGGAGAAGAGACGCGATTTCTTACCAGGTTTCTTTGCATACAAACGTAGAGCTTGACAAGAGCTTCGCGTGGCTGCAAATGGCTCGTCAATCGGAGGTCCATAGCTCAAGTTATGGGTCCCGGAAGTGGAGGATGAATAGTGCTCCCATGGCTTCTCTTCTCTCTTCTCTCATAACCGAACTCTCTCTCTCTTTAATGAAAATGAGCTGAAAGCTCATTAAAAGAGACTTATATAAGTTGGGCTTGGGCCCAACTTGGGACCGGTCCAATCCGTTAGCGTTTTTAGCCCGTTCGGCCAAACTTTGGGCCAAACCTTTAACACTAACACCCGGTTTTCCATTCCTGATATTTTTCTAAGGTTTTCGACTATTTTTCACTTTTTCCCGCATAGTACTGGGCAGACTTGAACCGGTTCAACCGGTTTAACTGTCGGTTCGTGTTTTTCACGGTTTTTCGTAGAAAATACTTTTTTTGACTCGGAAAGACCTACTGAGTCCTAAAATCATATTTAAATCCCCAAATTCTCATTCTAATTTTCCGGAACTTAATTTTGGAATTTAAATTATTTTATTCGTGAAAAACTCGGTTCTTACATAATAGCCTCAGAAATGAGTTGGATCTGGGCCTGGGAAGCTAAGAAATCGCCCCCAGCGTTTTCACTTTAATTAGGTCACGTGCGAGCTACGACGCGTACGCATGGGTCACGCGTACGCATCGCTTGGCATTTTACTTCCCACGCGTACGCTTCATGTCATGCGTACGCGTCTCCATGCGACTTCATATTCATGCATGCGCATCTTTTACGCGTGCGCGTTGATGTCTGCATTCCAAATCCTTGATTTTCCATGAATCCTCCATTTTGCATGCTTTTCTCTTCACTACTTTGATCCATTCCTAGCCTTTTCAACCTGTATTTACTAACAAACATATCAAGGCATCTAGTGGAATCAAAGGTGGATTAAAATTAGCAAATTAAAGGCCTAAAAAGCATGTTTTTACTCTTAAGCACAAATTAGGAAAAAATCATGAAATCATGCCATTTCATTGAATAAATGTGAGAATAATGGATAAAATCCACTCAATTCAGCATAAAATGTACCACGAAATATTGGTGCATCAAATCTCCCCACACTTAAACCAAGCATGTCCTCATGCTAAACTCAAGAAGAAAACAAAGGGTATTAACATTTATTCAATGCAAACTATCTAAATTGAATCTGCCTACATGCAATCTATCTATATGAATGCAATTACTTGGTCAAAATAAATCAACTTCCAAGAAAGCATATATGCACATGAGGGCTAAAAGTAACACCAACCAAGCCAAACCACAATTGAATTGAGTTATTAAAGGTTTTACAAACTTGTAAGAAAAGTGATGATCATGGTGAAAACATGTAATTGAGTAATCGAACCCTCACCGGATGTGTATCCGCTCTAGTCACTCAAGTGTATAGGGTTGATTTACTCAATTCCCCCTTAATCATGCTTTCCAAGATTTGTTTTTCATCTAACAATCCACAATTATTTAATGCATGCATACATCTATCATGAGGACTTATTAATAGGTTGTAATGGGGCTAGGGTAAAGGTAAGGATGCATATGGTCAAGTGAGCTTGAAATTTGAATCTTTGATTAACCTAAGCTCTCACCAAACACATATAACAACCTATACAATTCTAATATAATACCTAGCTACCCATAATTCCCACTTTTTCACACACTCATGCATTCTCTTTAATTCACATTCCATATGCATTGTTATTATTATTTTGCTTTGGGACATTTTGTCCCCTTTTTATTGCATTTTTTTATATATATTTTTCTTTTTCTATTTTTTTCTTTTTATTTTTCTTTTGATATATATTTTTCTTTATTTTGTATTTTTTTCTTTTTGCAATAACGTATATACAAGAGTATCAATGCATATGGTTTAAACATAATTAATACATGAGTATGTACCCCAATTCCCAATATTTTCAACAAAAATGCAACACACACCTTTTTCTCAACCAATGTCCCAAGTTTCTCCACACTTAAATGATACACACACTCACTAGCCTAAACTAATCAAAGATCCAAACAAGGGACATTTATTGTTTTTCACGTAGTGGTAGTGATGTGCTAAAATTAAGAACAAAAGGGATTAAATAGTAGGCTCAAAGTTGGCTAACAATGGTTGATGAAAAGGTAGGCTATTTGGTTAAGTGAGCTAATTGAAATAATGGCCTCAATCATATAAGTGCATTCATACACGGAATAATGGACATAAAGAACCAAACAAATCAAAGATTAAAATTATAGAAAGAGAATAATGCACACAAGAATGGAAATAAGTGGTTATAAGATGTAACCACACAATTAGGCTCAAAACTCACAAGGTTGCGTGTTCTTAGCTCAAAAACGTGTTCCACAATGTATAATTCAAGCAAGTTCAATGAAAAATTTTTACTCAAATCAATTGAGATGCCCTATAGATAAATTTATTGAAAAATTTCATTATTTTGACTAAGCTTATTATACATGTATGCAAACTAAGAAAATGCAACAAAAAATCCTAAAAGACCTAAAAATGAAATGCAAAAGTGTTGGGATTAGAAATTTGTCACCCAAAAACGCCGACTGGTCAGACGACCTCCCCACACTTAAAATTTTGACCATCCTCAGTATATTCAAAGATGAGCAAGGGGGTACGGCGACTTTCTGGGTTACCACCTTCAGCTGGTGGATCAACCGGTTGCTGCATATTCTTTGTTCCATTTTTGCTTATAAAGACTCATCCTGAAAATAGAATACAGGATAGTAAGAAAAGTAGATGAAAAATCAAGGAAGTATAAATTGTTGGAATGAGGTAAGAATCACTAGAATGAGGTGAGTGAATTAGTATGACATTTATGAATTAAGTGTGTGAGTTCTAAGATGCATGCGGTCTTGAACACACACTAGCATGGAAGCTATGTCACAAGTACACAAGAAAGAACATGTACTTCACTCATTCTAGTGTGCTTGAGATGCTCTAAACTCGTAGGTTAAGACAACCAAACAAGCAATAAAGAAGCATGAAAGCATTCAAGCAGAAAATTAAGCAATTGTGAATTGGATAATGAATGGACATTGGTTGACCAAGTGATACATGAAACTTACACATCAATCAATGACACACTTTGAATTTGGGCTCACCTCACCTAGTGGACATAAGGTGGGAAACATGATTGCTATGCAATGTAGTAAAAGAGAACTAGAGGTGAAAAGTCAATCACATAGCAAGTATGGTCCATATAGCTTGAGAATTTCAAAAGGATGTCCCCTGGTAAGCTTCCAATCCAATTTTACAAAAGAAGCATTATGCCAAAATGACTAATTTCAAATATGTGTAGAGCACATAGGTAAACCATTAATGGTCAATCATGTCATTAAGGCCTAAGCATAACATATGGATGCATATGATCAAGAAATACAACGCATTCAGATAAATGCACAACATCCATCAAGAAATTGCCTAATAAAAGAAAAAGGGTTCAAATCACATGGTGGCCAAATCATACAATTAAAAAAGATTTAACATTCATTAAAGGCAATTCTCATGTACTTGGTGTTCATAAAGGTTAAGCATGAAAAATTCAAAACCAAGTAATAAATTGTAACCTCAACAAGAGAATCCAACAATGAATATTCAAAAACAATAATGCTAAAATAGTATTCAGTTAGTAATAAGTAGCAATGAATAGCAACCAAATTAATAACCCAACACTTATCATGAAAACAAAAATTAAACAAAAATGAAACTAACTAAATAGCTAACTGATAAGTCTATATTTTCCGATGTATTTTGGCTTGATTTGAATGGATTCTAGCATATGAACTCACACTTAAGCACCAAAATAGCATACTTTTCTGTTTAATCCCTAATTTGATCCTAAATGTGAAAACATGCATTTCAATGCTTAGATTAGTGATTTTTAATTCCACTTTTATGTCATTTGATGTCGTGATATAGTTAGTGAGTGATTTTCAGGCCTTGGAGGCAAGAATGGGTGGCCAAAAGTCGAAGAAAGCATGTACAAGGGAGAAAACATGAAGAAAACAAGGAAAATCACACACAGCGAAGTGTGCATGCGCATAGCACTGCGTGCGTGCGCACAAACCAGAATTTCCATGTGTGCGTACGCACGCACCTGTGCGTACGCACAGGTCAGCTTTCACCCGAGTGTGCGGACGCACACGTATGTGCATCCGCACAGGTCCCTTCACGTGATTGCATTAATGAAACACGTACTGCAAAAATTCTGATGCCTCTTGGCCTAATTTTGGAAGCTCCAAGGCTGAATTGAAGTGCTATAAAGAGGGGATACCAACACATATCAAAGGAGCTCACTTAGATAGTTTTAGGGAGTAATTAGGAGTAGGAGTAGGAGTAGTGTAGAATTGCTCTCTTAGGGTTTCATTTTCCATTTTCATGTAGCATTTTATAGCAAGCTTGATCTTTCATTTTGCTTCTTTAATTGTAAGTACACTCAATTTCCTTTTAATTATAGCACATTTACTTTCATTTGCCTTTGTTCAAGTTACTTGTTCATATTTGTAATTTTGTGTTTCTTGAAGTTTTGATTGATGAATTTTATGTTTCATGCTTCCTTTATGTTTGATTGCTTGATTATGTTTGGTTTTGTTGATAGTTAGTTATAGTTTGTTATTTTCCCTTGCAAATTTTCCATGTTTTATTTTTATGCATAAAGGTGTCTGTGAAGATGCCAACCTTAGATTTTGAGTAGATTTTCCCACCTTGGCTTGTGGTTTGAGTTCCTAGGATACTAGATCCATAATGTCCGACATTTAGTGGTAATTCTTGGGTAGTTAGTTGACTCTTGTTTCCATTGACGCTAGCTTTTTATCAACTAGTTTGGTAAGTTAGCTAGGATTTATGGATTAAGGTCAATTATGCTTGCTTGACTTACTCCTCGATGGTTGGGGTTGACTAGACGAGATTGACTCATCATAATTACCAAAGTTGTGGTTATGGCGATGATAGGATTCCTTGTGAGTATTGGGCTATAATGAGTGGTTATACCTTTTAACCACTAATTTTGTTCATTGTGTGCTATATCTCTTCTATGATTGTAATCTTGGTTTTTCTTGATTCTTTATTTCCAATGATTGATGTTTTGAATTGCATTTAGCATGATTGAGGCCATCTTTGCATAACTTACTCACCCATACAGCCTACCCTTTACATCCACCATTGTTAACCCCTTTAAGTCTTATTGACCCCATTGATTGTAATATCACTACATTACAACTTTAAGCGGAAAATCACGAATTTACCTTGGATTGTATCTTTGATTAGCTTAGGTTGGAGGAGTGTGTTTCATTTAAGCGTGGGGGAATCTTGGGAAACATTGGTAGTGAATAAAATTGTTTGATTTTAGGTATTCATTAAAAATTTTGGAAAATAGATGCATTCATGTATGAGCTATTGAACCATATGCATTGCCTAAAAAAAAATCATAAAAAGGGGACAAAGGTTGCCCCAAAGAAAAGAAAAGTGAATAAGGAATGCATATGTGAATTTAAATGAAAGAGAATACATGAATGTGTGAAAAAAGAATTGATGGGAAGTTAGGTCGCATATATTAGTGAGTTGATTAATATAGGTTGAGTGTGATACTTAAGCTAATCAACAATTCAATTTAATTTAGTCCACTTGACCACATCTAACCCACCTTGACCCTAACCCTATTACAACCATATGAAGTCCTCATCATAATTGCATTCATGCATCACTTATTGTTGATTGTTAGATGAAAAGCAATTCCTTGAAAGTATGATTAGAAGAGATTTGAGTGATTGAAACCCTAAACACCGAGTGATCAAAGTGTATATACACCCAGTGAGGGTTCAATTACTCAATTCTATGTTTCCATACTTCCTATCATACATTCATGCAAGTTGCTACATTTTGATGAGTTGAATCAATTCTTTAGATTTCGGATGCATTGGATTATCTCCTTGCTTGGCCCTATTTGTCCATACTTACTTGGGAAATTGATTGTTTGTTTTCACCAATTTCATATAGATACTATAGATAGATATATAGGTATAGATAGTATTTACATACTTGCATGCATATAGATAGTTGCATTCAATAAGTTGATTAACCCTTTGATCATTCTCCTTGTTAGTTTAGCATGAGGACATGCTATTGTTTAAGTGTGGGGGAATTGATGAGTCCATATTTTCCGATGTATTTTTGCTTGATTTGAATGGATTCTAGCATATGAACCCACACTTAAGCACTAAAATAGCATACCTTTGTGTTTAATCCCTAATTTGATCCTAAATGTGAAAACATGCATTTTAATGCTTAGATTAGTGATTTTTAACTTCACTTTTATGTCATTCGATGCCGTGATATGGTTTGTGAGTGATTTTCAGGCCTTGGAGGCAAGAATGGGTGGCCAAAGTTGGAAGAAAGCATGTACAAGGGAGAAAACATGAAGAAAACAAGGAAAAGCACACACAGCGAAGTGTGCGTGCGCACAGCAAGAATTTTCATGTGTGCGTACGCACAGGTCAGCTTTCAGCCGAGTGTGCGGACGCACGCATCTGTGTGTCCACACAGGTCCCTGCACGTGATTGCATTAATGAAACACGTGCTTGATAAACCCCATTTTTAGGGTTTATCCTGTGCTTGATTTAGGGGATTTTATGACCTTTTTCCCACATTTATTCAATGAAATAGCATGGTTTCATGATTGTCTCCTAAATTGTGCTTAAGTGTGAAAACATGCTTTTTAGGCCCTTAATTGCTAATTTTGATTCACCTTTGATTCCACTAGATGCCTTGATATGTTTGTTAGTGAATTTAGATTGAAAATGCTAGGAATGGATCAAAGAAATGGAGAGAAAAGCATGAAAAGTAGAGAAATCATGAAAAAGTAAGGATTTGGGATGAGATCAACGATGCGCAAGTGCAGCAGACGTGCACGTGTGGATTGTGACGTCGCATGGCGACTGATAAACCATTATTTTACGGTTTATAATGTGTTTAATTGTGTGGTTTTATCAAATCTTTACCCACTTATTCATTAAATTAGCATGTATTTACAATTCCATCCCAAAATTACTCATGGTTGAAAACTTGCTTCCTAGAGATTTTTAATTATGTATTTTAATTCTCCTTTATTCCATTCGATGCCGTGATCTGTGTGTTAAGTGTTTCAGACTTCATAGGGCATGAATGACTTGGAGATTGGAAAGGAGGCCTACAAAAATGGAAGGAACACAAGAAATTGAGGAGATGACCAGCGAGAAGTGATGCGGACGCATGACTCACGGACCGCGCGAAATAGAGGAAATGGCAGTGACGCGCTCGCGTGCCTGACGCGAATGCATTAATTGGAAGCTACACAAGTGACGCGAAGGCGTGGACGATGCACACGCGTGGCAAGGCAAGACGCTGGATGACGCGATCGCGTGACGTGCGCGATCTGCAGAATCTGTAGAATTTGCTGGGGGTGATTTTGGGCCATGTTTTGACCCAGTTTTTGGCCCAGAAAAGCAGATTAGAGCCAGGGAACATGCAGAGATGAAAACAACATTCATTCTGCATAGTTGTAGTTTTTTAGATCTGATTTTACTCCTCCTGTAGGTTTTCTCTCTACACATTCATAGTTCTTAGGATTTTGATTTTATTGCTTTTTGGATTGGGATATTGAGAAGAGTTATTACCTCCGTCAAGACTTCATCATTCTAGTTTTTTTCCTTACTTGTCACTTACTCTTTCATATCCTTATTTTATTCAGAGTTACTATTGGATTATTTTTAGAATTTATTAATACAAGAACTATTTTTATTTTTATTGATCATTTTGATTATTATTTATCATGTCTTTCTTTATTTTCTTATTTCATGAATTTCACAATCATAATGAGCGAGTAGTTCCATAACTTGATTGGGAGTTGATTGAAGGGAGGACCTTGAGTTGGATGCTCAAGAGTAAAATTATAATTGGGATTAGTGTTGGGTCGCCATCTAATCACTGACACTAGTCCTTCCCATGGGAGAGGATTAGAATTTGTGAATAGAAACTGACTTCCAACTTGCTTGACTTTCCTTTATCCGGTAAAGGATAACTGAGCAGACAACCTTCAATTATCAATTGATCTTGAGAGAACTCCATCAAGGATAGGGCTTCCAACTAATCTACTCCCGGTCAAGGCTTTTATTTAAATTACATAAATTCTCTGATTTAATTTCCTGTCTATCAAACTCAAACCCTTTTGGAAAACATCTGATTAATAAAATAGCACACCTTTCTGCAACTCGTTGGGAGACGACCTGGGATTCATACTCCCAGTATTTTAATTCGAATTTTGTGACAACCCTTCTAAATTGATAAGCGGAATTTTGGTTGGTTGAGAACTATACTTGCAACGCGTCTCTTATAATAATTTCTTAACTCGCCAATTTCCGCCACGTCAATTTTTGGCGCCGTTGCCGGGGAGTTGCAATAGAGTGCTAAGTTATTGATTGGAATTTATTTATTTGCATTTTATTTTATTTTGCTACTATGAGCTGCATGTTTCTTTCATTAAATGATGCGTTCACTTCCTGATCCAAGCTTGCCAGTATTTGATCCTGAGATTGAAAGAACCATTTCACGTATAAGGTAAGCTCGGCGTAGGTTAGTCCTCCCAGAGGACAAATCTGAAACGTCACGTAAGGGAGAAACAAGCTCCTGTTCTACTGATTCGGTTGATTTACGTGCAGGTGACATGGCAGCACCTAGGAGAGTTACTATCCAGGAGGCTGGAGCCCCTGATTTTACAATGCAACCGTTTCAGGCGCATCACCCAACGGTGACTACAGATTTTGAAATAAAGATTGCACTGCTCAACTTGATGCCTAAGTTTCATGGCTTACCTGCTCAAGAGCCTATCAATCACCTCAGAGGTTTCCAAGCAACCTATTCTACTGTCAGGCGTGATGGTGCAGATGAAACTTCTATTTTGTTAAAAGCTTTCCCATTCTCTCTTGAGGGAAAGGCGAGAGAGTGGTACTACACTCAACCCGCAGCAACTGTTTCTGACTGGGATACACTCAGAAGAGAATTTTTGGAAAAATTCTTTCCAGCTGAAGTTACTGACAAACTGAGGAAGGACATTTCCATGATTGTTCAGGAAGAATCCGAGACTCTTTACGAATACTGGGAGCGCTTGAACAACCTTATGGAAGCATGCCCCCACCATATGATTGACAAGATAATGTTGCTCGGCTACGTCACACAAGGCATGAGGCCTCAAGATAAGACTACATTGGAAAGTGCTAGCAATGGGTCTATGAAAAAGTACAAGACCACTAATGAGGGATGGCAATTGATCAACGACTTAGCTGAATCTACTAGGAATCACCGACAGAAACAAGGCCAGTCAAAAGCTGTTGCAGAGGTATCTTCTAGCAAGGAGACTACTGCTCTAACTCAGAGTATATGTAAAATGACCAACTTACTGAAGCAGATGCAGTTGAGTCAACAACAAGCGCAGCAAAGCCAACAGTTAGTCCCACAGAGAGTGTGCGGGATTTGTGCTGATTATAGCCATTATATTGACGAAAGTTCGCAGCTCCAGCAGGAAGACAACACTGTGGCAGCCACTCATAACTTTTATGACCGCCCCAATCAAGGATACAATCAAGGTGGCAGTTACAACCATGGATGGCAGGACAGTTCTAACCAAGGTTGGAGAGATAATTCTAACTAGAATTGGAGGGACAACAATAACAGAGGAGGCAGAGACAATCAAGGATATCAGAGGTGGAATAATAACAACAGGCAGCGGAACCAGAACCAGCCTTACCAAGCACCTCACCTGAGGCAGTCCCAAGGACCACAACACAACCAACAACAAGTTTCGCAGAACACTCAATCTAATTCCTCTCCGAGTGACGAGGCACTTCAATCCATTGCGCAAGGACAAAGGAACGTGGAGAGTTTAGTTAATGGCCTAGCATCCGCTATACACGCTCTCATCTCTCAGCTGGCACCACCCAATACTTCAAATACTCAACATGCAAGCTCCAGTGGGATTCCTTCTCAATCCTTACCCAATCCAAAGGGTGGCATCAATGCCATCACCCTAAGGTCTGGCACCACACTGCAAGAGAGGAATCAGGAGGAGCCAATCCCATCAGAACACGCCTCAGTTGAAGAGGTGGTGGAAGTAGAGGATGCTGAAGAGGAAGAGGACATACAAGACATGGTTGAAGAAGAAGAAGCTCAACCACAGAAGGAAGCACCAAAGGAGGCAGACCCTGCAAGAAACGCCCTCCCTATTCCATTTCCATAAATTGCAAGGAAGCCCAGAAAGTAGATTGAACTTGATCCCAAAATGGTAGAAATATTCAAAAAGGTTGAGGTAATTGTTCCCCTTTTTGATGTTATTCAACAAGTACCTAAATACGCAAAGTTTCTAAAAGATTTATGTATACATAAAGACAAAATTAATGAATTAGAAACTATTCCTTTAGGTAGTTCTATATCTACTTTAATGGGAGGTATACCTGAAAAGTGTAGTAATCCAGGTCCATGTATGGTTAATTGTACTATTGGTGGTGTGATATTTTCCGACTGCATGTGTGATTTAGGAGCATGTGTAAGTATAATGCCTTTGTCTATATATGATACTTTGAGGCTCCCTCCCTTAAAAAGGTCAACAGCTCGTTTTGTGTTAGCAGATAAAAGCATTATTACAGTGGTTGGAATTGCTGAAGATGTATTAATGAGCACTAAAGGGCTCACATTTCCCATTGACTTCTATATCCTGGAAATGCCCCCTAATGACTCAGGAAGGCCATCATCAATCTTGCTTGGAAGACCATTCCTAAAGACTTCAAATTTCAAGCTGGACGCATTTTTCGGAACTTATTCTTTTGAAATAGATGGCAGAATAGTGAAATTCAGTTTAAATGGAGCTATAGAGCACCCTCCAGATGACCTTTCTATCTCCCAGTGTGACATCATAGATGAAACCTTGGCTGAAGTCCACCAGGAGGAGTTAGAAGAGAAGTACATAGGACGAGGTCCAAGTGTGGAGACATTTTCAGAGGACAATGAGGGCACTTTGCCATTATCACTAGCTCCGAATGACCCAGAGCCTAGCCATGAGCAGAAATTAGAATTAAAGCCCCTCCTTCCACACCTCAAGTATGCTTACCTTGAGGACAAGCAGAAGTTTCCAGTTATTATTGCAAGGGAACTCACTTCCCAACAAGAAGAACAGCTACTCATTGTGCTGAGAAAACACAAGAAAGCAATCGGATGGAGCCTGGCGGATATAGTAGGCATCAACCCTCAAGTTTGTGAGCACAGAATATTCCTAGAAGAGGGAGAAAAGCCTGTCTGTCAACCTCAGAGAAGACTGAATCCCACCATCCTAGAAGTTGTCAAGAAAGTAGTGACCAGGCTACTTGACGCAGATATTATTTACCCCATCTCAGATAGCGAATGGGTCAGTCCAGTACAAGTGTGATGTGTGGAAAACAATCGAACACAAAACTCACTGGCAAGTGTACCGGGTCGCATCAAGTAATAATAACTCACGTGAGTGAGGTCGATCCCATATGGATTGAAGGATTGAGCAATTTTAGTTTAGTGGTTGATTTAGTCAAGCGAACAAGAGTTGAGTTGAGTGATTTGTATCCAACAGAAGCTAAATTGCATGAAATTTAAGGAGAGAGGGATAATTGACAAGAATTTAAAGTGCAGAGAAATTAAAGAGGCTGAATCTTAAAGTACGAGAAATATAAATTGCAGAAACTTAAATTGCAAGAAATGTAAATGACTGAATCTTAAAGTGCAAGAAATGTAAATTTCTTGAATTATAAAAGGAATTGGAAATTGGATTTGCAGAAATTAAACAAGGAAAAGTAAATTGCAACAAGCAGGGAAGTAAAAGATGAATTTAATTGCAGTAGATCTCAAACAGAAAATGTAATTTGGACTTGTGAGAAAAACCCTTTTGCAATTTGGACTCTGAGCCTTTAAGTTTGAGTTAAAGTTTGAGGCAAACTTCAACTCAAACGTTGGTTTTTGAAATTATGCAGAAAGGTTTTTCATCTGTCATTCACGTTTGAGTTCAAGTTTGGGGTCAAACTTGAACTCAAACGTTCCCCTTCCAGGATCACATTTAGTGCCAACGTTTGCCTCCAAGTTTGACGCAAACTTGGTCGCAAACGTGGCCACCCCTGGGATGTATGCTTATGCCAACGTTTGCCTCCAAGTTTAAGGCAAACTTGGTCGCAAACTTGGCCTCCTCTGATGCATATACTATGCCAACGTTTGCCTCCAAGTTTGAGGCAAACTTGGTCGCAAACTTGGCCTCTCCTGGGACGTGTTATATGCCAACGTTTGCCTCCAAGTTTGAGGCAAACTTGGACGCAAACTTGGCCTCCCCTGGGTGTACATGTTTTATGCCAATGTTTACCTCCAAGTTTGAGGCAAACTTGGATGCAAACTTGGCTTCCCCTGGGTGCATATATTTCACCAACGTTTGCCTCCAAGTTTGAGGCAAACTTGGTCGCAAACTTGGGCTTCTCCAAGGTTAGTTGTTGCACCAACGTTTGCCTCCAAGTTTGCGGCAAACTTGGGCGCAAGCTTGGGCACAAACTTGGGCTTCTCCAGGGTATCATTTTGAACTCTTCCCAGGGTGGTTTTGCGGTCTTCTGCCATCCCCTTTCTTCAACTTTCCTCCAAGCCTTTTGGTCACCTGTCATTAATCAACAAATGCATCAAAGCTTTGCTAAAATCATGAGACTTATTATCATTCTTGACATATAAGCAATTATGGCACAAAATCTCATGAAAATGCATCAAATTACTCACGGTTGATTGAATCTCAATACACATGAATTTTCACCCAAATGGCTTACTTGTAACTCAAGAAAGTGTATAAAGCCTATTGAAAACAAAGGAAAATGACTAGTAAAACTAGGTTAAGACCCCTTGGCATCAAAGTGGTGCCCAAGAAGTCTGGAATCACAACAGTAAGAAATGAGCATGGAGAGCTTCTGCAACTAGAGTGTAGAATTCATGGAGAGTTTGCATTGACTATAGGCGTATCAACCAAGCCACTCGCAAGGATCATTACCCCTTGCCATTCATTGATATTGCTTTCTATATGGTTACACAGGATATCTTCAAATCCATATAGCTCCTAAAGATCAGAAAAAGACTACTTTTACTTGTCCTTTTGGCACTTATACTTATAAAAGAATGCCCTTTGGCTTGTGCAATGCACCAGCTACTTTCCAAAGGTGCATGATGAGCCTTTTCTCTGACCTCATTGAGGACTGTATGGAGGTTTTTATGGATGATTTTAGCATTTATGGTGATTCTTTTAGCCTTTGCTTGGATAGTTTATCTAGAGTATTAGATAGATGTGTCAATACAAACCTTGTATTGAATTTTGAAAAATGTCACTTTATGGTAAAACAAGGGATTGTACTAGGACATGTTGTGTCTAATACTGGTATTTCTGTAGACCCAGCAAAGGTGGATGTTATTTCTAGTTTACCTTACCCCTCCTCTGTGAGGGAAGTCCGTTCGTTCCTTGGCCATGCAGGTTTTTACCGGAGATTCATTAAGGACTTCAGTAAGGTAGCACTACCCTTATCCAGACTACTGCAGAAAGATATTGAGTTCGAGTTCAGTGAGGATTGCAAACAAGTATTTGATAAGCTGAAGACCGCCCTGACTCAAGCTCCAATTGTTAGAGGACCAGACTGGAGCCAGCCATTTGAAATCATGTGCGATACTTCCAATCATGCAGTAGGAGCAGCACTGGCTCAGCGTGAAGGTAAGGATCTTTTTGTAATTGCTTATGCGTCTAAGACTTTAGACACAGCTCAGTCTAATTACACTACTACTGAGAAAGAGCTTCTTGCTATTGTTTTTGCTATGGATAAATTCCGAGCCTATTTACTTGGTACTAAAGTAGTAGTGTACTTAGACCACGCAGCTCTAAAGTATTTATTAGCTAAAAAAGAGTCCAAACCAAGGCTTATACGTTGGATACTGCTACTACAAGAATTTGATTTAGAAATTAAGGATAGGAGTGGTAACCAGAATCTAATGGCAGACCACTTCAGTCGCCTTGAGCACATTAAAGATACCGCCACTCCTATAAATGATAATTTCCCATTTAATAACTTACAAGCAGTATCTAAAGTAGTCCTTTAGTATGCGCCTGTCGCTAATTATCTAGTTAGCCACACCTTTCCTCCAAACTTTACTAAGCATCAAAGAGACAAGCTGAAAAGCGAGTCCAAATATTATATATGGGATGACCCATATTTATGGAGATGTGGCGCTGACCAGGTAATTAGACGGTGTGTGCCTCAATCAGAATTCCAGTCCATTTTAGGGGCCTGCCACTCATCTGAGAGTGGAGGACATTTTGGCCCTCAAAGAACAGCTAGAAAAATCTTAGACTGTGGATTCTGGTGGCCTACTCTTTTTAAAGACGCTGCTGAAGTTTGTAAATCTTGTTCCCCATGCCAAAGGTTTGGTAATATATCCAAGAGGGATGAGATGCCTCAACAGACTATGCTTTTCTGTGAAATTTTTGATGTTTGGGGCATTGACTTCATGGGTCCATTTCCAAATTCTAATGGTCATTTTTATATATTGTTAGTTGTAGATTACGTTTCTAAATGGGTGGAAGCTATTCCTACCCGCACTGATGATACTAACACTGTTGTTTCCTTTGTTAGAAACCACATTATTTGTCGCTTTGGATCACCACGAGCAATCATGAGTGATCAAGGCACCCATTTCTGTAACAGAAAACTAACAGGATTACTGAATAAGCATGGGATAGTTCATAAAGTGGCAACAGCCTACCACCCCTAGACTAATGGGCAAGCTGAGGTGTCTAACAGAGAGATAAAAAGTATATTGCAGAAGATAGTTGATGCGGGAGGAAATTGGCGAGTTAAGAATGATTATAAAATATGCGTTGCAAGTATAGTTCTCAACCAACCAGAAATCCGCTTATCAATTTAGAAAGGTGTCGCAGAAATTAAAATTAAAATACTGGGAGTATGAATCCCAAGTCGTCTCCCAACGAGTTGCAGAAAAGTGTGCTATTTTATTAATCAAATGTTTTCAAAAAAGTTTGAGTTGAATGGCAGAAAATTAAATTAGAGAATTTATATAAATTTAAATAAAAGCCTTGACTGGGAGTTGATTAGCTGGAAGCCCTATTCTTGTTGGAGTACTCTCAAGATTAATTGACAATTGAGGGTTATTAAGTTTAGTTTCCCCTTACTAAGTAAGGGAAAGTTAAACAAGTTGGAATGCTGTTTCTATCCACAAGTTCCAATCCGCTCTTGGGAGGATTGGTGTTAGTGACTAGAGAGCAATCCAACGATAAACCCAATCACAATCTTTCTCTTGAGCATCCCAACTCAAGGGTTCCTTTCAATCAACTCCCCATCAAGTTAGGGAACTACTCGCTCATTGTAATTGTAAAATTCATAACATAAGAAAGGGAATTAAAGAAAGACATGATAAATAATGATCAAAAGATTAATTAAAAATAAAAGTAATTCTTGTATTAATAAATGCTAAAATAATCTAATAGTAAAATTAAGTAAATTAAGGAACATGGAAGAGTAAGAGACAACTAAAGAGAACGAACTAGAATGTCGAAGTCTTGATGAGGAAATAACTCTTCTCAATATCCCATTGCAAAAACAATGAAAAATAACAAATCCTAAAAACTATGAATGTGTAAGAGAAAACCTAGAGGAGAGGAAAACTAGATCTAAAAACTAAAAACTATGCAGAATGAATGCTGTTTTTGGTTTCTGCATGTTCTCTGGCTCTAGTCTGCTTTTTTGGGCCAAAAACTGGGTCGAAATAAGGCCCGAAATCGCCCCCAGCAATTCTGTAGATTATGCAGATCGCGCATGTCACGCGGACGCGTCATTCAGGCGGACGCATCATTCGGCGTTTTGCTTTGCCACGCAAGCGCGTCATCCACGCCTCCGTGTCACTTGTGCAGTTTCCAATTCGCGCGGCCACGTCATCCATGCGGCCGCGTCATTGCGATTTCCACTCTTCCGTGCAGTCGCGTCATCCATGCGGCCGCGTCGCTTCTCCCTGGTCATCTCCTCAATTTCTTATGTTCCTTCCATTTTTGTAAGCTTCCTTTCTAATCTCTGACTCATTCATGCCCTATAAAGCCTGAAACACTTAACACACAGATCACGACATCGAATGGAATAAAGGAGAAATAAAATACATAATTAAAAGTCTCTAGGAAGCAAGTTTTCAATCATGCAATAACTTTAGGAAGGAATTATAAATGCATGCTTATTTAATGAATAAGTGGGTAAAGATCATGATAAAACCACATAATTAAACACAATATAAACCATAAAATAGTGGTTTATCAACCTCCCCACACTTAAACATTAGCATGTCCTCATGCTTAGTTGAAGGAGATAAAATGAATGAGTAAGAACATGTAAAACCCATGCAATCCAATGCAGCCTATATATGCGAATGCAACTATATGATTGATGAGCGGATAATTTATACGCTTTTTGGCATTGTTTTTAGTAGGTTTTTAGTAGGATCTAGTTACTTTTAGGGATGTTTTTATTAGTTTTTATGTTAAATTTACATTTCTAGACTTTACTATGAGTTTGTGTGTTTTTCTGTGATTTCAGGTATTTTCTGGCTGAAATTGAGGGACTTGAGCAAAAATCATATTCAGAGGTTGAAGAAGGACTGCTGATGCTGTTGGATTTTGACCTCCCTGCACTCAAAGTGGATTTTCTGGCGCTACAAAATTCAAAATGGCGCGATTCCAATTGCATTGGAAAGTAGACATCCTGGGCTTTCCAGCAATATATAATAGTCCATACTTTGACCGAGTTTAGACGATGCAAAAGGGCGTTGAACGCCAGTTCTACACTGTAGTCTGGAGTTAAACGCTAGAAACACGTCACGAACCAGAGTTGAACGCCAAAAACACGTTACAACTTGGCGTTCAACTCCAGAAGAAGCCTCTGCACGTGTAACATTCAAGCTCAGCCCAATTACTTACTTCTGTAAACCCTAGTAGCTAGTCTAGTATATATAGAACTTTTTATCATTGTATTCATAGTCTTGGTTACTCCGGTTCCCCTCTGGGGCCGAGACCAATGAACTCCATTATCACTTATGTATTTTCAATTGTAGAGTTTCTGCACTCCATAGATTAAGGTGTGGAGCTCTGCTATTCCTCATGATTTAATGCAAAGTACTACTGTTTTCTATTCAATTCAACTTATTCCGCTTCTACGATATCCATTCACACCCAAGAACATGATGAATGTGATGATTATGTGACGTTCATCATCATTCTCACTTATGAACGCGTTCCTGACAAACACTTCCGTTCTACATGCAAACAAGCTAGAATGAACATCTCTTGGATATCTAATACAGAGGACCGAGTTCGAGTTATTAGAATCCTCGTGGTATAAGTTAGAACCCATGGATGGCCATTCCTGAGATCCGGAAAGTCTAAACCTTGTCTGTGGTATTCCGAGTAGCATCTGGGAAGGGATGGCTGGGACGAACTTCAAACTCGCGAGTGCTGGGCGTAGTGACAGACGCAAAAGGATAGTAAATCCTATTCCAGTATGATCGAGAACCTCCAGATGGTTAGCCATGCCGTGACAGAGCATTTGGACCATTTTCACCGAGAGGATGGGATGTAGCCATTGACAACGGTGATGCCCTTACATAAAGCTTGCCATGGAAAGGAGTAGGAAGGATTGGATGAAGACAGCAGGAAAGCAGAGGTTCAGAGGAACGAAAGCATCTCTACACACTTATCTGAAATTCTCACCAATGAATTACATAAGTATTTCTATCTTTATTTTTTGTTTATTTATTATTATTATTCGAAAACTCCATAACCATTTGATATCCGCATGACTAAGATTTACAAGGTGACCATAGCTTGCTTCAAGTCGCAAATCTCCGTGGGATCGACCCTTACTCACGTAAGGTTTATTACTTGGATGACCCAGTGCACTTGCTGGTTAGTTGTGCGAAGTTGTGAAGTTATGTTTGGACCATGGTATGGTGCACCAGTTATTGGCGCCATTGCCAGGGAGAGAATGAACAACAAATTTTACAACCTCAGAGTAATAATTTCGCATACAAAATTTTTGGCGCCGTTGCCAGGGATTGTTCGAGTTTGGACAACTGACGGTTCATCGTGTTACTCAGATTGGGTAATTTTCTTCTTATTTTGTTTTCAAAAAGTTTTCAAAAATCTTTCAAAAAATTTTTCCTTTATTTTCGAAAAAAAAATTTAAATCTTTTCAAAAATATATTTTTCTTCAGGATTTTTAAGAATGAATTCTAGAGTTTCATGAAGCATGTTGAAGCCTGGCTGGTTGTAGAGCCATGTATAAATTCTTTTGGACTGAGGTCTCCACATGTTAGGGAATTGCTTGTACTGCTGAAGCTTGGCTGGCTATTAAGCCATGTCT
Source organism: Arachis hypogaea (assembly GCF_003086295.3). Taxonomy (NCBI): domain Eukaryota; kingdom Viridiplantae; phylum Streptophyta; class Magnoliopsida; order Fabales; family Fabaceae; genus Arachis; species Arachis hypogaea. The sequence continues at coordinate 81,724,105 of NC_092046.1, read as the reverse complement.
AACCCTTTGATTGGAGCTTTGGGCTAATATTGAAAGATTCCTGGAATTCTTCTTAAAGATTTTGTAATCCTTATTTTTCTTTTTCACATTAATTTTCGAAAAAAAATCCAAAAAAAAATCATAAAATCATAAAAATAAAAAATATTTCATGTTTCTTGTTTGAGTCTTGAGTCAAATTGTAAGTTTGGTGTCAATTGCATGTTCATCTTGCATTTTTCGAAAAAAATCATGCATTCATGGTGTTCTTCATGATCTTCAAGTTGTTCTTGGTAAATCTTCTTGTATGATCTTGATGTTTTCTTGTTTTGTGCCTTTTCTTGTTTTTCATGTGCATTCTTGCATTCATAGTGTCTGAACATGAAAGATTTCTAAGTTTGGTGTCTTGCATGTTTTCTTTGCATTAAAAATTTTTCAAAAATATGTTCTTGATGTTCATCATGATCTTCAAAGTGTTCTTGGTGTTCATCTTGACATTCATAGCATTCTTGCATGCATTCATTGTTTTGATCCAAAATTTTCATGCATTGAGTCTTTTTCATGTTTTTCTCTTTCATCATTAAAAATTCAAAAATAAAAAAAATATCTTTCCTTTTTTCTCTCATAAATTTCAAAAATTTGGATTGACTTTTTCAAAAATTTTTTAAAATTCAATTGTTTCTTATGAGTCAAATCAAATTTTCAATTTAAAAATCTTATCTTTTTCAAAATCTTTTTCAAAAAAAAAATCAAAATCTTTTTCATTTTTCTTATTTATTTTCGAAAATTTTAAAATTATTTTTCAAAAATCTTTTTCTTAATTTTATATCATAATTTTCGAAAATCACATCATCAATTAATGTTTTGATTCAAAAATTTCGAGTTTGTTACTTACTTGTTAAGAAAGATTCAAACTTTAAATTCTAGAATCATATCTTGTGATTACTTGTGAATCAAGTCATAAATTGTGATTTTAAAAATCAAATCTTTTTCAAAACTAAGTTCAATCATGTCTTTTCAAAAATATCTTTTCTTATCTTATCTTTTTCAAAATCATATCTTTTTAATCATATCTTTCTATCATATCTTCTTTCAAAAATTTTATTTTTTTCAAAATTTGATTTTAAAAAAAATATCTTTTCTAACTTCTTATCTTCTTATCTTTTCAAAAATTGATTTTCAAATCTTTTTCAACTAACTAATTGACTTTTTGTTTGTTTCTTATCTTTTTCAAAACCACCTAACTAACTCTCTCTCTCTAATTTTCGAAAATATCTCCCTCTTTTTCAAAAATTCTTTTTAATTAACTAATTGTTTCAATTTTTAATTTTAACTTGATTTCATTCCTAATTTTCGAAAATCACTAACCCCTTTTCAAAATTTTATTTTCAAAAATCCTCTTTCTCTCTCATCTCCTTCTATTTATTTATTCATCTACTAATACTTCATCTCACACAAATTCGAACCGCCTCTTCTATCTGTGTTCGAATTTTCTCTTCTTCCATTCTTTACATTACATTCTTTTCTTCTTCTACTCACACAGGGAAACCTCTATACCTGGGTAAAAAGGATCCCTATTATTATTATTTTTCTGTTCCCTCTTTTTCATATGAGCAGGAGCAAGGACAAGAATATTCTTGTTGAAGCAGACCCTGAACCTGAAAGGACTCTGAAGAGAAAACTAAGAGAAGCTAAAATACAACAATCCAGATATAACCTTACAGAAATTTTCGAACAGGAAGAGGAGATGGCAGCCGAAAATAATAATGCAAGGAGGATGCTTGGTGACTTTACTGCACCTAATTCCAATTTACATGGAAGAAGCATCTCCATCCCTACCATTGGAGCAAACAATTTTGAGCTGAAACCTAAATTAGTTTCTCTGATGCAGTAGAACTGCAAGTTCCATGGACTTCCATCTAAAGATCCTTTTCAGTTCTTAACTGAATTCTTGCAGATCTATGATACTGTTAAGACTAATGGAGTAGATCTTGAAGTCTACAGGATCATGCTTTTCCCTTTTGCTGTGAGAGACAAAGCTAGAATATGGTTGGATTCTCAACCTAAGGATAGCCTGAACTCTTGGGATAAGCTGGTCAAGGTTTTCTTAGCCAAGTTCTTTCCTCCTCAAAAGCTGAGTAAGCTTAGAGTGGACGTTCAAACCTTCAGATAGAAAGAAGGTGAATCTCTCTATGAAGCTTGGGAGAGATACAAGGAACTGACCAAAAAGTGTCCTTCTGACATGCTTTCAGAATGGACCATCCTGGATATATTCTATGATGGTCTATCTGAATTAGCTAAAATGTCATTAGATACTTCTGCAGGTGGATCCATTCACCTAAAGAAAATGCCTGCAGAAGTTCAAGAACTCATTAACATGGTTGCTAATAACCAGTTCATGTACACTTCTGAGAGGAATCCTGTGAGTAATGGGACGCCTCAGAAGAAGGAGGTTTTTGAAATTGATACTCTGAATGCCATATTAGCTCAGAATAAAATATTGACTCAGCAAGTCAATATGATTTCTCAGAGTCTGAATGGAATGCAAGCTGCATCCAACAGTACTTAAGAGGCATCTTTTGAAGAAGAAGCTTATGATCCTGAGAACCCTGCAATAGCAGAGGTGAATTACATAGGTGAACCCTATGGAAACACCTATAATCCCTTATGGAGAAATCACCCAAATCTCTCATGGAAGGATCAAAAGCCTCAACAAGGCTTTAATAATGGTGGAAGAAACAGGTTTAGCAATAGCAAGCCTTTTCCATCATCCAGTCAGCAACAGACAGAGAACTCTGAACAAAATACCTCTAATTTAGCAAATTTAGTCTCTGATCTATCTAAGGCCACTGTGAGTTTCATGAATGAAACAAGGTCTTCCATTAGAAATTTGTAAGCACAAGTGGGCCAACTGAGGAAAAGAATCACTGAAACCCCTCCTAGTACTCTCCCAAGCAATACAGAAGAGAATCCAAAAGGAGAGTGCAAGGCCATTGATATCACCATAATGGCTGAACCCACAAGAGGGGAGAAGGACATGAATCCCAGTGAGGAAGACCTCCTGGGACGTCCAGTGATCAACAAGGAGTTTCCCTCTGAGGAACCAAAGGACTCTGAGGCTCATCTAGAGACCATAGAGATTCCATTAAACCTCCTTACGCCCTTTCATGAGCTCTGATGAGTATTCTTCTTCTGAAGAGAATGAGGATATTACTGAAGAGCAAGTTGCCAAGTTCCTTGGTGCAATCATGAAGCTAAATGCCAATTTATTTGGTAATGAAACTTGGGGAGATGAACCTCCCCTGTTCACCAATGAACTAAATGCATTGGATCAACTGAGATTGCCTCAGAAGAAACAGGATCCTGGAAAGTTCCTGATACCTTGTACCATAGGCACCATGACCTTTGAGAAGGCTCTATGTGACCTGGGGTCAGGAATAAACCTCATGCCACTCTCTGTAATGGAGAAACTGGAAATCTTTGAGGTACAAGCTGCTAAAATCTCATTAGAGATGGCAGACAATTCTAGAAAATAGGCTTATAGACAAGTAGAGGACATATTAGTAAAGGTTGAAGGCCTTTACATCCCTGCTGATTTCATAATCCTAGATACTGGGAAGGATGAGGATGAATCCATCATCCTTGGAAGACCCTTCCTAGCCACAGCAAGAGCTGTGATTGATGTTAACAGAGGTGAACTAATCCTTCAATTGAATGAGGAATCCCTTGAGTTTAAAACTCAAGGACATCCTTCTGTAAACATGGAAAAGAGGCACAGTAAGCTTCTCTCAAAACAGAGTCAACCAGAGCCCCCACAGTCAAACTCTAAGTTTGGTGTTGGGAGGCCACAACCAAACTCTAAGTTTGGTGTTGAACTCCCATATCCAAACTCTAAATTTGGTGTTGGGAAGTCTCAACAATGCTCTGAACATCTGTGAGGCTCCATGAGAGCCCACTGTCAAGCTATTGACATTAAAGAAGCGCTTGTTGGGAGGCAACCCAATTTTTATTTATCTAATTTTAATTTATTTTTATTGTTATTTCATGTTTTATTAGGTTCATGATCATGTGGAGTCACAAAATAAATATAAAAATTGAAAACAGAATCAAAAACAGCAGAAGAAAAATCACACCCTGGAGGAGGATCTTACTGGCATTTAAACGCCAGTAAGGAGCATCTGGCTGGCGTTCAACGCCAGAACAGAGCATGGATCTGGCGTTGAACGCCAGAAACAAGCAGCATCCTGGTGTTCAGACGCCAGAAATGCACACTGAGGAAGAGCTGGCGCTGAACGCCAGAAACAAGCATCTGGGCGCTGAATGCCCAGAACAAGCATCAATTCGGCGTTTAAACGCCAGAATTGCATGCAAAGGCATTTTACATGCCTAATTGGTGCAGGGATGCAAATCCTTGACACCTCAGGATCTGTGGACCCCACAGGATCAACTCAGCATCTGTGGACCCCATAGGATCCCCACCTACCACCACTCACTCTCTTCCCTCTTCTCAATGTTCATCCTCTCTTCCCAATAAACACTCTTCCCCAAAACTCTTCACCAATCACTTCAATCTCTCTTCCCTATCACCACTTCACCACTCACATCCATCCACTCTTCCCCATAAACCTACCTTATAAACTCCACCTACCTTTAAAATTCAAAATCAATTTCCCACCCAAACCCACCCTATATGGCCAAAACTAACCCCCCTCCCCTCCCTATATAAAGCCTTCCATTCTTCCTCATTTTCACACAACACAACCCTCTCTTCCCCTTCTTGGCCGAATACACCTCTCCCTCCTCTCCTCCATATTTTCTTCTTCTTCTTCATCTATTCTTTCTTCTCCTGCTCGAGGGCGAGCAATATTCTAAGTTTGGTGTGGTAAAAGCATAAGCTTTTTATTTTTCCATTACCATTGATGGCACCTAAGACCGGAGAATCCTCTAGAAAAGGGAAAGGGAAGACAAAAGCTTCCACCTCCGAGTCATGGGAGATGGAAAGATTCATCTCCAAAGCCCATCAAGACCACTTCTATGATGTTGTGGCCAAGAAGAAGGTGATCCCCGAGGTCCCTTTCAAACTCAAGAGAAATGAGTATCCGGAAATCCGACATGAAATCCAAAGAAGAGGTTGGGAAGTTCTAACAAACCCCATCCAACAAGTCGGCATCCTAATGGTTCAAGAGTTCTATGCTAATGCATGGATCACTAGGAACCATGATCAAAGTAAGAACCTAAACCCAAAGAATTATCTCACCATAGTTCGGGAGAAATACTTAGATTTTAGTCCGGAAAATGTGAGGTTGGCATTTGACTTGCCTATGATGCAAGGAGATGCACGCCCCTACACTAGAAGGGTCAACTTTGATTAAAGGTTGGACCAAGTCCTCATGGACATATGTGTGGAAGGAGCTCAATAGAAGATTGACTCAAAAGGCAAATCGGTTCAACTTAGAAGACTGGACCTTAAGCCTGTGGCTAGAGGATGGTTGGAGTTCATCCAACGCTCCATCATCCCCACTAGCAACCGATCTGAAGTTACTGTGGATCGGGCTATCATGATTCATAGCATCATGATTGGTGAGGAAGTAGAAGTTCATGAAGTCATCTCCCTTGAACTCTACAAAATAGCCGAAAAATCCTCCCCCTTGGCAAGGCTAGCTTTCCCTCATCTTATTTGCCATCTATGTTACTCAGCTGGAGCTTTCATAGAAGGAGACATTCCCATTGAGGAAGAGAAGCCCATCACTAAGAAAAGGATGGAGCAAACAAGGGAGCCCACTCATGGAGCTCAAGAAACACGTGAGGAAGCTCACCATCAAGAAATCCCTGAGATACCTCAAGGGATGCACTTTCCTGCACAGAATTTTTGGGAGCAAATCAACACCTCTCTAGGAGAATTAAGTTCCAACATGGGACAATCAAGGGTGGAACATCAAGAGCACTCCATCATCCTTCATGAAATTAGAGAAGATCAAAGAGCAATGAGGGAGGAGCAACAAAGACAAGGAAGAGACATAGAAGAGCTCAAGGACATCATTGGTTCCTCAAGAAGGAAACGCCACCATCACTAAGGTGGACTCATTCCTTGTTCTTAGATTTTCTGTTTTTCGTTTTCTTATGTTAAATGTTTATCTATGTTTGTGTCTTTATTACATGATCATTAGTGTCTAAGTATCTATGCCTTAAAGTAGTGAATATGAATCCATCACCTCTCTTAAATGAAAAATGTTTTTAATTCAAAAGAACAAGAAGTACATGAGTTTCGAATTTATCCTTGAACTTAGTTTAATTACTTTGATGTGGAGACAATGCTTTTTGTTTTCTGAATGAATGCTTGAACAGTGCATATGTCTTTTGAAGTTGTTGTTCATGAATGTTAAATATGTTGGCTTTTGAAAGAATGATGACAAGGAGACATGTTATTTGATAATCTGAAAAATCATAAAAATGATTCTTGAAGCAAGAAAACGCAGTGAATACAAAGCTTGCAAAAAAAATAGAAAAAAATAGCGAAAAAAAAAGAGAGAAAAAGCAAGTAGAAAAAGCCAATAACCCTTAAAACCAAAAGGCAAGAGCAAAAAGCCAATAACCCTTAAAACCAAAAGGCAAGGGTAAATAAAAAGGATCCCAAGGCTTTGAGCATCAGTGGATAGGAGGGCCTAAAGGAATAAAATCCTGGCCAAAACGGCTAAACCAAGTTGTCCCTAACCATGTGCTTGTGGCGTGAAGGTGTCAAGTAAAAACTTGAGACTGAGCGGTTAAAGCCAAGGTCCAAAGCAAAAAAAGAGTGTGCTTAAGAACCCTGGACACCTCTAATTGGGGACTTTAGCAAAGCTGAGTCACAATCTGAAAAGGTTCACCCAGTTATGTGTCTGTGGTATTTATGTATCCGGTGGTAATACTGGAAAACAAAGTGCTTAGGGCCACGGCCAAGACTCATAAAGTAGCTGTGTTCAAGAATCAACATACTGAACTAGGAGAATCACTAACACTATCTGAACTCTGAGTTCCTATAGATGCCAATCATTCTGAACCTCAACGGATAAAGTGAGATGCCAAAACTATTCAAGAGGCAAAAAGCTACAAGTCCCGCTCATCTGATTGGAGCTATGTTTCATTGATAGTTTGGAATTTATAGTATATTCTCTTATTTTTATCCTATTTGATTTTCAGTTGCTTGGGGACAAGCAACAATTTAAGTTTGGTGTTGTGATGAGCAGATAATTTATACGCTTTTTGGCATTGTTTTTAGTAGGTTTTTAGTAGGATCTAGTTACTTTTAGGGATATTTTTATTAGTTTTTATGTTAAATTCACATTTCTGGACTTTACTACGAGTTTGTGTGTTTTTCTGTGATTTCAGGTATTTTCTGGCTGAAATTGAGGGACTTGAGCAAAAATCAGATTCAGAGGTTGAAGAAGGACTGCTGATGCTGTTGGATTCTGACCTCCCTGCACTCAAAGTGGATTTTCTGGAGCTACAGAACTCAAAATGGCGCAGTTCTAATTGCGTTGGAAATTAGACATCCAGGGCTTTCCAGCAATATATAATAGTCCATACTTTGACCGCGTTTAGATGACGCAAAAGGGCGTTGAACGCCAGTTCTACGCTGTAGTCTGGAGTTAAATGCCAGAAACATGTCACGAACCAGAGTTGAATGCCAGAAACACGTTACAACTTGGCGTTCAACTCCAGAAGAAGCCTCTTCACGTGTAACATTCAAGCTCAGCCCAAGCACACACCAAGTGGGCCCCGGAAGTGGATTTATGCATCAATTACTTACTTCTGTAAACCCTAGTAGCTAGTCTAGTATATATAGAACTTTTTATCATTGTATTCATAGTCTTGGTTACTCCGGTTCCCCTCTGGGGCCGAGACCAATGAACTCCATTATCACTTATGTATTTTCAATTGTAGAGTTTCTGCACTCCATAGATTAAGGTGTGGAGCTCTGCTGTTCTTCATGATTTAATGCAAAGTACTACTGTTTTCTATTCAATTCAACTTATTCCGCTTCTAAGATATCCATTCGCATCCAAGAACATGATGAATGTGATGATTATGTGACGTTCATCATTATTCTCACTTATGAACACGTGCCTGACAAACACTTCCGTTCTACATGCAAACAAGCTAGAATGAATATCTCTTGGATATCTAATACAGGGGACCGAGTCCGAGGTATTAGAATCCTCATGGTATAAGTTAGAACCCATGGATGGCCATTCCTGAGATCCGAAAAGTCTAAACCTTGTCTGTGGTATTTTGAGTAGGATCTGGGAAGGGATGGCTGTGACGAACTTCAAACTCGCGAGTGCTGGGCGTAGTGACAGACGCAAAAGGATAGTAAATCCTATTCCAGTATGATCGAGAACCTCCAGATGATTAGCCATGCCGTGACAGAGCATTTGGACCATTTTCACAGAGAGGATGGGATGTAACCATTGTCAACGGTGATTCCCTTACACAAAGCTTGCCATGGAAAGGAGTAGGAAGGATTGGATGAAGACAGTAGGAAAGCAGAGGTTCAGAGGAACGAAAGCATCTCTACACACTTATCTGAAATTCTCACCAATAAATTACATAAGTATTTCTATCTTTATTTTCTGTTTATTTATTATTATTATTCGAAAACTCCATAACCATTTGATATCCGCCTGACTGAGATTTACAAGGTGACCATAGCTTGCTTCAAGCCGACAATCTCCGTTGGATCGACCCTTACTCGCGTAAGGTTTATTACTTGGACGACCCAGTGCACTTGCTGGTTAGTTGTGCGAAGTTGTGAAGTTATGTTTGGACCATGGTATGGTGCACCAGTTATTGGCGCCATTGCCAGGGAGAGAATGAACAACAAATTTTACAACCTCAGAGTAACAATTTCGCATACCAATGATTCTTGTCCACTTGATCTAAGGTAAATAAGCCCTTCAAAACAATTACAAATCAAATTCCACTAACTCAATTCTTATACAGTAAGAACAGATAAAAATGCAAGAAGATAGCTCATGAAAGCAGGGAACATAGAAATTCAAGCATGGAACCCTCACTGATGATGTATGTACACTCTAGTCTCTCTAGTGTATAGGGTCATCACTCTATCCTTCTCTAATCATGCTCTCTAATTTTTGTTCTTCTCCTAACCAATCAACAACATTTAATATACCAATACAAACATCATGAGGTCTTTTCCAGGTTGTAATGGGGCCAAGGTGAGGGTAAGGATATATATATGGCTAAGTAAGCTTATAAATTGAATCTTTAATTAACCCAAGCTTTAACATAACCTATATATATTCTATATAACTTTTAAAATTCATACCTAGCTACCCAGAAATTTTCTTTCACATTCCATACTCATGTTTCAAGCTTTTATTTTGGTTTTATCATACATGCATTGATCTTTGAATGCTTGACTTAGCATTGGGGTAATTTTGTCCCCTTATTTATTTGTTGAATATTTTTAATTTTTTATTTATTTTTTTTTCATAAACATAGAAGCATAGAAATAACATAGCTTATCAATGCACATAGAGTTTTAATTCTTACAGTTTCTCATGAGTAGGTATCCGAATTCCCAGTATATTACCATGACACATTGATGACATGTCACCATGTCATGTTTTTCTAAGCTTTTTCATGCAAGAAATTGATAATTAGTGCTTAAATATTGCATTCTTTGGTGCTTAAATGGTATATTTCTTTGATCTTTTGATTTGATAAACTTTGTAGGAAATAAGAAGAAAAAGAAGCAAAGAAGCACAAAATAAGCTAAAAAGGAGAAAAAAAAGAGCTTTGGGGCACACTTTGAAGTTGGAGCACACTTTGGAGCCTTAGGCCACGCTTTTAAAAGCGTGGCCCATGACCAAATCAAGGAAGCTTCATCAGCACAGCCACCCAGGAGCTCAACGTTTGCGCCAACGTTTACCTCAAACGTGAGGTCAAACGTTGGCTAAGGAATACCTTGGAAAATGTTGCTCCCCACAGCCTGAAGGGGTATACTTCCAACAAGAATAACTTGAGCTACAGAGCTTCAAATGAGGTGATTCAAAAAGCAATGGAAAGTAGGAATCAAGAGCTTTCCAAGCATATATGGCACTGCATGGTGGACACTAAAATTGAGGGAGAAAACTTCCCCGAAATGTGCATAAACGAACATGGTGGCAACCTGCAGTGAGGCCAACTGACCTCTACACCTTCGACGGAGTATAACTCGAGCTGTGGAGCTCCAAATGATGCGCTTCCAATGGCATTGGAAAGTAGACATTCAGGGATTTCCAACAATATATAATAGTATGGGGTGGACAATGCATTTAAGCCTCCAAAACCTGACGTTTTCATCCACGTTTGAGGCAAACGTCGCCTCAAACGTTGCACACCAAAGCCAGCGACCCTGTCCCCTTCAATGGAGCATAACGTGAGTTGTAGATGTCCAATTGAGGTGATTCTAGTTGTGTTGGAAAGCTGATATTCAGAGCTTTCCAACCATATATAATAGTCTATAGTGGGCATAAAATTGGCAACGTTGACAAGAGGACAAAGAAGCATCCCAAGACTTGAACTTTAAAAACACATCCAGGAGGACTTAACGTTTGAGCTCACGTTTGACCTCAAACGTGAACTCAAACGTGAGTGACAGCAAACCCCCATTCTACATCATGCCATTACAAGACGTTTGAGTCAACGTTTGCCTCAAACATTGACTCAAATGTGAATGATCCCAATTCCATCAAGGCCATCCAGATCCATTCTTCCTCAAATTCAAAGCAAGCTAAGCCCATTACCATCACTCAAAGGCACACAGAGAAGCTAGATTAGGAATTTCATTCAATTGTAATTTATTTTTAATTTCAATTTCATTTTCATTTTCATTTGGAAAAGCCTATATAAGGCATCCTTATCATCTTTATCAGTAGGCTGGCTCTACTAGGGAGCACTAGGATTAGAGAGCTCTCTCTTTTAGTTTTTTTTTCTCTTTGTTTTGAATCTTGGGTTGAGAATTGAAGGAATTCTGTTTCATTCTCACTTTGAGATTTCTCTTTTTCTTCTTCTACAAAATTTCAGTGAATTAAGGATTTGAATCAACACTCTGTTTACTGCTTTCATCTTCATTTCTTTTGCAAATCGTTCTTTATTGGATCAAGGAAGGACTTGAGATCTAGACTTGTTTTCTAGTCTCATTGAGCCCCTGAGATCTTCACTTGTCTTTCTAGATTTCACAATTGATTTGAGTTTTCTTGCTGATTTACTTTTCTGCTACAATTTCCTTCTCTGCAATTTTTACTTTCTACTGCATTGCTTCCAATTTACATTTCCTACACATTTACATTCTACACTTTAACTTTGAGCTTGCTGCAAATCTGAATTTACTTTTCTTGCCTTGGATCCATTGCTTTCTTTAATTTTCAGCACCCACTCCCCTTTAATTTCATGCAATTTACATTTCTTGCTCTTTAAGTTACATGCTAATTTACATTTTGCAACTTTAAATTCATTGTCATTTACTTCCTGTTGGTTACAATTTCACAAAATTCACATCAATGTTAGCTTGACTAAACTAATTACCTACTAAAGTTGCTTGATCCATCAATCCCTATGGGATCGACCTCACTCCCGTGAGTTTTATTACTTGATGCGACCCGGTATATTTGCCGGTGAGTTTTGTGTCGGATCGTTTTCCGCACATCACACATTCCCTTATTATCTTTTGCTTCCATAAATTCCCATACTTAAATAACACACACAATTCTATCTTAAGCTAACCAAAGATTCAATTTGGGGTATATACTTGTTTTTCCGCTTAAGGCTAGTAATGTGGTAAAATATAGAACAAATGAGATTTAAAGGCTCAAAGTGGCTAACAAAGGTAATTGAAAGGGTAGGCTTAATTTGGATAAGTGAGCTAAACAAATAATGGCCTCAATCATATGCAAACATATAAATATAATAAACATTGGACATATAGGATGAAACAAAATATAGATTACAATCATAGAGAAGTAAACACACAAGAATAAAATAATTATGGTTAAATAATGTAACCATTCATAAAGGCTCAAATCTCACAGGTTGTATGTTCTTTAGCTCAAAAATCATGTTCTAAATACAACTTCAAGCAAATTTAACATAAAAGTTTTAATTAAAATTAGTGAAATTTTGTTCCAAAGATAGGGTCTTAGAAGAAACTTATTGTCTTTTCAATCAAGCAGAACATGCATGCAACTAATCTATTACTATGCAATTTATCCTATTCTAAAAAAGAAAAATCTAACTAAATATCCTAATTTATTGGTGCTAGGGAAGAGAAATTACCTCCGGAAGTCAGGTACTGACCGACCTCCCCACACTTAAGGCTTTGCACCGTCCTCGGTGCCATCTGTCAAGAACAAAGGCGGGCTAGTAGCAGTATCTCCACAGTCGGGACCATCATGGCTCCCTGTGCTGGTAAAGGAAGTGGAGTCCGGGGTATCTGAGTCCTTGAATTTTCCCATGATCAGCTCCTTGAGGTATGTGAATCGGCGCTTGTTACGGCGCTCTCTCAGCTTAGCTTTCTGTTCATGCCGATCCAACTTTTCAAGTATATGCTGGAGCAGTTGGGCTGATGTAGGTGCTTGTGGTGTTAAAGAAGAAATATCTTCAACTGGTTCAGTAGGCTGACTGATAGTGGCTGCTGGAAGTCTAAGGTACTTCCCGTTGGGGACATATTGATCATCCCGTGGAAGCATGGCTTTGTGTCCCCAGCTCTGTAGGAGACTCCGGCTGCTGAGACAAGATCTGAGACCAGGGCTGGAAAAGGTAAGTTGCCAGTGATTTGTACGTGTCCCATGGCATTCCGGATATGTCTGGGTAGATTCAGAGGTTGGTCTGTAAGGATGCACCATAGTAGAACGGCCATGTCCGCAGTGAAGGAGGACTTGTAAGTGCTCGGAAAGATGTAATGGGACATAATATGTGCCCATACGCGAGCCTCCAAGGTATGTGCTGAAGCCGAAATTCCCTTAGGGCGGGTACGATGGTATCCGTAGATCCATCTGCTGCTAGGTAGTGCGATAACTCTGAGAACGGTGTCCCAATCAAATTGGTACATCTGGCGCTTGAGTGCGGCTTCTTGAAAGGCGTCCATTCCTTTTGGAACAGGGGGGAGACCTAGAGCTTTTTGAATGGCTTCTTCAGTAATGGGGACTTGCTTCTGACGGACATAGATAAACTGCAGGGTCGGCAGGTGAAAGTTGGAGTAGAACTCGACTACCCAAGAAAGATTGACCTGCCTTGGCTGTCCATTGTCTTCAGGCAATTTGCGGCTCAACAAAGGTAGCAATGTTGGGCGGGAGGAGAAGAAGGTATTCGTTGTTGTACTCCTTTCAGCCAGGATGGGGACATATGCTCACAGTAGTGATTGGGGAATCGCGCAGTTTCCTTTGCTGGGAAGGCTCTTTCTTTATCATCAACCTTTATGATCCTCTTAATCTTCTTTGTTGAGGGCTTTACTGCAGTTGAAGAGGGTTCTGCCACTAATGCTCTTTTTGTACCTCTTCTTGCTGGTTGCCTGGGTGTAGCTTTCTCCTTTCCTTTCTTGGTGGCCATCCTAAAAAAGGGAAGAGAAGGTAAATTAAATTTAAAGGGGTGAAGCAAGGAAGAGGGTGTTGTAAGTGATAATCAATGCACAATAAAGAAAAATGACGTTAACACATGGTCCGGATTACATGTGAAAAGAACATCAATAGAAATATAGCAAGTGCATGTAGGACAAGGAAATGTAAGAGGTTTATTAGCATGCAGGCAAAGGCATGAGTAGCATAGATCAAGCATTCAATGTCCAATTTAAATATGTTATCACTCGTAACTAACCATCACGTTTGTATTAACAATTAAATTCAATGAATAAAATAATAAAGCAATGAATTTGTGAAAAGCAAGCATTGAATATTAGAGTAGAAAAATGTAGAGAAGTTCATAATGCCATATGGGCTTTTTCACAAACACATAGCATGCATGTAGAAGAAGCTCTTGAAAATAAGAATTTGAACATGCAAGTAATCCCTTAAAAAGCAATATATAATTGTCAAACAAATTTACAACAATCCACAAGCATATAATAATAAATAATGACTCACATAAATTGATAACACCAAGTAAAAAGGAGAAAGAAAAAAAAAGAAAATATGAACAATGAAGGTAAAAAGAAAAGAAAAGAAGATAACATATAAAAATAAGAAGAATAATAGAAAAGTAAGGAGGGAAAGAGAACAAGAAGAACCTTGTTAATGGGGGTGAGAGAGAGTAAAAAGTGAGAAAGAAGGAAGAAGGGAAGAAGGGAGGGAGAAGAAATAAGGAGGGATAAGAGAAAATAGGATTTGGGGAGAAAAAGGATAAGATAATTTGGCAAATCAGGAAAACTGTGCGGCGCAAGCGACGCGGTCGCGTGGGGCACGCGGTCGCGTGACTTGCGCTTAAACTAATTGATGTGGTCGCGTCGGTCACGCGGTCGCGTGACCCGTTTTAGGCTAATGGCGCGAGGGTAGCCTCGCACTCGCACAACTCTCTGTTCAAAATCATATTAGTGCCAAATTTTGGGTGATGCGATCGCGTGGGGCATGCGATCGCATGAGTGGGCTTTAGAATGATATGATGCGGTTGCGTGGGTCACGCGGCCACGTGGGAAGGATTATGCGTTCAGCACCAATCCAGCACCACTCTCGCACAACTTTCGGTCGTGCACCACTTTGACGTCGAAATCCTGGTCAGGCGACCGCGTAGGGCACGCGGTCGCGTGGGAGGCCGTTATTCCCATATGACGCGGTCGCATCAGCGACGTGGTCGCGTGGGACGATTTGTGCCATTAGCACGCCTCCATCCACGCTCTTGCGTGACTCTCTGTTCAATTTATTATTTTCTCCCACACCTACGACACGGACGCGACAATGAGGCGGTCGCGTCGCGAAAATTTTTTTTTTTAAATAAAAGTATGGAAATGCAGATGCACGAAATGTACTAATGAAGAGAAGAGTTATTGAATAAGAAAACTAAAAATAAAGAAAAGAACGATCATACCATGGTGGGTTGTCTCCCACCTATCACTTTGCTTTAACGTCCGTAAGTTGGACGCTCCACTAGCTCAGTCTTCAGCTATGTGGGGATCTTCCAAGAGGAAGATCTCAAGCTCCTTGTTTTTCTTTAGCTTCTCGCCATGGTACAGCTTTAAACAATGTCCATTAACTTTGATAAGTTCAGAGTTTGAAGGATGTCTTAGGTGATAAACTCCGTACGGTTCTGCCTTCTATACTCTGTATGGACCTTCCTATCTTGATCTCAACTTGCCTGGCATGAGCCTCAGTCGAGATTTATAAAGGAGGACTAAGTCCCTAGGTTGGAACTCTTTTCTCTTGATGTGCTGATCATGTACAGCCTTCATCTTCTCCTTGTATAGTCTTGAGTTCTCATAAGCTTCTAGGCGAAGGCTCTCCAGTTTCTGCAGTTGCAACTTCCTTTCAGCTCTGGCTTTTTCAATTCCCATGTTGCATTCCTTAACTGCCCAGAAGGCTTTGTGCTCTACTTCAACAGGGAGATGACAAGCTTTTCCATAAACTAAGCGGAAATGACTCATCCCAATGGGTGTTTTGTATGCTGTTCTGTATGCTCAGAGTGCATCTTGTAGCCTGGTGCTCCAGTCTCTTCTATGAGGTTTGACTATCTTCTGCAAGATACGCTTTATCTCTCTATTTGACACCTCGGCTTGCCCATTAGTCTGAGGATGGTAGGCTGTTGCAACTTTATGAATTATCCCAAGCTTCTTCATTAGTCCTGTTAGTCTCCTGTTACAAAAATGGGTGCCTTGATCGCTCACGATTGCTCGTGGTGACCCAAAGCGACAAATAATATGGTTTCTCACAAAGGAAATAACAGTGTTAGCATCATCATTGCGGGTAGGAATTGCTTCTACCCATTTGGAAACGTAATCCACAGCTAACAATATATAGAAATAACCATTAGAATTTGGAAATAGACCCATGAAGTCAATGCCCCAAACATAAAAAATTTAACAGAAAAGCATAATTTGTTGAGGCATCTCATCCTTTCTGGATATATTACCAAATTTCTAGCATGGGAAACAAGATCTACAAAATTCAGCAGCGTCCTTAAAAAGAGTAGGCCACCAGAATCCACAGTCTAAGATTTTTCTAGCAGTTCTTTGAGGGCCAAAATGTCCTCCACTCTCAGATGAGTGACAGGCCTCTAAGATGGATTGGAATTCTGATTGAGGCACACACCGTCTAATTACCTGGTCAGCGCCACATCTCCAATAATATGGTTCATCCCATATAATATTTAGACTCGCTTTTCAGCTTGTCTCTTTGATGCTTAGAAAAGTTTGGAGGGAAGGTGTGGCTAACTAGATAATTAGCTACAGGTGCATACCAAGGGACTATCTCAGATACTGCTTGCAGGTTATCAAATGGAAAATTATCAGCTATAGGAGTGGAGTCATCTGTAATGTGCTCAAGGCGACTCAGGTGGTCTGCCACTAAATTCTGGTTACCACTCCTATCCTTAATTTCTAAATCAAATTCTTGTAATAGCAGTATCCAACGTATAAGCCTTGGTTTAGAATCCTTTTTAGCTAATAAATACCTTAGAGCTGCATGGTTTGAATACACTATTACTTTAGTACCAAGTAAATAGGCTCAGAATTTATCCAGAGCAAAAATAATAGCAAGAAGCTCTTTCTCAGTAGTAGTGTAATTCGACTGAGCGGCATCTAAAGTTTTAGACGCGTAAGCAATAACAAAAGGATCCTTACCTTCACGCTGAGCCAGTGCTGCTCCTACGGCATGGTTGGAAGCATCGCACATTATTTCAAATGGTTGGCTCCAGTCTGGTCCTCTCACAATTGGGGTTTGAGTCAGTGCGGTCTTTAGCTTATCAAATGCTTGTTTGCAATTTTCACTGAACTCGAACTCAATATCTTTCTGCAGTAGTCTGGATAAGGGAAGTGCTACCTTACTGAAGTCCTTAATGAACCTCCTGTAAAAACCTGCATGGCCAAGGAAAGAACGGACCTCCCTCACAGAAGAGGGGTAAGGTAAACTAGAAATAACATCCACCTTTGCTGGATCTACAGAAATGCCAGTGTTAGACACAACATGTCCTAGTACAATCCCTTGTTTAACCATAAAGTGACATTTTTTAGAATTTAATACCAGGTTTGTACTGACACATCTATCTAATACTCTAGATAATCCATCTAAGCAAAGGCTAAAGGAATCACCATAAACACTAAAATCATCCATAAAAACCTCCCTACAGTCCTCAATAAGATCAGAGAAAAAACTCATCATGCACCTCTGGAAAGTAGCTGGTGCATTGCACAAGCCAAAGGGCATTCTCTTGTAAGCATAAGTCCCAAAAGGACATGTAAAAGTGGTCTTTTCCTGATCCTCAGGAGCTATATGAATCTGGAAATAACCTGTGTAACCATCTAAAAAACAATAATGCGATTTACCTGACAGGCGATCCAGCATTTGATCAATGAATGGAAGAGGATAGTGATCCTTACGGGTTGCTTGGTTGAGGCGTCTGTAGTCAATGCAGACCCTCCAGGCGTTCTGAACTCTGGTTGTCAGGAGCTCTCCATGCTCATTCTTCACTGTAGTGACTCCAGACTTCTTTGGCACCACTTGTACTGGGCTTACCCATTCACTGTCTGAGATGGGATAGATGATATCTGCCTCTAGTAGTCTGGTCACTTCCTTTTTGACAACCTCTAGGATAGTGGGGTTCAGTCTTCTCTGGGGTTGACGGATAGGTCTTGCTCCCTCTTCTAAAAATATCCTATGCTCACAGACTTGGGGATTGATGCCTACTATGTCTGCCAAACTCCAACCAATTGCCTTCTTGTGCCTCCTCAGCACACCAAGTAGCTGCTCTTCTTGTTGAGAAGTGAGTTCCCTTGCAATGATAACCGGAAACTTCTGCCCGTCTTCAAGGTAAGCATATTTGAGGTGTGGAGGAAGGGTTTTTAATTCTAACTTCTGATCATGTTCAGGCTCTGGGTTGTCTGGAGCTGGTAACAGTGGTAAGGCACTGTCATTCTCCTCTGAGAATGTCCCCACACTTGGACCTTGTCCTGTGTGCTTCTCTTCAAATTCCTCCTGATGGACTTCAGCCACGGTTTCATCTATAATGTCACAGTTGAGGATAGAGTGATCCTCCAGTGGGTCCTTCATAACTCCATTCAGATTGAAAATCACTACTCGGCCATCTATTTCAAAAGAGTACGTTCTTGAAAAAGCATCTAATTTAAACTTTGAGGTCTTCAGGAATGGTCTTCCAAGTAGGATTGATGATGGCTTATCTGAGTCATTTTGGGGCATCTCCAGGATATAAAAATCAGTGGGGAACGTGAGTCCCTTAATGCCCACTAATACATCTTCAACAACTCCAACCACTGTAATAATGCTTTTATCTGCTAACACAAAACGAGCTGCCGACCTTTTTAAGGGAGGGAGCCTCAAAATATCATATATAGACAAAGGCATTATACTTACACATGCTCCTAAATCACACATGCAATCAGAAATTATCACACCACCAATAGTACAATTAAGTATACAAGGACCTAGGTCACTACACTTTTCAGGTAAACCTCCCATTAAAGCAGATACGGAACTTCCTAAAGGAATAGTATCTAATTCATTAATTTTGTCTTTATGTATACATAAATCTTTTCGAAACTTTGCATACTTAGGTACCTGTTGAATAACATCAAATAGAAGAACAGTTACCTCAACCTTTTTGAATATCTCTACCATTTTTGGATCATGTTCCAGCTGCTTCCTGGGCTTCCTTGCAAGTTGTGGAAATGGAATGGGAGTGGCGTCTTCTGCAGTGTCTGCGCCTTTTAGTGCTTTCTCCTGTGGTTAAACTTCTTCTTCTTCAGCCATGTTCTGTATGTCCTCTTCCTCTTCAACATCTTCTATTTCCACTACCTCTTCAGCTGAGGCGTGTTCTGGTGAGCTTGGCTCCTCCTGGTTCCTCTCCTGCAGTGTGGTTCCGGACCTCAGGGTGATGGCATTAATACCACCCTTTGGATTGGGTAATGGTTGAGAGGGGATTCCACTGGAGCTCAAAGGTTAGTTATTGGAGTTGTTCATTGATCCAATCTGGAAGACAAGAGCCTGCAAAGTAGTGGTCAGACCATTTGCTATCTTCGATCAATAGATTGTAGTAAGTCATCATTAGCAGATGAGGAAGGATAGGTAAATTGAGAGGTCTATTGTAGGGTATTCTGTGGTCCTTGGGATTGCCTTAGGTGAGGTACTCTGTAAGGCTGATTCTGATTCTGCTGCCTGTTGTTGTTGTTATTCCACCTCTGATTTCCCTGATTATCTCTGCCTCCTCTGTTGTTGTTGTCCCTCTAATTCTGGTTAGAATTGTCTTGCCATCCGTAGTTGTAATTGCCACCTTGATTGTACCCTTGGTTGGGGCGGTCATAGAAGTTATGTGTGGCTGCCACAGTGTTGTCTTCCTGCTGGAGCTGCGGACATTCATCAGTATAATGGCTGTAATCAGCACAAATTCTGCAAACTCTCTGTGGGACTAACTGTTGGTTTTGCTGTGCTGGAGAAGGTTGAGCTTGCTGAACTTGCTGTTGATTCAATTGCATCTGTTTCAGCAAGTTGGTCATTTCACAGATACTTTGAGTTAAAGCAGTAGTCTCTCTGCTAGAAGATACTTCTGCAACGGCTTTTGCACGGCCTTGTTTCTGCCTGTGATTCTTAGTAGATTCAGCTAAGTCACTGATCAATTACCATGCCTCATCAGTGGTCTTGTACTTTTTCATAGACCCATTGCTAGCACTTTCTAATGTGGTCTTATCTTGGGGCCTCATTCCCTGTGTGACATAACCGAGTAACACTATCTTGTCAATCATATGGTGGGGGCAAGCTTCCATAAGGTTATTGAAGCACTCCCAGTACTCATAAAGAGTTTCAGAGTCATCCTGAACAATCATGGAAATGTCTTTCCTTAGTTTATCAGTAACTTCAGCTGGAAAGAACTTTTCCAAGAATTCTCTTCTCAGTGTATCCCAGTTGGATACAATTTCTGCTAGTTGAGTGTAGTACCACTCTCTTGCCTTCCCCTCAAGAGAAAACGGGAAAGCTTTCAGCAAAATCGAAGTTTCATCTGCACCATCACGTCTGACAGTAGAGCAGGCTGCCTGAAAATCTCTCAGGTGCTTGATAGGCTCTTGAGCAGGTAAGCCATGAAACTTGGGCATCAAATTGAGCAGTGTGGTCTTTATTTCAAAGTCTGTAGCCACCGCTGGGTGATGCGCTTGAAATGGTTGCATTGTAAAATCAGGGGCTCCAACCTCCTGGATAGTAACTCTCCTAGCTGCTGCCATGTTACCTGCACGTAAAACAACTAAATCAGTAGAACGGGGGCTGGTTTCTTTCTCAAGTGACGTTTCAGATCTGCCCTCAGAGAGGACTAACCGACGCCAAGCTTGCCTTATTCGTGAAATAGTTCTTTCAATCTTAGGATCGAATACTAGCAAGCTTAGGTCAGGAAGCGAACGTGTCATCTAACGAAAGAAACAAGAAGCTCATAGTAGCAAAATAGAATAAAATGCAAATAAATAAATTCCAATTAATAACTTTAGCACTCTATTGCAACTCCCCGGCAACGACGCCAAAAATTGATGCGGGCGGAAATTGGCGAGTTAAGAATGATTATAAAATATGCGTTGCAAGTATAGTTCTCAACCAACCAAAAATCCGCTTATCAATTTAGAAAGGTGTCACAAAAATTAAAATTAAAATACTGGGAGTATGAATCCCAGGTCGTCTCCCAACGAGTTGCAGAAAAGTGTGCTATTTTATTAATCAAATGTTTTCAAAAAAGTTTGAGTTGAATGGCAGAAAATTAAATTAGAGAATTTATATAAATTTAAATAAAAGCCTTGACTGGGAGTTGATTAGCTGGAAGCCCTATTCTTGTTGGAGTACTCTCAAGATTAATTGACAATTGAGGGTTATTAAGTTTAGTTGCCCCTTACTAAGTAAGGGAAAGTTAAACAAGTTGGAATGCTGTTTCTATCCACAAGTTCCAATCCGCTCTTGGGAGGATTGGTGTTAGTGACTAGAGAGCAATCCAATGATAAACCCAATCACAATCTTTCTCTTGAGCATCCCAACTCAAGGGTTCCTTTCAATCAACTCCCCATCAAGTTAGAGAACTACTCGCTCATTGTAATTGTAAAATTCATAACATAAGAAAGGGAATTAAAGAAAGACATGATAAATAATAATCAAAAGATTAATTAAAAATAAAAGTAATTCTTGTATTAATAAATGCTAAAATAATCCAGTAGTAAAATTAAGTAAATTAAGGAACATGGAAGAGTAAGAGACAAGTAAAGAGAACGAACTTGAATATCGAAGTCTTGATGAGGCAATAACTCTTCTCAATATCCCAATGCAAAAATAATGAAAAATAACAAATCCTAAAAACTATGAATGTGTAAGAGAAAACCTAGAGGAGAGGAAAACTAGATCTAAAAACTAAAAACTATGCGGAATGAATGTTGTTTTTGGTTTCTGCATGTTCTCTGGCTCTAGTCTGCTTTTCTGGGGCAAAAACTGGGTCGAAATAAGGCCCGAAATCGCCCCCAGCGATTCTGCAGATTATGCAGATCGTGCATGTCACGCGGACACGTCATTCAGGCGGACGCGTCATTCGGCGTTTCGCTTTGCCACGCGGGCGCGTCATCCACGCCTCCGCGTCACTTGTGCAGTTTCCAATTCGCGCGGCCGTGTCATCCATGCGGCCACGTCATTGCGATTTCCACTCTTCCACGCGGTCGTGTCATCCATGCGGCGCGTCGCTTCTCGCTTGTCATCTCCTCAGTTTCTTGTGTTCCTTCCATTTTTGTAAGCTTCCTTTCTAATCTCTGACTCATTCATGCCCTATAAAGCCTGAAACACTTAACACACAGATCACAGCATCGAATGGAATAAAGGAGAAATAAAATACATAATTAAAAGTCTCTAGGAAGCAAGTTTTCAATCATGCAATAACTTTAGGAAGGAATTATAAATGCATGCTTATTTAATGAATAAGTGGGTAAAGATCATGATAAAACCACATAATTAAACACAATATAAATCATAAAATAGTGGTTTATCAACCTCCCCACACTTAAACATTAGCATGTCCTCATGCTTAGTTGAAGGAGATAAAATGAATGAGTAAGAACATGTAAAACCCATGCAATGCAATGCAGCCTATATATGCGAATGCAACTATATGATTCTTGTCCACTTGATCTAAAGTAAATAAGCCCTTCAAAACAATTACAAATCAAATTCCACTAACTCAATTCTTATACAGTAAGAACAAATAAAAATGCAAGAAGATAGCTCATGAAAGCAGGGAACATAGAAATTCAAGCATGGAACCCTCACTGATGATGTATGTACACTCTAGTCTCTCTAGTGTATAGGGTCATCACTCTATCCTTCTCTAATCATGCTCTCTAATTTTTGTTCTTCTCCTAACCAATCAACAACATTTAATATACCAATACAAACATCATGAGGTCTTTCCTAGGTTGTAATGGGGCCAAGGTGAGGGTAAGGATATATATATATGGCTAAGTAAGCTTATAAATTGAATCTTTAATTAACCCAAGCTTTAACATAACCTATATATATTCTATATAACTTTTAAAATTCATACCTAGCTACTTAGAAATTTCCTTTCACATTCCATACCAGGCTACAAGATGCACTCTGGGCATACAGAACAGCATACAAGACACCCATTGGGATGAGTCCCTTCCACTTTGTTTATGGAAAAGCCTGTCACCTCCCAGTTGAGGTAGAGTACAAAGCCTTTTGGGCAGTAAAGGAGTGCAATATGGGATTTGAGAAAGCCGAAGCTGAAAGGAAGTTGCAACTGCAGGAATTAGAAAGCCTTCGCCTAGAAGCTTATGAGAACTCAATGCTGTACAAGGAAAAGATGAAGGCTATGCATGATAAGCACATCAAGAGGAGAGAGTTCCAACCTGGGGACTTTGTCCTCCTTTACAACTCTAGACTGAGGCTCATGCCAGGCAAGTTAAGATCAAGATGGGAAGGTCCATATAGAGTAGAGAAGGCTGAGCCATACGGAGTCTTCCATCTGACTCATCCTTCAAGCTCTGAATTCATCAAAGTTAATGGACATCGCTTAAAGCTATATCATGGTGAGAAGGCGACGAAACCCAAGGAGCTAGAGATCTTCCTCTTGGAGGATCCACCCACAGCAGAAAACTAAGCTAGTGGAGCGTCCAACTTAAGGACGTTAAAGCAAAGTGCTAGGTGGGAGACAACCCACCATGGTATGATCGTTCCTTTCTTTCTTCTTAATTTTCTTTTTCAACAAATTTTCTCATTATTCGCACATTCAGTTTGCATCTTCATTTGCACATTTGCATAAAAAAAGGGGGCTCGCGACACGACAGCATCGCCAACGCGTCCGCGTTGCAGGTGAGTAAGAAAGAAAAATAAATCGAACAGAAAGTCACGCGGGAGCGTGGCTGGAAGCGTGCCTTTGGCACAAATTGCCCCACGCGACCGCGTCGTTGACGCGTCCATGTCATATGGGAAAAATGCCTCCCACGCATCCGCGTCACCCACGCAGACGCGTGACCTGAAAATCGACGTCAAAAAGGTGCTTGGCCGAAAGTTGTGCTGGAATGAGGCTGGACTGGCGCTGGATGCACAGTCCCTACCACGCGAACGCGTACCCCACGCGTCCGCGTCCTATCCCAATATTGGCCACCCACGCGACCACGTCAACCACGCGACCGCGTCAGCCTGGAATTTGGCAATAATGAGTTTTGAACAGAAAGTTGTGCGAGCGCGAGGCTGCCCTCGCGCCAGTTGCACAAACAAGTCACGCGTCCGCGTGACCGACGCGACCGCGTCGATTCATATAAACGCCATCCGCTGGAACGCGTACCCCACGCGTCCGCATCGCTTGCGCCACACAGCTTATCCTAATCTGCCAACATATCTTATCTTTCTCTTCCCCTAATCCTACTTTTTGTTTTCCCTCATTATTTTCTTCCCCTTTCTTCCTTCTTCCTTCCTTCTCACTTTTTACTTTCTCTCTTTCTTCCCACCATTATCAAGGTTTTTCTTTTCTTCTTCCCTCCTTACTTTTCTAATCTTCTTCTTAATTTATGTTTTCTTCTTCTTTTTTTTTCTTTTCTCTTTCATTATCCATGTTTCCTTTTTCTTTCTTTTTCTTTTAATTAGTGTTGAAAATTTATTAGGGTCATTATTATTCCTTATGATTTGCTTGTAGATTGTTAAGGATTTGTTTGGCCATTATATATTAATTTGATAGGGTTGCTTACATGTTCCAATTTAATACTTTCAATAGTTTATTCACCATGCATGCTATGTGTTTGTGAAAACGCCCGTATGGCATTGTGCACTGTTTTTCGATATCTTTTATTCTAATACTCTAAATGCTTGCTTTTCACAAAAACCCTTCTTTTATTTTATTATTTAAATATAATTGTCATTACAAACAAATTATCAGTTTGAAAGGCTTGGTAATCTAACTTGGACATTGAATGCTTGATCTATGCTACTTATGCCTTTGCTTGCATGCCAATAAACACCTTGCATTTAATTGTCATCGTATGTACTTGCTATTTTCCGTTGATGATTTTTTCCATGTATTCATGACCATGTGTTAACATCATTCATCTTTTAATGTGCATTGATTACCACCTTCCCCGCCTTCTTCCTTGCTCTATCCCTTAACATTTTAACATACTTTCTCTTTTCTTTCGTTTAGGATGGCCACCAAGAAAGGTAAGGAGAAAGTTACTCCCCAATCAACAGCAAGGAGAGGAACCAAACGAGCTTTAGTGGCAGAGCCATCTTCAACTGCAGTTAAGCCCTAAAAAAAAAGGATTAAGAGGATTATAAAGGTTGATGAAAAAGAGAAAGCCTTCCCAGCAAAGGACACTGCACGATTTACCAATCGCTACTATGAGCAGATGTTCCCCATCCTGGCAGAAAGGAGTTACAACAACGAATACCTTCTTATCCTCCCAACTCGTATTGCTGAATTTGTTGAGCCTCAAATTGAAAGAAGACAATGGGGTTTCCTACAGAGACAGCCACGGCAGGTCAATCTTTCCTGGGTGGTCGAGTTCTACTCTAATTTCCACCTGCCAACCCTGCAGTCTGTCTATGTCCGATAGAAGCAAGTCCCCATTATAGAAGAGGCCATTCAACGGGCTCTAGATCTCCCCCTTACTCCAGAAGGACTGGACGTATTTCAAGAAGCCTCACTCAAGCGCCAGATGTACCAATTTGACTGGAACGCTCTTCTCAGAGTTATCGTACTACCTGGCAGCAGATGGATCAACGGACACCATCATTCCTGACCTAAGGGAATATCGGCTTCTGCACTTACCTTGGAGGCTTGCGTATGGGCACAGATTATGTCCCATTACATCTTTCCGAGCACTCATGAGTCCTCATTCACTGCAGACATGGCCGTTCTACTATGGTGCATCCTTACAGACTAACCTCTAAACCTACCAAGACACATCCGAAATGCTATGGGACACGTACAAATTGCGGGCAACTTACCTTTTCCTACCTTGGTCTCAAATCTTGTCTGAGCAGTCGGAGTCTCCTACAGAGCTGGGGACACCAAAGCCATGCTTCCATGGGATGATCAATACGTCCCTAACGAGAAATATATCAGATCTCCAGCCATAACTGCAAGCCAGCCCACTGAACTGGCTGAAGACATTCCTCCTTCAACACCACAAGCACCTACAATAAACCAACTGCTCCATCAGATACTTGAGAGGTTGGATCGGCAGGAACATAAAGCAAAGCTAAGAGAGCGCCGTAACAAGCGCCGATTCACATACCTCAAGGAGATATTTATGGGAAAGTACAAAGATCCAGAAACCCCGGACTCCACTTCCTTTACCAGCACAGGGAGCCATGACGGTCCCAACTGTGGAGATACTGCTACCAGCCCACCTTTGTTCCTGACAGATGGCACCGAGGACGGTGCAAAGCCTTAAAGTGTGGGGAGGTCGGTCAGTACCTGACTTCTGGAGGTAATTTCTCTTCCCTAACACCAATGAAATATGATATTTAGTTAGTTTTTATTTTGTAGAATAGGATAAATTGCATAGTAATAGGTTAGTTGCATGCATGTTCTACTTGATTGAAAAGATAATAAGTTTCTTCTAAGACCCTATTTTTAGAACAAAATTTTACTAATTTTAATCAAAACTTTTATGTTAAATTTGCTTGAAGTTGTATTTGGAACATGATTTTTGAGCTAAAAGAACACACAACCTGTGAGACTTTGAGCCTAAATACATGGTTACATTACTTAACCATAATTATTTTATTCTTGTGTGTTTACTTCTCTATGGCTATAATCTATATTTTGTTTCATCCTATATGTCAAATGTTTAATATATTTATATGCTTGCATATGATTGAGGCCATTATTTGTTTAGCTCACTTATCCAAATTAAGCCTACCCTTTCAATTACCTTTGTTAGCCACTTTGAGCCTTTAAATCCCATTTGTTCTGTATTTTACCACATCACTAGCCTTAAGCGGAAAAACAATTATATATCCCAATTGAATCTTTGGTTAGCTTGAGATAGAATTGTGTGTTAATTGGGTATGGGAAAATTATAGGAACAAAAGATAATAAGGGAATGTGTCATGATAATATAATGGGAATTTGGGTACCCACTCATGTGAAACTATAAAACTGAAATTCTATGTGCATTGATGAGATGTGTTTATTTTAATGTAAAAAAAATTCAATAATTAAATAAGGGGACAGAATTACCCCAATGCTAAGTTAAATTTCAAAGATCAATGCATATATGATAAAACTAAATAAAAGTTGATACATGAGTATGGAATGTGAAAGGAAAGATTTTGGGTAGCTAGGTGTGAAATTTAAGTTATATGGAATATATATGTGTGTTAGGTGAAAGCTTGGGTTAATTAAGGATTCAATTTATAAGCTTACTCAGCCATATATGTATCCTTACCCTTACTTTGGCCCCATTACAACCTTGAAAAGACCTCATGATGTTTGCATTGGTATATTAAATGTTGTTGATTGGTTAGGTGAAGAACAAAAATTAGAAAGCATGATTAGAGAAGGATAGAGTGATTACCCTATACACTAGAGAGATTAGAGTGTACATACATCATTAGTGAGGGTTCAATGCTTAAATTCTATTTTTCCTGCTTTCATGAGCTACCTTCTTGCATTTTTATCTGTTGTTACTATATAAAAATTGAATTAGTGAAATTTGATTTGTAATTGTCTTGAAGAGCTTATTTACTTTTGACCAAGTGGACAAGAATCATATTGTTGCATTCACATATATAGGTTGCATTGCATTGCATGAGTTTTACATGTTCCTACTCATTTATTTTATCTCCTTCAACTAAGCATGAGGACATGCTAATATCTAAGTGTGGAGAGGTTGATAAACCATTATTTTACGGTTTATACTGTGTTTAATTGTGTGGTTTTATCAAATCTTTACCCACTTATTCATTAAATTAGCATGTATTTACAATTCCTTCCCAAAATTACTCATGGTTGAAAACTTGCTTCCTAGAGATTTTTAATTATATATTTTAATTCTCCTTTATTCCATTCGATGCCGTAATCTGTGTGTTAAATGTTTCAGGCTTTATAGGGGATGAATGACTTTGAGATTGGAAAGGAGGCTTGCAAAAATGGAAGGAACACAAGAAATTGAGGAGATGACCAGCGAGAAGTGACGCGGACGCATGACTCACGCGACCGCGCGAAATAGAGGAAATGGCTGTGACGCGCTCGCGTGCCTGACGCGAACGCATGAATTGGAAACTGCACAAGTGACGCGAAGGCGTGGACGACGCGCACGCATGGCAAGGCAAGACACTGGATGACGCGAACGTGTGGATGACGCGATCGCGTGACGTGCGCGATCTGCAGAATCTGCAGAATTCGCTGGGGGCGATTTTGGGCCCTGCTTTAACCCAGTTTTCGGCCCAGAAAAGCAGATTAGAGCCAGGGAACATGCAGAGACAAAAATAACATTCATTCCGCATAGTTTTAGTTTTTTAGATCTGATTTTACTCCCCCTCTAGGTTTTCTCTCTACACATTCATAGTTCTTAGGATTTTGATTTTATTGCTTTTTGGATTGGGATATTGAGAAGAGTTATTACCTCCGTCAAGACTTCATCATTCTAGTTTGTTTCCTTACTTGTCACTTACTCTTTCATATCCTTATTTTATTCAGAGTTACTATTGGATTATTTTTAGAATTTATTAATACAAGAACTATTTTTATTTTTATTGATCCTTTTGATTATTATTTATCATGTCTTTCTTTATTTTCCCTTCTTATTTCATGAATTTCACAATCATAATGAGCGAGTAGTTCCATAACTTGATTGGGAGTTGATTGAAGGGAGGACCTTAAGTTGGATGCTCAAGAGTAAAATTATAATTGGGATTAGCGTTGGGTCACCATCTAATCACTGACACTAGTCCTTCCCAAGGGAGAGGATTAGAACTTGTGAATAGAAACTGACTTCCAACTTGCTTGACTTTCCTTTATCCGGTAAAGGATAACTGAGCAGACAACCTTCAATTATCAATTGATCTTGAGAGAACTCCATCAAGGATAGGGCTTCCAACTAATCTACTCCCGGTCAAGGCTTTTATTTAAATTACATAAATTCTCTGATTTAAATTCCTGTCTATCAAACTCAAACCCTTTTGGAAAACATCTGATTAATAAAATAGCACACCTTTCTGCAACTCGTTGGGAGACGACTTGGGATTAATACTCCCAATATTTTAATTCTAATTTTGTGATAACCCTTCTAAATTGATAAGCGGAATTTTCGTTGGTTGAGAACTATACTTGCAACGCGTCTCTTATAATAATTTCTTAACTCGCCAATTTCCGCTACGTCAGCAAAACGTACACGTGGAAAGAAAATTGTCAAGCGACGCGTACGCGTAAATGGCGTGTACGCATCGGTGCTCGCACATGACTCACCTAAAGGCAATCCGCTGGGGGCAAATTCTGGGCTTCCCAGGCCCAAATCCAACTCACCTTTGATGCTATTTAACCCAAAGATGAAGAAGGATCAACCATCTAACTTTTGATCACATTAGTTTAGTTTGAGTTTAGTTTTGGAGGGAAAGTTAGTTTCTAGAGAGATAAGCTCTCTCTTCTCTCTAGAATTAGGATTAGGTTAGATCTAGATTAGAATTTCTTAGATCTAGGTTAATTTCATGCTTTGATTCACTTTTCCTTTTGTAATTCTTTTTCTACTACTTTTCCTCTCTCTAGTTTAGCATTTAATTCTTGTAATTCTCTACTTTTATGTTGATGCACTTTTGTTCTTCTATTTATCTTTTAATGCAATTTATGATTCATTTTTTGTTTTTTAATTCCTTACAATTGAGTAGTGTAGATTTACTTTTCTTGCTTTACTCCTTCCAAATGTTTGATAAAATTCATGGTTGGATTTTAGTATAGATTTTTTCCCTCTTGGCCTAGGTAGAGTAAGTAGTGACTCTTGAGTTATCTAATGCTTTTGTTGATTGATGATTAGAAGTTGCTAGTTAATTTGAATGCCACTAAAGATAGTCTTTCATTATGATTTGGCTAGGACTTGTGGAATCAAGTTAATTCATCCACTTGACTTTCCTTCATAGTTAGAGGTTAACTAAGTGGGAGCAATGGACAATTCTCATCACAATTGATAAGGATAACTAGGATAGGACTTCTAATTCTCATACCTTGCCAAGAGCTTTTCTAGTTGTTAGTTTATTTCCTTTACCATTTACTTTTCTTGTTCCTTATCAAAAACCCCAAAACATACCTCATAACCAATAACAAGAACACTTTATTGTAATTCTTAGGGAGAACGACCCGAGGTTTGAATACTTCGGTTATTTTTATAGGGGTTTGTTACTTGTGACAACCAAATGTTTGTATGAAAGGATTATTTGTTGGTTTAGAAACTATACTTGTAACGAGGATTCATTTGTGAATTCTTTACCATCAAAAATCCATTCATCAAAATGGTGCCATTGCCGGGAAAGTTGCAATGGTGTTATGTTATTGGTTATTGTATATATGTCAATATTGTGAATAGCTTTATTTTTGGATTGCTTGTTAGTTTTCGCTAGTTTTAGGACTTTGTTTCATTATTTCTAATTAGCTTTTGTTTCTATTTTCTCTTTCCATTATGAATTCTCACTTTGGCTATGAGTTTGGTTCTCAATATGTTATAGGAAATGGAAGCTTCAATGAGGATATGTATCAAGGATGGGACAATCAAAGGTGGGAGGAGCCATATGCATATGATCAATCTTCATGGCAACAACCTCCACCAATACACTATGAACAAGAGTCATTCCATGATGCATATCAATCCAATCGTTATGGTAAATCCTCTTGCGAATTTTAAGAACCACCACCATATGCTTATGAGCTATATCCTCAACATGAACCTCAACCATACTCACAAGCCACTTTCCACCAAACACCTCCATATGACTGGTGCACAAAATTGTGATCTCAACGGCGCCAAAAACTTGGTACGCACATTTATAATCTCAATTCTTTTTCACAACTCTGTACAACTAACCAGAAAGTGCACTGGGTCGTCCAAGCAATAAACCTTACGTGAGTAAGGGTCGATCCCACGGAGATTGTCGGCTTGAAGCAAGCTATGGTCATCTTGTAAATCTCAGTCAGGCAGATTCAAATGGTTATGAGGTTTTGATAATTAAAATATAAATAAAATATAGAATAAGATAGAAATACTTATGTAATTCATTGGTGAGAATTTCAGATAAGCATATGGAGATGCTTTACACCTTCTGAATCTCTGCTTTCCTACTGTCTTCATTCAATCATTCATACTCCTTTCCATGGCAAGCTGTATGTTGGGGATCACCGTTGTCAATGGCTACCATCCGTCCTCTAAGTGAAAATGGTCCAAGTGCGCTGTCACCGCACGGCTAATCATCTGTCGGTTCTCGATCATGTTGGAATAGGATCCATTGATCCTTTTGCGTCTGTCACTATGCACAACACTCGCGAGTTTGAAGCTCGTCACAGTTATCCCATCCCAGATCCTACTCGGAATACCACAGACAAGGTTTAGACTTTTCAGATCTTAAGACTGCTGCCAATTGATTCTAGCTTATACCACGAAGACTCAGATCTTTCAGAATGGAGGCTAAGAGATACACGCTCAAGCTATTGCAGATAGAACGGAAGTGGTTGTCAGGCACGCGTTCATAGGTGAGAATGATGATGAGTGTCACGGATCATCACGTTCATCAGGTTGAAGTGCGAGTCAATATCTTAGAATAAGAATAAGCTTGAATTGAATAGAAAAACAATAGTACTTCACATTAATTTATGAGGAACAGCAGAGCTCCACACTTTAATCTATGGGGTATAGAAACTCCACCGTTGAAAATACATAAGAACAAGGTCCAGGCATGGCCGAATGGCCAGCCCCCTAAACGTGATCAAGAGATCAAAAGTGATACAAAGATAGTCTCAAAAATGATCAAAAGATGTGAAATAAATCACTAAAAGTAGTTTTTATACTAAACTAGTAACTAGGGTTACAGAAAATAGGTAAATGATGCAGAAATCCACTTCCGGGCCCACTTGGTGTGTGTTTAGGCTTAGCATTGATATTTACACATGTAGAGACTTCTCTTGGAGTTAAACGCCAGGTTGCAGCCTGTTTGTGGCGTTTAACTCTGGTTTGTAACCTGTTTCTGGCGTTTAACTTCAGAATAGGGTAGGATGTTGGCATTTAAACGCCAGTTTGCGTCGTCAAAACTCGGGCAAAGTATGGACTATTATATATTGCTGGAAAGCCCTGGATGTCTACTTTCCAAAGCAATTGAAAGTGCGCCAATTGAGTTTCTGTAGCTCCAGAAAATCTATTTCGAGTGCAAGGAGGTTAGAATCCATCAGCATCTGCAGTCCTTTTTCAGCCTCTGAATCAGATTTTTGCTCAGGTCCCTCAATTTCAGCCAGAAAATACCGGAAATCACAGAATAACACACAAACTCATAGTAAAGTCTAGAAATGTGAATTTTGCATAAAAATTAATAAAAACATAGTAAAAACTAATTAAATTATATTAAAAACTATGTAAAAACAATGCCAAAAAGCGTATAAATTATCCGCTCATCACAACACCAAACTTAAAATGTTGCTTGTCTCCAAGCAACTGAAAATCAAATAGGATAAAAAGAAGAGAATATACTATAAATTCCAAAATATCAATGAAACTTATCTCCAATTAGATGAGCGGGACTAGTAGCTTTTTGCCTCTGAACAGTTTTGGCATCTCACTTTATCCTTTGAAGTTCAGAATGATTGGCATCTATAGGAACTTAGAATCTAGATAGTGTTATTGATTCTTCTAGTTCAGTATGTTGATTCTTGAACACAACTACTTTATGAGTCTTGGCCGTGGCCCTAAGCACTTTGTTTTCCAGTATTACCACCGGATACATAAATGCCACAGACACATAACTGGGTGAACCTTTTCAGATTGTGACTCAGCTTTGCTAGAGTCCCCAATTAGAGGTGTCCAGGGTTCTTAAGCAAACTCTTTTTGCTTTGGATCACGACTTTAACCGCTCAGTCTCAAGCTTTTCACTTGACACCTTCACGCGCACAAGCACATGGTTAGGGACAGTTTGGTTTAGCTGCTTAGGCCAGGATTTTATTCCTTTGGGCCCTCCTATCCATTAATGCTCAAAGCCTTGGATCCTTTTTACCCTTTCCTTTTGGTTTAAAGGGCTATTGGCTTTTTGCTCTTGCCTTTTGGTTTAAAGAGCTATTGGCTATTTCTGCTTGCTTTTTCTTTTTCTTTCTTTCTTTTTTTCTTTTATTTTCACCATTTTTTTGCAAGCCTTGTTTTTTCACTGCTATTTCTTGCTTCAAGAATCAATTTTATGATTTTTTAGATTATCAATAACATTTCTACTTTTTCATCATTCTTTCAAGAGCCAACAATTTTAACATTCATAAACAACAAATTCAAAAATATGCACTGTTCAAGCATTCATTAAGAAAGCAGATATTAAACTAATTAAGGATGAATTTGAAATCATGTACTTCTTGTTCTTTTGTGATTAAAAACATTTTTCATTTAAGAAAGGTGATGGATTCATAGGATATTCATAGCTTTAAGACATAGATACTTAGACACTAGTGATCATATAATAAGACACAAACATAAATAAAACATAAAGCATAGTAAACAAAAAACAGAAAAATAAAGAACAAGGAAATTAAAGAATGGGTCCACCTTAGTGATGGCGGCAAGTTCTTTCTCTTGAAGATCTTATGGAGTGCTTTAGCTCCTCAATGACTCTTCCTTGCCTTTGTTGCTCCTCCCTCATAGCTCATTGATCTTCTCTAATTTCATGGAGGAGGATAGAATGCTCTTGGTGATCCACCCTTAGTTGTCCCATGTTGGAACTTAATTCTCCTAGGGAGGTGTTAATTTTCTCCCAATAGTTTTGTAGAGGAAAGTGCATCCCTTGAGGCATCTCAGGGATTTCATGATGAGGAATTTCCTCATGCTCTTGTTGAGGTACATGAGTGGGCTCTCTTGTTTGCTCCATCCTCTTTTTAGTGATGGGCTTGTCCTCTTCAATGAGGATGTCTCCCTCTATGACAATCCAAGCCAAATTGCAGAGGTGACAAATGAGGTGAGGAAAAGCCAACCTTGCCAAAGTGGAGGATTTGTCAGCCACCTTGTAGAGTTCTTAAGGTATAATCTCATGAACTTCTACTTCCTCCCCAATCATAATACTATGGATCATGATGGCCCGATCCACAGTTACTTCGGATCGGTTGCTAGTAGGAATGATAGAGCATTGGATGAACTACAACCATCCTCTAGCTACAGGCTTAAGGTTATGCCTTCTCAATTGAACCGGCTTGCCTCTTGAGTCAATTTTCCATTGAGCTCCTTCTTCACATATGTCCATGAGGACTTGGTCCAACCTTTGATCAAAGTTGACCCTTCTAGTGTAGGGGCGTGCATTTTCTTGCATCATTGGCAAGTTGAACAACAACCTTACATTTTCTAGACTGAAATCTAAGTATTTTTGCTGAACCATTGTAAGCCAATTCTTTGGATTCAGGTTCATACTTTGATCATGGTTTTTAGTGATCCATGCGTTTGCATAGAACTCTTTAACCATTAAGATTCCGACTTGTTGAATAAGATTGGAGAGAACTTCCCATCCTCTTCTTTTAATCTCATGTCGGATCTCCGGATACTCACTCCTTTTGAGCTTGAAAGGGACCTCAAAGATCGCCTTCTTCTTGGCCACAACTTCATAGAAGTGGTCTTGATGGACCTTTGGGATGAATCTCTCCATCTCCCATGACTCAGAGGTGGAAGCAATTGTTTTCCCTTTCCTCTTTCTAGAGGTTTCTCCGGCCTTAGGTGCCATAAATGGTTATGGAAAAATAAAAAGCAATACTTTTACCACACCAAACTTAAATGGTTTGCTCGTCCTCAAGCAAAAGAAGAAAGAAAGTAGAAGAAGAAGAAGAAAATGCATGAGATGGAGAGAGATATGTGGTTCGACCAAGGGGGTAGAAGTAGTGATTGTAATGTGTGAGAATGAAGGAATGGTGAGGGGTTTATATAGGGTGGGGGGAGGGTTAGGTTTCGTGTATGAGGGTTGGGTTTGGGAGGGAAAGGATTTTAAATTTGGAGGTAGGTGGGATTTTTGGGAAAGAGTGGATGGATGTGATTGGTGAAAGGTATTTTGAGAAGAGATATGGAAGTGATTGGTGAAGGGTATTTGGGAAAGAGTGTTATGAAAAGGTGTGAAGAAGAGAGGGAGAGTGAGTTGAGGTTAGTGGGGATCCTGTGGGATCCACAGATCCTAAGGGGTCATGGACTTAGCATCCCTGCTCCATTTAGGCGTGTAAATGCCCTTAGAGTGCAATCCTGGTGTTTAACGCTAGACTGCTGCTTGTTTCTGGCATTAAACGCCAGCTTTTCTCCCTTTCTTAGCGTTTAACACCAAGTTGATGCTTGTTTCTGGTGTTAAACGCCAGCTTGATGCTTCTTTCTGGCGTTAAACGCCAGTCTGATGCTTCTTACTGGCGTTTAAACGCCAGTAAGCTCTTCCTCCAGGGTGAGCTATTTTTAATGCTGTTTTTCATTCTGTTTTTGATTTTTCAGTTGTTTTTGTGACTTCACATGATCATCAACCTAAAGAAAACATAAAATAACAATGAAAAATAAATAGATATAATTAAATAACATTGGGTTGCCTCCCAATAAGCGCTTCTTTAATGTCAATAGCTTGACAGTGAGCTCTCATGGAGCCTCACAGATAATCAGAGCAGGGTTGGGGCCTCTCAACACCAAACTTAGAGTTTGGTTGTGGCCTCCCAACACCAAACTTAGAGTTTAAATGTGGGGGTTTTGTTTGACTCTGTATTGAGAGAAGCTTTTCATGCTTCCGATCAATGGTTACAGAAAGAGAACCTTGAGTCTTGAATACAAGGTAGTCCTCATTCAACTGAAGGACCAACTCTCCTCTGTCAACATCAATCACAGCTTTTGCTGTGGTTAGGAAGGGTCTGCCAAGGATGATGGATTCATCTTCATCCTTCCATCATCAAAAGGAGTCAAACGGCAGGTTGCGGCCTGTTTGTGGCATTTAAATCGGGTTTGTAACCTGTTTCTGGCGTTTAACTTCAAAATAGGGCAGGATGTTGGCGTTTAAACGCTAGTTTGCATCATCAAAACTCGGGAAAAGTATAGACTATTATATATTGCTGGAAAGCCCTGGATTTCTACTTTCCAACGCAATTGAGAGCGCACCAATTGGGTTTCTGTAGCTCCAGAAAATCCATTTTGAGTACAGGGAGGTCAGAATCCATCAGCATCTGCAGTCCTTTTTCAGCCTCTGAATCAGATTTTTGCTCAGGTCCCTCAATTTCAGCCAGAAAATACCTGAAATCACAGAAAATTACACAAACTCATAGTAAAATCTAGAAGTGTGAATTTTGCATAAAAACTAATAAAAACGTAGTAAAAATAATTAAATTATATTAAAAACTATGTAAAAACAATGCCAAAAAGCGTATAATTATCCGCTCATCAATGACCTTGACCCATATCCACCATACCAACCACCTTTTGAACCATATGAGCCATACGTGGAACCACCATTCCAATATCAATACTCTCAAGAATCACCTCAATACACACTACCTTCATACCCTTACCAAGAAGAACCACCTTCCTATTATGAACCCTTTCTCCAAGACGGTGAATCCTCTTATCCACCCCAATCCTCAATGGATGAAACCCTTGACCTTATAGTTCAAGGGCAAAGAGAAATTCAAAGGGGGACACTAGAATTTGTGGCTACCTTGACCAAGGTAGTAAGCCGAGTAGCCTCCTAATGCTTGAGTACTCAAAGCACTCCCATGGTCACATGTGGAGAATCAATTGAAGAGCATAGCATGAAGGAGAGGTTGGGAACTCTGTTGGAGAAGGAGGAATGCTATGTTGTGTTAGAACAATTGGAGAAGCCTATGATCGTTGAAGACGAGGAAGAAGTGGTTGAAGACTTAGGAGATGCGAAACCTCCTTAGGAACCTAGAGTTGAAGAGAACTTCTCCAAGACGGTTGAATTTGACGTGAAGGAGGAGAGTGCACAACCTCCAAAATAGTTTTTGAATGAAGACTTAGAGGGAATGAAGCAAGAATTGAGTTCTCTTGGTGATGAAGATCATGCATCCAATCCTCTTAGTGGTGAATCCTTTGAACTTAAAGAACCTTCTCCCAATTTGATAGAAAGCAATGTGGAGGTAGATCTCTCTCAACCTCCCATTTATGATTTGAGTGATGGAGAAGAGTTAGATGAAATTTTTGAACAAAGGATTGAAATTGAGGAAGTTTATGAAGAGGTGGAAGTTGACAAGGAAGACCACAAGGGAGTAGAGCTTGTAATGATATTGGAGACACCTCTCTCCAAGCCATCACCATCCATTCTCTCATTCAAGTGGGTAAATCTCTTATCTCTAAGCTTCATTATCCCACTTGAATATGGTTTGCTTAAGATGGATGGTCAACTTAGAAATATTTGTGGCTTTAAGAGCAAGAGGGAGATGGTTAGTGGTTGGCATTGTAAATCAAGGTTCATTATGGTGACATGTTCAAAGCTTAATAGCAAGGGTTGGTATAGAGATAGATATCTTGGGTCTAAGAGAATGTTTGGCCGCTTAAATGGGAATTCTAAGGTCATGCCACCCGGATGGACTAATACTGATCAACTTCAAGACGGGTGTGAAAATAAAGTGTGGGATCCCGGATTACAAGAAGAGGATCAAATTTGGGAGCCCCAAGCTTGTGAAGAACTCCATCAAGACTTGATGCAATCCATGAGAAATCTTGGGGCACAATGGAGAACCAAGTACTGGTGGGAGTTCCAAGAAGAATTTAAGCACAAGCCACCTTGAGAGGAGCTCCCCA
This sequence comes from Arachis hypogaea, assembly GCF_003086295.3. NCBI lineage: Eukaryota > Viridiplantae > Streptophyta > Magnoliopsida > Fabales > Fabaceae > Arachis > Arachis hypogaea. The sequence continues at coordinate 81,686,481 of NC_092046.1, read as the reverse complement.
TAAGTCCAACTTAAGGACAATAAACAAAAGTGCTAGGTGGGAGACACCCACCATGGTAAATTCTTTTCATTTTTCTCTTTTGTAAATATTGGTAAAATTAGTTTTAATTCATGTTTTGTTTAGATAGTTGAGTTTAATTGGTAGTCTAGCATGTTGAATAAGGTTTTATGGTGTTTTGGTAGCTATTTGGAGGTTTGGAATGCTTGGTTTAGTGCAAAAAAAAATGAAAATTTTTGAAAAATAGAGCATCGATCCACCCACACGCCTGCCTCACGCGTACGCGTGCCCCAAGCTTTTCGGCCAATCCACCTGTACGCGCCACCCATGCGTACGCGTGGATACAAAATTTTCCCATTCCATACATTTTTTCCGAGAGTTGTGCCTGCATCGCGCGAACGTTGTGCCTGAGGCATAAACCAACTTACGCGTACGCGTACACGACGCGTACGCGTCACTCTCTAAATAACCCATCGATGCGCACGCGTACGCGTCGCGTCTATTTCACCACCATCCACGCGCATGAGTCGCATACGCGTCGCGCACACGTACGCGTGGCCCCCCTTATTTCACACACTTCTTTTCTTCTCTTCCTTCCATTTTTTTCCTTCTCCTTTCTTCTTCCCTTCTCCTACCCCTCATCGAACACTTCCAAACACTATTCACAACCATTTAGGTAGTTAGCTAGTTAGTTTAATTTTCTCTCATTTTCTCTTTTTCATTATAAGTGTTGGATTATTGATTTTGTTTACAATATATTGCTGCTTATTATTAATTGAATGCTATTTTAGCAAACTTGTTTGATACCCATTGTTGGTTCATTATTGAGGTTATGATTTGTTACTTAGTTTTGCATTCTTAATGCTTAATGTTTGTGAATACCAAGTACATATGACATTGCCTTTAGAGCTTTTAAATCTCTTGAATTGCATGATTTGGCTACCATGTCATTTGAACCCTATTTTTTGATTAAGCAATCTCTTGATGGATGATGTTGTGCATTTATCTTAATGCATTGTAGTACTTGATCATATACATCCATATATTTTAGCTTGAATTCTTTCATGCTTCTTTCTTGCTTGTTTGGTTGTTACCACAGTTAAAAGTATTTCAAGCACACTAGAATGAGTAAAATACATGCTTCTTTTCTGACATAGCTCTCTATGATAGTGTGTGTGTTCTAAAAGGCGTGCAATTTAGAATTCACACACCTTCTCATCATTAATGTCACATTAATCCACTCACTTCATTCTAGTGATTTACCTCATTCCAACAATTTATACTTCCTTACTTTTGCATTTACTTTTCTTACTATCCTGTCTTCTATTTTCAGGATGAGTCACTATAAGCTAAAACGGAAGTAGAGAAAGAACACGCAGCACCGGTTGACCTACCAGCTAAAGGTAGCAACTCGGAAAGTTGTCGTACCCCCTTGCTCATCCTTGAATGCACCGAGGACGATGCAAACTTTTAAGTGTGGGGAGGTCGTCCGACCGTTCGGTGTTTTTGGGTGACAAATTTCTAATCCCAAGACTTTTGCATTTCATTTTTAGGTCTTTTAGGATTTTTGTTGCATTTTCTTAATTTTGCATATATATATATAATAAGCTTAGTCAAAATGATGAAAATTTTCAAGAATTTATCTATAGGGCACCTCAATTGATGTGAGTGAAAAACTTTTCTTTGAACTTGCTTGAATTATATATATTGTGGATCATGTCTTTGAGCTAATAACACACAACCCAGTGTGATTTGAGCCTAATGACGTGGTTACATCTTATAACCACTAATCTTCCTTCTTGTATGCATTATTCACTTTCTATGATTGTAATCTTTGATTTGTTTGATTCTTTATGTCCATTATTTTGTGTATACATGCATTTATATGATTGGGGCCATCAATTTATTAGCTCAGTTACCCAAATAGCCTACCTTTTACCTATCGTTGTTAGCCAACTTTGAGCCTATGATTAACCCACTTGTTCTTAATTTAGCACATTATAAGCCTTGAAGCGGAAAAATAATAAATGTCCTTAATTTAGATCTTTGAGTAACTTAGGCTAGTGTGTGTGTCATTCAAGTGAGGAAAAACTTGGGACATTGGTTGAGTGAAAAAGGTGTGTGTTGTATTTGTGTTGAAAATATTGGGAATTGGGTGCATACTCATGTATTGATTAAATGTAAAACCTTATGCATTGATGTTCTTGTATATAGTTTAAAAGAAAGAAAAAAAAAAGACAAAAGAAAAAGAAAAAAATGGAAAAGAAAAAAAAATATAGAAAAAAAAAGAAAAAAAAAGAAAAGCAATAAAAGGGGACAAAATACCCCAAAGTAAAGTTTAATAAAGATCAATGCATATGAGTTGTGGTCAAGAAAAGAATGCATGAGTATCTGAAAAAGTGAGAAGAATGGGTAGTTAGGTTAGCTTTAAATTGTATAGGTTGTCATAGGTTAGATAGAAAGTTTAAGCTTATCAAAGATTCAAATTTCAAGTCTACTTGACCAAATATGCATCCTACCTTGACCCTAACCCCATTACAACATATTTGAAAGACCTCATGATATTTGTATGCATGCATGAAATAAATGTTGATTGTTAGATGAAAAACAAATCTTGGAAAGCATGATTAGGGGAGAATTGAGTGAATTAACCCTAAACACTTGAGCAAATAGAGTGCAAACACTTCCGGTGAGGGTTCGATTGCTCAATTACATGTTTTCACCTATGATCATCACTTTTCTTGCAAGTTTGTAAAATCTTTATTAACTCAATTCAATTGTGGTTTGGCATCGTTATTAATACCTTTAGCCCTTGTGCATATATGCTTCTTGGGAATTGATTTGTTTTGACCAAGCAATTGCATTCATTTAGATAGTTGCATATAGGTAGATTACATTTAGTTAGTTTTCATTGAATAAATGTTGATACCCTTGCCTTTCTCTTGATTATAGCATGAGGACATGCTATGGTTTAAGTGTGGGGAGGTTGATAAACCCCATTTTAGGGTTTATCCTATGCTTGATTTAGGGGATTTCATGACCTTTTTCCCACATTTATTCAATGAAATAGCACGGTTTCATGATTGTCTCCTAAATTGTGCTTAAGTGTGAAAACATGCTTTTTAGGGCTTTAATTGCTAATTTTGATTCACCTTTGATTCCACTAGATGCCTTGATATGTTTGTTAGTGAACTCAGATTGAAAAGGCTAGGAATGGATCAAAGGAATGGAGAGAAAAGCATGAAAAGTGGAGAAATCATGGAAAAGCAAGGATTTGGGATGAGATCAACGACGCACAAACGCAGCAGACACGCACGCGTGGATTGTGATGTCTCATGGCGACGCATACGCGTGGAAAGGAAATTGTCAAGCGACACGTACACGTACATGGCGCGTACGCATCGGTGCTCGCACATGACTCACTTAAAGGCAATCCACTGGGGGCAAATTCTGGGCTTCCCAGGCCCAAATCCAACTCACCTTTGATGCTATTTAACCCAAGGAATGAAGAGGGATCAACCATCTAACTTTTGATCACATTAGTTTAGTTTGAGTTTAGTTTTGGAGGGAAATTTAGTTTCTAGAGAGAGAAGCTCTCTCTTCTCTCTAGAATTAGGATTAGGTTAGATCTAGATTAGAATTTCTTAGATCTAGGTTAATTTCATGCTTTGATTCACTTTTCCTTTTGTAATTCTTCTTCTTCTACTTCTCCTCTCTCTAGTTTAGCATTTAATTCTTGTAATTCTCTACTTTCATGTTGATGCACTTTTGTTCTTCTATTTCTCTTTTAATGCAATTTATGATTCATTTGTTGTTGTTTAATTCCTTGCAATTGAGTAGTGTAGATTTACTTTTCTTGCTTTATGCCTTCCAAATGTTTGATGAAATGCTTGGTTGGATTTTAGTATAGATATTTTCCCTCTTGGCGTAGGTAAAGTAAGTAATGACTCTTGAGTTATCTAGTGCTTTTGTTGATTGATGATCAGAAGTTGCTAGTTGATTTGAATACCACTAAAGCTAGTCTTTCATTATGATTTGGCTAGGACTTGTGGAATTAAGTTAATTCATCCACTTGAATTTTCTTCATAGTTAGAGGTTAACTAAGTGAGAGCAATGGACAATTCTCATCACAATTGATAAGGATAACTAGGATAGGACTTCTAATTCTCATACCTTGCCAAGAGCTTTTCTAGTTGTTAGTTTATTTCCTTTACCATTTACTTTTCTTGTTTCTTATCAAAAACCCCAAAACATACCTCATAACCAATAACAAGAACACTTTATTGTAATTCCTAGGGAGAACGACCCGAGGTTTGAATACTTCGGTTATTTTTATAGGGGTTTGTTACTTGTGACAACCAAATGTTTGTATGAAAGGATTATTTGTTGGTCTAGAAACTATACTTGCAACGAGGATTCATTTGTGAATTCTTTACCACCAAAAATCCATTCATCAGTGTTGCGCGAATTTTGATGCCTCTTGGCCCAATTTTAGAAGCTCCAAGGCTGAATTGAGGTTCTATAAAGAGGGGATATCAACACATATCAAGGGAGCTCACTTAGATAGTTTTAGGGAGTAATTAGGAGTAGGAGTAGGAGTAGTGTAGAATTGCTCTCTTAGGGTTTCATTTTCCATTTTCATGTAGCATTTTATAGCAAGCTTGATCTTTCATTTTGCTTCCTTAATTGTAAGTACTCTCAATTTCCTTTTAATTATAGCACATTTACTTTCATTTTCCTTTGTTCAAGTTACTTGTTCATATTTGAAATTTTGTGTTTCTTGAAATTTTGATTCATGAATTTTATGTTTCATGCTTCCTTTATGTTTGATTGCTTGTTTATGTTTGGTTTTGTTGATAGTTAGTTATAGTTTGTTATTTTCCCTTGCAAATTTTCCATGTTTTACTTTTATGCATATAAGGTGTTTGTGAAAATTCCAACCTTAGATTTTGAGTAGATTTTCCCACCTTGGCTTGTGGTTTGAGTTTCTAGGATACTAGAGTCATAATGTCCGACATTTAGTGGTAATTCTTGGGTAGTTAATTGACTCTTGTTTCCATTGACGCTAGCTTTTTATCAACTAGTTTGGTAAGTTAGCTAGGACTTATGGATTAAGGTCAATTATGCTTGCTTGACTTACTCCTCGATGGTTGGGGTTGACTAGGCGAGATTGACTCATATAATTACCATAGTTGTGGTTATGGCGATGATAGGATTCCTTGGATCCTCATTCCCAAGTCAAGGCTCTTTATTACATTTATAGCATTTTCACTAGATTCGATCTTACTTTCTGTTTACTTGCCTTAATTACAATTTCGCTCATTACTTAGTTCTTTTATTCCTTGGTTCTTTTAATCTTTAATTTCTTGCTTGAAAATCTCCTTTTCCCTCACAACTGAAAGAGAAACACTTACAATTGCATTCTAGGGAGAACGACCCAAGGTTTTATTACTCTCGGTTAATTTGAATTAGAAATATTAAACTTTGATTTTGAGGATTATTTGTTGGTTTGGACTATACTACCAACGAAGAAATTATTTTGCTAAATTTTTGAACCATCGTGATCCTCTCTATCACTAACTAACTAAACTAACTAATGGTTGATGGTGTATGGTAGTGATAGATGATGGTTGAAGAAGGGAGAGAAAATAAGAGAAGAGAGAAAAAGGAAAGAAATGGAAAGAAGATGAGAAAAGAAGAGTGGTGAGACAAGGCAATCCACGCGTACGCGTGGTGTGACGCGTGCACGTGGTGAGGTGAAATGAACGCGATGCGTACGCGTGGGGCAAATAAGAGAGGCGACGTGTACGCGTGGGGTGACGCGTACGCGTGGGTTGGTTTGTGCTAGAGGCACAATTCCAGCCCAAAACTCGCACAACTCTCTGGAATTTGTAGGAGAAGTGGAAATTTTGGATTTCACACGTATGCGTTGATGCACGGAAACTTGTCTCTCAACAAAATTTCCTTCGGCAAGTATATCGAATTGTCGTCAAGTAAAAACTCACAATAGAGTGATTGGTCAAGAAACTTTAATTAGAGGAATGTTCTAGTTGAGCGAAGCAGAAATTTGAGTTGAGTAATTGCAGGAAATTAAATGGTGGGAAAGTAAATAGCAGAAAACGTAAATACTGGAAATAAATGGCAGAATGTAAAGGGCGGAAGGTAAACTGCAGAATCTTAAATGGGGATTTGGGAATATGAGTATAAAAGTAAATGGCAGATAATAAAGAGAATGGGTAAGATCAGAAATGGGGGATTCATTGGGCTCAGGAGATGTTGTATTCTCCGGATCAAGTTCATTCTCATCTCTTTCTCAATCAATGCATTCATTGATCTCCTTGGCAATCTTAAGTGATTGGATTCTAATTCCTTGGCAACCCAATCTCTCTAAACTTGAACAATTGCCCAATTCATTGATTTAATTGCTCATGAGAAGAGATGAAGTATGGTCACTGATTATACCACATGCATTCCCAAATCAAAGAATTGGTAGGATTATATGTCACTATATCCATCCAAACCCCAATTTGGTCCAACATGAGAAAGCATTTCTAGCATGATCTCTTCATTCCTGTTCCAAGGTTCCGAAGAGATCCAAGTATGAATTGCTTCTTTTCCAAGACAACTACCCAATTGGATGAAGATTGAAAGCTTTCTAGTAAAATCAAGAGAAAAGAAAGAAGAAGAATAATGAAAACTATTATTGATCCATCAAATTAAAACAGAGCTCCCTAACCCAATGAAAAGGGATTTAGTTGTTCATAGCTCTGGAAATGGAAGACGAAAATGAAAAGTACATTCTGAAATTAAATCTAGAAGTTGCAGAGAAAGTAAAATATACAGAGTGTAGTTCTCCAAAATGCCAAGCTTTCTTACTAGTTCTAAATTACTCCTATATATACTACTCTTCTGATCTTCTAGTTGGCTCTTCAAGTCTTGGATATGGGCCTTTGGATCTTTAGTTGAAGCAGTTACAGTCTTCAGTGGGCTTAGCTTTGCTTGCAGAGAGAAAGTGAGTCAGGCATGGTGATAAACCACTATTTCATGGTTTATATTGTTCTTAATTGTGTGGTTTTATCAAATCTTTACCCACTTATTCATATGATAAGCATGCATTTATAATTCCTTCCTAAAAATACTTCATGGTTGAAAACTTGCTTCCTAGAGACTTTTAATTTTGTATTTTTAATTTTCCTTTATTCCATTCGATGCCGTGATCTGTGTGTTAAGTGTTTCAGGCTTTATAGGGCATGAATGACTTGGAGATTAGAAAGGAAGCTTGCAAAAATGGAAGGAACACAAGAAATTGAGGAGATGACCAGCGAGAAGTGACACGGACGCATGGCTCATGCGACCGCGCGACATAGAGGAAATTGCAGTGACGTGGACGCATGGCTCACGCGACTGCGCGGATTGGAAACTGCACAGGTGATGCGAAGGCGTGGACGACACGCCCGCGTGGCAAGGCAAAACACTGGACGACGCGAACGCCTGGATGATGCAATCGCGTGACATGCGCGATCTGCAGAATCTGCAGAATTCGCTGGGGGCGATTTTGGGCCTTGTTTTGACCCAGTTTTCGGCCCAGAAAAGCAGATTAGAGCCAGGGAACATGCAGAGACCAAAGACAACATTCATTCCGCATAATTTTAGTTTTAGATCTGATTTTACTCATCCTCTAGATTTTTCTCTCTACACATTCATAATTCTTAGGATTTTGATTTTATCACTTTTTTGGATTGGGACATTGAGAAGAGTTATTACCTCTGTCAAGACTTCGTCATTCTAGTTTGTTTCCTTACTTGTCACTTACTCTTTCTTGTCCTTTATTCACTCAGAGTTACTCTTGGATTATTTCTAGAATTTATTTATACAAGAACTATTTTTATTTTTAATTGAACCTTTTGATTATTATTTATCATGTCTTTCAATATTTCTCTTCCTTATTTTGTGAAATTTACATTCATAATGAGCGAGTAGTTCCGTAACTTGATTGGGAGATGATTGAAAGGAAACCTTGAGTTGGGTTACTCAAGAGAAAAATTTTAATTGGGTTTATTGTTGGATTGTCTTCTAGTCTCTGACACTAATCCTTTCCAAGGGAGAGGATTGGAACTTGTGAATAGAAATAACTTTCCAACTTGCTTGACTCTCCTCTACCTAGTAAGGGATAACTAAGCAGAACAACCTTCAATCATCAATTAATCTTGAGAGTACTCCAACAAGAATAGGGCTTCCAACTAATCTACTCCCAGTCAAGGTTTTTATTAAAATTACATAATTTCTCTGATTTAATTTCCTGTTTATCAACTCAAACCATTTTTTGAAAATATCTTATTAATAAAATAGCACATCTTTCTGCAATTCGTTGGGAGACGACCTAGGATTCATACTCCCAGTATTTTAGTTTTAATTTTGTGACAATCTTCTAAATTGATAAGTGGATTTTTGGTTGGTTAAGAACTGTACTTACAACGTATCTCTTATAACAATTTCTTAACTCTCCAATTTCCGCCACGTCAATTTTTGGTGCCGTTGCCGGGGAAGTTACAATAGAGTGCTAAGTTATTGATTGGATTTTATTTATTTTCATTTTATTTTATTTTGCTACTATGAGCTGCATGTTTCTTTCGTTAAATAACGCGTTCACTTCCTGATCTAAGCTTGCCAGTATTTGATCCTGAGATTGAAAGAACTATCTCACGAATAAGGCAAGCTCAGCATCGGTTAGTCCTCTCTGAGGGCGAATCTGAAACGTCACTTGAGGAAGAAACAAGCTCCCTTTCTGCTGATTCAGTTGATTTATGTGCAGGTGACATGGCAGCACCTAGGAGAATTACTATCTAGGAGGCTGGAGCCCCTGATTTTACAATGCAACCGTTTCAACCGCATCACCCAGCAGTGGCTACGGATTTTAAAATAAAGACTGCACTGCTCAACTTGATGCCTAAGTTTCATGGCTTACCTGCTCAAAAGCCTATCAAGCACCTTAGAGATTTCCAAGCAGCCTGTTCTACTGTCAGGCGAGATGGTGCAGATAAAACTTCTATTCTATTGAAAGCTTTCCCATTCTCTCTTGAGGGAAAGGCGAGAGAGTGGTACTACACTCAACCCGCAGCAACTGTTTCCGACTGGGATACACTCAGAAGAGAATTTTTTGAAAAATTCTTTCCAGCTGAAGTTACTGATAAACTGAGGAAAGACATTTCCATGATTGTTCAGGACGAATCCGAAACTCTCTATGAATACTGGGAGCGCTTCAACAACCTTCTGGAAGCATGCCCCACCATATGATTGACAAGATAATGTTGCTCGGCTACATCACACAGGGCATGAGGCCCCAAGATAAAACCACATTGGAAAGTGCTAGCAATGGCAATTGATCAGCGACTTGGCTGAGTCTACAAGGATTCACAGGCAGAAACAAGGCTGGTCAAAGGCTATTGCAGAGGTATCTTCTAGCAAAGAAACTACTGCTTTGGCTCAGAGTATATGTGAAATGACCAACTTACTGAAGCAGATGCAGTTGAGTCAACAACAAGCATAGCAAAGCCAATAGCTAGTCCCACAGAGAGTGTGTGAGATCTGTGCTGATTACAGCCATTATACTGATGAATGTCTGCAGCTCCAGCAGGAAGACAATGCTGTGGCAGCCACTCATAACTTCTATGACCACCCCAACCAAGGGTACAATCAAGGTGGCAGTTACAACCATGGATGGCTGGACAGTTCTAACCAAAGTTGGAGAGATAATTCTAACCAGAATTGGAGGGACAACAATAACAGAGGAGGCAGAGACAATCAAGGATATCAGAGGTGGAATAATAACAACAACAGGCAACAGAACCAGAACCAGCCTTACAGAGCACCTCACCTGAGGCAGTCCCAAGGACCATAGCACAACCAATAATAAGTTCCGCAGATCACTCAATCTAATTCCTCTCCAAGTGACGATGCTCTTCAATCCATTGCACAAGGACAAAGGAACATGAAAACTTCACTTGATGGCCTAGCATCCGCTATACAAGCTCTCATCTCTCAGCTGGCACTACCCAATACTTCAAACACTTAACAGGCAAGCTCCAGTGGAATTCTTTCTCAACCCTTACCCAATCCAAAGGGTGGCATCAATGGCATTACCCTAAGGTCTGGAACCACATTGCAAGAGAGGAATCAGGAGGAGCCAAGCCCACCAGAACATACCTCAGCTGAAGAGGTAGTGGAAATAGAAGTTGTTGAGGAGGAAGAGGACATACAGGACATGGCTGAAGAAGAAGAAGCTCAATCACAGGAAGAAGCACCAAGGGGCGCAGACACTGTAGAAAACGCCATTCCTATTCTATTTCCACAAATTGCAAGGAAGCCCAAGAAGCAGTTGGAACCTGATCCCAAAATGGTAGAAATATTCAAAAAAGTTGAGGTAACTGTTCCCCTTTTTGATGTTATTCAGCAGGTACCTAAATACGCAAAGTTTCTAAAATATTTATGTATACATAAAGACAAAATTAATGAATTAGAAACTATTCCTTTAGGTAGTTCTATATCTGCTTTAATGGGAGGTATACCTGAAAAGTGTAGTGATCCAGGTCCATGTATGGTTAATTGTACTATTGGTAGTGTGGTATTTTCTGACTGCATGTGTGATTTAGGAGCATGTGTGAGTATAATGCCTTTGTCCATATATGATATTTTGAGGCTCCCTCCCTTAAAAAGGTCAGCAGCTCGTTTTGTGTTAGCAGATAAAAGCATTATTATAGTGGTTGGAGTTGCTGAAGATGTATTAGTGGGCATTAAGGGGCTCACATTTCCCATTGACTTTTATATCCTGGAGATGCCCCAAAATGACACAGAGAAGCCATCATCAATCCTACTCGGAAGACCATTCCTGAAAACCTCGAAGTTCAAATTGGATGCTTTTTCAGGAACATACTCTTTTGAAATAGACGGTCGAGTAGTAAGCTTCAATCTGAATGGAGTTATGAAGCACCCTCCGGAAGATCATTCTATCCTCCAGTGTGACATCATAGATGAAACCATGGCTGAAGTTCACCATGAGGAGTTAGAAGAGAAGTACATAGGACAAGCTCCAAGTGTGGAGACACTCTTGGAGGACAATGAGTGCACTTTACCAGCCCCAGATAATCCAGAGCCTGACCATGAACAGAAATTAGAATTAAAGCCCCTCCCTCCACACCTCAAGTATGCTTACCTTGAGGACAAGCAAAAGTTTTCAGTTATTATTGCAAGGGAACTCACTTCCCAACAAGAAGAACAACTACTCAGTGTGCTGAGGAAACACAAAAGAGCAATTGGATGGAGCTTGGCAGACATAGAAGGCATCAACCCTCAAGTTTGTGAGCACAGAATATTTTTAGAAGAGGGAGCTAGGCCTGTTCGTCAATCCCAGAGAAGACTGAATCCCACTATCTTGGAGGTTGTCAAAAAGGAAGTGACTAGACTACTGGAGGCAGATATCATCTACCCCATCTCAGACAGTGAATGGGTAAGCCCAGTACAAGTGGTGCCCAAGAAGTCTGGAGTCACTACAATGAAGAATGAGCATGGAGAGCTCATAGCAACCAGAGTACAGAACGCTTGGAGGGTCAGCATTGATTACAGGCGCCTAAACCAGGCCACTCGTAAGGATCACTACCCCCTTCCATTTATTGATCAAATGCTGGATCGCCTGTCAGGTAAATCACATTATTGCTTTTAGATGGTTACACAGGCTATTTCCAGATTCATATAGCTCCTGAAGATAAGGAAAAGACTACTTTTACATGTCCTTTTGGGACTTATGCTTATAAGAGGATGCTCTTTGGCTTGTGCAATACGCCAGCCACTTTCCAAAGGTGCATGATGAGTCTTTTCTCTGACCTCATTGAGGACTGTATGGAGGTTTTTATGGATGATTTTAGCATTTATGATGATTCCTTTAATCTTTGCTTGGATAGTTTATCTAGAGTATTAGATAGATGTGTCAGCACAAACCTTGCATTGAATTTTGAAAAATGTCACTCTATGGTTAAACAAGGGATTGTACTAGGACATGTTGTGTCTAATACTGGCATTTCTGTGGATCCAGCAAAGGTGGATATTATTTCTAGTTTACCTTACCCCTCCTCTGTGAGGGAAGTCCATTCGTTCCTTGGCCATGCAGGTTTTTACCGAAGATTCATTAAGGACTTTAGTAAGGTAGTACTTCCCTTATCTATACTACTGCAGAAAGATATTGAGTTCGAGTTCAGTGAGGATTGCAAACAAGCGTTTGATAAGCTGAAGACCGCCCTGATTCAAGCTCCAATTGTGAGAGGACTAGACTGGAGCCAGCCATTTGAAATAATGTGCGATGCCTCCAACCATGCAGTAGGAGCAGCGCTGGTTCAGCGTGAAGGTAAGGATCCTTTTGTCATTGCTTATGCGTCTAAGACTTTAGACGTCGCTCAGTCTAATTACACTACTACTGAGAAAGAGCTTCTTGCTATTATTTTTGCTCTGGATAAATTCCGAGCCTATTTAATTGGTACTAAGGTAGTAGTGTACTCAGACCACGCAGCTCTAAAGTATTTATTAGCTAAAAAGGAACCCCAAACCAAGGCTTATACGTTGGATACTGCTATTACAAGAATTTGATTTAGAAATAAAGGATAGGAGTGGTAACCAGAATTTAGTGGCGGACCACTTGAGTCGCCTTGAGCACATTAAAGATGACTCCACTCCTATAGCTGATAATTTCCCATTTGATAACCTGCAAGCAATATCTATGGTAGTCCCTTGGTATGCACCTGTAGCTAATTATCTAGTTAGCCACACCTTTCCTCCAAACTTTACTAAGCATCAAGGAGACAAGTTGAAAAGAGAGTCTAAATATTATATATGGGATGACCTATATTTATGGAGATGTGGCGCTAACCAGGTAATTAGATGATGTGTGCCTCAATCAGAATTCCAGTCCATTTTAGAGGGCTGTCACTCATCTGAGAATGGAGGACATTTTGGCCCTCAAAGAACAGCTAGAAAAATCTTAGATTGTGGATTCTAGTGGCCTACTCCTTTTAAAGACGCTGCTGAATTTTGTAAATCCTGTTTCCCATGCCAAAAATTTGGTAATATATCCAAGAGGGATAAGATGCCTCAACAGATTATGCTTTTCTGTGAAATTTTTTATGTTTGGGGCATTGACTTCATGGGTCTATTTCCAAATTCTAATGGTTATTTTTATATATTGTTAGCTGTAGATTACGTTTCTAAATGGGTGGAAGCAATCCCTACCCGCATTGATGATGCTAACACTGTTGTTTCCTTTGTGAGAAACCACATTATTTGTCGCTTTGGATCACCACGAGCAATCGTGAGCGATCAAGGCACCCATTTTTGTAACAGGAGACTAACAGGATTACTGAAGAAGCATGGGATAATTCATAAAGTAGCAACAGCCTACCACCCTCAGACTAATCAGCAAGCCGAGGTGTCTAACAGAGAGATAAAACGCATATTGTAGAAGATAGTCAAACCTCATAGAAGAGACTGGAGCACCAGGCTACAAGATGCACTCTGGGCATACAGAACAGCATATAAGACACCCATTGGGATGAGTCCCTTCTGCTTAGTTTATGGAAAAGCATGTCATCTTCCAGTTGAAGTGGAGCACAAAACCTTTTGGGCAGTAAAGGAGTGCAACATGGGATTTGAGAAAGCCGGAGCTGAAAGGAGGTTGCAATTGCAAGAATTGGAAAGCCTTCGCCTAGAAGCTTATGAGAACTCAAGGCTGTACAAAGAAAAGATGAAGGCTGTACATGATCAGCACATCAAGAGGAAAGAGTTCCAACCTGGGGACTTAGTCCTCCTTTACAAATCTAGACTGAGGCTCATGCCAGGCAAGTTGAGATCAAGATGGGAAGGTCCGTATAGAGTAGAGAAGGCTGAGCCGTACGGAGTTTTTCACCTAAGTCATCCTTCAAGCTCTGAACTCATCAAAGTTAATGGACATCATTTGAAGCTATATCATGGTGAGAAGGTGACAAAAAACAACGACCTAGAAATCTTCCTCTTGGAGGATCCACTCACAGCAGAAGACTGAGCTAATGGAGCGTCCAACTTAAGGACGTTAAAGCAAAGTGCTAGGTGGGAGACAACCCACCATGGTATGATCGTTCCTTTCTTTATTCTTAGTTTTCTTTTTCAATAACTCTTCTCATTATTAGCACATTTAATTTGCATCTGCATTTGCATATTTTCATTTAAAAAAAAAAAGGTATGCGACGCGACAGCGTCGCTGACGCGTCCGCGTCGCAGGAGAGTAAGAAAGCAAATAAATCGAACAGAGAGTCACGCGGGAGCGTGGCTGGAGGCGTGCATTTGGCACAAATCACCCCACGCGACTGCGTTGCTGACGCATTCGCGTCACATGGGAAACATGCCTCCCACGCGTCCGCGTCACCCATGCGGACGCGTGACCTGAAAATCGACGTAAGAAAGGGTGCACGACCGAAAGTTGTGCAAGAGTGGTGCTGGACTGGTGCTGAAAGCACAAGCCTTACCATGCGGACGCATGGCTCACGCGTCCGCGTCATATCCCAATAATGGCCACTCACGCGATCGCGTCAACCACGCAACCTCGTCACCCTGGAATTTGGCAATAATGCGTTTTTGAACAAAGAGTTGTGCGAGCGCGAGGCTGCCCTCGCGCCAGTAGCACAAAACGCGTCACGCGTCCGCATGACCGACGCGACCGCGTCGATTTATTTTAGTGCTATCCGCGCGAACGCGTACCCCACACGTCCGCGTCGCTTGCGCCGCACAGCTTATCCTAATTTGCCAAATATCTTATCTTTCTCTTCCCCAAATCCTACTTTTTTTTTCCTCCTCCTTCTTTTCTTCCCCTTTCTTCCTCCTTCCTTCTTTCTCACTTTTTACTCTCTCTCTCTCACCACCATTATCAAGGTTTTTCTTCTCTTCCCCTTCCTTACTTTTCTATTCTTCTTAATTTATGTTTTCTTATTCTTTTCTTTTTCTTTTTATTTTCATTATTCATGTTTTCTTTTTCTTTCTTTTTCTTTTAATTGGTGTTAGATATTTAGTAGGGTCGTTATTATTCCTTATATTTGCTTGTAGATTGTTGCAACATTATTTGGCAATTATATATCAATTTTTAAAGGGTTGCTTGCATGTTCAATTTATTATTTTCAATAGCTTACCTACCATGCATGCTATGTGTTTGTGAAAAAACCCATATGGCATTGTGAACTATTTTTGGAATTCTTTTATCCTACTACTCTATTTGCTTGTTTTTCACAAAACCCTTTTTTATATTTTCTTATTTAAATATAATTGTCATTACAAACAAATTATCAGTTCGAAAGGCTTGGTAATCTAACATGGACATTAAATGCTTGATCTATGCTACTCGTGCCTTTTCCTGCATGCCAATAAACACCTTGCATTTAATTATCCCCATATGCACTTGCTATATTTCCATTGATGATTTTCCACATGTTGTCATGACCATGTGTTAACATCATTCATCTTTTAATGTGCATTGATTACCACTTTTTCCGCTCTCTTCCTTGCTCTACCCCTTGACATTTTGACATACTTTCTCTTTTCTCCCTTTTAGGATGGCCACCAAGAAAGGCAAGGAGAAAGCTACTTCCAAACCACCAGCAAGGAGAGGAACAAAACGAGCATTAGTGGCAAAGCCATCTTCAACTGCAGTTAAACCCTCAACAAAACGAATTAAGCGGATTATAAAGGTTGATGAAAAAGAGAAAGCCTTCCCAGCAAAGGACAATGCGTGATTTACCAATCGCTACTATGAGCAGATGTTCTCCATCCTGGTAGAAATGAGTTACAACAACGAATACCTTCTTATCCTCCCAAACCATATTGCTGAATTTGTTGAGCCGTAAATTGCACGAAGACAATGGGGTTTCCTACAGAGACAGCCACGGCAGGTTAATCTTTCCTGGGTTGTCGAGTTCTACTCCAACTTCCACCTGCCAACCCTGCAGTCTGTCTATGTCCGACAGAAGCAAGTCCCCATCATAGAAGAGGCCATTCAACGAGCTTTAGATCTTCCCCCTACTCCAGAAGGACTGGACGCATTTCAGGAAGCCGCACTCAAGCGCCAGATGTACCAATTTGACTGGGACACTGTTCTCAGAGTAATTGCCCTACCTGGCAGCAGATGGATCTATGGATACCATCGTTCCCGTCCTAAGGGAATATTGGCTTCAGCACTTACCTTGGAGGCTCGAGTATGGGCACAGATTATGTCCCATTACGTCTTTCCGAGCACCCACGAGTCCTCCTTCACTGCAGACATGGCCGTTCTACTATGGTGCAACCTTACAGACCAGCCTCTGTACCTACCACGACACATCCGGAATGCTATGGGACACGTACAAATTGCGGGCAACTTACCTTTTCTCGCCCTGGTCTCAGATCTTGTCTCAGTAGTTGGAGTCTCCTACAGAGCTGGGGACACCAAAGCCATGCTTCCACGAGATGATCAGTATGTCCCTAACGGGAAATATATCAGACCTCCGGCAGCCACTACAAGCCAGCCTACTGAACCGGCTGAAGATATTCCTCCTTCATCACCACAAGCACCTACAGCAAATCAGCTGCTCCATCAGATACTCGAGAGGTTGGATCGGCAGGAACACAAAGCAAAGCTAAGAGAGCGCCGTAACAAGCGCCGATTCACATACCTCAAGGAGCTACTTAAGGGAAAATACAGAGACTCAGACACCCCGGACTCCACTTCCTTTACCAGCACAGGGAGCCATGACGGTCCCGACTGTGGAGATACTGCTACCAGCCCACCTTTGTTACTGACAGATGGCACCGAGGACGGTGCAAAGCCTTAAGTGTGGGGAGGTCGGTCAGTACCTGACTTTTGGAGGTAATTTCTCTTCCCTAACACCAATAAAATAGGATATTTAGTTAGTTTTTCTTTTGTAGAATAGGATAAATTGCATAGTAATAGATTAGTTGCATGCATGTTCTACTTGATTGAAAAGACAATAAGTTTCTTCTAAGACCCTATTTTTGGAACAAAATTTCACTAATTTTAATCTAAACTTTTATGTTAAATTTGCTTGAAGTTATATTTGGAACATGGTTTTTGAGCTAAAGAACACACAACCTGTGAGATTTGAGCCTTTATACATGGTTACATTATTTAACCATAATTATTTTATTCTTGTGTGTTTACTTCTCTATGATTGTAATTTATATTTTGTTTCATCCAACATGTCCAATGTTTAATATATTTATATGCTTGCATATGATTAAGGCCATTATTTGTTTAGCTCACTTATCCCAAATAAGCCTACCCTTTCAATTACCTTTGTTAGCCACTTTGAGCCTTTAAATCACATTTGTTCTTTATTTTACCACATTACTAGCCTTAAGCGGAAAAACAATTATATATCCCAATTGAATCTTTAGTTAGCTTAAGATAGAATTGTGTGTTAATTGAGTATGGAAAAATTGTGGGAACAAAAGATAATAAGGGAATGTGTCATGATAATATAATGAGAATTTGGGTGCCTACTCATGTTAAACCATAAAAATTAAAAATCTATGTGCATTAATAAACTACGTTTATTTTTATGAAAAAAAATTATTCAATAATTAATTAGGGGACAAAATTACCCTAATATCAAGTTAAGAATTCAAAGATCAATGCATGTATGATAAAATTAAAATAAAAGTTGATACATGAGTAAGGAATGTGAAAAGAAAATTTTGGGTAGCTAAGTGTGAAATTTAAGCTATAAAGAAATTATATGTGTTAGGTGAAAGCTTGGGCTAATTAAAAATTCAATTTATAAGCTTACTTAGCCATATATGTACCCTTACCCATACCTTGGCCCCATTACAACCTTGAAAAGACCTCATGATGTTTGCATTGGTATATTAATTGTTGTTGATTGGTTAGGTAAAGAACAAAAATTAGAAAGCATGATTAGAGAAGGACAGAGTGATTACCCTATACACTAGAGAGACTAGAGCATACAAACATCATCAGTGAGGGTTCAATGCTTAATTTCTATGTTCCCTGCTTTCATGAGCCACCTTTTTGCATTTTTATCTGTTTTTACTGTATAAGAATTGAATTAGTGGAATTTGATTTGTGATTGTCTTGAAGAGCTTATTTACTTTTGACCAAGTGGACAAGAATCATATAATTGCATTCACATATATAGGTTGCATTGCATTGCATGAGTTTTACATGTTCCTACTCATTTATTTTATCTCCTACAACTAAGCATGAGCACATGCTAATGACTAACTATGGGGAGGTTGATAAACCACTATTTCATGGTTTATATTGTGCTTAATTGTGCGGTTTTATCAAATCTTTACCCACTTATTCATATGATAAGCATGCATTTATAATTCCTTCCTAAAAATACTTCATGGTTGAAAACTTGCTTCCTAGAGACTTTTAATTTTGTATTTTTAATTCTTCTTTATTCCATTCGATGCCGTGATCTGTGTGTTAAGTGTTTCAGGCATTATAGGGTATGAATGACTTGGATATTAGAAAGGAAGCTTGCAAAAATGGAAGGAACATAAGAAATTGAGGAGATGACCAGCGAGAAGTGACGCGGACGCATGGCTCACGCGACCGCGCGACATAGAGAAAATTGCAGTGATGCAGACGCATGGCTCACGTGACCGCGCTGATTGGAAAGTGGACAAGTGACGCGAAGGCGTGGACGACACGCACGCGTGGCAACGCAAAACGCTGGACGACGCGAATGCCTAGATGACGCGATCACGTGACATGCGCGATCTGCAGAATCTGCAAAATTCACTGGGGGCGATTTTGGGCCCTGTTTTGACCCAGTTTTCAGCCCAGAAAAGCATTATAGAGCCAGGGAACATGCAGAGACCAAAGACAACATTCATTCCGCATAATTTTAGTTTTAGATCTGATTTTACTCTTCCTCTAGGTTTTTCTCTCTACACATTCATAGTTCTTAGGATTTTGATTTTATCGCTTTTTTGGATTGGGACATTGAAAAGAGTTATTACCTCCGTCAAGACTTCATCATTCTAGTTTGTTTCCTTACTTGTCACTTACTCTTTCATGTCCTTTATTCACTCAGAGTTACTCTTGGATTATTTCTAGAATTTATTTATACAAGAACTATTTTTATTTTTAATTGATCCTTTTGATTATTATTTATCATGTCTTTCAATATTTCTCTTCCTTATTTTGTGAAATTTACATTCATAATGAGCGAGTAGTTCCATAACTTGATTGGGAGATGATTGAAAGGAAACCTTGAGTTGGATTACTCAAGCAAAAAATTATAATTGAGTTTATTGTTGGATTGTCCTCTAGTCTCTGACACTAATCCTTTCCAAGGGAGAGGATTAGAACTTGTGAATAGAAATAACTTTCCAACTTGCTTGACTCTCCTCTACCTAGTAAGGGATAACTAAGTAGAACAACCTTCAATCATCAATTAATCTTGAGAGTACTCCAACAAGAATAGGGCTTCCAATTAATCTACTCCCAGTCAAGGTTTTTATTAAAATTACATAATTTCTCTGATTTAATTTCCTGTTTATCAACTCAAACCATTTTTTGAAAATATCTGATTAATAAAATAGCACATCTTTCTACAACTCGTTGGGAGACGACCTGGGATTCATACTTCCAGTATTTTAGTTTTAATTTTGTGACAATCCTTCTAAATTGATAAGTGGATTTTTGGTTGGTTAAGAACTGTACTTGCAACGTATCTCTTATAACAATTTCTTAACTCGCCAATTTCCGCCACGTCGCATGGTAGCAAGTTAGTTAGGACGTTAGTGGTGTTAACGTTAAGTGAAAATGTGGGCTCGAGAACGTTAGTGACGATCACCTTTTTCACTAACGTTCCAAACCAAAAATGATCCACGTTAACTTCAACGTTAGTGGCACTAACGTGACCACTAACGTTGCCTCTTGGTCCTTCGCAAACGTTATTGGCATTCACCTTTTCCAGTAACGTTGCTCTTTGCCTCTTTTTCCCATGTTAGTGGTCCACGTTAGTGTAACTAACGTGGCCCTTAACGTGGGCATGTCTAAGCTTCGAGAGCGTTAGTGACACTTACCTTTGTCACTAATGCTTCAAACACCCCTTCTTCCCACGTTAGTGTCTCCCGTTAATTGCATTAATGTGACCACTAACGTGGAGGTGATTGCCATTTCCAACGTTAGTGACAAGGGTGAGTGTCACTAATGTTGGCCTATCATGCTTAGCTCCACGTTACTCTTCACATTAGTGGTCTTAACGTGACCACTAACGTGTGCACTATTGGCTTAATCCAACGTTAGTGACAAGGGTGAGTGTCACTAACGTTGGTGATTGCTTTCTCCTTCCACGTTAGAGTTCACGTTAATTGGATTAACGTGACTCTTAACGTGGCTAAATGTGCCTTTTTGGAATGTTAGTGGCATTCACTTTTACCACTAACGTTGGAGCTCTCCTTCTCCTCTACGTTAGCTACCACGTTAATGTAATTAACGTGGCAACTAACATGGGCTATGATGGCTTCAAAGGTGTTATTGGCGATCACTTTTTCCGTTAACGCTACAAGCTTTTTTCCATTCCTCGTTAGTGGTCACGTTAATCAGACTAACGTGGCTGCTAACGTGGCTATTCCTTGCTTCCTTTGTCCTGAAATCAAGCAGATAAAGTGCATCAAAGCTCTGTTCAACTCATAAGATCATGCATTATCCATTTTATCATTCAATTCATGCATAATTCTCATGAAATTATGTAAAGTTCACAATGTTTGCTTGAATCAAGATGTAAGTGAATATTTACCCAAAACTTGCTTATTTACTAAGAAAATGCATGAAACTATCCTAAAATAGTAAAGAAAAGGTCAGTGAAACTGGCCAAAATGCCCTGGCATCACAACACCAAACTTAAAGCTTGCTTGTCCCTAAGCAAGTACTGAAACATAAGAATGATGAATGAAAGAACAAGAGAAACAAGTTCTTATTATAGAAGTAAAGTTCTTAGGTTATGGGGTTTAATGCATAGCAACTTAGGTTCATTCCTTTACTTGTTTCCAGGTCCTCATCATGATTTTGAATACTTGCTTAATTGCATCCTATGAGATCTTTATTCCTTGATATCCCTTTCTTTTTAGGGTTTATTGCATTCTTAGGCTAAGTGCTCTGTGAGAGGGCGACTCTTTAAAATAAGCTTTCAGCCAACACTCCCGAGCCAGTTGGTTCAAGGTGTTAGGTGTTGAAACACCCCTAAGGACATACTCCCTCAAGTCTCTTTCCCCCATACATGCACACCACAGGCATATGGTTTATCATTTTCTTTTCCAGTATCTCTTTGGATCACTAAATATTTTGTAGCAAGGTTGCTCTTGATAGTGGATTTTCAGTTGATAATCCCGGGTTAGTTAACCCAAGTTACCAAGTAATGAAGCACTCCAGAGAACTTATTCATCCAAGCAGATCCTTTGTACAGGAACACCACAGACACATCCCTCAAGATTTAAACCCTTGGTGCCTAGCCTTATTTCTTATTATTTTTCTTTCTTTTTCAAACTCTTATTGTCCTTTCTCTTTTTCTTATTGGGGTCTTGTTGTTTGGCTAGTCTCAAAGGATGTGTTCCAAGCATGTGATTTAGAGCATATAGTTACCTATATACCTTGTTGATGAACCAACTTAGCTAATCAATTACCATACCACAAACTTAAGAACTCACTTCACAAGATATACCCCACTCTTATTTTTCATAACATTTTCTTTTTAATTAGCTTAAAAGGACACGCATACATGTAAGCAAGATGAAGATGGAAGCTAGAGACTTAGACCAGCACACATATGACAAAAGTAAAGAAAACAAATACTAGATTCTAGTGACTTAAACTAAAGAGTAACTATTAACAGGGGCACATTCAGACTTCCAATTTGAGCATTCCTAAGCAAATGGAATCAAGCAACAACACAACCTTTTGGTGGTGACTTCTGGCTCTCCCTTTGTTGTCATCATCCATAGCTTTTGCATCCTTCTTCGCCTCCTTGGATGATGGTGCACCATTTTTCCAGAAGATTGATCGGATTCCTGCAAAGTTATTGGAAGTTGCTTGTTCCCAAAGCACTTGGAAAATAGTTAGCATGCATGTATGCTTGTGAATTTCTAAACTCAATTTGGTGTGTGAACACCAAACTTAGTTCCTTGCTTAATGCAACAGATTGAATACATGTAGAGAACCTCATGTGCTTTTATTAATAAAACAACTATGGACTAGAAACTAAACTATTGTTAAGTGGTTTCCCTGATTGGTTGGGCTAGCAACTTGTCATTGAAGAGGTGTAGTGTGATTCTAACTGAAATCTTTGGTGAAACACCAAACTTAGAATTACACATTCACTCTTGGATTGTTTTGGTGTGCAATACCAAACTTAGCTCCTCACAATACAGGGAAAATTACTTGTAACTTTTATTGAAATGATCATGAAAAAGAAACTACCTTAGGTTGGGTTGCCTCCCAACGTAGCGCTCTTTTAGCGTCGCTAGCTCGACAATTTCTCCATTAGTTGAGATGATACTTCATTTTGGGGTTTTCCCCCATGTTGCCCATGTAGTGTTTGAGCCTTTGTCCGTTCACAGTGAAAGTCCTCTTTGAACTTTTCTCCATGATTTCTATGTGTCCATATGGCGAGACTTTTGTAACAAGAAAGGGTCCTGACCACCTTGATTTGAGTTTTTCAGGGAAAAGTCTCAATTTGGAGTTGTAGAGGAGCACTT
Organism: Arachis hypogaea; assembly: GCF_003086295.3. Classification (NCBI taxonomy): domain Eukaryota; kingdom Viridiplantae; phylum Streptophyta; class Magnoliopsida; order Fabales; family Fabaceae; genus Arachis; species Arachis hypogaea. The sequence goes on along the minus strand of NC_092046.1, from coordinate 81,663,693 downwards.
GCTGTCCTTTTTCGCAGCTCCTGGGTGTCAGATTAGGTCGTGCCTTCTCTTTGCTTTTTCTTTATAGATCTTGGCATTTTCATAGGCTTGAGATCTAAACTCCTCTATTTCCTGCAGCTGCAAGACCCTTTTTTCACCAGCAGCAATGCTATCAAAATTTAGTAGCTTGAGAGCCCAGAGGGCTTTGTGTTCCAACTCCAAGGGTAAATGACAGGCCTTTCCATACACCAGTTGATATGGGGACATCCCGATTGGTGTTTTGAATGCCATTCTGTATGCCCAAAGAGCATCATCTAGCTTCTTCGACCAGTCCTTTCTTGATGCTCTACGGTCTTTTCCATAATCCTTTTCAGCTCTCTGTTAGATATTTCGGTTTGCCCACTTGTTTGGGGGTGGTAAGGCGTGGCAACCTTGTGTTTTACCCCGTATCGTAGGAGAAGAGCTTCTAGTAGTCTGTTACAAAAATGGCTCCCTCCATACTGATGAGCGCTCGTGGGACTCCGAAGCTGCTAAAGATATTCCACTGCTACCAAGATATACTTGTTTGAATATGAGGTTGGGAATGGTCCTATGAAATCGATTCCCCACACATCGAACAGTTCCAGCTCTAAGATGAAATTCTGAGGCATCTCATTTCTTTTGGGTAAGTTTCCAGCTCTTTGGCATTCATTGCAGTTCTTTACTAGTTCTTTGGCATCCTTGAAAAGGGTGGGCCAAAAGAATCCACTTTGTAACACCTTGGCTGCAGTTCTTTCCCCTCCAAAGTGGCCTCCATAGTACGAGCCATGGCAGTTCCATAGGATTTCTCGTCCCTCTTCTTCTGAAACACATCTTCTCAGGATTCCATCTGAACACTTCTTGAAGAGATATGGCTTATCCCAGACAAAATATTTAGCATCATTGATGAGTTTTCTTTTTTGATGTTTGTTGATCTCTGGAGGCAAAGCCCCAGTTGCCTTGAAATTGGCAATGTCTGCAAACTAGGGTGCTTTGTAAACCGTCATTAACTGTTCATCTGGGAAGAACTCATTTACACTTGCATCATGTGTTCCACCTTTATCATGAGGGATTCTGGACAGGTGATCTGCTACCTTATTCTCCACTCCTTTCTTGTCTCTAATCTCAATATTGAATTCCTGCAACAACAAGATCCATCTTATCAGTCTTGGTTTTGATTCCTGCTTGGCAAACAAATATTTAAGTGCTGTGTGATCTGTGAAAACAATCACTTTGGAACCAATGAGGTATGATCTAAACTTGTCAAATGCAAAAACTATTGCCAGCAATTCCTTCTCAGTAGTGGTATAATTTCTTTGAGTGTCATTGAGGACCTTGCTGGCATAGTATATCACATAGACCAAATTATCTTTCCTCTGTCCTAACACTGCCCCAACTGCAAAATCAGATGCATCACACATCAGTTCGAATGGTAAGTTCCAATCAGGTGGGGAAATGATAGGGACGGAGGACAGCCTCTTTTTCAAGTTTTCGAATGCTAGCATACACTTCTCCTCAAAGATAAATGGTGTATCAGATACAAGGAGATTGCTTAAGGGCTTGGCTATCTTTGAAAATTCTTTAATAAATCTTCTGTAAAAACCATCATGCCCTAAAAAGCTCCTAATTGCCTTGACATCACTTGGTGGAGGTAATTTTTCAATGAGTTCCACCTTAGCTCTGTCTACCTCAATACATTGGTTAGAAACTTTATGGCCAAGGACTATTCCTCCTGTCACCATAAAGTGGCACTTTTCCCAATTTAAGACCAGATTGGTCTCTTGACATCTTTTTAACACCAAGGCAAGGTGATTTAGGCAATTAGGGAAGGAGTCCCCGAATACTGAAAAGTCATCCATGAAGACATCAATGAATTTCTCTATCATATCTGGGAAGATAGAAAGCATGCAGCGTTGAAACGTTGCAGGAGCATTACATAGCCCGAATGGCATGCGCCTATACGCAAACACTCCATATGGCAAGTAAATGATGTTTTCTCCTGGTCTCTCAGATCAACCACTATTTGGTTATATCCTGAGTAACCATCGAGAAAACAGTAATATGCGTGTCCTGCAAGTCTTTCCAGTATCTGATCCATAAAGGGGAGTGGGAAGTGATATTTTCTTGTAGCTTCATTGAGTTTTCTATAGTCAATGCACATCCTCCATCCTGTGACCGTTCTTGTAGGGATAAGTCTGTTCCTCTCATTGGGTACTACAGTGATTCCTCCTTTCTTGGGGACCACTTGGATGGCTGACCCACGGGCTATCCGAAATTGGGTAGATTACCCCTCCCTGCCATAGCTTCATGACTTCCTTCTGTACCACTTCTTTCATGAATGGATTCAGCCTCCTTTGGGGTTGGATGGAGGGTTTAGCATCATCTTCCAAAAATATCTTATGCATGCATATGGCCAAACTAATTCCCTTCAAGTCAGTGAGGGTCCATCCAATGGCATCCTTATGCCTTTGTAATACTTGGAGTAGATCCTCCTCTTGGTCTTGGCTGAGGGCTGAGTTTATGATCACTGGGTAACTTTCATTTTCTCCTAAATATGCATATTTGAGAGTGGGCGGCAGTGCCTTTAGTTCAAGTTTGGGTGCCTCTTTTCTTTCATTCTCCTCCTCTAGTGTGCCATGAACATGAACCTCAGCTGTTGCAGCCTCTTCGCTTGATGCTGATTCCTCTTCTTCTGTTAACCCCTCAAATTCTTCTTCTTCAAAAGTCTCTTGTACTGCATCTTCCAGTGAATCCAACCTCATATATTCTCCCAATGGTTCTTATGGGTAACTCATGGCCTTGAATACATTGAATATCATCTTCTCATTGTGTAGTCTAAGGGTAAGCTCACCCTTTTGGACATCAATGATAGCTCCCGCAGTGGTTAAGAATGGTCTTCCCAGAATGATAGAAGCCTTGGCCCCTTCCTTCATATCCAACACTACAAAGTCTGCTGGGAAGATAAAGTCTCCTACCTTTACCAACAAGTCTTCTACTATATCGTGGGGAAACTTGAATGATCGGTCTGCTAGTTGCAAGGCCATTTTTGTTGGCTTGGCCTCCTCAATCCTCATTTTTATCATCATTGCTACGGACATCAGATTTATGCAGGCTCCTAAATCACATAGAGCCTTTTCCACTGTGATTTCCCCTATAATACAAGGAATCTAGAAGCTCCCAGGATCCTTCAATTTCTGGGGTAGTTTGTGCTGAATGATGGCACTACATTCTTCGGTTAGTATCACAGTCTCATTGTTCTTCCAGCTTATCTTATTAGTCATCAACTCCTTCAAGAACTTGGCATAGAGCGGCATTTGCTCTATTACTTCAGCAAAGGGTATGTTAATCTGTAGTTTCTTGAAGATTTCTAAAAATCTTGAGAATTGGCTGTCATCCCCCTTCTTCTTCAATTGTTGAGGGTATGGAACTTTCGGAACGTATGGCTTCAGCACTTCTCCTTCTTGATGTGAATTGGAAGTGGGAACTTGAACTTCATCTTGTTCTTTTTCCTTTTCATTTGAGTCCTTCTCTGGTGGTTTCTTGGAGGTCTCCTTCAATTTCTTCCCACTTCTGAGGGTGATAGCCTGACACTCCTCCCTTGGGTTTGAATCAGTGTTGCTGCAAAGGTTGTGGCTGGGAACTTGCTTAAATAGGTAGCCAATTTGTGTTTCAAGTTTCTTGATGGCAGCATCTTGATTCTGCATATTGGATCGCACTTCCTCTTGGAACATTTTACTGTCTTGAACTTCTTTACATATACGTTCGAGTAGAGTCTCAATCCTTGAGAGTCTATCTTCGGATGATGGTGAGTTGAGATTTAAGGGATGAGAAGGGCCATTTTGGTTTTGATATGGATGTTGAGAGGTATTATTAGGTGGGTGCTGATATGATCTCTGTGTGGAATGTTGGTGAGCTGCATTGTTGTTGGAGTTGTGATGTCTCTGATCTTAGCTTTGATCTTGTTGATTTCCCCACCCAAAGTTTGGGTGGTTCCTCCAACCAGGATTATAAGTTTTGGAGTATGGATCATGGGTCTGCTTGGGTGAATTCCCAAAGTGGTTGGCTTGTTCCTGGTCACCCTCATCCTCTGCATTCACTCCTTCTTGAGATACTGATGAGGTGGTGACTGCTGCCACCTGGTTCCTTTCCATCTTCTTGGTAAGGTCAGCCAGCTGCTTGGTGATCATTTTGTTTTGAGCCAGCAGCGCGTCTGATAAACCCATATTTCATGAGTTCTTTTGTGCTTAATTAGAGTGATTTATTCAACTCTTCACCTACTTATTCACATTAATTGCATGGTTTTACTTTCCCTTCCTTATTATGTCATATTGTGAAAAACATGTTTTCTAAGCTTTAAAAATTAATTATTTTAATTACCTTTATTTCCATTCGATGTCGTGATTAGTGTGTTGAGTAGCTTCAGGTTTCCTAAGGTTGAATGACTTAAAGGATGAAAAAGGAAACATACAAAAATGGAAGGAGAAGGCAAAACGGAGCCTTAAGGAAACTGGTATCCACGCGATCGCATGGACGACGCGATCGCGTGCCAAGCACGAATCAGCAGCGACGCGGCCGCACGACTGACGCGACCGCGCGCCTTAAGCAGAACGCACATGACGCGGTCGCATGACTGACGCGACCGCGTGGAAAGAAAAAGCTCCAGATGACGCGACCGCGTGACCCACGCGGACGCGTGACAGAGGCCACGTATTAGAATTTACAGAATACGCCCCCAGCAATTTCTGAAGCCCTTTTTGGCCCAGATCCAAGTACAGAAAGCATAGATTAGAGGTTATAAAGTGGAAGAATGCATCCATTCAGAGGGAGCTCGCATAATTTTAGTTTTCAATGATTTAGATTTAGTTGAGAGGGATATCTTCTCCTCTCTCTCTTAAGATTTAGGATTTCTTCTTGTTTTAAGAGTGACTCTCAATCCAGGTTTTATATTTCTTTGTTTTAAACTCCCCCTTCACTTTATTTATTTATTTCAGTATCTGAGTTGGCTATTTACCTTTATAATTGGATCTATGAATTTCTTCCATGTTGCAGACTGTTATTTGAATTAATGATAATTGAGGTATTTTCAGTTTATGATTGTTCTCTTTGATTTAAGTTACCATTGCTTCCCATCTAAGGATATTTTTATTATTCTATCAATTTTACTTTTTCCCCTTTTGGTTTTGGTTAAGAATTCAATAACTCAATAGTTATTAATCTCAATATAATTGATAATCGTTATCTTGCTAATTGAGTTGAACTTAAGTAATCCCAACCTTTTCTTAGGAAATAAATAGGATTCAAAGGTCAATTTCATTAGTCCCTTGACTTTCCTTTACCCTAGTAAAGGTTGACCAAGTGGAGTTTAGATTCAACTTTCATTCTAGTAGAGAAAGATAACTACGTTGGACCTCCAACTTCTCTTACCTTGCCAAAAGTCTGCTTTATAGTATTTATTTATTTTAATTGCCATTTGCTTTACTTGTCATTTAAATTACTTGCTTCACATCTTCTAAACCCCGATTACAACCTTTATAGCCAATAATAAGAACATACTTCCTCGCAGTTCCTTGAGAAGACGACCCGAGGTTTGAATACTCGGTTAACAATTTTTAAAGGGGTTTGTTACTTGTGACACCACTTACTTTCCTAACTCACTAATTTTAATTTACTAATTTCTTTTTACCATACTAACCCTCTTGATCTCTTCTCTGATCACTTTCACTTCCTCTAACTTTCTCACTATGGCATATTGAATTTTTTTCATTCCATTTAACATTAATTCAATCACATTTCAATTACTCATTTTCCTTATTCTATTTCTCCCTTACCGCTTTGAGTTTCCTTTGTTTAAATTGCCTATTTGCTTTCATATTTTATCCATTTCCTGGTTTTCTGTTTTTCAGGATGTCTGCCTCACAAAGGAAAGGCAAAGGCAAGGCTACTGGCAAGCGCAAGAGAGAAGATTCCTCCCAATCCATCATTGCTCTAATGCACGATTCCTCATGGCGGGAGAAGAACTTCAGACATCAGGAAAAAGCTGACCAGCTGCTCCCTTCGACTGATCCTATAAAATTTGCAAATCGGTACTGTGAGCTGAAGTACCCGACTTTTGCAAACTCCAGAAATCTATGCCTGGAACGTACCTTGAAGATTCCAGAAGCCTTCCAGCAATACACCACTGATCAAATCAAGAAACGGGGCTGGTTCTTTCTGGAGAGACCACTGACAGAGGTCAATGCATCTTGGGTACGGGAATTCTATTGCAACTACTACCTTACTACCCTAGATGCAGTGAACCTGAGGGGAAAGCAAATTCTGGTCACTGAGGAGGCCATAGAGACCATTCTTCAGCTCCCAGCCAAGTCCGATCAGCTAGATGGTTATGGACAGGCTGAGGAGGACATGGGCCAGATGCGGTTTGATTAGGATGCTGTGAAGGCACGGATAGCTCTCGACCCTGCTGTTCCTTGGGAGATGGGTCAGGACACCACTATGCCTAGAGGGATCAAGAGAGTGTACTTGAATGATGAGGCTCGGCTATGGTATCAGATCTTGAGCAACTATGTGATGCCGAGTACTCATGAGACTGAGATCCCGGCTGCCATGATCACCCTTCTCTGGTGTGTGTTGGAGGGTAAGGACCTGTACTTGCCTCGTTTTATCCGGCATTATATGGCCAGGGTCCACGTCCGAGGCACCCTCCCCTTTCCTTATCTGGTTACACGGCTAGGCCGTCAGGCTGATGTGCCTTGGGAGGATGCCGATGAGCGACCACCAGCAGTGGACTGCAGGAAGATCATCCCTCACAGTAGGAACTTTCTTGTTTTGGGCTACAGACCACCACCTGTCACTGCTACTGATGAGACAGCCCCTCCGTCTGCTGGACCCTCTTCATTCACAGCTGCCCCAGCTGCCCCTGCTGCCACCACTGCACCTCCACCCGCCTCTGAGCCGGTTTATCGCCTCGTGCACCATCTATTCCGCCATCTTGATCAGATGGAGCGCCGTAACAGGCGCCGGTATGAGAGATTGGAGCGCCGCAGCAGGCGACGCTATTCCCATCTGAAGCTGATGATCAAACAGGGCGCCGACATCCCCTCCGAGCCCGACACACCATCCGAGCCATCAGAGGAGGAGGAGGATGAGCACGAGGGGGAGCCTCATTCCCAGGCAGGGACTCATCAGCAGGCAGGCACAGAGCACGCTACACCACAGCAGGAGGCCCCACATCAGCTTGAGGCTGCAGATCCAGAGATCCCGATCCAGTCAGTCCCCCCACTACAGCAGCCAGACTCTCAGCCCACCACCGCCACAGAGACCCCAACTACCATCCCTACCAGTGATGACACTCCTTCACACCCGGCTTGATTGAGCATCGGGGACAATGCTTCATTTTAAGTGTGGGGAGGTCGCCATCTCTAGCGTTTATGTTGGTGAACTACTACATACTTTTTCTTTTATTTTGGATATTTTTCTGTATTTTTTCTCTTTTTCTTTTGTTGTTATTTTCTGAGTACTTATACATTGCTACTTGTGTATTTTACTCTATTTTCTGCATTCTGCATTTTTTTTGTTCATATTTTAGTTATTTAGTTCATTTTAGTTGTTTAGTTTAGTTTGCAATTCTAACTTATTAGTGGATCAATTAGTATAGTTTACCCTTTTTACATAAGATAGCTTAGTTATAGCTTAGTTTAAATTGACAAATATAAAAAAAAAGAGTAAGCTAGGAACTTGAACATAATAGATTTAGATCCATAAAACCTTGTATATATAGCATTACATGATGTAGTTAAACTGACAACATTTCATCAAGGAGAAACATTAAAACTTCAAAGGCTACCCTAAATTACTTTTTAAGAGAATAATGAGAATTTTTAACTAAACCTGCATGACATACATAAGTGATAAATGATTTTTCAGCTAGAGAACACATAGCCTGTGAGTTTTGAGCTTAACTATATGGTTACATTCAAACCATAATTTTTATTTCTGTGTGTTCCAACCTTCTTTCTTATTCTGGTGTTCTTTACTTTGTTTTAGTCTATATGTCCGATTATAGAATATAGGTACATCTCAAAATAATGATTGAGGCCATCATTTGATTTTAGCTCACTTACCCCAAATAAGCCTACCTTTTACATCACCCTTGTTAGCCCCCTTGAGCCTTTTAAAACCCCTTTATTCTATTTAGCCAAATTACTAGCCTTAAGCAGAAAAACAAAAGAAAATCCCAAGTGAATCCTTGGTTAGCTTAAGATAGAAAATCCTTAATAGAGTTAAATGTGGGAAACCTTTTGGGAACATGGATGATAGAAACAAAAGGTAGAAAAGTTAAAAAAAAATAAAATAAATTTGGGAAGCATGTTCATGAGAAAATTCAAATTAATTAAAATTACCATGTGTATTCAAAAAAAAAGTTAGTTTTCAAGCATGTAAATAAGGGGATGCAAAAAGAACTCCCCAATGCAAAATAAAAAGCAATGCACATGGGATAAAAACAAGAATTGAAACATGAGCATGTGACATCAAAAGCGAGAAAATAGGGAGAATAGGTAAAGAAGCATTATTTTACTAAGTATGTATGTTAGGTGAGATCTTAGTCTAATTAAGGATTCACTTATTAGCTCACTTAGCCTTATACATATATCCTTACTCTTTGCCTTGACCCCATTACAACCTTAATTAAAGACCTCATGAGTTTTGGTATGACTATGTTCTATAATTGTTGATTGGTTAGACGAAAAACAAAGTTATAGAAAGGAAGAATAAAAAGAAGAATAGAGTGATTAACGCAATAAACACTGAGTGATTAGAGAGAAAACACAAAATCCAGTGAGGGTTCAAAAGCTCATTACACATTTATCTTTGATTGTCTTGCAAGTTTTTTTCTCTCATCTCATTTGCAAAAACATGCTTTATTATTTGAGGGTTAGCCATATATGTATATATATCTCCTTGAGAATGTGAAATAATTTGACTACATGTAGGCTTTATATATGAGTGGATGAATTAGAATTGCATGACTCATTACGTAGATGCATTTAGCATAGGTTGCATTTCATAACATTCCATCACTTTAACCTTGATTATTTACCTTGGATTTAGCATGAGGACATGCTAGTGTTTAAGTGTGGGGAGGTTGATAAACCCATATTTCATGAGTTCTTTTGTGCTTAATTAGAGTGATTTATTCAACTCTTCACCTACTTATTCACATTAATTGCATGGTTTTACTTTTCCTTCCTTATTATGTCATATTGTGAAAAACATGTTTTCTAAGCTTTAAAAATTAATTATTTTAATTACCTTTATTTCCATTCGATGCCGTGATTAGTTTGTTGAGTAGCTTCAGGTTTCCTAAGGCTGAATGACTTAAAGGATGAAAAAGGAAACATACAAAAATGGAAGGAGAAGGCAAAACGGAGCCTTAAGGAAACTGGTATCCACGCGATCGCATGGACGACACGATCGCGTGCCAAGCACGAATCAGCAGCGACGCGGCCGCACGACTGACGCGACCGCGCGCCTTAAGCAGAACGCACATGACGCGGTCGCATGACTGACGCGACCGCGTGGAAAGAAAAAGCTCCAGATGACGCGACCGCGTCACAGAGGCCACGTATCAGAATTTACAGAATACGCCCCCAGCGATTTCTGAAGCCCTTTTTGGCCCAGATCCAAGTACAGAAAGCATAGATTAGAGGTTATAAAGTGGAGGAATGCATCCATTCAGAGGGACCTCGCATAATTTTAGTTTTCAATGATTTAGATTTAGTTGAAAGGGAGATCTTCTCCTCTCTCTCTTAGGATTTAGGATTTCTTCTTGTTTTAAGAGTGACTCTCAATCCAGGTTTTATATTTCTTTGTTTTAAACTCCCCCTTCACTTTATTTATTTATTTCAGTATCTGAGTTGGCTATTTACCTTTATAATTGGATCTATGAATTTCTTCCATGTTGCAGACTGTTATTTGAATTAATGATAATTAAGGTATTTTCAGTTTATGATTGTTCTCTTTGATTTAAGTTACCATTGCTTCCCATCTAAGGATATTTTTATTATTCTATCAATTTTACTTTTTTCCCTTTTGGTTCTGGTTAAGAATTCAGTAACTCAACAATTATTAATCTCAATATAATTGATAATCGTTATCTTGCTAATTGATTTGAACTTAAGTAATCCCAACCTTTTCTTAGGAAATAAATAGGATTCAAAGGTCAATTTAATTAGTCCCTTGACTTTCCTTTACCCTAGTAAAGGTTGACCAAGTGGAGTTTAGATTCAACTTTCATTCTAGTAGAGAGAGATAACTACGTTGGACCTCCAACTTCTCTTACCTTGCCAAAAGTCTGCTTTACAGTATTTATTTATTTTAATTGCCATTTGCTTTACTTGTCATTTAAATTACTTGCTTCTCATCTTCTAAACCCCGATTACAACCTTTATAGCCAATAATAAGAATATACTTCCTCGCAGTTCCTTGAGAAGACGACCCGAGGTTTGAATACTCGGTTAACAATTTTTAAAGGGGTTTGTTACTTGTGACACCCAAAATGTTTGTGCGAAGGGATTTTTGTCGGTTTAGACTATATCTACAACGCAACTGTTTCTATGAATCTCTTTACTGGTAAAAATCCTAACGTCAGCGTCCATGTTGTTTAGCTCCATCACTCCTCTAGTATTGCCCCTTTTAGAAGCATAGAAGTAATCATTCTCAGCTACAGTCTCAATGACATCTATGGCTTCTTCAATGGTCTTCTTCTTGTTCAGAGATCCCCCGAATGAGTGGTCCACTGCCTTCTTTGATTCGTAAGAAAGACCCTCATAGAAAATATGTAACTGCACCCATCCATTGAACATATCTGGTGGGCACCTTCTTGTTAAGTCCTTAAACCTCTCCCATGCTTCATAGAGAGTTTCACCATCTTGTTGCCTGAAGGTTTGCACCTCAGCTCTCAACCTGTTGATTCTTTGAGGAGGGTAGAATCTTGCCAAGAATTTGTTCACCACCTCTTCCCAGGTTGTCAGACTCTCCTTCGGGAAGGATTCCAGCTATTTAGCTGCTTTATCCTTGAGTGAGAAGGGAAACAGAAGCAGTCTATAAGTGTCAGGATGAACACCATTAGACTTTACAGTATCACATATCCTTAGGAAAGTGGTGAGATGTTGATTAGGGTCTTCTTGGGAACTTCCTCCAAATGCACAGTTATTCTGGACTAGGGTGATGAGCTGGGGCTTTAGTTCAAAGTTGTTGGCATGTATGGTTGGCTTTTGGATGCTACTTCCACAGTTTTCTGGGTTTGGATTGATGTAAGAGCCTAGAATTCTTCTCTCTTGCCCCGCATGATTCACTGGACCTTCTCTGCCATGGTTGTGAGCCTCTTCTTCATGGTGGTTCTCCATATTCTCCTCCATGTCTGGTTCAAAATATTCTTCCTCCTCCTCAGCACCAACGACTCCCTTTCCTCTTGCTTTCCTCCTTAATCTAAGGAAGGTCCTCTCAGGTTCGGAATCAAAGGAAGTTGAAGCCCCGCTTCTTCTACCTGTCATACAACCAACAAGGCAAAAAGCAAGAAAGAAATTGAATAGAGAAATTACTCTTGTTAGGAATGTTGTTAGTGTGAGTGGTGCAATATATCAAACAGTTAGTGGGTTGGTTAACTGACTTGTAATTAATGACGAAAAACACAACAAACGGGTAAGGGATAAAGGAAATAAAATAACTGAAACTGAAAGTAAATCACTCAAATGGAATTAAAACAAAACAAAAGAAAAAATGCTCAATCTAGTTATCCTCCAACTTAATCATTGTTGATACAAAATCAATCCCCGGCAACGGCGCCATAAACTTGATGCACGGAAACTTGTCTCTCAACAAAATTTCCTTCGGCAAGTATACCGAATTGTCGTCAAGTAAAAACTCACAATAGAGTGAGGTCGAATCCCATAGGGATTGATTGGTCAAGCAACTTTAATTAGAGGAATGTTCTAGTTGAGTGAAGCAGAAATTTGAGTTGAGTAATTGCAGAAAATTAAATGGCTGGAAAGTAAATAGCAAAAGATGTAAATACTAGAAATAAATGGCAGAATGTAAAGGGTGGAAGGTAAACTGCAGAATCTTAAATGGGGATTTGGGAATATGAGCATAAAAGTAAATGGCAGATAATAAAGAGAATGGGTAAGATCAGAAATGGGGGATTCATTGGGCTCAGGAGATGTTGTATTCTCCGGATCAAGTTCATTCTCATCTCTTTCTCAATCAATGCATTCATTGATCTCCTTGGCAATCTTAAGTGATTGGATTCCAATTCCTTGGCAACCCAATATCTCTAAACTTGAACATTTACCCAATTTTTTTATTTAATTGCTCATGAGAAGAGAAGAAGTATGGTCACTGATTATACCACATGCATTCCCAAATCAAAGAATAGGTAAGATTATATGTCACTATATCCATCCAAACCCCAATTTGGTCCAACATGAGAAAGCATTTCTAGCATGATATCTTCATTCCTCTTCCAAGGTTCCAAAGAGATCCAAGTATGAATAGCTTCTTTTCCAAGACAACTACCCAATTGGATGAAGATTAAAAGCTTTCTAGTAAAATCAAGAGAAAAGAAAGAAGAAGAATAATGAAAACTATTATTGATCCATCAAATTACAACAAAGCTCCCTAACCCAATGAAAAGGGGTTTAGTTGTTCATAGCTCTGGAAATGGAAGACGAAAATGAAAAGTACATTCTGAAATTAAATCTAGAAGTTGCAGAGAAAGTAAAATATACAGAGTGTGGTTCTCCAAAATGCCAAGCTTTCTTACTAGTTCAAAACTACTCCTATATATACTACTCTTCTAATTTTCTAGTTGGCTCTTCAAGTCTTGGATATGGGCCTTTGGATCTTTAGTTGAAGCAGTTACAGTCTTCAGTGGGATTAGCTTTGCTTGCAGAGAGAAAGTGAGTCAGGCATGGTAGCAAGTTAGTTAGGACGTTAGTGGTGTTAACGTTAAGTGAAAATGTGGGTTCGAGAACGTTAGTAACGATCACCTTTTTCACTAACGTTCCAAACCAAAAATGATCCACGTTAACTTCAACGTTAGTGGCACTAACGTGACCACTAACGTTGCCTCTTGGTCCTTCGCAAACGTTATTGGCATTCACCTTTTCCAGTAACGTTGCTCTTTGCCTCTTTTTCCCACGTTAGTGGTCCACGTTAGTGTAACTAACGTGGCCCTTAACGTGGGCATGCCTAAGCTTCGAGAGCGTTAGTGACACTTACCTTTGACACTAACGCTTCAAACACTCCTTCTTCCCACGTTAGTGCCTCCCGTTAATTGCATTAACGTGACCACTAACGTGGAGGTGATTGCCATTTCCAACGTTAGTGACAAGGGTGAGTGTCGCTAACATTGGCCTATCATGCTTAGCTTCATGTTACTCTTCACGTTAGTGGTCTTAACATGACCACTAACGTGGGCACTATTGGCTTAATCCAATGTTAGTGACAAAGGTGAGTGTCACTAACGTTGGTGATTGCTTTCTCTTTCCACGTTAGAGTTCATGTTTATTGGATTAACGTGACTCTTAACGTGGCTAAATGTGCCTTTTTGGAATGTTAGTGGCATTCACTTTTACCACTAACGCTGGAGCTCTCCTTCTCCTCTACGTTAGCTACCACGTTAATATAATTAACGTGGTAACTAACGTGGGCTATGATGGCTTCGAAGGCTTTATTAGCAATCACTTTTTCCATTAACGCTACAAGCTTTTTCCCATTCCTCGTTAGTGGTCACGTTAATCAGACTAACGTGGCTGCTAATGTGGCTCTTCCTTGCTTCCTTTGTCCTGAAATCAAGCATATAAAGTACATCAAAGCTCTGTTCAAGTCATGAGATCATGCATTATCCATTTTATCATTCAATTCATGCATAATTCTCATGAAATCATGTAAAGTTCACAATGTTTGCTTGAATCAAGATGTAAGTGAATATTTACCCAAAACTTGCTTATTTACTAAGAAAATGCATGAAACTATCCTAAAATAGTAAAGAAAAGGTCAGTGAAACTGGCCAAAATGCCCTGGCATCACGCGTTAATGACGCATGCGCGTGGATTGGTGAAAAACTTGGGGTCACGCGTACACATTGGTGACGCATACGCGTGGCATGGTGCTCTGGTTTTCAAAATTTTTCCAAGTTCTTGCACCAAACAGCTACCAAAACACCATAAAACCTTATTTAACATACCAAACTACCAAATAAACTCAACAAACTAAACAAAATATGAAATTAAGCTAATTACCAATATTTACAAAAGAGAAAAAAAGGAAAAGATTTTACCATTATGGGGAGCTCCTCATTAAGGTGGGCTTGTGCTTGAATTCATCTTTGAACATCCACCAATGCTTGGACTCCCAATGATCTCCATTCTTCAAAATTAATGCCACCAAGCCTTGATGGAGTTCCGCACAAGCTAAGGGCTCCCAAAGTTGATCCTCATGTATGCCAGGATCCCAAATCTTATTTCTACACCCGTCTTCAAGTTGATTATCATTAATCCATCCAGGTGGCAAGTAAGATGAATTCTCAATGAAGTACCAAATTCTCCTTCTAGACCCACCTAATTGAGCACTAGTCCAACCTTTGTGTCTCATCTTTGATATGTCAACCAAAATGAGCCTTGATTTGCAACGCCAACCACTAAATATCCTTCTTTTATGCTTCATCCCACAAAGTTCCCTAAGTTGACTGACGACAAGTCATCTTAGCCTAGTTTCACTAGTCTTTTTCTTTTGTTTTCATTAGAATTTTTCACTTTCTTGAGCTACAAGCAAGCTAATTGAGTAGATTTTCATGTTTCCCTTGATTGAATCAACCATGTATGAATTCATGCCATTTCATGAGATTTTATGCTATAATTGTTGCATATTATGATAGAATGAATATCTCATGATTATGAGCATAGCTTTGATGTGTTTGGTTGATTAATGATAGGTGAAGAAAGCTTGGAGAAAGGTTGAAGCAAGAAGGAATGGCTAGGAGTGAAGAGAGGACAATGGAATAAGTGAAATTGAACCAGGAAGCAAAAATCTGGACCTAAAGTTAGCATCAAACTTTTGCACAAACTTTTGGTTGAAAAGTTAGCCCCAACGTTAGCCCCCTAACTTGGAGGCTAACGTTGGAACTTGAAAATCACTCCCTGGGTATCAAAAGTTTGCGCCAACGTTAGCCCCCTAACTTTGAGGCTAACGTTGGCACATGAAACTCTCCCCTGGGCACCAAAAGTTTGCGCCAACGTTAGCCCCCTAACTTTGAGGCTAACGTTGGCTCATGAACATCACAAGGAGGAGCAAAAGTTTGCGCCAACGTTAGCCCCTAACTTGGTGGCTAACGTTGGCGCCACAAGCACACAAGGCAAGGCCAACGTTAGGGTCAAAGTTAGACCCCTAACGTTGGCACCAACGTTCATATCAGCAAGTTTTGTGGGCTGCTATGAAAAGTTGGAGCCAAAGTTAGACCCCTAACTTTAGCTCCAACTTTTGGTCCAACTTTTGCAAAACTCCAACCCGGTTCAATTGGTTCACTTTGGTTCTTCTCCAAACATCAAGAGCAATCAACCAAGGCCTCTTTCAACCCAATTCCACCAAGAGCAAAGGCCCAACTCAAGGCTTGAAGATCATTTGAAGAAAGTGTATAAATAGGATAGAATTCAAGTTCTTCAGGGAGCTTTCTTTTAGAATTTTCATAATAGTTTTCGGAGAGCTTTGGATATTGAGTGATCTTTAATTTCTTTGCCTTGGAGAAAGAGAATTCACTTCTCTTCCTCTTCATTTTATTGCTTTCTATTTCAATTGCAATTGTCTTGGATCTTGGGTTGGAGAATTAAAGGAATTCTGTTTCAATCTCACCCTTGGATCTCTCTGCTTTGTTTACTGCAAATTAAATTTTCGTTTCTGTTACTTGCTTCTCATCTACTTTCCTTACAATTTACAATTCCCTTGCAATTGTTCTTGTTGGATCTAGGAAGGCATTGAGATCTAGACTTGGTTTTCTAGTCTCTGGGTCCTGAGATCTGAATTTCCCATTTCACCTCTCTATTTACTGCTTTCTATGTTTATTTACTTTTCTACTATCAGATCCGATCCAATCCCAATTCCCTTTTACTCTTCTGTTTGATGCAATTTAACTTTTCCTTGTTTAATTTCTGCAAATCCACGTCCCAATCCCCTTTACATTTCAAGCAATTTACATTCCTTGCACTTTAAGATTCCGCAATTTACATTTCTTGCACTCTAAGTTTCTGCCATTTAATTTCTTGTTCTTTACGTTTCAGCAATTTATTTCTTGTTCTCTTTACTTCAATGCAATTTAATTCTGCAAGTCACAAAACCATCAACCAAATCTTGATTCGCTTGACTAAATCAACCACTAAACTAAAATTGCTCAATCCTTCAATCCCTGTGGGATCGACCTCACTCCCGTGAGTTTTTATTACTTGATGCGACCCGGTGCACTTGCCGGTTAGATTTGTGTGTTTTGGGAGAGATTCATTTTTCCTCCAAAATACTCATCAAGTTTTTGGCGCCGTTGCCGGGGATTGATTAGATTGACAATGATTAAGTGAGGTGGTGATTTAGATCAAGCACTTTTTCTTTATATTTTTTTTTTTAATTTTTGACTAACCCGCTAACTGTTTGACGTTTTGTCTCAACTGACTACACTTAATTTTCAAGAGAATCACTGTGTGCTCCGTTGTTGATTTATATGTCACAGGGAAGAAGGAGTTTCTGAGAAAGAAGAACATCACAACATGAAGCCACAACTCATTACACTAATAGAGAACAATTGTTCCTATGGTGGGAATCCCTTGGAAGACTCTAAACAGCACCTATCCATTTTTCTGAAAACTTGTGGGGCTGTCAATCTCAATGGTGTAGACCATGATACCATTAAGCTCCTGTTATTCCCCTTCTCACTGAAGGATGAAGCGGCACAATGGCTTGAAACTTTTCCCCAAGGAAGTATAACTAGTTGGGATGAATTGGTTGCCAAGTTTCTAGCCAAATTTTCCTCACCCCAACAACACATCAAGACGAAAGAAGGAGTACATCCATTCATACAAGGAGAGGAAGAACCACTGTTCAAAGCATGGGAGAGATACAAGAAAGCAAATGACAAGGTGGATTTTCGAGCGTTCTATGAAGGATTAACCTCCGAAACAAGAAAAGCAGTAGATTACTTCTCAGATGGCCTACTCAAGGCAACAGCAACCATCCAAGGAACTGCAGAGTTCAGTGACAAAAAAACCAATAACCAAAACTCATTTGAGACGCCACGGAATGCAATTTCAGAAAAGGAAGTAATGAATCTTGAAGGAGTGAGAGCAATCATGAATCAAAACAAGCAGCTACACCAGCAAACTCAGCAGCAATTGGAATCAATAGCTAGACAAATTGATTCTCTACATTCTGCCACAGTGAATGCACAATTTCCACCATGGAAACCACATTCTTATTTAAGAATGAGGGAATCTCAGCATCAGGAA
The DNA here is from genome assembly GCF_003086295.3 of Arachis hypogaea. Taxonomy (NCBI): domain Eukaryota; kingdom Viridiplantae; phylum Streptophyta; class Magnoliopsida; order Fabales; family Fabaceae; genus Arachis; species Arachis hypogaea. The sequence goes on along the minus strand of NC_092046.1, from coordinate 81,646,153 downwards.
CAAAGGGACTTCAACTATAATAACCCCAACTTCCCAAACCTGCAAAAACACCACCATACCAACAAAAATCACTACACACCACCCCAATATACACACCTCCAACCCTATCCTACCTCACCACCTGCCCAAAATGACTTACATCAATCACCACAATTAACACAGTCACAACCAATCCTAAACTTCCAAAAACTCTATGTTCTAGAAATGATGATGGAAAGGTTTATGAAAATTCAAGAAATGACATTAATAGAGCAGGAGGACATAAGGAAAAACCAAGAGGCATATCTCAAAAGAATTGAAAGGTACATGGAACAACTGGTTCAAAACCCTGCTAAATTGGGCGAGAGAGAGAGAGAGATGTCCCTAAGAGCCACTGAAGATGACTCGAAGAACAATGAAAAAGCTGCTGGATTGAAAGGGAAAGCAGTTATGGAAAACAAGGAGAAGCCTACGGTGAGAGGAGGAAACCAAAGGCAACAGAAACCTCAACTTCCATGATCAGAGGATGAAGGATGTCAAGCTAGTGACAATAAAAGAGCGCTTGTTGGGAGGCAACCCAACCTGAGGTAGTTCTCTTTTCATATCTATTTTAATAAAAAGGTTAATTAGTTCTATCTATAATGCAAGAAGCTAAGTTTGGTGTTGCACACCAAAACAATCTAAAGGAGAATGCAGGATTCTAAGTTTGGTGTTTCACCAAAATCCCATTATAAAACACATTCTCACTCTCTGCATAATGCTGGCTTCAAGCATGATGGATGAACCAGTTAACTATTCTGCTGTTTCCTAGTTTTCAGTTTTATTGCTTTTGAAAAAGAAGAAGAAAAGAAAAAAAGTTATTACACATGGTTAATTTGATGCATGAAACCCATTGGCAAGGTACTAAGTTTGGTGTTCCCACACCAAAGTAAGTTCAAAAAGCCCACAAATAAATCATGAAGACTAACCAGTTTTCTAAGTGCTTGGAGAACAAGCAACTTTCAATATCATTGCAGAATATCATACAAGCCTTTGGAGAGATTAAGAATCATCAACCAAAGAAACAAAAGATGAACATAAAGGCCAGCAATGGTGATGAGAAGGAAAGCAAGTGAACTCCAACAGGTTATATTGATAAGTGATTGTTTACATCAAATATTGCTGCTATTGCAAGTTGGATTGTATCCTTATTTACCCTGCCTGTCTGCATAATATAGTTTTTTTATATACCCCTGCCTGCATGCATAGCATAGTTTTTCTTTATAATTCAATAAGCAAGATGTTTGATCATTCACAACATTCTTATCTTCAAAACTTGTTTGCACTCAATTTTCAAGAATGCATCACATGAAAGTTCTTTGAAAAGAAGGATTGAGGAATTAAACAATTTTGAGGCAAGCAAAAGATTAGGAGAAGTGGTGGTTCTAGTTGTATGATTATGTATTGAGGTTGCATGCTTGTGAAAACTTGCATGGGAGCTCATAGGCGGGATATAAAGTTCAAAGAAGTATTGTGGAGATTCTCAAAAATCTATTGATCCAAGAAGCAGCAAACAAAACAAAAGAAAGAAGAAAATACAAAAACAAAAATCTGAGCATCAATTACTAGGCAGAAAAAGAAAAAAAAGAAACAAAACTCAAGGAGTTGTTAGCCTAGTAAATGCTTGTGGTTGAAGTGTGTCAAGGAAAGAGGCTTGAGCAAGTAAATCCTTAGGGGTGCTTTAACACCTAATACCTGAAAACCAACTGGTTTAGGAGTATTGATTGAAAGCTTATCTAAAGAGCCGCTTTGAGACATGATACTTAGAGTCGAGGCCAAAGCACAGAAATTATAAGCTGCTTCAAGGTGATTACATATAAAGAGATCTCCATGATACCATTTGGATGAAAATCCTAAGACCTACGACTCCCAATATGTAAGGACTAGTGAGCACTGAAGCCCTTGCATAAGCATATGATTTAGAATTCACCCCACTGTTACTTGATCACTTCACTCACTGTATTTTACAAGTGCTCCTCAATCCATCTTAATTAAAAGAATCTCTGAGCATAATTCATTTCTTGCTTGGGGACAAGCAAGTTTTAAGTTTGGTGTTGTGATGACAAGTCATCTTAGCCTAGTTTCACTAGTCTTTTTCTTTTGTTTTCATTAGAATTTTGCACTTTCTTGAGCTACAAGCAAGCTAATTGAGTATATTTTCATGTTTCCCTTGATTGAATCAACCATGTATGAATTCATGCCATTTCATGAGATTTTATGCTATAATTGTTGCATATTATGATAGAATGAATATCTCATGATTATGAGCATAGCTTTGATGTGTTTGGTTGATTAATGATAGGTGAAGAAAGCTTGGAGAAAGGTTGAAGCAAGAAGGAATGGCTAGGAGTGAAGAGAGGACAATGGAATAAGTGAAATTGAACCAGGAAGCAAAAAGCTGGACCTAAAGTTAGCATCAAACTTTTGCACAAACTTTTGGTTGAAAAGTTAGCCCCAACGTTAGCCCCCTAACTTGGAGGCTAACGTTGGAACTTGAAAATCACTCCCTGGGTATCAAAAGTTTGCGCCAACGTTAGCCCCCTAACTTTGAGGCTAACGTTGGCACATGAAATTCTCCCCTGGGCACCAAAAGTTTGCGCCAACGTTAGCCCCCTAACTTTGAGGCTAACGTTGGCTCATGAACATCACAAGGAGGAGCAAAAGTTTGCGCCAACGTTAGCCCCCTAACTTGGTGGCTAACGTTGGCGCCACAAGCACACAAGGCAAGGCCAACGTTAGGGTCAAAGTTAGACCCCTAACGTTGGCACCAACGTTCATATCAGCAAGTTTTGTGGGCTGCTATGAAAAGTTGGAGCCAAAGTTAGACCCCTAACTTTAGCTCCAACTTTTGGTCCAACTTTTGCAAAACTCCAACCCGGTTCAATTGGTTCACTTTGGTTCTTCTCCAAACTTCAAGAGCAATCAACCAAGGCCTCTTTCAACCCAATTCCACCAAGAGCAAAGGCCCAACTCAAGGCTTGAAGATCATTTGAAGAAAGTGTATAAATAGGATAGAATTCAAGTTTTTCGGGGAGCTTTCTTTTAGAATTTTCATAATAGTTTTTGGAGAGCTTTGGATATTGTGTGATCTTTAATTTCTTTGCCTTGGAGAAAGAGAATTCACTTCTCTTCCTCTTCATTTTATTGCTTTCTATTTCAATTGCAATTGTCTTCGATCTTGGGTTAGAGAATTGAAGGAATTCTGTTTCAATCTCACCCTTGGATCTCTCTGCTTTGTTTACTGCAAATTAAATTTCCGTTTCTGTTACTTGCTTCTCATCTACTTTCCTTACAATTTACAATTCCCTTGCAATTGTTCTTGTTGGATCTAGGAAGGCATTGAGATCTAGACTTGGTTTTCTAGTCTCTGGGTCCTGAGATCTGAATTTCCCATTTCACCTCTCTGTTTACTGCTTTCTATGTTTATTTACTTTTCTGCTATCAGATCCGATCCAATCCCAATTCCCTTTTACTCTTCTGTTTGATGCAATTTAACTTTTCCTTGTTTAATTTCTGCAAATCCACGTCCCAATCCCCTTTACATTTCAAGCAATTTACATTCCTTGCACTTTAAGATTCCGCAATTTACATTTCTTGCACTCTAAGTTTCTGCCATTTAATTTCTTGTTCTTTACGTTTCAGCAATTTATTTCTTGTTCTCTTTACTTCAATGCAATTTAATTCTGCAAGTCACAAAACCATCAACCAAATCTTGATTCGCTTGACTAAATCAACCACTAAACTAAAATTGCTCAATCCTTCAATCCCTGTGGGATCGACCTCACTCCCGTGAGTTTTTATTACTTGATGCGACCCGGTGCACTTGCCGGTTAGATTTGTGTGTTTTGGGAGAGATTCATTTTTCCTCCAAAATACTCATCAAGTTTTTGGCGCCGTTGCCGGGGATTGATTAGATTGACAATGATTAAGTGAGGTGGTGATTTAGATCAAGCACTTTTTCTTTATATTTTTTTTTTTAATTTTTGACTAACCCGCTAACTGTTTGACGTTTTGTCTCAACTGACTACACTTAATTTTCAAGAGAATCACTGTGTGCTCCGTTGTTGATTTATATGTCACAGGGAAGAAGGAGTTTCTGAGAAAGAAGAACATCACAACATGAAGCCACAACTCATTACACTAATAGAGAACAATTGTTCCTATGGTGGGAATCCCTTGGAAGACTCTAAACAGCACCTATCCATTTTTCTGAAAACTTGTGGGGCTGTCAATCTCAATGGTGTAGACCATGATACCATTAAGCTCCTGTTATTCCCCTTCTCACTGAAGGATGAAGCGGCACAATGGCTTGAAACTTTTCCCCAAGGAAGTATAACTAGTTGGGATGAATTGGTTGCCAAGTTTCTAGCCAAATTTTCCTCACCCCAACAACACATCAAGACGAAAGAAGGAGTACATCCATTCATACAAGGAGAGGAAGAACCACTGTTCAAAGCATGGGAGAGATACAAGAAAGCAAATGACAAGGTGGATTTTCGAGCGTTCTATGAAGGATTAACCTCCGAAACAAGAAAAGCAGTAGATTACTTCTCAGATGGCCTACTCAAGGCAACAGCAACCATCCAAGGAACTGCAGAGTTCAGTGACAAAAAAACCAATAACCAAAACTCATTTGAGACGCCACGGAATGCAATTTCAGAAAAGGAAGTAATGAATCTTGAAGGAGTGAGAGCAATCATGAATCAAAACAAGCAGCTACACCAGCAAACTCAGCAGCAATTGGAATCAATAGCTAGACAAATTGATTCTCTACATTCTGCCACAGTGAATGCACAATTTCCACCATGGAAACCACATTCTTATTTAAGAATGAGGGAATCTCAGCATCAGGAACAAAGGGACTTCAACTATAATAACCCCAACTTCCCAAACCTGCAAAAACACCACCATACCAACAAAAATCACTACACACCACCCCAATATACATACCTCCAACCCTATCCTACCTCACCACCTGCCCAAAATGACTTACATCAATCACCACAATTAACACAGTCACAACCAATCCTAAACTTCCAAAAACTCTATGTTCTAGAAATGATGATGGAAAGGTTTATGAAAATTCAAGAAATGACATTAATAGAGCAGGAGGACATAAGGAAAAACCAAGAGGCATATCTCAAAAGAATTGAAAGGTACATGGAACAACTGGTTCAAAACCCTGCTAAATTGGGCGAGAGAGAGAGAGAGAGATGTCCCTAAGAGCCACTGAAGATGACTCGAAGAACAATGAAAAAGCTGCTGGATTGAAAGGGAAAGTAGTTATGGAAAACAAGGAGAAGCCTACGGTGAGAGGAGGAAACCAAAGGCAACAGAAACCTCAACTTCCATGATTAGAGGATGAAGGATGTCAAGCTAGTGACAATAAAAGAGCGCTTGTTGGGAGGCAACCCAACCTGAGGTAGTTCTCTTTTCATATCTATTTTAATAAAAAGGTTAATTAGTTCTATCTATAATGCAAGAAACTAAGTTTGGTGTTGCACACCAAAACAATCTAAAGGAGAATGCAGGATTCTAAGTTTGGTGTTTCACCAAAATCCCATTATAAAACACATTCTCACTCTCTGCATAATGCTGGCTTCAAGCATGATGGATGAACCAGTTAACTATTCTGCTGTTTCCTAGTTTTCAGTTTTATTGCTTTTGAAAAAGAAGAAGAAAAGAATAAAAGTTATTACACATGGTTAATTTGATGCATGAAACCCATTGGCAAGGTACTAAGTTTGGTGTTCCCACACCAAAGTAAGTTCAAAAAGCCCACAAATAAATCATGAAGACTAACCAGTGTTCTAAGTGCTTGGAGAACAAGCAACTTTCAATATCATTGCAGAATATCATACAAGCCTTTGGAGAGATTAAGAATCATCAACCAAAGAAACAAAAGATGAACATAAAGGCCAGCAATGGTGATGAGAAGGAAAGCAAGTGAACTCCAACAGGTTATATTGATAAGTGATTGTTTACATCAAATATTGCTGCTATTGCAAGTTGGATTGTATCCTTATTTACCCTGCCTGTCTGCATAGTATAGTTTTTTTATATACCCCTGCCTGCATGCATAGCATAGTTTTTCTTTATAATTCAATAAGCAAGATGTTTGATCATTCACAACATTCTTATCTTCAAAACTTGTTTGCACTCAATTTTCAAGAATGCATCACATGAAAGTTCTTTGAAAAGAAGGATTGAGGAATTAAACAATTTTGAGGCAAGCAAAAGATTAGGAGAAGTGGTGGTTCTAGTTGTATGATTATGTATTGAGGTTGCATGCTTGTGAAAACTTGCATGGGAGCTCATAGGCGGGATATGAAGTTCAAAGAAGTATTGTGGAGATTCTCAAAAATCTATTGATCCAAGAAGCAGCAAACAAAACAAAAGAAAGAAAAGAAAATACAAAAACAAAAATCTGAGCATCAATTACTAGGCAGAAAAAGAAAAAAAAGAAACAAAACTCAAGGAGTTGTTAGCCTAGTAAATGCTTGTGGTTGAAGTGTGTCAAGGAAAGAGGCTTGAGCAAGTAAATCCTTAGGGGTGCTTTAACACCTAATACCTGAAAACCAACTGGTTTAGGAGTATTGATTGAAAGCTTATCTAAAAAGCCGCTTTGAGACATGATACTTAGAGTCGAGGCCAAAGCACAGAAATTATAAGCTGCTTCAAGGTGATTACATATAAAGAGATCTCCATGATACCATTTGGATGAAAATCCTAAGACCTACGACTCCCAATATGTAAGGACTAGTGAGCACTGAAGCCCTTGCATAAGCATATGATTTAGAATTCACCCCACTGTTACTTGATCACTTCACTCACTGTATTTTACAAGTGCTCCTCAATCCATCTTAATTAAAAGAATCTCTGAGCATAATTCATTTCTTGCTTGGGGACAAGCAAGTTTTAAGTTTGGTGTTGTGATGACAAGTCATCTTAGCCTAGTTTCACTAGTCTTTTTCTTTTGTTTTCATTAGAATTTTGCACTTTCTTGAGCTACAAGCAAGCTAATTGAGTAGATTTTAATGTTTCCCTTGATTGAATCAACCATGTATGAATTCATGCCATTTCATGAGATTTTATGCTATAATTGTTGCATATTATGATAGAATGAATATCTCATGATTATGAGCATAGCTTTGATGTGTTTGGTTGATTAATGATAGGTGAAGAAAGCTTGGAGAAAGGTTGAAGCAAGAAGGAATGGCTAGGAGTGAAGAGAGGACAATGGAATAAGTGAAATTGAACCAGGAAGCAAAAAGCTGGACCTAAAGTTAGCATCAAACTTTTGCACAAACTTTTGGTTGAAAAGTTAGCCCCAACGTTAGCCCCCTAACTTGGAGGCTAACGTTGGAACTTGAAAATCACTCCCTGGGTATCAAAAGTTTGCGCCAACGTTAGCCCCCTAACTTTGAGGCTAACGTTGGCACATGAAATTCTCCCCTGGGCACCAAAAGTTTGCGCCAACGTTAGCCCCCTAACTTTGAGGCTAACGTTGGCTCATGAACATCACAAGGAGGAGCAAAAGTTTGCGCCAACGTTAGCCCCCTAACTTGGTGGCTAACGTTGGCGCCACAAGCACACAAGGCAAGGCCAACGTTAGGGTCAAAGTTAGACCCCTAACGTTGGCACCAACGTTCATATCAGCAAGTTTTGTGGGCTGCTATGAAAAGTTGGAGCCAAAGTTAGACCCCTAACTTTAGCTCCAACTTTTGGTCCAACTTTTGCAAAACTCCAACCCGGTTCAATTGGTTCACTTTGGTTCTTCTCCAAACTTCAAGAGCAATCAACCAAGGCCTCTTTCAACCCAATTCCACCAAGAGCAAAGGCCCAACTCAAGGCTTGAAGATCATTTGAAGAAAGTGTATAAATAGGATAGAATTCAAGTTTTTCGGGGAGCTTTCTTTTAGAATTTTCATAATAGTTTTTGGAGAGCTTTGGATATTGTGTGATCTTTAATTTCTTTGCCTTGGAGAAAGAGAATTCACTTCTCTTCCTCTTCATTTTATTGCTTTCTATTTCAATTGCAATTGTCTTCGATCTTGGGTTAGAGAATTGAAGGAATTCTGTTTCAATCTCACCCTTGGATCTCTCTGCTTTGTTTACTGCAAATTAAATTTCCGTTTCTGTTACTTGCTTCTCATCTACTTTCCTTACAATTTACAATTCCCTTGCAATTGTTCTTGTTGGATCTAGGAAGGCATTGAGATCTAGACTTGGTTTTCTAGTCTCTGGGTCCTGAGATCTGAATTTCCCATTTCACCTCTCTGTTTACTGCTTTCTATGTTTATTTACTTTTCTGCTATCAGATCCGATCCAATCCCAATTCCCTTTTACTCTTCTGTTTGATGCAATTTAACTTTTCCTTGTTTAATTTCTGCAAATCCACGTCCCAATCCCCTTTACATTTCAAGCAATTTACATTCCTTGCACTTTAAGATTCCGCAATTTACATTTCTTGCACTCTAAGTTTCTGCCATTTAATTTCTTGTTCTTTACGTTTCGGCAATTTATTTCTTGTTCTCTTTACTTCAATGCAATTTAATTCTGCAAGTCACAAAACCATCAACCAAATCTTGATTCGCTTGACTAAATCAACCACTAAACTAAAATTGCTCAATCCTTCAATCCCTGTGGGATCGACCTCACTCTCGTGAGTTTTTATTACTTGATGCGACCCGGTGCACTTGCCGGTTAGATTTGTGTGTTTTGGGAGAGATTCATTTTTCCTCCAAAATACTCATCATTGACCATCCATTTCAAGCAAGCCATATTCAAGTGGGACAATAAAGCTAATAGAAATGACTTTTACCCACTCAAATGAAGAAGTAGATGACAACCTAGGTAAAGAAGCTTCCAAGGATCTTGACAAAGCGTATTCAACTCCCGTCCTTCTTTTTCTAAGGACCTCCACCTCTTCACAAGATTTCTCAATTTCAATCCTTTGTTCATCAATTTTGTCTAATTCTTCTCCATCACTCAAATCATAAATGGGAGGATGAGAGAAATCTACCTCCACATTGCTTTCTATCTCACTGGGAGAAGGTTCTGCAAGTTCAAAGGATTTACCACCAAGAAGGTTTGATGCATGATCTTCATCACCAAGGGAACTCAATTCTTGCTTCATTCCTTCCAAGTCTTTATTCAAAAATTGTCTTGGAGGTTGTGCACTCTCCTCCTCAACATCAAACTCAATTCTCTTGGAGGAGTTTTCTATGACTCTAGATTCCCATTAAGGCACCGCATCTCCTAAGTCTTCAACCACTTCTTCCTCTTCTTCAATAATCATAGGTTTCTCCAATTGTTCTTACACAAAGCCATATTCCTCATTTTCCACCGGAGTTCCCAATCTCTCCTTCATGCTATTCTCTTCAAATGATTCTCCACATGTGGCCATGGGAGTGCTTTGAGGGTTCAAGCATTGGGAGGCTAATCGATTTGCTACCTCGTCTAAGGTGGTCATGAATTGTAGTACCTCGCTTTTCATCTCTTCTCGCCCTTGAAGAATAAGACCAAAGGTTTCATCTATTGGAGATTGGGGTGGATAAGAGGATTCATTATTTTGGAGAAAGTGTTCAAGATAGGAAAGTGGTTCTTCTTGGTAAGGGTATGGGGGTGGTGTGTATGGAATTTGTGGTCCTTGGGAGTAATTGTATTGGAATATGGGTGGTTCTATAGGTTTTCTCTCATAATGGTCACAAGGATGAGGTAAGGGTAATTGGTTGTATGATGGATGAGGGTCATAGGAAGGTATTTGGTAAAAAAGAGCTTGTGAGTACGGTTGAGGGCTATGTTGAGGATGAGGTTCATAAGCATATAGTGGTGGTTTTTGACAACCACAATGAGGATCACCACATCCATTAGATTGATATGTATTAGGAGTGGAATTATACCTGTAAGAGACCGAGGAGGTTGTTGCCAAGAAGGTTATCCATAAGCTTGTGGCTCCTCTCACCTTTGATTGTTCCATCCTTTATGCATGTTCTCATTGTAATCTCTACTTCCTACAACATAGTTGTAACCACACTTATAGCCAAAAGGGTGAGAATTCATAATAGCAAAAGCAAATGAAAACAAAATCTATTGAGAAACAAAGAAAACCAAATCCTAAAACTAGCAAAAACTAACAAGCAATCCTAAAATCAAGCTATTCACAATATTAACATATGTACAATAACTAATAACAAGGCACACATTTGCAATTCCCCGACAACAGCGCCATTTTGATGAACAGAATTTTGTTGGTATAGAATTTCACAATAAATTCTCGTTGCAAGTATAGTTCTAAACCAACAAACAATTCCTCAATCAAAAATTTGTTTGTCACAAGTATAAACCCCAATAAAAATAAACCGAAGTATTTAAACCTCGGGTTGTCTCTCAAGGAATTGCAGGGAAGTGTTCATGTTATTGGTTATGGGACAAATATTTTTGGGGTTTTGAATAAAGGACAAGAAAAATAAATGACAAGAAAGTAAATGAAACTCAAATGATAAAAAGGTCTTGGCAAGGGTTGATGGTTAAGGATCTTTATCCTTGTCACTAACCACAACATGATAATTGCAAGGATCAATCCCATTAGGTCATCCTCTAACAAGTGAAGGAAAGACAAATGAGCTACATCAATCCTAATCCATAAGTCCTAGCCGCCTTACTAATTAACATAGTGGAAGCTAGAGTCAATGGACACCAATCATCAATCACTTGAAAATTAGCAACTCAAGTTCACCTAAGTTACCATCCCAAGCCAAGAACACAAAAATCTACTCTAACATCCTCTCAAGCACTTTATCAAACACTTGGAAGGCATAAAAGGAAAGCAAGATAAAATGACAACAAAAATAAAATCTACAACTACCAATAGCAAGGAATTAACAATAACAACAACTCAAATCAACAATGAACAAACATGAAACAGAAATTGCATTAAAGAAAAATAAAAGGAACAAGAGTGCATCAACAACAAAGTAAACAAATACAAAGAGTAAAATACTAAACTAGGAAAGCAAAGGTAAAGGAATAAGAAATTATAAAGGAAAAGTGAATCAAAGCATGAATTAAACCTAAATCTAAAGAAATTCTAATCTACATCTAACCTAATTCTAGACAGAAGAGAGAGCTTTTCTCTCTCTAAAAACTAACTAAAGCATGATGAAAATTAAACTATGTGCTCCCCCCATTGATCCCCCTTGAATTCTGCATGTAATAGCCTCAGAAATGAGTTGGATATGGGCCTGGGAAGCTCAGAAATCGCCCCCAGCGTTTTCACTTTAATGAGGTCACGTGCGAGCTGCGACACGTACGCATGGGTCACGCGTACGCGTCGCTTGGCATTTTACTTCCCATGTGTACGCTTCATGTCACGCGTACGCGTCGCCATGCGACTTCATATTCACGTATGCGCGTTTGTTACGCATGTGCGTCGATGTATGCATTCCAAATCCATGATTTTCTATGAATCCTCCATTTTGCATGCTTTTCTCTTCACTCCTTTGATCCATTCCTAGCCTTTTCAACCTGAAATCACTAACAAACACATCAAGGCATATAATGGAATCAAGGTGGATTAAAATTAGCAAATTAAAGGCCTACAAAGCATGTTTTCACTCTTAAGCACAAATTAGGAGAAAATTATGAAACCATGCTATTTCATTGAATAAATATGAGAATAATGGATAAAATCCACTCAATTCAGCATAAAATGTACCACGAAATAGTGATGCATCAGCGCCAAAAACTTGGTGTGGAATTCAAAGTCTACAAACTAATTGGCAAGTGCACCAGGTCGTACCAAGTAACACCTCAGGTGAGTGAGGGTCGATCCCACGAGGATTGATGGAACAAGCAATAATGGTTGAGTGGTTCACTTAGTCAGACAAGCAGAAATGGTGTTTTGAGAATTTAATTGCATTAAACTGTAAATTTAGAGAATTAGAAGACAAACAGTAAACATGGTGTGAAAGTTATGAGAGAAAACAGTTAACGTTTCAGAGTTGTTTCTTTTCCGAATTTCTATTTCTTACCAACTATTTTAATCTTGAAGATTCAATTCATAGCAAACTATATTTGACTAAACCCTAATTCCTTAGTAATTTAGTCTCCTCTAACCTAGTTAACTGCCAATTCCTTGGTAACTTAATTTCAATTAGAGGTTTAAGTCCAATTCTAGTTTATTAATCACAAAAACCCTAATTACCTTTTCACATTAGTCTTGGAAGTACTCACAGAGCACATCCAAGAGCCTGTGCCACGGTGCATGCTTTTTGCTGATGATATCATCTTTATGGGAGAGTCAAGGGAAGACCTAAATGAGAAGTTAGACTTATGGAGACAAGCTCTAGAAGTGTATGGTCTGCGCATAAGTCGTAGCAAGACGGAATATATGGAATGTAAGTTCAATTTGGGAAGGGAAAACCCTAATATAGAGGTGAAGATTGGAGAAAACATCCTACAAAAAGTTAAAAGTTTTAAGTATCTTGGATGAATCATATAGGATAATGGAGAGATTGAACAGGATGTAAATCATAGGATCCAAGCAGGTTGGTCAAAATGACAGAGTGCATCTGGTTTTATATGCGACAAAAAAGTGCCTTTAAAACTTAAAGGTAAATTCTATCGCACTGCTATAAGACCAGCTATGCTTTATGGTACGAAGTGTTGGACAGCCAAAGGAGAGCACGAACATAAGCTGAGTATGGCAGAGATAAAGATGTTGAGATGGATAAGTGGTCATACGCGATTGGATAAAATAAGGAATGAAGATATAAAGGAGAGAGTTAGAGTAGCACCCATTGTAGAAAAGATGGTAGAATCGCGTCTCAGGTGGTTTGAACGTGTGAGAAGAAGACCGATAGAACACCAAGTGATGAGGGTGGATGAGATAGAAGATGGACAAGGGGTGAAATATAGAGGAAGATCTAAGAAGACCATCCATGAGGTGGTCAAATGAGTTCTACATGTAAACGGTCTCTCTGTAGACATGATACATGACAGAGTTCAATGGCATAGTTTGATTCATGTAGCCGATCCCACCTAGTGGGACAAGGCTTTGTGGTTGTTGTGGTTGTTTTATAAGAGGATCATATGTCACGTATCTCGTTAACTCCAAATAATTAGTGATTTAGGAGGAATTGTTTTCAAGCTGTCGTTCAAGTAAATTGTTTTTCCAAGATTTAACAAGAACACAACTAGAACAAGGGTTATTCTTTCGATCTACCCAAATCCTTAAGATGAAGAACAAAAACAAATCCTTGAAATTGAAATCGGTACATTAATTAAAATAGAAGAGTAATAGTATTAACCCATAGAATAAACAGAGCTCCCAACCTTAACAATGGAGGTTTAGTTGCTCATGGCTCAGAGAGAAAACTAGGGTTCCCAAGTGTAAACTGTAGAATGAGGTCCGTAAAAGAGAAGAAAGCTCGAAGGGTTGAATCTTTTTCCTTTAATATCTAATCCTAATAAATGTAAAATATATTTTCTAAAACCTAAATATCTTTTCTTAATTTAAAAAATAAAATCTAAACCTCATTAAATCAAACGAAATCCTCAAGATTACATGAGAGTTCTCTTGGGCCAAGAGTCTGGCGCCACACTTGGGAATTTCCAAGTTTGGCGCCACTATGACCGCATCCAATAAGAGATTTATGATTTCCTAGCGCCAAACTTGAGCTGCATCAAGTTTGGCGCCACAAAGGCCGCATCAAATGTGGCGTATTATGAGTCAGCGCCAAACTTGGGTTGGATGAAGTTTGGCGCCACCATGGTGGCATTTGGCACCATGATTCCAGAAGAATAGTATAAACTATTATATATCGTTTGAAAAATCTAAAATTTAGCTTTCCAATGTTGTTAAAACTGCATCAATTGGACCTCTGTATAGTGCTGGATACTAGAAAATAGTGAGTAGGCCACTATAACCCTGGTCGTGGCAGAAAAGCAACATCCCGGGGATGTGCCGGGTTGGCATTTTGAATCGACAAGTGATATCACGAGCCAAATAGGGTAGGCATTCATCATGTGCATCTTCTATATGCTTGTTTGCTTTCATTACTTGAGTTATGCCTATTTGATTAATATGTCTAAATGCTAATTGAGTTATCTGTTATACATGAATACTATTTGTGTTTTACTTGCTTGTATTAAATGTGTTTTACTGGTGTTGAGGAGGATCGGGAGGCGGTGTCGATGAGATCACACGGAGGTTAGGTTGGCGAAGGCTGTGGGATACAGCGGCGTGTTTAGTATTAGTTTGAAATTCCCTAAGTTTAGATAACCCTGTTTAAGGTTTATGCCTTAAGTTATTTATTTTTAGTTAAGCTTGAATATCTATTTTCGATGTGAAGTTCTAGGATTGCCTTTGGCGTCTCAGAACCCTATATCTTACATATTGGGCACTGTTATCATACTGAGAACCTCCGGTTCTCATACCATATGTTGTTGTTATTTTCCAGATACAGGTTGCAACCTACCTCAGTGAGTTTGCGAATGGTGACAGAGCGGAGGATCGTTTATTATCTTGTATTTTGGTTATTATGTTGTAACTCACTAACTTTTGTTATTATACTCAGTTGCCCTAGAGGTTTACTTTGAGAGATTAAGTTGTATAAGCTGTTTTAACTCAAAAACTCTGTTATGTCTGTATATGACTAGTCGGCCTAAACTCTGCAGGCCATAGCTAGTACTCTATGTCTATCATACTTATATATACCTATCTTGACTATTATTATATTAAGTCTCATGTTCTATCTCGTGCCTTTACGCTTTTACTTATCGTGTGTAAACGCTTTGCGTTTTGTAATTCCACTTTATACGAATTTTGAACTTTACTCCTTCATCGGGCTCCTAGTTATATAAGTTCTTGGACACATATTATATATTATAAACTTTAGAACTGTCGTGGCACTTTGTTATCCTTTACTTTATGGCTAGAGGTAAGGCTTAGGGTAACAGGGTGTTACATTTAGTGATGTCAGAGCCTGGTCCATCCTCGTGAGCCTGAGGGATGGACCGATTGTACTTTATTGCATACTCTGGGCCAATTTTACTTTCATGCTATTTAGGTTATCTGCTTGATATGCATAGCATGCTTGTTTGTGAGTGCCTTTTTGGGATAATTGAAACATCAAAATTGAGATATTGAGACGGATCACCTTGATATTGCTTGTTTAGTGTGGACAGGAACCTGAATGGCTACTCGTGGACGAGGTCATTCCCGTACACGGAGAGATGGTGAGGATGACCTACCGGCCGACAACCACGCTGAGTTTATGGCGGCTATGACCCACCTAGCAAACACCATGCAAGTAAATGCTGCTGCGACTGCTCAGGCTATGGAAAGGATGGGCAATGGGAATGTTAACGGTAATGGGAGTGGTAATGGCAATGGGAATAGAGAAGGTGCAGGACGCGGTTTGGGAAGTAGTGTTCCAATAAAATTAGCAACCTTTTTGAAAGTTAACCCACCAAGTTCTAGGGGATTGATAGATCCTACTAAGGCAGATGACTAGTTTCAAGCCATGGAGCGTGCATTGCAAGCTCAACACGTCCTGGAGAATCAATTCCCGTACACGGAGAGATGGTGAGGATGACCTACCGGCCGACAACCACGCTGAGTTTATGGCGGCTATGACCCACCTAGCAAACACCATGCAAGTAAATGCTGCTGCGACTGCTCAGGCTATGGAAAGGATGGGCAATGGGAATGTTAACGGTAATGGGAGTGGTAATGGCAATGGGAATAGAGAAGGTGCAGGACGCGGTTTGGGAAGTAGTGTTCCAATAAAATTAGCAACCTTTTTGAAAGTTAACCCACCAAGTTCTAGGGGATTGATAGATCCTACTAAGGCAGATGACTGGTTTCAAACCATGGAGCCTGCATTGCAAGCTCAACACGTCCTGGAGAATCAATTCATCGAGTTTGCAGCCTATCAGTTGTTGGGTGAGGCATAACACTGGTGGCAAGGGAAGTGCAGACTGATGCAACTGCAGAATGGGGACATCCCATGGGAACTGTTTCAGACTCTGTTCTATAAGAAGTACTTTTCAGAGTCAATGAGGAAAGCAAGGGAGTTGGAACTCATGCAGCTGAAGCAAGAGCCTATGACCGTAACAGAGTACACCAGCAAGTTTGAGAACCTTTGCAGATTTTTTCGAGGGTTTGCCAAGGATTGCCGTCAGGGGAAGAATCAAGAGATGGGCCGAAATCAGCAACTGGGTCGGGTGTTTACTATGGATGCACGTGATGCGACGGGTTCTAATTCTCAGAGGAGAGGTAACCATATATCTTGGGTATAATATGTTGCTTGAACCTAAGGGTAGCTTAGCTCTATCTTTTGGAGTGCTGTCGTTAGGACCGCAAGCACTTAGAATTTTGTTGGAGTAAACCATGGGAAAAGAAGATTCTAGTAGATGTAGCCGAGAAATTTGGATTCATGATGATGAAGGATCAGAGTAACGCAGCGAAGGAGTGCTGATTAGCATTTTCGAGGGCGAAAATCTTTTTTGAGAGGGGAGGATGTAAGAACCAGAGTTTTTGCGTAAAATCGCTTAAGTAGAGTAGAAATTTTAATGTCCCGTAATAGATTCAAAAATATAAAAATGTTTTTCTAAAATATAACTGTGAGATTTGGATTTAGTAGATTTTTCTAAGTGGAAAAATATTTTCTTTTGAAAATTTTCGCGTAAAAATGCGTATCGGTAGATTAGCTGGTAGAACCAGGTTAAGTCTGTCCAATACTGTGTGAGAGAGAATAAAACAGAAGAAAATCTTAGAAAAGTATTTGAAATAGCAAACCGGATACTTATCTTAAAGGTTAGGCCGAAAGTTAGGCCAAACGAACCAAAAATACTACGCAGTTAGACCGGGCCCAAGTTGGGTCCAAGCCCAACTTATATAAAGTCATAAATGAGCCAAGAAAGCTCATTTTCAGCACAAGAGGGAGAGAGGGTCGTGAGATTGAGAGAGAGAAGATTGTCCACTATTGACACTATTCATCATCTCCTTCTTTGAGTCATAACTTGAGCTACGGTGCTCAGATTGACGAGCCGTTTAGGGCCACGCAAAGCTCTTGACAAAGTCTTCATTTCTAACAAAACCAAGTGGTAAGAAAATCACTCTTTCCTCCCCATTTTCTCTGCCCTTTGTCTTTTTCAAAAATGGCTTTCTGAGTTGTTGAGTTTCTTTGTGTTCTTGTTGTTTAGGTGTAATCTAGCTTGGGTGAGTAGTGGGTTTTATCCTAAAAATTCTTTGGGTAAGGTAAGATATCACTAAACCCTTGGGTTTAGTTGAATGTCATAAACCCTAGCTTTGATTCTTGTTGTTTTCATGTCATAGAGTGTTCTTGGTGTTGTTTGGTGTTGAGTGAACGCTTGAAAGCTTGTGGTGAAGTATTTTTATGCGTGGAGGGTAATCGGCCAAGGTATCGTTTCAATTTTTTTTATGTAATACGTAATATTTCGTGAAACTTAGGCTAGTTGACCTTAAGATAGGATTAAATATTTGGGATGTATGTTTAATTGTGTGTGAAATTGATGTTTGAAGATAAGTTGTATGGTGATGATGATATAGCATTTTGAGATGTGAAAAATATAATACTATTGATATTGATTGTTGATTTTAATGACTATAGAGGTTGATGATGAAGGTTGTGATTTATTGTTGTTGATGAGGGTTTGTTGATATTGTAGATGATTAATGATTTTAATGGTGTAAAATTGGTGAAATTGGGTTACTATTAATGGTTGAGTTGAGAAATGATTGGTATGGAATTTTGAGTTGCCTTGGGTGTTGTTTGGGGTTTGTGTAACTAGGCTTGAATTGAGAGATTTGGTAAATTTGAGGTTTAAAGGTTTTTGGTAAAAATGAATTTTTGACGAACTTTGACAGATCATATCTTGAGCTACAATTTTTAAAATTGATTGAATTTTATATAAAATTAAAGATAATTTAAAGAGCTTTAAACCGGTATAGATTTTATAGATATTGGAATTTTGTAGAAAAAGATATGATCGTTGGAAGTTGTTGTCAAAAATCTTATTTCTGTGATGTTGTAGAAATTATGAGTTCTGGTTTGTGTGCGCACCCACACTGCAGTGCATATGCTCTGAACAGGGACCACATTCATACTTGTGCGTACGCACACTCTGGTGCACACGCACACACAGGGATATGTCTTTTGTTGAGGGCGTTCGCACACTCTAGTGTACACACTGATGAGCGGATAATTTATACGCTTTTTGACATTGTTTTTAGTATGTTTTTAGTAGGATCTAGTTACTTTTAGGGATATTTTCATTATTTTTTATGTTAAATTCACATTTCTGGACTTTACTATGAGATTGTGTGTTTTTCTGTGATTTCAGGTATTTTCTGACTGAAATTGAGGGACTTGAGCAGAAATCAGATTCAGAGGTTGAAGAAGGACTGCTGATGCTGTTGGATTCTGACCTCCCTTCACTCAAAGTGGATTTTCTGGAGCTACAGAACTCTAAATGGCGCGCTTCCAATTGCGTTGGAAATTAGACATCCAGGGATTTCCAGAAACATATAATAGTCCATACTTTGGCCAAGAATAGACGACGTAAACTGGCGTTCAACGCCAGCTTTCTGCCCAAATCTGGCGTCCAGCGCCAGAAAAGGAGCCAAAACCAGAGTTGAACGCCCAAACTGGCACAAAAGCTGGCGTTCAACTCCAAGAAGGACCTCTACACGTGCAACACTCAAGCTCAGCCCAAGAACACACCAAGTGGGCCCCGGAAGTGGATTTATGCATCAATTACTTACTTCTGTAAACCCTAGTAGCTAGTTTATTATAAATAGGACCTTTCACTATTGTATTAGACGTCTTTTTGACAATCTTTGATCAGTTGTATGCTATCTTAGATCATGTTTGAGGGCTGGCCTCTCGGCCATGCCTGGACTATCACTTATGTATTTTCAACGGTAGAGTTTCTACACTCCATAGATTAAGGTGTGGAGCTCTGCTGTTTCTCAAAGATTAATGCAAAGTACTACTGTTTTCTATTCAATTAATCTTATTTCGCTTCTAAGATATTCATTCGTACTTCAATCTGAATGTGATGAACGTGACAATCATCATCATTCCCTATGAACGTGTGCCTGACAACCACTTCCGTTCTACCTTTGACTGAATGAGTATCTCTTAGATCTCTTAATCGGAATCTTCATGGTGTAAGCTAGAATGATGGCGGCATTCAAGAGAATCCGGAAGGTCTAAACCTTGTCTGTGGTATTCCGAGTAGGATTCAATGATTGAATGACTGTGACGAGCTTCAAACTCGCGATTGCCAGGCGTTAGTGACAGATGCAAAAGGATAGTAAATCCTATTCCAGCATGATCGAGAACCGACAGATGAATAGCCGTGCCGTGACAGGGTGCGTTGACCATTTTCACTGAGAGGATAAGATGAAGCCATTGACAAGGGTGATGCCTC
This sequence comes from Arachis hypogaea, assembly GCF_003086295.3. NCBI lineage: Eukaryota > Viridiplantae > Streptophyta > Magnoliopsida > Fabales > Fabaceae > Arachis > Arachis hypogaea. The sequence continues at coordinate 81,626,668 of NC_092046.1, read as the reverse complement.
CAGACGATTAGCCGTGCCATGACAGGGCATTGGATCATTTTCCCGAGAGATGACCGAAAGTAGCCATTGACAGTGGTGATGTATCACATAAAGCCAGCCATGGAAAGGAGTAAGACTGATTGGATGAAGATAGCAGGAAAGCAAAGGTTCAGAGGAACGAAAGCATCTCCATTCGCTTATCTGAAATTCTCACCAATGAATTACATAAGTATTTCTATCCCTATTCTATTAATTATTATTCGAAAACACCATTATCAATTTATATTTGCCTAACTTAGATTTGCAAGGTGACCATAGCTTGCTTCATACCAACAATCTCCGTGGGATTCGACCCTTACTCACGTAAGGTATTACTTGGACGACCCAGTGCACTTGCTGGTTAGTTACACGGAGTTGTGAACCATGGTCTTGGCATCATGTTTTTGGCGCCATTTCCAGGGAAAGAAAGAGCAATGAATTTTACATAATTAAAGTGTAATCACGATTCCGCGTACCAAGTTTTTGGCACCGTTGCCGGGGATTGTTTGAGTTTTCGGCAAGCTTTTGGTCCGGTAACATCAGTGCCAAGTTTGATCCGGCAAAAGCACCAAGTTTTTGGTGCCGTTGCCGGGGATTGTTCGAGTTTGGACAACTGACGGTTCATCTTGTTGCTCAGATTAGGTAATTTTCTTTTTGTTTTCTTTTCATAAATTTTTCAAAAATATTTCAAAAATTTCTCATCTGTTTTCGAAAAAAAAATGTTTTCAAAAAAAAATATATTTTTATTCAAAATTTTTAAGAATGAATTCTAGTGTTTCATGAAGCATGTGAAGCCTGGCTGGCTGTAAAGCCATGTCTAAATTTATTTGGACTGAGGCTTGCAATTTGTTATCAAGAGCAATATCTCTGATGTTAAATGCTGAAGCTTGGCTGGCCATTGGCCATGTCTAGTGTTTTGGACTGGAGCTTTCATTGAAAGCTTGGCTGGCTAGTGAGCCATGTCTAATTCCTGGACTGAAGCTTTAGACTAAGAATGCAAGATTCCTGGAATTCATATTAAAAATTTTGGAATCCTTATTTTCCTTTTTCAATTAATTTTCGAAAAATACCAAAAAAATTAGAAAATCATAAAAATCAAAAATATTTTTTGTGTTTCTTGTTTGAGTCTTGAGTCATATCATAAGTTTGGTGTCACTTGCATATGCATCTTGCATTTTTCGAAAATATCATGCATTCATAGTGTTCTTCATGATCTTCAAGTTGTTCTTGGTAAGTCTTCTTATTTGATCTTGATGTTTTCATGTTTTGTGTCTTTTCTTGTTTTACATGTGCATTTTTCGTTTCTAAGAGTCTAAACATGAAAGATTTCTAAGTTTTGGTGTCTTACATGTTTTCTTTGCATAAAAAATTTTTCAAAAATGTGTTCTTGATGTTCATCATGATCTTCATAGTGCTCTTGGTGTTCATCTTGACATTCATAGCATTCTTGCATGCATTCATTGTTTTGATCCATAACTTTCATGCATTGCATCATTTTTCCTGTTTTTCTCTCTCATCATAAAAATTCAAAAAAACAAAAAAAATATCTTTCCCTTTTTCTCTCATCAAATTCGAAAATTTGAGTTGACTTTTTCAAAAATTTTTAAAATCAAGTTGTTTCTTATGAGTCAAATCAAATTTTCAATTTGAAAATCTTATCTTTTTCAAAATCTTTTTCAAAAATCAAATCTTTTTCAAAATTCTTAGTTATTTTCGAAAATTCCAAAAATATTTTTCAAAAATCTTTTTCTTATTTTTATATCAAATTTTCGAAAATAACATGATCAATTAATGTTTTGATTCAAAAATTTGAAGTTTGTTACTTGCTTGTTAAGAAAGATTCAAACTTTAAGTTCTAGAATCATATCTTGTGATTTCTTATGAATCAAGTCATTTATTGAGATTTTAAAAATCAAATCTTTTCTAAAACTAATTTCTAAAATATCTTCATATCTTACCTTTTCAAAAAGTTGGTTTCAAAATATCTTTTCTAACCTCCTAACTTCTTATCTTTTCAAAATTTGTTTCAACTAACTAACTAACTTTTTGTTTGTTTCTTAACTTTTTCAAAACTACCTAACTAACTCTCTCTCTCTAATTTTCGAAAATATCTTCCCTCTTTTTCAAAAATTTCTTTTTAATTAACTAATTATTTTTATCTTTGATTTCAAAATTTTTCAAAAATTACTAACCTTTTTCAAAAACTATTTTCGAAAATCACTAACCCTTTTTCAAAAAAATTATTTTCAAAAATTCTCCATCTCCCATCTTATTTTATTTATTTATTCATCTACTAACATCTCATCTCACATCTCAACCCTCCTCACAGTTGTGTTTCTTCCATTATATTACATTCTTTGTCTCCCCCTCTTCTTCTACTCACATAGGGATCCCTATACTGTGGTATAAAGGATCCATATTATTATTATTATTATTTCTGTGCCCTCTTCTTTGTCATATGAGCAGGAGCAAGGACAAGAGTATTCTTGTTGAAGCTGATCCAGAACCTGAAAGGACTCTGAAGAGAAAATCAAGAGAAGCTAAATTACAACAATCCAAAGATAACCTTTCAGAAATTTTCGAACAAGAAGAGGAGATGGCAGCCGAAAATAATAATAATGTAAGGAAGATGCTTGGTGACTTTACTGCACCTAATTCCAATTTACATGGAAGAAGCATCTCCATTCCTGCCATTGGAGCAAACAACTTTGAGCTAAAACCTCAATTAGTTTCTCTGATGCAGCAGAACTGCAAGTTTCATGGACTTCCATCTGAATATCCTTTTCAGTTCTTAACTGAATTCTTGCAGATATGTGATACTGTTAAGACTAATGGAGTAGATCCTGAAGTCTACAGGCTCATGCTTTTCCCTTTTGCTGTAAGAGACAGAGCTAGATTATGGTTGGATTCTCAACCCAAAGACAGCCTGAACTCTTGGGATAAGCTGGTCACGGCTTTCTTAGCCAAGTACTTTCCTCCTCAAAAGCTGATCAAGCTTAGAGCTGATGTTCAAACCTTCAGACAGAAAGAAGGTGAATCCCTCTATGAAGCTTGGGAAAGATACAAACAGTTGACCAAAAAGTGTCCTTCTGACATGCTTTCAGAATGGACCATCCTGGATATATATTCTATGATGGTTTATCTGAGCTATCAAAAATGTCACTGGACACTTCTGTAGGTGGATCCATTCACCTAAAGAAAACGCCTGCAGAAGCTCAAGAACTCATTGATATGGTTGCTAATAACCAGTTCATGTACACTTCTGAAAGGAATCCTGTGAATAATGGGACGCCTATAAAGAAGGGAGTTCTTGAAGTTGATACTCTAAATGCCATATTGGCTCAGAACAAAATATTGACTCAGCAAGTCAATATGATCTCTCAGAGTCTGAATGGAATGCAAGCTGCATCCAACAGTACTCAAGAGGCTTCTTATGAAGAAGAAGCTTATGATCCTGAGAACCCTGCAATAGCAGAGGTGAATTACTTAGGTGAACCTTATGGAAACACCTATAACTCATCATGGAGAAATCATCCAAATTTCTCATGGAAGGATCAAAAGCCTCAACAAGGCTTTAATAATGGTGGAAGAAACAGGTTTAACAATAATAAACCTTTTCCATCATCCACTCAGCAACAGACAGAGAACTCTGAACAAAATGCCTCTAATTTAGCAAATCTAGTCTCTGATCTATCCAAGGCCACTGTGAGCTTCATGAATGAAACAAGGTCTTCCATTAGAAATTTGGAAGCACAAGTGGGCCAGCTGAGTAAAAGGATCACTGAAATCCCTCCCAGTACTCTCCCAAGCAATACAGAAGAGAACCCAAAAGGAGAGTGCAAGGCCATTGACATAAGCACCATGGCCGAACCTACAAGGGGAGTGGAGGACGTGAATCCCAAGGAGGAAGACCTCCTGGGACGTCCAGTGATCAATAAGGAGCTTCCCTCTAAGGAACAAAAGGACTCTGAGGCTCATCTAGAGACCATAGAGATTCCATTGAACCTCCTTATGCCCTTCATGAGCTCTGATGAGTATTCCTCTTCTGAAGAGAATGAGGATGTTACTGAAGAGCAAACTGCCAAGTTTCTTGGTGTAATCATGAAGCTGAATGCCAAATTATTTGGCATTGATACTTGGGAAGTTGAACCTCCCTTGTTCATCAATGAACTAAGTGATCTGGATCAACTGACATTGCCTCAGAAGAGACAGGATCCTGGAAAGTTCATAATACCCTGTACCATAGGCACCATGATCTTTAAGGCTCTATGTGACCTTGGTTCAGGAATAAACCTCATGCCCCTCTCTGTAATAGAGAAACTGGGAATCTATGGGGTGCAAGCTGCTAAAATCTCATTAGAGATGGCAGACAGTTCAAGAAAACAGGCTTATGGACAAGTAGAGGATGTATTAGTAAAGGCTGAAGGCCTTTACATCCCTGCTGATTTCATAGTCCTGGATACTGGAAAGGAAGAGGATGAATCCATAATCCTAGGAAGACCTTTCCTGGCCACAGCAAGAGCTGTGATTGATGTTGACAGAAGTGAACTAGTCCTTCAATGGAATGAGGACTCCCTTGTGTTTAAAACTCAAGGATCTCCCTCTGCAACCATGGAGAGGAAGCATGAAAAGCTTCTGTCAAAGCAGAGTCAACCAGAACCCCCACAGTCAAACTCTAAGTTTGGTGTTGGGAGGCCACAACCAAACTCTAAGTTTGGTGTTGAACTCCCATATCCAAACTCTAAGTTTGGTGTTGGAGAGTCTCAACAAAGCTCTGCACATCTGTGAGGCTCCATGAGAGCCCACTGTCAAGCTATTGACATTAAAGAAGCGCTTGTTGGGAGGCAACCCAATTTTTATTTATCTAACTATATTTTTCTTAGTTATATGTCTTTGTAGGTTCATGATCATGTGGAGTCACAAAATAAATATAAAAATTGAAAACGGAATCAAAAACAGCAGAAGAAAAATCACACCTTGGAGGAGCATCTGTCTGGCGTTCAGCGCCAGAACAGAGCATGGTTCTGGCGCTGAACACCCAAAATGGGCAGCTTCTGGGCACTGAACGCCAGAACAGGCATGGTTCTGGCGTTCAACGCCAGAAATGGCACACAAATGGGCGTTGAACGCCCAAAATGGCCACCAACCTGGTGCTGAACGCCCAGAGTTGTGTGCAAAGGCATTTTTACATGCCTAATGGGTGCAGGGATGTAAATCCTTGAACACCTCAGGATCTGTGGACCCCACAGGATCCACTCAGGATCTGTGGACCCCACAAGATCCCCACCTACCTCCACTCACTTCTTCTCACCACTTTCTTTCACACAACCCCATAAACACTCTTCCCCAAAAACCCTTCACCAATCACCTCAAACTCTCTTCCCCATCACCTCTTCACCACTCACATCCATCCACTCTTCCCCATAAACCTACCTCATAAACTCCACCTACCTTCAAAAATTTAAAACCAATTTCCCACCCAAACCCACCCATATGGCCGAAACCTTTCCCCCCCTCCCTTCCCTATATAAAGCCCTCCATTCTTCATCAAATTCACACAACACACCCCTCTACACCCTTCTTGGCCGAAACACTCCCCACTCTCCCTCTCCTCCATTTCTTTTTCTTCTTCATCTATTCTTTCTTTTATTGCTCGAGGGCGAGCAAAATTCTAAGTTTGGTGTGGTAAAAGCATAAGCTTTTTGTTTTTCCATTACCATTGATGGTACCTAAGACCGGAGAATCCTCTAGAAAGGGGAAAGGGAAGACAAAAAGCTTCCACATCCGAGTCATGGGAGATGGAAAGGTTCATCTCCAAAGCCCATCAAGACCACTTCTATGATGTTGTGGCCAAGAAGAAGGTGATCCCCGAGGTCCCTTTCAAACTCAAAAGAAATGAGTATCCGGAGATCCGACATGAAATTCAAAGAAGAGGTTGGGAAGTTCTAACAAATCCCATCCAACAAGTCGGCATCCTAATGGTTCAAGAGTTCTATGCCAATGCATGGATCACCAAGAACCATGATCAAAGTAAGAACCCGGATCCAAAGAACTATGTTACAATGGTTCGGGGGAAATACTTAGATTTTAGTCCGGAGAATGTGAGGTTGGCGTTTAACTTGCCCATGATGCAAGGAGATGAACGCCCCTACACTAGAAGGGTCAACTTTAATCAAAGGTTGGACCAAGTCCTTATGGACATATGTGTAGAAGGAGCTCAATGGAAGATTGACTCCAAAGGCAAGCCGGTTCAACTAAGAAGATTAGACCTCAAGCCTGTAGCTAGAGGGTGGTTGGAGTTCATTCAATGCTCAATCATTCCCACTAGCAACCGGTCTGAAGTTACTATAGACCGGGCCATCATGATCCATAGCATCATGATTGGAGAAGAGGTGGAAGTTCATGAGATTATACCTCAAGAACTCTACAAGGTGGCTGACAAGTCCTCCACCATGGCAAGGTTAGCCTTTCCTCACCTCATTTACCACCTATGCAAGTCGGCTGGGATTGACATAGAGGGAGATATCCTCATCAAAGAGGACAAGCCCATCACTAAGAAAAAGATGGAGCAAGCAAGAGAGCCCACTCATGGAGCTCAAGAGGCGTATGAAGCTCATCACCATGAGATCCCGGAGATGCCTCAAATGCACTTTCCTCCACAAAACTATTGGGAGCAAATTAACACCTCCCTAGGAGAATTGAGTTCCAATATGGGACAACTAAGGGTGGAACATCAAGAGCACTCCATCATGCTCCATGAAATCAGAGAAGATCAAAAAGCAATGACGGAGGAGCAACAAAGACAAGGAAGAGACATAGAAGAGCTCAAGGACATCATTGGTTCCTCAAGAAGGAAACGCCACCATCACTAAGGTGGATTCATTCCTTGTTCTTATTTCTTCTGTTTTTCGTTTTCTATGTTATGTGCTTATCTATGTTTGTGTCTTCATTACATGATCATTAGTAGTTAGTAACTTTGTCTTAAAGTTATAAATGTCCTATGAATCCATCACCTCTCTTAAATGAAAAACTGTTTTAATTCAAAAGAACAAGAAGTACATGAGTTTCGAATTTATCCTTGAACTTAGCTTAATTATATTGATGTGGTGACAATGCTTCTTGTTTTCTGAATGTATGCTTGAACAATGCATATGTCTTTTGAAGTTGTTGTTTAAGAATGTTAAATATGTTGGCTCTTGAAAGAATGATGACTAGGAGACATGTTATTTGATAATCTGAAAAATCATAAAAATGATTCTTGAAGCAAGAAAAAGCAGCAGAGAACAAAGCTTGCAGAAAAAAAAAATAGGCGAAAAAAAAATATAGAAAAAAAAAAGAGAAAAGGCAAGAGCAAAAAGCCAATAACCCTTAAAACCAAAAGGCAAGGGCAAATAAAAAGGATCCCAAGGCTTTGAGCATCAGTGGATAGGAGGGCCTAAAGGAATAAAATCCTGGTCTAAACGGCTAAACCAAGCTGTCCCTAACCATGTGCTTGTGGCGTGTAGGTGTTAAGTGAAAACTTGAGACTGAGCGGTTAAAGTCAAGGTCCAAAGCAAAAAAAGAGTGTGCTTAAGAACCCTGGACACCTCTAATTGGGGACTTTAGCAAAGCTGAGTCACAATCTGAAAAGGTTCACCCAATTATGTGTCTGTGGCATTTATATATCCGGTGGTAATACTGGAAAATAAAGTGCTTAGGGCCACGGCCAAGACTCATGAAATAGTTGTGTTCAAGAATCATCATACTGAACTAGGAGAATCAATAACACTATCTGAACTCTGAGTTCCTATAGATGCCAATTATTCTGAACCTCAATGGATAAAGTGAGATGCCAAAACTATTCAAGAGGCAAAAAGCTATAAGTCCCGCTCATTTGATTGAAGCTATGTTTCATTGATAGTTTGGAATTTATAGTATATTCTCTTCTTTTTATCCTATTTGATTTTCAGTTGCTTGGGGACAAGCAACAATTTAAGTTTGGTGTTGTGATGAGCGGATAATTTATACGCTTTTTGACATTGTTTTTAGTATGTTTTTAGTAGGATCTAGTTACTTTTAGGGATGTTTTCATTAGTTTTTATGTTAAATTCACATTTCTGGACTTTACTATGAGATTGTGTGTTTTTCTGTGATTTCAGGTATTTTCTGACTGAAATTGAGGGACTTGAGCAGAAATCAGATTCAGAGGTTGAAGAATGACTGCTGATGCTGTTGGATTCTGACCTCCCTGCACTCAAAGCGGATTTTCTGGAGCTACTGAACTCGAAATGGCGCGCTTCCGATTGCGTTGGAAAGTAGACATCCAGGGCTTTCCAGCAATATATAATACTCCATACTTTGGCCAAGAATAGACGACGTAAACTGGTGTTCAACACCAGATTTCTGCCCAAATCTGGCGTCCAGCGCCAGAAAAGGAGCCAAAACCAGAGTTGAACGCCCAAACTGGCACAAAAGCTGGCGTTCAACTCCAAGAAGGACCTCTACACGTGCAACACTCAAGCTCAGCCCAAGCACACACCAAGTGAGCCCCGGAAGTGGATTTATGCATCAATTACTTACTTTTGTAAACCCTAGTAGCTAGTTTATTATAAATAGGACCTTTCACTATTGTATTAGACGTCTTTTTGACAATCTTTGATCAGTTGTATGCTATCTTAGATCACGTTTGAGGGCTGGCCTCTTGGCCATGCCTGGACTATCACTTATGTATTTTCAACGGTAGAGTTTCTACACTCCATAGATTAAGGTGTGGAGCTCTGCTGTTTCTCAAAGATTAATGCAAAGTACTACTGTTTTCTATTCAATTCATCTTATTTCGCTTCTAAGATATTCATTCGTACTTCAATCTGAATGTGATGATCGTGACAATCATCATCATTCCCTATGAACGCGTGCCTGACAACCACTTCCGTTCTACCTTCGACTGAATGAGTATCTCTTAGATCTCTTAATCGGAATCTTCATGGTGTAAGCTAGAATGATGGCGGCATTCAAGAGAATCTGGAAGGTCTAAACCTTGTCTGTGGTATTCCGAGTAGGATTCAATGATTGAATGACTGTGACAAGCTTCAAACTCGCGATTGCCGGGCGTTAGTGACAGACGCAAAAGGATAGTAAATCCTATTCCAGCATGATCGAGAACCGACAGATGAATAGCCGTGCCGTGACAGGGTGCGTTGACCATTTTCACTGAGAGGATAAGATGAAGCCATTGACAAGGGTGATGCCTCCAGACGATTAGCCGTGCCGTGACAGGGCATTGGATCATTTTCCCGAGAGATGACTGAAAGTAGCCATTGACAGTGGTGATGTATCACATAAAGCCAGCCATGGAAAGGAGTAAGACTGATTGGATGAAGATAGCAGGAAAGCAGAGGTTCAGAGGAACGAAAGCATCTCCATTCGCTTATCTGAAATTCTCACCAATGAATTACATAAGTATTTCTATCCCTATTCTATTAATTATTATTCGAAAACACCATTATCAATTTATATCTGCCTAACTGAGATTTGCAAGGTGACCATAGCTTGCTTCATACCAACAATCTCCGTGGGATTCGACCCTTACTCACGTAAGGTATTACTTGGACGACCCAGTGCACTTGCTGGTTAGTTACACGGAGTTGTGAACCATGGTCTTGGCATCATGTTTTTGGCGCCATTTCCAGGGAAAGAAAGAGCAATGAATTTTACATAATTAAAGTGTAATCACGATTCCGCGTACCACACACACCCTAAGAATTTTGCATGTTATGCATACACACAACATCATGTGTATGCACACATTGGGAAGTGTCTTCTGTTGAGGGCGTTCACACATATCCATGCGTGCACTCAAATGGAAATTTTTACCTTCTGTGTGTATGCACATCTCTATGCATAAGCACATTTTGAGAAAACTCTTCTGGGAGTGCATACGCACAACTATATGCGTACGCATATTGCCCTGTTTTTCAATGAAAACCTTGTTTTTAACTGTTTTACCTTTCTGGCATTCTTGTGAACTTCTGTAAAGCTTATCTAGCATGTCTTAACTTGTTTTTAGGCTTTAAAGATGGAGACTAACTAGAATAAATTCTGGCAAAAAATTTTGAAGACAAAGACTTAGGTTTCTGGAGTACTGGGGACGGATTAATCGAATGAGAAAAATGGTGACTTAGGCTTTGTATGTCAGTAGGTGGAGTTGTCTTGTAAACTAATGGGGAGCCGGATTGATGATGAGTTGGAATATTGATGATGGATGATGAGATTGGAATGAGTATAAAAGAAATAATGTTATGAGATATGCTGTATCACTGAATTGTTGTGATTGGTAAATCGCTATGCGCCTTGAGCAAGGGCTGTGGCAGTCTCCCGCATGTCAAGGTAGCAGTGCCAGCGTAGGGGCCGAGGCAATCTCCCGCCTATGTTGAGATGTGAGGACTGTGGTTGTCTCCCGCTCAATAACCTTTCTGCTGCCATAGTGAACGCAGGCACTATAACCCGAAAGAGTGTGCCAGGCACTATAACTCACAGGGCGCAAGATAAAGTGCTGGACACTAGAAAATAGTGAGCAGGGCACTATAACCCTGGTCATGGCAGAAAGGTGACATCCTAGGGATGTGTCGGGTTGGCATTTTGAATCGACAAATGACGATATCACGAGCCAAATAGGATAGGCATTCATCATATGCATCTTCTATCTGCTTGTTTGCTTTGATTACTTGAGTTATGCCTATTTGATTAATATGTCTAAATGCTAATTGAGTTATCTGTTATACATGAATACTATTTGTGTTTTACTTGCTTGCATTAAATGTGTTTTACTGGTGTTGAGGAGGATCGGGAGGAAGTGGCAACGGGATCGCATAGAGGTAAGGTTGGCGAAGGCTGTGGGATACAGCGGCGTGTTTAGTATTAGTTAAAAATTCCATAAGTTTAGATAACCCTGTTTATGGTTTATAGTTTAGGTTATTTATTTTTCGTTAAGCTTGAATATTTGTTTTCGATGTGATGTTCTAGGATTACCTTTGGCGTCCCGGAACCTTATATCTTACATATTGGGAACTGTTACCATACTGAGAACCTCCGGTTCTCATACCATATGTTGTTGTTGTTTTTCAGATGCAGGTCGCAACCCACCTCGGTGAGTTTGCTGATGGTGACAGAGCAGGGGATCTTTTATTATCTTGTATTTTGGTTATTATGTTGTAGCTCTCTCACTTTTGTTATTATACTTTGTTGCCCTAGAGGCTTACTTTGAGAGATTAAGTTATATAAGTTGTTTTAACTCAAAATTTCTGTTATGTTTGTATATGACTAGTCGGCCTAAACTCTGCAGGTCGTAGCTAGTACTCTATGTCTATCATACTTATATATATACCTATCTTGACTATTATTATATTAAGTCTCATGTTGTATCTCGTGCCTTTACGCTTTTAGTTACTGTGTCTAAACGCTTCGTGCTTTGTAATTCCGCTTTATGCGAATTTTGAACTTTATTCCTTCATCGGGCTCCTAGTTTTATAAATTCTTAGACACATATTATATATTATAAAATTTAAAACTATCGTGGTACTTTGTTATCCTTTGCTTTATGGCTAGAGGTAAGGTTTAGGGTAACGAGGTATTACAACTTGAATCATCTATCAGTGATGTGAAGGCTGAGATTCAAAAGATGAAAGCTATTACTAGTAATCCTGATTGGCATTTTCGGCGTTGTCAACTATTGATGCAAAGACAAGCATAGAAAATGGTTGTGGCTTTAAAAGACTATGAAGAGAGACTATGCAAAGAATTAGTTAGTTGAATTAATAGAGTATTTCACCAAAATTTAGGTTGTGCTTGTATTTTTTATTTAGGTTAAATTATTAACATTTGGTATTAATATTTGTCTGAGAACTACTTTTGATGTTAGGTAGTATATTATTTTTGGACATGTTTATCATGTAATCTCCCTAGTATGATTATATACTAATATATGATATATGTCTTGAACTACTTTTATTTATCTTTATCATATATTGCTAGTAAATTTAGTTGTCAATTTATTTCTAAATGAACATTTAAATTTTTAATTATATTGTAATATATATTGTATCGGTTTAGATTTAAAATTAGAATTAATGAAAAACTGGAATGAAAAAGAATGCAACGATGAAGCTAAATTACTTTCCATTATAAAAGATGATCTAATGGAAGCTGAAGAAGTGTGCATATTGATTAATGAATATACAGTTAAATATATTTGCAAAGAACCACGTAAAACTAGTGAACAAACTAGATTCATGGGTTTAAGAAATTTTAAAAGGTCATCCTATTCGATGTTATGAAATGTTTCGAATGAAAAAACATATTTTTATTTAGTTGCATGCAGAGTTAGTTGAACATAGTTTAAAGAGCACTAAACAAATGAAAGTCTAAGAGATGGTTGTGATATTCTTAAATATGGTTGGTCAAGGGATTGGCAATAGAATGATACAAAAAAGATTTTAACATTCTGAAAAAACAGTGAGTAGGTATTTTAAGCAAGTATTACTTGCTTGCTTGAGGTTATCATTCAAATACATAAAAGTCATTAAATCTTATGTTTTGAAAAATTCAAACCAAAATATAAAATGATCAATGATATTTGCCATTTTTTAAGAATGCTATAGGAGTCATTGATGGTACTCAGATTCTATGTGTGGTTAGCTAAACTGAACAAACCAAATTCATTGAAAGGAAAAAATTTTCAACAAAAAATGTAATGACAATATGTGATTAGAATATGTGTTTTATATTTGCATTACCAGGACAGGAAGGCACAGCTCATGATGCTCGTATTTTTAAAGATGCAATCATAAGATCTAGTATGAATTTTTCAAATCCTCCCACAGGTATAATATTTTCTCATAATTATGAAATATTTATATTTTTCTAGATTTATTATTGATATGATAAAAATATTCTTTTTTAGGTAAATATTATTTGGTAAATTCAGGATATCCAACACCAATTAGGTATATTGGTCCATATAGATGTAAACGCTATTATCTTTCAGATTTTAGGCATTCATCTGAATTTGCAAATGGTAATGAAGTGATTAATTATTATCACTCAAGTCTATGCACAATTAAAAGAACTTTTGGTGTGTGGAATAATAGATTTGTAATTTTGCGTTGTATGCCGAAGTTCAAAATAGAAACTCAAGTTCAAATAGTTAGTGCAACAATGACTATTCATAATTTTATTTGACGATATTTTGAAACAGATTTTGAGTTCACACGGTGTGAAAATGAAAATATTATTGAAAATGACAATGATAATCAAATTGGTGATAGCCTATCCCCAAATTTATCTGGTACCTCTTTTTTAGAAGTGAACATTGTTTGAGACTCTATTCGAAATGAAATTTTATGCACAGATCAAATCTTATCAAGTAGATCAAATCTTAATACTTCTGCAATTAAATTAGTGTTATAATTATATTTTTGTTTAATTTTATAAACTCGTTTGTCTTATATTATTATAGTTTATAATTATTAGACATTATCAATTATATATATATATATATATATATATATATTATCTAATATTATGTAGAATTTATTATAATAGAAGCATTTCAGGTATACTCCTATTCTTTTCTGGAAATTTGAAATGCCATGGTTTAAAGTCATTTAGATTTAATATAAAAAAAATTATATGTTCAGATGTAAGGGAATATACATTATGTGAATATGCACAAAAAAAGTTGTATGAAAGAGTTGCAACCGCAGCGTGATGTAGCATGTTTTCTAGAGGTAAGCATGCTACTGCCAGCCATTGTGGTCCTTTGTCTGACAGATTAGCATAATGTGCATGTGTAGCTTTAAATGGGTGAGCCAGCCAGTAACATTATCGATTGAGAATGTATTTTGTTGGTCCATACAAAGAAAAAAGAATTGAAAATATTTTTTTAAATTAATTATTTATTTAATACCAACAAAAAGAAATATTACTAATAACAGTAAGATCGTCTATGATGATCATCAGGTATATATTATTAATTATTATATCATAGTAAAAAGTTACAAATATGATATAAGAATAAAATTATTTTACGAACGAAGTTGAGATCAATAAAATATATTATTAGTTTGAGAATATTTTTTTGAAAGAGTGGTTTAATTGATCAACTAAAGTTTTTAGTTTATACTTTTTTTCGTCGAAGTAGACCAAAATTAAAAGAAAAGGCAGTTAAATTATTTTTTTGAGAGGTAAAAATATTAATATTTAAGTATAACATTGTTTGTGATGTTGTTGTAATATACAGTAATTAAGAACAAAAAGAGATATTTATTTTTTGTGTATTTCTGTAAGAAATTTGAAAAATAAATATAATAGAATGAATATTAATAATTATAAAATTTAGTGATTCTACTAGCATGAATTCAAAATAAAAATAGTATTTATTGAGAAAAATAAATATTAATTCTAATATCTAAGAGATTATAAGTAGAACAAGTTTAGAGCAGTAATAATATTTTCTTTTTGAAAAATATATTGATTGTAAGAAAAAATAATGTCAAATAATTTTAATTTCAGAAATTATGAAAAAATATAAAATTATTAGAAATAGAGAATGACATGAAAAAAGAAGTAGAGTTACCAAGTTAGACGTACTAAAATAATATATTTTATTTATAGGTTTAATTAATACGTGTTATAAAGACACACGATAAGTTTATTATTAGTAAAAAATTTTAAATATTTTTATTTAATAAATATAAAATAAATGCATTAAAAAATTAAATTTTTTGTATTTTTAATATAAAAATTTTAATTTTATAAATTTAATTAATATGTGTTTTAAGAGCACAAAATAAATAAATTTTTTTTTAATTATATTTTTTAAATTACAATATTTTATTATGAGTAATGTTACGCATCTAAATTTTTTTAGAAACAAAGTTCAACTAAGTTAAATAATAAGATTTAAAATAATATTAGTTATAATTAATTTTTGTTATATTAAATTAACTTAATTAAATTTAGTAGAAGTGTTTAACTAGAGTGGACTTGCATATACTACCTGTAAAAATAGCTCAACACTATTACTCTTATATTCTCTCATCTTTCAGCGGCCCTTTGCGGTCTTTTCTTTGTTATCTCAAGGATACAATTGTCATTACCAACTTGAGTGACGACAAATTTTTTTAAACTATCATTTGGTATATGACATATCAGTACTCCAATAAAGTATACTGGAGTACCTAAAACGTATCCTATTATAATATACATATAATATTTAAGATAATATTTTATATAATAACATATTCTAATTTAAAATTTCGTAATTAAAAATTGTTAAAAGAGGAATGCTAGGGGCCAGCAATTTTGGTGTTTTATAACCATCAATTGGTCATCAATAGTGTTTTTAATAGTGTGAGATTACATCTAATAGTGGGAGATCATTCACTTTTGTTTTGATGGTTAAATGCTGGCCAGAAAACACAAAAGTTGTTGGCCCCCTAGACTTTTTCTTGTTAAAATAATAATATTAAAAATTTAATCTAATCTTTATCTTTTTGATAATTTTACATCTAAAAATAATTTTGATCATTGTTATTTGAATAATATTTTATCAATTATAATTAGTTTTGAATCAAAATGACATTAATCACGATGAAACAAACTTAATTTTAATTAAAATTAATTCTAGTATAATCAAATTGAACTCAACTCTAATTTACAAAAACTAAATTATATATATAATTTGTGTCTAATCTATTCATATTAAAAATTATTTTTATAAAATTGTTGTTGAATTAATTTTAAATTTTTGAAAACTTAACTGTTAAAATACATGTAATACAAACTAAAAATTTTTTGAATAAACTTAAATATTTGACAAATTTTATAAAAGAGTGCACTTTACTTTTATCCGTATAAAATAAAACTAGTGGTTGTAATTATTATTATTATTATTGAATAATGATTTCTTAAAAAAAGGATGAGAAAAAATTGGGTCTCCTGGTCTGCGGGGAAGCGTATATTTTGTTTTCTTGTGTGTTGCCGACTTAGTTTTTGTTGGTATTATTAAATTATGAGAAGTGTCAATCATGATGGTTAATCTTTTGTGCGTCAAAAAAGCATTTTAATAGTGTGTCATACAACCGACTATATGACTAAGCAAAGTTGCAAACACATCACAACCTCTCGACACAAACCCTTTACCATTCATTCTCCTCTTCTTCATCACTTAAGAGAAAGCAAAGTCCTCTCTTTCTTCTTTGTTGCCTCTCTTTTCTTTTCAATTGAGACTTCAATCACTGTACAAGCGTTTACCTGTGTTTTCACCTTGATCACCGCCATAACCACCATCTTAAGATTAATTCATTCAAGAAGGGAGAAGTTGGAGCATCATGAATTTTGATCTTAGGTCTAGCGTTCATCATTCTGCTAAGCACGTTTCTACAGTCCAAGCTTCAAAGCTTCACTCTGGTACTCTTCTCTCTTTTTTTTTTATTTCTTTTTTATTTTTTAACATGCTATTCCCATGTGTTGTTTTGTTTGAGCACCTTTTCCTTGTAATTTTGTTTCAAGTATATTTTTCTATTCTATTGAGTTTAACTTTTTTTTTTTTAATTAAAATCCTGCAATTTTTGCATCTTGTTTGGTGTGTGTCACACGATATGAACTTACGTCTTTTTGTTACAAGTGATTTGGATTTTCTGACTCTAAATTTATCACGTTTGATTTTAAAGTTGTCATTTTTGTTCTATTCACAAGCACCTGCAACTATCATTACAAGAATATTTCTAGGCATTGATTATTGTTGCAACATATCTGGAGGGTGAAGAAGTGAGTGCCACAAAATATTAAAACTTACGAGAGTCTGCCACTACTTTTCCTTCTGAAATTTTTTTTTGACTTTAGAATCTGATTATGCATAAGAAAATAATAATAATAAATCATTAAATTATTTTTTTGGCAAATAATAACCCAACTTTTTTCTTTTCTTTTATTTTTTTTTTCTCTCCTTAATGTTTGTTATTTTGCTAACGGTTAATTAAAGAAAGGTAAAAACTCATATGTGGTGCCAAGTTGATAGATAAAAATTATTAAATAATAATTTAGTCAAATATCATCTAACGATTTTTAACTATTAATTTTGAGTAATATTACATGTACACCAAAATCAGTCATCAAAGTCAGCCACCAGTATAAAATACATATTAAAATATAAATACACATTCAAAATAAATTAAACCATACATGTATTTATAGACAAATACAATAATTTTTAATAGACAAATTTGGATAAATTTATTTTTAAGTATTAAAAATGTTTTTTGCTTTTGTTTTTTTTAAAAGTACTTTAATTTTAAAAGAAAGTATTTTTTTATTCAAAAATGTCAATCCAAACCAACACTAAATTACTTAGTAATATCACGAGTTACAAGAAATGATTGAAGAACATCAATACGTTTCATGTTTAGTACTTTAACAACAATGTTATATGTACATAAAACATGAGCTACCAAATTAGCTATTATGTATTTGGTAGCTGATTTTTTATGCACACGTGATATGGTTGGTACTTTAATAACATGGTTAAAATATTTAGCTCGGACATTGAATCATATAAAGAAGTTTCTACTTTTTATCCTAGTGCTATCTTCTTGGGTTTGACATGTTGGCTAGAAGAAACTAAAAGAGCATAAATGAGCCCTACCATATTCATATATTTGTTGTTAATTTCTGAGTTTCTGCAGTTGTATCAATGTATCAAATGAAGTTCATTTGTTTTTGCTAGTCAATCTTCTGCCATGACACTTTTTATCATTTCTTTGTGGAATTATTGTGGAAATAGCCTGTTAACTAATCCCTTTAAACCAACAGATGATTATTCAGTGTTCCATTATACAGACGTAGATGACGATCCTCAATCTCACTTCCGATGTCCTTTCTGTGATTTTGAAATTCAAGTTCGCGTGCTCTGCAGCAATTTAGAAGAGGAGCATTGTCCTGACCTAAAAAATGTGGTATGAGCTATCAAGAAACTTCTAGAAACCTTTAGATAGGGATATGGACCTTTTTACTTAAAATTAGAAAAGATGAAATAATACATATGTCTAAATGGTTGAAAGATGATGACTGATTCAATGTTCCAATCTCAGGTTTGTCCTGTCTGTGATCAAAATTTAGGGAGGGATGTTATCAGTCAATTCACTCATTCAAATCCACGAAAGGTGTGCTTTTTACTTTCATCAAAATTTGAAGTGCAACCTGGCACATTTTTACCTCTATCTGCATATATGTCTCATCTAACTCATTCATTGAATTTGATATTTTGATCTATAGTGGATGTGGAAGTCTGAGATATATAATTTCTGGTCCGGTAATTCAGCTATGCTTGGCAAGAAATTGGCTGCAATGGGAAACAAGCAAGAATCAATGCCGGATCCGCTTCTGTCACCGTTTATCTGCAACATGCCTGTCCCAAGCTCTAATGACATCCACCCTAATGAAGACTCCAGCTCCAGCAAGAAGGACTTAGACATTCCTGATGCTAAAAGGTATGATCCTTTTAGGGATTTTGAAGCAGTGTTAAGTTACTATAACTTGAGAAAACGAGAAACTTTCTAAAGCATGTAAGTCAGTAAGTGTGTCACACGGTAGACAGAACTCGGAATGCCAAGGTGCACGCATTCCTTAGCTGCCACGAATACTACCTTTGACGGCCTGCATCTAGCTTTGCCTTGTGCTGCTAATTTCCATAACTTGAAACTCGAAAACACACCCCTACAATTACCACTGTCAACATGGTGAGGCATGTGCTTTGTTAAGCGCCTTTGTTTTTGTTTACCAAGCCTGTTTCCCTGATCCTGAGCAATTTAGATTAATTTAAATATTTGTGACAAGTTAAAAAAGATTAATAACATCATAAATGATTGATAACATCCAAAAAGAAAAGATCATAGTGGAGCATGATGCACCATACATGGTATGCTTACCAAAATGCCCAAGCCAATCAATTGAAACAATCAGAATTATTCTCATTTTAAGATAGTATGATCATGCCCTGTAAGCTTAGTAGTTAGTATCAAAAGTGGAGTTAAGCCTCAGTAGTTCGTAAGATTGGCTGCCAAAAATTATCTCCAAAATCTCAATTGCACTCATTACGTTCTTGAGATTGGTGAAAGTCCACCACGTTAGTCTCTAAGAGTGTGATGAGTCACTTGACGGTAAAAGGGCTGAATGACTAACATGGTGCACTTTTGCAAATATTGGAGACATAATTGTACAATTGAGATCTCAGGACTATTTTAATGCATGCAGCCAATCCAAGGGACAGCTTTGGAACTTTACTCATCAAAAGTGAATTCGATAATACACTGCTGAAATATTGTTTTATGGCTTTGCAGGTCAGGGACAGATGCACCACGCATTGGCGATGAGCAAGATCTACAAGAGAGAAAGCTGATGGCTGATTTTGTTCAAACTTTGGTATTATCAACCATACTATAAGACCGTGATGGTAGAATTTGCAACATCCACGTTGAAGTCATGATGAATTGGCAGAAGCTGCTTTCATAAGAAGATGACTTTTGATGAAGATGCTTTTTCAGCATAACTGGGATTTTAGTTTGGTGAACAAGATTAGGAATGCGAAGTAGTAGTAGTACCGTAGCAGTATAACTGTATAAGAAGTAGTATTCACTTTGGTGATGCAAAATTTAAAGAAAAAAAAAATATTGGAGGCTGGAGGGGTTGCCTCATTCTGAAGCCCTTTGTATTTATTTAACTATTATTATTATTATTATTATTATTATTATTATTATTATTTGTAATTAAATTTTTATATTTTTTAATTGAATTTTTAAATTAATTTAATTTTTTTTATTTTCTAATGTAATAAAAATATTTGGATTAATGGAATATTTAATTTTGGAATTGAAGATATCTTCAGGAATTACTAGATCTCTAAATGTGATTTTTTCTTCTTTATCATAACAAAAGAAAAATGTTACTTGTACAATAAAATTCAACTTTTGGTCGATTTTTAATATTATTTAATTATTTTTTAATTAAAATATATTTTTATTTTTTAGATACATATTAGTAATTAAGATTAATTTAAATTTTAAAAATTAAAATTTTTTTAACTTTCTATTTATTTTATAATTAGTTATTGTTTCTTTTTTTTACATTTTTTTTATAATACGGTTTTTTTCTATTTCATTTTTTTGTATAATTTTTATATATGAAAAAAGATATTAAATGGTGAAAAATCATATTTTATTAAACAATTTGAAAAAAAAAATTGAGAAGATTCGCTCTCAATGAAGCACATCTTTTTTGCATGTGTTTCTTTGGCATTTATAAAACATGATTCTCAAGGCTTGATAAAAATGTTAATTTTACTGAAATTATTGCTTTTCTCACATAACTTGTTACAATTTAGAGTTAATGTAATAAGAATAACTGATTATTAGGCATATTCAAATGCGTATATGCAATTATATGATTTTTTTTTTATTGGATAGATTTTGAAATTCCATGCATTTAAAGTTTTATACAGTGATCAAAAGATATGGATTTATTTGTTTTTTTTTTTATGAAGATGACAATGATGCAGGTCATATAATGTTGTGGGAACTCACTAAAAAAAAGTCATATAATGACCTTTTGAGAAAAATAAAAGTTAGACAAAATAATCACTAAGACATGGCTATGAATACTATCTGTCGTTGTTACTATTGTTAGGAAAAAATATTAGAATAAAAAAATGAGAAATGAGGATAATAATAAATTCAAACTTTATAAAGATTTTTTAATTTTTATTGTCAACAAGAACCTATTTAAATAATTTAAAAAAGTTTAGAAAGTCAATTAAAAAATAAAAAATATAAAACTTAATTGTAAATTTAGTGAAATTATGGTGGAAACTCGGGTGCAGTCGACTTTACGTAAATTTAATAATTGAGAGCCGTTAGATGATTTGACTGATTTGACTAAATTTTCATCTAACTACTCTCGGCTATCAAATTCACGTAAAGTCGACTGCATCTGGGTTTTCACCTGAAATTATATATACCAATCGAATAATAAAACCTTCTGATTATTATTATTCCACATATCTACAAAAGCTAGTAAGAGCATTTTTAAGTTGCAACTTTGTTTGGGAATGATCTGGAATGATGAGATCTGCAATCCGACGAAGTCGATGAGCTTCACAGCTCCCGGCTGATGAAGCGAATGCAAGGTAGTGATTTGCAAAGATACTCCGACGCTCAAGTCAGAATATATCTGAGATGTAGGCTTTTAGGATTAAGTGTATTACATACCTAGGGAAGTTCGAGACTCCCTTTATATAAGTGTTTTTTCAAAGGTTCTGAAAACCGGATCAGTCATCGAACCGCTTGACGTGGCGGAAATTAGCCGATTAAGAATTTATAAATAGAACGGCATTGTAAGTACAGTTCTTAACCGATGAAAATTCGCTTATCAATTTAGAAAGGGTTGTCACAAAATTAGAATAAAAATACTGGGAGTAGGAATCCCAGGTCGTCTCCCAACGAGTTGACAAAGAAGTGCTATTTTATTAGTCAGAAATTTTTCGAGAATTTTTACTGATTGGAGGACGGGAAAAATAAATGATTGTAAATTAAAGCAATGGAAATTATCAAGAGAATTTATTTAATTAAAATAAAAGCCTTGACCGGGAGAAGATTAATTGGAAGTTCTATCCTTGTTGGACTTCCCCCAGTGTAATAGTAAAAGGTTGTTATTTTACTTAGTTATCCCTTACTAAATAAAGGAAAGTCAAGCAACTAACTAACCAACTCTGAATCCCAAGTCCTAATCCTCTCCTAAGGAAGGATTAGAGTCAGAGACTAGAGAGCGAGCCAACAACTTCCAATTAAAATTAACACTTGAGTATTCCAACTCAAAGGTTTCCTTTTAATCAACTCCCCAGTCAAGTGGGAAATCTACTCCATTAACATGAATATAATGTTCACAAGCATATAAAGGGGATAAAAAGAAGACATGATAAATTAAATAAAGTAATAACTGAAAATCAATTAAAGGTAAAAATAGTTCTTTGCATTAATAAATTCCAAAAGCCATAAACATACTTATCTGAACAGGGTTAATAAGCACTAAAAGAGTAAAGGAATAAGGAAACAAACTAGAATAATAAAACTTCAACGGAAGTAGTAACTCTTCTCAATATCTAAATCAAAAAGCATAAACTCTAAAAACTATGAATGTGAAGGAAATATAGAGGAAGTAGTAATTTCTCTCTAAGATTCAAAACTAAAACTAAAACTATGCGAATGAGAATGTGTGTTGAGTCTCTGCTCGTCCCCTGGCTCTAGTCTGTGTTTCTGGGCTGAAAACTAGGTCCAAACTCAGCCCAAAATCGCCCCCAGCATTTTCTGTGATTTCTGCAGATAGCGCATGTCACGCGTACGCGTCAGGCACGCGCACGCGTCGTCGTGCGAACTCCAATTCACGCGCACGCGTGAGCCAAGAGTGCGCGTCGCTTCTCGCTGGTTATCTCCTTTATTTCTTGTGCTCCTTCTAATTTTGCATGTTTCCTTTCCATCCTCTAAGCCATTCCTGCCCTATAAAGCCTGAAAACACTTAACGCACAGATCACGACATCGAATGGTATAAAGAGGAATTAAAAATACACAATTTAAAGGCTTAGGAAGCAAGTTTTCAATCATAGAGTAGAAATGGGAAGGAATTATAAAATCATGAAAACTGTATGAATAAGTGTGCAAAGACTTGATAAAAACCACTCAATTGAGCACAAGATAAACCATAAAATAGTGGTTTATCAATCTTCCCACACTTAAACATTAGCATGTCCTCATGCTAAGCTTAAGGAAACAAAAGGAATGAATGGGGGAAAGTAAGACTCATGAGATGCAACCTATGAATGCAACTATATGCTAAGATGTTTCTGTCTACTTGGTTAAAAGTAAACAAGTTCTCCAAGACAAACATAAGTCAGATTCCACTAATTCAAACCACACAATAAAAGATAAGTAAACTTGTAAGAAGATAGCTCATGAAAGCAGGGAACATAGAATCAAGCTTTGAACCCTTACTGGTAGTGTATATGCACTCTAATCTCTCAAGTGTCTAGGGTTAATCACTCTACTTTTCTCTAGTCATGCCTTCTAGACTTTGTTTTTCATCTAACCAATCAACAAAAATTTAGTATACCAATGCAAACATCATGAGGTCTTTTCAAGGTTGTAATGGGGCTAAGGTAAGGGTAAGGATATATGTATGGCCAAGAGAGCTATAATATGAATCTTTGCCTAACCTAAACTCTCACCTAACACACACACACACACTCTCTATGTAACTCTAAATTCACGCCTAGCTACCCATAATTCCCACTTTTACATCACATACTCATGTACCAAATTATCTTTTATTTTATTACATATGCATTGATCTTTTATTAAATTTAACATTGGGGTAATTTTGTCTCCTTATTTATTTATTTATTTGAATATTTTTGGTTTGATTTTTTTTTTGAAAGTATAAAAGTAAACATAACATATCAATGCACATGGATTTTTTTACTTTTTCTGGTCTCACATGAGTAGGTACCCAAATTCCCAATATTTTGTCAATAAAACATTGTACACTTTCATCAACCCAAGTTCCAACAGTTCCCCACACTTAATTGACACACCATCTCTATCTTAAGCTAACCAAAGATTCAATTGGGATAATTAATTGTTTTTCCGCTTAAGACTAGTGATGTGGTAAAATATAGAACAAAAGGGGATTAAAAGGCTCAAAGTGGCAAACAAAGGTAATTGAAAAGGTAGGCTAATTGGGATAAGTGAGCTAAAATCAAATGATGGTCTCAATCATATGCAAGCATGTAAATATACTAAACAATGGACATATAGAATGGAACAAAATATAGATTACAATCATAGAGAAGAAACACACAAGAATAACATATTATGGTTAAATAGTGTAACCATGTAATCAAGCTCAAATCCCACAGGTTGTGTGTCCTCAGCTATAACCTATGTTCCAAATTACAATTTTCAAACAAGTTTAACACAAATTTTCAATTTAAATTAGTGAAATATTATAAAAAGGGACTTCGAAAAGAGACTCATTACTTCAACCAAGCAAAAAATACATGCAAACAATTATTTTCATGCAATCTATCCTAGATAACAAAGGAAAAAGTCAAATGTTGGTGTTAAGAGAGAGAGAGCTTACCTCCGAAAGCAAGGACTGACCTCCCCATACTTAAGGCTTGGCACGGTCCTCTGTGCCATCAGTAAGGAGTAAGGAAGGGCTGGAAGCATTGCCTCCAGTGTCTGGTTTGCCTTGGCTCTCTGTACTACTGGATGAAGGGGATTCTGGGGTGTCCTTCTGTTCTGAAGGTGGGTGTGTACCAACTATGAGGTCCTTCAAATAGTTGTATCGACGCTTGTTATGGCGATCCATTTGCTCCATCCGCCGGTGACGAACGGATTTTCTGTCGGTAAAGAATTTTACAAATAAATTCTCGTTGCTAGTATAGTTTCTAAACCAATAAAGAATCCTTTTATACAAAAACTTGTTTGTCACTTAAACAAACCCAATAAAAGTAAACCGATGTATTTAAACCTCGAGTCCTCTCTCAAGGAATTGCAGGGAGGTGTAGTTATTATTGGTTATGAAAAAGTATCTTTTGGATTTTTGGATAAGGAACAAGAAAAGTAAATTGCAAGAAATTAAATTAATAACTAAGAAAACTCTTGGCAAGATATATGAAAATTGGACGTCCTATCCTAGTTATCCTTATCAATTGTGATGAGAATTGTTCATTGCTCCCACTTGGTTATCCTCTAACTATGAAAGAAGGTCAAGTGGATAAATCAATATGAATCCTCAAGTCCTAGTCAACTTCCAAGGAGAGACTAGAGTTAGTAGAATTCAAGTCAATTAGCAACTCTCAATTATCAATCAACAAGGGAGTTTAATAACTCAAGCGTCTCCAATTAATCAATTCAAGCTAAGAATGTAAAAAGCTAAATTAAAATCATAAATATAAAATACCTCAAATTGCATTAAATAAAGAAAGCAAATCTAACATGGAGTTCATAAACCAAATTAGGAAAATAAGTAAACTAGAATGCTAGAATAAGTAAAAAGTATAAGAGAAACTAAATTAAAGGAACATTGAACCTGGAATTGAAGAAGAAATAAACCTAAAACTAAGAGAATCCTAAATCCTAAAACCTAGAGAGAGGAGAGAGCCTCTCTCTCTCTAGAAACTACATCTAAAACCTAAAATTGTGAATAATGAGAAGTGTCCCCTCATTCCTCCACTCTGCAGCCTTTAATCTATGTTTTCTGGGCTTGAAACTGGACCAGAAATAGCCCAAAAATTGCCCCCAGCGATTTCTGGGTCACTGACCTTTTCACAGATGCGCGCGTCCACGTCCATGCCGCGTGAGCGCCCCCTGGACTGCACGGCCACTATAGCAAATTATATATCATTTCGAAGCCCCGGATATTAGCTTTCCAATGCAACTAAAACCGCCTCATTTGGATCTCTGTAGCTCAAGTTATGATCGATTGAGTGCGAAGAGGTTAGGGCTGACAGCATTAGCAATTCCTTCAACTTGTTGTATTCTTTCCACTTTTTCATGCTTACTTTCAATCTTCTAAGCCATTTCTGCCCTATAAATCCTGAAATCACTTAACACACATATCAAGGCATCGAATGGTTATAAGAGAGGATTAAAATTAGTAAAATTTAAGAGCAACGAAGCATGTTTTCAATCACAGCACAAAATCAGGAAGGAAACTGTAAAACCATGCATTTTGTATGAATAAGTGTATGAAAGATTGATAAAATCCACTCAATTGAGCACAAGATAAACCGTAACATAGCGGTTTATCAATCTTCCCACACTTAAACATTAGCATGTCCTCATTCTAAGCTCAAGAGAAACTATAAGAGAGTGAAGAGGAATGGTATAATGTATGAAATGCAACCTATCTATATGAATGCAACTAAATGTGAAATGCTTCTACCTACTTGGTTAAAAGTAAATAAACCTTTCAAGAGCAAATATGAACTGGATTTCACTAATTTAAATTATAAAAATGAAGTACAAATAGACTTGCAGAAGAAAATAGCTCATGAAAGCCGGGAACAAAGAATCGAGCATCGAACCCTCACCGGAAGTGTATACACTCTAATCACTCAAGTGTTTAAGGTTCAATTCTCTCAATTCTCTACTAATCTTGCTTTCTAAAGCTTGCTCTTCTTCTGCCAATCAACAGAAATTTAATGCACAAATACACATATCAAGAGGTCTTTTCAAGGGTTGTAATGGGGTTAGGGTCAAGGTAGGATTGTATTTGGTCAAGTGGACTGAAATATGAATCCTTAATTAGCCTAAACTTACCACCTAACCTAAGACAATCCAGGTAATCACAATGCAAAATCTAACTACCCATTAACTGCGTTTCCCACGTATTCATGCATCCCAAATTTAAGTACAACTCCTATGCATTGATATTATTATTTTACTTGAGGTATTTTGTCCCCTTTTATTATTTGCTCTCTCTTTTTTTTTCTTTTTCTCATCATTATTTTGTTTTCTTTTTCTTTTTCTTTTTATTTTCTTTTGTTTTTTTCTCAATGCATATGATTAAGGTTTGAATGCATGAACATGTGACGTGGCGGAAATTGGCGAGTTAAGAAATTGTTATAAGAGATACGTTGCAAGTACAGTTCTTAACCAACCAAAAATTCACTTATCAATTTAGAAGGGTTGTCACAAAATTAAAATTAAAATACTGGGAGTATGAATCCCAGGTTGTCTCCCAACGAGTTGCAAAAAGGTGTGCTATTTTATTAATCAGATGTTTTCTAAAATGGTTTGAGTTGATAAACAGGAAATTAAATCAGAGAAATTATGTAATTTTAATAAAAACCTTGACTGGGAGTAGATTAGTTGGAAGCCCTATTCTTGTTGGAGTACTCTCAAGATTAATTGATAATTGAAGGTTGTTCTGCTTAGTTATCCCTTACTAGGTAGAGGAAAGTCAAGCAAGTTGGAAAGCTATTTCTATTCACAAGTTCCAATCCTCTCCCTTGGAAAGGATTAGTGTCAGTGACTAGAGGACAATCCAACAATAAACCCAATTACAATTTTTCTCTTGAGCATTCCAACTCAAGGTCCTCCTTTCAATCAACTCCCAATCAAGTTATGGAACTACTTGCTCATTATGAATGTAAACTTCACAACATAAGAAAGGAAACTAAAGAAAGACATGATAAATAATAATAAAAAAGATCAATTAAAAATAAAAGTAGTTCTTGTATTAATAAATTCTAAAAATAATCCAATAGTAATTCTGAATAAATTGAAGACATGGAAGAGTAAGAGACAATAAGAAAACAAATTAGAATGATGAAGTTCTGACGGAGGTAATAACTCTTCTCAATATCCCAATCCAAAAAGCAATAAAATCAAAATCCTAAGAACTATGAATGTGTAGAGAGAAAACCTAGAGGAGAGGTAAAATCATATCTATAACTAAAACTAGATAGAATGAATGTTGTCTTCTGGTCTCTGCATGTTCCCTAGCTCTAATCTGCTTTTCTGGGCCGAAAACTGGGTCAAAAGAGGGCAAAAATTGCCCCCAGCGAATTCTGCAGATTCTGCAGATCGCGCAAGTCACGCGATCGCGTCATCCAGGCGTTCGCGTCATCCAGCGTTTCGCCTTGCCACGCGGGAGCGTCGTCCACGCCTTCGCGTCACTTGTGCAGTTTCCAATCCGTGTGGTCGCGTGAGCCATGCGTCCGCGTCACCGCAATTTCCTCTATGTCGCGCGGTCGCGTGAGCCATGTGTCTGCGTCACTTCTTGCCGGTCATCTCCTTAATTTCTTGTGTTCCTTCCATTTTTTGCAAGCTTCCTTTCTAATCTCCAAGTCATTTATGCCCTATAAAGCCTGAAACACTTAACACACAGATCACGACATCGAATGGAATAAAGGAGAATTAAAATACAAAATTAAAAGTCTCTAGGAAGCAAGTTTTCAACCATGAAGTATTTTTAGGAAAGAATTATAAATGCGTGCTAATCATATGAATAAGTGGGTAAAGATTTGATAAAATCGCACAATTAAACACAATATAAACCATAAAATAGTGGTTTATCAACCTCCCCACACTTAGTCATTAGCATGTCCTCATGCTTAGTTGAAGGAGATAAAATAAATGGGTAGGAACATGTAAAACTCATGCAATGCAATGCAACCTATATATGCGAATGCAACTATATGATTTTTTTGTCCACTTGGTCAAAAGTAAATAAGCTCTTCAAGACAGTCACAGATCAAATTCCACTAATTCAATTCTTATACAGTAAGAACAGATAAAAATGCAAAAAGGTAGCTCATGAAAGCAGGGAGCATAGAATTTAAGCATTGAACCCTCACTGATGATGTATGTATGCTCTAATCTCTCTAGTGTATAGGGCAATCACTCTATCCTTCTCTAATCATGCTTTCTAATTTTTGTTTTTCACCTAACCAATCAACAACATTTAATATACCAATGCAAACATCATGAGGTCTTTTCAAGATTGTAATGGAGCCAAGGTAAGGGTACGAGTATATATATGGCTAAGTAAGCTTATAAATTGAATCTTTAATTAACCCAAGCTTTCACCTAACACACATATATAAATTCTATATAACTTAAATTTCATACCTAGCTACCCAAAATTTCTCTTTCACATTCCATACTCATGTATCAACTTTCATTTTAATTTTATCATACATGCATTGATCTTTGAATTCTTAACTTAACATTGGGGTAATTTTGTCCCCTTATTTAATAATTGAATATTTTTGGTTTTTTTTTTTAAATGCAGCTTATCAATGCACATAGATTTTTAATTCCTATAGTTTTACATGAGTAGGTACCCAAATTCCCATTATATTATCATGACGCATTCCCTTATTATCTTTTGTTCCCACAATTTTCCCATACTTAATTGACACACAATCTTATCTTAAGCTAACCAAAGATTCAATTGGGATATATAATTGTTTTTCTGCTTAAGGCTAGTAATGTGGTAAAATAAAGAACAAATGGGATTTAAAAGCTCAAAGTGGCTAACAAAGGTAACTTAAGGGGTAGGCTTAATTTGGATAAGTGAGCTAAACAAATAATGGCCTCAATCATATGCAAGCATATAGATATATTAAACATTGGACATATAAGATGAAACAAAATATAAATTACAATCAGAGAGAAGTAAACACACAAGAATAAAATAATTATGGTTAAATAATGTAACCAAGTATAAAGGCTCAAATCTCACAGGTTGTGTGTTCTTTAGCTCAAAAACCATGTTCCAAATACAACTTCAAGCAAATTTAACATAAAAGTTTTAATTAAAATTAGTGAAATTTTGTTCTAAAAATAGGGTTTTAGAAGAAACTTATTGTCTTTTCAATCAAGTAGAACATGCATGCAACTAATCTATTACTATGCAATTTATCCTATTCTACAAAAGAAAAACTAACTAAATATCCTATTTTATTGGTGTTAGGGAAGAGAAATTACCTCCGGAAGTCAGGTACTGATCGACCTCCCCACACTTAAGGCTTTGCACCGTCCTCGGTGCCATCTGTCTGGAATAAAGGTGGGCTGGTAGCAATATCTCCACAGTCGGGACCGTCATGGCTCCCTGTGCTGGTAAAGAAAGTGGAGTCCGGGGTGTTTGAGTCTCTGTATTTTCCTTTAAGTAGCTCCTTGAGGTATGTGAATCGGCGTTTTGTTACGGCGCTCTCTTAGCTTTGCTTTGTATTCCTGCCGATCCAACCTTTCAAGTATCTGATGGAGCAGTTGATTGGTTGTAGGTGCTTGTGGTGTTGAAGGAGGAATGTCTTCAGCCGGTTCAGTAGGCTGGCTTGTAGTGGCTGCTGGAGGTCTGATATATTTTCCGTTAGGGACATACTGATCATCCCGTGGAAGCATGGCTTTTGTGTCCCCAGCCCTGTAGGAACTCCTGCTGCTGAGACAAGATCTGAGACCAAGGCGGGAAAAGGTAAGTTGCCTGCAATTTGTACGTGTCCCATGGCATTCCGGATGTGTCTTGGGAGGTTCAGAGGCTGATCTGTAAGGGTACACCATAGTAGAACGGCCATGTCTGTAGTGAAGGACGATTCGTGAGAGCTTGGAAAGATGTAATGGGACATAATCTATGCCCATACGCGAGCCTCCAAGGTAAGTGTGGAAGCCGATATTCACTTAGGACAGGAACGATGGTATCCGTAGATCCATCTGCTGCCAGGTAGTGCGATAACTCTGAGAACAGCGTCCCAGTCAAATTGGTACATCTGGCGCTTGAGTGTGGCCTCTTGAAATGCGTCCAGTCCTTCTGGAGTAGGGGGAAGATCTAAAGCTCGTTGAATGGCCTCTTCTGTAATGGGGATTTGCTTCTGACGGACATAAACAGACTGCAGGGCCGGCAGGTGGAAGTTGGAGTAGAACTCGACTACCCAGAAAAGATTAACCTGTCGTGGCTGTCTCTGTAGGAAACCCCATTGTCGTCGTGCAATTTGCGGCTCAACAAATTCAGCAATATGGTTTGGGAGGATAAGAAGGTATTCGTTGTTGTAACTCCTTTCTGCCAGGATGGAGAACATCTGCTCATAGTAGCGATTGGTAAATCGCGCAGTATCCTTTGTTGGGAAGGCTTTCTCTTTATCATCAACCTTTATAATCCTCTTAATTCTTTTTGTTGAGGGTTTAACTGCAGTTGAAGATGGCTCTGCCACTAATGCTCGTTTTGTTCCTCTCCTTGCTGGTGGTTTGGGAGTAGCTTTCTCTTTTCCTTTCTTGGTGGCCATCCTGAAAAGGGAAAAAGAAGAAAGTAACTTTGAAATCAAAGGAATAGAGTAAGGCAGAGGATGGTATAGGTGATAATCAATGCACAGGAAAGAAGGATGTCATTAACACATGGTCATGACTACATGCGAAAAGTTCATCAAAGGAAATAAAGTAAGTGCATTTTGTTGGTAATTAGATGCAAGATGTTTATTGGCATGCTGGCAAAGGCATGAGTAGCATAGATCAAGCATTAATTACTTAAATATGTTATCACTCGTAACAAACTGGCCATCACGTTTGTATGGACAATTATCTTCAATGAATAAAATATGAAAGAGGTTTTGTGAAAAACAGGCATTAGAATAGTAGAATAGAATAATCTAGAAAAATGCATAATGCCATATGGGCTTTTTCACAAACACATAGCATGCATGAAGAATAAGCTATTGAAATTATTAAATTGAACATGCAAGCAACCCTTAAAAATTAATATATAATTGCCAAATAATTTTGCAACAATCCACAAGCATATAATAAGAAACAATAACTCAAATAAATTTTTAACACCAATTAAAAGAAAAAGAATGAAAAAAAAAACATGGATAATGAAAGTAAAAGGAAAAGAAAAGAAGAAAACATAAAAATAAGAAGGATAATAGAAAAGTAAGGAGGGAAGAAGAAAAGAAAAACCTTGATAATAGTGGTGAGAGAGAGAGAGTAGAAGGTGAGAAAGAATGAAGGAGAAATAAAGGGGAAGAAATTAATGAGGAGGGAAAAGAAAAAGTAGGATTTGGGGAAGAGAAAGATAAGATATTTGGCAAATTAGGATAAGCTGTGCGGCGCAAGCGACGCGGACACGTGGGGTACACGTTCGCGCGGATGGCGCTTAAATGAATCGACACGGTCGCATCGGTCACGCGGACACATGACTCGTATTGTGCTACTAGCGCGAGGGCAGCCTCGCGCTCGCACGACTCTTTGTTAAAAACTCATTATTGCCAAGTTCCAGGGTGACGCGGTCGCGTGGTTGACGCGATCGCGTGAGTGGCCAATATTGGGATATGACGCAGACGCGTGGGGCACACGGTCGCGTCATAGGACTTGTGCGTCCAGCACCATTCCAGCCCTACTCCAGCCTAACTTGCTGCCAAACACCCTTTTTTACGTCGATTTTCAGGTCACGCATCCGCGTGGGTGATGCGGACGCGTGGGAGGAATTATTCCCTAATGACGCGGACACGTCATGGATGCGGTCGCGTGGGTCGAATCGTGCTAGGGACACGCCTCCAGCCACACTCTCGTGTGATTTTCTGTTCGATTTCTTATTCTTTCTGAACCACCTGCGACGCGGACGCGTCGGCGATGCTGTCGCGTCGCGTGCTCTCCCTCTTTTTTTTTGTTAATAAAAATATGCAAATGCAGATGCAAACTAAATGTGCTAATAATGAGAAGAGTTATTGAAAAAGAAAACTAAGAATAAAGAAAGGAACGATCATACCATGGTGGGTTGTCGCCTACCTAGCACTTTGCTTTAACGTCTTTAAGTTGGACGCTCCATTAGCTCAGTCTTCTGCTGTGAGTGGATCCTCCAATAGGAAGATTTCTAACTCCTTGTTTTTCGTCACCTTCTCACCATGATATAGCTTCAAACGATGTCCATTAACTTTGATGAGTTCAGAGCTTGAAGGATGATTTAGGTGAAAAATTCCGTACGGCTCAGCCTTCTCTACTCTATACGGACCTTCCCATCTTGATCTCAACTTGCCTGGCATGAGCCTCAGTCTAGATTTGTAAAGGAGGACTAAGTCCCCAGGTTGGAACTCTTTCCTCTTGATGTGCGGATCATGTACAGCCTTCATCTTTTCTTTGTACAGCCTTGAGTTCTCATAAGCTTCTAGGCGAAGGCTTTCCAATTCTTGCAATTGCAACTTCCTTTCAGCTCCGGCTTTCTCAAATCCCATGTTGCACTCTTTTACTGCCCAAAAGGCTTTGTGCTCTACTTCAACTGGAAGATGACAGGCTTTTCCATAAACTAAGCGGAAGAGACTCATCCCAATGGGTGTCTTGTATGCTGTTCTGTATGCCCAAAGTGCATCTTGTAGCCTGGTGCTCCAGTCTCTTCTATGAGGTTTGACTATCTTCTGTAATATGCGCTTTATCTCTCTGTTAGACACCTCGGCTTGCCCATTAGTCTGAGGATGGTAGGCTGTTGCTACTTTATGAATTATCCCATGCTTCTTCAGTAATCCTGTTTGTCTCCTGTTACAAAAGTGGGTGCCTTGATCGCTCATGATTGCTCGTGGTGATCCAAAGCGAAAAATGATATGGTTTCTAACAAAGGAAACAACAGTGTTAGCATCATCAGTGCGGGTAGGAATTGCTTCCACCCATTTAGAAACGTAATCCACCGCTAACAATATATAAAAATAACCATTAGAATTTGGAAATGGACCCATGAAGTCAATACCCCAAACATCAAAAATTTCACAGAAAAGCATAATCTATTGAGGCATCTCATCCCTCTTGGATATGTTACCAAATTTTTGGCATGGAAAACAGGATTTACAAAATTCAGCAGCGTCTCAAAAAAGAGTAGGCCTCCAGAATCCACAGTCTAAGATTTTTCTAGCTGTTCTTTGAGGGCCAAAATGTCCTCCACTTTCAGATGAGTGGCAGGCCTCTAAAATGGACTGGAATTCTGATTGAGGTACACACCTTCTAATTACCAAGTCAGTGCCACATCTTCATAAATATGGGTCATCACATATATAATATTTAGACTCGCTTTTCAGCTTATCTCTTTGATGCTTAGTAAAGTTTGGAGGAAAAGTGCGGCTAACTAGATAATTAGCTACAGGTGCATACCAAGGGACTACCTCAGATACTGCTTGTAGGTTATCAAAAGGGAAATTATCAGCTATAGAAGTGGAGTCATCTTTAATGTGCTCAAGGCGACTCAAGTGGTCCGCCACTAAATTCTGGTTACCACTCCTATCCTTTATTTCTAAATCAAATTCTTGTAGTAGCAGTATCCAACGTATAAGCCTTGGTTTGGATTCCTTTTTAGCTAATAAATACTTTAGAGCTGCATGGTCCGAGTACACTACTACCTTTGTACCAAGTAAATAGGCTCGGAATTTATCCAGAGCAAAAACAATAGCAAGAAGCTCTTTCTCAATAGTAGTGTAATTAGACTGAGCGGCGTCTAAAGTCTTAGACGCATAAGCAATTACAAAGGGATCCTTACCTTCACGTTGAGCCAGCGCTGCTCCTACTGCATGGTTGGAGGCGTCGCACATTATTTCAAATGGCCTGGCTCTAGTCTGGTCCTCTCACAATTGGAGCTTGAGTCAGGGCGGTCTTCAGCTTATCAAATGCTCGTTTGCAATCCTCACTGAACTCGAACACAATATCTTTCTGCAGTAGTCTGGATAAGGGGAGTGCTACCTTACTAAAGTCCTTAATGAATCTCCGGTAAAAACTTGCATGGCTAAGGAACGAACAGACTTCCCTCGCAAGGGAGGGGTAAGGTAAACTAGAAATAACATCCACCTTTGCTGGATCTACAGAAATGCCAATATTAGACACAACATATCCTAGGACAATACCTTGTTTTACCATAAAGTGACATTTTTCAAAATTCAATACAAGGTTTGTACTGACACATCTATCTAATACTCTAGATAAACTATCCAAGCAAAGATTAAAGGAATCACCATAAACGCTAAAATCATCCATAAAAAGCTCTATACAGTCCTCAATAAGGTCAGAGAAAAGACTCATCATACACCTTTGGAAAGTAGCTGGTGCATTGCACAAGCCAAAGGACATTCTCTTATAAGCATAAGTCCCAAAAGAACATGTAAAAGTGGTCTTCTCCTGATCTTCAGGAGTTATATGAATCTGGAAATAGCCTGTGTAACCATCTAAAAAGCAATAATGTGATTTACCTGACAGGCGATCCAGCATTTGATCAATGAATGGAAGAGGATAGTGATCCTTACGAGTGGCCTGGTTTAGGCGCCTGTAATCAATGCAGACCCTCCAAGCGTTCTGGACTCTGGTTGCTATGAGCTCTCCATGCTCATTCTTCACTGTAGTGACTCCAGACTTCTTGGGCACCACTTGTATTGGGCTTACCCATTCACTGTCTGAGATGGGATAGATGATATCCGCCTCAAGTAGTCTGGTCACTTCCTTTTTGACAACCTCCAAGATAGTGGGATTCAGTCTTCTCTGGGGTTGACGAACAGGCCTTGCTCCCTCTTCTAAAAATATTCTGTGCTCACAAACTTGAGGGTTGATGCCTACTATGTCTGCCAAACTCCACCCAATTGCCTTCTTGTGCCTTCTCAGCACACTAAGTAACTGCTCTTCTTGTTGAGAAGTGAGTTCCCGTGCAATGATAACTGGAAACTTCTACTTGTCCTCAAGGTAAGCATATTTGAGGTGTGGAGGGAGGGGTTTTAATTCTAACTTCTGCTCATGGCCAGGCTATGGATTGTCTGGAGCTGGTGACAATGGTAAAGTACTTTCATTGTCCTCAGAAAGTGTCCCCACACTCGGACCTTGTCCTATGTACTTCTCTTCGAACTCCTCCTGGTGAACTTCAGCCACGGTTTCATCTATGATATCACACTGGAGGATAGAATGATCTTCTGGAGGGTGCTTCATAAATCCATTCAAATTGAAGCTTACTACTCGGCCGTCTATTTCAAAAGAGTATGTTCCTGAAAAAGCATCCAATTTGAACTTCGAGGTCTTCAGGAATGGTCTTCCGAGTAAGATTGATGATGGCTTCTCTGAGTCATTTTGGGGCATTTTCAGGATATAGAAATCAATGGGGAATGTGAGCCCATTAATGCCCACTAATATATCTTCAACAACTCCAACCACTGTAATAATGCTTTTATCTGCTAGCACAAAATGAGCTGCCGACCATTTTAAGGGAGGGAGCCTCAAAATATCATATATAGACAAAGGCATTATACTAACACATGCTCCTAAATCACACATGCAGTCAGAAAATACCACACCACCAATAGTACAATTAACCATACATGGACCTGGATCACTACACTTTTCAGGTATACCTCCCATTAAAGCAGATATAGAACTACCTAAAGGAATAGTTTCTAATTCATTAATTTTGTCTTTATGTATACATAAATCTTTTAGAAACTTTGCGTATTTAGGTACCTGCTGAATAACATCAAAAAGGGGAACAGTTACCTCAACCTTTTTGAATATTTCTACCATTTTGGGATCAGGTTCTAACTGCTTCCTGGGCTTTCTTGTAAGTTGTGGGAATGGAATAGGAATGGTGTTTTCTGCAGTGTCTGCGCCCTTTGGTGCTTCTTCCTGTGATTGAGCTTCTTCTTCTGCAGCCATGTCCTGTATGTCCTCTTCCTCCTCAACATCTTCTATTTCCACTACCTCTTCAGCTGAGGTGTGTTCTGGTGGGTTTGGCTCCTCCTGATTCCTCTCTTGTAATGTGGTTTCAGACCTTAGGGTGATGGCATTGATGCCACCCTTTGGGTTGGGTAAGGGTTGAGAAGGAATTCCACTGGAGCTTGCCAGCTAAGATATGAGAGCTTGTATAGCGGATGCTAGGCCATTAAGTGAACTTTCAATGTTCGTTTGTCCTTGTGCAATGGATTGAAGAGCATCGTCACTCGGAGAGGAATTAGATTGAGTGATCTGCGGAACTTGTTGTTGGTTGTGTTGTGGTCCTTGGGACTGCCTCAGGTGAGGTGCTCTGTAAGGCTGGTTTTGGTTCTGCTGCCTGTTGTTGTTATTATTCCACCTCTGATATCCTTGATTGTCTTTGCCTCCTCTGTTATTGTTGTCCCTCTAATTCTGGTTAGAATTATCTCTCCAACCTTGGTTAGAACTGTCCTGCCATCCATGGTTGTAACTGCCACCTTGATTGTACCCTTGGTTGGGGCGGTCATAGAAGTTATAAGTGGCTGCCACAGTATTGTCTTCCTGCTGGAGCTGCGGACATTCATCAGTATAATGGCTGTAATCAGCACAGATCCCACACACTCTCTGTGGGACTAGCTGTTGGCTTTGATGTGCTTGTTGTTGACTCAACTGCATATGCTTCAGTAAGTTTGTCATTTCACATATACTCTGAGTCAGAGCAGTAGTTTCTTTGCTAGAAGATACCTCTGCAATAGCCTTTGACCGGCCTTGTTTCTGCCTGTGATTCCTTGTAGACTCAGCCAAGTCGCTGATCAATTGCCATGCCTCATCAGTGGTCTTGTACTTTTTCATAGACCCATTGCTAGCACTTTCCAATGTGGTCTTATCTTGGGGCCTCATGCCCTGTGTGACGTAGCCGAGCAACACTATCTTGTCAATCATATGGTGGGGGCATGCTTCCAGAAGGTTGTTGAAGCGCTCCCAGTATTCATAGAAAGTCTCAGATTTGTCCTGAACAATCATAGAAATGTCTTTCCTCAGTTTGTCAGTAACTTCAGTTGGGAAGAATTTTTCCAAAAATTCTCTTCTGAGCGTATCCCAGTCAGAAACAGTTGCTGCGGGTTGAGTGTAGTACCACTCTCTCGCCTTTCCCTCAAGAGAGAATGGGAAGGCTTTTAACAAAATTGAAGTTTCATCTGCACCATCACGCCTGACAGTAGAACATGCTGCTTGGAAATCTCTAAGGTGCTTGATAGGCTCTTGAGCAGGTAAGCCATGAAACTTAAGCATCAAGTTGAGCAGTGCAGTCTTTATTTTAAAATCCGTAGCCACTACTGGGTGATGCGCTTGAAACGGTTGCATTGTAAAATCAGGGGCTCCAGCCTCCTGGATAGTAATTCTCCTAGGTGCTGCCATGTCACCTACACGTAAATCAACCGAATCAGCAGAAATGGAGCTTGTTTCTTCCTCAAGTGACGTTTCAGATGTGCCCTCAGAGAGGACTAACCGACGCCGAGCTTGCCTTATTCGTGAGATAGTTCTTTCAATCTCAATATCAAATACTGGCAAACTTGGATCAGGAAGTGAACGCGTCATTTAACGAAAGAAACATGCAGCTCATAGTAGCAAAATAAAATAAAATGCAAATAAATAAAATCCAATCAATAACTTAGCACTCTATTGCAACTCCCCGGCAACGACGCCAAAAATTGACGTGGCGGAAATTGGCGAGTTAAGAAATTGTTATAAGAGAAACGTTGCAAGTACAGTTCTTAACTAACCAAAAATCCACTTATCAATTTAGAAGGGTTGTCACAAAATTAAAATTAAAATACTGGGAGTATGAATCCCAGGTCATCTCCCAACGAGTTGCAGAAAGGTGTGCTATTTTATTAATCAGATGTTTTCTAAAATGGTTTGAGTCGATAAACAGGAAATTAAATCAGAGAAATTATGTAATTTTAATAAAAGCCTTGACTGGGAGTAGATTAGTTGGAAGCCCTATTCTTGTTGGAGTACTCTCAAGATTAATTGATAATTGAAGGTTGTTCTGCTTAGTTATCCCTTAATAGGTAGAGGAAAGTCAAGCAAGTTGGAAAGCTATTTCTATTCACAAGTTCCAATCCTCCCCCTTAGAAAGGATTAGTGTCAGTGACTAGAGGACAATTCAACAATAAACCCAATTACAATTTTTCTCTTGAGCATTCCAACTCAAGGTCCTCCTTTCAATCAACTCCCAATCAAGTTATGGAACTACTCGCTCATTATGAATGTAAACTTCACAACATAAGAAAGGAAAATAAAGAAAGACATGATAAATAATAATCAAAAAGATCAATTAAAAATAAAAGTAGTTCTTGTATTAATAAATTCTAAAAATAATCCAATAGTAATTCTGAATAAATTGAAGACATGGAAGAGTAAGAGACAAGTAAGGAAACAAACTAGAATGATGAAGTTCTGACGGAGGTAATAACTCTTCTCAATATTCCAATCCAAAAAGCAATAAAATCAAAATCCTAAGAACTATGAATGTGTAGAGAAAAAACCTAGAGGAGAGGTAAAATCAGATCTAAAACTAAAACTAGATAGAATGAATGTTGTCTTCTGGTCTCTCTGCATGTTCCCTGGCTCTAATCTACTTTTCTGGGCCAAGAACTGGGTCAAAACAGGGCCCAAAATCGCCCCCAGCAAATTCTGCAGATCGCGCAAGTCATGCAATCGCGTCATCCAGGCGTTCGCATCATCCAGCGTTTCGCCTTGCCACGCGTGTGTGTCGTCCACGCCTTCGCGTCACTTGTGCAGTTTCCAATCCGCGCGGTCACGTGAGCCATGCGTCCGCGTCACCACAGTTTCCTCTATGTTGTGCGGTCGTGTGAGCCATGTGTCCGCGTCACTTCTCACTGGTCATCTCCTTAATTTCTTGTGTTTCTTCCATTTTTTGCAAGCTTCCTTTCTAATCTCCAAGTCATTTATGCCCTATAAAGCCTGAAACACTTAACACACAGATCACGACATCGAATGGAATAAAGGAGAATTAAAATACAAAATTAAAAGTCTCTAGAAAGCAAGTTTTCAACCATGAAGTATTTTTAGGAAAGAATTATAAATGCATGCTAATCATATGAATAAGTGGGTAAAGATTTGATAAAACCGCACAATTAAACACAATATAAACCATAAAATAGTGGTTTATCAACATGTCTTCAATTCTTTTTCACAGTTTCATAAAAGTCTAACATACTCAATTCCCAAACCAAATATTTCCAACCCAATTTCCCCATACTTAAATCATGAGCACTTTCACTAGTCTAAGCTAACAAAGGATTCAAATTAAGGACATTATTGTTTTCCGCTTAGAGTTAATGATGTGCTAAAATAAAGAACAAATGGGGTAAAATAGGCTCAACTTTGGTTTGCAAAGGATAATGAAAAGGTTAAGGCCATATGGGTATGTGAGCTATAGTAAACAAAGGCCTCAATCATATAAGTGTATGCATACATCAAACAATGAAAATATAGAATTAAGCAAGACAAAGATCACAATTTTAGAGAGAACAATACACACCAAAATAAAACATTGGTTGATAAAATGCAACCAATCAAATAGGCTCAAAATCTCACTGGTTTTGTGTGTTTGAGCTCTGAACCATGTTCCAAAATAAAATTTTTTCAAGCAAGTTTAATAAAAAATTTTAATTAAAATTATTGAAATACTCTAAAAAAGTTTCTTGAAAAACAAAATATTCCTTTCTTGGTACCCATGTCTAAAGAAGAAAGAAAAGGAAGAATATTAAATATAGATAACTAAAGAACCAGAAGGGAGAAATTCCAAGTGATAATGAATGCCAAAGGAAAGATGCTAGCTCAAATACATGGTAGCTATAATATGTAGGTAAGACATCAATTAAGATCAAGTAGGCAATTCAGAATAATGAGATGCAAGAGGGTAAAAGCATGCAAGTAATAGGCATGAGAAGCATAACTCAAGCATCAAGTGATAAATGTGCCAAATAAAAGAGCATTTGGAATGATGCCAATTGTGAATGATAATCCCAAATACATGTGGGGTGCAAGTGTTGTGAAGAAGAGGCATTCAAGTAAAAGGGTAAAACAAAATAGAGTTCAAGATGCCATAGGTGCTTTTTCACAAACACTTGGTGAGCAAGTTAAAGTAGGAATGAAAATAATATAATCCAAATGTATATGAGAGCCAAATTAAAATATCAATTGTCAATCACTCCTCATAATATCCACAAGCTTTAGGATAGTAAGGTAATACCGAAATAAAATTCTAATACCAACATAAGAATGCAAGAAAAAGAAAAGAAAAAGAAAACATAGATGACTATGCTAAAAGAAAAAAAATAGAGAAGGAAGAAACATAAATAAATGCAATAAGGAGAGAGTAGATGGGAGGAAGAAGAGAAACCTGATGAAGAGGATAAAGAAGGAAAGAAGAAAGTAATAGATATGAAGGAAGAATAAGGAAGAAGAAAGAAAGAATAAAGAAGAAATAATTAGGATTGAAAAGAATTAGGATTGGAGGGTGGATGATTTGAAATCAGGCGCTAAGGTGGTTTAGTTGTGCGTCGCATGCGACGCGTACTCGTAAGGCATGCATACGCGTGGGTCGCGTGATTTCCAAGCGATGCATGATATGGGTTATGCAATTGGCGCGAAGGCATCAATGCGCGCGCACAACTCTCTGTTTGTTGTGCACATGGGGCCTAAATCTCATACGACGCGTGCACGTTAGGCACGCGCACGCGTGGATGGCCATTTTTGGGAAAACGACGTGCACGCGTCAGGGACGCGTATGCGTGATGGGGCTTGTACTCCCAGCACAGTTCCAGCCCCACACAATCATAACTCTCTTGCCAAACACCATTTACGCCGATTTTTCAAGGGCACGCGTGCGCGTGATGGACGCTCACGCGTGATGTGCTAAAATCGCAGGTGACGCGTACGTGTGAGGGACGTGTACGTGTGGACTTGCTTGTGTGCAAGGCACGTGTCCAGCACCACTCCTGCCCAACTCTCTGTTCACTTCTCCTTATTCTCGCAAGCACATATGACGCGTACGTGTCAGTGACGCTTGCGCGTTGTGTGCTCATTTTTTTATGAAATATGCAGAATGCAGACGAATATGCAAAAATTATGAATGACTACTGTGGAAAGCAAAAGAAAATAAAACAAAGAATGAAAAGGAACGATCATACCATGGTGGGTTGTCTCCCACTTAGCACTTTGCTTTTACGTCCTTAACTTGGACGGTCCACAAGCTCAGTCTGCTTCTGATGGTGGATCTTCCAAGAGGAAGATCTCTAGCTCCTTGTTGTTCTTCATCTTCTCACCATGGTACAGCCTTAAGCGATGTCCATTGACCTTGATGAATTTGGAACTTGAGGGATGACTTAGGTGGAAGACTCCGTATGGCTCTGCCTTCTCTACTCTATAGGGGCTTTCCCGCTTCGACCTCAGCTTGCCTGGCATGAGCCTCAACCTTGAGTTGTAAAGGAGAACTAGCTCCCCAGGTCTGAACTCTCTTCTCTTGATATGCTTGTCATTCACAGCCTTCACCTTCTCTTTGTATAGTTTGGAGTTGTCATATGCTTCAAGTCGAAGGGTCTCCAGTTCTGCTAGTTGCAGCTTTCTTTCAGCACCAGCCTTCTTAAATCCCATGTTGCATTCCCTTACCGCCCAGAAAGCCTTGTGTTTTACCTCCACAGGGAGGTGACAAGCCTTTCTGTAAACTAGGCGGAAGGGACTCATTCCTATGGGTGTCTTGTATGCTGTCCGATAAGCCCATATCGCATCTACTAGTCTGGTGCTCCAGTCCTTCCTATGAGGTTTGACTATCTTCTCCAGAATATGCTTTATCTCTCTGTTAGACACCTCTGCTTGCCCATTGGTCTGAGGATGGTAGGCTGTTGCTACCTTGTGAATGATGCCATGTCTCTTCAGTAAACCTGTTAATCTCCTGTTACAAAAATGAGTGCCTTGATCACTCACGATTGCTCGTGGTGATCCAAAGCGACAGA
The DNA here is from genome assembly GCF_003086295.3 of Arachis hypogaea. NCBI lineage: Eukaryota > Viridiplantae > Streptophyta > Magnoliopsida > Fabales > Fabaceae > Arachis > Arachis hypogaea. The sequence continues at coordinate 81,584,328 of NC_092046.1, read as the reverse complement.
TAATATAACTTCTAACAAAAGAGACAACAGTGTTAGCATCATCAGTATGGGCAGGAATTGCTTCCACCCATTTAGAAACATAATCTACAGCTAACAGTATATATAAGAAATCACTAGAGTTTGGGAATGGACCCATGAAGTCAATGCCCCAAACATAAAAAATTTCACAGAATAGCATAAGCTGTTGGTGCATCTCATCCCTCTTGGATATATTTCTAAACCTTTGGCGTGGGTGAAGAATGAATGATTGACAGTTTAGAATTCAGAATAAACTCCCGTTGCAAGTATAGTTTCTAAACCAAGCAATCATCCCTTCTTACAAACGTTTTGGTTGTCACAAGTAACAAACCCAATAAAATTTATAAACCGAAGTATTCAAACCTCGGGTCATCTTCTCAAAGAATTGCAGGGAGGTGTTCTTATTATTAGTTATGGAAAATAGTGTTTTTGGGTTTTGAAAAGTTTGAACAAGGAAAATAAATTGTAGGAATAAATAAATTAATATTTAATAAAACTCTTGGCAAGGTATGAAAATTCGGAAGTCCTATCCTAGTTATTCTTATGAGAATTGAGTTTAATCCCACTTAGTTAACCTTTACGAAAGCAAGGGAAAGTCAAGTAGACTAATTAGTTAGATCCCCAAGTCCTAGCCAACTCCTAAGGAAAGACTAGAGTTAGTGGAATTCAATTCAATTAGCAAAAATAACAATTAACAATCACGATAAGTTTGATAACTCAAGAGCCTCCAGTTAATCAATTAAAGCCAAGAATATAAAAAGCTAAATAAGAATCATAAATCTGAAATACCTCAATTCATATCAAATAGAGAAAATCCTAACATGAATGGTTCATAAGCCAATTTGGCAACATAAGTAATTAAATAAAAGCATTAAAGTGTCTGAAAGTAAAAGAGAAATATAAAGTAAAAGGAATATTGAACCTGAGAGGAAGTTGAAATAATAAGTTGAAATAAAAGCATTAAAGTGTCAGAACCTAATTTTGTGGTTTATCTTGTACTTAATTTAGGGGATTTTATCACCTTTTCTCACATTTATTCAATGAAATAGCATGGTTTTGCAATTCTCCCTTGATTTGTGCTTAAATGTGAAAACATGTTTTTTAGGCCTTAAAATAGCTAAATTTAATCCACTTTAATTTCATTCGATGCCTTGATATGTTTGTTGAGTGATTTCAGGTCCATAAGGCAAGTATTGGATGGAAGAAGTGAGGAGAAAAGCATGCAAAGTGGGAGAACTCATGAAGAAATGAAGGAACCGTAAAGCTGTCAAGCCTGACCTCTTTGCACTCAATTGACCATAACTTGAGCTACAGAGGTCCAAATGAGATGGTTTTAGTTGTGTTGGAAAGCTAACATCTGGGGCTTCTAAATGATATAAAATTTACCATATGTTGCTTCGCGTATAGGGGCGCGCACGTGCCATGTATGCGTGCGCACTGATGCTGCTCGTGGCCCACTAAAGTGAAATCGCCCCCAGTGATTTCTGAAGCACTTTGGGCCCAACCCAACTCATTTCTAATGCTATTTTATGCAGAATTCAAGCTTGGGCAAGGGGGGAGCAATTGTTTGTAGCATTAGCATCATGTAGGTTAGTTTCTAGAGAGAGAAGCTCCATCTTCTCTCTAGAATTAGGTTAGGTTAATCTCTCCTAGATCTAGGTTCAATCTCATCTTTTCATCTTGTTTCCTTTATGATTTCTTGCTTCTACACTTTCATTCTCTTATTTTGTGATGTTAATTTTACTTTTATGCTTCTTTTATGTTCATGGATTCATGTTGGATTTGGATCTCTTTAATGTAATTGATGTTTGATGTCTTTTATTGTGAATTTGAGTTGTTGATCTTGTCTCCTTGCAATTTGTAGTTGGTAGATTTATTATTCTTGCACTTACCATGCTTTCCATTTGTACCCACCAAGTGTTTGGCAAAATACTTGGTTGGGCTTTAGAGTATACTTTGAGCATTCTTGGCTTGGGAAGAGTAATTGGGCAATCTTGAGTCATGAAAACCCAACTTATGTTGGTGATCTAGAGTTGTTAGTTAATATCATTTTCAATGACGCTAATCTTTTGCTAATTCAATTAGTGAGGTGATTAGGATGTTTGATTTGAGATTAACTAGTCTTGTTTGACTTTCTCTCATGGAAGATAACTTACACCTTCTTCCAATGTTGGGGATGAAGAAATGAGATAGATTCTTGTTATTATTGTGATATGATTGATTAGTCTTGTTTGACTTTCTCTCATGGAAGATAACTTACACCTTCTTCCATTTGTTAGAGTTGACTAAATAAGATGAATTAATCATTGTATGACTAGGATAGAAAGCCTATGATCTCAACTCTTGCCATGGATGTCTCTCTTTATTAATTGCCTTCTTTAGTTACTCGCTTGATTTACTTTTCTTGTCATTTAATTTCTTGCCCTCTAACCAATCAAAACCCCCCGTGCATTTTCATAGCCAATAATTGAGCATTTTATTGCAATTCCTTGTGAGACGACCCGGAGTCTAAATACTTCGGTTATAAATTCATTGGGGTTTGTACTTGTGACAAAACCATATTTTAATTTGATGTGAGGATTGACTATTGGTTTGGACTATACTAACAACGGAATTATTTTGTGGAATTCCGAACCGGTATAAATCCTTGTATCAAATTAATGGCGCCGTTGCCGGGGAGTTGCAATGGTGTTATGTTATTGGCTATTGTGAATATTGTGAATATGTTTGCCTTTTGCTTATTTGTTAGTTTTTGTGAGCTTTAGGACTTTGTTGCTTATTTTTGTTAGCTTTTATTTTTATTTGCTATCATGAATTCTCATCCTCACTTTGGCTATGAGTTTGCCTCAAATTATGTTGTAGGGAATGAGAACTACAATGGTGACTTGCATCAAGGATGGAACAATCAAAGATGGGAGGAGCCTCAAAGGATTGATCACCCTTCTTGGCAACAACAACCCCTGGATTCTTATGGGTATAACTCTCATCCTAATGCATATCAATCTAATGGATGTGGTGACCCTTATTGTGATTGTCAACAACCACCACCACATGCCTATGAACCACCCCCTCAACATGACTTTGAACCACCTTACTCACAAGCCCCTTTTCACCAAATACCTCCATATGACCCTAATCCTTATCCACCCTACCAACCACCTTATGAGCCAAATGAACCATACATAGAACCACCACAATTCCAACACAACTACTCCCAAGAACCACCTCCATATACACCATCTCCATACCCTTACCAATATGAACCACCCTCCAACTATAATGCCTCCCCCTCAAACAATGAACCCTCTCTTCCACCATCGCCCCCCGATGAATCCCTCATGCTAGAACTAAGAGATCTTGACTCTCAACTTCAAAGGCAACAAGAGGGGATGGAAAAGGAGTTTAAAGAGCTAGGAGCCAAGATGGCTATCCTAGTAGAAGCTATTAATAATATGGCCTCCTCCCGACTAAGCCTAAGCAACCAAGACACTCCCATTGTTGAATGTGGAGAAGCAATCAAGGAGCATAGTGAGGGAGTGAGTTTAGAGCTTCAAGATGAAGAAGAGGAGTTGAAGCAAGGAGTGCAACAAGAGGAGGAAGTTAAGATAATTGAGCTGGAAGAAGTGGTTGAAGCCTTTGAAGAAGTTGACCAAGAAATGTATTCAATCATTGAAGAATTCTTACGTACAATTGAATCCTTCCCCATTGGGCTTGACATAGAGGGTAAGGAAGAAGATACCTCACCTCCCATGCCCTTGGTAAGCAATGAAGAAGATATTGAATTGGAAGGAAGCTACCAAGAGGAAAAGGTTGAAATTGAAGAAGCTTGTGAAGAGGTGGAGGTAGTCAAGAAGGAGCACAAGGGCGTAGACCTCGTATTGGCTAAGTGTGGGGAGGTCCCCCTTCCTAAGTCACCATCCTACACAACATTCAAGTGGGTAAAATTCTTATCCTTTAGCTTTACTTTCTCACTTGAATATGTTTTGCTTGAAAATGATGGTCAACTTCGAGCCCTTTGTGGAGTTAAGAGTAAGAGAGAGTTGTGTATTGGTTGGACACATCACTCTAAGTTCATGATGGTTGCATTCTCAAAGTTGAATGGCAATGGTTGGTGTAAAACCAAATGGCATGGGTCTAGGAGAATGTTTGGATGCTTAATTGAGAATTCTAAGGTCATGCCACCCAATTGGAATCATGATGATCAAATTGAAGATGGGTGTCAAAACAAAGTGTGGGATCCCGGATCGCACAAAGAGAATCAAATTTGGGAGCCTATGGCTTGTGTGAAACTCCATCAAGGCTTAGAGTTATCATCCTTGAAGACTAAAGCATATTGGAGATTCAAGCATTGGTGGATGTTCAAGGATAGCTTCAAGCACAAGCCACCATAAGAGAAGCTCCCCATAAGTCCAACTTAAGGACAATAAACAAAAGTGCTAGGTGGGAGACACCCCCACCATGGTAAATTCTTTTCATTTTTCCCTTTTGTACATATTGGTAATTAGTTTAATTTCATGTTTTGTTGAGTTTGTTGAGTATAATTGGTAGTTTAGTATGTTAAATAAGGTCTCATAGTGTTTTGGTAGTTGTTTGGAGGTTTGGAATGCTTGGATTGGTGCAAGAACATGGAAAATTTTTTTGAAAAACAGAGCACCAACCCGCACGTGCACGCACCTGGCGCGTACGCGCGCCTTAAACATTTTTGACCAACCACGCGGGCGCGCCATGTACGCGGACGCGTGGATTGAAAAATCTCACTCCTCCATACATTGACCCGAAAGTTGTGCCTACACTGCGCCAGCACCATGCCTAAAGCACAAACCACCCGCACGTGCGCGCACCTGGCGCGTACGCATCCTTCAAGCTAATCGTGCAATGCGCGTGGATACACGCTGTGCGCGTGCGCGCCGATAGCGCCACCTGCCTTCCTGGTACATGTTCCAGAGTCTCATGCCCAATTTGTGCCTATTCTGTGCCTGCAACCCACGCGTGCGCGCACCTGGCGCGTACGCGTCCTTTGGCCAAACTGCGCATCGGCGCGGAAGCGTGCATGACGCGTCCGCGCCGGTAAAAAAAAAATTTTCTTTTCTTCCAATTTCTTTTATTGCATTTGCTTATTTTCATTTATTGTATTTTAATTTTGTTTTTATAGCTTGTTCTTATCTTATTTTCTAAGTTTCTTATTTTAATAATGGTGTTGAATTCTCTTACTCAATTGTTGAGAAATTCTTGGTTAATCTTGGTGCTTCTAGACTTGTTTGATATTGATGGGTAAGGAAATTTCTAATTCAATGCTTAACCTTTGATGATCCTTGTACCCTTTGTGCATTGATATGAGCTTACATGTCTTTCATGACCCACTCTTTCTTATTTGAACTTGATGCTTTTGAGTACTCTTTAAACCTTGACTTTACTCTTGCATCAAATATTAGTTAATATGCCTTTTCTTGAATTGCTTTCTCACTCACATGTTGTAGCTACCATGTATTTAAGAACCATGCTCTTATTTGGCCTTAGCCCCTGCCTATGTGTCCTATTTGCTTTGACATCTTTGATGTAAGCTTAATTATCCTTCTTTCTCTTTCCTTTTAGGTTAGGCACCAAGAAGGAAAGGATTGGAAAGGCTTCTAAATGGGGCAATAAACAAGTTCACCCACACAACCTTTTGAAGGAACTCATCAATTGTAGCAACCCATCCACTTGCTCTTCTTTGTATGCACCGAGGAGGGTGCAAATTTCTAACTGTGGGGAGGTCGTCCGACTGACCTCCATGGGTACAACTTCCTTTTTCAACACTAATTTTTAATTTTTGTCTTTGTTAGATTAGTGGTTGCATTGCATGATAGATTGCATGTTAGTTAGAATTTGTACAAATTTTTACCACTTTCTTTTTATGTTAGGATTACTTGGTTAGGGTGATGATTTCTTTTCCAAAAAACTATTTTTAGGGCACCCTACCAATTTGAAAATTTTTTTTGTGTTGAACTTACTTGAAGAATTTATTTTGGAACATGGTTTTTGAGCAAAGGACACAAGCATGTGAGTTTTGAGCCCAATTGTGTGGTTACATCTTATAACCACTTATTTTCCATTCTTGTGTGTATTATTCTCTCTCTATGATTGTAATCTTTGATTTGTTTGATTCTTTATGTCCATTATTGATGCGTTTGCATCTTTGCTATATTAGCTAGTTAGTTTAAGTAGTTTTAGCTTAGTTTCATTCATTTTCTTTGAAATAAACAAGCATTTTAATGAGTTTCATCTCCATGCATTCATGAACCAAGAACTAGGTAAAATTTGGCATAATCCATGTAAATGATTCAAGGAGTTTATAAACAAATTGATGTGAATGATTCCCTTGAAATTTATTTCATAGAATGACAAGACTTTGAGGAAGTTTGTTTGCTTTATGTTAGGTGATGAAGCAAGAAGGTAATGGAGCACGAATTGGAGCAAGAGAGATTGGGAACATAGCAAGCTTGGCAAGGAGGAAGGGACTTGGGCGTTGCTAACACTAGGAACAAGGTCGTGTTCCTAGGCAATGCTAGGGAGAAAGGAAGCAACCTTGGAAAGTGATCATGCATGTTACCAACTCCAGGAAGAGCTGGAGTGTTTGCCAACAACGCCCAACAATGCAAGACAGCCATGGCCCTCTCCTAAGCACGTTGCCAACGCCACCAACAATGGCGTGTTTGAAGATAACGCCAACAGCCATGGATCTTCACTCATGCACGTTGCCAACGCCAGTTTCTATAGACGTGTTTGGTGACAACGCCAGCAGCAAGAAGGCTTGGATAGGAATGGTGTGGAGCACGTTGCCAACGCCAAGTTCTGAAGGCGTGTTCCTTGGCAACGCACCAAGCAACCTTGGAGGGCAACTTCTAGCCTCGAGCACATTGTTCACCCTTGGTAACAAGGGCGTGTTTGAAGACAACACAGGCAATCAACGCAACAAGAAAGCTTGGTTCAGGAAGGAGATAGCCCTGGATGATAGCTCGAGCAAGTTGCCAACGTTGAGTTCCGAAGGCGTGTTCAATGACAACGCTAGGAAGCTTGACAAGGAGGATGAAGTTAGCACGTTGCTAACTTGGAGTTATAAGGGCGTGTTCATCAACAATGCCAGCAGCTAGGCAACCTTGGAATGAAGCAACCCACGTTGGCAACTTGAAAGAACAAAGGAGTGTTTGCCAAAAATGCTGGTGAGCTGGACAGCCTAACCTTACCTTCTTCAATGGAGCATAACTTGAGCTACAGAAATCCAATTAATATGCTTCTAGTTGTGTTGGAAAGCTGACGTTCAGAGCTTTCCATCGATATATAATAGTCTATAGTGAAGCATGAAACTAAAGCTCAAATCAGAGTCATCTTTAGGCCCCAAAAATAAGAATAAGGAGTTGACATCCAAGGAAGCATAAATGGCATAAAGAGGTTCGAGCACGTTCACAAGGGAAGGGAGAGAAGGCGTGTTCATAAAAAATGCCAAGAAGCCAAGAATTTGGGCAAAGGAAGAGAGCTAGCACGTTGCCAACGTGCTGGAAGAAGGAGTGTTTGCCAAAAACGCTGGCAACCCTAGCAGCCGGACCTTACCCTCTTCCATGGAGTATAGCTTGAGTTATAGAGCTTCAAATGATGCACTCTCAACGACATTGGAAAGTAGACATCCAGAGCTTTCCAACGATATATCATAGAATGGGTTTGACATTAGTTTGAAGCTTCAAAAGCTGGCTTCATTTAGAGCTTCAGAATCTGAAGGCGTTGGCAACTTGGAAGAACAAAGGCGTTTTCACCAAAAACGTGTGCGATTTTGGCAGCCTGACCTTGTCTCCTTCAAACAAGAATAACTTGAGCTACAGAGATCCAATTTGAGTACTTTCAGTTGCGTTGGAAAGCTGACATTCAGAGCTTTCTGACCATGTATAATAGTCGATAGTGAAGCACAAAATTAAAGCTCAAACCAGGGGCAACATTAGGCATGAAAAGTGGAGCCAAGAGGAAGAAAAGCCAAGTTATTGGTGACAACTTGGGCTAACAACGCCCAAGCACCAAGCTCCCAGCCCAGGAAGTGCATTGGCACATTGCCAACGTGCCTTGAACTGGCGTGTTTGCCAGTAACGCCAGGCCATTGGACCAGAAGCAATGAGAATGAGCTCTGCTCCCTCTGTTTAGCAACACTTCTTCCATTGAGCCAAGAATTCAACAAGGATAAAGCCCACATTGCTAGCCCAATTGAGGATCTCTAAAGGGGTTTAGAAGTAGTATAAATAGAGAGGAGCTTTGTACTTACGAGAGGACTTTTTACACTTAGACATTTTTACTATTACACTAGCATTTTTACTTTTTTCACCCGTCTTCTATTTTGTTTTTTTTCTTGCAACTTTGAATTTCAGTTTTAACGGAGCTTCTTCATTCTTCTCCATTCATCATTCTTCTCTACACTTAGTTAAATTTTCATTCTGGCAATTGTTGTTGAATTTAGAGCAATGATTCACTAAACCCCATTTTTATTAGGGGGAGGAGCTCTGCTCACTTGAATGGGTTGATAATTTTTCTTTTCCTTCTTAATTCAAGTGGTTCATCTAAGAGAAAACTCTTGTTCTTCAAAGATTCAATCACCATCGAGAGAGGGGTTGAATCTATATGAATTGTGTGGTGAACTTGAGAAAGGAGCCATATATTTCAGTGTAGAGTTCATCCTTTCATAATTTCCTTGATTAATACACTTTGGGTTGGTATAATGTAACCACCCTTGGTTGAGATCCTGGGAATTGTGTGGCTTGAAGGATTAGTTAATGAGCTTCATCTCTTCTCATGAACAATTAGATCACTGAGAGTGGCAATTGGTTGTGTTGAGAGAAATTGAGTTACCAAGAAATTGGAACTCAATTACCTACAATCTGCCATGGATCTATACCCATGATTGAGAAGGAATTTATCAACATCAATTCATGAGAATTTGCATATCTGATCCCTAATGATCTCTTCCATCATTAATTTTCATTTCTTTTGTTCTCTAGTTATTTGATTGCCAACTACCCAATTCCCTTTTATATCAAAGTAATTTAGCATTCCTGCCATTTACATTCTGCACTAAATTACTTGCAATTTAATTTCTGCACTTTATATTCCTGCACTCTACTCCCTTGAAATTTATCTTTAATGTTATTTAAGTTTCTTGCAATCTAAGTTTCCGTCATTTACTTTTAGTCATTTAATTTTCCTTCATTACTTTAGTTCTTTAAATTTCTTGTCATTTAATTCTTTGCAATTTCTTTCAAGTGTTCAAATCTCATAAATCAAAACAATGTCTTCTTAACTAGAATACCATTTAACTAAAGTTGCTTAATCCACCAATCTCCGTGGGATCGACCTCACTCTAAGTGAGTTTTACTACTTGATACGATCCGGTATACTTGCCGGTTATACGTGAATTTCTAAAAATTTTCGCATATCAAGTTTTTGGCGCCGTTGCCGGGGATTAATTCTGATTAACAATCTACCGATGGTTGATTACCTAGATTAGAAACTTTTTCATTCTCTTTGTTTTAGTCATTTCTTTGTTTTTAATACTTTCTTTTATTTTCCCCAACTGTTTGTGTTAATGCCTCACCAAGAAACCCTTACTCGTGACAATTTGTTTCTCTTAGTGATTGTGTTATTAACATACAACAGTCTCTTTTGTGTAGTTTATTTCAAATAAATTGGCATATGATTGCATTCTAAGTTTAGTGTTGCTATGCAAAAAAAAAAATTGCTTCCAATCTTTACTGGATACGTGCATCAATTCCAAGTGAAAGTGTCACACTAAGTTTGGTGTGCCACTTATCTTTCATGCAATGTATCATGCACACCCCACTTGTTTTGCAGTCACAATGTCTTTGTTTCTTGTGGCTTCATTGTTATTTTCATTTCGCTTGCTTGAACACATGTACTAGTAACACTCCATTGTTCTAAGACATTCATGAACCATCATAAACTCCATCACCACTGTTGTATTCGTTGCTTGAGGACAAGCAATCATTCTAAGTTTGGTGTGGAATGTGGAAGAATAGGAGGAAAATGACAACAACAATGAATATGACTTACAAGGTGGTAAAGTTCCTTTTCCTCTTATTTGTTTCCAGTATTTTAAATTGCATGATTGTCTTCTATTCCTTTCTATGCATGTGTGGCTGCTCCTTGTGAATAAGCATAGCTTAATATTTGAATTGTAACATGCTACTGTGGTATATTTTGACTACCATCTTGAATTTTGTGAGTCAAAAGTAATCAAGTAATCATGATCATAAACAAACAAGGTAATTAAAGAAGAAGTTAGCATGAGCTTATAAATACTGGAAGGCTAGTATGATTAATTGTTATTGCTCAATTGCATTTGAATTTGTTTAATTGAAGTTTTCATCTAGGACATTGTATGAAATTTTTTTGAAATCATCAAAACCTTGAAGAAGCAAATGTAATCAAGGCAAGAAAAGAAAAAGGGAAAGAATGAGAAAGCTGAAGGCTCTGAGTACCAATGATAATTCAATTATCAAGTACTTGTGGTGTTTATGTATCATGCAAAAAGCTTGAAAACAAAACACTTAGAGTCAAGGCTAGGCTCAAGTGCAAAGCACTCCCTTAAAGCTCAAGGCTCTGAGCATCAATGATTAGAGAATAAGGAAAAGAAACAAATGAGCTTAAAGAATCCTCTAACTAAATGCTTGTGGTGCTTATGTATCAAGTGGTAATACTTGAAAACAAAGCATTTAGAGTCAAAGCTTTTAACTCATGGTGCAAAGCACCCAAGAAGCTAAGCTAAGAAAGAAAGGAAAAGCTTCTTTCAAGGAAGGGATATAAAGAAAAGATTTCATAAAGTGAGCTAGATAGAAACATCAATCATATTTCTTTTGTGATTGTAGCATGTATAGTAAACTAGCCAACTGATGAGAGAACTTTTGCGTGGTCTAGAAATTTGCGGATAAATCCTCGTTGCAAGTATAGCTTCTAAACCAACAAAAGTCCTTTCATACAAACGTTTTGGTTGTCACAAGTAACAAACCCCTTTTAAAATTTATAACCGAGTATTTAAACCTCGGGTCGTCTTCTCAAGGAATTGCAGGGAGGTATGTTCTTATTATTGGTTATGAGTCTTGTAAATTAGGGATTTTAGAAAGTAGGGAAGCAGTATGTTGAATGATAAGAAAAATAAAATAATAATAATAAAATAAACTCTTGGCAAGGTATGAAAATCAGAATTCCTATCCTAGTTATCCTTATCAATTGTGATGAGAATTGGATTTTTCTCCCACTTTGTTAACCTCTAACTATGAAGGTAAGTTAAGTAGATGAATTAATTTTGATTCCTCAGGTCCTAGTCTTTTCTTGGGAAAGGCTAGAGTTATTGGAACTTGAATTAATGAAATGAAGAAATCCAATTTTCAATCAACAATGAGTTTGATAACTCAAGTGTCTCCAATGACTCAACCAAAGCCAAAAGGGAAAAAAGTCTACTTGAATGAAAATAATTTGGATAAACAAAGAGCATTAATAAATTAAAGAGAGCAATCATAAGTCTGAAAATACCTCAATTAGCACTAATAAAGATATCAAATGTAACATGGAAGAGTTCATAAATTAAATTAGAAAAATAAATAAAAAGAACATTGAACCTGGGATTGAGAGTCACTCCTAAAATTAAGAGAAATCCTAAATCCTAATCCTAAGAGAGAGGAGAGAACCTCTCTCTCTAAAAACTACATCTACTCCTAAAATTGTGAATATGAAAGCCTTTTTTTTTGAATGGATGTAATCCCTCTACTTTATAGCCTCTAATCTGTGTTTTCTGGGCCGAGAACTGGGTCAGAAACAGCCCAGAATTCGCTGGTTGCGAATTCAAACACGCTGATTTTCGTCACTGCAACGCGTCCGCATGGAGCACGCGGTCGTGTCTCCTAGCGTCAGGGTAACTATGGCATATTATATATCAAATCGAAGCCCGGACGTTAGCTTTCCAACGCAATTGGAACCACGTCGTTTGGACCTCTGTAGCTCAAGTTATGACTGTTTGAATGCGAAGAGGTCAGGCTGACAGCTTTGCAGTTCCTTCAACTTCTTGTATTCCTTCCACTTTTGCATGTTTCTTTACCATCCTCCAAGACATTCCTGCCCTATAATCTCTGAAAGCACTTAACACATATATCAAGGCATCTAATGGTAATAAGAGAGGATTAATAATAAGCAAATATAAGATCAAAGAAGCATGTTTTCAATCATAGCACAAAATCAGGAAGGAGAATGTAAACTCATGCAAATAGTATGAATAAGTGGGTAAAGAGTTGATAAAATCCATTCAATTGAGCACAAGATAAACCATAAAATAGTGGTTTATCAACCTCCCCACACTTAAACACTAGCATGTCCTCATGCTAAGCTCAAGAGAAACTATAAGAGTGAAGAGGAATGGTAGAATGTATGAAATGCAACCTATGAATGCAACTACATGCTAAATGCTTTTACTTACTTGGTTAAGAGTAAATAAGTTCTCCAAGAATAAATATGAACTGGATTTCACTAATTCAAATCATAAAAATGAAGTACAAATAGACTTGTAGAAGAAAATAGCTCATGAAAGCCGGGAACAAAGAATCGAGCATCGAACCCTCACTGGAAGTGTATGCACTCTAATCACTCAAGTGTTTTAGGTTCGATTCTCTCAATTCTCCACTAACCTTGCTTTCTAAGGCTTGCTCTTCATCTAACAATCAACATAAATTTAATGCACAGATACACATATCAAGAGGTCTTTTAAGGGTTGTAATAGAGTTAGGGTCAAGGTAGGATTGTATTTGGCCAAGTAGACTAAAATCTGAATCCTTAATTAACTTAAACTTTCTACCTAACTTTAGACAATTCATGTAATCATAATACCACATCTAACTATCCATTAACTATGTTTTCCACATATTCATGCATTCTAATTTCAAGTACAGTACATATGCATTGCTTTCAACATTTACTATGGGGCATTTTGTCCCCTTTTTTTCTTATTTGCTCTTTTTCTCTTTTTCTTCTTCTTTTTTTTATTATTTATATATTATTATTTTTTTTTCTTTTGTTTTTCTCAATGCATATGATTAATTTATTGAATGCATGAATATGTCCTAAATATTTCTTTCACATTTTCATAAAGATATATAACACCCAATTCTTAAACCAAATGTTTCCAAACCCACTTTCCCCACACTTAAATTATAAGCATTCTCATTAGTCTAAGCTAACCAAGGATTCAAATTAAGGACATTATTGTTTTTTGCTTAGAGTTAATGATGTGCTAAAGTAAAGAACAAAGGGGTAAAATAGGTTCGAAATTGGTTTGCAAAGGATAATGAAAGGTAAGGCCATATGGGTATGTAAGCTTAGTGAAATAAAGGCCTCAATCATATAAGTGTATGCATACATCAAACTATGGAAATATAGAATTAAGCAAGACAAAGATCACAATTTTAGAGAAAAAAACACACACCAAAAATAAAATATTGGTTGATAAAATGCAACCAATTCAAATAAGCTCAAAATCTCACAGGTTTTGTGTGTTCGAGCTCTAAACCATGTTCCAAAATAATATCTCTTCAAACAAGTGTAACATTAAATTTTTATTCAAATTAGTGAAATGCTCTAAGAGGTTTCTTGAAAAAGAAAATATTACTTTAACCAAGTGGTAAAATATGCACAAAAATCAAACAAACATGCGAATGCAACAACTAGCAAGGAAAATAAACCATTGGTGTTTGAGAAGAAAATACTAACCCATGGAGATCGGTATCGACTTCCCCACACTTAAAGATTGCACCGTCCTCGGTGCATGCTATGATGTGCGAGTGGACGGGTTGCTTCAACTGACGCTTTTCTCATCAAGGAATGTGCGTAGGAACTTGTGCATCTTTCCAATGCAAACGTCTTCCGGTTCTCGTCCTGGTGGCCATCCTGAAAGAAAAAGGGAAGGAAAGTAAACCAAAGCAAAGATAGAAAACAAATAAAACATGGGTTGGTTAATGCCAAAAATGAGGGTCTCAATTACATGGTAGCTACAACATGTAAGTGAGAGAACAGTAGAAGTACATGGCAAATCAAGAGCGTAAAAATTTGCAACAATAGGAAAGAGAGTGTGGGTAAGGAGAGATAATATAAATTCATGTCAATGTAAAAGTAACACAGGTATAAAAGATTGGCATTGATTTAAATAATATTACCTAACCAGAATAAAACAAGTCACTAAGTATCCAAAATAATTCAAGAGAAGATGCAACAGTGAAATAAGAAAATTCTAACACCAAAGGAAAAATAATTAATTTAGAAAGAAAAATAAAAATATGCACAAAATTAAAATGTAATGAATGAAATATGTAAATAAATTAAGTAAAATAAAATGAAAGATAAGAAGAATGAGAAGTGAAAGAAATAAAGTAAGAAAGAAAGAAGAAAAGATAGAAGAAATTAGGATTAGAAAAGATAAGAAAAATAAGGATTTGGAGAAGAAAAGATAAGATAGTTTGGCTGATCTGGATATTCTGTGCGCCGCATGTGACGCGGACGCATGGGTGATGACAAGTCATCTTAGCCTATTTTAACTAGCCTTTTTCTTTTGTTTTTAATTGAATTATGCACTTTCTTGAGCCATAAGCAAGCCAATTGGGTAGATTTTCATGTTTCCTTTGATTTAATCAACCATGTATGAATTCATGCTATTTCATGAGGTTTTAAGCTAAAATTGTCACATATTATGAAAGAATGAATATCTCATGATTTTGAGCATAGCTTTGATGTGTTTGGTTGATTAATGATAGGTGAAGAAAGCTTGGAGAAAGGTTGAAGCAAAGAGGAATGACTAAGAGTGAAGAGAGGAATAAGTGAAATTGAACCTGGAGGCATGAAGTTAGCCCCAACGTTAGCCCCCTAACTTGGAGGCTAACGTTGGGCATAAAGATTACTCCCTGGGCTCCCCACGTTTGAGCCAACGTTAGCCCCCTAACTTGGAGGCTAACGTTGGCACATGAATTCCTCCCTGGCCATCCAACGTTTGCGCCAACGTTAGCCCCCTAACTTGGAGGCTAACGTTGGCACATGAAGACATAAGGGAGAGGGGCCAACGTTTGCGCCAACGTTAGCCCCCTAACTTGGAGGCTAACGTTGGCGCCACACACCACAAGGCATACAAGGGGTATACTTCCAACAAGAATAACTTGAGCTACAGAGCTCCAAATGAGGTGATTCAAGAAGCATTGGAAAGTAGGAATCAAGAGCTTTCTAAGCATATATGGCACTGCATGGTGGACACTAAAATTGAGGGAGAAAACTGCCCCACAATGTGCATAAACGAACATGGTGGCAACCTGCAGTGAGGCCAACTGACCTCTGCACCTTCAAAGGAGTATAACTCGAGCTGTAGAGCTCCAATTGATGTGCTCCCAACGGCATTGGAAAGTAGACATCCAGGGCTTTCCAACAATGTATAATAGTATGGGGTGGACAATACGTTTGAGCCTCCAGAACTGGCGTTTTCGCCAACGTTTGAGGGCTAACGTTACCTCAAACGCTGCACACCAAAGCCAGCGACCATGCCCTCTTCAAATGATCATAACTTGAGTTGTAGATGTCCAATTGAAGTGATTCCAAGTGGGTTAGAAAGCTGACATTCAGAGCTTTCCAACCATATATGATAATCTATATTGGGCATAAAATTGGCAACATGACAAGAGGACAAAGTTGGCGCCATAAATGTGCATAAGGGGTGCCAACGTTAGGGTCAAAGTTAGACCCCTAACGTTGGCACCAACGTCCATACCAGAAGGATTTGGCTTGCTGCTATGAAAAGTTGGGGCCAAAGTTAGACCCCTAACTTTGGCTCAAACTTTAGGTCCAACTTTGGCTAACCTCAAACCCGGTTCAATTGGTTCACTTTGGTTCTTCTTCAAACTTCAAGAGCAATCAACCAAGGCCTCTTTCAACCCAATTCCATCAAGAGCAAAGGCCCAATTGACACCACTCAGAGGCACAAGAGATAGTTAGAATAGAAATTTTATTTTAATTGTAATTTGTTTTGAATTTCATTTTCATTTTATAAAAATGCCTATAAATAGGCATCTGTTTCATATTTGTAAGGAGGCTCGCTCCACTAGGGAACACTAGAATTTGAGAGCTCTCTCTTTAATTTTCTTTGTTTTGAATCTTGGGTGGAGAATTGAAGGTGTTCTGTTTCATTCTCCCTCTGAGATTTCTCTCTGTTTACTTGCTGCATAATTTGAAGGAATTGTGATTTGAATTAAAACTCTCTTTACTGCTTTCCTCTCTATTTTCTTCTGCAATTATTCTCTGTTGGATCAAGGAAGGAATTGAGATCTAGACTTGGTCTCTAGTCTCATCCAACCCCTGAGATCTTCAACCTCTCGTTCAGATTTTGCAATTGAGCCAAGTTGCTTTTTGTTTTGATTTTTCAAGTGATTTTCCAAATCTGTTGAACCTGCTACATCTTTTACTTCTCTGTTTGATTGCTATTTACACTTCCTTGTTTGCTTTCTTTAATTTCTCTACACCCAATTCCCTTTACATTTGATGCAATTTACTTTTCTTGTCATTTAAGATTTTGCCAATTTACTTTTCTTGCAATTTAAGTTTCAATGCAATTTACTTTCTGCAACGTTAAATTCATTGTCCTTTACTTCCTGTTGGTTACAATTTCACACAATTCACATCAATGTCAGCTTGACTAAACTAATCACCCACTAAAATTGCTTGATCCATCAATCCCTGTGGGATCGACCTCACTCCCGTGAGTTTTTATTACTTGATGCGACCCGGTGCACTTGCCAGTTAGATTTGTGTGTTTTGGGAGAAATTTATTTTTCACCAAAATATCTCATCAATGGGTGACGCGGTCGCGTGGTGCGCGATAAGGTCAGGTGACGCGGACGCGTGGGTCACGCGATCGCGTGACCTGATTTGTGCGATTGGCCCGAGTGCAGCCTCGCGGTCGCACAACTCTCTGTTCGAAACTTGGTATTGCCAAAATCCAGGGTGACGCGGTTGCGTGGTCGACGCGATCGCGTGAGTGGCCATCATGGAGATATGATGCGGACGCGTGAGCCATGCGTCTATGTGCGATCAGCACCAGTCCAGCACCACTCTAGCACAACTTTCGGTCGTGCACCCTTGTTACGTCGAAATCCAGGTCACGCGGCCCCGTGGGCACCCGGTCGCGTGGGAGGCCATTATTCCCATTCGACACGAACGCGTCAGCAACGCGGTCACGTGGAATGATTTGTGTCATTGGCACGCCTCCAGCCACGCTTCTGCATGACTCTCTGTTCGTTTTAATTGTGTCTCCCAACTCCTGCGACGCAGACGCGTCAATGATGCGGTCGCGTCGCGGGAAACATTTTTTTTTATCTGAAATAAAAAATGCAGAATGCAGTGTTTAATATGAATGTGATGCAAAACTCCAGGTTCAAAATAATAAAATAAAATAAAACTCTAAACAAATAAAACTAAATAAAAATGAAAAAGGAACGATCATACCATGGTGGGTTGTCTCCCACCTAGCACTTCTAGTTAAAGTCCTTAAGTTGGACATTTGATGAGCTTCCTATTATAGTGGTTTATGCTTGAACTCATCCAGGAATCTCCACCAATGTTTGTATCTCCAGTAACCTCCGGGGTCCCAAACTAGGCATGTAAAGCCCTTAAGAAGCTTCAAATAGATTCTTAGGCTCCCGGGGTGACAAATGTCAGAGCAGATTCCAGGATCCCAAATCTTGCTTTTACATCCATTTTTGTCGGGATCTGTATTTTTCCAGCTGGGTGATAAGTAATTTGAATTCTCACTGCAGCTACCAAACAGCTTCCTAGACCCATTTAATTGAGCTTTACACCAACCTTTGCGTTTAAACTTAAAGCTTCCAACCATAATGAACCTTGTAGGACAATTCTTACCACTGATCATCTTCCTCTTACTCTTAATGCCACAAAGAGCTCTAAGTTGACCATCCGTCTCCAGTAGCCCATATTCAAGTGGGATTAGAAAGCTAAGGGATATGAATTTTACCCACTTGAATGTTGTGAAGGATGATGGCAACTTAGGGGGAGGGGTCTCCAATAACTTTGGCAAGGTAATTTCAAGCTTCACTCCCTTGTGCTCTTTGACAACTTCCACCTTTTTGCAAACTTCTTTAATTTCAACCTCTTCCTCTTGGTAGCTTTCTTCCAATTCAATCTCTTCTTCATTACTTACCAAGGGCATGGGAGGTTGTGCTTCTTCTTTTTGAATCTCCATCTCTTGATCGACCTCTTCCAAGTCTTCAACCATGATACGCCTTGGAAGTTGTACACCCTCCTCAGCATCAATTTCAATCGCCTTGGAAGGAGGTTCTATAACTGGACTTTCCCATGGAGGTTCAGCATCTCCTAAGTCTTCAACCACTTTTTCCTCTGCAACTATTATGGCTTCCTCCACTTGTTTCAATACAAAGCCATGTTCCTCATTGTCCACCGAAGTTTCTAGTGTCTCCTTCATACTTTGCTCTTCTTTTGATTCTCCACATGTAGCCATGGGAGTTCTTTGAGTGCTCAGATATTGGGAAGCTATTATATTTACAAACTCGCCTAAGGCGGCCACGAAATTTAGCACACTCTTATTCATCCTTTCTTGCCTTTGAAGAATAACACAAAGTCTGTCATCCATTGGAGGTTGGGGTGGATATGAGGATTCATTGGTTGGGAGAGAGGATTCATAATAGGAAGGTGGTTCATCTTGATAATGATATGGAGATGGTGAATATTGAGGTGGTGGTTCTTGGGAGTAATTGGGTTGGAATTGGGGTGGTTCTATATATGGTTCATATGGTTCATAAGGTGGTTGGTATGGTGGATATGAGTTAGGGTCATATGGAGGTGATTGGCGAAAAGGGGCTTGTGAGTATGGTGGTCCAAAGTCATGTTGAGGAGAGGGTTTATAGGCATATGGTGGTGGTTGTTGATAGTCCATTGGAGGTGGTTGTTGCCATGAGGGTTGATCAAATCCTTGTGGCTCTCCCATCTTTGATTGTTCCAACCTTGATGCCTGTTCTCATTGTAATTTCCTCTTCCTGCAACATAATTGTAACCAGACTCATAGCCAAAGGGGTGAGAGTTCATAGTAGCAAATTAAAAACGAAAATAAAAATAAATTTTAAATTAAAAGGTTATTTAAATTTTGAATTTGAAAATTAAATTTTGAAATTTGAAATTTGAAATTTTTGAAATTTGAATTTTAAATTTTTTGAAATTTGAATTTTGAAACTTGAAATTTGAAATTTGAAAATTTTTAAATTTGAGTTTTGAAAATTTTTAAATTTGAATTTTGAAATTTGATTTTTGAAATAAGATAAGATAAGATAAAAAAATTTTAAAATCAAAATCTGAATTTTTTTTATGGAAATTTTGAAAATTCAATAAAAATAAAGAGAAAATATATTTTTTAATTAAATGAGGAAAGAGAAAAACAATAAAATGACACCAAACTTAAAATTTTTATATCAAATGAAGAAAACAACTAAGAACAACT
Organism: Arachis hypogaea; assembly: GCF_003086295.3. Taxonomy (NCBI): domain Eukaryota; kingdom Viridiplantae; phylum Streptophyta; class Magnoliopsida; order Fabales; family Fabaceae; genus Arachis; species Arachis hypogaea. The sequence goes on along the minus strand of NC_092046.1, from coordinate 81,564,737 downwards.
TGAAGGTCAAGATGAACACGAAGAACAACTTGAAGATCAAGATGAACACCAAGAACAAATTTTTTTTTGAAAAATTTTTAATAACTAAATAAAAACCAATAACCTCTTAATTTATGAAAAAGCAAAAATAAAAACAAAAATAAAAACAAATAAACAAGCAAAAAGCAAATATTTACAATAACCAATAATAAGGCACACGTTTGCAATTCCCCGGCAACGGCGCCATTTTGATGAGAGAACTTTTGCGTGGTCTAGAAATTTGTGGATAAATCCTCGTTGCAAGTATAGCTTCTAAACCAACAAAAGTCCTTTCATACAAACGTTTTTGTTGTCACAAGTAACAAACCCCTATTAAAATTTATAACCGAGTATTTAAACCTCGGGTCGTCTTCTCAAGGAATTGCAGGGAGGTATGTTCTTATTATTGGTTATGAGTCTTGTAAATTAGGGGTTTTAGAAAGTAGGGAAGCAGTATGTTGAATGATAAGAAAAATAAAATGATAATAATAAAATAAACTCTTGGCAAGGTATGAAAATCAGAATTCCTATCCTAGTTATCCTTATCAATTGTGATGAGAATTGGATTTTTCTCCCACTTTGTTAACCTCTAACTATGAAGGTAAGTTAAGTGGATGAATTAATTTTGATTCCTCAGGTCCTAGTCTTTCCTTGGGAAAGGTTAGAGTTATTGGAACTTGAATTAATGAAATGAAGAAATTCAATTTTCAATCAACAATGACTTTGATAACTCAAGTGTCTCCAATGACTCAACCAAAGCCAAAAGGGAAAAAAGTCTACTTGAATGAAAATAATTTGGATAAACAAAGAGCATTAATAAATTAAAGAGAGCAATCATAAGTCTGAAAATACCTCAATTAGCACTAATACAGATATCAAATGTAACTTGGAAGAGTTCATAAATTAAATTAGGAAAATAAATAAAAAGAACATTGAACCTGGGATTGAGAGTCACTCCTAAAACTAAGAGAAATTCTAAATCCTAATCCTAAGAAAGAGGAGAGAATCTCTCTCTCTAAAAACTACATCTACTCCTAAAATTGTGAATATGAAAGCCTTTTTTTTTGAATGGATGCAATCCCTCTACTTTATAGCCTCTAATCTATGTTTTTTGGGCCGAGAACTGGGTCAGAAACAGCCCAGAATTCGCTGGTTGCGAATTCAAACACGCTGATTTTCGTCACTGCGACGCGTCCGCATGGAGCACGTGATCGCGTCACCTAGCGTCAGGGTAACTATGACATATTATATATCAAATCGAAGCCCCGGACGTTAGCTTTCCAACGCAACTAGAACCGCATCGTTTGGACCTCTGTAGCTCAAGTTACGACTGTTTGAATGCGAAGAGGTCAGGATGACAGCTTTGCAGTTCCTTCAACTTCTTGTATTCCTTCCACTTTTGCATGCTTCTTTTCCATCCTCCAAGTCATTCCTGCCCTATAATCTCTGAAAGCACTTTACACACATATCAAGGCATCTAATGGTAATAAGAGAGGATTAATAATAAGTAAATATAAGATCAAAGAAGCATGTTTTCAATCATAGCACAAAATCAGGAAGGAGAATGTAAACTCATGCAAATAGTATGAATAAGTGGGTAAAGAGTTGATAAAATCCATTCAATTGAGCACCAGATAAACCATAAAATAGTAGTTTATCACCAACCATGAACATTAATTTGCTACTCTTCTTACCTTAGATTGTCAAAACTTATTGCATGATTCTTTATTTGCTTGAGGACAAGCAAAGTTTAAGTTTGGTGTTGTGATGCATGGGCATCATGTTGTGTTTTTCTATGCTTTTTCACACAATAAATTAATGTTTAGAGCTTAATTATGGAATGTTTTTTGTGCTTAAGTCATATATTGCTTTGATCTCTTTGAATTGATGTGTTTTGTAGAAAATGGTAGAGAAAGAAGCAAAAAGTACAAAATAAGCTCAAAAGCAAAAAGGGAGCAGAGCTTTGAAGTTGTTGAAGTGATGAAGTAGAGAGCCGTGGAGCAAGAAGGAAGTCACGAAGGGCATTGCCAACTCCACTCCACATTGCCAACGCCAAGGAAGGTCACCCATGGAGTAAAGAAGCCTTGGCAAGGAGGACAAAAGCTCAAGCACGTTGCCAACCTTGGAGTGCATTGGCGTGTTTGGCAACAACGCCAGGCAGCAAGCATGGAGCCATGAGGAAGGCTCGAGCACGTTGTCAACTCCAGGATACATAGGCGTGTTCAATTGCAACGCATCATACAAGCAAGCTAGGCAACCTTGGGAATGAAGAGCACGTTGCTAACTTGGGAATGCATTGGCTTGATCATCAACAACGCAACAATGCTTGGAGCTAGGAAGCATAAGTCAGCACGTTGGCAACTTAAAAGAACAAAGGAGTGTTTGCCAAAAACGTTGGTGAGCTGGACAGCCTGACCTTACCTCCTTCAATGGAGTATATCTTGAGCTACAAAGCTCTAAATGAGGTGATTCCAACGGCATTTGAAAGTAGACATCTAGAGCTTTCGAATGATATATAATAGTATGGGTTTGACATTCGTTTGAAGCTTCAAAAGCTGGCTTCATTTGGAGCCTCAGAAACTGAACACGTTGCCAACTTGGAAGAACAAAGTCGTGTTCACCAAAAAACGTGTGCGATTTTGGCAGGCTGACCATGTCCTCTTCAATGGAGCATAACTTGAGCTACAAAGATCTAATTTGAGTGCTTTCAGTTGCGTTGGAAAGCTGACATTCAGAGATTTCCAACCATATATAATAGTCTATAGTGGAGTACAAAATTGAAGCCAAACCATAAGCAACTTTAAGCCCCAAAAAACAAGAACAAGGAGTTGACATCTAAGGATGCATGAATGAGCCTAGAGGGGCTCGAACACGTTGCCAAGCCAAAGGGGAGAAGGCGTTTCATCAACAACACCAATGGGGCCAAGAATTTGGGCCAAGGAAGGGCACTAACACGTTGCCAACTTGGAGAGAACTGGCGTGTTTGATGAAAACGCCCACAACCATGGCAACTTGACCTTACCTTCTTCAATGGAGCATAACTTGAGCTAGGAATATTTAATTGAAATGATCCCGAGTGCATTAGAACGAATACATTCTGAGCTTTCCAATGATGTATGATAGTCCATATTGAAGCAGAAGATTGAACCTCAAATTTTAGGCAACATTAAGCATGAAAAGTGGAGCCAAGAAGAAGAAAATCCAAGTTGTTGGCGATAACTTGGGCTGGCAACGCCCATCACCAAACCTCAGCCCAGGGGGAGACTAACACACACGTTGCCAACTTGCAATAACACTAGCGTGTTTGCCAGTAACGCCCGTTCACTGGGCCAGAATTGATGTGAACAAGCTCTGCTTTCTCTGTTTTCCTTAAAGGCCAGCAACTCCACTCATGAGCTAGCTAATCCAACAAGAACAAAGCCCATAAATCTCAACCAATCAAGGCCACAAGAATCATCTAGAATAGTTAATTTTTATTTTGTTTGTAATTTACTTTTAATTTCATTTCAATTTGTAATTTAGGAAAGCCTATATAAAGGCCATAGTTTCATAGAATTAAGGAGCACGGGAGGAGATCACACACACACACTTCATTGGCACACTCTACTGGGGGTGGGTCTTCGGACCCCTCCTCTCATACACTCTTCTTCCCTTTCTCTTTTCTTCTTCCTTAGTAGTAATTTAGTTTAATTTGTAATTCTCATTTATGAATTCTTTAATTTTCAGTTTTGAATTCTTAATCTTCATCTTTCATTTTCTGCATTTTAACTTCATGCAATTTGATTTTTATTTGAGAGCAATGATCACTTAATTCCCTCTACATTCGGGAAAGGAGCTCTGTTTCAATTTTGATTGAATTAATGTTTATCTCTTCTTCTCTTCTTCATTCTAATTTCATACTTGGATATCTTTTAGAATCCTTGCTAGAGAGTTTTGTTCTTCAAAGATCCTTAGATCTATTAGAATCCTATTGTGAACCTTGAGAGAGGGAACATAGGATTCAGTTTGAATTCTCTTGGCATAATGAAGTTTATTCTTGATTTAGAGTTGGTACGTGACATATAACTACTCTAATATTGGGGTCTTTGGATTTATGTAGTATGAGATTAGAAATCATGTTTATTTATCTAAGAGAGAGTCTTTGTGCTTCATAGATCCAATTACTATCGAGAGGGGGATTGGATCTACTTGAATTACATGTGAGCCTTGAGAAAGGGATCATGAAATTCAGTTTGAGGCTCTTCTCTTATAATCCTCTTGATCAATACATTCTTAGTTGGTATGTGAGATGTAACCACTTTGAATTGAGGTCTTGAGGGTTGTGTGGTCTTTGGATTAGAAATTGAACTTCATCTCTTCTCATGAGCAATTAGATCACGAGAGTGGTAATTGATTGTGGTGAGAAAAATTGAGTCACCAAGAGATTGGGACCCAATTATTTACAATCTGCCATGGATCTATCTTACATGATTGAGAAGGAGTGAGACTCATTGATTCAAGAGAAATCAACATCTCTAATCCCTTATGTCTTCCATCTTTACTTTCAGTTATTTACTTTCTTGCAAATTTAGTTCCTTGTACTTTACCTTCCTGCATTTTATTTCCCATGCACTTTACTTTGATGTTCTTTACTTTCGTGCAATTTTACTTTCCAGCCATTTATATTCTTGCCATTTACTTTTCTTGCACTTTATTGCTTTCTTTTAATTTCTAGTCATTTATATTTTCTGTTGCTTATCACTCCAAAATGATTGTCTAACTAGAATAATCAATTGACTATTGATTGCTTAATCCTTTAATCCTCGTGGGATCGACCTCACTCTAAGTGAGTTTTATTACTTGATGCGACCCGGTATACTTGCCGGTAGTTAATATGTGAAAATGAAATTTTTATTTTTACGTATCAAGTTTTCCATGTATACATGCATTTATATGATTGAGGCCATCATTTTATTTAGCTCACTTACCCAAATATCCTACCTTTCATCAACCATTGTTAGCCAATTTTGAGCCTATTTAATCTCTTTTGTTCTTAATTTTAGCACATCACTACCCCTAAGTGAAAAACAATAAATGTCCTTAATTTGGATCTTTGATTAGCTTAGGCTAGTGAGGGTGTGTATTATTTGGGTATAGGAAACTTGGGACATTGGTTGAGAGGAAAGTGTGTTTTTGTATTTTTGTTAAAAATCATGAGATTGGGTACATGCTTATGCATTAAATATGTAAAACCATATGCATTGATACATTTGTATATACTTTAAAAAAATGAAAAAAAAAACATATATATATATATATATATATATATATATATAAGAAAAAAATAATATAGAAAAAGAAAAAAGAGAAAAAGAAATAAAAAGGGAAGCAATTGTTTGTAGCATTAGCATCATGTAGGTTAGTTTCTAGAGAGAGAATTTCCCTCTTCTCTCTAGAATTAGGTTAGGTTAATCCATCTTAGATCTAGGCTTAATTTCATATTCTCATCTTACTTCCTTTACAATTTCTTGTTCTACTACTCTATTCTTCTTAGTTCTCTTGTTAATTTTACTTTTATGTCTCTTTTATGTTTATGAATTCTCATGTTGAATTTGTTTACATTTAATGAAATTTAATATTTGATGTTCTTTTATTGATGATTTGAGTTGTTGATTTATTTTTCTTGTAATTGGTAGTTGGTAGTTTTATTATCCTTGCATTTTTACCATGCTTTCCATTTGTACCCACCAAGTGTTTGACAAAATGCTTGGTTGGTCTCTAGAGTAGATTTTGAGCATTCTTGGGTTAGGAAGAGTAATTGGACAATCTTGAGTCATTAATACCCAATTTACATTGGTGATCTAGAGTTGTTAGTTAATATCATTTTCAATGACGCTAATCTTTTGCTAATTCAATTAGTGAGTTGATTAGGATGTTTGATTTGAGATTAACTAGTCTTGTTTGACTTTCTCTCATGGAAGATAACTTACACCTTCTTCCAATGTTGGGGATGACGAAATGAGATAGATTCTTGTTATTATTGTGATATGATTGATTAGTCTTGTTTGACTTTCTCTCATGGAAGATAACTTACACCTTCTTCCATTTGTTGGAGTTGACTAAATAAGATGAATTAATCATTGTATGACTAGGATAGAAAGCCTATGATCTCAACTCTTGACATGGATGTCTCTCTTTATTAATTGCCTTCTTTAGTTACTCGCTTGATTTACTTTTCTTGTCATTTAATTTCTTGCCCTCTTACCAATCAAAACCCCCTTGCATTTTCATAGCCAATAATTGAGCATTTCATTGCAATTCCTTGTGAGACGACCCGGAGTCTAAATACTTCAGTTATAAATTCATTGGGGTTTGCACTTGTGACAAAACCATATTTTAATTTGATGTGAGGATTGACTATTGGTTTGGACTATACTAACAACGGAATTATTTTGTAGAATTCTGAACCGGTATAAATCCTTGTATCAATGACCAAGGAACGAATGGACTTCCCTCACGGAGGAGGGGTAAGCCAATCTAGAAATTACATCTACCTTTGCTGGATCTACAGAAATACCAGTATTAGAAACAAAATGTCCTAGTACAATACCCTGTTTTACCATAAAGTGACATTTTTCAAAATTTAATACAAGGTTTAAACTAACACACCTGTCTAATATTCTAGCTAAACCATCCAAGCAAAGGCTGAATGAATCACCATAAATGCTAAAGTCATCGATGAAAACTTTCATACAGTTCTCAATAAGATCTGAGAAGATACTCATCATGCACCTTTGGAAAGTAGCTGGTGCATACACAAGCCAAAAGGCATCCTCTTGTATGCATACATTCCAAAGGGACATGTAAAAGTAGTCTTCTCCTGATATTCAGGAGCTTTATGAATTTGAAAATAGCCTGTATAACCATCTAAAAAGCAGTAATGTGATTTACCTGACAGGCAATCAAGCATCTGATCAATAAATGGCAAGGGGTAATGATCCTTGCGAGTAGCTTGGTTGAGGTGCCTGTAATCAATGCAAACTCTCTAGGAATTCTGCACTCTAGTTGCTATGAGCTCTCCATGCTCATTCTTCACTGTTGTGACTCCAGACTTCTTGGGCACCACTTGTACTGAGCTAACCCATTCGCTATCTGAGATGGGGTAGATAATATCAGCTTCAAGCAGTCTGGTCACTTTTTTCTTGATAACTTCTAAGATGGTGGGGTTCAGTCTTCTTTGAGGTTGACGAACAGGCCTTGCTCCCTCTTCTAAAAATATCCTGTGCTCACAAACTTGAGGGCTGATGCCTACTATATCCGCCAAGCTCCACCCAATTGCTTTCTTGTGTCTTCTCAGCACTCTAAGCAACTGCTCCTTCTGTTGGGATGTGAGTTCCCTTGGAATGATAACTGGGAGCTTCTGATTATCCTCAAGGTAAGCATACTTGAGGTGGGGTGGAAGGGGCTTCAACTCCATTTTCTGCTCATGGCTAGGCACTGGATCATTGATGAGCGGATATTTTATACGCTTTTTGGGGTTAATTTCATATAGTTTTGAGTATGTTTTAGTTAGTTTTTAGTTTATTTCCATTAGTTTTTAGGAAAAATTCATATTTCTGGACTTTACTATGAGTCGTGTGTTTTTCTGTAATTTCAGGTATTTTTCTGGCTGAAATTGAAGGAGCTGAGCAAAAATCTGATTCAGGCTGAAAAAGGACTGCTGATGCTATTGGATTCTGACCTCCCTGCACTCAAAGTGGATTTTATGGAGCTACAGAACTCGACATGGCATGATTCCAATTGCGTTGGAAAGTAGACATCCAGGGCTTTTCAGCAATGTATAATAGTCCATACTTTGCACAAGGATAGACGACATAAACTGGCGTTCAACGCCAGTTCTCTGCCCAATTCTGGCGTCCAGCGCCAGAAAAGGAGCAAAAGCTGGAGTTGAACGCCCAAACTGGCATAAAAACTGGCGTTCAACTCCACAAATGGCCTCTGCACGTGAATTGCTTAAGTCTCAGCCCAGCACACACCAAGTGGGCCCCAGAAGTGGATCTCTGCATCATCCATCATAGTCTACTCATATTTTGTAACCCTAGGCTACTAGTTTAGTATTTAAACAACTTTTAGAGACTTATTTTATATCTCATAACATTTTTAGATCTAAACTTTGTATTCTCTGACGGCATGAGTCTCTAAACCCCATTGTTGGGGGTGAGGAGCTCTGCTGTGTCTCGATGAATTAATGCAAGTATTTCTATTTTCCATTCAAACACGCTTGTTCCTATCTAAGATGTTCATTCGCGCTTAACTGTGATGAAGGTGATGATCTGTGACATTCATCACCTTCCTCAAACCACGAACGTGTGCCTGACAACCACCTCCGTTCTATATCCGATTGAATGAGTATCTCTTAGATTCCTTAATCAGAATCTCCGTGGTATAAGCTAGAACTGATGGCGGCATTCATGAGAATCCGGAAAGTCTAAACCTTGTCTGTGGTATTCCGAGTAGGATTCAAGGATTGAATGACTGTGACGAGCTTCAAACTCTTGAAGGCTGGGCGTTAGTGACAGACGCAAAAGGATAGTAAATCCTATTCCAACCGGATCGAGAACCAACCGGTGATTAGCCGTGCTGTGACAGAGCGCGTGAGCGTAGTTTTCACTGGAAGGATGGAAGGTAGCCATTGACAACGGTGATCCACCAACACACAGCTTGCCATAGGAGGACGTGCGTGCGTGAACAAGAAGACAGAGGAAAGCAGAGATTCAGAAGACAAAGCATCTCCAAAACTCCAACATATTCTCCACTACTGCATAACAAGTAACCTTTAATCCATGCTCTATTGTTTATTTGCAATTCAACTGATAAACATAATTGACTTCCTGACTAAGATTTACAAGATAACCATAGATTGCTTCAAACCAACAATCTCCGTGGGATTCGACCCTTACTCACGTGAGGTATTACTTGGACGACCCAGTGCACTTGCTGGTCAGTGGTACGAGTTGTGAAAAGTGTGATTCACAATTTATGCACCAAGTTTTTGGCGCCGTTGTTGGGGATTGTTCGTGTTTGGATAACTAACGGTTTATTTTGTTGCTTAGATTAGGAAAAATTTCTCTTTTTTTTTGGTTTAGAGTCTTTTATTATTTATCCCTTGTTAAAACACTTTAAATTTATAGCTCAGTTAGTTAGAACGTGGTGTTTATGTTCATGGTAATTGGCTATCATATTTTTTAAAATCTTTTTCAAAAATATTTTCTCTATTAAATTTTGTGCCAAACTTTAAGTTTGGTGTTTTCTTGTTGATTTCCCTTTGGTTTTCGAAAATTTTGGTGGTTTTCTAAAAATTTTAAGTTTGGTGTTCCTTGGTGTTTTCCCTCCAAAACTTTCAAAAACAAGGAGCATTAGATCTAAAAATTTTAAATCTTGTGCTATCTTATTGTTTTTCTCTCTCCTCACTAAATTCAAAATTATCTTTTTTCTCCATTTTTAAAACAAATTTTTGAAAATTATATATAAAAAAAAATTTAAAATCTTTTCCAAATCATATCTTTTTGAAAATCTCCTAACCACTTTCTCTCTCCTTACTTTTTCGAAAATCATAATTTTTGTTATTTTTATTTTTGGTTAAGTTGTCCTCTTTCTATAAAATAAAATAAATAAAAAGGTAAATCAATCCAAGTTATATCCCTTTATCCATCATGGACATAAGTGGAAATGAACAGTCCAGAAGGACTCTGGGGTCATATTCTAACCCCTCTACTGCTTCATATGGGAGTAGCATCTGCATACCCTCCATTGGAGTTAGTAGCTTTGAGTTGAATCCTCAGCTCATTATCATGGTGCAGTAAAGTTGCCAGTATTCCGGTCTTCCACAGGAAGAACCTACAGAGTTTCTAGCACAATTTTTACAAATTGCTGACACAGTACATGATAAGGAAATAGATCAGGATGTCTACAGACTATTACTGTTTCCATTTGCTGTAAAAGATCAAGCTAAAAGGTGGTTAAATAACCAACCTAAGGCCAGCATAAGAACATGGAAACATCTGACAGAAAAATTCCTGAATCAGTATTTCCCTCCAAAAAGGATGACACAGCTAAGGCTGAACATCCAGGGCTTTAAACAAGGAGATAATGAATCTCTTTATGATTCCTGGGAGAGATACAGAGAGATGCTACGAAAATGCCCCTCTGAAATGTTTTCAGAGTGGGTTCAGTTAGACATCTTCTACTATGGGCTTGCAGAAGGAGCTCAGATGTCTCTAGATTACTCAGCTGGTGGATCTATCCACATGAGAAAGACAATTGAAGAGGCTCAAGAGCTCATTGATACAGTTGCCAGGAATCAGCATCTGTACCTAAGCAGCAACCCTTCCATGAATGAAGAGGTTAAAACAGTAACTGCTGAATTCAGTACTGTAAAACAAGCTGCTGAATTCAATCAGCAATTGGATTTTCTAACAAAGCAGCTAGCTGAATTTAAGGACAGGCTACAAGAGACAAGGATAGCTAATATACATATGGACGAACAGTTTAAGCAAACAAAGCAGCAGCTATCAAGGCAAATAGCAGAAGAATGCCAAGCAGTTCAATTAAGAAGTGGGAAAACATTAAATACCCCACCTCAAGGCATCAAAAATTCAAGAAATGAGCGACCCACCAAAGATTCACCTGAGGACAGTAAGAGCCCAGGGAAAAATAATTCTGGCACTAAAACGCCAGAAAATGGGTGGAAGGCTGGCGCTGAACGCCCAGACCATGCCCAAAACTGGCCTTCAGCGCCAGAAACAAGGTAGGATTGGCGTTCAACGCCAGAAATGGGCAAGAATCTGGCGTTGAACGCCCAAATGGGGCAGAATCCAGCGTTGAACGCCCAAAATGGGCACATTTCTGGCGTTCAGGTGCCAGGAACAGACAGTGAGCTGGCGTCTAACGTCACTCCAGTTTCTGACTCTGGCACTCAATTGCCAGTGAGGGATCAGACACACACAAGTGCTGATAACAACCCCTCTAAAAAGGCTTCTTTAACCACTAAGGTTGACGAATATAAAGCCAAGATACCTTATCCTCAAAAACTCCGGAAAGAGGAGTGATGAGCGGATATTTTATACGCTTTTTGGGGTTAATTTCATATAGTTTTGAGTATGTTCTAGTTAGTTTTTAGTCTATTTTCATTAGTTTTTAGGAAAAATTCATATTTCTGGACTTTACAATGAGTTGTGTGTTTTTCTGTAATTTCAGGTATTTTTCTGGCTGAAATTGAGGGAGATGAGCAAAAATCTGATTCAGGCTGAAAAAGGACTGCTGATGCTGTTGGATTCTGACCTCCCTGCACTCAAAGTGGATTTTCTGGAGCTACAGAACTCGAAATGGCATGCTTCCAATTGCGTTAGAAAGTAGACATCCAGGGATTTCCAGAAATATATAATAGTCCATACTTTGCACAAGGATAGACGACGTAAACTGGCGTTCAACGCCAGTTCTCTGCCCAATTCTAGCGTCCAGCGCCAGAAAAGGATCAAAAGCTGGAGTTGAACGCCCAAACTGGCATAAAAACTGGCGTTCAACTCCACAAATGGCCTCTACACGTGAATTGCTTAAGTCTCAGCCCAGCACACACCAAGTGGGCCCCAGAAGTGGATCTCTGCATCATCCATCATAGTCCACTCATATTTTGTAACCCTAGGCTACTAGTTTAGTATTTAAACAACTTTTAGAGACTTATTTTGTACTTCATGACATTTTAGATCTAAACTTTGTATTCTCTGATGGCATGAGTCTCTAAACCCCATTGTTGGGGGTGAGGAGCTCTGCTGTGTCTCGATGAATTAATGCAAGTATTTCTGTTTTTCATTCAAACACGCTTGTTCCTATCTAAGATGTTCATTCGCGCTTAACTGTGATGGAGGTGATGATCTGTGACACTCATCACCTCCCTCAAATCATGAACGTGTGCCTGACAACCACCTCCGTTCTATATACGATTGAATGAGTATCTCTTAGATTCCTTAATCAGAATCTCCGTGGTATAAGCTAGAACTGATGGCAGCATTCATGAGAATCCGGAAAGTCTAAACCTTGTCTGTGGTATTCCAAGTAGGATTCAAGGATTGAATGACTGTGACGAGCTTCAAACTCCTGAAGGCTGGGCGTTAGTGACAGACGCAAAAGGATAGTAAATCCTATTCCAACCGGATCGAGAACCAATCGGTGATTAGCCGTGCTGTGACAGAGCGCGTGAGCGTAGTTTTCACTGGAAGGATGGAAGGTAGCCATTGACAACGGTGATCCACCAACACACAGCTTGCCATAGGAGGACGTGCGTGCGTGAACAAGAAGACAGAGGAAAGCAGAGATTCAGAAGACAAAGCATCTCCAAAACTCCAACATATTCTCCATTACTGCATAACAAGTAACCTTTAATCCATGCTCTATTGTTTATTTGCAATTCAACTGATAAACATAATTAACTTCCTGACTAAGAGTTACAAGATAACTATAGATTGCTTCAAACCAACAATCTCCGTGGGATTCGACCCTTACTCACGTGAGGTATTACTTAGACGACCCAGTGCACTTGCTGGTCAGTGGTACGAGTTGTGAAAAGTGTGACTCACAATTTGTGCACCAAGTTTTTGGCGCCGTTGCCGGGGATTGTTCGTGTTTGGACAACTAACGGTTTATTTTGTTGCTTAGATTAGGAAAAATTTCTCTTTTTTTTTTTTTTTGGTTTAGAGTCTTTTATTATTTATCCCTTGTTAAAATACTTTAAACTTATAGCTCAGTTAGTTAGAACGTGGTGTTTATGTTCATGGTAATTGGCTATCATATTTTTAAAACCTTTTTCAAAAATAATTTTTCTATTAAATCCTGTGCCAAACTTTAAGTTTGGTGTTTTCTTGTTGATTTTTCTTGAAATTTTCGAAAATTTTCATAACTCATTTGGCTAGAGCGTTAATCTGTGTTCTTGGTAATTGGGTTAGAGTCTTTTATATTCTTTTCAAAACCTTCTTTTTCATAAATAATATTTTCTCTATTAAATTTTGTGCCAAACTTCAAGTTTGGTGTTTTCTTGTTGATTTCCCTTTGGTTTTCGAAAATTTTGGTTTGGTTTTCTAAAAATTTTAAGTTTGGTGTTCTTTCTTCATGTTCTTGTGTTCTTGTGAGTCTTCAAAGTGTTCTTGAGTTTTCCTTGTGTCTTGATCTTAAAATTTTTAAGTTTGGTGTTCCTTGGTGTTTTCCCTCCAAAATTTTCAAAAACAAGTAGCATTAGATCTAAAAATTTTAAATCTTGTGCTATCTTATTGTTTTTCTCACTCCCCTTTAAATTCAAAAATATCTTTTCTCTCTATTTTAAAAATAATTTTCGAAATATATTTATAAAATTCAGATTTTTTTTATTATTTCAAAATTTAAAAAAAAAAAATTTTTTAAATCATCATATCCTTTTCAAAACTTCCTAAACACCTTCTCTCTCCTCATTTTTTTTGAAAATCATAATTTTTGATTATTTTTATTTTTGGTTAAGTTATCCTCTTTCTATAAAATAAAATAATTAAAAAGGTAAATCAATCCAAGTTATATCCCTTTGTCCATCATGGACATAAGTGGAAATGAACAGTCCAGGAGGACTCTGGGGTCATATTCTAACCCCTCTACTGCTTCATATGGGAGTAGCATATGCATACCGTCCATTGGAGCTAGTAGCTTTGAGTTGAATCCTCAGCTCATTATCATGGTGCAGCAAAGTTGCCAGTATTCCGGTCTTCCACAGGAAGAACCTACAGAGTTTCTGGCACAATTTCTACAAATTACTGACACAGTACATGATAAGGAAATAGATCAGGATGTCTACAGACTATTACTGTTTCCATTTGCTGTAAAAGATCAAGCTAAGAGGTGGTTAAATAACCAACCTAAGGCCAGCATAAGAACATGGAAACAGCTGACAGAAAAATTCCTGAATCAGTATTTTCCTCCAAAAAGGATGACACAGCTAAGGCTGGACATCCAAGGCATTAAACAAGGAGATAATGAATCTCTTTATGATGCCTGGGAGAGATACAGAGAGATGCTACGAAAATGCCCCTCTGAAATGTTTTCAGAGGGGGTTCAGTTAGACATCTTCTACTATGGGCTTGCAGAAGGAGCTCAGATGTCTCTAGATTACTCAGCTGGTGGATCTATCCATATGAGAAAGACAATTGAAGAGGCTCAAGAGCTCATTGATACAGTTGCCAGGAATCAGCATCTGTATCTAAGCAGCAACCCTTCCATGAATGAAGAGGTTAAAACAGTAACTGCTGAATTCAGTACTGTAAAACAAGCTGCTGAATTCAATCAGCAATTGGATTTTCTAACAAAGCAGCTAGCTGAATTCAAGGACAGGCTACAGGAGACAAGGATAGCTAATATACATATGGACAAACAGTTTAAGCAAACAAAGCAGCAGCTATCAAGGCAAATAGCAGAAGAATGCCAAGGAGTTCAATTAAGAAGTGGGAAAACATTAAATACCCCACCTCAAGGCATCAAAAATTCAAGAAATGAGCGACCCACCAAAGATTCACCTGAGGACAGTAAGAGCCCAGGGAAAAATAATTCTAGCACTAAAACGCCAGAAAATGGGTGGAAGGCTGGCGCTGAACGCCCAGACCATGCCCAAAACTGGCGTTCAGCGCCAGAAACAAGGTAGGATTGGCGTTCAACACCAGAAATGGGCAAGAATCTGGCGTTGAACGCCCAAATGGGGGAGAATCCAGCGTTGAACGCCCAAAATGGGCACATTTCTGGCGTTCAGGCACCAGGAACAGACAGTGAGATGGCGTCTAACGTCACTCCAGCTTCTGACTCTGGCACTCAATTGCCAGTGAGGGATCAGACACACACAAGTGCTGACAACAACCCCTCTAAAAAGGCTTCTTTAACCACTAAGGTTGAGGAATATAAAGCCAAGATACCTTATCCTCAAAAACTCCGGAAAGAGGAGCAGGATAAGCAATTTGCTCGCTTTGCAGATTATCTAAGGACTCTTGAAATAAAGATTCCATTTGCAGAGGCACTTGAGCAAATACCTTCTTATGCCAAGTTCATGAAAGAAATCTTGAGTCATAAAAAGGAGTGGAGAGAAACAGAAAGAGTTCTCCTCACTGAAGAATGCAGTGCAGTCATTCTGAAAAGCTTTCCTGAAAAGCTTAAAGACCCTGGGAGTTTTCTGATACCATGCATATTAGAAGGTGATTGCACCAAGACAGCTTTATGCGATCTTGGGGCAAGCATCAACCTAATACCTGCATCCACTATCAGGAAGCTTGGCTTAACTGAAGAAGTTAAACCAACCCAGATATGTCTCCAACTTGCTGATGGTTCCACTAAATACCCATCAGGAGTGATTGAAGACATGATTGTCAGAGTTGGGCCATTCGCCTTTCCCACTGACTTTGTTGTGCTGGAAATGGAGGAGCACAAGAGTGCTACTCTCATTCTAGGAAGACCTTTCCTAGCAACTGGACGATCCCTCATTGACGTCCAACAGGGGGAAATAACCGTGAGAGTCAATGATGATGAGTTTAAGTTGAACGCTGTCAAAGCCATGCAGCATCCAGACACATCAACAGACTGCATGAAAGTTGATCTCATTGACTCTTTGGTAGAAGAGATCAACATGGCTGAGAGTCTCGAATCAGAGTTGGAAGACATCTTTAAAGATGTTCAGCCTGATTTGGAGGATTCAGAGGACATGAAAGAGCCTCTGAACTTTCTTCTGAAAGAGGAAAAACCTCCTAAACCCGAGCTCAAGCCACTACCACCATCCTTGAAATATGCATTTCTGGGAGAAGGTGACACTTTTCCAGTAATCATAAGCTCTGCTTTAAATTCACAGGAAGAGGAAGCACTTATTCAAGTGCTAAGGACACACAAGACAGCTCTTGGGTGGTCCATAGGTGACCTTAAGGGCATAAGCCCAGCTAGATGCATGCACAAAATCCTATTGGAGGACAATGCCAAACCAGTGGTTCAACCACAGAGGCGGCTAAATCCAGCCATGAAGGAAGTGGTGCAGAAAGAGGTCACCAAATTACTGGAGGCTGGGATTATTTATCCTATTTCTGATAGCCCCTGGGTGAGCCCTGTTCATGTCGTCCCAAAAAAGGGAGGCGTGACAGTGATTCATAATGAAAAAAATGAACTGGTTCCTACAAGAACAGTTACAGGGTGGCGCATGTGTATTGACTACAGAAGGCTCAATACAGCCACCAGAAAGGATCATTTTCCTTTACCATTCATAGACCAGATGCTAGAAAGACTAGCAGGTCATAATTATTACTGCTTTTTGGATGGCTACTCAGGCTATAACCAGATTGCAGTAGATCCCCAGGATCAAGAGAAAACAGCATTCACATGTCCATCCGGAGTGTTTGCTTATAGAAGGATGCCCTTTGGGCTATGTAATGCGCCTGCAACCTTCCAGAGATGCATGCTCTCTATTTTCTCTGATATGGTGGAAAAATTTCTGGAAGTCTTCATGGATGACTTCTCAGTATATGGAGACTCATTCAGCTCCTGTCTTGATCACCTGAAACTTATTCTGAAAAGATGCCAAGAAACCAACCTAGTTTTAAACTGGGAAAAGTGTCACTTCATGGTGACTGAAGGAATTGTTCTTGGGCATAAAATCTCAAACAAGGGAATAGAGGTGGAGCAAGCAAAAATAGAGGTAATTGAAAAATTACCACCACCTGCCAATGTTAAGGCAATCAGAAGCTTTCTCGGGCATGCAGGATTCTATAGGAGGTTTATAAAGGATTTTTCAAAAATCGCAAAACCTCTAAGCAATCTGCTAGCTGCTGACACGCCATTTGTGTTTGACACAGAGTGCCTGCAGGCGTTTGAAACGCTGAAAGCTAAGCTGGTCACAGCACCAGTCATTTCTGCACCAGACTGGACATTACCATTTGAACTAATGTGTGATGCCAGTGATCATGCCATTGGTGCAGTATTGGGACAGAGGCATGACAAGCTTCTGCATGTCATTTATTATGCCAGTCGCGTTCTAAATGATGCCCAGAAAAATTACACAACCACAGAAAAAGAACTACTTGCAGTGGTGTACGCCATTGACAAGTTCATATCATACTTAGTAGGATCAAAAGTGATTGTGTATACTGACCATGCTGCTCTTAAATATCTACTCACAAAGCAGGATTCAAAACCCAGGCTCATCAGATGGATATTGCTTCTGCAAGAATTTGATATAGAAATAAGAGACAGAAAAGGGACAGAGAGCCAAGTGGCTGATCATCTGTCCCGGATAGAGCCAGTGGAAGGGACGCCCCTCTCTTCTCTTGAGATCTCTGAGACGTTTCCTGATGAGCATTTATTCGCCATTCAGGAAGCACCATGGTTTGCCGATATTGCAAACTATAAAGCTGCAAGGTTCATACCCAAGGAGTACAACAGGATACAAAAGAAAAAACTAATTACTGATGCAAAGTACTACTTGTGGGATGAACCTTATCTCTTTAAGAGATGTGCAGATGGAATTATCCGTAGATGTGTGCCTAGAGAAGAAGCACAGAGGATCCTATGGCATTGCCACGGATCTCAATATGGAGGCCATTTTGGAGGTGAGCGAACAGCCACCAAGGTTCTCCAATGTGGCTTCTATTGGCCCACACTCTATAAAGATTCCCGAGAGTTTGTACGTAATTGTGACAGTTGCCAAAGAGCTGGTAACCTGCCTCATGGTTACGCCATGCCTCAACAAGGAATCTTGGAAATAGAGTTGTTTGACGTATGGGGAATTGACTTCATGGGACCTTTCCCACCATCATACTCAAACACTTATATTCTGGTGGCAGTTGACTATGTATCAAAATGGGTTGAGGCTATTGCCACACCCACCAATGATACTAAGACAATGCTGAAGTTCCTCCAGAAACATATCTTTAGCAGGTTTGGTGTCCCTAGAGTACTAATCAGTGATGGGGGCACTCACTTCTGCAATAAACAGCTTTACTCTGCCATGGTTCGGTATGGAATTCGCCACAAGGTAGCCACTCCATATCATCCACAAACCAATGGGCAAGCTGAAGTCTCTAACAGAGAATTAAAGAGAATCCTGGAACGGACAGTAAATACCCGTAGAAAGGATTGGGCACGGAGCCTGGATGATGCTCTGTGGGCTTACAGAACAGCATTCAAGACCCCCATAGGGACATCTCCATACCAACTCGTGTATGGTAAGGCATGTCACCTGCCCGTGGAACTGGAACATAAGGCCTACTGGGCAACCAGATTCCTACACTTTGATGCCAAATTAGCAGGAGAAAAACGATTGCTCCAGCTAAATGAGCTAGAGGAATTCAGATTCACAGCTTTCGAAAATGCCAAGCTTTATAAAGAAAAATAAAAAAAGTGGCATGACAGAAAGCTGTCATCTAGAATCTTTGAACCAGGACAGAAGGTTCTGTTGTTTAACTCTAGACTCAGGCTATTCCCCGGGAAACTGAAATCCCGGTGGAGGGGACCATACGTGATTACAAGTGTATCACCATATGGTTATGTGGAGCTTCAAGATATTGATTCTGATAAGAAGTTCATTGTCAATGGACAGAGAATCAAGCATTATCTTGAAGGAAACATTGAGCAAGAATGCTCAAGGCTGAAGCTAGATTAAAAGCTCAGCAAGGTCCAGCTAAGGACATTAAAGAAGCGCTTGTTGGGAGGCAAAAATTCATATTTCTGGACTTTACTATGAGTCGTGTGTTTTTCTGTAATTTTAGGTATTTTTCTGGCTGAAATTGAAGGAGCTGAGCAAAAATCTGATTCAGGCTGAAAAAGGACTGCTGATGCTGTTGGATTCTGACCTCCCTGCACTCAAAGTGGATTTTCTGGAGCTACAGAACTCGAAATGGCATGCTTCCAATCCGTGACACTCATCACCATTCTCAACCTATGAACGTGTGCCTAACAACCACCTCCGTTCTACATTAGATTGAATGAGTATCTCTTGGATTCCTTAATCAGAGTCTTCGTGGTATAAGCTAGAATCCATTGGCAGCATTCTTGAGAATCCGAAAAGTCTAAACCTTGTCTGTGGTATTCCGAGTAGGATTCAGGGATTGGATGACTATGACGAGCTTCAAACTCATAAGAGTTGGGCGTAGTGATAGACGCAAAAGGATCAATGGATCCTATTCCAACATGAGTGAGAACCGACAGATGATTAGCCGTGCGGTGACAGCGCACCTGGACCATTTTCATTGAGAGGACGGATGGTAGCCATTGATAACGGTGATCCACCAACATACAGCTTGCCATAGGAGGAACCTTGCGTGCATGAAGAAGAAGAGAGGGGGAAAGCAGAGATTCAGAAGACAAAGCATCTCCAAAACTCCAACATATTCTCCATTACTGCAGAACAAGTATTTATTTCATGCTCTTTTATTTTTTGCAATTCAAACTGATAAATATAATTGATATCCTGACTAAGAGTTACAAGATAACCATAGATTACTTCAAGCCAACAATCTCCGTGGGATTCGACCCTTACTCACGTAAGGTATTACTTGGACGACCCAGTGCACTTGCTGGTTAGTGGTACGAGTTATGAAAAGTGTGAATCACAATTTCGTGCACCAAGTTTTTGGCGCCGTTGCTGGGGATTGTTTGAGTTTGGACAACTGACGGTTTATTTTGTTGCTTAGATTAGGAAAAATTTTTTTTTTTGGTTTAGAGTCTTCTATTATTATTTTTGGTTGAATTTTTTTTGAAAATCCTTATTTTTTCTTTTTAATTATTTTCGAAAATTTTTATAAGCTAAAAATTGAGTTTTTCTGTTTGAGTTTAGTTTCGTATTTTAAGTTTGGTATCAATTGCATGTTTTTATGTTCTTTTAAATTTTCGAATTTGTGTTCTTTGTTCTTTCTTAATCTTCAAGTTATTCTTGTTTATTTTCTTTGTTTGATCTTTAGTTTTTCTTGTTCTGTATCTTTTCTTGTTTTTCTTATGTTTTTTCAAAATATCAATTTTCAAAAAAATCTTTATTTATTAAATACCTTATTAAAACACGTTAAATTTATAGCTCAATTGGCTAGAGCGTTGTACTTATGTTCTTGGTAATTGGCTATCTTCTTTTTAAAAATTTTTCAAAAATAATTTTTCTTTGAATAAATCTTGTGCCAAACTTTTAAGTTTGGTGTTCTCTTGTTGATTTTTCTTTAGTTTTTGAAAATTTCATTTTGGTTTTCTAAAAATTTTAAGTTTGGTGTTCTATCTTCATGTTCTTGTTGTTCTTGTGAGTCTTCAAGGTGTTCTTGAGTCTTCCTTGTGTTTTGATCTTAAAATTTTTAAGTTGTGTGTCTTTTGTGTGTTTTTCTCTATCATCATAAAATTCAAAAATAAAAAAAATATCTTTTCTCTCTATTTTAAATTGAATTTTCGAAAATTGCTTTTAAAATTCAGATTTCTATTTCAAAATCTAAAATCTTTTTCAAAAATCATATCCAAAGTTTTTCAAATCTTCTTAATTAAGTAATTATTTTAGTTTTAAAAATTTTTATTCTTAATTTTCGAAATCTATATTTAATTTCTAGTTATTTTATTTCATTTTTTTATTCGTTCTCTTTTTATAAAATAAAAATAAAAATATATTTTAATTGCAATTCACATCAATTCCCTTCTCTCCATCATGGACCTAAGTGGAAATGAACAGTCCAGAAGGACTCTGGGTCATATGCTAACCCCACTACTGCTTCATATGGGAGCAGTATCTGTATACCCTCCATTGGAGTCAGTAGCTTTGAGTTGAATCCTCAGCTCATTATCATGGTGCAGCAAAGTTGCCAGTATTCCGGTCTTCCACAGGAAGAACCTACAGAGTTTCTGGCACAATTTTTACAAATTGCTGACACAGTACATGATAAGGAAGTAGATCAGGATGTCTACAGATTATTACTATTTTCATTTGCTGTAAAAGACCAAGCTAAGAGGTGGTTAAATAACCAACCTAAGGCTAGCATAAGGACATGGAAACAGCTATCAGAAAAATTCCTGAATCAATACTTCCCTCCAAAACGAATGACACAGCTAAGGCTGGACATCCAAGGCTTTAAACAAGGAGATAATGAATCTCTTTATGATGCCTGGGAGAGATACAGAGAGATGCTAAGAAAATGCCCCTCTGAAATATTTTCAGAATGGTTGCAGTTAGACATCTTCTATTATGGGCTTGCAAAGAGAGCTCAAATTTCTCTAGATCACTCAGCTGGTGGATCTATACACATGAGAAAGACAATTGAAGAGGCTCAAGAGCTTATTGATACAGTTGCCAGAAATCAGCATCTGTACCTAAATAGTGAATCTTCCATGAAAGAAGAGGCTAAAACAGTAACTGCTGAAATCAGTCCTACAGAACAAATTACTAAATTCAATCAGCAATTAGACTTTCTAACAAAACAGCTGGCCGAATTCAAGGAGATACTACAAGACACAAGAATGGCTAATATAAATATGGAGGTACAGTTGAAGCAAACAGAACAACAGTTATCAAAACAAATAACAAAAGAGTGCCAAGCAGTTTCATTAAGAAGTGGGAAAATATTAAATACCTCACTTCAAGGCAGCAGGAAGCCAAGAAATGAACAAACTGCTATCCAAAATCCCTCAGAGGACAGTAAGAGCCCAGAGAGGAATAACTCTGGCGTTCAAACGCCAGAAACAAGCAAGAAGTTGGTGTCAAACGCCCAATGGAAGCACAGTTCTGGCGTTCAAACGCCAGGAACAAGTAAGGAGTTGGCGTCCAATGCCAATCCAGCTTCTAACTCTGGCATTCAAATGCCAGTGAGGGATCAGACATACACAAGTGCTGATAACAACCCCTCTAAAAAGGCTTCTCCAACCACCTCTGTAGGAAATAAACCTGCAGGAACTAAGGTTGAGAAATATAAAGCCAAGATACCTTATCCTCAAAAACTCCGTCAAGAGGAGCAGGATAAGCAATTTGCTCGCTTTGCAGATTATCTCAGGACTCTTGAAATAAAGATTCCGTTTGCAGAGGCACTTGAGCAAATACCTTCTTATGCCAAGTTCATGAAAGAGATCTTGAGTCATAAGAAGGATTGGAGAGAAACTGAAAGAGTTCTCCTCACTGAAGAATGCAGTGCAGTCATTCTGAAAAGCTTTCCAGAAAAGCTTAAAGATCCCGGGAGCTTTCTGATACCATGCATATTAGAGGGTAATTGCACCAAGACAGCTTTATGTGATCTTGGGGCAATCATCAACCTAATACCTGCATCCACTATCAGAAAGCTTGGTTTAACTGAAGAAGTTAAACCAACTCGAATATGTCTCCAACTTGCTGATGGCTCCATTAAATACCCATCAGGCGTGATTGAGGACATGATTGTCAGGGTTGGGCCATTCGCCTTTCCCACTGACTTTGTAGTGCTGGAAATGGAGGAGCACAAGAGTGCTACTCTCATTCTAGGAAGACCTTTCCTAGCAACTAGACGAACTCTCATTGATGTCCAAAAGGGAGAAGTAACCCTGAGAGTCAATGAGGATGAGTTTAAGTTGAATGCTGTCAAAGCCATGCAGCATCCAGACACACCAAAAGACTGCATGAAAGTTGATCTTATTGACTCTTTGATAGAGGAGATCAACATGGCTGAGAGTCTCGAATCAGAGCTGGAAGACATCTTTAAAGATGTTCAGCCTGATTTGGAGGGTTCAGAGGAATTGAAAGAGCCTCTGAGACTTCCTCAGGAAGAGGAGAAACCTCCTAAACCCGAGCTCAAGCCATTACCACCATCCCTGAAATATGCATTTCTGGGAGAAGGTGACACTTTTCCAGTGATCATAAGCTCTGCTTTAAACCCACTGGAAGAGGAAGCACTAATTCAAGTGCTAATGACACACAAGACAGCTCTTGGGTGGTCCATAAGTGACCTTAAGGGCATAAACCCAGCTAGATGCATGCACAAAATCCTATTGGAGGATGATGCTAAGCCAGTGGTTCAACCACAGAGGCGGCTAAATCCAGCCATGAAGGAAGTGGTGCAGAAAGAGGTCACCAAATTACTGGAGGCTAGGATTATTTATCCTATTTCTAATAGCCCCTGGGTGAGCTCTGCTCAAGTTGTTCCCAAGAAGGGAGGCATGACAATGGTTCATAATGAAAAAAATGAACTGGTTCCTACAAGAACAGTTACAGGGTGGCGCATGTATATTGACTACAGAAGGCTCAACACAGCCACCAGAAAGGATCATTTTCCTTTACCATTCATAGACCAAATGCTAGAGAGACTAGCAAGTCATGAATATTACTGCTATTTGGATGGCTATTCAGGTTACAACCAAATTGCAGTAGATCCTCAGGACCAAGAGAAAACAGCATTCACATGTCCTTCTGGAGTATTTGCTTACAGAAGAATGCCTTTTGGTCTGTGTAATGCACCTGCAACCTTTCAGAGGTGCATGCTTTCTATCTTCTGTGATATGGTTGAGAAGTTTCTGGAAGTCTTCATGGATGAATTTTCGGTATTTGGAGACTCATTCAGCTCATGCCTTAACCATTTAGCACTTGTTCTGAAAAGATGCCAAGAGACCAACCTAGTTTTAAACTGGGAAAAATGTCACTTTATGGTGACTGAAGGAATTGTCCTTGGGCATAAATTTTCAAACAAGGGAATAGAGGTGGATCAAGCTAAAGTGGAAGTTATTGAAAAATTACCACCACCTGCTAATGTTAAGGCAATCAGAAGCTTTCTGGGGCATGCAGGATTCTACAGGAGGTTTATAAAGGATTTTTCAAAAATTGCAAAACCCCTGAGCAATCTGCTAGCTGCTGACACGCCATTTGTGTTTGACACAGAGTGTCTGTAGGCGTTTGAGACTCTGAAAGCTAAGCTGGTCACAGCACCAGTTATTTTTGCACCAGACTGGACTTTACCATTTGAACTAATGTGTGATGCCAGTGACCACGCCATTGGTGCAGTATTGGGGCAGAGGCATGACAAGCTTCTGCATGTCATTTATTATGCTAGCCGTGTTTTAAATGATGCCCAGAAAAATTACACAACCACAGAAAAAGAATTGCTTGCAGTGGTTTATGCCATTGACAAGTTTAGATCATACTTAGTAGGATCAAAAGTGATTGTGTATACTGACCATGCTGCTCTTAAATATCTACTCACAAAGCAGGATTCAAAACCCAGACTCATAAGATGGGTGTTGCTTCTGCAAGAGCTTGATATAGAAATAAGAGACAAAAAAGGGACAGAGAACCAAGTGGCTGATCATCTGTCCCAGATAGAACCAGTAGAAGGGGAGTTCCCCCCCTCTATTGAGATCTCTGAGACCTTTCCGGATGAGCATTTGTTTGCCATTCAGGAAACACCATGGTTTGCAGACATTGCAAACTATAAAGCTGCAAGGTTTATACCCAAGGAGTACAGCAGGCAACAAAAGAAAAAATTAATTACTGATGCAAAGTACTACTTGTGGGATGAACCCTATCTCTTTAAAAGATGCGCAGACGGAATAATTCGTAGATGTGTGCCTAGAGAAGAAGCACAGAGGATCTTATGGCATTGCCATGGATCACAATATGGAGGCCATTTCGGAGGTGAGCGAACAGCCACCAAGGTCCTCCAATATGGCTTCTACTGGCCTACACTCTATAGGGATTCCCGAGAGTTTGTACGTAACTGTGACAGTTGCCAAAGAGCTGGTAATCTGCCTCATGGTTACGCCATGCCTAAACAGGGAATCTTGGAGATTGAGTTGTTTGATGTATGGGGAATTGACTTCATGGGACCTTTCCCACCATCATACTCAAACACTTATATCCTGGTGGCAGTCGACTATGTATCAAAATGGGTAGAGGCCATTGCCACACCCACCAATGATACTAAAACAGTGCTGAAGTTCCTCCAGAAACATATCTTCAGCAGGTTTGGTGTCCCTAGAGTACTAATCAGTGATGGGGGCACTCACTTATGCAACAAACAGCTTTACTCTGCCATGGTCCGGTACGGGATTAGCCACAAGGTGGCGACTCCATATCATCCACAGACAAATGGGCAAGCTGAAATTTCTAACAGAGAACTAAAAAGAATCCTGGAACGAACTGTAAGTACCCGTAGAAAGGATTGGGCACGAAGCTTGGATGATGCTCTGTGGGCTTACAGAACAGCATTCAAGACTCCTATAGGGACCTCTCCATACCAACTTGTGTATGGTAAGGCTTGTCATCTACCCGTGGAACTGGAACATAAGGCCTACTGGGCAACCAGATTCCTAAACTTTGATGCCAAATTAGCTGGAGAAAAAAGATTGCTCCAGCTGAATGAGCTAGAGGAATTCAGATTCACTGCTTTCGAAAATGCCAAGCTTTATAAAGAGAAATCGAAAAGGTGGCATGACAGAAAGCTGTCACCTAGAGTCTTTGAACCAGGACAAAAGGTTCTGTTGTTTAACTCTAGGCTCAGGCTATTCCCCGGGAAACTGAAATCCCGGTGGAGAGGACCATATGTGATTACAAGTGTATCACCATATGGTTATGTGGAGCTTCAAGACATTGATTCTGATAAGAAGTTCATTGTTAATGGACAGAGAATCAAGCACTATCTTGAAGGAAATGTTGAGCAAGAGTGCTCAAGGCTGAGGCTAGATTAAAAGCTCAGTAAGGTCCAGCTAAAGACAATAAAGAAGCGCTTGCTGGGAGGCAACCCAGCCATTAGCAAAACTTTTTCTGTTATTTTATTTTATTTTATTCTTCATTTTATTTATATTTGAAATATATGAGCTTAATATTAACAAGGTAAAGAATCAATTGCATAAGTCCACAGGGTTACCGAAGAATTCAGAGCACAAAACAGGAAAAAGGAGCTCACTGGCAAGAAAACGCCAGTAAGAGGCACAATTGGGCGTTAAACGCCCAAAAGGAGCATCTACTAGGCGTTTAACGCCAGTAAAGATAGCCATCTCGGCATTTAACGCCAGATTTACAGCATCCTGGGCGTTCAGAAAAACGCCCAGTGACAAAGGGGTTTTTGGCGTTTAACGCCAGCTAGAAGCAACAGCTGGGCATTAAACGCCCAAACCAAGCACCAACTGGGCGTTAAATGCCCAAAACATGCAGCAGTTGGGCGTTTAACGCCAGGATTGTGGGGAGTAGGCAATTTTATTTTCAATTCAAATTTTTTCCATTTTTTATGTTTCAATTCATGATTTCTTGCACAAACATGTTACAAATCCTAATTTTTCAAATTCTTTTTCAAAAGATATCAAATGTATCTTAATTCATAAACCCTTTTTCCTCTTCAAATTATTTTCAAATCCTTTTCAAAACAAATCTATCTCTTTTCCTTCTAAAATCTTTTCAACTCATCAATATCTTTTTCAAATCTTCACATCTTCTTTTTCAAAATCCAGATTTATCTTTTTCAAATATCTTTCATATCTTTTCAATTTTAAATCACATCTTTTCCTATCATACTTATCTTTTCCAAATCACTTTTTCTATCATATCTTTTTCAAATAATTTTCGAAACCCACCCCCTTCCCTTTAAATTTTGGTTCGGCCTCTCCCCCTCTCCTCCACAAGTTGCGCTTGGCTCTCCCTCTTTCCCTCTCCTTTCCTTTATTTTGCTTGAGGACAAGCAAACCTCTAAGTTTGGTGTGTTTATCCGTGATCACTAAACCAATACCCACTAAGATCCTGGCTCCTAAGGGAAAACAAACCAACTTAAGAGGCAAGAAAGAGAATATTCCAAAACCACTTTGGAATCAAGGGAAGTTCATAACCAAAGAACATTCAGACCATTTTTACAAAATAATGAGTCTAAGGTCAGTGATCCCAGAAGTTAAATTCGATCTGAAAGAAGATGAATATCCGGAGATCCAAGAGCAAATCCGAAACAGGAGCTGGAAAGTCTTAGCTAATCCTGAAACAAAGGTGGGAAAAAACATGGTTCAGGAATCCTACGCTAATCTATGGCAGATGGACAGGCAGATAATAGCTGGAACCGCATTCTATGACTATAGAACTCTGGTCAGAGGGAAGATTGTTCACACCCACCCTGACAAAATAAGGGAGATCTTCAAGCTGCCTCAACTGCAAGATGACCCTGACTCCTTCAATAGGAGAATGATGAGATCAAACCTGGGCTTGGATAAAATCCTAGAGGACATATGCCTCCCTGGAGCCAAGTGGACAACCAACACAAAGGGTGCCCCGAACCAACTCAAGAGAGGAGATCTCAAACCAGTCACCAGAGGCTGGCTGGACTTTATTGGGCGCTCTATTTTGCCCACTAGCAACCGCTCTGAGGTCACCATCAGAAGAGCAGTGATGATTCATTGCATTATACTGGAAAAAGAAGTGGAAGTTCATCAGCTGATTGCTTGTGAGCTTTACAAAATTGCAAACAAGAACTCCAAAGATGCCAAATTGGCCTATCCAAGCTTAGTCTCTCTGTTATGTAAAGATGCTGGGATAAAAATGGGAGTAGATAAGTATATCTCAGTTGAGCAACCAATCACCAAAAAGTCTATGGAAGGACAACAAGTGCAGGACGACCCCATCAAGAGAAAAGCACAGGATTTCCTCCCGGAAATCCCTCAAATTGAATATTGGGAGCGCCTAGAAGCATCTGTCACCAAGTTGCAAGAAGCTGTAGATCAACTGAAGGAAGAAAAGCAAAATCAAAACAGCATGCTCTGCAAACTGCTTAGAGAACAAGAAGAGCAAGGGCGTAAACTGAAGGAATTAAAGCGTCAGAAACTATCTCTTGAAGGGCCAAGCACTCCACAGACTAAAGAGGCATCCACCTCCCAAATTCAAGGTTGTTGAGTTCTAATCTTAGCCTTAACTCTGTGATAATTGTTCTTATTTGAATTTTACCTTAGAAGTTATATATGATAGTAGTAATTAGTATTTATATTTTGATTTTATCTCCAATTAAGCTATAATTTATTTTTCTCATCATCATTAAACATGAATAAAATAGCAGATTTTCTTTAGAATAAGGAGGCAATATTTTTCGAGTTTTTAATAAGAAAAATTCTAATTATTTACATGTGGTGGTGATGCGGGCAGAAATTGGTCAATTAAAAATTATTAGAATATATGCGTTGCAAGTATAGTTCTTAACTCGCCAGAAATCCACCGCTCAATTTAGAAAGGTGTCACACAAAATTGAAATTTAAAATACTGGGAGTATGAATCCCAGGTCGTCTCCCAACGAGTTGCAGGAAAGGGTGCTATTTTATTAATCAGATGTTTTCGAAAAGGTTTGAGTTGAGTAAACAGGAAATTAAATTGATGAAATTGAATAATGTAAATAAAAGCCTTGACTGGGAGTTGATTACATGGAAGCCCTATTCTTGATGGAACACTCTTAAGATTAATTGACAATTGAGAGTTATTTCGTTTAGTTATCCTTTACTAAGTAAAGGAAGGTAAAACAAGTTGGAATACTGTTCTATCCACAAGTCCCAATCCAGTCTTGGGAGGATTGGTGTCAGGAATTAGAAAGCAAACAAACAATAACCCAATTACAATCTTTCTCTTGAATCTTCCAACTCAAGGGTTCCTTTCAATCAACTCCCCATCAAGTTAGGGAACTACTCACTCATTGTAAAGGTAAAATTCATAGCATATGAAAAGGAATTAAAGAAAGACATTGTAAATAAAATTAAAATAGTGAATTAAAAATAAAAATGATCCTTGTATTAAATAATCCTAAAAATATTCCAATAGTAAAATTAAACAAAGCAAAGAACATGGAAGAGTAAGCCAAGTAAAGAAAACGAACTAGAATGACGAAGTCTTGATGAGGTGATAACTCTTCTCAATATCCCAATGCAAAAAGCTAGAGAAACTAAAATCTTAAGAACTATCAATGTCTAGAGAGAAAACCTAGGGGAGGAGTAAAACTAGATCTAAAAACTCAAACTGTGTAGAATGAATGTTGTCTTTTGTTTCTGCATGTTCTCTGGCTCTAGTCTGCTGTTCTGGGCCGAAAACTGGGTCAAAATAGGGTCCAAAATCGCCCCCAGTGAATCCTGCAGATTATGCAGATCGCGCATGTCATGCGATCCCGTCATCCATGCGGACGCGTCATTCGCGCTTTTCCTCGCCACGCGTTCGCGTCGTCCACGCCTCCGCGTCGCTCGTGCTTTTCCAGTCCGCGCGGTCACGTGAGCCACGCTGCCGCGTCACTGCGATTTCTCTTCTTTCGCGCGGTCACTTCTCGTTGGTTATCTCCTCAATTTCTTGTGTTCCTTCCATTTTTGCTAGCTTCCTTTCCAATCTCCAACTCATTCATGTCCTATAAAGCCTGAAACGCTTAACACACAGATCACGGCATCGAATGGAATAAAGGAGAATTAAAATGCATAATTAAAAGTCTCTAGGAAGCAGTTTTCAATTATGTAATAATTTCAGGAAGGAAATATAAATGCATGCTAAATTAATGAAAAAGTGGGTAAGGATCATGATAAAACCACACAATTAAACACAATATAAACCATAAAATAGTGGTTTGTCAACCTCCCTACACTTAAACATTAGCATGTCCTCATGCTTAATTGAAGGAGATAAAGTAAATAAGTATGAACATGCAGAAACTCATGCAATGCAATGCAATCCTATATATATAAATGCAACTATATGATTCCTATCCACTTGATCAAAAGTAAATAAGCTCTTCAAAACAATTACAAATCAAATTCCACTAATTCTATCATTATACAGTAAGACAGATAAAAGTGCAACAAGATAGCTTATGAAAGCAGGGAACATGGAAATTCAAGCATTGAACCCTCACTGATGATGTATGTACGCTCTAATCTCTCTAGTGTATAGAGTAATCACTCTATCCTTCTCTAATCATGCTTTCTAATTTTTGTTCTTCTCCTAACCAATCAACAACAATTAATATACCAATGCAAACATCATGAGGTCTTTTCAAGGTTGTAATGGGGCCAAGGTAGGTAGGGATACATGTATGGTCAAGTGAGCTTATAAATTGAATCTTTAATTAACCCAAGCTTCAACCCAACCTATATAACTTGCATAACCTTAGAATTCATACCTAGCTACCCAGAATTCTCCTTTTACATTCCATACTCATGTATCAACTTTTTATTTTATTTTTTTATCTTATGTGCATTGATCTTTGAATTCTCAATTTAGCATTGAGGTACTTTTGTCCCCTTATTTATTTATTTATTAAAATTTTATTATTATTTTTTTTAAATAGAAGCAAAAATAAACATAGCTTATCAATGCACATAGATTTTTAATTCTTATAGTTTCACATGAGCAGGTATCCAAATTCCCATTAAATTATCATGACACATTCCCTTAATAACTTTTGTTCCCACAATTTCCCATACTTAACTAGCACACACAATTCTATCTTAAGCTAACCAAAGATTCAATTTGGGATATACAATTGTTTTTCCGCTTAAGGCTAGTAATGTGGTGAAATATAGAACAAATGGGATTTAAAGGCTCAAAGTGGTTAACAAAGGTAATTGAAAAGGGTATGCTTAATTTGGATGAGTGAGTTTAAACAAATAATGGCCTCAATCATGTGCAAGCATATAAATATAATAAATATTGGACATATAAGATAAAACAAAATATAGATTACAATCATAGAGAAGTAAACACACAAGAATAAAATAATTATGGTTAAATAATGTAACCATGCATAAAGGCTCAAATCTTCACAGGTTGTGTGTTCTTTAGCTCAAAAATAATCATGTTCCAAATACAACTTCAAGCAGATTTATCATAAAAATTTTTAAAAATTAGGGAAATTTTGTTCCAAAGATAGAGTCTTAGAAGAAACTTATTGTCTTTTCAATCAAGTAGAGTATGCATGCAACTAACCTATTACTATGCAATTTATCCTATTCTATAAAAGAAAGAAAATCTAACTAAAATATCCTAATTTATTGGTGCTAGTGAAGAGAAATTACCTCCGGAAATCAGGTACTGACTGACCTCCCCACACTTAAGGCTTTGTACCGTCCTCGGTGCCATCTGTCAGGAATAGGGGTGGGTTGGTTGCAGTATCTCCACAGTTGGGACCATCATGGCTCCCTGTGCTGGTAAAAGAAGTGGAGTCCGGGGTGTCTGAGTCCTTGAAGTGTCCCTTGAGTAGCTCCTTGAGGTGTTTGAATCGGCGCTCGTTACGGCACTCTCTTAACTTCGCTTTCTGTTCTTGCCGATCCAACCTTTTGATTATCTGCTGGAGCAGTTCATCTGTTGTAGGTGCTTGTGGTGTTGAAGAAGGCATATCTTCAACCGGAGCAGTGGGAAGGCTTGTAGTGGCTGTTGGAAGTCTAAGGTACTTCCCATTGGGGACATACTAATCATCCCGTGGAAGCATGGCTTTGGTGTCTCCATCTCTGTAGGAAACTCCGGCTGCTGAGACAAGATCTGAGACCAAGGCGGGAAAAGATAAGTTGCCCACAATTTGTACGTGTCCCATGGCATTCCGGATATGTCTTGGTAGATTCAGAGGCTGGTCTGTAAGGATGCACCATAGAAGAACGGCCATGTCTGCAGTGAAGGAGGACTCGTGAGTGCTCGGAAAGACGTAATGGGACATGATCTGTGCCCATACGCGAGCCTCCAAGGTAAGTGCTGAAGCTGGTATTCTCTTAGGGCGGGTACGATGATATCCGTAGATCCAACGGCTGCCAGGTAGTGCGATAACTCTGAGAACAGCTTCCCAGTCAAATTGGTACATCTGGCGCTTGAGTGCAGCTTCTTGAAAAGCGTCCAACCCTTCTGGAATAGGGGGAAGACTCAAAGCTTATTGAATAGCCTCTTCTGTAATGGGGACTTGCTTCTGACGGACAAAGACAGACTGCAGGGTAGGCAGGTAGAAGTTAGAGTAGAACTCGACTACCCAAGAAAGATTGACCTGCTTCTGTTGTCTCTGTAGGAAACCCCATTGTCTTCGTTCAATTTGCGGCTCAACAAAAGTAGCAATATTGGGCGGGAGGATAAGAAGGTATTCGTTGTTGTAACTCCTTTCATCTAGAATAGGGAACATCTGCCCACAGTAGCGATTTGGAAATCACGCAGTGTCCTTTGCTGGAAAGGCTTTCTCTTTTTCATCAACCTTGATGATCCTCTTAACTCTTTTTGTTGAGGGCTTCACTGCAGTTGAAGAAGGCTCTACCACTAGTACTCTTTTAATTCCTCTTCTTGCTGGTGGTTTGGGAGTAACTTTCTCTTTTCCTTTCTTGGTGGCCATCCTGAAAGGGGAAGAGAACGTAAATTAAATTCAAAGAGATATATAGCAATGAAGAGAATGAAAAAGGATGGTTGTAAATGCACATTAAAAGGTAAATGATGTCAACACACGCTCATGAGTACATGTGAAAGATCATTAATGGAAAATAGTTAGTGCATATGATGACAAGTGAATGCAAGGTGTTTATTGGCATGCCGGCAAAGGGCATGAGTAACATAGACCAAGCATTACTTTGTAACAAACCATCACGTTTGTATTGACAATTAAATTCAATTAATATAATAGTAAAGGAAATTTGTGAAAAGCAAGCATTGAATAGTAGAATAACATAGAGAAATGCATAATGCCATATGGGCTTTTTCACAAACACATAGCATGCATGGTGAAGAAGGTATAGAAAGTATTAAAGTGAACATGCAAGCAACCCTTTAAAGAAAATAATATATAATTGTCAAACAATTTGCAGCAATCCACAATCATATAATGAAAAATAATGACTCAAATAAAATTTTAACACCTTGTAAAAAGGAAAGAAGAAGAAAGAAAATATGAATAATGAAAAGAAAAAGAAAAGAAAAGAAAATAACATATAAAATAAGAAGAATGATAGAAAAGAAAAGGATGAAGAAGAAAATAAAACCTTGTTAATGGAGGTGAGGGAGAGAGAGTGAAAGGTGAGATAGAAGGAAGAAGGGAGGAGGAAGAAATAAGGAGGGAAAAGAAAAATTAGCATTTGGAGAAGAAAAAGATATGATAATTGGCAAAATTAGGTTGAGCTGTGCGGCGCAAGCGACGCGATCGCATGGGGCACGCGATCGCACGACTTGTGCTTAAGGTGAAGGACGCGGTCGTGTCGGTCACGCGGTCGCGTGACTCAGTTTGTGCCAGTGGTGCGAGGGTTGCCTCGCACTCGCACAACTCTATGTTCAAAATCATTAAATGCCAAATTTTAGGTGACGCGATCGTATGGGGCATGCGATCGGGTGAGTGGGTAGTGTATGGGGTACGACGCGGCCGCGTGGGGCACGCGGTCGCGTGAGGGGGATTGCACGTCCAGCGCCAGTCCAGCACCACTCTAGCACAACTTTCAGCTGTGCACCCTTTCTACGTCGAAAATCAGGGCACGCGGTCGCGTGGGGCACGCAGTCGCGTAGGGCACGCGGTCGCGTGGGAGGTCATTATGCCCATACGACGCGGACCCGTCGGCGACGCGGTCGCGTGGGCTGATTTGTGCCACTAGCACTCCTCCAGCCACGCTCCAGCGTGACTCTCTGTTCATTTTTATTTTTCTCCCCTCTCCTTGCGACGCGGACGCGTCGTTGATGCGGTTGCGTCGTGTGGCATTTTTAAATTATGTAAATGCAGATGCACGAAATATACTAATAAAGAGAAGAGTTATTGGATAAGAAAACTAAAAATAGAGAAAAGAACGATCATACCATGGTGGGTTGTCTCCCACCTAGCACTTTGCTTTAACGTCCGTAAGTTGGACGCTCCACTAGCTCAGCCTGTGGCTATGTGGGGATCTTCCAAGAGGAAGATCTCAAGTTCCTTGTCTTTCTTCCGCTTCTCAGCATGGTACAGCTTTAAACGATGTCCATTAACTTTGATAAGCTCCGAGCTCGAAGGATGGCTAAGGTGATAGACTCCGTACGGTTCGGCCTTCTCTACTCTGTATGGACCTTCCCATCTTGATCTCAACTTGCCTGGTATGAGCCTCAGTCGAGATTTGTAAAAGAGGACTGAGTCCCCAGGCTGGAACTTTTTCCTCTTAATGTTCTGGTCATGTACAACCTTCATATTCTCCTTGTGTAGTCTTGAGTTCTCATAAGCTTCTAGGCGAAGGCTTTCCAGTTCTTGCAGTTGCAACTTCCTTTCAGCTTCGGCTTTCTCAATTCCCATGTTGCACTCCTTGACTGCCCAAAAGGCTTTATGCTCTATTTCCACCGGGAGATGACAAGATTTTCCATAAACTAAGCGAAAAAGACTCATCCCAATGGGTGTTTTGTATGCTGTTCTGTATGCCCAGAGTGCATCTTATAGCTTGGTGCTCCAGTCTCTTCTATGAGGCTTTACTATCTTCTGCAAGATACCCTTTATCTCTCTATTTGACACCTCGGCTTGCCCATTGGTCTGAGGATGGTATGATGTTGCAACCTTATGAATTATCCCATGCTTCTTCATTAGTCCTGTTAGTCTCCTGTTACAAAAATGGGTGCCTTGATCGCTCACGATTGCTCGTGGGGATCCAAAGCGATAGATAATATGGTTTCTCACAAAGGAAACAATAGTGTTAGCATCATCAGTGTGGGTAGGAATTGCTTCCACCCATTTGGAAACGTAATCCACAGCTAACAATATATAAAAATAACCATTAGAATTTGGAAATGGACCCATGAAATCAATGCTTCAAACATCAAAAATTTCACAGAAAAGCATATATTGTTGAGGCATCTCATCCCTCTTGGATATATTACCAAATTTTTGGCATGGGAGGCAAGATTTACAAAATTCAGCAGCGTCTCTAAAAAGAGTAGGCCACCAGAATCCACAATCTAATATTTTTCTAGCAGTTCTTTGAGGGCCAAAATGTCCTCCACTCTCAGATGAGTGACAGGCCTCTAAGATGGACTAGAATTCTGATTGAGGCACACACCGTCAAATTACCTGATCAGTGTCACATCTCCATAAATATGGGTCATCCCATATATAATATTTAGACTCGCTTTTCAGCTTGTCTCTTTGATGCTTAGAAAAGTTAGGAGGAAATGTGCGGCTAACTAGATAATTAGCTACAGGTGCATACCAAGGGGATACTTCAGATACTGCTTGCAGGTTATCAAATGGAAAATTATCATCTATAGGAGTAGAATCATCCTTAATGTGCTCAAGGCGACTCAAGTGGTCTGCCACTAAATTCTGGTTACCACTCATATCCTTTATTTCTAAATCAAATTCTTGTAATAGCAGTATCCAACGATTGAGCCTTGGTTTGGACTCCTTTTTTGATAATAGATACTTTAAAGCTGCATGGTCCGAATACACTACTACTCTAGTACCAAGTAAATAAGCTCAGAATTTATCCAGAGCAAAAACAATAGCAAGAAGCTCTTTCTCAGCAGTAGTATAATTGGACTGGGCAGCATCTAAAGTCTTAGACGCATAAGCAATAACAAAAGGATCCTTACCTTCACGCTGAGCCAGCGCTGCTCCTACTGCATGGTTGGAAGCATCGCACATGATTTCAAACGGCTGGCTCCAGTCTAGTCCTCTCACAATTGGAGCTTGAGTCAGGGCGGTCTTTAGCTTATCAAACGCTTACTTGCAATCTTCACTGAACTCGAACTCAATATCCTTCTGTAGTAATCTGGATAAGGGAAGTGCTACCTTACTAAAGTCCTTAATAAATCTCCTGTAAAAACTTGCATGGCCAAGGAATGAACGGACTTCCCTCACAGAAGAGGGGTAAGGTAAACTAGAAATAACATTCACCTTTGCTGGGTCTACAGAAATGCCAGTATTAGATACCACATATCCTAATACAATCCCTTGTTTAACCATAAAGTGACATTTTTAAAAATTTAATACAAGGTTTGTACTGACACATCTATCCTATACTCTAGATAATTGATGAGCGAATAATTTATACGCTTTTTGGCATTATTTTTAGTATGTTTTTAGTAGAATCTAGTTACTTTTAGGGATGTTTTCATTAGTTTTTATGTTAAATACACATTTCTGGACTTTACTATGAGTTTGTGTGTTTTTCTGTGATTTCAGGTATTTTCTGGCTGAAATTGAGGGACTTGAGCAAAAATCAGATTCAGAGGTTGAAGAAGGACTGCTGATGCTGTTGGATTCTGACCTCCCTGCACTCAAAGTGGATTTTCTGGAGCTACAGAACTCAAAATGGCGTGCTTCCAATTGCGTTGGAAATTAGACATCCAGGGCTTTCCAGAAATATATAATAGTCCATACTTTGCCCAAGTTTAGATGACGCAAACTGGCGTTCAACGCCAGCTCTCTGCCCAATTCTGGCGTCCAGCGCCAGAAACAAGTTGCAAAGTGGAGTTCAACGCCCAAACTGGCACAAAAGCTGGCGTTCAACTCCAAGAATGACCTCTCCACGTGTAGACTTCAAGCTCAGCCCAAGCACACACCAAGTGGGCCCCGGAAGTGGATTTATGCATCAATTACTTACTTCTGTAAACCCTAGTAGCTAGTTTATTATAAATAGGACCTTTTTACTATTGTATTAGACATCATGGATTGTATTTTGATCCTGTGATCTCGTTTTGGGGGCTGGCCATTCAGCCATGCCTGGACCTTCATTACTTATGTATTTTCAACGGTAGAGTTTCTGCACTCCATAGATTAAGGTGTGGAGCTCTGCTGTTTCTCAAAGATTAATGCAAAGTACTACAATTTTCTATTCAATTCATCTTATTTCGCTTCTAAGATATTCATTCGCACTTCAACCTGAATGTGATGAACGTGACAATCATCATCATTCCCCATGAACGCGTGGCTAACAACCACTTCCGTTCTATCTTCAATTGAATGAGTATCTCTTAGATCTCTTAGTCAGAATCTTCGTGGTGTAAGCTAAATTGATGGCGGCATTCATGAGAATCCGGAAGGTCTAACCTTGTCTGTGGTATTCTGAGTAGGATTCAGGAATTGAATGACTGTGACGAGCTTCAAACTCGCGAGTGCTGGGCGTAGTGACAGACGCAAAAGGAGGGTGAATCCTATTCCAGCATGATCGGGAACCTCAGATGATTAGCCGTGCTGTGACAAAGCATTTGGACCATTTTCACAAGAGGAGGGGATGTAACCATTGACAACGGTGATGCCCTTGCATAAAGCCAGCCATGGAAAGGAGTACAACTGATTGGATGAAGACAGCGGGAAAGCAGAGATTCAGAGGAACGAAAGCATCTCTATACGCTTATCTGAAATTCTCACCAATGAATTACATAAGTGTTTCTATCCTTATTTTATGTTTACTTATTACTTAATTTTCGAAAACTCCATAACCTTTTGATATCCGCCTGACTGAGATTTACAAGGTGACCATAGCTTGCTTCATACCAACAATCTCCGTGGGATTCGACCCTTACTCACATAAGGTATTACTTGGACGACCCAGTGCACTTGCTGGTTAGTTATGCGAAGTTGTGAAGATATGTTTAGACCATGGTTCTGTGCATCCGTTTTTGGTGCCATCGCCAGGAAATCAATTTCGAACAATAATTCACAACCTGAGTAACAATTTTGCATACCAAGTTTTTGGCGCCGTTGCCGGGGATTGTTTGAGTTTGGACAACTGACGGTTCATCTTGTTGCTCAGATTAGGTAACTTTCTTTTTGTTTTCTTTTCAAAAAGTTTTCAAAAATCTTTCAAAAATTTCTCCTTTGTTTTCGAAAAAAAAAATTTTAAATAAAAAAATGTTTTCAAAAATATATTTTTCTTCAGAATTTTTAAGAATGAATTCTAGTGTTTCATAAAGCATGTTGAAGCCTGGCTGGCTGTAAAGCCATGCCTGTAGGGCATGTTAGGCGTGTCAATGTCTGAGTTACATACTAAAGCTTGGCTGGCTATTAAGCCATGCCTGACCCTTTGATTGGAGCTTTAGGCTAAAGAGCATAAGATTCCTGGAATTCATATTAAAAATTTTGGAATCCTTATTTTCCTTTTTCAAAATTATTTTCGAAAAAAATTCCAAAAAAATTTAGAAAATCATAAAAATCAAAAAAATATTTTTGTGTTTCTTGTTTGAGTCATGTGTCATGTTATAAGTTTGGTGTCAATTGCATGTGCATCTTGCATTTTTTCGAAAATTCATGCATTCATAGTGTTCTTCATGATCTTCAAGTTGTTCTTGGTAAGTCTTCTTGTTTGATCTTTGCATTTGCATGTTTTGTGTCTTTTCTTATTTTTCATATGTATTCCTGAATTCTTTATGTCTAAGCATTAAAGAATTCTAAGTTTGGTGTCTTGCATGTTTTCTTTGCATTAAAAATTTTTCAAAAATGTGTTCTTGATGTTCATCATGATCTTCATAGTGTTCTTGATATTCATAGCATTGTTGCATGCATTCATTGTTTTGATCCATAACTTTCATGCATTGCATCATTTTTCTTGTTTTTCTCTCTCATCATAAAAATTCAAAAATAAAAAAAATATCTTTCCTGTTTCTCTCTTAAAATTTTGAAAATTAGATTTGACTTAATCAAAAATTTTTAAAATCTAGTTGTTTTTATGAGTCAAATCAAATTTTCAATTTAAAAAAATCTTATCTTTTTCAAAATCTTTTCCAAAAATCAAATCTTTTTTTCAATTTTTTTTAGTTATTTTCGAAAATTTTAAAAATATTTTTCAAAAATCTCTTTCTTAATTTTACATCATATTTTCGAAAATAACATCATCAATTAATGTTTTGATTCAAAAATTTCAAGTTTGTTACTTACTTGTTAAGAAAGATTCAAACTTTAAGTTCTAGAACCATATCTTGTAATTTCTTGTGAATCAAGTCATTAATTGAGATTTTAAAAATCAAATCTTTTTCAAAAACTAATTTCTATCATATCTTTTCAAAAATATCTTCTTATCTTACCTTTTCAAAAAAGTGATTGCAAAATATCTTTTCTAACTTCCTAACTTCTTATCTTTTCAAAATTTGTTTCAACTAACTAACTAACTTTTTGTTTGTTTCCTACCTTTTTCAAAACTACCTAACTAACTCTCTCTCTCTCTCTAATTTTCAAAAAAATCTTCCCTCTTTTTCAAAATTTCTTTTTAATTAGACTAATTATTTTATTTTTTTTATTTGAATTTTCGAAAAACTACTAACCTTTTTCAAAAAAACTATTTTCGAAAATCACTAACTCTTTTTCAAAAATTATTTTCGAAAATCCTTCTCCCTCATCTCCTTCTATTTACTCATTCATCTACTAATACTTCTCTTCATCTCACATCTCTACTCCTATCATCACCTTTGTGTTTGGATTCTTCATTCTTCTTCACCCCTATTCCTTTTCTTCTTCTACTAACAATAAGAAACCTCTTTACTGTGACATAGAGAATTCTTCTTCTTTTCTTTTTCTCCTCTCTTTCTTATGAGCAGGGACAAAGAAAAAGGCATTCTTGTTGAAGCTGATCCAGAACCTGAAAGGACTCTGAAGAGAAAACTAAGAGAAGCTAAATTACAACAATCCAGAGACAACCTTATTGAAAATTTCGAACAAGTAAAGGAGATGGTAGCCGAACCCAACAACAATAATGCAAGGAGAATGCTTGGTGACTTTACTGCACCTAATTCCAATTTACATGGAAGAAGCATCTCCATTCCTACCATTGGAGCAAACAATTTTGAGCTGAAACCTCAGCTAGTTTCTCTGATGCAGCAGAACTGCAAGTTTCATGGACTTCCATCTGAAGATCCTTTTCAGTTCTTAACTGAATTCTTGCAGATCTGTGATACTGTTAAGACTAATGGAGTAGATCCTGAAGTCTACAGGCTCATGCTTTTCCCTTTTGCTGTAAGAGACAGAGCTAGAATATGGTTGGACTCTCAACCCAAAGACAGCCTGAACTCTTGGGATAAGCTGGTCACGGCTTTCTTAGCCAAGTTCTTTCCTCCTCAAAAGCTGAGCAAGCTTAGAGCTGATGTTCAAACCTTCAGACAGAAAGAAGGTGAATCCCTCTATGAAGCTTGGGAAAGATACAAGCAGCTGACCAAAAAGTGTCCTTCTGACATGCTTTCAGAATGGACCATCCTGGATATATTCTATGATGGTTTATCTGAGCTATCAAAGATGTCATTGGATACTTCTGCAGGCGGATCCATTCACCTAAACAAAACACCTGCAGAAGCTCAAGAACTCATTGACATGGTTGCTAATAACCAGTTTATGTACACTTCTGAGAGGAATCCTGTGAGTAATGGGACGCCAAAGAAGAAGGGAGTTCTTGAAATTGATACTCTGAATGCCATATTGGCTCAGAATAAAATATTGACTCGGCAAGTCAATATGATTTCTCAGAGTCTAAATGGAATGCAAGCTGCATCCAACAGTACTCAAGAGGCATCTTCTGAGGAAGAAGCTTATGATCCTGAGAACCCTGCAATAGCAGAGTTAAAATACATGGGTGAACCATATGGAAACACCTACAATCCATCATGGAGAAATCACCCAAATCTCTCATGGAAGGATCAAAAGCCTCAACAAGGCTTTAATAATGGTGGAAGAAACAGGTTTAGCAATAGCAAGCCTTTTCCACCATCCACTCAGCAACAGACAGAGAATTCTGAGTAGAATCCATCTAGCTTAGCAAATTTAGTCTCTGATCTATCTAAGGCCACTGTGAGTTTCATGAAATAAAATAAAATATGCAAAAATTAAAAATATGTACACCAACTAATAATTTAGCACGCAATTGCAACTCCCCAGCAGCAGCGCCAAAAATTGACGTGGCAGAAATTAGCCGATTAAGAATTTATAAATAGAACGGCGTTGTAAGTACAATTCTTAACCGACGAAAATCCGCTTATCAATTTAGAAAGGGTTGTCACAAAATTAGAATAAAAATACTGGGAGTAGGAATCCCAGGTCGTCTCCCAACGAGTTGACAAAGAAATGCTATTTTATTAGTCAGGAATTTTCCGAGAAATTTTAAGGATTGGAGGACGGAAAAAATAAATGATTGTAAATTAAAGCAATGAAAATTAGCAAGAGAATTTATTTAATTAAAATAAAAGCCTTGACCGGGAGAAGATTAATTGGAAGTTCTATCCTTGTTGGACTTCCCCAAGTGTAATAGTAAAAGGTTGTTATTCTACTTAGTTATCCCTTACTGAATAAAGGAAAGTCAATCAACTAACTAACTAACTCTGAATCCCAAGTCCTAATCCTCTCCTAAGGAAGAGTCAGAGACTAGAGAGACTGCCAACAACTTCCAATTAAAATTAATACTTGAGTATTCCAACTCAAGGGTTTCCTTTTAATCAACTCCTAGTCAAGTGGGGAATCTACTCCATTGACATAAATATAACGTTCACAAGCATATAAAGGGGATAAAAAGAAGACATGATAAATTAAATAAAGTAATAACTGAAAATCAATTAAAGGTAAAAAGAGTTCTTTGCATTAATAAATTCCAAAAGCCATAAACATACTTATCTGAACAGGGTTAATAAGCAATAAAAGAGTAAAGGAATAAGGAAACAAACTAGAATAATGAAACTTCAACGGATGTAGTAACTCTTCTCAATAAGCAAATTAAAAAGCATAAACTCGAAAAATTATGAATGTGAAGGAAACCTACAAGAAGTAGTAATTTCTCTCTAAGATTCAAAACTAAAACTAAAACTATGCGAATGAGAATGTGTGTTGAGTCTCTGCTCGTCCCCTGGCTTTAGTCTGTGTTTCTGGGCCGAAAACTGGGTCCAAACTCAGCCCAAAATCGCCCCAACGTTTTCTGTGATTTCTGCAGATAGCACATGTCACGCGTACGCGTCGCTGGTCATCTTCGCGTGTCACGCGCACACGTGAGCCAAGCGTACGCATCGCTTCTCACTGGTTATCTCCTTTATTTCTTGTGCTCCTTCCAATTTTGCATGTTTCCTTTCCATCCTCTAAGCCATTCCTACCCTATAAAGCCTGAAAACACTTAACGCACAGATCACGGCATCAAATAGTATAAAGGGGAATTAAAAATACACAATTTAAAGGCTTAGGAAGCAAGTTTTCAATCATAGAGTAGAATTGGAAAGGAATTGTAAAATCATGAAAACTGTATGAATAAGTGTGCAAAGACTTGATAAAAACCACTCAATTGAGTACAAGATAAACCATAAAATAATGTTTTATCACCGCTCTAGTTACTGGTTCACTAATTTATTGGTCAACCAATTCAACTGTGGTTCAACGAAAAAAACCGTTTTATAATAAAACAACAAATAAAATATAAATAAATACCCTAAAACATAATTATAGTCTAATTATGTTGAGCAACCTTTATTGCTTTTACATAACCAATGGAAATTCGAATCAAACGAGTAACTTCAGTTGGAGAGTATGCTGTAGATTGATTTCTCAATGAAACCCTATCCAGCCGGAACAATACTTCAGCTAAATAAGGAGGCATGTACAAACATGAATTTTGCATGTCAGAATATGGAGAGAAAGGGAGACAAGAGTTAGAATTTTTACGCGTCAATCCCTTTTCTTCTCTGCCCTCCAAGAACCTAACTCATGAACAGCCATAAAACTACCAAGAAATGAAGAGAATATTTGCTCATGCAAAAGATCAGCTAAGTACTTACCAGATGAACCAAATATAGAGGTAAAAGAGGATGGCTAGGTTTATGCAATTTTTCTCATAAAATAGTATCTTGGATGTGATAAAGAATCATCTTATGAATCCAAGGTAAGGATGTGGTCACTGATCAATACTACTCAGGATGCATTGCTGCTCTAAACACAATAATGCCCCCTTATGTGTGTGGAGAACATTCGACATGATTTCATAGCTTAATATAGCCTATCAAGATAAGGATATAGATGATTTATCTTTTCATATTTATTTACAATAGAGGCCTACACATCCATAATGAAATATCAGTAGAAACTTTACCAAATGAAATGGAGAGGAATAAACACTAGTGTCTTGGGGAAATCGCAATACCAACTTCATGAACCAACTATATCATTTCAAAATATATTAAGGGTAAAACTTTCATAGATAAGCTCCATGTATAATTTTACCCATAAAACTCGTCGTGAAAATTTCTACCCTAACATAAAGAGGATTTAGCTTGCCTTCCCTCTAATTTAACTCCTAAGCAAGGTGCAAAGTGTCCCATTCCTACAGCTAAACAAGGGGAAGGAATTCACCCTTCAATTCATTCCCCTAAACATAGCATTAGCATCACTGGAATGGGACAAAATACTAAATGTTTATAGCCCTTTAAAAAATCTCACAAGCAAAAGTTGTTCATGGAATCTTGCTCAATCAATAAACAGATGATACAAAAATAATGAGAGACGAAAGTTAAACAAAGCAAAAAAAAAAAAAAAATCATTATCACACTTGACTAAACATCATCTAACAATACCCTAGAAAATATAAGCAACAGGATTCATATGGCATCAAGTTCTGTAAACTGGCCAAAAAAATCAGTTGTATATAACATAATCCGATACTTGCAACTTTCTCCACCATATAAAAAAGACCCATTCATGCATCCGGAAGCCAAATCTGAGTTGTGTCCTTACTAATCTCACTCGATGATGGATTGGATGACACCAGCTCCCACAGTTTTCCCTCCTTCCCGAATAGCAAACCTCATCCCTTGCTCACAAGCCACAGGTACTATAAGCTCCACCACCATCTTAACCCTGTCCCCTGGCATCACCATCTTGGACTCCTCATCCTTATCATTCATAATCGACGTCACTTTCCCAGTCACATCAGTGGTCCTCATGTAAAACTGCGGTCGGTATCCAGCAAAGAATGGTGAGTGCCTCCCTCCTTCTTCCTTCTTCAAAACATACACAATGGCAGAAAACTTAGTGTGCGGGGTAATAGTCCCCGGCTTAGCTAACACCATTCCTCTTTGAATATCAACCTTCTGAATACCTCTAAGCAACAACCCCACATTATCACCAGCCATTGCCTCATCTAGAATCTTCTGGAACATCTCCACACCAGTGACAGTAGTGCTCCTAGTCTCCCTCACACCAACAATCTCAACAGTTTCCCCAACCTTAATAGTCCCTCTCTCAACCCTTCCGGTAGCCACAGTCCCACGACCTGTAATGGAGAACACATCTTCGATGGCAAGCAAGAAGGGAAGGTCCGTTTGGCGCTGAGGGATGGGAATGTAGTTATCCACGGCATCCATGAGGGCATAAATCTTGTCCACCCACTCGTTGTCACCACGCTTGATGGCAGGGTTCGCCATCAAAGCTTCCAATGCTAGAAGGGCCGAACCTGAGATAATGGGGACTTCATCGCCGGGAAACTCGTACGAGGAGAGAAGCTCACGAACCTCGAGCTCCACAAGCTCAAGAAGCTCCTCATCATCCACCTGGTCCTGCTTGTTGAGGAAAACCACCATGTTGGGGACACCAACCTGCCAAACGGTGCTAACAGTTAGTTAGTTAGTTGGATATGAATAACATAACAGAGAATTGAGTAATCGAAAGT
The DNA here is from genome assembly GCF_003086295.3 of Arachis hypogaea. NCBI lineage: Eukaryota > Viridiplantae > Streptophyta > Magnoliopsida > Fabales > Fabaceae > Arachis > Arachis hypogaea. The sequence continues at coordinate 81,520,220 of NC_092046.1, read as the reverse complement.
CCCACATTCTCCTGAAGCATATTCTACAGAATTCAAAACCAGTAATTTTAATTTGTAATGCTAAAATGTTAAACTATAAAGAATCAAAGAATAAATGACTATAAATTCTGCTAAACCATACATTAAACATGGTTCAGGAACATCTCATAAAAGAATGTCACATTGAATCAGAGTGTCTGGGGTTGCAAGCAAGAACCTGCTTGGCGAGGAGGATGTGCTCCTTGGTCTGAGGCATGGGGCCGTCGGCGCCGGAGACGACGAGGATGGCGCCGTCCATTTGTGCGGCACCGGTGATCATATTCTTGACGTAGTCAGCGTGGCCGGGGCAGTCCACGTGGGCGTAGTGGCGGTTCTCGGTCTCGTACTCGACGGTAGCAGTGTTGATAGTGATGCCGCGGGCGCGCTCCTCGGGGGCGGCGTCAATCTCGTCGTATTTCTTGGGAGCGCTGTTGCCGAGGGCGGCGAGGGCCATGGTGAGTGCGGCGGTGAGGGTGGTCTTGCCGTGGTCGACATGGCCTATGGTGCCGATGTTGACGTGTGGCTTCTTGCGCTCAAACTTGCCGCGGGCAGCGCGGACAGTGTGGGAGCGGCGGCGGTAGGGGGTGGTGGTGGTGGTGGTGGTGACGGCAGAGGAGGAGGAATAAGGAGTTAAGTGGAGGATTATGGAGGGTTTGAGGAAAGAAGAGGAGAGGTGGGTGGCTGTTCTGAAGAGGCAAGTGGAAGTGGAAGTGGAAGATGAAGATGGAGGGGCATGCGGGCAAAATAGCTTTGATGAAGAAGCAGCTGCTGCTATTGAAGTAATTGCCATTGGAGAAGCGACTCAAGGTCAAGGGAGTGTGGAGAGTATGGGGGTTAAGGGGATTGGAAGAGGATAGGTGGGAATTTGGGGGAAATCTGTTATGTAAAATGTAGGACAAAAGTGGAGGACCTTAGCTTAAATTCCCCATTTCCTATCCATTTTCACTGGTAGGGTTAATTTTTTTTTATGATTTTTTTTTTATTCCATGAAAAGAGGGGTATTACATTTTTTTTTTTTGGGTGACTAGAGGGGTATTATATTTGATAGTATATTATAATAGAGAGAAATAATTTTTAATAAAAGAGATAAGACAAAATAGTTTTAGAAAGAGAAAACTTAAAAGAATATAAAAGTAAAGAAGCTAAAGATTAAAGTAAAGAAGAGGAGAAAAAAAGAGTGAAAATAGAATGAAAGAAGAAGCATGCATTCCGATTAGAGATGAGTGCAAAAGTCTTTGAAACTTTTCTGCCAATTTAGTTGTCTAGGATAGAATTTTCCTAGATTCACGGAGTTGGTTCTCGAAGACGATAGCATTGCAAGCCAACCACGCCGTTCAGAGCAGATATGCCAGAGTCACAGTAAGTGATGAGCGGATAATTTATACGCTTTTTGGCATTGTTTTTACATAGTTTTTAGCATGATTTAGTTAGTTTTTAATATATTTTTATTAGTTTTTAAATAAAAATTACATTTCTGGACTTTACTAAGAGTTTGTGTATTTTTCTTTGATTTCAGGTAATTTCTGGCTGAAATTGAGGGACTTGAGCAAAAATCAGATTCAGAGGCTGAAGAAGGACTGCAGATGCTGTTGGATTCTGACCTCCCTGCACTCAAAGTGGATTTTCTGGAGTTACAGGAGTCTAAATGGCGCGCTCTCAATTGCGTTGGAAAGTAGACATCCAGGGCTTTCCAGCAATATATAATAGTCCATACTTTTTCCGAGTTTAGATGACGCAAACTGGCGTTTAACGCCAGCTCTCTGCCCTATTCTGGAGTTAAACGCCAGAAACAGGTTGCAAAGCAAAGTTAAACGCCAGAAACAGGTTACAAACTGGCGTTTAACTCCAAGGAAGACCTCTACACGTGTAAAGCTCAATGCTCAGCCAAAGCACACACCAAGTGGGCCCCGGAAGTGGATTTCTGCATCATTTACTTATCTCTGTAAACCCTAGTAACTAGTTTAGTATAAATAGGACTTTTTACTATTGTATTTACATCTTTGGATTATCTTTTGATCCTTTGATCACATTTTGGGGGTTGGCCATTCGGCCATGCCTAGACCTTGTTCTTATGTATTTTCAACGGTAGAGTTTCTACACACCATAGATTAAGGTGTGGAGCTCTGCTGTTCCTTGAGTATTAATGCAAAGTACTATTGTTTTTCTATTCAATTCAAGCTTATTCCTATTCTAAGATATTCATTCACACCCAAGAACAGGATGAATGGGATGATTATGTGACGCTCATCACCATTCTCACCTATGAACGCGTGCCTGACAACCACTTCCGTTCTACATGAAGACGAGACAGAATGAGTATCTCTTAGATATCTAATACAAGGGACCGAGTCCGAGATATTAGAGTCTTCGTGGTATAAGTTAGAACCCATGGATAGCCATTCCTGAGATCCGGAAAGTCTAAACCTTGTATGTGGTATTCCGAATAGGATATGGGAAGGGATGGCTGTGACGAGCTTCAAACTCGCGAGTGCTGGGCGTAGTGACAGACGCAAAAGGATAGTAAATCCTATTCCAGTATGATCGAGAACCGACAGATGATTAGCCATGCAGTGACAGTGCATTGGACCATTTTCACAGAGAGGACGGGATGTAGCCATTGACAACGGTGATGCCCAACATACAGCTTGCCATGGAAAGGAGTATGAAGGATTGGATGAAAGCAGTGGGAAAGCAGAGATTCAGGAGGAATTAAGCAACTCTATACGCTTATCTGAAATTCTCACTAATGAATTACATAAGTATCTCTATCCTTATTTTACGTTTTATTTATCTTTTAATTATTAAATCCCCATAACCAATTGAATCCGCCTGACTGAGATTTACAAGGTGACCATAGCTTGCTTCAAGCCGACAATCTCCGTGGGATCGACCCTTACTCACGTAAGGTTTATTACTTGGACGACCCAGTGCACTTGCTGGTTAGTTGTGCGGAGTTGTGACAAAGTGTGTGAATTACGTTCCGAGCACCAAGTTTTTGGCGCCGTTGTTAAGGATCACAATTTCGTGCACCAAGTTTTTGGCGCCGTTGCCGGGGATTGTTCGAGTTTGGACAACTGACGGTTCATCTTGTTGCTCAGATTAGGTAATTTTATTTTAATTTTAAGCTTTTTGTTTTTATTATTTTTTATTTTCAAAAAATATATAAAAAAAATTTTCAAAATTAAATTATTCTATGTTCTTCAGAATTTTTAAGAATGAATTCTAGAGTTTCAAGAGATATGTTGAATCCTGGCTGGCTGTTAAGCCATGTCTAATCTTTTGGACCGAGGTTTCACTTATTCTCAAGAGAAGAGCTTCTTTGTCTTTCTTAGCAAATTAGCTGTTGAATGTAATGTTCTGCTGAAGCTTGGCTGGCCATTGGCCATGTCTAGTGTTTTGGACCGGAGCTTTCAATGAAAGCTTGGCTGGCTAGTAAGCCATGTCTAATTCCTGGACTGGAGCTTTAGACTAACATTGCAAGATTCCTGGAATTCCTATTAAATATTTTGAAATCTTTATTTTTCTTTTTCCAAATAATTTTCGAAAAATACAAAAAATTTTAATAAAATCATAAAACCAAAAATAATTTTGTGTTTCTTGTTTGAGTCTTGTGTCAAATTGTAAGTTTGGTGTCAATTGCATATTTTTCAAACTTTCTTGCATTTTTCGAAAACTCATGCATTTGTTCTTCATGATCTTCAAGTTGTTCTTGATGAATCCTCTTGTTTGATCTTCATATTTTCTTGTTGTGTGTTGCATCTTGTTTTTCATATGCATTCTTGCATTCATAGTGTCTAAAAATTAAAAATTTCTAAGGTTGGTGTCTTGCATGTTTTCTTTTCTTAAAAATTTTCAAAAATAAGTCTTGATGTTCATCTTGATCTTCAAAGTGTTCTTGGTGTTCATCTTGACATTCAAAGTGTTCTTGCATGCATTAGTTGTTTTGATTCATAATTTTTATGTTTTGTTTCAATTTAGTGTTTTTCTCTCTCATCATTAAAAATTCAAAAATAAAAAAATATCTTTCCTTTATTTTACTCATAATTTTCGAAAATTTGATTTGATTTAGTCAAAAGTTTTAAAAATTTAATTGTTTCTTATGAGTCAAATCAAAGTTTCAATTTAAAAATTATATCTTTTTCAAATATTTTTCAAAAATCAAATCTTTTTCACTTTTTCTTTTATATTTTTGACAATTTCAATTTGATTCTCAAAAATCTTTTTCTTATTTTGTTTCATAACTTCAAAATCTTTACTAACAATTAATGTGATTGATTCAAAAATTTTAAGTTTGTTACTTGCCTAATAAGAAAGGTTCAGTCTTTAAATTTAAAAATCCTATCTTTTTGTTTCTTGTTAGTCAAGTAATCAGCTTTAATTTTCAAAATCAAATCTTTTTAAATTTCTTTTTCAAATCTTTTTCAAAATAAATTTCAATCACATCTTTTTCAAAATTAATTTCAAAATCTTTTCTAACTTCTTATCTTTTCGAAATTTGATTTTCAAATCCTTTTCAATTAACCACTTAACTTTTTGTTTGATTTTAAAAGTTTACTATTTCAATCATATCTTTTTCAAAACTACATAACTAATTCTCTCTCTAATTTTCAAAAATCCCCTTCCTTTTTTTCAAAATTCCTTTTTAATTAACTAATTATTTTAATTTTTACTTTTACTTTTATGTTAATTTATTTAATTTTCAAAAATTCTTCTCTCTCACCTCCTTCTAATTATTTATTCATCTACTAACACTTCTCTTCCACCCAAGAATTTGAACCTACTCTTCCCCTCTGTGTTTGGATTCTTATCTTTTCCTTCCTCTATTCTTCTCTTCTTATACTTACATAAGGAATCTCTATACTGTGACATAGAGGATTCCATATTTTCTTTTCTGTTTTCTTCTTTTTCATATGAGCAGGAACAAGGATAAGAACATTCTTGTTGAAGCTGATTCTGAACCTGAAAGGACTCTGAAGAGGAAGCTAAGGGAAGCTAAAGCACAACTCTCTAGAAAAAATCTGACAGAAATTTTCGAAAAAAAAGTAGACATGGCCGAAAATAATAACAATGCAAGGAAGATGCTTGGTGACTTCACTGCACCAAATTCTAACTTACATGGAAGAAGCATCTCAATCCCTGCCATTGGAGCAAACAATTTTGAGCTAAAGTCTCAATTAGTTTCTCTGATGCAACAGAACTGCAAGTTTCATGGACTTCCATCAGAAGATCCTTTTCAGTTCTTAACTGAATTCTTGCAGATCTGTGATACTGTTAAGACCAATGGGGTTGACTCCGAGGTCTACAGGCTTATGCTTTTCCCGTTTGTTGTAAGAGACAGAGCTAGAATATGGTTGGATTCTCAACCTAAAGATAGCCTGAACTCTTGGGATAAGCTGGTCACGACTTTCTTAGCCAAGTTCTTTCCTCCTCAAAAGCTTAGTAAGCTTAGAGTGGATGTTCAAACCTTCAGACAGAAAGAAGGTGAATCCCTCTATGAAGCTTGGGAGAGATACAAGCAACTGACCAAAAGTGTCCTTCTGACATGCTTTAAGAATGGACCATCCTAGATATATTCTATGATGGTCTGTCTGAATTATCAAAGATGTCATTGGACCATTCTGCAGGTGGATCCATTCACCTAAAGAAAACACCTGCAGAAGCTCAGGAACTTATTGACATGGTTGCAAATAACCAGTTCATGTACACTTCTGAAAGGAATCCTGTGAGTAATGGGACACCACTGAGGAAGGGAGTTCTTGAAATTGATACTCTGAATGCCATATTGGCTCAGAATAAAATATTGACTCAGCAAGTCAATATGATCTTTCAGAGTCTGAATGGATTGAAGGAATCGTCCAACAGTACTATAGAGGTATCTTCTGAAGAAGAAGCTTATGATCCTGAGAACCCTGCAATAGTAGAGGTGAATTACATGGGTGAACCCTATGGAAACACCTATAATCCCTCATGGAGAAATCATCCAAATTTCTCATGGAAGAATCAACAAAAGCCTCAACAAGGCTTTAATAATGGTGGAAAAAACAGGTTTAGCAATAGCAAACCTTTTCCATCATCCACTCAGCAACAGACAGAGAATTCTGAGCAGAATCCATCTGGCTTAGCAAATATAGTCTCTGATCTATCTAAGGCCACTGTGAGTTTCATGAATGAAACAAGGTCTTCCATTAGAAATTTGGAGGCACAAGTGGGCCAGCTGAGTAAAAGGTTCACTGAAACTCCCCCTAGTACTCTCCCAAGCAATACAGAAGAAAATCCAAAGAGAAAGTGCAAGGCCATTGATTTGACCATCATGGCCGAACCTACAAGGGAGGAGAAAGACGTGAATCCTAGTGAGGAAGACCTCCTGGGACGTTCAGTGACCAATAAGGAGTTTCTCTTTGAGGAACCAAAGGAATCTGAGGCTCATCTAGAGACTATAGAGATTCCATAGAACCTCCTTCTGCCCTTCATGAGCTCTGATGAGTATTCTTCTTCTAAAGAGAATGAAGACGTTACTGAAGAGCAAGTTGCTAAGTACCTTGGTGCAATCATGAAGCTGAATGCCAAATTATTTGGTAAAGAGACTTGGAAAGATGAACCTCCCTTGCTCACCAATGAACTAAATGCATTGGATAGGTAGAAATTATTACCTCAAAAGAAATAGAATCCTGGTAAATTCCTAATTCCCTGTAACATAGGCACCATGACCTTTGAGAAGGCTCTGTGTGACCTAGAGTTAGGAATAAACTTAATGCCACTCTCTGTAATGGAGAAACTAGGGATCTTTGAGGTGCAAGCTGCCAGAATCTCATTAGAGATGGCAGACAACTCAAGAAAACAGGCTTATGGACTGGTAGAGGACGTGTTAGTAAAGGTCAAAGGCCTTTACATCCCTACTGATTTAATAATCCTAGACACTGGGAAGGATGATGATGAATCCATCATCCTTGGAAGACCCTTCCTAGCCACAGCAAGAGCTGTGATTGATGTGGACAAAGGAGAATTAGTCCTTCAACTGAATGAGGACAAGCTTGTGTTTTAGACTCAATGTTCTCCTTCTGTAACCATGGAGAGGAAGCATGAAAAGCTTCTCTCACTGCAGAGTCAACCAAAGCCCCCACAGTCAAACTCTAAGTTTGGTGTTGAGAGGCCACAACCAAACTCTAAGTTTGGTGTTGCACCCCCACATTCAAACTCTAAGTTTGGTGTTGGGAGGTTCCAACCTTGCTCTGATTATCTGTGAGGCTCCATGAGAGCTCACTGTCAAGCTATTGACATTAAAGAAGTGCTTGTTGGGAGGCAACCCAATGTTATTTAATCATATCTATTTTATTTTTTTTTTGTTATTTCGTGTTTTATTAGGTTGATGATCATGTGGAGTCACAAAAACTACTGAAAATTCAAAAACAAAATGAAAAACAGCATTAAAAACAGAACACTCTGGAGGAGGAGCATTCTGGCGTTTAAACGCCAGAAACAAGTATCTGTCTGGCGTTTAACGCCAGAAACAAGCACCAAGCTGGCGTTTAACGCCAGAAATAAGCATCTACCTGGCGTTAAACGCCAGAAACAGGCTACATTGGGCGTTTAACGCCAGAAACAAGCAGCAGTCTGGCGTTAAACACTAGGATTGCACAGCAAGGGCGTTTTACACGCCTAATTGGAGCAGGGATGTTAAATCCTTGGACCCACAGGATCCCACCACTTCTTCTCTCCTCTTCACACCTTTTCATAACATTCTTCCTCAATTAACCTCCACCAATCACCTCCATTACTCCCCTAAAACCATCATAATCACCTAAAACCCCCTTGACCAAACCATTCACACACCTCCATCTCCTCCATTTTCTTCTTCTTCTATTCACTTCTTTCTTCTTTTGCTTGAGAGCGAGCAAACCTTCTAAGTTCAGTGTGGTAAAAGCATTGTTTTTTGTTTTTTGATAACCATTTATGGCACCTAAGGCCAGAGACATTCTCATTGATGAGGACAAGCCCATCACTAAGAAAAGGATGGAACAAACAAGAGATCATGGACCACAACAAGAGCATGAGGAAATTCCTCACCATGAAATCCCTGAGATGCCTCAAGGGATGCACTTCCCTCTACAAAACTATTGGGATCAAATCAACACCTCCCTAGGAGAATTAAGTTCCAACATGGGACAACTAAGGGTGGACCACCAAGAGCACTCCATCATCCTCCATGAAATTAGAGAAGATCAAAGAGCTATGAGGGAGGAGTAACAAAGACAAGGAAGAGACATAGAGGAGCTCAAGAGCACCATTGGTTCTTCAAGAAGAGGAAGACACCACCCTCACTAAGGTGGACCCGTTCCTTAATCTCCTTGTTCTTATTTTCCTATTTTTCGTTTATTATGCTTCATGTTTATTTATGTTTATGTCTTTACTATATGTTCATTAGTGTCTAAGTGTCTATGTCTTAAAGCTATGAATGTCCTATGAGTCCATCACCTCTCTTAAATGAAAAATGTTTTAATTACAAAATAACAAGAAGTACATGATTTCGAATTCATCCTTGAAACTAGTTTAATTATTTTGATGTGGTGACAATGCTTTTTGTTTTCTGAATGAATGCTTGAACAGTGCATATGTCTTTTGAAATTGTTGTTTATGAATGTTAAATATGTTGGCTCTTGAAAGAATGATGAAAAAGGAGAAATGCTATTTGATGATCTGAAAAATCATAAAAATGATTCTTGAAGCAAGAAAAAGCAGTGAATACAAAAGCTTGCGAGAAAAAAAAAAGAGAAAAGAAAAATGGCAAAAAAAAAAACAGAAAGAAAAAGAAAAAGGAAGCAAAAAAGCCAAAAGCTCTTTAAACCAAAAGGCAAGAGCAAAAAGCCAATAGCCCTTAAAACCAAAAGGCAAGGGTAATAAAAAGGATCCAAGGCTTTGAGCATCAGTGGATAGGAGGGCCTAAAGGAATAAAATCCTGGCCTAAGCGGCTAAACCGAGCTGTCCCTAACCATGTGCTTGTGGCGTGAAGGTGTCAAGTGAAAACTTGAGACTGAGCGGTTAAAGTCGAGGTCCAAAGCAAAAAAGAGTGTGCTTAAGAACCCTGGATACCTCTAATTGGAGACTTTAGCAAAGCTGAGTCACAATCTGAAAAGGTTCACCCAGTTATGTGTCTGTGGCATTTATGTATCCGGTGGTAATACTGGAAAACAAAGTGCTTAGGGCCACGGCCAAGACTCATAAAGTAGCTGTGTTCAAGAATCAACATACTGAACTAGGAGAATCAATAACACTATCTGAATTCTAAGTTCCTATAGATACCAATCATTCTGAACTTCAATGGATAAAGTGAGATGCCAAAACTATTCTAGAAGCAAAAAGCTACTAGTCCCGCTCATCTGATTGGAGCTAAGTTTCATTGATATTTTAGAATTTATAGTATATTCTCTTCTTTTTATCCTATTTGATTTTCAGTTGCTTGGAGACAAGCAACAATTTAAGTTGGTGTTGTGATTAGCGGATAATTTATACACTTTTTGGCATCATTTTTACATAGTTTTTAGCATAATTTTGTTAGTTTTTAATATTTTTTATTAGTTTTTAAATAAAAATTACATTTATGGACTTTACTATGAGTTTGTGTATTTTTCTATGATTTCAGGTAATTTTTGGCTGAAATTGAGGGACTTGAGCAAAAATCAGATTCAGAGGCTGAAGAAGGACTGCAGATGCTGTTGGATTCTGACCTTCCTGCACTCAAAGTGGATTTTCTGGAGCTACAGAAGTCTAAATGGCGCGCTCTCAATTGCGTTTGAAAGTAGACATCCAGGGCTTTCCAGAAATATATAATAGTCCATACTTTTCCCGAGTTTAGATGATGCAAACTGGCGTTTAACGCCAGCTCTCTGCCCTATTCTGGAGTTAAACGCCAGAAACAGGTTGCAAAGCAGAGTTAAACGCCAGAAACAGGTTACAAACTGGCGTTTAACTCCAAAGAAGAACTATACACGTGTAAAGCTCAATGCTCAGCCCAAGCACACACCAAGTGGGCCCCGTAAGTGGATTTCTGCATCATTTACTTATCTCTGTAAACCCTAGTAACTAGTTTAGTATAAATAGGACTTTTTACTATTGTATTTACATCTTTGGATTATCTTTTGATCCTTTGATCACATTTTGGGTGCTGGCCATTCGGCCATGCCTAGACCTTGTTCTTATGTATTTTCAACGGTAGAGTTTCTACACACCACAGATTAAGGTGTGGAGCTCTGCTGTTCCTTGAGTAATAAGGCAAAGTACTATTGTTTTTCTATTCAATTCAAGCTTATTTCTACTCTAAAATATTCATTCGCACCCAAGAACATGATGAATGTGATGGTTATGTGACGCTCATCACCATTCTCACCTATGAACGCGTGCCTGACAACCACTTCCGTTCTACATGAAGACGAGACAGAATGAGTATCTCTTAGATATCTAATACAGGGGACCGAGTCCGAGATATTAGAATCTTCATGGTATAAGTTAGAACCCATTTTTTAAAATACAAAAAATTTTAATAAAATCATAAAACCAAAAATAATTTTGTGTTTCTTGTTTGAGTCTTGTGTCAAATTGTAAGTTTGGTGTCAATTGCATATTTTTCAAACTTTCTTGCATTTTTTGTAAACTCATGCATTTGTTCTTCATGATTTTCAAGTTGTTCTTGATGAATCCTCTTATTTGATCTTCATATTTTCTTGTGTGTTGCATCTTGTTTTTCATATGCATTCTTGTATTCATAGTGTCTAAAAATTAAAAATTTCAAAGTTTGGTGTCTTGCATGTTTTCTTTTCTTAAAAATTTTCAAAAATAAGTCTTAATGTTCATCTTGATCTTCAAAGTGTTCTTGGTGTTCATCTTGATTCTTGACATTCAAAGTGTTCTTGCATGCATTAGTTGTTTTGATTCATAATTTTTATGTTTTGTTTCAATTTAGTGTTTTTCTCTCTCATCATTAAAAATTCAAAAATAAAAAAAAATATCTTTCCTTTATTTTACTCATAATTTTCGAAAATTTGATTTGATTTAGTCAAAAGTTTTAAAAATTTAATTGTTTCTTATGAGTCAAATCAAAGTTTCAATTTAAAAATTCTATCTTTTTCAAATCATTTTCAAAAATCAAATCTTTTTCACTTTTTCTTTTATATTTTCGAAAATTTCAATTTGATTCTCAAAAATCTTTTTCTTATTTTGTTTCATAACTTCAAAATCTTTACTAACAATTAATGTGATTGATTCAAAAATTTTAAGTTTGTTACTTGCCTAATAAGAAAGGTTCAATCTTTAAATTTTAAAATCCTATCTTTGTGTTTCTTGTTAGTCAAGTAATCAGCTTTAATTTTCAAAATCAAATCTTTTTAAATTTCTTTTTCAAATCTTTTTCAAAATAAATTTCAATCACATCTTTTTCAAAATTAATTTCAAAATCTTTTCTAACTTCTTATCTTTTCAAAATTTGATTTTCAAATCTTTTTCAATTAACCACTTGACTTTTTGTTTGATTTTAAAAGTTTACAATTTCAATCATATCTTTTTCAAAACTATCTAACTAATTCTCTCTCTAATTTTCGAAAATCTCCTTCCTTTTTTTCAAAATTCCTTTTTAATTAACTAATTATTTTAATTTTTAATTTTAATTTTATTTCTTTTCTTATTTTCGAATTTTAACTTTGATTTTTAAATTAAAACAAAAATACTTTTATTTTAATTTATTTAATTTTCAAAAATTCTTCTCTCTCACCTCCTTCTAATTATTTATTCATCTACTAACACTTCTCTTCCACCCAAGAATTTGAACCTACTCTTCCCCTCTGTGTTTGGATTCTCATCTTTTTCTTCCCCTATTCTTCTCTTCTTATACTTACATAAGGAATCTCTATACTGTGACATAGAGGATTCCATATTTTCTTTTCTGTTTTCTTCTTTTTCATATGAGCAGGAACAAGGATAAGAACATTCTTGTTAAAGCTTATCCTGAACCTGAAAGGACTCTGAAGAGGAAGCTAAGGGAAGCTAAAGCACAACTCTCTGGAGAAAATCTGACAGAAATTTAAAAAAAAAAAGGGGACATGGCTGAAAATAATAACAATGCAAGGAAGATGCTTGGTGACTTCACTGCACCAAATTCCAACTTACATGGAAGAAGCATCTCAATCCCTGCCATTGGAGCAAACAATTTTGAGCTAAAGCCTCAATTAGTTTCTCTGATGCAACAGAACTGCAAGTTTTATGGACTTCCATCAGAAGATCCTTTTCAGTTCTTAACTGAATTCTTGCAGATTTGTGATACTGTTAAGACAAATGGGGTTGACTCCAAGGTCTACAGGCTTATGCTTTTCCCGTTTGCTATAAGAGACAGAGCTAGAATATGGTTGGATTCTCAACCTAAAGATAGCCTAAACTCTTGGGATAAGCTGGTCACGACTTTCTTAGCCAAGTTCTTTCCTCCTCAAAAGCTTAGTAAGCTTAGAGTGGATGTTCAAACCTTCAGACAGAAAGAAGGTGAATCCCTCTATGAAGCTTGGGAGAGATACAAGCAACTGACCAAAAAGTGTCCTTCTGACATGCTTTCAGAATGGACCATCCTGGATATATTCTATGATGGTCTGTCTGAATTATCTAAGATGTCATTGGACCATTCTACAGGTGGATCCATTCACCTAAAGAAAACACCTGCAGAAGCTCAGGAACTCATTGACATGGTTGCAAATAACCAGTTCATGTACACTTCTGAAAGGAATCCTGTGAGTAATAGGATGCCACTGAGGAAGGGAGTTCTTGAAATTGATACTCTGAACTCCATATTGGCTCAGAATAAAATATTGACTCAGCAAGTCAATATGATCTTTCAGAATCTGAATGGAATGAAGGAATCATCCAACAGTACTATAGAGGTATCTTCTGAAGAAGAAGCTTATGATCCTGAGAACCCTGCAATAGCAGAGGTGAATTACATGGGTGAACCCTATGGAAACACCTATAATCCCTCATGGAGAAATCATCCAAATTTCTCATGGAAGGATCAACAAAAGCCTCAACAAGGCTTTAATAATGGTGGAAGAAACAGGTTTAGCAATAGCAAACCTTTTCCATTATCCATTCAGCAACATTCAGAGAATTCTGAGCAGAATCCATCTGGCTTAGCAAATATAGTCTCTGATCTATCTAAGGCCACTGTGAGTTTCATGAATGAAACAAGGTCCTCCATTAGAAATTTGGAGGCACAAGTGGGCCAGCTGAGTAAAAGGTTCACTGAAACTCCCCCTAGTACTCTCCCAAGCAATACAAAAGAAAATCCAAAGAGAGAGTGCAAGGCCATTGATTTGACCATCATGGCCGAACCTACAAGGGAGGAGAAGGACGTGAATCCTAGTGAGGAAGACCTCCTGGGACGTTCAGTGACCAATAAGGAGTTTCCCTTTGAGGAACCAAAGGAATCTGAGGCTCATCTAGAGACCATAGAGATTCCATTGAACCTTCTTCTGCCCTTCATGAGCTCTGATGAGTATTCTTCTTCTAAAGAGAATGAAGACGTTACTAAAGAGCAAGTTGCTAAGTACCTTGGTACAATCATGAAGCTGAATGCCAAATTATTTGGTAAAGAGACTTGGGAAGATGAACCTCCCTTGCTCACCAATGAACTAAATGCATTGGATAGGCAGAAATTACCTCAAAAGAAATAGAATCCTGGTAAATTCCTAATTTCCTGTAACATAGGCACCATGACCTTTGAGAAGGCTCTGTGTGACCTAGAGTTAGGAATAAACTTAATGCCACTCTCTGTAATGGAGAAACTAGGGATCTTTGAGGTGCAAGCTACCAGAATCTCATTAGAGATGGTAGACAACTCAAGAAAACAGGCTTATGGACTAGTAGAGGACGTGTTGGTAAAGGTCAAAGGCCTTTACATCCCTACTGATTTCATAATCCTAGACACTGGGAAGGATGAGGATGAATCTATCATCCTTGGAAGACCCTTCCTAGCCACAGCAAGAGCTGTGATTGATGTGGACAGAGGAGAATTAGTCCTTCAACTGAATGAGGACAACCTTGTGTTTAAGACTCAAGGTTCTCCTTCTGTAACCATGGAGAGGAAGCATGAAAAGCTTCTCTCACTGCAGAGTCAACCAAAGCCCCCACAGTCAAACTCTAAGTTTGGTGTTGGGAGGTTCCAACCTTGCTCTGATTATCTGTGAGGCTCCATGAGAGCTCACTGTCAAGCTATTGACATTAAAGAAGCGCTTGTTGGGAGGCAACCCAATGTTATTTAATCATATCTATTTTATTTTCTTTTTGTTATTTCGTGTTTTATTAGGTTGATGATCATGTGAAGTCACAAAAACTACTGAAAATTCAAAAACAAAATGCAAAACAGCATTAAAAACAGAACACCCTGGAGGAGGAGCATTAAACGCCAGAAACAAGCATCTATCTGGTGTTTAAAGCCAGAAACAAGCACCAAACTGGCGTTTAACGCTAGAAATAAGCATCTACCTGGCGTTAAACGCCAGAAACAGGCTACATTAAACTCCAGGATTGCATAGCAAAGGCGTTTTACATGCCTAATTGGAGCAGGGATGTTAAGTCCTTGGCCCCACAGGATCCCCACCACTTCTTCTCTCCTCTTCACACCTTTTCATAACATTCTTCCTCAATTAACCTCCACCAATCACTTCCATTACTCCCCCAAAACCATCATAACCACCTAAAATCCCCTTGACCAAACCATTCACACACCTCGATCTCCTCCATTTTCTTCTTCTTCTACTCACTTCTTTCTTCTTTTGCTCGAGGACGAGCAAACCTTCTAAGTTTGGTATGGTAAAAGCATTGCTTTTTTTTTTCCATAACCATTTATGGCACCTAAGGCCAGAGACTTTCTCATTGATGAGGACAAGCCCATCACTAAGAAAAGGATGGAACAAACAAGAGATCATGGACCTCAACAAGAGCATGAGGAAATTCCTCACCATGAAATCCCTGAGATGCCTCAAGGGATGCACTTCCCTCCACAAAACTATTGGGAGCAAATCAACACCTCCCTAGGAGAATTAAGTTCCAACATGGGACAACTAAGGGTGGAGCACCAAGAGCACTCCATCATCCATCCATCAACACTTCCTGTTTTTTGTTTATTATGCTTCATGTTTATTTATGTTTGTGTCTTTACTATATGTTCATTAGTGTCTAAGTGTCTATGTCTTAAAGCTATGAATGTCCTATGAGTCCATCACCTCTCATAAATGAAAAATGTTTTTATTACAAAAGAACAAGAAGTACATGATTTCGAATTCATCCTTGAAACTAGTTTAATTATTTTGATGTGGTGACAATACTTTTTGTTTTCTGAATGAATGCTTGAACAGTGCATATGTCTTTTGAAATTGTTGTTTATGAATGTTAAATATGTTGGCTCTTGAAAGAATGATGAAAAGGGAGAAATGCTATTTGATGATCTGAAAAATCATAAAAATGATTCTTGAAGCAAGAAAAAGCAGTGAATACAAAAGCTTGCGAGAAAAAAAAAGAGAAAAGAAAAATGGTGAAAAAAAAAGAGAAAGAAAAAGAAAAAGCAAGCAGAAAAAGCCAAAAGCTCCTTAAACCAAAAGGCAAGAGAAAAAAGCTAATAGCCCTTAAAACCAAAAGGCAACGTTAATAAAAAGGATCCAAGGCTTTGAGCATCAGTGGATAGGAGGGCCTAAAGGAATAAAATCCTGGCCTAAGCGGCTAAACCAAGCTGTCTCTAACCATGTGCTTATGGCGTGAAGGTGTCAAGTGAAACCTTGAGACTGAGCGGTTAAAGTCGAGGTTCAAAGCAAAAAAGAGTGTGCTTAAGAACCCTGGACACCTCTAATTGGGGACTTTAGCAAAGCTGAGTCAAAATCTGAAAAGGTTCACCCAGTTATGTGTCTGTGGCATTTATGTATCCGGTGGTAATACTGGAAAACAAAGTGCTTAGGGCCACGACCAAGACTCATAAAGTAGCTTTGTTCAAGAATCAACATACTGAATTAGGAGAAACAATAACACTATCTGAATTCTAAGTTCCTATAGATGCCAATCATTCTGAACTTCAATGGATAAAGTGAGATGCTAAAACTATCCAAGAGGCAAAAAGCTACTAGTCCCGCTCATCTGATTGGAGCTAAGTTTCATTGATATTTTGGAATTTATAGTATATTCTCTTCTTTTTATCCTATTTGATTTTCAATTGCTTGGAGACAAGCAACAATTTAAGTTGGTGTTGTGATGAGCGGATAATTTATACGCTTTTTGGCATTGTTTTTACATAGTTTTTAGCATGATTTAGTTAGTTTTTAATATATTTTTATTAGTTTTTAAATAAAAATTACATTTCTGGACTTTACTATGAGTTTGTGTGTTTTTCTATGATTTCAGGTAATTTTTGGCTAAAATTGAGGGACTTGAGCAAAAATCAGATTCAGAGGCTGAAGAAGGACTGCAGATGCTATTGGATTCTGATCTTCCTGCACTCAAAGTGGATTTTCTGGAGCTACAGAAGTCTAAATGGCGCGCTCTTATATGTGTTGGAAAGTAGACATCCAGGGCTTTCCAGCAATATATAATAGTCTATCCTTTTTCCGAGTTTAGACGACGCAAACTGGCGTTTAACGCCAGCTTTCTGCCCTATTCTGGAGTTAAACGCCAAAAACAGGTTGCAAAGCAGAGTTAAACGCCAGAAACAGGTTACAAACTGGCGTTTAACTCCAAGGAAGACCTCTACACGTGTAAAGCTCAATGCTCAGCCCAAGCACACACCAAGTGGGCCCCAGAAGTGGATTTCTGCATCATTTACTTATCTCTGTAAACCCTAGTAACTAGTTTAGTATAAATAGGACTTTTTACTATTGTATTTACATCTTTGGATTATCTTTTGATCCTTTGATCACATTTTGGGGGCTGGCCATTCGGCCATGCCTAGACCTTGTTCTTTTGTATTTTCAACGGTAGAGTTTCTACACACCACAGATTAAGGTGTGGAGCTCTGCTGTTCCTTGAGTATTAATGAAAAGTACTATTATTTTTCTATTCAATTCAAGCTTATTCCTATTCTAAGATATTCATTCGCACCCAAGAACATGATGAATGTGATGATTATGTGACGCTCATCACCATTCTCACCTATGAACGCGTGCCTGACAACCACTTCCGTTCTACATGAAGACGAGACAGAATGAGTATCTTTTAGATATCTAATACAGGGGACCGAGTCCGAGATATTAGAGTCTTCATGGTATAAGTTAGAACCCATGGATAGCCATTCCTGAGATCCAAAAAGTCTAAACCTTGTATGTGGTATTCCGAGTAGGATCTGGGAAGGGATGGCTGTGACGAGCTTCAAACTCGCGAGTGCTGGGCGTAGTGACAGACGCAAAAGGATAGTAAATCCTATTCCAGTATGATCGAGAACCGACAGATGATTAGCCATGCAGTGACAGCGTATTTGACCATTTTCACAGAGAGGACGGGATGTAGCCATTGACAATGGTGATGCCCAACATACAACTTGCCCATGGAGAGGAGTATGAAGGATTGGATGAAAGCAGTAGGAAAGCAGAGATTCAGGAGGAATTAAGCAACTCTATACGCTTATCTGAAATTCTCACTAATAAATTACATAAGTATCTCTATCCTTATTTTACGTTTTATTTATCTTTTAATTATTAAATCCCCATAACCAATTGAATCCGCCTGACTGAGATTTACAAGGTGACCATAGCTTGCTTCAAGCCGACAATCTCCGTGGGATCGACCCTTACTCACGTAAGGTTTATTACTTGGACGACCCAGTGCACTTGCTGGTTAGTTGTGCGGAGTTGTGACAAACTGTGTGAATTACGTTCCGAGCACCAAGTTTTTGGCGCCGTTGTTAAGGATCACAATTTCGTGCACCAAGTTTTTGGCGCCGTTGCCGGGGATTGTTCGAGTTTGGACAACTGACGGTTCATCTTGTTGCTCAGATTAGGTAATTTTATTTTAATTTTAAGATTTTTGTTTTTATTATTTTTTATTTTCAAAAAATATATGAAAAAAATTTTCAAAATTAAATTATTCTATGTTCTTCAGAATTTTTAAGAATGAATTCTAGAGTTTCAAGAGATATGATGAATCCTGGCTGGCTGTTAAGCCATGTCTAATCTTTTGGACCGAGGTTTCACTTATTCTCAAGAGAAGAGCTTCTTTGTCTTTCTTAGCAAATTAGCTGTTGAATGTAATGTTCTGCTGAAGCTTGGCTGGCCATTGGCCATGTCTAGTGTTTTGGACCGGAGCTTTCAATGAAAGCTTGGCTGGCTAGTACGCCATGTCTAATTCCTGGACTGGAGCTTTAGACTAACATTGCAAGATTCCTGGAATTCCTATTAAAAATTTTGAAATCTTTATTTTTCTTTTTCCAAATAATTTTCGAAAAATACACAAAAATTTAATAAAATCATAAAACCAAAAATAATTTTGTGTTTCTTGTTTGAGTCTTGTGTCAAATTGTAAGTTTGGTGTCAATTGCATATTTTTCAAACTTTCTTGCATTTTTTGTAAACTCATGCATTTGTTCTTCATGATTTTCAAGTTGTTCTTGATGAATCCTCTTATTTGATCTTCATATTTTCTTGTGTGTTGCATCTTGTTTTTCATATGCATTCTTGTATTCATAGTGTCTAAAAATTAAAAATTTCAAAGTTTGGTGTCTTGCATGTTTTCTTTTCTTAAAAATTTTCAAAAATAAGTCTTAATGTTCATCTTGATCTTCAAAGTGTTCTTGGTGTTCATCTTGATTCTTGACATTCAAAGTGTTCTTGCATGCATTAGTTGTTTTGATTCATAATTTTTATGTTTTGTTTCAATTTAGTGTTTTTCTCTCTCATCATTAAAAATTCAAAAATAAAAAAAAATATCTTTCCTTTATTTTACTCATAATTTTCGAAAATTTGATTTGATTTAGTCAAAAGTTTTAAAAATTTAATTGTTTCTTATGAGTCAAATCAAAGTTTCAATTTAAAAATTCTATCTTTTTCAAATCATTTTCAAAAATCAAATCTTTTTCACTTTTTCTTTTATATTTTCGAAAATTTCAATTTGATTCTCAAAAATCTTTTTCTTATTTTGTTTCATAACTTCAAAATCTTTACTAACAATTAATGTGATTGATTCAAAAATTTTAAGTTTGTTACTTGTCTAATAAGAAAGGTTCAATCTTTAAATTTTAAAATCCTATCTTTGTGTTTCGTGTTAGTCAAGTAATCAGCTTTAATTTTCAAAATCAAATCTTTTTAAATTTCTTTTTCAAATCTTTTTCAAAATAAATTTCAATCACATCTTTTTCAAAATTATTTTCGAAAATCACCTTTCTTTTTTTCAAAATTCCTTTTTAATTAACTAATTATTTTAATTTTTAATTTTAATTTTATTTCTTTTCTTATTTTCGAATTTTAACTTTGATTTTTAAATTAAAACAAAAATACTTTTATTTTAATTTATTTAATTTTCAAAAATTCTTCTCTCTTACCTCCTTCTAATTATTTATTCATCTACTAACACTTCTCTTCCACCCAAGAATACGAACCTACTCTTTCCCTCTGTGTTTGGATTCTTATCTTTTTCTTCCTCTATTCTTTTCTTCTTATACTTACATAAGGAATCTCTATACTGTGACATAGAGGATTCTATATTTTCTTTTCTGTTTTCTTCTTTTTCATATGAGCAGGAACAAGGATAAGAACATTCTTGTTGAAGCTGATCCTGAACCTGAAAGGACTCTGAAGAGGAAGCTAAGGGAAGCTAAAGCACAACTCTCTGGAGAAAATCTGATAGAAATTTTCGAAAAAAAAGGAGACATGGCCGAAAATAATAACAATGCAAGGAAGATGCTTCGTGACTTCACTGCACCAAATTCCAACTTACATGGAAGAAGCATCTCAATCCCTGCCATTGGAGCAAACAATTTTGAGCTAAAGCCTCAATTAGTTTCTCTGATGCAACAGAACTGCAAGTTTCATGGACTTCCATCAGAAGATCCTTTTCAGTTCTTAACTGAATTCTTGCGGATCTGTAATACTGTTAAGACCAATGGGGTTGACTCCGAGGTCTACAGGCTTGTGCTTTTCCCGTTTGCTGTAAGAGACAGAGCTAGAATATGGTTGGATTCTCAACCTAAAGATAGCCTGAACTCTTGGGATAAGCTGGTCACGACTTTCTTAGCCAAGTTCTTTCCTCCTCAAAACCTTAGTAAGCTTAGAGTGGATGTTCAAACCTTCAGACAGAAAGAAGGTGAATCCCTCTATGAAGCTTGGGAGAGATACAAGCAACTGACCAATAAGTGTCCTTCTGACATGCTTTCAGAATGGACCATCCTGGATATATTCTATGATGGTTTGTCTGAATTATCTAAGATGTCATTAGACCATTCTGCAGGTGGATCCATTCACCTAAAGAAAATGCCTGCAGAAGCTCAGGAACTTATTGACATGGTTGCAAATAACCAGTTCATGTACACTTCTGAAAGGAATTCTGTGAGTAATAGGACGCCACTGAGGAAGGGAGTTCTTGAAATTGATACTCTGAATGCCATATTGGCTCAGAATAAAATATTAACTCAGCAAGTCAATATGATCTTTCAGAGTCTGAATGTATTGAAGGAATCATCCAACAGTACTATAGAGGTATCTTCTGAAGAAGAAGCTTATGATCCTGAGAACCCTGCAATAGCAGAGGTGAATTACATGGGTGAACCCTATGGAAACACCTATAATCCCTCATGGAGAAATCATCCAAATTTCTCATGGAAGGATCAACAAAATCCTCAACAAGGCTTTAATAATGGTGGAAGAAATAGGTTTAGCAATAGCAAACCTTTTCCATCATCCACTCAGCAACAGATAGAGAATTCTGAGCAGAATCCATCTAACTTAGCAAATATAGTCTCTGATCTATCTAAGGCCACCGTGAGTTTCATGAATGAAACAAGGTCCTCCATTAGAAATTTGGAGGCACAAGTGGGCCAGCTGAGTAAAAGGTTCACTGAAACTCCCCCTAGTACTCTCCCAAGCAATACAGAAGAAAATCCAAAGAGAGAGTGCAAGGCCATTGATTTGACCATCATGGCCGAACCTACAAGGGAGGAGAAGGACGTGAATCCTAGTGAGGAAGACCTCCTGGGACGTTCAGTGACCAATAAGGAGTTTCCCTTTGAGGAACCAAAGGAATTTGAGGCTTATCTAGAGACCATAGAGATTTCATTGAACCTCCTTCTGTCCTTCATGAGCTCTGATGAGTATTCTTCTTCTGAAGAGAATGAAGACGTTACTGAAGAGCAAGTTGTTAAGTACCTTGGTGCAATCATGAAGCTGAATGCCAAATTATTTGGTAATGAGACTTGGGAAGATGAACCTCCCTTGCTCACCAATGAACTAAATGCATTGGATAGGTAGAAATTACCTCAAAAGAAACAGGATCCTGGTAAATTCCTAATTCCCTGTAACATAAGCACCATGACCTTTGAGAAGGCTCTGTGTGACCTAGAGTTAGGAATAAACTTAATGCCACTCTCTGTAATGGAGAAACTAGGGATCTTTGAGGTGTAAGCTGCCAGAATCTCATTAGAGATGGCAGACAACTCAAGACAACAGGCTTATGGACTGGTAGAGGACGTGTTAGTAAAGGTCAAAGGCCTTTACATCCCTGCTGATTTCATAATCCTAGACACTGGGAAGGATGAGGATGAATCCATCATCCTTGGAAGACCCTTCTTAGCCACAGCTAGAGCTGTGATTGATGTGGACAGAGGAGAATTAGTCCTTCAACTGAATGAGGACAACCTTGTGTTTAAGACTCAAGGTTCTCCTTCTGTAACCATGGAGAGGAAGCATGAAAAGCTTCTCTCACTGCAGAGTCAACCAAAGCCCCCACAGTCAAACTTTAAGTTTGGTGTTGGGAGGTTCCAACCTTGCTCTGATTATCTGTGAGGCTCCATGAGAGCTTACTGTCAAGCTATTGACATTAAAGAAGCGCTTGTTTGGAGGCAACCCAAAGTTATTTAATCATATCTATTTTATTTTCTTTTTGTTATTTCGTGTTTTATTAGGTTGATGATCATGTGGAGTCACAAAAACTACTGAAAATTCAAAAACAAAATGAAAAACAACATTAAAAATAGAACACCCTGGAGGAGGAGCATTCTGGCGTTTAAACGCCAGAAACAAGCATCTGTCTGGCGTTTAAAGCTAGAAACAAGCACCAAGCTAGCGTTTAATGCCAGAAATAAGCATCTACCTGGCGTTAAATACCAGAAACAGGCTACATTAAACTCCAGGATTGCATAGCAAAGGCGTTTTACACGCCTAATTGGAGCAGGGATGTTAAGTCCTTGGCCCCACAGGATCCCCACCACTTCTTCTCTCCTCTTCACACCTTTTCATAACATTCTTCCTCAACTAACCTCCACCAATCACTTCCATTACTCCCCCAAAACCATCATAACCACCTAAAACCCCCTTGAACAAACCATTCACACACCTCCATCTCCTCCATTTTCTTCTTCTTCTACTCACTTCTTTCTTCTTTTGCTCGAGGACGAGCAAACCTTCTAAGTTTGGCGTGGTAAAAGCATTGCTTTTGTTTTTCCATAACCATTTATGGCACCTAAGGTCAGAGACTTTCTCATTGATGAGGACAAGACCATCACTAAGAAAAGGATGGAACAAACAAGAGATCATGGACCTCAACAAGAGCATGAGGAAATTCCTCACCATGAAATCCCTGAGATGCCTCAAGGGATGCACTTCCCCCCACAAAACTATTGGGAGCAAATCAACACCTCCCTAGGAGAATTAAGTTCCAATATTGGACAACTAAGGGTGGAGCACCAAGAGCACTCCATCATCCTCCATGAAATTAGAGAAGATCAAAGAGCTATGAGGGAGGAGCAACAAAGACAAGGAAGAGACATAGAGGAGCTCAAGAGCACCATTGGTTCTTCAAGAAGAGGAAGACACCACCCTCACTAAGGTGGACCCGTTCCTTAATCTCCTTGTTCTTATTTTCCTGTTTTTTGTTTATTATGCTTCATGTTTATTTATGTTTGTGTCTTTACTATATGTTCATTAGTGTCTAAGTGTCTATGTCTTAAAGCTATGAATGTCCTATGAGTCCATCACCTCTCTTAAATGAAAAATGTTTTAATTACAAAAGAACAAAAAGTACATGATTTCGAATTCATCCTTGAAACTAGTTTAATTATTTTGATGTGGTGACAATACTTTTTGTTTTCTGAATGAATGCTTGAACAGTGCATATGTCTTTTGAAATTGTTGTTTATGAATGTTAAATATGTTGGCTCTTGAAAGAATGATGAAAAAGGAGAAATGTTATTTGATGATCTGAAAAATCATAAAAATGATTCTTGAAGCAAGAAAAAGCAGTGAATACAAAAGCTTGCGAGAAAAAAAAAAGAGAAAAGAAAAATGGCGAAAAAAAAAAAGAGAAAGAAAAAGAAAAAGCCAAAAGCTCCTTAAACCAAAAGGCAAGAGAAAAAAGCTAATAGCCCTTAAAACCAAAAGGCAAGGGTAATAAAAAGGATCCAAGGCTTTGAGCATCAGTGGATAGGAGGGCCTAAAGGAATAAAATCCTGGCCTAAGCGGCTAAACCAAGCTGTCTCTAACCATGTGCTTATGGCGTGAAGGTGTCAAGTGAAAACTTGAGACTGAGTGGTTAAAGTCGAGGTCCAAAGCAAAAAAAGAGTGAGCTTAAGAACCCTGGACACCTCTAATTGGGGACTTTAGCAAAGCTGAGTCAAAATCTGAAAAGGTTCACCCAGTTATGTGTCTGTGGCATTTATGTATCCGGTGGTAATACTGGAAAACAAAGTGCTTAGGGCCACGACCAAGACTCATAAAGTAGCTATGTTCAAGAATCAACATACTGAACTAGGAGAAACAATAACACTATCTGAATTCTAAGTTCCTATAGATGCCAATCATTCTGAACTTCAATGGATAAAGTGAGATGCCAAAACTATTCAAGAGGCAAAAAACTACTAGTCCCGCTCATCTGATTGGAGCTAAGTTTCATTGATATTTTGGAATTTATAGTATATTCTCTTCTTTTTATCCTATTTGATTTTCAATTGCTTGGAGACAAGCAACAATTTAAGTTGGTGTTGTGATGAGCGAATAATTTATACGCTTTTTGGCATTGTTTTTACATAGTTTTTAGCATGATTTAGTTAGTTTTTAATATATTTTTATTAGTTTTTAAATAAAAATCACATTTCTGGAATTTACTATGAGTTTGTGTGTTTTTCTATGATTTCAGGTAATTTCTGGCTGAAATTGAGGGACTTGAGCAAAAATCAGATTCAGAGGCTGAAGAAGGACTGCAGATGCTGTTGGATTCTGACCTCCCTTCACTCAAACTGGATTTTCTAGAGCTACAGAAGTCCAAATGGCGCTCTCTCAATTGCGTTGGAAAGTGGACATCCAGGGCTTTCCAGCAATATAAAATAGTCCATACTTTTCCCGATTTTAGACGATGCAAACTGGATTTTAACGCCAGCTCTCTGCCCTATTCTGGAGTTAAACGCCAGAAACAGGTTGCAAAGCAGAGTTAAACGCTAGAAACAGGTTACAAACTGGCGTTTAACTCCAAGGAAGACCTCTACATGTGTAAAGCTCAATGCTCAGCAGAAAGCACACACCAAGTGGGCCCCGGAAGTGGATTTCTGCATCATTTACTTATCTCTGTAAACCCTAGTAACTAGTTTAGTATAAATAGGACTTTTTACTATTGTATTTACATCTTTGGATTATCTTTTGATCCTTTGATCACATTTTGGGGGCTGGCCATTCGGCCATGCCTAGACCTTGTTCTTATGTATTTTCAACGGTAGAGTTTCTACACACCACAAATTAAGGTGTGGAGCTCTGCTGTTCCTTGAGTATTAATGCAAAGTACTATTATTTTTCTATTCAATTCAAGCTTATTCCTATTCTAAGACATTCATTCGCACCCAAGAACATGATGAATGTGATGATTATGTGACGCTCATCACCATTCTCACCTATGAACACGTGCCTGACAACCACTTCCGTTCTACATGAAGACGAGACAGAATGAGTATCTCTTAGATATCTAATACAGGGGACTGAGTCCGAGATATTAGAGTCTTTGTGGTATAAGTTAGAACCCATGGATAGCCATTCCTGAGATCCAGAAAGTCTAAACCTTGTATGTGGTATTCCGAGTAGGATCTGGGAAGGGATGGCTGTGACGAGCTTCAAACTCGCGAGTGCTGGGCGTAGTGACAGACGCAAAAGGATAGTAAATCCTATTCCAGTATGATCGAGAACCGACAGATGATTAGCCATGCAGTGATAGCGCATTGGACCATTTTTACAGAGAGGACGGGATGTAGCCATTGACAACGGTGATGCCCAACATACAACTTGCCATGGAAAGGAGTATGAAGGATTGGATGAAAGCAGTGGGAAAACAGAGATTCAGGAGGAATTAAGCAACTCTATACGCTTATCTGAAATTCTCACTAATGAATTACATAAGTATCTCTATCCTTATTTTACGTTTTATTTATCTTTTAATTATTAAATCCCCATAACCAATTGAATCCGCCTGACTGAGATTTACAAGGTGACCATAGCTTGCTTCAAGCCGACAATCTTCATGGGATCGACCCTTACTCACGTAAGGTTTATTACTTGGACGACCCAGTGCACTTGCTGGTTAGTTTTGCGGAGTTATGACAAAGTGTGTGAATTACGTTCCGAGCACCAAGTTTTTGGTGCCGTTGTTAAGGATCACAATTTTGTGCACCAGTAAGCCTCTTGCCGTCAGATTGGAGTTTTGTGTTTTTTGCAGGTTGTTGCCACCATTCTTAGGCATGAAGATTCTAGTCTCTGGAGATAATACTTGCCACAGGAGATCTGTTCCTGGCTTATTCAACACAGGGGCAGAAGATTTTTACGTGAAACGGTATTTTTGGCACCAATTAACAGTGGGGGTGTAGGACCCAAGACTTTTGAAAAGTCCTTTTTTGAACTAATCTCAAACCATATATTTATTTACAGTTTTATTTTCAGGAAATCATTTTATTGAAAATAATTAAAGGTAGTTTTGATTAATTGGATTTGAGATAAATTAAGATTTTTATCCAAACTCTATAATTATCGATTATTTTTCTAATTATAATTTAAAGTTTTAGAAATTCAAAAAAAATATCATATTTGGCTATTTAAATTAGAATTTTATCTAATTTTACAAATATTGAGTTATCTTCTATATTTAAATTATAAAGTTAGTAATTGTCAAATAATAAGAATTTTTATATGATTAATTTAAATAATTGATATTTTCATAATTTAATACCTTAAGTTTTAGGAATAAAGAAAATTAATCTTATTATCTTATAATTTCAATTAGAGTATTTAATTTCAAATTATTCAATATTTTGATACAACAGATAATATTTTAAAGTAATTTCATGAATTTAATTAGATTTTGAGTTACTCTAAAATCCCCAATTCCATAGACAAACCCTAATTTTATTAACACATACTTTTTCCCTATTCCCAAATTGAAACCCTAATTTGACCTAACCCTAACCCACTCATCTCCCTCACCCACCCACACTCACTCAGCACAAACAAAACACACGCACCCAGCACCAGCAGCTGCAAAAAGAAATGGAAGAAAAAGGGAAGAAGAAAAGGGGGACCACGGGAAAGAGAGGGGAAAGAAGAAGAAGGAGGCGGCACTGTGGGTGTCACTGCTATTGTCACCGCCGCTGCTAGCAGAGGAGAGAGGAGGTTCGAGAGGAGAACGCTGGCAGACGAGGAAGGAGCTCGCGCCAGCCTCGCGAACTACCGTTGCGTCATGTCTGCCGTCATCTTCGTGGGTTCCTGTCGTCGCCGTCGTCCTCGCTGGGAAGCCCGTCGCCGTTGCTGCAGCTGTCCACGCTGACATCGTCGTTGAAGGGAGCCAGCATCGCTATCGTCCATGGGTGAAGCAGAGGAGAGAGATCCGCGAGGAAGGGAGTAGCTCGACCCGTCCAGCTGTCGTGCCCAGTCGCCGTTCTTGTCTCCGTGCCGTCTTCGTCCGAACCGCCGCCAGATCCACCGCTGCCGAAGCTTCTGGCCGAGCCTCTACCACCGAAGAATGCTGCTGCCGCCGCTGAGATCCCCTGCCGGTAAGGGTTTTTAAGTTGGATTTCGTTCCTTTTGAGTTTACAGAAGCTTTTCATTGCTGCATGTTTGTTACAATCGTCATCGCCGGAGTTCTGGTCGCCGCTGCCGCTCAAGGTGGTTGCCGAGGCTGCCACCAAGCCGGTTCAGTGAATGCTGCTGTTTCGTTTTCTTAGTTCGGTAAGTATTTATATTTCAGAAAATCCTTGCATTAGTATTCTATTATGTTTGGTTATAAACTCTGAGGTCTTGGTAACGTAGGATCGTGTTCTGAGCGTTGCATATCGCTTTTAAGTTGCCTGAGTGCTGTGAAAGTGATCAAGGACTGAGTTTGTGGATTACTGTTGATTTTGGTTAAGAGAAAAGGTTTTGTGTCACATTTTGGGTTATGGTTTCGATGAGTCGAGGTAGGGGCTTTTATACAAACTAATTTATTTAAATTGGAAATTGTTATAAATAGATATGTTGTGCGAAATATATTTCTAGTGATTATGTGAGTCTTATGAATTGTATGATTTTGATAAATTGGAGATTTTTAGATTGGTTGATTCGAAATGACCTTGATAGTCTGAAAGTCTAAGTTTTGTTTATTGGAAACTGATTTGGTCTTGAACCCATTGAGAGGGGTTGATGATTGGTTTGGTTGGGACCCGGAAAGGGTGGCAAAGTCCAAGTTTTAGGGGAGATGTTGCCAAAATTTCTATAAAATCCGAGACTTTATTTCAAATAATATTTTAAAAAGAATGATTTATGCCTTGAATTGTATTACTGATAAATGAATTTGAACTCTTTTATTAAGAAAATTATTATATTTTGAATGTAAACTATTTTATAAAGAATTATGTTTTAAAGTTGATTTAAAGATGAAAATAATTATATTTTGGAATTTGATTGTGCAGGCAAACTTGGAGGAGTTTTGATGAATTTTGATTAACTAATTTCACTTTACGACATTTTAGGAAAAGTTTGAAGTAATTTTTAAAACTTTGATTTAGTAAAACTGAAATAATTTTCGAGCCTTTGGAAACAGATTTAATAATGAAATTGAAATTGGTTTTCAGTTTAAATGATTTGGTTTAAGTAAGTTGGTTTTGAAATTGGTTCGGAATATTTGGATACATGACTTGGTTCTGGTGTAAATTCTATTTTATTTATTCAAATAAAAAAGTTAAGGTCTTAGAGGTTTTCAATAAATTAAGAAAATGAGTTAGGTTATTCTCCCCTGAAGTTTTGAGACTCCACTTAGGAATTTTATGACCAAATCCTGATTTAGAAATGAATGATTTTGAGTCGTTCAAAAGAGATTTTGAATTTGGCATGGGTTTGAGATTGTTTGGAAGTTTTAGAAAGATATGGAAAGTGACTTTGTTTTGAAATGTGATTCTTAGTAAGATGTGAATTGAATACGTTTGTTATTTAAAAGTAAATGGGCCAAGAATGAATTTGAAATAAGATATTGAGCCTCATTGAATATGGATATTATTGAGATTGACGAGATATTGTTTGGTAGGCGTAAGGGCCAGGTTCGTCCCGCTTGCGCTGAGTTGTAGGCATGAGGGCTGGGTTCGTCCCGCTTATGCTGAGAGATTTGATATTGATGAGATTGTTGATAAGTCGCTTGCACCTGGCAAGGACGGTGGTTAATCTCGTTTACGTGTAGATGTGAGGTCGGAGGCAGAGTATCCCGCTCACATCCTTTCGGATCACAGGAGTGTGCAGGCACTGACATCCTGGACCGTGTGCCAGGCACATTATCCCAGGGGGTTCCCATTTATTCGTGACCAAAAGGCAACATTTCCATGGTAATGTGTCGGGTTGGCAATTGAACCGACAATATGATATCACAGCCAGTAGGACAGACATTTATCATTCGCATCTATGTGACATTGTTTGGGTATGCATATTGTAATTGGTTTGCCTATGTGAATAATTATGTTAACTGCTAACTGTTATACTTGTTGTAACTGCTCTTGATTGTGTTTGAGCTACATTAATTATGATTGTGCTTGATTAGGTGGTTTGTGATGTTGGTTGATGATTGAGCTGTTTGGGCCGAGGCCGTGTTGGATTGGATGGGCTTGAGGCCATGGTTGGTATGTTTGAGGTCTAGTTCTGAATAAAGTATCAAACTGGTTCAGGATAGACTTAATGAACCTATGCTTGGGACAGGTTGGTCATTTATACTGTCTAGGAAAGATTTTAAGATTTTTATAACAAAGGAGAAAGTTTTCCAACCTTTGGATAATTAGCTTATTTCTTCTTTTGAAATGGATTTTTGGATGTTAACTCTTTGGATTTCAAAAAGGCACGTAAGACGAGCATTGATCATTGTACTTTAAAAATAGTTTTATTCTACGTATCTTGTTATAGCAATTTCTATAATCTTATAGCGAGAACAAGCGAGGACGACATTCTCACTCTCGTACAGGTTATTCCTTTTCAGGATATGGATGATGAAGCTTCTGAAGAGTTATATTTCCTTTTCTATTCATTCGGTATTTTTGTATTATCATAGTAATGATTTTTCCCTCGCCTTTATCTTTATTAATTTTGTAAGAGGGATAGGAATTTGTGATATGTATGTTTGTAAGTTAGTGTTACATATATATATATATATATATATATATATATATATATATATATATTAAGGTATTGTATCTGGTTTGTATGTACATATTTGTTTATGTTTTCAACTAAAAAGTGTTTTAGAAAGGTTATGCGGTTTTTAGTTTAAACAGGCTCCTATTTTAATATTAAATATGTTTAGAGTTGTCGTAATATCCAAACTATCAGAGTAGCGCAGCCAGAAGCGTGACATTTTGATAGTGAGGGTGTTACAGGGGGCATAGAGCGTTCACATGAGTAAGCTTTAAATTAAGCTTCTTCATTACTGCTAAGCTTTCATGACTTAACTTTCAGATAAAAATTTTGACTTTTGGCTGAATATTTATTTTCCAGATGGCCTTCCATGTTTCCTAGTAAGCAAATCGGGATGCATGCTATCAACCAGGGGGGTGAAAGAACTAGTAAGCAATTCTGAAACCTGATTTGACTGAGTATGCTCCTGAATTATTTCTGATCCATTTAATCGTGTCTTCTTCTCTTGGTTGATAGGGGTTTGTAGAATTAGTTAAGCTATTTCTGTGTCAAAATTGTCTAGGACAAGATGATGGTTCCAATTCCCAGTTTCATTAATCAACTGGCGCACTCAGGTTTGTGATTCATCCCCGTTCTATGTTGTTGGGATTCTAAAAGGTCGTTGGTCTCAAAACCATGGGTCTTCATAGATACTGGTTGAGCTATGTTTGTTGATTGTGCATGTAGTGCCTTTTTCCAAAATTGTTCTTCCATGTAGTAAACTTTGCCATGCCCATAAGGGACGGATTCCAAGTTTAGCATCTATAAAGGATGAGAACTTGAAATATTTATTTTTATAGATTTTATAGATCAGGGAAATAAATTTTGTTCTAAGTTTCTATATTTACTTTGCCAACATTGCCAAGTTAAAAGCCTTTAGATCCTTGAATTACAATCTTCCTTACGTCTTTTCTCTGCTCAGGGTGTCTCAGCTAATCCATGGTATTTTATATTCATTCTGTTTCTATCTCTAATGGAGGAATTATCGTTGGTCTAGAATTTCTCAATAGAATTTTGTTGTAAGCATAGTCCAAACTGACAATTAACTCTCACAATCAATATTTAATTTGTTTGTCACAAGTGTAAACTAATAAAAACCCAGAATATTTAAACCTCGGGTCATCTCTCAAAGGAATTACAGTGAGGTGTGCGTTTTATTGGTTCTGAGTATAAGAGGGGGTTTGCGGATAAATAGGCGAGAAATTAAATAACAAGAAAGTAAAACCAACAACTAAAAAAGTATAAATGCTAAAAGACATTCCTGGCTAGGATTGAGAATCGATGAGTTCCTATCCAAGTTATTGACCACAAACATGATAATTACCTAGAGTTAATTCCATTTAGTCATCTCTTAAATCGGGAGAAAATCAAATAGGCATAGTCAGTCTTAATCCTAGATCTTACTCGTCAATGGAAACAAGAACAACTAATAGCCCTAAATCACCAATCAATATTGGACATCAACGACTCTTGCGTCACTAACCGACATGACAATTATAAGAGCAAACCCAATTAGTCAACCTCTAATGGTGAGATAAGTCAACCGGACTTAATCAATCTCAATCCATAGGTCTTACTCGTTAATGGAAATGAGATTAATTACATTTTCCTAATTGTTACTCAATTCGGATATTAATGACATCAAGGTCACATTAATAAAAATCTACCCTAAAACTAAGAGAAGTATTTTTACAAACACTTAGAAGGTATAAAATGAAAGCATATTAAAATTGCAATAATAATGAAATCTAAAACTACCAAATGTAAGATAACAATAATAATAAGGCAAACATAAAATGATATAAAAACATCAAATTACATTAAATGGAAATCAAAATCAACACGAGTTCATAAGATCAAAAGCAATAAAATAAAGAAAATAACAAGTAAAAATAAGAAAACTAAGATGCAAAAACAAGGAATTGTAAGGAAAACTAAATCAAAACAATGATTGAAACCTAAATCTATGGAGAGAACTAATTTAAACTCTAAATTTTAGAGAGAAAAAATAGCTTCTCTCTCTAGAAAACTACCTAAAACATGGTTCTATTCTATCCTAATTGCTCTTCCTGTATCCTTCTTGAATTTGGCTTGAAATAGCTTTAGAAATGAGTTAGATTGGGCTTGAGAAGGTCTAAAAATCGCTAGCCACATGTTTTCTTAAGTGAACCACGTGCTTCATGTCATGCGTACGCATGAGGCATGCATACGCGCAACATGGAAAAATCCCAAAGCATGTGTATGCGCAAGGCATGCGTTCGCATGACCATGAATTGTTCCAAAACCTCATCTCTTCATGAATTCTTCACTATGCATGCTTTTTCTTCACTTCTTTAATCCAATCTTTGCCTTCTAAGCCTGAAATTACTTAACAAACAAATCAAGGCATCGAATGGAATTAAAGTAAATTAAATTTACCAAATTAAACGCCTAAAAAGCATGTTTTCAATCTTAAGCACAATTTAGGAGAGATTCGCAAAACCATGCTATTTCAGTTAATAAATGTGAGATGAGTTGATAAAATCCTTTCATTTCAAATAAGATAAACCATAAAATTGTGGTTTATCAATCTCTCCACACTTAAAAATAGCATGTCCTCATGCTAAACCCAAGAATGACAAGAAAGGAATATCAATAATTATTCAATGCAAAATATCTAAATGCAACCTATCTACATGTATGCAACTATTCTAACTAATACTATCTATTTATATGTATAAACTTAGTCAAAGTAAATCAAATTCCAAAAAATCATATGTACACAATCAAGGGCTAAAACAATCATAACTAAATCAAATCCATATTTGAATTGAGTCATGTAAAAAAATTTACAAACTTGCAAGATTAGAAATGGTCATAGGTGGAAAAATGGAATTGAGCAATCGAACCCCTCACTGGATGTGTATATTATCTAGTCACTCAAGTGTTTAGCGTCAATGATAAGAAATAGATTGGGGATTAGGGGTTATATCACAATAGATAAGGATTATTCAGTAAAAGGTATACCCAAGACATAGCGGAAACATAAAACATAGATAGAGGTCTTCCTACTAGACCTCTAAGAAACCTGTTCTTAGCAACCTAGGTCACCGGAAAGGATTCCCTACTAGACCTTCAAAAAACTTGTCCTTGACAACCTATATCAGAGGGATGAAAATTGAATCACTCAATCTTCTCTATACAACAAGCAAAGCAAATCACTCACCTTACTTAATCACACTAAAAAAATGTGTATAAAGAACTAAGGAAATTTTATTCATCCAAGTTATGTAAATTGTCTCACCAAAGGTGTTTAAATAGGCACCTAACAAACTAACTAAAAGATAAGATAACTAATTTAAATCAGATTTGATCTTATTGGATTAGATCAGATTTGATTTAAATTTTAAAATCCTAAAGATATGATAACTAATTTAAATCAGATTTGATCTTATTAGATTAGATCAGATTTGATTTAAATTTAAAATCTCTAAAAATATTACTAAGCAAATTAGGGGTAATTCAAATCTTCCAACAAACTATAACAGTAAAACAAATTAAAAATAAATTACTAAAAATTCAAAAATTAATAAAATTATGCCTCCCATTGAATTTGAAAAGCTTTATTGGACTTCTTGTTGTCATGCCTTAGCCCAATGGGCCTTAAAAATTGTTGCCCTTTCAGCACCACTGTTTTTGAGACGGACTCTTGGTCTTCTTGATGTCCAAGACTGGCATGGCACAATTCTTCTAGAATTCAGATCTTTGAATATGACAAGATTATCATTCTGTCCCTTAGCTCTAAGATGACGAAAATGCCCTCTTGACCACGTATCAGCCAATCCACTCAATTCTTCTCTAATAATTCTTTCTAAGTTTTTTTTCATCTAACAATCAACAAATATTTAATGTACGTATGCAAGTATCTTGAGGACCTTTCAAGGTTAGAATGGGGCCAACGGTAAAGGTAAGGATATATATATATATATATATATATATATATATATATATGGCTAAGTGAGCTTGAATTGGAATCTTTGATTAACCTAAGCTCTCACCTAACACATATAACACCCTATGCAATTCTAATATCAAGCTTAGCTACCCATAATCTCACTTTTTACACATACTCATGCATCAAACTTAATTCAATTCACACTACATATGCATTGATCATTATTAATCTTCACATTGGGAGTATTTTTGTCTCCTTTTTATTGCTTTATTTTTTTCTTTCTTTCTTTTTTTCAAAGTGAAATACATATTCATGATCAATGCATATGGTCACAATTAATTGATGCATAAGTATGTCCCAAAATTTCAAGATGTTCAATACAAATACAAAACATACTTTTATCTATCAATGTTTTCCAGCTTTTCCCACACTTAAATATTATACAATCTCACTAACTTAAGCTAATCAAAGATCCAAATTAGGGATATTTATTATTTTTTCGCTAATAGCTTGTGATGTGCTCAAATAAAAAACAAAAAGGGAATTAATACTGCTCAAAATGGGCTAACAAAGGGATATAAAAGGGTAATGCTATTTGGGGTAAGTGAGCTATAATGAAATAATGGCCTTAATCACATAAATGTATATATATACACTAAATACTGGACATATAGAATTAAAC
This sequence comes from Arachis hypogaea, assembly GCF_003086295.3. Taxonomy (NCBI): domain Eukaryota; kingdom Viridiplantae; phylum Streptophyta; class Magnoliopsida; order Fabales; family Fabaceae; genus Arachis; species Arachis hypogaea. Next base: position 81,485,725 of record NC_092046.1, on the reverse strand, counting down.
AAACCAAAGATTGCAATCATAGAGAGAATAGCACACAAGAATGAGAATAGTGGTCAAAATATGCAACCACACATTGAGGCTCAAAACTCATAGGTTGTATATTCTTAACTCAAAAATCATATTCCTTAATGTGTAATTCAAGCAAGCTTTAATAAAAAATTTCAACTCAATTTAATTGGAATGTCAAAGCCCTATATAAAAAAAATTTTCTTGGAAATTTCATTAAATTGACTATATATATATATATATATATATATATAATGTGTAAGGAAAAATAAAAAATCCCTAGTTCATTTCCTAATTTCACTCAAACAAATTCATCATGTATATAGGAAATTAAACTAAGTTCAATTATGCGCATTGTCCAATCACAACTAATCAACTACAACTAAACTATGTATATACACTAGCCAACATATAAGAGGATAAAAAAAGTATGCAAAACTAAAGTAAAAATCTAGATTATGTACAAGCAAAAGTAGAAAGTGCAATAACTAAAAAGGTGTTTAGAATAACAGAATATATACAAACGTCCAAAAGCATACTAATTATCACCGATGAGTCTGATGACCTCCCCACACTTAAGAATTAGTACCGTCCTCGATGCTCATAAATTCATATCGAGTGGAAAGAGTCGTCATCACCATCTCCACCGTCGCCTGCTGGGGGGTCCCACTCCTCCTCATCACTATGTTCTGAGGGGTATTAGGCTCCTCTAGTGGGAAGTCAGTGCAGCAGGAGATCCTCTTCAAGTACTCATAACATCACTTATTGCAATGTTCTATCTGATCAATTCGCAAGAAGAGTCACTACACAAGATGGTAGATTGGCTGTGAGGTAGATGATGGTGTTGATGGCACAAATGGTGCTGAAGGTGCTGATGGTGCCGTTGAAGGTCCTACTGCTGCTGAAGATGTGGCTGCCTCTGGTAGTGGTCGTCCTACGACATCGGCGGCAGGTGGATGACGGAAACCATTTGCCGTACGGGATGACTTTCTTGCTACCGACAACTATCAGTTTCTCTTCTACATCCTCCCAAGCTACCTCAGCTCGTAGGCCCAACAGTGTAATCAGGCAGGGGAATGCTAGGATGCCTATGTGATGTGTCCGAGCCATATACCTTCTGATGAGCCTTGGAAGGTACAACTTCTTTCCTTCTAAAACACACCAGATAAGCACAACCATATTTGAAGTGATCTCTATCTCATGAGTGCTAGGCATCACATAGTTAGTCATAATCTGATGCCAGAGCCTAGTGATGAGCGGATAATTTATACGCTTTTTGGCATTGTTTTTACATAGTTTTTAGTATGATTTAGTTAGTTTTTAATATAATTTTATTAGTTTTTAAATAAAAATCACATTTCTGGACTTTACTATGAGTTTGTGTGTTTTTCTGTGATTTCAGGTAATTTCTGGTTGAAATTGAGGGACTTGAGCAAAAATCTGATTCAGAGGCTAAAGAAGGATTGCAGATGCTGTTGGATTCTGACCTCCCTGCACTCGAAGTGGATTTTCTGGAGCTACAGAAACCCAATTGGCACGCTCTCAATTGCGTTGGAAGTTAGACATCCAGGCTTTCCAGCAATATATAATAGTCCATACTTTGCCCGAGTTTGGACGACGAAAACTGGCGTTCAAATGCCAACTTCCTGCCCTATTCTGGAGTTAAACGCCAGAAACAGGTTACAAATCAGAGTTAAACGCCAGAAACAGGCTACAACCTGGCGTTTAACTCCAAAATGAGTCTCTACACATGAAAGCTCAATGCTCAGCCCAAGCACACACCAAGTGGGCCCGGAAGTGGATTTCTACATCATTTACTTATCTTATGTAACCCTAGCTACTAGTTTAGTATAAAAACTACTTTTAGTGATTTATTTTATAATCTTTTGATCATCCTTGATCAGGGATCGGTCTTTTTCCCTATTTTTGAATTCATATGCCATTTGGGGAGGCTGGCCATTCGGCCATACCTAGACCTTGTTCTTATGTATTTTCAACGGTAGAGTTTCTACACACCATAGATTAAGGTGTGGAGCTCTGCTGTTCCTTATGAATTAATGCAAAGTACTATTGTTTTTCTATTCAACTCAAGCCTATTTCTTCTCTAAGATATTCATTCACACACAAGAACATGATGAATGTGATGATTATGTGACGCTCATCACCATTCTCACTTATGAACGCGTGCTTGACAAACACTTCCGTTCTACATGAAAGCAAGCTTGAATGCATATCTCTTAGCCTCCTTATTTACGATCAGAGTCTTCGTGGTATAGGCTAGAATTATTGGCGGCCATTCTTGAGATCCGGAAAGTCTAAACCTTGTCTGTGGTATTCCGAGTAGGATCTGGGAAGGGATGGCTGTGACGAGCTTCAAACTCGCGAGTGCTGGGTGTAGTGACGGACGTAAAAGGATCACTGGATCCTATTCCAGCATGATCGAGAATTGATAGATGATTAGCCATGCGGTGACAGCGCATTTGGACCATTTTCACTAAGAGGACGGGATGTAGCCATTGACAAACAGTGATGCCCAACATACAGCTTGCCATGGAAAGGAGTATGAGTGATTGGATGAAAGCAGTAGGAAAGCAGAGGTTCAGAAGGAACAAAAGCATCTCCATACGCTTATCAGAAAATCTCACCAATGAATTGCATAAGTATCTCTATCCTATTTTATATTTTAAATTATATTTTAACTATCAATTCACCATAACCATTTGAATCCGCCTGACTGAGATTTGCAAGATGACCATAGCTTGCTTCAAGCCGACAATCTCCGTGGGATCAACCCTTACTCACGTAAGGTTTATTACTTGGACGACCTAGTGCACTTGCTGGTTAGTTGTGCGAAGTTGTGAACAAGAACTAAGATTGTGAACGTGCGTATTAAGTTTTTGGCGCCGTTACCAAGGAATGAACAATCACGATTTCATGTACCACCTAGCCTCAACTGTGAGATATTTAATTGCTATTCCTTTCGGACTCGGCTTCGACGACCCATAGATCTAAGGGCTATCGGGGCAGACGGCTATAACTCGCAACACTACATCCCAATCAAAAGTCATCATCTGTATGTCCTCTTCCACCTTCTGAAAAGCATCTGTCTCGGCCACTTTAGGCAGGAAATGGAAGACCTCTTTAGTTACCTCACAAGAGAATTGCATATAGGGTCACTCTGTAAAAAATTGTTGTAGTATTTACGGACCCAAGATGCGTTCACTCCCACTAGGTCCTGATGCGTGAACATCTTTTCCTTATTTTTCTATTATTTTAGATATGAATTTATTGAGTTTTATTTAGATTTTAGTGTTTAAAGCCTATTTGGATGCTACTTTGAGGCACATTTGGTTTTTTTAATTTTAGGAAAGATTCGGGCGAGTTTGACAAAGTTCATGTAGAAGAAAAAGGAAGAAAGTGGATGTTGTCAATCCTTACCTCCTCGCACTCCAACGGGCATAACTTGAGCTACAGAGGTCTAATTGATGCAATTCTGGCAGCGTTAGAAAGCCAACTTCTAGATCTTTCCAACAATATATAATAGTTTATACGTTTCTTCTAGCATCGCTGCCTCGTGGGGTTCTAAACGCCGAGCCTAGTATTTAGTGCTAGGAAGACAGCAACAAGGGAAAGCTTTCTGCCTCCAGGGGCGCTAAACGCCAATTTTGGCATTTAGCGCCAGTAGCACAAATCCAACTTTAAGGAAAGGGAATCATTAGTTAGATTTGGGTCATATTTATCTTATTTTATTTTGTTTTAGTTATTTTTATTCTCAAACACAAGCTTTTGGGCTTTAGTAGTAATTATTCTATTTTATTTTCAAATCAAAATTAGGTTAGATATAAAAAGGAAAGGATTTATCCCTTGGGGGGAGGGGATCTTCTCACTTCCGCACTTTCACATTTTCTAAACCCTAGTTTTCTCTTTGAAGCATGAGCTACTAAACCTCCTCGGTTAAGGTAGGAGCTCTGTTTATTTCTATGGATTAAGAATATTATTTTTCTATCTTAATTAATGTATTGATTCAATTTCAAGGATTACTTTCGTTCTTTATTTTATGAATTTAGGTAGATCGGAAGAATAACCCTTATTCTATTTATAGTCTTGTGATTCTTGGAAGAGTTATCTCACTTGAACAACAGCTTGAAAGTAAATTCTTCCTAAATTGCTAATTACTTGGACTTAACGGGATATGTGACATATAATCTTTTTATATCTGGGTAATTAGAGTTTTTTTGGCTATAAACTAGAATTGAACTTAAACCTCTAATCAAAATTAAGTGACCAAGATATTGGCGATTAACTAGGTTAGAGAAGACTAAATCACTAAGACATTAGGGTTTAGTCACTAATAGTTTGCCATGAAATGAATCTTGCATGATTAAATTTGTTGGTAAGAAAACTTAATTTGGACGAATAAACATCTCTGAAACCTTAACTGTTCTCTTCCATATATATTTCACAACAATCATACTGTTTGTGTTCTCTACTCTCCAAGTTATTGTTTAATGCTTCTGAACCCCAAAACATCACTTTCTACTTGCCTGACTAAGTGAGTAATTCGACCATTGTTGTTCAGTCCATCAATCCTTGTGAGATCGACCATCACTCACCTGAGGTATTACTTGGTACAACCCGGTGCACTTGTCAATTAGTTTGTGGACTTTGAATTCCGCACCAGGTCCTTATCCAAGAATAGCCACCGTTGCTCAATCTGATGCTCATTGTACTTTCGTAGCTCAGGGGGTATCTAAAGCTTTCTCTCAAGCTTTGCTTCTCAGCAAAATGTGGGAACCTTAGCTCTGAATAGAGGTTTGCAAACTTAGACAAGTTAGTAGAGGGTATGTTTTAATTGGCCTTATCCATCTCACTATGTTGTCTTTCTGATAGTAGCTCATCCATTGTTTCAGCGGGTTGCTGTGTTCGCTTTCTCTTGCTTGAGCTAGTAGCCTTGACTTTTCCTTTCTTGTTAGTCATCCTGAAAAAAATCACGGGAAACAGGGATATGAAGTGTAACCTAAGGCATGTAAAGCCGAAATATAAGCAAGCAGCATAACAAAAATAGAGGCTAACAATTAAGTACATGTGAAATGAGAAAAAGAATTAATTGGAAGTTGGACTAAGATTATAAAGCAAAAACCAAGTAGACATTCCAATCAATCGGAAGCAAGTTAAAGCAACTAAGCCTGCCTGTTTAACTAAAAGGAAAGTAAAGGACAATGATGCTATGCACTAAGGAAAAGAAAATAGTTAGTTGAACAAGAAAAATTGTTAATTAAAGAAGAAAAATCAAAGGTTATGTGCATGCAACCAAGATCCTTAACTTTAAAAGGCTTGAAAAGGGCATCAAACAAACAGGCTTACTTTCACATTCACAAGTAATGCACTATGCTAAAAATGACCAAATTAAACATGTGTAGTGCACATATTCAATCAACCAAGCATCACATGTCATTAAAGCATACGCACAAACTATTGATGATGAAACAAGAAAGAAAATATGCAAAATGAGGCATAATCATTCTTCAATGCATTTGATCACTAGAATTACGAAATTGGCATGAAAAAGAGTGAGATTGATGCCTAATGTAGCACAAGAATCATTGAAGAGCCAATGGTGTAAATGAATGGTTACATAGGTCAAAATGTACCAATTTTGCAATTATAGTCAAAGAGACCTTAATTGAGCATAATCCATAAGTTTTGGTCATGGAGAATCTTAAGGGAATTCACTTCAAATTATTGATGTAAAATGAATTGAAAACAATCTTTGAAGGAAAATTTTTTTTACCAAGACTTGACAAGGAAGTCATTGAGGTACTTCAAGAACCAATTAGTGCACAGGGTCTTATTGACACAGACAACCCGTCAATAAGAACCTTGTGTCATCGGTTCATGAAACACAATTTCAAACAAAAATTTAGCAGTATAACGGTGGTAAAAAGGATGTCATACAACTGGATAATTGGTTGATGGAGCTGTACATAGTGTGATAACATTGTTGGCAATAATGCCAGACAAGTGCATTATAAAACTCAATTCAATCAACAGCAATTATCAAGAGTGCACAAGTCAATAATCAAACAATTCAAGCAGCATAATTTCAGCAATGACAAGTAATCTTCATGGTTCAACAATTCACTGACTCAGCATAGCATCAAGTGAATTCAGCAAATTTTCACAAAATTCCAACAGCAACTCCGTTAGGAATCAAAATAGTTCACTCAATCAACATTTGTCCAAATGAATTCAACAACATTTCTGCAATTAGGCCATGGGAATTCAAACAAACGAACGCGACTAAGCAAAGCAGTGAGGTTCAGCATACAACAATAACATTGAACCATCATCATCCAATAAACAGATTCACAAGAATTCATTCCAAATACACTCAAAATAGTAGAATATTCAGACCTAAAAATCCATTACAAACTATTTTCAACCTACCTAACAGCCTAAAAATTCACTAAAACATGCATATTTAATTAATTCTAAACTAATTATAATTAAACTAATTAATAGAATTAAGCTAAACATAGATTAAAAGAAAATGGAAAAATCTAGAATCTGAGTATGGACAAGAAGATGAAAAGGGAAAGGAAATGGCCAGAGCAGTAGTGCCATGGCAGCAGATTGGCTGGCCCAGGGGCAGCACTGGTAGCAGTGGCGAAAGAAGAAGAAAATAGGGGCTGAGACACAGGGGTTCCCTGTTCACGTAGGATAGAGAAAAAGTAGAAATGGAAAAAGAAGAAGAGAAGAGAAGTGGCGGTGAGAGGGGATAGAAAAATGTGAAGGTGGCGCCGACGGCAATGAGCTCGCCGCAGCTGGGGGGATCAGAGGAGAGGGGAGGAAAGGGGTACAATAGGGAAAGGAAAGGAAAATGGAGGAAAGAAGATGAGAGAGTAAGGGAAGGTGATGAAAGATAGAGTTGTGGAGATACTATGGAGGTCGCCGGTGGTGGTCGAAGGTGAAGCGAATGAAAGTTGGTGGAGAATGGAGAAGATGAACGTTAGGGGGAGAAGGGAAATGCTGCATGAATGAAGTTAGGGCATTTGCGAAGGGTTGGAATTTTTCAAATTTGCGCTTATGCTTAAGGCATTCGTACGCACGAGGTGATGTGGGGATGGAAATTGTGCATACGCACAGTGCACACGCAACACTCTTTTGGTTTTGGAAAGGGTGTCTTGCATATGCATGAGGCATGCGTACGCATGAAAATTTTTTTTTTGAGAAGTACCATGCAGACGCATGGTGTACGCATGATACTAGCACAAAATGGTTTTTCCATTGTTTTGGTGTAATACATACGCATGATTTGGTGAACTTTTGGGTGTCATGCATACGCATTGTAGGTGCTCTATTTTTCAAATATTTTTTTTCAACTTGTTGCACCAAATAAAGCATTCCAAACACCTAAGAAGTTACCAAAACACTACCAAACCTTACTAAACATGTTAAACTACTAAGGAAACTTAACTAACTAAACTAAAATGGAAAGTAACTTATACAATAATGACATAACAAAGGAAAGCACCTAACAATGGAAACTCAATTTATTCATCAGCTATATAAAAAAGAGAAAGTGGAAAGAGTTTACCTTGGTGGGATATCTCCCATCTAGCACTTTTACTTATAGTCCTTAAGTTGGACATCTGGCGAGCTCCTTATCATGGCAGCTTATGCTTGAACTCATCCTTGAACTTCCACCAATGTTTGAATCTCCAAAATGCTCCAGAATCTTCAGTTATGTGTGCGGAGCTCTGATAAAGTTTCGAACAAGCTAGGAGCTCCTAAGGTTGATCCTCATGTATTCCAGGGTCCCAAATCTTGTTCCACCACCCGTCTTCTAGTTGATTCTTGTGATACCACTTGGGTGACGAGCAAGTAGAATTCTCATTTAGGTACCAACCTCTCCTAGACCCAATCAATTGAGTACTATACTAACCTTACACTTAAACCTTGAAGATGCAACCATAATGAACTGAGAATGGTGTTTCCAACCACTAACCATCCCTCTTATGCTCTTGATTCCATAAAGAGCTCTAAGTTGACCATCCGTCTCAAGCAACCCATATTCAAGCGGAATAATAAATCTTAAGCATAAGAGATTTACCCACTTGAATGAAAGAATGGATAGGGGTGGCTTAGGGAGAGATGTCTCTAACAGTCTTGACAAAGCAATTTTCACTCCCTTTCGTCCTTTTCGAGGGATTTCAACCACTTGATAAGATTCTTCAAATTCAATGTCTTCCTCACCAATTTCTTCTGATTCTTCCCCATCACTTAAGTTGTAACTCAGAGGTTGAGTAAAGTCTACATCAACATCTATTTTAAATTCAATGGGAAAAGATTCATTAAACTCAAAAAGATCATAAGTTGGTGCGGAATCTTGGTTAGTAACGAAACTCGTTGATTACTCAGCTTCTTCGAATTCTTTAACATTCGTGGTGTGCAAAACTAGCTCAGTAGTATTCACATAGCTAGACCGACAAGTGCACCGGGTCGTTCAAGTAATGCCTCAGGTGAGTGAGGGTCGATCCCATGGAGATTGTTGGTTTGAGCAAGCAATGGATACCTTGCAGATCTTAGTCAGACGGATAGAAAATATAGTTGTCACGAGAAATGCATAAAAATAGATAAATAAATAAAATATTACTAAATAGGTGTGAAATCAATGGTATGAGAACGGTTGAGGCTTTGGAGATGCTTCTTCCTTCTGGATCAACTTTTCTCACCATCCTACTCCAACTTCTGATTGATTCTTTCCATAGCAGGCTATATATGATTAACGCCGGGTCAGCGGTCATCCAATCTGAATGGGGGTAAAGCTCTAGCAGTCTATTCCCTTGGTGATCCTACTCAAAACACCACAGACAAGGTCGGATCTTCTAGATCAAAGAATGCTACTCCTTTGGTTCTAGCCTATACCACAAAGGCCCTAATCGCCCCGCACCTCGGCTGAACTGATGTCTCGAGAAGTCCCCAACGAAGCCATAGATTAGCCGTCAAAGAGATGTATAATCAAGCTTGTGGTTCAATACTATCCTGTCAAGGACTCGTAAGAACCCATGTGAATAGGGATGACGGTCAAGTTACACTCTCAATCCATTAGGATGAAGAACGATGATACATCTTAGAATAGAATCAAGCATTGATTGAAATAGAATAGTGATATTATTAATCCATAAGAATCAGTAGAGCTCCTAACCTTAACCTAGGAGGTTAGCGACTCATACTGTACATAGAATAGTGTTCGAATGTAAAAGTGGGGGAGGAAGAAGATCCTAAACAAGGGTGATCTCCTCCTATATATACTAATCTGCTAAGTAAGAATTAGAGAAATAAGATAAACTAGTGTTGTAGTGCGAAAATCTACTTTTCGGGTCCCTTGGTGAGTGTTTGGGCTGAGCTAACGGTGTCTCCACGTCCTAGGACCATTCTTGTGCATTGAACACCAACCTTGGACTTCTATTTGGGCATTGGACGCCAGATGCTCCCTTTTGGGCGTCCAATGCCAAGAAGAGGGTGAAGAACTGGCGTTGAACGCTAGTTTTGGACCTTCACTTCTAGAGCAAAGTATGGACTATTATATATTTAGAGAAAGCCCTCGATGTTAGCTTTCCATAGCTGTTGCAAGTGTGCCATTCGGACTTTTGTAGCTCCAAAAATGCTCCTTTGAGTGCATGGAGGTCAGATCTTGACAGCATCTGCAGTCCTTTCTCTATCTCTGACTAGACTTTTTCCAAAGCTCCTCAATTTCAGCCAGAAAATACCTAAAATCATCATAAAACACACAAGCTCAAAGTAGAATCCAGAAATATGAATTTTGCACCAAAACCTATGAAAATGGAATAAAACTTAAACAAAACATAATGAAAACTATATGAAAATGATGCCAAAAAGCGTATAAAATATCCGCTCCTCAGAACACCAAACTTAAACTATTGCTTATCCCCAAGCAACCGAAAACAAGGTAGGATAAAAAGAAGAGAAGGATACAATAAATCTCAAGAGTTTTCAATGAAGCTCAGTTTCAATTAGATGAGCAGGACTAGTAGCTATTCACTTCTGAATAGTTTTGACATCTCACTTTCCTTTGAAGCTTAGAATAATTGGCATCTTTGGGGATTTAGAATCCAGATGATATTATTGACTCTCTTAGTTTAGTTCTTTTTTATTCTTGAACATAGCTTCTTTTGAATCTTGGCCGTGACCCTAAGCGCTTTGTTTTCCAGTATTACCATTGGATACATAAACGCCACAGACACTTAACTGGGTGAACCCTTTTGGATTGTGATTCAGCTTTCCTAGAATCCCCAGCCAGTGGTGTCCAGAGTTCTTAAGCATACTCTTTTGCTTTGGATCACGACTTTAACTGCTCAATCTCAAGCTTTTCACTTGACACCTTCACACCACAAGCATATAGTTAGGGGAGGAGTTCATTTGTACTTTTTAGGCCAAGATTTTGTGAGATATAAGGTGAGGGGAGTGGAGGCAAGTGCCTTTCCCTTCCTCTTCCTTAAGGTTTCACTAGTTTTTAGTGCCATACTTAAGGATGGTAGAAGTCAAAAAGGAAAGCTTTTGCAACACCAAACTTAAGAACTTTTCTCGTCCTCGAGCAAATAAGAACAAAAAGGAAAGAATAGAGTAGAAGAAGAAGAAAGAGGGAGAGATAGAGGGTGAGGTAGGTGTGGTAGGTGGAGATTCTGTGGGACCCACTAGTTCTGAGAGGCAAGGAAATTCGAATTCCCTGCCTCCTTGTGGGTGTTAAACGCCCAGCTCCTACAAGTTGGCGTTCAACTCCATCTTCATGCTCCAAATAAGGCGTTGGACGCCCATTGGGGGTCTCCATCCTGGTGTTCAACGCCAGGCCTCTGCTCTTCTTTAGGCATTGAACGCCCATTAGGGACTCCTCCCTTGGTGTTCAATGCCAACAATACTACTCCTCTTTTGGAGTTGAACGCCCATTAGGGACTCCCTGTGTGGCGTTCAATGTCAGCTTTCTTACTACTTTGGGGCATTGAATGCCCCTCTTGACTCTTTGACTGGCATTCAATGCTAGCAAGGGACTTACTCCAGGGTGTTCTGTTTCCATCTCTGAACGTGATAAACCCCATTTGTAGGGTTTATCTTGTGCTTAATTTAAGAGATTTTATGACCTTTTACCTACATTTATTCAATGAAATAGCATGGTTTCATGATTGTCTCCTAATTTGTGCTTAAGTGTGAAAACATGCTTTTTAGGCCCTTAATTGTTAATTTTAATTCACCTTTGATTCCACTAGATGCCTTGATTTGTTTGTTAAGTGATTTCAGGTTGAAAAGGCTAGGAATGGATAAAAGGAGTAAAGAGAAAAGCATGCAAAGCAGAGAACACATGGAAAAGCCATAGATTTGAGATGCATCATCCAGCACACGCGCAATGTACGCGCACGCGTGGATCGCGAAAACTTCAAGGGACACGCACGCGTGCTGTACGCGTACGCGTCGATGGCCGCACGTGATTTTTTAAATTGAAAACATGCCCAGCGAATTCTGAGAAGCTGTGGGGCCCAGTTTGCAACCAACTTTGGCGCCAAAGTGCTTTAAAGGACCAAGGATTGAAGGGAATTAACATCTTTTTCTCATTCATTCACATTAGGATTAGTTTAGAGTTAGTTTTAGAGAGAGAAGCTCTCTCTTCTCTCTAGGATTAGGATTAGGATTAGGTTTAGGTCAATAATCTTAGATCTAGGTTGCAATTCATGCTTTCATCTACTTTTACTTCTCAATTCTTTGTTGTTACATTCATCATTCTTTTATTCTTTTGCTGTAATTTCTTCTATTTTGTTTCTATACTTTGTTGTAGATCTACTCTTGTTCCTTCTTTTTTCTTTCAATTCAATTTGAGGTAATTCATAATAATTGTGTTTCTTTTTATTATTGTTGTTAGTTCTTTTGCAATAAGTAGTTGTTGGATTTCATTGTTATTGTCAATTTACTATGCTTTCCTTTTATGCCTTCTAAGTGTTTGATGAAATGCTTGGTTGGATTTTAGTATAGATTTTTCTCCTCTTGGCCTAGGTAGAGTAATTAGTGACTCTTGAGTTGTCTAATGCATTTGTTGGTTGATAAGTAGAAGTTGCTAATTAATTTTAATGCCACTAAAGCTAGTCTTTCATCTAGATTAGGCTAGGACTTGTGGACTCAAGTTAATTCATCTACTTGACTTTCCTCCATGGTTAGAGATTAACTAAGTGGGAGCAATGGACAATTCTCATCACAATTGAAGAGGATAGCTAGGATAGGACTTCTAATTCTCATTCCTTGTCAAGAGCTTTTCCAATTGTTAGTTTATTTTCATTACCATTTATTTTTCTTATCTCTTAATTCAAAAACCCCAAACATACTCCATAACCAATAACAAGAACACTTTATCGCAATTCCTAGGGAGAACAACCCGAGGTTCCAATACTTCGGTTTATAATTTTAGGGATTTGTTTTAGTGACAAAAAAATTTTTGTATGAAAGGATTATTTATTGGTTTAGAAATTATACTTGCAACGAGAATTCATTTGTGAAATTCTAAACCACACAAAAATTCAATCTTCAAAACGTCTTTGTTCTAAGTATTGCACATGATCACAAACATTAAAAAAAAGGGGAGAACTCTGAAAATAAACTAAAATAAACTCAAATGAAAGTAAATAGAAGAAATAAGAACAGAAGTACTCTACTCATGGTTGGGTTGCCTCCTAACAAGCGCTTCTTTACCGTCACTAGCTTGACACTTGATTGTTGACTTTCTACCTCTTCCTCCAGTTGGTTAACAGAAATGACTCCATGGGAGAAGAGGAGGAGATTAGTGCCCTCAGATTTGAATTCCTCCTAACAAGCTTTCTTTTAGTGTGATGAGCTTGATTCTCCTTGCTTGTTAAGGTAGGGGTTGTACTGTTTCTCCATCCCCTATGCATCTTCCTCTTGGGACCTTCCTCCTTGGTGGGTGGTGACTGCCTGACACCAAACTTAAGTTTAATATCTGGGGAAACTGTATGAATTTTCACCAAGGGAGGAGGCTTTAGTATTGTACTCTGCATGGAAGTACCTCCATTGTCAGGGGGTATTAGAGGTTTAAGAACCTTGATAATCATGTAATCCTTCTGTAACCTCATCACTAATTCTCCTTTCTCAGCATCAGAGAGGTTTCTTCCAATAGATAGAGACCATTGCTTCAAAACCTCAGCAAAAGGACTATTGATTTGTAGCTTCTTAGAGCCGTCTAAGGACTGTGAGTAGTGCTCATCATTGGTCTCCTTTTGGGGCTTCTGAGGGTGTGGTACTTCAGGCCTTCTTCCCATAAGATGGACGTGTAACATTATACTTCCAGCCTCTCCTTGAGTCTCTTCTTCATTTAGTTCGTCAACAATATGTACCATCTTAGGCTCAGCCTCCTTGGTACTAATGAAGGCCAGATATTCTTCTCTTGGATTCAACTCTGTGTCTCTGTGAAGAGTGTTAGGGGGTCTCTGCAGTTTCTGAGGAAGGTTCTTCTGAATGACTGCACTGCACTCCTTATTAAGCACCACTGTCTCTACTTCCCTCTAATCGCTCTTGTTATTCTGTATTTCCTTCATGAACTTAGCATATGAAGGTATTTGTTCAAGAGCCTCTGCAAAGGGGAATTTGATCTCTAGCTTCTTGAAAGCTTCTAAGAATTTTGCAAATTGCCTATCTTCTTTCTAGAGTCTTTAAGGGTATGGTAACTTAGCCTTGTACTCAAGGGCCATGAGTGGTGCAGGGTGAGTGTTTGTAGGATTTATAGAAGGACTACCAGCTTGCTTAGGAGAGGTGTTCCCAGCACTTACATGTGTCTGGCCTCCCCTGGACTGGTGTTCAATGCCTGGGCTCACCCGTTCTAGGCGTTGGACGCCCATGCCATCCTTTTCTGGGCGTTCAATGCCCCTGATGATACACTGGGCTGTAGCTTGTTCATCTTCTGCCATTTCTTCCTCTCTCTGCCTCTTACTGTTCTGAGGCTGGGTGGTCAGGGTACTTGCTAATTGGATAGCTTGGCACTCTTCTCTTATCTGTTCAAACAAGAGCTGTTTAGCCTGGTTCAACTGTGCTTCCATATTCTTGCTGGAGGCTCTGGTCTTTTGCACTACTTCTTGTAAGCTTAGCACTTGTTGTGTGAGAAAGTGTAGCTGTTGGATCAATGACTCACTTTGCTTAAGAGGGTCTGATTCAGTGGACACTGTCTTGACCTCTCCTTTCATTGAAGTCTCACTAGATGAGTACATATGCTGATTGCCAGCAACTGTCTCAATGAGCTCGTGAGATTCCTCAATTGTCTTTTTCATGTGGATTGAACCACCAGCAAAATAGTCTAAGGACATCTTAGCCATATCTGTGAGTCTGTAATAGAAGATGTCTAACTTTACCCATTCTGAAAATATTCTAGTAGGACATTTCTGTAGCATCATCTTGTACCTCACCCAAGCATCATAAAGGGATTCATTATCTCCTTATTTGAAGCCTTGAATGTCCAGTCTTAACTAGGTTAGCTTCATTGGCGGAAAGTTTTGATTCAAGAACTTATCCACCAACTGACTTCAAATTTTCAAACTAGACTTGGGTTGGTTATCTAACCACCTCTTTGCTTGGTCTTTAACAGCAAAGGAAAAAAGCAGTAATCTGTAGACATCTTGGTCTACTCCATCAGTATACACTATGTCAGCATATTGCAAGAATTTAGCAAGGAATTCTGTGGGCTCCTCTTGAGAAAGTCCTTGAAACTGGTAGTTTTGCTGCACTAGAGTGATTAAATGTGGATTGAGCTCAAAATGAGCTACTCCAATAGGAGGTATACTAATGCTGCTTCCATAGAAGTCAGGAGTGGGGGTTGTATAAGACCTCAAGGTTCTTCTTGGTTGTGCCTCTCCCTCTAGATCCATAATGCACTCTTCCTGTTCTTGCATACACAAACAAGAGACAAAAAAAGTGGGAGTCTCTATGTCATAGTATAGAGAGCTCCCTGTGAGATACCAAAAAGAAGAAAAGAGACAAGAACTTTTTTTTTCGAAAATTAAATAAATAAATAAAATAAAAGATGGAAAACTAATTCGAAAATAAAGAAAATAATAAGTTAAAAATTTCGAAAAAAAAATAAGAAAAGGAAAGATTAAGAAAAGATATGAACAACCAATTAACTAACAAGATTTAAAATTAAAGAGCAAATTTTTGAAAAGTGGAAAGAAAAAAGTTAAATAAAGATTTTAAAATTTTAAAATTAGAACGAAAGAATCAAGAGAGAGAAACAAAATAATATAAGATTTAAAAATTTAAAGGTTTTGAAATCCAAATTTGAAAGAAGATTTGAAATTAAGATAAGAGATTTAATTTTGAAAAGTTTTGAATTTAAAAAGAGAAAGTCAAACAAAATATTTGAAAGATAAGATAAGATTTTATTTTAAAAATTTAAAGTTAGAAAGAGGAAGTCAAACAAAGAAAGATAAGATTTGAAAGATTTGATTTTAAAATTTGAAGATTGACTTTTGAAAATTTTGAATTTTGAAATTCGAATTTGAATTAGGATAAGATAAGATTTTGAAATTTAAATTTTAAATTTTGAATTTGAATTTAAAAATTTGAATTTAAAACAAGATAAGATAAGAATTTAAATTTAAAGAAAAAGATAAGATGAAGATTTGAAAAGATAAGATATGATAAAGATTTGAAAAAGATTTGAAAATATTTGATTTTAAAATTTAAAATTTGAATTTTGAATTTTGAGATTTAAAATTTAAAATTTGAAATTTGAATTTTGAAAACTTGACTTTTGAAATCTTGATGCTTGAAAATTGAATTTGAATTAAGATAAGATAAGAATTTGAAATTTGAATTTTAAAATTTGAATTTAAAACAAGATAAGATAAATTTTGAAGTTAAAGAAAAAGATAAGACAAAGATTTGAAAAGATAACAAGAAAGTTTAAAATTTGAATTTTGAAGTTTTTTTGAAATTTGAAAAATTAAAATGACAAATACTAAAAGACACCAAACTTAAATTTTTTCTAAAATTAAAAACACAATTTTCGAAATTTTCACAAAAAAAAAACACTAAAAGACACCAAACTTAAAATTTTTAAGATCAAACCAAGAAAAATACAAAAAATAATTCGAACACAATGAAGAACACTCAAGAACACTTTTCAAAAATTTAAGAAAAGAAAAACACAAAGAGATACCAAACTAAAAAAATTTGAAATCAAACAAGAGAAATAACAAGAATAGTTTCAACACCAAGAAGGAAAACAAAGAACAATTTTCGAAAAACTAAGGAAACAAAAACAAAGAAACACCAAAAAGACACCAAACTTAAAGATTGACACAAGATTCAAACGAAGGAAAAAGATTACTAAAGAAAAGAAAAGGTTTTGAAGAGTTTATGAAAAGTTTTCAATTAAGAAATATAATTAAAAGAGAAATAAAACCTTAAAAAGTACCTAATCTAAGCAACAAGATAGTCCGGTAGTTTGTCAAATCTGAATAATCCCCGGCAACGGCGCCAAAAACTTGGTGCACGAAATTGGTTCCGCAGTATTCGCACAGATAGACCAGCAAGTGCACCAGGTCATCCAAGTAATACCTCAGGTGATTGAGGATCGATCCCATGGAGATTGTTGGTTTGAGCAAGCAATGGATACCTTGCAGATCTTAGTCAGGCGAATAGAAAATATAGTTGTCACGAGAAATACATAAAAGAAGATAAATAAATAAAACATTACTAGATAGGTGTGAAATCAATGGTATGAGAACGGTTGAGGCTTCGAAGATGCTTCTTCCTTCTGGATCAACTTTTCTCACCATCTACTCCAACTTCTGATTGATTCTTTCCATGGCAGGCTGTATATGCTTAACGCAGGATCAACGGTCATTAATCTCCTCTGCTTCAGATCAAACGCCGAGTCCACGGTCATCCAATTTGAACGGGGGTGAAGCTCTAGCAGTCCATTCCCTTGGTGATCCTACTCAAAACGCCACAGATAAGGTCTGATCCTCCGAATCAGAGCATGCTGCTCCATTGGTTCTAGCCTATACCACACAGGCCCTAATCTTCCCGCACCTCGACAGAACTGATGTCTCGAGAAGTCCCCAACGAAGCCGTGGATTAGCCGTCTAAGAGATGTATAATCAACCTTGTGGTTCAATTCTATCCCATCAAGGACTCGCAAGAACCAATGTGAACAGGGATGACGGTCAAGTTGCACTCCCAATCCATTAGGATGAAGAACGAAGATACATCTTAGAATAGAATCAAGCATAGATTGAAATAGAATAGTGATATTATTAATCCATAAGAATCAGCAGAGCTCCTAACCTTAACCTAGGAGGTTAGTGACTCATATTGTACATAGAATAGTGTTCGAATGTATAAGTAGGGGAAGAAGAAGATCCCAAACAAGGGTGATTTCCTCCTATATATACTAATCTGCTAACTAAGAATTACAAGAATAAGATAAACTAGTCTTGTAGTGCGAAAATCCACTTTCTGGGTCCCCTTGGTATGTGTTTGGGATGAGCTAAGGGTGTCTCCATGTCCTAGGACCCTTCTTGGGTGTTGAACACCAGCCTTGGACTCCTGTTTGGGCGTTGGACACCAGATGCTCCCTTTTGGGCGTCCAACGCCAGGAAGAGGGTGAAGAACTGGAGTTGAATGCCAGTTTTGGATTCACTTCCAAAGAAAAGTATAAACTATTATATATTTTTGGAAAGCCCCGGATGTTAGCCTTCCATAGTCATTGAGAGCGCACCATTTGTACTTCTGTAGCTCCAGAAATGCTCTGTTGAGTCCACGAAGGTCAGATCCTGACAGCATTTGCAGTCCTTTCTCTATCTCTGACTCAGACTTTTTCCAAAGCTCCTCAATTTCAGCCAGAAAATACTTGAAATCATCATAAAACACACAAACTGAAAGTAGAATCCAAAAACAAGAATTTTGCACTAAAACCTATGAAAATGGAATAAAACTTAAACAAAATATAATGAAAACTATATGAAAATGATGCCAAAAAGTGTATAAAATATCCGCTCATCAATTCACAATATGCGCGTACTCTTTAGGTTGTAGAAATATTCGCAACTTCGCAATATTCTTCCAATTTAGGTTGTGCATCATCCTCTTCAACATCTCCTACAAGGATGCACAACATCTCCTAAGTCTTCAAGCACTTCTTCCTCTTCAACGATTTTAGCTTCTTCCACTTGTTCCAATACATAAGACCACTGCTCATTTTTCACTTGAGATTCTAACCTCTCTTTCATACTCCGCTCTTCAGTTGATTGTCCATATTCAGCCATGGGAGTGTCTTAATTGCATGAGCATTGTGAGGCTAAGTTGCTTATAACCTCGGTCAAGGTAGCTATGAATTCTTCTAGCCTCCTTCGAGCTTCACGTTGCTCTTGAAGAAATGAAATGAGTGTGTCATCTATGAGTGCTTGGGTGAATAGGAGGGTTCATTATTTGGGAGAAAGGGTTCATAATTGGAAGGTAGTTCATATTGGTGAGAATATTGACGTGTTTTATATGGAGGTGGTGGCTCTTAGGGGTATTGGTGTTGGAATGAGGGTGGTTCTACGGGTACTCGTTCATAATGGTCACAAGGGTGAGGCACATGAGGTTGGTGGTATGGTGGATATGTGTTAGGATCACGTGGGGTAATTGGTGGTGTGGGGCTTGTGGGTATGGTGGTTGTGACCTTGATGAATTGATTTTTGACGGTTAAGAATTCACTAATGAAATCTCGTTGCAAGTATAGGTTCTAAACCAACAATAATCCTTTTATATAAACATTTGTTTGTCACAAGTACAAACCCCTAAAATTATAAACCGAAGTATTTAAACCTCGGGTCGTTCTCCCTAGGATTGCAATAAAGTGTTCTTGTTATTGGTTATGAGGTATGTTTTGGTGTTTTTGGAATAAAAAACAAGAAAAGTAATTGGCAATGAAAATAAACTAACAACTAACAAAGCTCTTGGCAAGGTATGAGAATTGGAAGTCCTATCCTAGTCATCCTCCTCAATTGTGACCACAATTGCCCATTGCTCCCACTTAGTTAACCTCTAACCATAGAGGAAAGTCAAGTGGATGAATTAACTTGAGTCCACAAGTCCTAGCCTAATCTAGATGAAAGACTAGCTTTAGTGGCATTCAAGCTAATTAGCAACTTCTAATTATCAATCAACAAAGAAATTAGATAACTCAAGAGTCACTAATTACTCTACCAAAGCCAAGAGGGAAAAAATATACTCTATAATCCAACCAAGCATTTCATCAAACACATGGAAGGCATAAAAGGAAAGTAAAATGAACTAAGCAATTCAACAATAAAGGAACATGAATCATATATTGCATTAAAGAAGAAATAGAAGAACAAAAGTGCATCAACATAAAAGTAGAGAATTACAAGAATTAAATGCAAAACTAGAGAGAGGAAAGGTAGAAGAAGAAGAATTACAAAAGAAAAAGTAAATCAAAGCATGAAATTAACCTAGATCTAAGAAATCCTAATCTGTATCTAACCTAATCCTAATTCTAGAGAGAAGTGAGAGCTTCTCTCTCTAAAACTAACTTTCCCTCCAAAAAATAGACGAGAACTAAAATATAAAGTAGTGTGTTGATTCCTCTTCATTCCTTGAGTTAAATAGCATCAGAAGTGAGTTGGATTTGGGCCTGGGAAGCCCAGAATTCGCCCCCAGCGTATTGCCTTTAAGTGAGTCACGTGCGAACACCGACGCGTACACGTACGTCACGCGTGCGCGTCGCTTGACACTTTTCCATCCATGTGTACGCGTCATATGCGCGCACGCGTCGCCATGCGATCTCATCATCTCATGCGTGCGCGTCTGCTGTGCGTGCGCATTGTTGATCTCATCCCAAATCCTTGCTTTTCCATGATTTCTCCAGTTTGCATGCTTTTCTCTCCATTCCTTTGATCCATTCCTAGCCTTTTCAATATGAAATCACTAACAAACATATCAAGGTATCTAGTAGAATCAAAGGTGAATTAAAATTAACAATTAAGGGCCTAAAAAGCATGTTTTCACACTTAAGCACAAATTGGGAGACAATCATGAAACCATGCTATTTCATTGAATAAATGTGGGAAAAAGTTCATAAAATGACCTAAATTAAGCACGAGATAAACCCTACAAATGGGGTTTATCAGGCCTATGTTGAGGATGTTGTTCATAGGCATATGGTGGTGGTGATTGATGACCATAAGAAGATACACCATATCCATTAGACTGGTACACATTACGGGATGGATTATAACCATAAGAGACCAGAGGAGGTTGTTGCCAAGAAGGTTGTCTAAAAGCATGCATCTCCTCGCTCTATCAAATTCCTGATCCACATTGCGATCCATCATTGAGGCTCTCATTTCCATCAATATAGTTGTAACCAAACTCATAGCCAAATGGGTGAGAATTCAAGGTAAAAAGAGAAAATTGAAACAAAAGCTAATAAGAAACAAAGACAAACAAACTCATACAACTAGCAAAGAAACAAAAGCAAACTGTTCACAATATTAATATATATACAATAACCAATAACAAGCACATATTACAATTCCCCGGCAACGGCACCAAAAACTTGATGGAGGAATTATCGTCGCTCTAGAATTTCTTAATAGAATTTCGTAATAAGCATAGTCCAAACCGACAATTAACACTCACAATCAAAGTTTAATTTGATTGTCACAAGTGCAAACCAATAAAAACCGAGAGTATTTAAACCTCAGGTCATTTTTCAAAGGAATTGCAGTGAGGTGCGCGTCTTATCGGTTATGAGTATAAGAAGGGGGTTTGCGGATAAATGATGAATGGAAAATTGATGGTATAGAATTTCACAATTGAAATCTCGTCGAAGTATAGTTTCTAAACCAATCAATAATCCTTTCATACAAAAATTTTGTTTGTCACAAGTACAAACCCCTAAAATTTATAAACCGAAGTATTGAACCTCGGGTCGTTCTCCCTAGAAATTGCAACAAAGTGTCTTGTTATTGGTTATGAGATATTTTGGGGTTTTTGGGATAAGAGACATGAAATGTAAATGGCAATGAAAATAAACTAACAACTAACAAAGGTCTTGGCAAGGTTTGGTAGTCAAGGATCTCTATTCCTATCACTAACCACAACAAGAGAATTGGCAAGGATCAATACCACTAAGTCAACCCCTAACTAATAGTAGAGGAAAGTCAAGTAAGCTATATCAATCCAAGTCCAAAAGTCCTAGTTCTTCACCAAATCAATTAGTGAGATCTAGAGTTAATGCACTACAAGAAAAAAGGCCTATGGCCACGTTTTTTTCTTAAAGCGTGGCCAAAAATGGTCAATGGCCACGCTTTTGTGAGGGTGGCGTTTGATTACAGATTTAGCCACGTTTTTTCTTGTTACACTTAAAAAGCGTGGTGAAAAGGGTCTATGGCCACGCTTTTATCAGAGTGGCAATTGATTCGAGATGTAGCTACGCTTTTTTTTTACGCTTAAAAAGCGTGGCTATAGAGAGAAACAGGCACGCTTTGAAAGCGTGGCGATAGAATTTTATTATAGTGACGTTTTAAAAACGTGGCCGTTTGTTGTAATTTTTTTGGCACGCTTCAAAAGCGTGGCCAAAAGGTTTCAAAAGAAAAAAAAATTATTTTGTATGTATGAGTGAGAACGGACTAACAAAACCCTTGTTGCCCCATTCCCCTAACCCTAATTCACGCAGCAGCGGCGCCTCGCTCTCTCCCTCATTTTCTTCGTTCGAGCACTCCTCCTCCATCCTTTTCACGCAGACACTCGGGATGGCAGCAGCGGTGGTGAGTTCGTCGTCCCTCTCATGGCGCCTTCGCGAGTCCCAGCTACGGCGTTGCCTTGCTCTTCTCCCACTTCTTCTTCTTCTCCTTCTCCTTCTTCTCTTTCTTTGCCTTTGCATCTTCATCTTCCCAAGTCGCCTATTCCCGCTTCGCTTTTCGGTGTTGCTGCCGTTTCCGCTTCCGCTACATCACCAAATGGACTGTTTTGAAGAGGAAGAGGCCTTTGGGATTCTGTCCACACCCTCTGCTGCGGCGTCGCGTGATGTTGTGGAGGAGGAGCGTGATGGCTTCTCAGTTTATTGCAAGAGAGGGAGGAGGGAGTACATGGAAGATCGCTACTGTGCTGTTGATAACCTACGCGAACAACAAAAACTGGTAACAAAATTTTACTTTTTCTTTTTAATTTGTTTCTGGAATTTTTTAATTTGTTTCTTTTTAATTTTCTAAAGCTAATTAGTTTTTGATGTAATTTAGATTATAGATTACGTTATTATCATGCTTTAGATTGGAAGTATGAAAATTAATTTTTAATGTTCTTCAATCTGGTGTGCTGAAGGATATATGTGCGTTTAATAATTCTTATGAAGTGAAAAATTAGAAAAGGAATTAGTCTTTTGATGGTTATGCAGATGATGGCATGGCGATTATGATGCCATTTCAATGCCCTGAGGTAGAGGTGCTGGGTTTTACCACCATTTTTGGTAATGTTGCTACCACAGATGCCATCCAGAATGCTTTGCTTTTGGCATGTGTTTTCTAGCTTCCAATTTTTCCATGATAATAACACCTTTTTTTAATATGTTTCTTGAACATGTTCTTGATTTGTGTTTTCACTACGCAAAAAGCACAGTGTGAGATCGCAGGCCGTCAAAATCTTCCTGTTGCAGAGGGTTCCCCTGACCCATTGAAGGTAACTATTTAATATTTAGTTTGACCTTGTTCAATGTTTGGTCAAATTAAGTTTTAGAATTGTTGCAGCAGGTTTGATATATTTTTGTCTAGCAGCACAGGATTGAAACAAACCCAATCATCTTCACTGCATTGTGTTGCGACTTACATTGAGTTTTTCTTGAAATGTTAACACACACTAATATATTATATTGGCTCACTGATTCTTGCTTGATTCACTTGTCAAATCGATTTTATGTATCAAGATAGTTGATTAAGTAATAAAGAATAAAGTCTTACTTATTATATTGGCTCACTGATTCTTGCTTGATTCACTTATATATTATATTGGCTCACTTATTATATTGAGTTTTTCTTGAAATGTTAACACACACTTATTATATTGGCTCACTTATAATTAGAATTTGGCCGGTTCATCATTTTTCTTTTAGCAGTGATCATGGATGAAACTCCTTTCCTATCATGGCAAAGTCTTGCTCATGCATCATATTTGAATCCTTGTTCTACAGTCAGCTTACTGTTAATTTTTCAGCCAACTTCTATGAGAATTAGTTGCAGGTTTTGAAAGATGAATGTAGTTAGGTTCTATTAGGCTATTGGCTCATCTATGAGCAATATATTTCCAACCTTTATTCATTATGTAATTCTTCAAATTTACTAAGTATGTTAGTTGCCAGTCTATATATCATCTTATCAACAGAAATATGTGGTCTATATTTTGTCTTCACTTTCGTGTGTTTCACATATCTTATATGCTATCTCATGGTTGTTTTTTATTTTATTACAGCCTGCTGCAGAATATTTAAATAGGAAAAGTTTAGAGGGAAACACAATTGCTGAGAAATTAGATAGCTTGATTGAGCTGACTTTTTTGCATCTTGAGTCCTGTTGTCTGAGGTATTTTTCAGACATTGCATATATTTGCTTTGATTACTTTGTACTATATACTTAACTTCTATATCTTCATTAAATTCTTAATTAGGTATTTGATGTTCTAGTGAGATCATTTCAAAGGACTATTTTGAATACCTACAAGTCAAAATTCACCCAGGTACTCTCTCTCTCTCTCTCTCAAGTTAGTACTGCTTTTTGAAATATATTATCAATGCCTTTATTTTGTTGCAGTTTGTGGTGTTTTATGCATGTGCACTTGATCAATTGATGAACTTGAAAATTAAAAGTTCAGGTGGCTGTCAGCACCAATTGATGAACTCTTAAATATTTTGCCCCCATTCATTGTGAAGTGTCATAATTGATGATGCCTCAATCAATATATTATTCATTGTAAGGAGTTTTTCTTAATTATAAGGAGTTTCTTACTTATTATATTCACTTACTCATCATTGTGTTTGTTTCTGAATAAAGTCTCTTATTTATTGTTAGATAGCTTTTATTCCTTTCATTGTAAGTATGATGATGAAATTATTAACTTTTATTTATTCATGTGTGTCTTTTTTTTCCCTGAACATTTACACGGCCATATTATTTCAATTTTTCTGGCTTTTTAACTCAACATAAGAATTAAAAAATGTTACTTGACGTTTTGCAATCAACTCACGTGTATCTTGTTTAAAAGTAAAATTAAACTATTAAATCTATCAACATAAAGCCATACCTTGGTTTCCTATTGCTAGAAGACTGGTATAAACATCTTTTAAATTCAGGTTTGTTGCATTTGACTATGAATATGACCTATTATCTTTTCTTTCTTTCTTTCTTTCTTTCATTTTTATTTTATTTTATTTTTGCATTGCCTATATTACATGTTAACTCTGTTTATGTTGGCATGTCTATATATTTGTGCTTTCAACTTGATAGGTTGAAGGACCCTATGATTTTTTTTCTTTTGCTTGTCTCCACTGCTTATATCTTTCCTCTTCTGGATTGCATTCTTTTAGCTTCTACTTGCCATTGGCACTAAGCTGGAGCATGTGATAATGCAACTAGCTCATGAAGTAGTTGAAAAGCATGCAGCCATAGAAGGTGAATTAGTTGTACAACCATCAGATGATCACTTTTGATTTCATCGCCCCCACTTTTTCCTCTTCTTGATCCACTTTATCCTTTTCCAAGATGCTTTTGAGATAGCATTTTTCTTTTGGATATGGGTGAGCATAATTTTATTTGTGACATTTTCCGTGAATTTTATTCTGTATGCTTACTCTCAATTTCCTTGTTCTAGGGAAAGGTATATGTTGGGTTGAGGATAGTTATACTTTGTTGTAGTGAATATAACCTATAGCTTGTGTTCTCAGGTTACATATGGATTTGACTCTTGTATAATGGGACAAGTTCGCTGCATAGTTCCAAGGCTAATTATCGGGTAACTTAGACATCTTAGCTGATGCATTATGAGTACTACTACTATGTAGCTACAGTACCCTACCACTGTATGCCATTGTTACACAGGTGAGTTTGCATAGCTATTAAAAGTGCAAGCTGAATTGTTCAAATTTGATTTTGGTTTGGCTTTTCATAAATTTTGTTATTTTCACATTGTAGATGGGAACCCATTTTAAGGCAGCAATATTTCGTGAGCATGTGCAAGTGAGGCTTGCTAGTTGGGCACAAGAGGCCAAAAAGAAGAAGAAAGGGGTAAAAGCTGATAGCCAGTCTGGTGAAGGAAGTTCTCATGCTGTTGCAAGAATTTAGCTTGGGTCAGTTTTCCAGAAGAGAGCATCCACTGCAGAAGACGGTGCTTCTGTACCCAAAGTCGAGGGTTTAGCTGAGTAGCCTAAATGGGGGAGTTGTGCTCAAATCATCTTATTTTGTATAGTTACAGAACACACTATATTATTAGTATTTTATTTGCTAGCATTGTGCAACACTGTAGAATGTGTGTTGGCTTAGGTTGTAAGCATAGTATTCTCCAGTGAATATAATTTCAGTGAATATACAAATTTTAGTGAATATACAAATTCTTGTAATAAAAATTGCATACTATATTTATAGGTTTGGTAATAAAAAAGGACTAAAAATTTATAGTACAGCGATGAAGGTATAGTCAAAATAATGATTTTTTAATTTAGTTAGGCTATCGCCACGCTTTTAAAGCATGGCCGTATCTTGCTTTTTTTTTTTTTAATTTGACAAGGCTATCACCACGCTTTTAAAGCGTGACCGTATCTCAAGCTATCGCCACGCTTTAAAAGTGTGGCCGTATCTATCGCTATCACCACGCTTTAAAAGTGTGGCCGTATCTCACATATGGCCACGCTTTAAAAACGTGGCCGTATCTCCTACATACGGCCACGCTTTTAAACGTGGCAATCTATAAAAAACGTGGCAGAAAAAAAGCGTGGTGATAGGTCACCAAAAGTGTGGCGATAGAGCAACCACCACGCTCACAGACGCTACCCTTTCAAAAGCGTGGCGGTAGCTCAAAAAGCGTGGCGAAAAGCTATCGCCACGCTTTTTTTAGCTTTTCGCCATGCTTTAAAAGCGTGGCAATAGAGCTGTTTTCTTGTAGTGATGGCTCCCAATCATCAATTACTTGGACATTAGCAACTCAAGAGTTCCTAAGTTACCTTCCGAAGCCAAGAGCACTAAAATCTACTCTAAAATCTAACCAAGCATTTTATCAAACACTTGGAAGGCATAAAAGGAAAGCAATTAAAATTGCAAGGAAAGTAAATCTACACAACTCAATTGCAAGGAATTAAACAACAACAAATCAAATGAACAATTAAGGAACATGAATCATAAATTGCATTAAAGAGAAATAAAAGAAACAAAAGTGCATGAACATAAAAGTAGAGAATTACAAGAATTAAATGCTAAACTAGAGAGAGGAGAAGAAGAGGAACAAGAATTGCTAAAGGAAAAGTAAATCAAAGTATGAAATTAACCTAGATCTAAGAATTCCTAATCTAGATCTAACCTACTCCTAATTCTAGAGAGAAGAGAGAGCTTCTCTCTCTAGAAACTAACTAAAGCATCATAAAACTAAAATAAAACTCACTAATTAACTAGATGTCCCATCCCTCTTCAATCCTTGGGTTAAATAGTATCAGAAATGAGTTGGATTGGGCCCAAAATACTTTAGAATTTGCTGGCCACGCATTTGCATTTAATGAATCACGTGTAAATTGGCATGTACGCATATAGTACGTGTGCGTGCCTCTAAACGCGATGAAACTATGATAAATTTTATATCATTTCGAAGCCCCAGATGTTAGCTTTCCAACGCAACTAGAACTGCATCATTTGGACCTATGTAGCTCAAGTTATGGTCAATTAAGTGCGAAGAAGTCGGCTTGACAGCCTTTGCGATTCTTTCATTTCTTCACGAGTTCTCCATTTTTACATGCTTTTCCTTCATTCCCTTGATCCACTCTTTGCCTCCTAAATCTGAAATCACTTAAAAAACATATCAAGGCCTCGTATCATTTTCTAGTTGTTTTTAGTTAGATTTTATTTAGTTTTACTTAATTTTAGTCCAAAAATCTCCTCTGGATGCTACTTTGAGTTGTTCTAGTATTTTTATGATTTCAGGTGATATTCGGAGCAATTTGGTGGAGTTTGGAGCTAAAAAGAAAAAAGCTGGCAGCACCCTTCTTGGGCAAGGGATCAGGACCAAAAGCGCATAACTCCCCTTAGGGCGTTAAACGCCCAAGATGGCATTTAATGCCAGCAGCTAACCGAATTTACCCTCTCTTTGGCATATCAAGTGGATTTAGCATTTAGTATTAGTTATATTTAATTTTCTTTTTGTAATTTTTAATTACAAACACTATCTTTTAGTTTTGAGATTTATTATTTTATTTTATTTCTGAATCAAATTAGGTTTGTATAAAAGGGAAAAGATCTCTTGAATCTGGAGGGGGGCTTCCTTCTGCACTTTTCAGAACCCTAGTTTCTCTGCAAGTCATGAGCAACTAAACCTCTTGGTTAAGGTTAGGAGCTCTATTTATTTCTATAGATTAGATCTATTATTCTTCTATTTTAATTAATGTATTGATTCAATTTCAAGGATTTTTTCATTCTTAATCTTATGAATTTGGGTGAAACGAGAGTATGACACTTATTCTACTTGAGTTCTTGTGATTCTTGAGAGAGTTATCTCGCTTCAACTATAGCTTGAAAATAAATTCCTCCTAAATTGCTAATTACATGAACTAATTGGGATATGTGACTGATAAACCCATATTTTATGATATATTTTGTGCTTAATTTAAGTGATTTATTCAATCCTTCACCCACTTATTCATGTAAATGGCATGGTTTCACTTTCCCTTTCTTATTATGTGATATATGTGAAATACATGTTTCCTATGCTTTGAAATTTTTTATTTTAATTACCCTTTATTACCATTCGATGCCGTGATTTGTGTGTTGAGAAGTCTCAGATCTTCTAAGGCAGGAATGACTTAAAGAATGGAAAGGAAACATACAAAAATGGAAGGAAAGCACAAAATGGAGTTTTTGAAGAAACTGGCAGCGACGCGAACGCATGGACGACGCAGTCGCATGCCCAGCGCGAAAAGGCAGCGATGCCAACGCGTGACTGACGCGAGCGCGTGCCATGAGCAGAACACAGATGACGCGTACGCGTGACCGAAGTGAACGCGTGATAAGGAAAACTCCAGATGACGCGACCGCGTGACCCGCACGGACGCGTGACAGATGCCACGCACCAGAAATTACAGAAAATGCTCCCAGCGATTTCTGAAATCCTTTTTGGCCCAGATCCAAGTCAAGAAGGCACAGATTAGAGGTTATAAAGTGGGGGAATGCATCCATTCATTATCATGTCTTCAATTATTTACTTTTCATAGTTTAGATGTAGTTTTTAGAGAGAGAGGTTCTCTCCTCTCTCTTAGGTTTTAAGATTAGGATTTCTTATTATTTCAATTTAGTATTCCGACTCTTTATCAGGTTCAATATTCCTTTTACTTTATATTTCTCTTTTGCTTTCAGATCTTTTAAAGCTTTCCTTTAATTACTTTTATTGCCAATTTGGCTTCTGAACCATTCATGTTCAGATTTGATTTTCTATTTAATATAATTTGAGGTATTTCAGAATTAAGATTGCTTTCCTTTATTTATATAAATAATTTAGATTTTTCCCTTTTGGCTTTGGTTGTTTAATTGGTAACGCTTGAGTGATCAAATAATACAGTGGTTGAAATTGGCAGATTACTAATTGATCTAGATCGCTTTAAAGCTAGTCTTCCCACAGGGATTGATTAGGACTTGAGGATCAAGCTAATTAGTCCACTTGATTTACCTTTGACATTGGGATTTTATGGTGGTAAAGAATTTCATAAAAACAGTCGCGTTGTAGATATAGTCTCTAAACCAACAGAAATCCCTTCGTACAAACGTTTTGGTTGTCACAAGTAACAAACCCCTAAATAAATTGATAACCGAAGTATTCAAACCTCGGGTCATCTTCTCAAGGAACTGCAGGGAAGTATGTTCTTATTATTGGTTATGGAGATTGTAAATTGGGGTTTTGAGAATGAGGAGCGAATGGTTTAATTGGCAATTAAAGTAAATGAAGAACAAGTAATTTAAATGGCAAATAAAATAAATAAATGACTGTAAATAAACTTTTGGCAAGATATGAGAAATTAGAGGTCCTATCCTAGCTATCCTTATCAAGATGATGAGAATCGAATCTTAATTCCACTTTGTTAACCTTTACCAAGATAAAGGAAGGTCAAGGGATTAATTGGTTTGATCTTCGAATCCTATTTATTTCCTAAGAAAAGATTGGGATTATTGAAGTTCATTTAATTAACAAGATAACAATTACCATTCATGTTTGAGTTTGATAACTCCGGAGTTACGGATTTCTTAACCAAGACCAAAAGGAGGAAAGTAAATCTACTGGAAAAAAATGTCTTCAGATGGGAATAACAATAATGTAAATAAGAGAAAGCAATATTAAACTGAAATACCTCAAATAACATTAATTCAAAAGAGTAATCTGTTACATGGAAGAATTCATAAATTAAATTGCAAAAGTAAATAAAAGGGAATATTGAACCTGATAAAGATATAATCCTGAAAGCGAATAAAATCCTAATTCTAAATCCTAATCCTAAAGAGAGAAGAGAGAGGAGAGAACCTCTCTCTAAACTAAATCTAAATCATGAAAACTAAATAAAGTGGTCTTTCTGAATGGATGCATTCCCTCACTTCATAACCTTTGGTCTATGCCTTCTGGACTTGGATTTGGGCCAAAAAGGGCTTCAGAATTCGCTGGGAGCGTTTTCTGCAATTTCTGGTGCGTGGCCTCTGTCACGCGTCCGCGTGGGTCACGCGGTCGCATCATTCGGAGTTTTCCTTGCCACGCGGTCACGTCAGTCATGCGACCGCGTCATATGTGTTCTGCTTAAGGCACGCGGTCGCGTCAGTCATGCGACCGCGTCGCTTCTTCTTCGCGCTTGGCATGCGGCCGCGTCGTCCATGCGATCGTGTGGCTGCCAGTTTCTTCAAAAACTCCGTTTTATGCTTTCCTTCTATTTTGTATGTTTCCTTTCCATCCTTTAAGTCATTCCTGCCTTAGAAGATCTGAAACTACTCAACACACTAATCACGGCATCGAATGGAAATAAAGGTAATTAAAATAATTAATTTTAAAGCATAGGAAACATGTTTTTCACATACATCACATAATAAGGAAGGGAAAGTAAAACCATGCAATTAATATGAATAAGTGGGTGAAGGATTGAATAAATCACTCAAACTAAGCACAAAATATATCATAAAATATGGGTTTATCAACCTCCCCACACTTAAACAATAGCATGTCCTCATGCTAAGTCCAAGAGTAATGTTAGGTTGAAGTGGTGGAATGTCATGCAATGCAATCTAATCTAAATGCAACTACCTATATGAATGATGCGTCATGCAATTCTTATTTTTATTCACTTGTATATAAAGCTTACATGTAGTTGAATTAATTCACATTCTCAAGGTCATATATATATATAGCCAAACCTTTGATAATGATAAAGCACTTTTACAGTTGAGATGGGAGAGAAAAACATGTTATAAACTTGCAAGACAATTAATAATTCAAGCAGAGATATATGTTAATGAGCTATTGAACCCTCACTGGATTTTGTGTTTACTCTCTAGTCACTCAGTGTTTATTGGGTTAATCACTCTATTCTTCTTCTTATTCTTACTTTCTATAACTTTGTTCTTCATCTAACCAATCAACAATTATAGAATATAGACATACCAAAAATCATGAGGTCTTTAGTTAAGGTTGTAATGGGGCCAAGGTAAAGGTAAGGGTATATGTATAGGGCTAAGTGAGCTAATAAGTGAATCCTTAATTAGTCTAAGATCTCACCTAACATACATACTTTCTGAAGCAAAGCTTCTTTACCTATTTTCCCATATTTTCCCACTTTTGATGTTACATGCTCATGTTTCAATATTTATTATTTTTATCCCATGTGCATTGCTTTATTTCACATTTGGGGAATTCTTTTGTGTCCCCTTTATTCATAACACTTTTTTTTAATGTACATGGTAATTCAATTATTTTGATTTCACATGAGCATGCTTCCCAAAACTTTTATTTTGAATTATTTTATTCTTTTCAACTTTTCTATCTTTTGTTTTTATCATCCATGTTTCCAATAGGTTTTCCCACATTTAAACCATACATAATTTCCTATCTTAAGCTAACCAAGGATTCAACTTGGGATTTTTATTTTGTCTTTCTGCTTAAGGCTAGTAATGTGGCTGATAGAATAAAAGGGGATTTAAAGGCTCAAGGGGGCTAACAAGGGTGATGTAAAGGGTAGGCTATTTTGGGATAAGTGAGCTAAAATCAAATAATGGCCTCAATCACTCTCTTGGTATGTATTTTTATTCTATAATCGGACATATAGATTAAAACAAAGTAAAGAACATTAGAATAAAAAAAGAAGGGTGGAACACACATGAAGAAAGTATTATGGTTTGAATGTAACCATACAATCAAGCTCAAAACTCACAGGCTATGTGTTCTCTAGCTCAAAAATTATTTATCACTTATGTATGTCATGCAGGTTTAGTTAAAAATTTCCATTATTCTCAATGTAAAACTTATATTGAATGGCTTCAAAGTTCTAGTGTTTCTCCTTGATGAAATGTTGTTAACTAACTAACATGTAATGCTATATATACAAGGTGTGTGGATTGTTTCTATTATGTTCAAGTTCCTAGTTTACTTCCTTTTTGTATTTTTCAATTTAAACTAAGCTATCTTATGCTAAAAAGGGTAAACTATACTAATTAATCCACAATTTCTATAACTAATAAGTTAGAATTGCAACTAAACTAATTGGCTAAAATATGAACTAAAGTGCAATATAGAATAAATACATAAAAATAGTAATATATATAAGTACTGAGAAAATAAAAAAAAAATAAAAATAAAAATACAGAAAAGTAGCAAAATAAATAAAAAAAGTATGTAGTGGTTCACCAAAAAAAAAAAGAACGCCAGAGATGGCGACCTCCCCACACTTAAAATGTAGCATCGTCCCCGATGCTCACTCAAGCAGAGTGTGAAGGGGTGTCATCACTGGAAGGGTGGGTAGCTGGGGTCTCTGTGGTGGTGGTCTGAGGATCAGCCTGCTGCAGAGGAGGTGCTGTCTAAATAGGGATCTCAGGGTCTACAGCCTGAATCTGAGGCGGAGCCTCCTGATGTGATATTGCCTGCTGGGTGCCTGCCTGATCTGCCTCACTCTGTGGATGGGTCTCTGCCTCGTGATCATCCGCCTCCTCCTCAGATGCCTCGGATGGTGTGTTAGGCTCGAAGGGGATGTCGCCAGAGCGTATCATCAGCTTCAGGTGCTCATAGCGTCGCTTGTTGTGACGCTTTATCTGGTCAAGCCGTCGAAACAGGCGGTGCACTAGATGATAGATGGGCTCTGGGGCAGGTGGATGTGCAGTGGTGGTGGCAGGGGTAGCTGTGGAAGAAGAGGGGCCGGTAGATGGTGTGGCTGTGTCAGCAGTAGCAATGAGGAATGGAGGTCTGTAGCCCAAAGCCAGAAAGTTTCTACTGTGAGGGATAATCTTCTTGCATTCTGCAGCAGGTGGCTTTTCATCAGCATCCTCCCAAGGCACGTCAGCTTGACGTCCTAGCTGCGTAATTAGATAAGGAAAGGGAAGAGTGCCTCGGACGTGGACCCTGGCCATATAGTACCGGATAAAGCGTGGCAGGTACAGGTCCTTACCCTCCATCACACACCATAAGAGGGTGATCATAGCGGCTGGTATCTCAGTCTCGTGAGTACTCGGCATAATGAAGTTGCTAAGTATCTGATGCCATAGCCGAGCCTCATCATTCAGGTAAATCCGCTTGATTCCCTTTGGCATGGTGGTGTTCTGACCCATAATCCAAGGAACGGTCAGGTCAAGGGCTATCCGGGCCTTTACTGCATCCCAATCAAATTGCATGAAGTGCATATCCTCCTCAGCTTTCTGATAACCATCCAGCTGATCAGTTTTAAGCAGAAGCTTCAGAACTTCTTCAATGGCCTCTTCAGTAACCAGAATCTGCTTCCCTCTGAGGTTCACTGCATCTAGGGAGGTTTTGAAGTAATTGCAGTAGAATTCCCTTACCCAAGATGCATTGACCTCAGTCAGGGGTCTTTCCAGGAAGAACCAGCCTCTTTGTTTGATTTGCTCAGAGGTGTATTGCTGGAGTTCTTCTGGGATCTTCAGAGTTCTCTCCAGGTATAGGTTCCTGGAGGCTGCAAATACTGGATACCTCTGCTCACAGTATCGGTTTGCAAACTTTACTGGATCAGTAGCAGGGATTAGCTGGTCGGCCTTCTCCTGCGGGGTAAAATTTTTCTCCCGCAAGGAGGCATTATGCATGAGATCTATGATAGACATAGAGGCTTCTCCTCTTTTCTGTTTGCCAGTTGTTGCCTTTTCTTTCCCTTTTCTGTGGAAGTCCAACATCCTGAAAAATAGAATTTAAGGATATAATAAAAACAGGAAAACAAGGAGGCAATTAACAAAAGAAGCACATAGTAGCAAAGGAACAGGAGAGTAATGAATATGAGCTAAGTAAATGTGCATTAAGGATTGAATAGGAGTTAAAAGTTCGAAAAGAAGAAATCACAATCCAAAATGTAATTGAATTCATGTTAAATAGAAAAATTAACATCATGCCATGGTTAGTATGTTAAAAGAAAGTTAAAGAAAATCAGAAGAGAAGTTTTGAAAGGTTAGGTTGGTTAGAATTGAAAAAGAGTTAGGAAGTTAACATTAGTGAGTTAGTAAAAAGTGGGTTAAAGTAAGTGGCATAATGAAAATATTTCAAGTAACAAGTATTCACAGTTAGAAGCTATAAGTAATCCATATCCAAATAAGGAAAACAGGGTGATGATGATTCAAATAGATATAGAGAAAGCAAAAATTGGAATCAAACATCAAAAATGCAGTTTAGGAACCAGGAAATCAAAAAGGATAAGAAAGCATGCCCTGGCAGTCATGAATTGGTTTGGTTAAAGCAGAGGAAAGCAGAGTTCAAAATGCCAAAACCAAAACATGAATGAAAACATTTTACAGAAATTTGGGCAGCATCCGGCTAAAATTGGATTGTCCCGAAAAATAAACAGCAATCAAATAGTTCATATGAATCAAAATTAAAGCTGCAATTACATATAGGGAATATAAACATGAAAATGCAGTGTACAGAGCAGCAAGAAACAGGAAAGTACAGCATATGAACATTACAATCATCACAGCAATAGCAGAATAAAACAAGAAACACGAACAATGCAATTAAACAGACCTAAATCCACTAACCACATCCTAGGCTACCTAATAACCTAAAATCCACTACAACATGCATATTTAACTAGCCTAAGGACGAACATAAACAGAAAAATATGAATTAACTACGAAGGATAGAAGGGTGGCGTTCGTCGGAACCTGGTAGGCGTAAGAGAGAGAGTGGGGCAGAGAGGTGGCTGGGGATGACGGCGGTGGCGTCGGAGGTGGTCGCGGAAGAGGGTGGCGCGGCGGCGGTGGGTGCTATTCGGAGGAAGGGAGGGAAAGGGTGGGTGGCGCTGGGCGGTGACGGGGGTAATAGGGGAAGGGAGGGGGGAAAGGGTGGGTGGCACTGGGCGGTGACGGCGGCGCAGTGGTGGTGGTCGCAGAGAGGCAGTGGCGGAGAGGGGGGGAAGAAGAAGGAAGAAGAAGAAAGGAGGGGGGAGGAGGAAGGAGGGTGGTTGGCGGCGGGGTCTGGGTGGTCAGCGGCGTCTGGCGGTGGCGGTGATGGTGACTGGGTGGTGGTTAGGGGTTGGAGAAGAAGAGAGAAAGTGGAGGGGTTTGGGGATGGGGGCACGACTGATAGGGTTCGCGTGACTGGGGGGTTATAATTTGAATCCACACGATCGCGTGGTTGGGGCGAAAATGTGGTTGACGCGATCGCATGGGGCACGCGATCGCGTCGTTGGAAATTGTGCTAAACGCACGAATCCAGCGTCGTTTCAGCGCAACTCTCTGTCTCCTTTTGGGGTGTTGTGCAATCCTATGCGACGCGATCGCGTCGCTCACGCAGTCGCGTGTGATTGGTATTGTGCAAGTGACGCGATCGCGTGAGTGACGCGATCGCGTGGGTCAATTGTGCGAAACGCACAATGGCCGCACGATTCCAGCCTAACTTTCTGGACATTGGATGTTTACGCCGATCTCCAGGTCACGCGGCCACGTGAATGACGCAGTCGCATGGGTAATGTTTTTCGCAATTTGACGCGATCACATGAGTGATGTGGTCGCGTCGCGCACCCTTTTTTTTTTAACTATATGCGGAATGCAATGATTAATATGAATGAGATGCAAAGCTTCCAGGTTCAATATAATAAAATAAAATAAAACTTGAAAACAAATAAAACTAAATAAAAATTGAAAAAGGAACGATCATACCATGGTGGGTTGTCTCCCACCTAGCACTTTTAGTTAAAGTCCTTAAGTTGGACGTTGGATGAGCTTCCTGTTATGGCGGCTTGGTATGCGAAATTGTTACTCAGGTTGTGAATTATTGTTCGAAATTGATTCCCTGGCGATGGCACCAAAAATGGATGCACAGAACCATGGTTTAAACATATCTTCACAACTTCGCATAACTAACCAGCAAGTGCACTGGGTCATCCAAGTAATAAACCTTACGTGAGTAAGGGTCGATCCCACGGAGATTGTTGGTATGAAGCAAGCTATGGTCACCTTGTAAATCTCAGTCAGGCGGATATAAAATAGTTATGGAGTTTTCGAAAATAAATAATAAACTAAGGATAGAAACACTTATGTAAATCATTGGTGAGAATTTCAGATAAGCGTATGGAGATGCATTCATTCCTCTGAACCTCTGCTTTCCTGCTGTCTTCATCCAATCCGTCTTACTCCTTTCTATGGCTGGCTTTATGTAAGGATGTCACCGGTGCCAATGGCTACTTTCAATCCTCTCGGGAAAATGGTCCAAATGCTCTTTCACAGCACGGCTAAAAGTTTGGAGGAATCACCCTTGTCGTTGGTTGCATCCTATTCCTCTCTGTGAAAATGGTCCGATGCGCTGTCACTGCATGGCTAATCATCTTGGAGGTTCTCGATCATACTGGAATAGAATTTACTATCCTTTTGCGTCTGTCACTACGCCCAGCACTCGCGAGTTTGGAGTTCGTCACAGTCATTCAATCCCAGAATCCTACTCGAAATACCACGGACAAGGTTTAGACTTTCCGGACTCTCATGAATGCCGCCATCAATCTAGCTTATACCACGAAGATTCTGATTAAGAGATCTAAGAGATACTCATTCAATCTAATGTAGAATGGAAGTGGTTGTCAGGCACGCGTTCATAGGGAATGATGATGATTGTCACGTTCATCACATTCAGGTTGAAGTGCGAATGAATATCTTAGAAGCGAAATAAGATGAATTGAATAGAAAACAGTAGTACTTTGCATTAATCTTTGAGGAATAGCAGAGCTCCACACCTTAATCTATGGAGTGCAGAAACTCTACCGTTGAAAATACATAAGAAATGAAGGTCCAGGCATGGCCGAATGGCCAGCTCCCAAATGTGATCAATAGATCAAAAGATAATCCAAAGATGTTTCAAAAGATGATCAAAGATGTCTAATACAATAGTAAAAGGTCCTATTTATAATAAACTAGCTACTAGGGTTTACAGAAGTAAGTAATTGATGCATAAATCCACTTCCGGGGCCCACT
Source organism: Arachis hypogaea (assembly GCF_003086295.3). NCBI lineage: Eukaryota > Viridiplantae > Streptophyta > Magnoliopsida > Fabales > Fabaceae > Arachis > Arachis hypogaea. The sequence goes on along the minus strand of NC_092046.1, from coordinate 81,448,763 downwards.
TGGTGTGTGCTTGGGCTGAGCTTGAAGTCTACACGTGGAGAGGTCATTCTTGGAGTTGAACGCCAGCTTTTGTGCCAGTTTGGGCGTTGAACTCCACTTTGCAACTTGTTTCTGGCGCTGGACGCCAGAATTGGGCAGAGAGCTGGCGTTGAACGCCAGTTTGCGTCATCTAAAATTGGGCAAGGTATGGACTATTATATATTGCTGGAAAGCCCTGGATGTCTACTTTCCAACGCAATTGGAAGGGCGCCATTTTGAGTTCTGTAGCTCCAGAAACTACATTTTGAGTGCAGGGAGGTCAGAATCCAACAGCATCAGCAGTCCTTCTTCAACCTCTGAATCTGATTTTTGCTCAAGTCCCTCAATTTCAGCCAGAAAATACCTGAAATCACAAAAAAACACACAAACTCATAGTAAAATCCAGAAATGTGAATTTAACATAAAAAGTAATGAAAACATCCCTAAAAGTAACTAGATTCTACTAAAAACACACTAAAAACAATGCCAAAAAGCGTATAAATTATCCGCTCATCACAACACCAAACTTAAATTGTTGCTTGACCCCAAGCAACTGAAAATCAAATAGGATAAAAATAAGAGAATATACTATAAATTCCAAACTATCAATGAAACATAGCTCCAATCAGATGAGCGAGACTTGTAGCTTTTTGCCTCTTGAATAGTTTTGGCATCTCACTTTATCCATGGAGGTTCAGAATGATTGGCATCTATAGGAACTCAGAGTTCAGATAGTGTTATTGACTCTCCTAGTTCAGTATGATGATTCTTGAACACAGCTTCTTTATGAGTCTTGGCCGTGGCCCTAAGCACTTTGTTTTCCAGTATTTCCACCGGATACATAAATGCCACAGACACATAATTGGGTGAACCTTTTCAGATTGTGACTCAGCTTTGCTAAAGTCCCCAATTAGAGGTGTCCAGGGTTCTTAAGCACACCCTTTTTTTTTTTTGCTTTGGACCTTGACTTTAACCGCTCAGTCTCAAGTTTTCACTTGACACCTACACGCCACAAGCACATGGTTAGGGACAGCTTGGTTTAGCCACTTAGGCCAGGATTTTATTCCTTTAGGCCCTCCTATCCACTGATGCTCAAAGCTTTGGGATCCTTTTTATTTGCCCTTGCCTTTTGGTTTTAAGGGTTATTGGCTTTTTGCTCTTGCCTCTTGGTTTTAAGAGCTTTTGGCTTTTTCTGCTTGCTTTTTCTCTTTCTTTCTATTTTTTTTTCGCCCTTTTTTTTTTTTGCAAGCTTTGTTCTTTGCTGCTTTTTCTTGCTTCAAGAATCATTTTTATGATTTTTCAGATTATCAAATAACATGTTTCCTAGTCATCATTCTTTCAAGAGCCAACATATTTAACATTCTTAAACAACAACTTCAAAAGACATATGCACTGTTCAAGCATACATTCAGAAAACAAGAAGCATTGTCACCACATCAATATAATTAAACTAAGTTCAAGGATAAATTCGAAACTCATGTACTTCTTGTTCTTTTGAATTAAAACATTTTTCATTTAAGAGAGGTGATGGATTCATAGGACATTCATAACTTTAAGACATAGTTACTAACTACTAATGATCATGTAATGAAGACACAAACATAGATAAGCACTTAACATAGAGAAAATGAAAAACAGAAAAAGTAAGAACAAGGAATGAGTCCACCTTAGTGATGGTGGCGTTTCCTTCTTGAGGAACCAATGATGTCCTTGAGCTCTTCTATGTCTCTTCCTTGTCTTTGTTGCTCCTCCCTCATTGCTTTTTGATCTTCTCTTATTTCATGAAGGATGATGGAGTGTTCTTGATGTTCCACCCTTAATTGTCCCATGTTGGAACTTAATTCTCCTAGGGAGGTGTTGATTTGCTCCCAAAAATTCTGTGGAGGCAAGTGCATCCCTTGATGTATCTCAGGGATTTCTTGATGATGAGCTTCTTCATGTGCCTGTTGAGATTCATGAATGTGCTCTCTTGTTTGCTCCATCCTTTTTTTAGTGATGGGATTGTGAGATGAATCTTTCCATCTCCCATGGCTCAGAGGTGGAAGCATTTGTCTTCCCTTTCTTCTTTCTTGAGGTTTCTCTGGCCTTATGTGCCATTAATGGTAATGGAAAAACAAAAAGCTTATGCTTTTACCACACCAAACTTAGAATATTGCTCGCCCTCGAGTAAGAAAATAAAGAATTAGATGAAGAAGAAGAAGAAAAGATGGAGAAGAGGGGGGAGGTGTGTTTCGGCCAAGAAGAGAAGAGAGGGTTGTGTTGTGTGAAAATGAGGAAGAATGGAAGGCTTTATATAGGGAAGGGAGGGGGGGTTAAGGTTCGGTCATATGGGTGGGTTTGGGTGGGAAATTGATTTGAATTTTGAAGGTAGGTGGAGTTTATTGGGTAGGTTTATGGGGAAGAGTGGGTGGATGTGAGTGGTGAAGGGTTAATAGGGAAGAGAGATAGAGGTGATAGGTGAAGGGTTTTGGGGAAGAGTGTTTATTGGGAATAGAGGATGATTGAGAAGAGAGAAGAGAGTAGGTGGAGGTAGGTAGGGATCCTGTGGGGTCCACAGATCCTGAGATGATCCTGTGGGGTCCATAGATCCTGAGGTGTTCAAGGATTTACAACCTTGCACCAAATTGGGCATGTAAAATGCTCTTGCACACAACTCTGGGCGTTCAGCGCCAGGTTGGTGCCCATTTTGGGTGTTCAACGCCCATTTGTTGCCCATTTCTGGCGTTGAACGCCAGAACCATGCTTGTTCTGGGCGTTCAGCGCTAGCTCCTCTCCAGGGTGCAATTCTGGCGTTCAGTGCCCAGATGATGCCCATTTTGGGCGTTAAGCGCCCAGATATTGCCCATTTTGGGCGTTCAGCACCAGAACCATGCTCTGTTTTGGCGTTGAATGCCAGACAGGTGCTTCCTCCAGGGTGTGATTTTTCTTCCGCTGTTTTTGATTCTGTTTCTAAATTTTTCGTTTATTTTGTGACTCCACATGATCATGAACCTAAGAAAACATGAAAAACAAAAATAAAATTAGATAAATAAACATTGGGTTGCCTCCCAACAAGCACTTCTTTAATGTCAATAGCTTGACAGTGGGCTCTCATGGAGCCTCACAGATGTGCAGAGCTTTGTTGAGACCTCCCAACACCAAACTTAGAGTTTGGATATGGGGGTTTGACACCAAACTTAGAGTTTGGTTGTGGCCTCCCAACACCAAACTTAGAGTTTGACTGTGGGGGCCTTGGTTGACTCTGCTTTGAGAGAAGCTTTTCATGCTTCCTTTCCATGGTTGCAGAGAGAGATCCTTGAGTTTTAAACACAAGGTTATCCTCATTTAGTTGAAGGATTAATTCCCCTCTGTCCACATCAATCACAGCTCTTGCTGCGGCTAGGAAGGGTCTTCCAAGGATGATGGATTCATCTTCATCCTTCCCAGTATCTAGGATTATGAAATCAGCAGGGATGTAAAGGCTTTGAACCTTTACTAACATGTGCTCTACTTGTCCATAAGCCTCTTTTCTTGAGTTGTCTGCCATCTCTAATGAGATTTTAGCAGCTTGCACCTCAAATATTCCAAGTTTCTCCATTACAGAGAGTGGCATGAGGTTTATCCCTGACCCAAGGTCACATAGAGCCTTCTCAAAGGTCATGGTGCCTATGGTACAGGGTATGAGGAACTTTCCAGGATCCTCTTTCTTCTGGAGCAATCTCAGTAAATCCAATGCATTTAATTCATTGGTGAACAGGGGAGGTTAATCTACCCAAGTCTCATTACCAAATAGTTTGGCATTCAGCTTCATGATTGCACCAAGGAACTTGGCAACTTGCTCTTCAGTGACATCCTCATTCTCTTCAGAAGAGGAATACTCATCCGAGCTCATGAATGGCATAAGGAGGTTCAATGGAATCTCTGTGGTCTCTAGATGAGCCTCAGGGTCCTTTGGTTCCTCAAAGGGAAACTCCTTATTGACCACTGGACGTCCCAGAAGGTCTTCCTCCTTGGGATTCACGTCCTCTCCTTCCCTTACAGGTTCGGCCATGGTGATTAATTCAATGGCCTTGCACTCTCCTTTTGGATTCTCTTCTGTATTGCTTGGGAGAGTACTAGGAGGGATTTCAGTGATCCTTTTACTCAGCTGGCCCACCTGTGCTTCCAAATTTCTAATGGAAGACCTTGTTTCATTCATGAAACTCACGAAATTGTTACTCAGGTTGTGAATTATTGTTCGAAATTGATTCCCTGGCGATGGCACCAAAAATGGATGCACAGAACCATGGTTTAAACATATCTTCACAACTTCGCATAACTAACCAGCAAGTGCACTGGGTCGTCCAAGTAATAAACCTTACGTGAGTAAGGGTCGATCCCATGGAGATTGTTGGTATGAAGCAAGCTATGGTCACCTTGTAAATCTCAGTCAGGCGGATATAAAATAGTTATGGAGTTTTCGAAAATAAATAATAAACTAAGGATAGAAACACTTATGTAAATCATTGGTGAGAATTTCAGATAAGCGTATGGAGATGCATTCATTCCTCTGAACCTCTGCTTCCCTGCTGTCTTCATCCAATCTGTCTTACTCCTTTCTATGGCTGGCTTTATGTAAGGATGTCACCGGTGCCAATGGCTACTTTCAATCCTCTCGGGAAAATGGTCCAAATGCTCTGTCACAGCACGGCTAATCGTCTGGAGGTATCACCCTTGTCGTTGGTTGCATTCTATTCCTCTCTGTGAAAATAATCCGATGCGCTGTCACTGCATGGCTAATCATCTTGGAGGTTCTCGATCATACTGGAATAGAATTTACTATCCTTTTGCGTCTGTCACTATGCCAAGCACTCGCGAGTTTGGAGTTCGTCACAGTCATTCAATCTCAGAATCCTACTCGGAATACCACGGACAAGGTTTAGACTTTCCGGACTCTCATGAATGCCGCCATCAATCTAGCTTATACCACGAAGATTCTGATTAAGAGATCTACGAGATACTCATTCAATCTAATGTAGAACGGAAGTGGTTGTCAGGCACGCGTTCATAGGGAATGATGATGATTGTCACGTTCATCACATTCAGGTTGAAGTGCGAATGAATATCTTAGAAGTGAAATAAGATGAATTGAATAGAAAACAGTAGTCCTTTGCATTAATCTTTGAGGAACAGCAGAGCTCCACACCTTAATCTATGGAGTGCAGAAACTCTACCGTTGAAAATACATAAGTAATGAAGGTCCAGGCATGGCCGAATGGCCAGCCCCCAAACGTGATCAATAGATCAAAAGATAATCCAAAGATGTTTCAAAAGATGATCAAAGATGTCTAATACAATAGTAAAATGTCCTATTTATAATAAACTAGCTACTAGGGTTTACAGAAGTAAGTAATTGATGCATAAATCCACTTCCGGGGCCCACTTGGTGTGTGCTTGGGCTGAGCTTGAAGTCTACACGTGGAGAGGTCATTCTTGGAGTTGAACGCCAGCTTTTGTGCAAGTTTGGGCGTTGAACTCCACTTTGCAACTTGTTTCTGGCACTGGATGCCAGAATTGGGCAGAGAGCTGGCGTTGAACGCCAGTTTGCGTCGTCTAAACTTGGGCAAAGTATGGACTATTATATATTTATGGAAAGCCCTGGATGTCTACTTTCCAACTCAATTAGAAGCGCGCCATTTTGAGTTCTGTAGCTCCAGAAAATCCATTTTGAGTGCAGGGAGGTCAGAATCCAACAACATCAGCAGTCCTTCTTCAACCTCTGAATCTGATTTTTGCTCAAGTCCCTCAATTTCAGCCAGAAAATACCTGAAATCACTGAAAAACACACAAACTCATAGTAAAGTCCAGAAATGTGAATTTAACATAAAAACTAATGAAAACATCCCTAAAAGTAACTAGATTCTACTAAAAACATACTAAAAACAATGCCAAAAAGCGTATAAATTATCCGCTCATCACGGCTTATGCTTAAATTCATCCAGAAATCTCCACCAATGCTTGGAATGCCAATAGCCTCTGGGGTCCCAAACTAGGCATGTGAAGCTTCTAAGCAGCTTCAAAGAGATTGTCAGGCTCCCGGGGTGATGAATGTCAGCACAGATTCCAGGATCCCAAACTTTGCTTTTGAATCCGCCTTCGTCTTGATCTATACTTTTCCATCCGGGTGGTTTAGAGATTAGATTCTCACCAGGATAACCAAACGTTTTCTGAGATCCATCCGATTGATCATGATGCCAATTCGTGCACTTCGAGTTGAAGCGTGGAACCTTATTGAACTTTGTGCACCAGCTCTGAGTACAAGCCATTTCCCGCTTACTCTTAAAGCCGCAGAGAGCTTTAAGCTGGCCATCTGTTTCAAGCAAACCATATTCAAGTTGAAAAATACAGTTAAAGGTTAAGGATTGTACCAACTTAAAGCTTGTATTGGGTGGTAATGGCCTTGGGATAGGTGGTTCCAGTGGTTCTGTGAGTTCTACTCCCTTGTGCTCTTCTGTGAAATTCTCCACTTCCTTGCAAGATTCTTCAAATGTATCCATGTCCTGATCAAAGCCATCTATGTCTTCCTCATTACTTAAGTCATAGACTGGAGGTTGAGAGAAATCTACCTTCGTATCATCTTCGTATTCACTTGGGGAAGATTCTTCGATCTCAGAGAATTCACTTGCGGATGCAAGCTCATTACTAGGAGAACTTGACTTGTGACTATCATCATCAAGGAAATCTGCTTCTTGGGTTATTCTATCTAGTTCTTCATGAAAGACTTGCTCTGGGGATTGCGCACAATCCTCCTTAGCATCAACTGTAACATCCTTAACAGAATGCTCCACAACTTTGGATTCCCATGGAGGTTCAGCGTCTCCTAAGTCTTCAACCAACTCTTCTTCTTCAATAATGATAGCTTCCTCTACTTGTTCCAGTATGAAACCATGCTCTGTCTTGTCCACTGGAGTTTCTAGTATCTCCTTCATGCTACGCTCTTCGTTAGATTGTCCACATGGGGCTGTGGGATGTCCTTGAATGTTCGAACGTCTAGAAGATAATTGACTTACTGCTTGCTCCAGTTGATGAAGGGTTGTTTGAAGTTGATTTACTGTTTCCTTGAGGCGAACCTCTGATTCTCCGGGTGATAGATTTGGATATGGCACAGGGGGAAGTGGTGGTGTTTGGGAGTGATTGGATTGGAACTGGGGTAAATGAGGATCATACGGTGGTGAATGGTGAAAAGGAGCTTGTGAGTGTGGTGGTTTGGAGTTATAATGAGAGGATGGTCTATAAGTACAAGGTGGGTCTTGTTGGTAATTACAAGGTTGTCCACCATGTCTATTTGCTTGGTATGCATTGTAGAATGGTCTTTGTCCATGATATCTTGGAGGGTGTTGTTGCCTAAAGGGTTGATCAGATCCTCTTGGCTCCATCCATCTTTGGTTGCTCTGACCTTGATGTATGTTCCTGTTATAACTTCCATTCCTTTCAATAACATTAGAACCAAACTCAAAGCGAAAGGGGTGAGAATTCATAGTAGCTAAAAGAAATAAAGAGGGGAAAATAAAAGCAAATAAACAAGTAAAAGAAAAATATTTACAATAACCAATAATAAGGCACACGATTGCAGTTCCCCGGCAACGGCGCCATTTTGACGTTGGGAATTTATGGTGGTAAAGCATTTCATAAAAACAGTCGCGTTGTAGATATAGTCTCTAAACCAACAGAAATCCCTTCGTACAAACGTTTTGGTTGTCACAAGTAACAAACCCATAAATAAATTGATAACCGACCTCGGATCATCTTCTCAAGGAACTGCAGGGAAGTATGTTCTTATTATTGGTTATGGAGATTGTAAATTGGGGTTTTGAGAATGAGGAGCGAATGGTTTAATTGGTAATTAAAGTAAATGAAGAACAAGTAATTTAAATGGAAAATAAAATAAATAAATGACTGTAAATAAACTTTTGGCAAGATATGAGAAATTAGAGGTCCTATACTAGCTATCCTTATCAAGATGATGAAAATCGAATCTTAATTCTACTTTGTTAACCTTTACCAAGATAAAGGAAGGTCAAGAGATTAATTGGTTTGATCTTCGAATCCTATTTATTTCCTAAGAAAAGATTGGGATTATTGAAGTTCATTTAATTAACAAGATAACAATTATCATTCATGTTTGAGTTTGATAACTCCTGAGTTATGGATTTCTTAACCAAGACCAAAAGGAGGAAAGTAAATCTACTGGAAAAAACTTCAGATGGGAATAACAATACTGTAAATAAGAGAAAGCAATATTAAACTGAAATACCTCAAATAACATTAATTCAAAAGAGTAATCTGTAACATGGAAGAATTCATAAATCAAATTGCAAAAGTAAATAAAAGGGAATATTGGACCTGAAAAAGATATAATCCTGAAAGCGAATAAAATCCTAATTCTAAATCCTAATCCTAAAGAGAGAAGAGAGAGGAGAGAACCTCTCTCTAAACTAAATCTAAATCATGAAAACTAACTAAAGTGGTCTTTCTGAATGGATGCATTCCCTCACTTCATAACCTCTGGTCTATGCCTTCTGGACTTGGATTTGGGCCAAAAAGGGCTTCAGAATTTGCTGGGAGCATTTTCTGCAATTTCTGGTGCGTGGCCTCTATCACGCGTCCGCGTGGGTCATGCGGTCGCGTCATTCGGAGTTTTCCTTACCACGCAGTCGTGTCAGTCATGCGACCGCGTCATATGTGTTCTGCTTAAGGCGCGCGGTCGCATCAGTCATGCGACCGCGTCGCTGCTTCTTCGCGCTTGGCATATGGCCATGTCATCCATGCGATCGCGTGGCTGCCAGTTTCTTCAAAAACTCCGTTTTATGCTTTCCTTCCATTTTTGTATGTTTCCTTTCCATCCTTTAAGTCATTCCTGCCTTAGAAGATCTGAAACTACTCAACACACTAATCACGGCATCGAATGGAAATAAAGGTAATTGAAATAATTAATTTTAAAGCATAGAAAACATGTTTTTCACATACATCACATAATAAGGAAGGAAAAGTAAAACCATGCAATTAATATGAATAAGTGGGTAAAGGATTGAATAAATCACTCAAACTAAGCACAAAATATATCATAAAATATAGGTTTATCAACCTTCATAGTTAGAGGTTAACAAAGTGGGATTAAAATCCAATTCTCATCACAATTGATAAGGATAGGACTTTCAGTTCTTATACCTTGTCAAGAGTTTTATTATTTATTTAAATTAATTCCTTATAGTTTACTTTCTTGCCATTTACTATTGTTGCTTTTTTTCTTATACATTAAAAAACCCAAAATTCTACCTTTTTCATAGCTAATAATAAGTCATACCTCCCTGCAATTCCTTGAGAAGACGACCCGAGATTTAAATACTCGGTTATCAATTTTATTGGGTTTGCTTAAGTGACAAACAAAACTTTTGTAAGAAAGGAATTCTTGTCGGTCTAGAAGCTATACTTACAACGCGAATTTATTGTGAAAATTCTAGATCGCGCGAGAGTTTCGCTCTTTCAGTGACATATAATCCTGTTAGCTTTGGGTAATTAGGGTTTTTGTGGCCATAAACTAGTTTTTGAACTTAACCCTCTAATCGGACATAAGTGACCACGAGAGTGGCGGCTAATGAAGGTTAGAGGAGGCTAAATCACTAAGAGATTAGGGTTTAAACATTTACAATTTTTCAGGAATCATGCATTGTTAAAATAGTTGGTAAGAACTTTTAATCTAGAAAGATAAACATCTCCAAAGCCTTTACTGTTTTCACACCAAACCTTTATTTGCTTTATTTACTTGCTTATTTACGGTTTTATGCGAATTGACTCACCAAACCCATTTTGTATTTGTCTAACTAAGTCCAACTGGTTAGCCATTATTTCTCAGTCTAGCAATCCTTGTGGGATCAACCCTTACTCATCTGAGGTATTACTGGGAGGACCCAGTGCACTTGCCGGTTAAGCTGTGCAAAATCCTGATTCGCACACCAACAACCCTAAATCACCAGTCCATATTGGACATCAATGACTCTTGCATCACTAACCACGACATGACAATTATAAGAGCAAACCCAATTAGTCAACCTCTAATGGGGAGATAAGTCAACCGGGCTTAATCAATCTCAAACCATAGGTCTTATTCGTTAATGGATACGAGATTAAATAAAATCTCCTAATTATCACTCAATTCTTCAGATAGTAATGACATCAAGGTCACCTTCATTACTCAATTCCAAGTCAAGAATGCAAAAATCTACCCTAAAACTAAGAGAAGCATTTTCATAAACACTTGTAAGGAATAAAATGAAAGCATTGTAAAATTGTAATAATAATGAAATCTAAAACTACCAAATGAAAGATAACAATAACAATAACTAAGGCAAACATCAAAGGATATAAAAACATAAAATTTTATTAGATGGAAATCAAAATCAACACGATTTCATACGATCAAAAGCAATAAAATAAAGAAAATAACAAGTAAAACTAAGAGAACCAAGATGCAATAACAAGGAATTGTAAGGAAAACTAAATCAAAACAATGATTGAAATCTAAATCTATGGAGAGATCTAATCTAAACCCAAAATTCTAGAGAGAAAAGAGAGCTTCTCTCTCTAGAAAACTACCTAAAACATGGTTCTACTCTATCCTAATTGCTCTCCCTTTATCATTTTTGAATTTGGCTTGAAATAACCTTAGAAATGAGTTAGATTGGGCTTGAGAAGGTCCAGAAATCACCAGCCATGTGTTTTCTTAAGTGAACCACATGCTTCATGTCATGCATACGCATGAGGCATACATACGCGCCACATAGAGAAATCCCAAAGCACGCATACGCGCAAGGCATGCATGCACATGACCATGAATTGTGCCAAAACCTCATTTCTTCATGATTTATCCATTTTACACGCTTTTTCTTCATTTCTTCAATCCAATCTTTTCTTTCTAAGCTTGAAATTACATAACAAACACATCAAGGCATTGAATGGAATTAAAGTAAATTAAACTTATCAAATTAAAGGCCTAAAAAGCATGTTTTCAATCTTAAGCACAATTTAGGAGATATTCGCAAAACTGTAAGAATCGCAATTAATTAATTAATTTAATATCCCAAAATAGGTTCCAAAATTTTAAAATATTAATTAAAAATATAAATATCGTGTTTGGACTCAGTAGATTTTTTTAAGTTAGAAAATGTAATTTTTTGCGAAAAAATGCGTAAAAATGCATACTGGTAAATTAGCTGGCAGTACTAGCTTAAATCTGTCTGGTACTGTGTGAGAGTAGTAAAAACTGTAGAAGAACTTAGAAAAATAATTAAAGTTGAAAATCGGATGCTAATTCTAAAGGTTTGGCCAAAAATTGTGTTAAACGGGCAAAAAACGCTAACGGGTTCGATCGAGCCCAAGTTGGGCCCAAGCCCAACATATATAAACACACAAGTGAAGGCCATTCAGCCTCATTCATCACAAAACACAACACACACCAACTACACTAGTGATAAGAGAGGGAGAAGAGAGTGTTACTATTCATCCTTAACTTCCAGTGGCCATAACTCGAGCTACGGTACTCCGATGACGGCACGTGAAGCTCTCGCCGAGCCTGTCAGTTCTATCTAATTTTTTTAGGTAAGATTTTGAATATCACTCTCCATTATGTAGCCATAAAAAATTCAAAATTTAATTTTTTGGTTTTGAGTAGATTTTATATTTTCAATTGATTAGGTGGTATCTAAGGTTGGACTATTGGTGGTTTGTGTCCCAAACACCATCGAGAAAGGTAAGGAAACTCTTTACCTTTTTAAAATTGTGTATTTAGGAACCCTAGGTATTGATTTGTTGTATTTGGTATGATTTTAGTTGAGTTCTTGCAGTTGTTGGCATTTATTGGGAGACTTTGATTAGTTGTTGGTGATTGGAAGCTTGAGTTGGAGTCAATTTGGTGTGTTGTGCATATTGGGAATTGGCCAAGGTATGGTTTTGGTTTTCTCTATGTAATATGTAATATTTCTGGACACTTAAGCTAGTGGACTTTATGATAGGATTGAATTGATTGTTGAAAATTGTTGAATTGATAATGTATGATGGCATTGGTGATTATGATAAATTATGATGTTGAATTTTTTATGTTGTTGTTGATTCTTGAGATTTAAGTTGGATAATGATAATTTTGAGGTATGGTAATAAATTATGATGATTGTTGATATTGATGAATGTTGAGGATGTTGAATTTATGTTGAATTGTTAATTATTGAGAAGTGGAGTTGTGTAAGTAGGAATTTTTGGATGAAAATGATGAAAAGGTGTATTGGTAGGTTGTAGAATTAATTGGAAAGTATATGAACATAAATTAGGTAGATTGGAATTATTTTGGTTGTAGGTTAATTGGTTTTGATTGTGAATTTTAGAAGTTTGAGAACCTAGTTGATTTTTGGTAAAAATCTATTTTTGATGAACTTTGGCAGATCATAACTTGAGCTTCAGTTTTTGAAATTGACTGAAATTTGTTTTAAATTGAAGTTCATTTAAAGAGATTTAAAACATATTAGGTTTGAGGAGAATAGAGTTTTGTAGAGAAAGTTATGAACGTATAACGTTTGGTGTTTAAAACTAATTTCTACAACTTTACAAAATTTTACAAGTCTAGGAGTGCATGCATACGCGGACACTTCCATGCGCGGGCGTGCGTCTCTGTCAGACCTTCTTGCATACGCGGCACATGCATGCGCACACAGAATGGTCCAAATTTGAAGTGTGCGTAGGCACAGACCCTGTTTTACTGAAAATAATTTTCTTCGTTATTAAGGGTTCTCTTACTTTCTAAACTTCCTTAAATTTCTGTTTAAGAGTACTATCTAGTAATTAGGCTCTAAGACTATTAGAGAAGAATTAGTGACTTACATAGGTGAAGTTCTATATGAATTTAGAAGAGGGATACCTAGGTTTCTGGAGTATTGAGGAAGGATTCGTTGCGTGAGATGGCGGAGTACTGTAATGATGACTAATGTGATGAGTTGTGGAATTACGAACTGATGATGGTTATGAAGAGTCTGGAACTCAAAGAGAAATGGTGAATTATTGAATGTGATCACTGATGGAATATATATATATATATATATATATATATATATATATATATATATATATATACTGATATTGTTGAGACGCTTTGTGCCTGGCAGGGACGGTAGGTAAATCTCGCATGTCGAGGTCGCGGCGGCGGCGTAAGGGAGGTGGTTAGTCCCGCTTACATTGAGATGTGAGGTCTGTGGCTGAGTATCCCTCTCGCATCCTTTCGGAATTACAAGAGTGTGCGTGGGCACGATATCCCTGGGGGTATCCGTTTTATTTGTGACCGGAAGGCGACATTCCCATGAGAATGTGTCAGGTTGGATATTTGGTGCACAAAATTGGCTCCACAGAATTCGCATAGATAGACCAGCAAGTATACCAGGTCGTCCAAGTAATACCTCAGGTGAGTGAGGGTCGATCCCACGAGATTGTTGGTTTGAGCAAGCAGTGGACACCTTGCAGATCTTAGTTAGGCGGATAGAAATTATAGTTTGTCACGGAAAATGCATAAAACAAAATAAATAAAACGTTACTAGATAGATGAGATATCAATGGTGATAGAATGGTTGAGGCTTCGGAGATGCTTTGTCTTTCCAGATTAACTTTTCTTACTGTCTACTTCAATAACCTTCTAATTCCTTCAATGGCAGCCGTAAGTGATTAACTCATGTCCTCTCATCAAGTTAACCTCCTCTACTACAGCAATCCACCATTTTGAGATGACTCATGTACTCTCATCAAGTCACCTCTAGGTTTCTCACTGTATCGGAAGATGAAGCTCTAAGCAATCCATTCCCCTTCACGATCCTATTCAAGGTGCCACAGACAAGGCAAATCTTCCAGATCAGAAAGTGCTGCTTCTCTGACTCTAGCCTTAATGCCACAGAGACCTCACGCACCCATAGTCAACAGGATTATATCATATATCCAAAGTTGCTCAGATGCTCTATTGGAATCCGCAATGCAATATCTAGCTTTGGTTCAACGCTATTTGGATCAGGAATCGCACGGAACCCATGTAGAACAAGGGTGATTGTCACGGGTCACCCTCAATTTATAAGATGAAGAACGAGGTTGCATAAGAGAATAGAATCAGACATATTGAATTAGAACAGTAATATTATTGATCCATGAAACTCAGCAGAGCTCCTAACCTTAACCTTAGAAGGTTAGCAACTCATACTATACAGAAAATAATAATGAAAGGTTCGAATGGGCAAAGATCTCTCACAAGGGTAATCTTTGTTCTATATATACTAGTCTAGTAATTAAGGATTACAGAAAATAAGATAAACTAGTCTTGTAGTGCGAAAATTCACTTCTGGGGCACACTTGGTGAGTGTTTGGGCTGAGCTTGAGTGTTTCCCATGAGCTAGTACCCCTTAGGGGCATTAAACACTGGCTTGGGACCCCCTAAAGGGCGTTGGACGCTAGCTACCCCCTTATGTGCGTTGGATGCCAAGACTGGGGTTGGTGGCTGGCGTTGAACGCCAGTTGTGGGCCTTCATTTCCAAAGCAAAGTTTTGACTATTGTATATTTCTGGAAAGCCCTGGATTTTAGCTTTCCATAGCTATTGAGAGGGTGCCATTTGAACTTCTGTAGCTCCAGAAAATCTCTTTTGAGTGCATGGAGGTCAGATCCTGACAGCATCTGCAGTTCTTTCTCTGTCTTTGAATTAGACTCTTGCTCAAGCTCCTCAATTTTAGCCAGAAAATATCTAAAATCACCATAAAACATACAAACTCAAATTAGAATCCAAAAATATGAATTTTTCATTAAAACTTATAAAATTATAATAAAACTTAAATAAAACATAATGAAAACTATATGAAAATGATGCCAAAAAGTGTATAAAATATCTGCTCATCAGAACACCAAAATTAAACTGTTGCTTATCCCCAAGCAACCAAAAACAAAGTAGGATAAAAAGAAATAGAAGGATATAGTAAATTTCAGAGTTTTCAATGAAACTTAGTTTTAATTAGATGAGCGGGACTAGTAGCTTTTTGCTTCTGAATAGTTTTGGCATCTCACTTTCCATTGAAGCTCGAAATAGTTAGCATCTTTAGGAACTTAGAATCCAGATGATACTATTGATTCTCTTAGTTAAGTTCTTTTTTATTCTTGAACATAGCTTCTTTAGTGTCTTGGCCGTTACCCTAAGAACTTTGTTTTCCAGTATTACCATCGGATACATAAATGCCACAGACACTTAACTGGGTGAACCCTTTTGGATTGAGATTCAGCTTTTCTAGAATCCTCAGCTAGTGGTGTCCAGAGTTCTTAAGCATACTCTTTGATTTGGACCACAACTTTAACTGCACAGTCACAAGTTTTTCACTTTACACCTTCACACCACAAGCATATAGTTAGGGAAGCAGCTCAATTGAACTGTTTAGGCTAAGATATTTCTTTTAGGCCCTCCTAACCATTCATGCTCAAAGCCTTTGGATCCTTGCTCTTACTGATGAATCCACATTTCATGGTATTTATTTTCTCTATTTGGGTGAATTTCATCAACTTTTCCTACACTTATTCATTGAAATAGCATAGTTTCATGATTTCTTCTTAAATTGTGCTTGAAAGTGAAAACATGCTATTTAGACCATATAATTGCTAAATTTTATCCACTTTAATTTCATAAAATGCCTTGATGTGTTTGCTAAGTGATTTCAGGTTTCCAAGGCAAGTATGGTTGAAGAAGTGAGAAAAAGAGCATGCAAAAGGGAAGAAACCATGAAGAAATGGAGTTTGGAAGTTCAGCAATTTGTGCGTGCGCACAAGCGACGCGTGCGCACGCACAAGTGTGAGCATGGCGACGCGTACGCACGACCCACGCGTACGCGTGACACGAGGCACTTGAGCTCATTAATGCAAATCACTGGGGTGAATTCTGGGCATCCAAAACCCAATCCAACTCATTTCTAAAGCTATTTCAACCCTAATCCAAGTGGAAACAAGGGGGGGCAATTAGGTTTAGCTTTTCTTATGTTCTTCTCTTAGTTTCTAGAGATAGAAGCTCCCCCCTCCCTCTAGAATTAGGTTAGGTTTAGTTTAATTTCCTTTAATTTCAGTCTTTAATTCTTGTCTTAATGTAGTTTACTTTATGTTTTCATGCATTCTTGTCTTTATCTTCTTTATTTCTCTTGTTATTTCCTTTCTTTTGTCATTTTTATGTTTATGGATACTTTTGTTAATTTCAATTTTAATTAATGCAATTTATGTTTTATGTTCATTTATTGCTTTCTTTAGTTGTTATTGCTATTTTCTTGCTTTTGGTAGTTAGCTTTTATTTTTATGCAATTTAATTTGATTTTATTTTCATGCACACCAAGTGTTTGATAAAATGTTTGGCTTAGTCTTTACTTAGTTTTTCTCCACTCTTGGCTTGGAATTGATGACTGTGGTGACCCTTGAGTCATTAATGTCCATTCTTGTTTGATATATTAGAGTAGTTAATTGGTTTAGTTTCCCTTGACTCTAAGTGACCCAATAGTGTTGACTTAGGACTTAGGGATTGAATTCAACTATGCCTATTTGACTTATCTTCGATTTAAGGTTGACTAAGTAGGATTAACTCTTCATAATCATCATGTGTTTGTGGTCAATGGTTAGGATAGATAGCCTTAGTTCTCAATTACTTGCCAAGAGATTTCTTGCATTTGAAGTTTTATCACTTTGAATTTTAATTCCTTGCTTTGACTTTATTGCTTTGATGTTTAATTTCTTGCATGTTTAATTTTCACACTCTTGGTTGAGAAATTGGGTGTTTTGGTGAAATTGAGTTGTGGATGTTCATTCCGCATTGTGTGAGGATTGTTAATTGGTTTGGTTTCCCTTGACTCTAACTGGCCCACTAGTGTTGACTTAGGACTTAGGGATTGGAATCAATTATGCTCTTTTGACTAATTTTCAAGTAGGATTGACTAATTGGGATTAATTCCACACAATTGCCATATTTATGGTCCATAACTTGGATAGGAATCCCAAATTCCCCAATTCTCACCAAGAGCTCTTTTTAGCATTTAATTTCCATTTTCATATCCTTTACTTGCTTTTTATTTAATTTCATGCATCTTTATTTTATTGTCATTTACATTTCTTGCCTCTTTCAACCAAAACCCCAAAAAGATCCCTCATAGCCAATGATAATGACATTTCATTGCAACTCCTAGGGAGAACGACCCAAGGTTGAATTACTCTTGATCTCGGTTACTTTAACTGAAATTAACATTTGATCGTGAGAATTCATTGTTAGTTTGGACTATGCTACCAATGAATTGATGCTTGTTTTGATTGATTCCAAACTACCAATCTTTGCAGCCCCTGTTCGCAGTGCTAGGATATGCTGTGCGCATGAACCCCGGCCCTCTTTTGTTCCTGTGCATGCGCACGGACCTGTGTGCGCGCGCACACATGATCTAACCCATTTTAAAGAAAAAACAATTTTTTTTCCTTTCTGTGCGTGGGCACAGACCTGTTCCCACACACACCTCGAAATAAAGCCTCTGTTTATAGCGTTTGCACGCATAGTGTGAACACACAACCTATTTCAGTTTTCCCATTGACGCGTACGCGTCCCTCATGCATACGCGTCACCTTGCATTTTCTCCACTTCACGCGTACGCATTCCTTATGCGTACGCGTCGATTCCCTTTTTCACAAGCATCACGCGCACGCGTCTACCACGCGTACGCGTGACCCCTTGTGCGCGCGCACGGCCCTGTGTGCGTCGCACTCCTCTATTTTCTCACTAATACACTTTTTTCTTCTCTTGTCTCTATTTCTTCTCTTCTTTTCTCTTCCCCTCTTTCTTTTCCCCTCTTAAACCACCACTCACCACCATACTTCACCATGCACGACACTCACCTTTAGTTAGTTAGTTAGTTAGTTAGTTATTTAGCTTAGTTAGTTTAATTTTCTATTTTGATGCTAAGTGTAGGATAATTGAGTTGATTTATTAATTGTGTTGAGATATTGCTGCTGAATTATTATTGTTGGTACTATTTATTGAGGTTGTAAACTGTTGCTTGGTGTTGAGTTCTTCATGTTTAATGTTTGCACATACCAAGTGCTTCTAACATTGCCTTTGAGAATGCTTTTGGATTTCTAAATTGCATGTTTTGGCCACCAAATTTCATTATCTATAGATAGGCAATTTGTTCTTAGTTGATGCATTTTTTTTGTTAGGTGATGCTTGTTTGTGATTGATTTTTATTTAAGTCACCTATTTGATGCATTAACATTGAGAATTGTGAAATTGGATCACAAGCTTGCCTAATGACACTTTTTGAGCTTTTTAAACTTTGTGGACTATGCTTGTCTTATTTTTTCACTTCATGTCAATTAGGTGTTGCTTCATTATCCAATTCACAATTCCTTGATTCTTACTTGAATACTTTCATGCCTCTTTATTGCTTTTTTGTTTATCTTAACCTACAAGTTTTCTTTAGAGTATTTCAAGCACACTAGAATGAATGAGGTGCATGCTTATTTTGTCTAATTGTGACCTAGCTTACCATGCTAGTGTGTCTGTGTTCTAAATCGTGCACAACTTAGAATTCATACATTTGTTTTCTTCATGTCACAAACTTAGTCACTAACCTCATTCTAGTGAATACCGCCTCATTCCAACATTCCATGCTTCCTTGTTTTTCCATTCACTCGTCTTACGGTGTTATTTCCTATTTTTCATGAATGATTCATCGTAAGCAACAAGGGAAGTAGGAGAAAGAGCATACATCAGCCGATTGATCCACCAGCTGAAGGTGGCAATCTGAAGTTACTTCAACCCCTAGCTCACCTTTGAGTGCACGGAGGACTGTGCAAATCCGTAAGTGTGGGGAGATCGTCTCCGATCGACCATCTTGGGTGAGATACTCTAATCCTAACACTTTCATCTTCTTCTTGAGTTCTTAGTTTCATTTTCTCTTTTTAGTTTGTATATATCTTAGAACTTGAATTACATTCTCTCCTAGTTTATTGCGTTTTTTTGCATATATATAATAAGCTTAGTTAATATAATGAAAATTTTCCAAGAAACTTTCCATTATATAGGGCATTGGTATCCTAATTGATTTGAGTTGGTACTTTTGATTGAAACTTGCTTGAAATATATTGTGGAACATGTTTTTGAGTTATGAACACACAACCTTGTGTGTTGTTTTAGCCTAATTGTGTGGTTACACCATATAACCACTACTTTTATTCTTGTGTGTGTTATTCTCTTTTTATGATTGTAATCTTTGATTTGTTTGATTCTTTATGTCCATTGTTTGATGTATATATGCATTTATGTGATTGAGGCCATCTTTTCATTAAGCTCACTTATCTCAAATAGCCTACCCTTTTATCCTCGCTTGTTAACCAACTTTGAGCCTATCTCAATCCCCTTTGTTCTTAAGGTAGCACATAACTAGACTTAAAGTGAAAAACAAATAAATATCCCTTATTTGGATCTTTGATTAGCTTAGGCTAGTGAGAGTGTATCATATAAGTGTGGGGAAGTTTGGGAACTTTGGTCGAGGTAAAAGTGGATTTTTGTATTTTTGTTGAAAATCTTAGGAATTGGGTACATGCTTATGCATCCATTACTTAAACTATATGCATTGTCACTTTTGTATATATATTAAAAAAAAGAAGAGAAGAAAATAATAGAAAGGGGATAAAATTCCCCAAAGTTTTAGAAATAAAAATGCATATGAGTTGTGACTAAAAAGAAAATGCATGAGTGTGTAAGAAAAGTGAGAAATGGGTAGTTAGGCTTGCTTTGAATTGTATAGGTTGTTAAGTAGGTTTGGTGAGAGCTTAGGCTATTCAAAGATGCAAATATTAAGCTCACTTGACCATATATAACCTTACCTTTACCCTAACCCCATTACAACCATGAAAAGTCCTCATGATATTTGTATGCATACATTGAATAAGTGTTGATTGTTAGATGAAAGATAAATCTTAGAAAGCATGATTAGAAGAGAAATGAGTGAATTGACCCTATACACTTGAGTGATTAGAGCGGATACACATCCGGTGAGCGTTCAATCGCTCGATTACATGTTTTCACCTATGCTTAATTGTTTATCTTGCAAGTTGTTAATTCTTTTTAATAGCTCTAATCAATTATGGATTTGACTTGATTTAGATTGATTTAACTCTTATGATCATATATGCTTTCTTAGAAATGGATTTATTTTGACTAAGTAGTTGCATTCATGTAGATAGATTGCATGTAGGTAGTTTACTTGCATTGAATAAATGTAATAACCCTTGTTTCTTTCTTGAGTATGGCATGAGGACATGCTATCGTTTAAATGTGGGGATGTGACGAATCCACATTTCATGGTATTTATTTGCTCTATTTGGGTGGATTTCATCAACTTTTCCTACACTTATTCATTAAAATAGCATAGTTTCATGATTTCTTCCTAAATTATGCTTGAAAGTGAAAACATGCTTTTTAGGCCTTATAATTGCTAAATTTTATCCACTTTAATTCCATATGATGCCTTGATGTGTTTGCTAAGTGATTTCAGGTTTCCAAGGCAAGTATGGGTTGAAAAAGTGAGAAAAAGAGCACGCAAAAGGGAAGAAACCAAGAAGAAATAGAGTTTGGAAGTTCAGCGATTTGTGCGTGCGCACAGGCAACGTGTGCGCGAACACAAGTGTGAGCATGGCGATGTGTACGCGTGACCCACGCGTACGCATGGAAGTGAATTTTTCCAGGCGACGCCTACGTGTGACCCACGTATACGCGTGACATGAGGCATGTGAGCTCATTAATGCAAATCGCTGGGGTGAATTCTGGGCCTCCAAAACCCAATCCAACTCATTTCTGAAGCTATTTCAACCCCAATCCAAGTGGAAACAGGGGGGCAATTAGGTTTATCTTTTCTTATGCTCTTCTCTTAGTTTCTAGAGAGAGAAGCTCCCCCTCTCTATAGAATTAGGTTAGGTTTAGTTTAATTTCCTTTAATTTCAGTCTTTAATTCTTGTCTTAATGTAGTTTCCTTTATGTTTTCATGCTTTCTTGTCTTTATCTTCTTTATTTCTCTTGTTATTTCCTTTCTTTTGTCATTTTTATGTTTATGGATACTTTTGTTAATTTCAATTTTAATTAATGCAATTTATGTTTTATGTTCATTTATTGCTTTCTTTAGTTGTTATTGCTATTTTCTTGCTTTTGGTAGTTAGCTTTTATTTTTATGCAATTTAATTTGATTTTATTTTCATGCACACCAAGTGTTTGATAAAATGCTTGGCTTGGTCTTTACTTAGTTTTTCTCCACTCTTGGCTTGGAATTGATGACTGTGGTGACCCTTGACTCATTGATGTCCATTCTTGTTTGATATATTAGGGTAGTTAATTGGTTTGGTTTCCCTTGAATCTAAGTGACCCAATAATGATGACTTAGGACTTAGGGATTGAATTCAACTATGCCTATTTTACTTATTATCGATGTAAGGTTGACTAAGTAGGATTAACTCTTCATAATCATCATGTGTTTGTGGTCAATGGCTAGGATAAGTAGCCTTAGTTCTCAATTACTTGCCAAGAGGTTTGTTGCATTTGAAGTTTTATTGCTTTGACTTTTAATTCCTTGCTTTGACTTTTATTGCTTTGATGTTTAATATCTTGCATGTTTAATTTTCACACTCTTGATTGAGAAATTGGGTGTTTGGTAAAATTGAGTTGTAGATGTCCATTCTGTATTGTGTGAGGATTGTTAATTGGTTTGGTTTTCCTTGACTCTAAGTGACCCACTAGTGTTGACTTAGGACTTAGGGATTGGAATCAATTATGCCCTTTTGACTAATTTTCAAGTAGGATTGACTAATTGGGATTAATTCTACACAATTGCCATATTTGTGGTCCATAAATAGGATAGGAATTTCTAATTTCCCAATTCTCACCAAGAGCTCTTTTTAGCATTCAATTTCCATTTTCATTGCCTTTACTTGCTTTTCATTTAATTTCATGCATCTTTATTTTATTGTCATTTACATTTCTTACCTCTTTCAACCAATACCCCAAAAAATCCCTCATAGCCAATGATAATAACATTTCATTGCAACTCCTAGGGAGAACGACCTGAGGTTGAATTACTCTTGATCTCGGTTACTTTAATTGAAATTAACATTTGATCGTGAGAATTCATTGTTAGTTTGGACTATGCTACCAACGAATTGATGCTTGTTTTGATTGATTCCAAACTATACAAAGAATTCTCGCTTTATCACTTACCTTTTGGTTTTAAGAGCTATTGGCTTTTCGCTCTTGCCTTTTGGTTTAAAGAGCTATTAGCTTTTTCTGCTTTTTATTTCTTTTTCAGCTTTTTTTTTTCGCATGTATTTTTTTCTTTTATTGCTTTTTGCTGCTTTTTCTTGATTCAAGAATCAATTTTTGAATTTTTCAGATCACCAATAATACTTCACTTTTATCCTCATTCTTTCAAGAGCCAACATTCTTAACTCCAATATCAAATATGCATTGCTTATTCATATATTCAGAGAACAAAAGTAATGCCACCACATCAAATAATTGAACTATTCTTAATATACAACTCGAAATTCATGCATCTTACTTTTCTTTTTCAATAAAATAATTTTTCTATTAAGCAAGGTGAGAGATGCATGGAATATTTCATGGCTTTATGACATAAAGACAGATGATCATGCACCAGAAATAGACAATAAAACAAAATACATCAAAACAAAAATAACATAGGCAACAGGGGAGTAAAGGTAACGAATCCACCTTAGTGATGGTGACTACTACTCCTTCTGGAGGATCCAATGGAGTGCTTGATTTCTTCTATGTCACGCCCCTACCTCTGTTGTTCTTCCCTCATGGCTCTTTGATCTTCTCTTATGTCATAGAGGATGGTGGAATGCTCTTGATTTCCCATCCTTAGTTGATCTATGCTGGAGCTTAATTATTCTAGAGAAGTGTGTAATTGCTCCTAGTAGCCTTAGAGAGGAAAATGCATCCCTTGAGGCATCTCATGGATTTCTTGTTGAGGCAGCTCCATATGCTCTTACTATGGTCCATGTGCTAGCTTTCTAGTTTGTTCCATCCTCTTCTTGGTGATAGGCTTATCTTCCTCAATAGGAATGTCTCCTTTTATGACAATTTCAGCTGAATTGCATAGATGACAGATAAGGTGGGGGAATGCCAACCTTGCTAAGGTGGAAGGCTTTTCAGCTTTCTTGTACAACTCTTGAGGTATTACCTCATGTAATTCCACCTCACTTCTAATCATGATGCAATGAATCATGATGACTCTGTCAATGATCACTTCTGACCAATTTCTAGTAGGGATGATAGAGCGTTTGATAAATTCCAACCGTCCTCTAGCTATAGGTTTGAGGTCAAGCCTTCTCAGTTGGATAGGCTTGCCTTGAGCATCCCTCTTCCACTGAGCTCTTTCCACACAAATATCTGAAAGGACTTGGTCCAACTTTTGGTCAAAATTGACTCTCTTAGTGTAAGGATGTGGGTCTCCTTGCATCATTGGCAAATGGAGTGCCAACCTTAGACTCTCTGGGCTGAAATCCATGGGTCGCCCTTGGACCATGGTGCTCCAATTTTTTGGATTTGGGTTCACACTAGTGTCATAGTTTTTAGTGACCCATGTATTAGCATAGAACTCTTGCACCATCAAGATCCTAACTTCTGGGATAGGATCAGAGAAACAGTTGTGCATCACCTAGTGTTCCAACCTTCTCTCTCAGTGCAAAGTTATACAAAACCCCCAGACACCAACTCTAACTTTGGTGTTGGGAAGCCATTGGCAAGCAAGGAGAATAAAGGCACTAAGAAGAAAGTACTTAAAGGTTGGATGGATAAGAAAATCTCTACTGAAGGCCTCTCACCTGAAATGAGAGTAGTCTTCACTGACAACCCAGTGATTCCAAACAGAGATAACAAGATCCTATCTCTAGAGCATGTGGAGCTCATCCATGAGAGCACAGGCAAGAAGTTAACTGTAAGGGGCAAAATTTTGAGCCCCTATCCATCTCCGTAAGGAGCAAACCGTCAAGCAAGTGACGTTAAAGAAGCGTTTGTTGGGAGGTAACCCATCAATAATTAATGTTTTCTTGTTTTTCTTTACATTTATTTAAGTTATTTCAGTTTAATTTTCATGTTTACTTTAAGTTTGTGATCATGTGCAGTAGTTAGAACAGAAAAACAGTCAGAACTGAAAACAGAACACCCTGGAGCAGAGACCTTGCTGTCGTTGAATGCCAGACAAGGAAGCCAAAGTGGGCGCTCAATGCCCATGAGGAGCAGCATTGCTGGCGTTGAACGCCAGCTAGGAGGCAGAGACCTGGCGTTGAACGCCAGGTAAGAACAACCTAATGGGCGTTCAACGCCCAATAAGAGGCACATTGCTGGCATTGAACACCAGCCAGGAGCAGGAGCTGGGCGTTCAATGCCCACAATGGGGCAGGGAACTCGAATTCCCTAGCCTCTCAGGATCAGTGGTCCCACAGAATCTCAACTTATCCCACCTTTTAATGTCTCATACCTTGAATCTTCCCTACATACTCTTCCCTATAAACTCTAACCCAATCACATCCATATCTCTTCCCAAAACCATCATAACTCTCACCAACCCCGACACTCTTCAAATTTAAAATTTTCCACCCAATTCCCACCCATTCATTCGAAACTCCAACATATCCCACTCCTATAAATACCCATTCTTTCTACCTTTCATACACACACCATTCATACACTAAAGCCCCACTTGGCAGAATTTTCCTCTCTTCCTCTATCTCCTCTATTCTCTTCTCCCTCTACTGTTTTCTTCTTATTTTGCTTAGGGATGAGCAAAGCTTTTAAGTTTGCTGTTGGAAAAGCCTTGATTTTTGCTTTCCATTCCCACTTATGGCATCCAAAGTTAGAGAATTCTCTAGAAAGAGGAAAAGAAAAGCAGTTGCTTCCACCTCCGAATCTTGGGAGATGGAGAGATTCATCACCAAAGCTCATCAAGACCACTTCTCTGAAGTAGTGGCAAAGAAAAGGGTGATTTCTGAAGTCCCTTTTAGGCTAAAAAAGAATGAGTACCCAGAGATCCAAAGAGAAATCCAAAGGAGAAGTTGGGAAGTCAGAGGGAGAGTTAGGGCTAGGCATCTTGAACAAGATGTGGTCTTCCCATAACTGTAAAATCAGCTCTCCCTTGCTACATCAATGATGGCATTGGTAGTGGCTAGGAAGGATCTTCCAAGGATGATGGATTCATCCTCTTCTTTCCCAGTATCCAAGATTATGAAATCTGTAGGGATGTAAAGGTTCTCAACCTTTACTAAGACATCCTCTACACGACCATACGCCTTTTTCATTGACCTGTCTGCCATCTCTAGTGAGATTCTTGTAACTTGTACCTTAAAGATTGCCAACTTCTCCATTACAGACAGTGGCATAAGGTTTTTGTTTGACCCTAGGTCACACAGAGCCTTATCAAAGGTAATGGTGCCTATGGTACAGGGAATCAGGAAGCGTCTGGGATCCAGCAGCTTCTGAGGTAGTTTCTGCTAAACCAAGGCATTGAGTTCCTTGGTGAGCACTGGAGGTTCTTCCTCCAATGGCCCTATATCAAACATCTTGGCATTCAGCTTTATGAGAAGTCTTAGGTACCGAGCAACTTTCTCTTCCCTAGTTTTCTCTTCCTCATCAGAGGAAGAGTACTCTTCAGATTCTATGATCATCAACCAGGCATTCAAGGGAACTTTAATGGGCTCCTTATGAACCTTAGGTGTTATTAGTTCTTCAATAGGGGAGTTCTCAGTGGGCTTAGGGTTGCCAACTACCCCTATTATAGCATTCAATTCTAGGACTTGTGTTTCTTTGGGAGTTGAACACCCAGCTTGTGTGCCTTTGCTGGCGTTCAATGCCAGCTTTTGTGCTGCCTTGAACGTTGAACGCCCAGTAAGGACCTCCTTACTGGCATTCAACGCCAGTGATGGTGGCTTGTTGGGTGTTGAACGCCCAGTAAGGACCTCTTTACTGGCGTTCAATGCTAGTGATGGTGGCTTGTTGGGTGTTGAACACCCAGGAAGGACTTCCTTACTGGTGTTCAGCGCCAGATTACTCTTTTCAGGTTCGGCCTCAGCTTCTACAGTGATGGCCTTGTACTCTTCTCTTGGGTTCACTTTAGTGTTACTAGGAAGAGTGTCAGGAGTGGTCTCAGGGATTCTTTTGCTCAGCTAATCAACTTGTACCTCCAGATTTCTGATGGAAGACATAGTTTCTGTTATGAAACTGTGAGTGGTCTTAGAGAGTTCAGAGACTATGGTTGCTAAGTCAGAAAGCCTCTGTTTAGAAGTCTCTATATGTTGTTGAGAAGATGGGAATGGTGGTCTGTTGTTGAACCTATTCTGGGTTTCCACCTTGATTATTGTTGAAACCTTGTTGAGGCTTCTGTTGATCCTTCCATGAAAGGTTAGGATGATTCCTCCATAAGGAGTTGCAGGTTTTTTCATAGGGTTTTCCCATGTAATTCACCGCTTCCATCATGGGTTGATTTGGATCATAGGCATCTCCATTATAGGAGGTATCTTGAGTGCTGCTAGTTACAGCTTGCATTCCAATCAAATGCTGAGAAATCATATTGACCTGTTAGGTCAAGATTTTGTTCTGAGCCAATATGGCATTCAGAGTGTCAATTTTCAAGACTCTTTTTTTCTGAGCTACCCCATTGTTCCCAGGGTTTCTCTCAGAAGTATACATGAATTGGTTGTTTGCAACCATTTTAATGAGTTCCTATGCCTCTGCAGGCGTTTTCTTCAAGTGGAGTGATCCACCTGCAGAATGATCCAAGGACAGTTTGGATATCTGAGATAGGCCATCATAGAAGATACCTATGATAGCCCATTTTGAGAGCATGTCAGGAGGACACCTTCTGATCAATTGCTTGTATCTTTCCCAAGCTTCATAGAGGGATTCACCCTCTTTTTGTCTGAAGGTTTAAACTTCTACCTGAGCTTGCTTATCTTTTGAGGTGGAAAGAATTTGGCCAAGAAAGCATTGACCAACTTTTCCCAAGAGTCTAGGCTTTCCTTAGGTTGAGAATCCAAACATATCCTAGCTTGTCTTTAACAGCAAAAGGGAAAAGCATAAGTCTGTAGACCACAGGATCCACTCCATTGGTCCTTACAGTGTCACAAATTTGCAAGAATTCAAATAAGAACTGATGTGGATCTTCCAGTGGAAGTCCATGAAACTTGCAATTTTGTTGCATTAGAGAGACTAATAGAGGCTTAAGCTCAAAGTTATTTGCTCTAATGTCAGGTATGGAGATACTTCTTCCATAGAAGTTAGAAGTTGGTGCAGTGAAGTCACCAAGAACCTCCCTTGCATCTTCTTCATTGTTCTATTCGGTTGCCATGCTTGTATTTTCTGTTTCTTGTTTGAAAAGTTCTCTGAGATCTCTTCCGGAGTGTTGTTGATGGCTAGGCATCTTAGGCTAGTTTCACAAGCCTTTTTCATTATTTTTACTTGGATTCATGCACTTTCTTAGGCAATAAGTAAGCATTTGGATGATTAATGTATACATTTCTTGATTCTATCAAACATTGTTAATTATGAACATATTCAAGAGATTAATGCAAGAATTACTTGATGTAATGAATGATGCATTATCTTGTGATTATGGCAAAGCTTTGATTCATTTCTTTGGTTGATAATAGGTAAAGAGAGGCAAAGAAAGGGCAGAGAAGAAGCAGAGGAAGCAACGTTGGTGGCCCAAGTTGGCTCACCAACGTTGCCCATCAACGTTGGCTCTCTAACGTTGCCCATCAATATTGGCTCAAGGAAGGAAAAGCAACGTTGGTGGCCCAAGTTGGCTCACCAACGTTGCCCATCAATGTTGCAGAGAAGGAGGAGGCAATGTTGGTATCCAAAGTTGGCTCACCAAGGTTGCCCATCAACGTTGTTAAGGAATGGGAAAGCAACGTTGGTGGCTAACGTTGGCTCACCAACTTTGCCCATCAACGTTGTGCCAAGCATAAGGAGCAACGTTGGTGGACCAAAGTTGGCTCACCAACGTTGCCCACTAACGTTGCCAAGCATGAGGAGTAGCGTTGGTGGCCCAAAGTTGGCTCACCAACGTTACTAGCAAAATATGGTGCCAATGTTAGTGTGCTAACATTACTTCAAGTTATCACACTAACGTCTTCGATAAATTCTCAAGTTGGAGCTGGAAAAATTGCTAGTGTGCATACGCATGGGCGATGCGTATGCGTGACTGAAAGAACGTTGGTGCACCAACGTTAGTGACCAACGCCAGTGGCAACGCCCAAAGTGGCTTATGCATGCAACGTTACTGCCACTGTTAGTGCATTAAACGTTGGTGACTAACGCCAAGGCCAATTCCAGTTTCAATGGCACCCATGCAAGCTTATGAACGTTAGTGAGCTAACATCTATGTCAACGTCAAAAAGAGTCACTCCTAACTTGCTTCAACTAAGGCCAAAGCCCACATCCAATGAATTGAAGATTGATCTAGAAAGTGTATAAATAGGATATATTTTGAAGTTAGAAAGAGGCTGGGAAGCAGGGACCCTAATTGGGAAACCCTGAGTCATTTTCTTTTGTACTTTGTTTTACTTTCATGTACTTTTCTTGTCTTTTTTATTTTGTTGAGAAATGGTGAACTAAACCCCACATCATTAGGGGGAGGATCTCTATTGTAATTCGCATGATTGAATGAAACTCTTCTTCTTCTCAATCCGCTTGTTGTAGCTAAGAGATAACTTCTATGTTCATTTTGATCTATTGATGCCAGGGCATTTTGGCTAGTTTCACAAGCCATTTTGGGGATGTTTTAGGATAGTTTCATGCATTTTCTTAGGCAATAAGCAAGTATTTGGTTGAGTATGCATTCATACCTTGATTCAATCAAACATTATGAATTCTAAATATTTTCATGAGAATAAAGCAAGGATTGATTGTTGCAATAAGTGATGCATTATCTCGTGATTAGAGCAAGGTTTTGATGCAATTTGTTTGATTAATTTTAGGTAAGAGAAAGTAGAGAAGAGCCATGTTAGTGCCACTAACATGGCCATTAATGTAGAAGAAGGGATAGCTTGCAACGTTAGTGGTGAAGGTAACACCACTAACGTGTTCGAAAGCCAAGAAGCCCACGTTAATGGCCATGTTAGTGCGACTAACGTGGGCACTAACGTGGAAGAAGGAAGAGCTCAAGACGTTAGTGGTGAAGTTAACACCACTAACGTGAGGAATGGCTAGAGAAGCCCACGTTAGTGGCCACCACTAACGTGGATAAAGGGTGAGTTTGCAACGTTAGTGGTGAAGTTAGCACCACTAACGTGTTCGAAGCCAAGGTAACCCACGTTAATGGCCTTGTTAATGCCATTAACATGAGCCATTAACGTGGAGGAAAGGATGTTTTGGACGTTAATGGTGAATTTAACACCAATAACGTGATTAAGGGTTAGGAAAGGCTATGTTAGTGGCCACGTTAGTGCCACTATCGGTGGGGTCAATGTGACTCAAAGGGGTTGGAGACGTTAGTGACCAAGTTAGTGTCACTAACATCTTTGAACCAGGAATTTACACTTAACATTAACCACACTAACAGCCTTACTAACATGAATGCTACCCAACTCAAACTCTTCCAGCAAGCTTAGCAAAGCTCACTGAGATTGTAACTGCTTCAACTGAGCTTAAGGGCCCACATCCAAAGACTTGCAAACTTAACTGAAGATCAGAGAAGTAGTATATATAGGGTTAGTTTTGAACTAGAAAGGGGATTGGGACTCGGGGGGTTCCAGGATTGTAAACACCCAAATTTACTTTTCTCTATAATTCAGCTTTACTTTCAATGCAATTTACATTTTCATTTTCCATTCCCAGAGCCATGATCAACTAAACCCCACTTCATTGGGGGGAGGGAACTCTGTTGTAATTCAACGGATCAATCTTAGTTCTTACCTTCTTCTTTTCATTCTCTTTGATTTGCTTGAAAGCTTTCGATCTTCATCCAATTGAGTAATTGTCCCGGAAGAGAGATTGCTCATACTTGGATTTCCTCTGAGCCTTAGAAGAGGAATGAGGAAATTATGCTAGAAATGCTTTCTCATGTTGGACTAGATTGGGGGTTAGATGGATATAGTGACATATAATCCTACCAATACTTTGATTTAGAAAAACATGTGGTATAATCAGTAATTGTACTTCATCTCTTCCCATGAGCAATTAGATCAAAGAATTGGGTAATTGTTCAAGCTTAGAGCGATTAAATTGCCAAGGAATTGGGATTCAATCACCTAGGATTGCCAAGAGATCAATGAGTTGCATGGATTGAGGAAGAGATAAGAATGAACTTGATCCGGATAATGCAACAACTCTTAAACACAATGAGCTTTCCTATTCTTATCTTCCCATTCTCTACATTCTGTTGTTTACTTAGATGTTCATCATCCACATTCCCATTTACTTTTCTGCAATTTACTTTCTGCACTTTATATTCTGCCATTTACTTTTCGTCATTTACATTCTTTGTTATTTACATTTTCCGCCATTTAGTTTCTTCAAATCTAAACTCAATTCTGTTTAGTTTAATTAGAACACTCCTATGATTAAAGTTTCTCAACTAATCAATCCCTGTGGGATTCGACCTCACTATATTGTGAGTTTTTACTTGACGACAAATTCGGTATACTTGTCGAAAGAAATTTGTAGCAATACAAAATTCCACGCATCATCTATTCACTTCGGAAGGGGGTTTAGATCCATTGAATTTATATGTGAGCCTCAAAAGGGGAATCATGGAAATTAGATTGATGCTCTATCTCTCACAACTCTCTTGATCAACACCATTCGGGAGGAATTGAGATCTTGAGAGCTTGTGTGGCTTATGGATAAGAGAAATGCACTTAACCTCTTCTCATGACAATTAGATCAAGGAATTGGAAAATTGATTTTGTTTAGAGAAATTGGGTTGCCAAAGAATTGGGACTCAATTAATTACAATCCGCCATAGATCTACTTCATATGATTGACAATAAAGTTGAGACCCATCGATTCATGATGGATTATGATATCTCCAATCCCTAATGAATCTTTCTCTTTGTTATTCTTCACTTCAATTGTGTTGAGTTTACTTTAATTGATTTGAATTTATGCTTTCTTTGATTTTCTAGCACCCAATTCCCATTTACGTTTCATGCAATTTACTTTTCATCACTATTTACATTCTTGCCTTTACTTTCTTGCTATTTAAGTTTCAGCTCTTTTAGTTTCTTGATATTTACATTTCAGTTCTTTAGTTTCTTGCCATTTACATTTCATGTCATTTAAGTTTCTTTTTCTTTAGCTTTCAACATCTAGAGTTTTAGTACTCTACATTCTGTGCCATTTAAGTTTCTGTCCTTTACCTTCCAGCATTTAAATTTCTAGTACTCTACATTTTGTTGTTCTACTTTCCTTGTGGATTCATATTCTGTGGGATCGACCTTTCAATATTCGCTTGACTAGACAAATCACCCAACTAAAATTGCTCAATCCATCAATCCCTGTGGGATCGACCTCACTCTTGTGAGTTATTACTTGACGATTTGGCTCACTTGCCGAATGGGATTTGTGTTGTGCAAATTCCCGTGCATCAAGTTTTTGGCTCCGTTGCTAGGGATTGAGTTAGATTGACAATGACTAAGTGGGTGATAGTCTAGATTAGGCATTTTTCTTTTGTTTTCTTACAATCATATTAACTGTTTGACACATTGAGTCCACTAACTCTAACATTCACTCTAGCAATAGAGTGTTCATTTGTCATTTTTGTTTGTTTTGTGTTGTGTATGCCAGGAGGAAGAAGAGGTGCCTCTACTTCCTTTGATTCTGAATCCAAAATAACCTTCCTGAGACTTAGAAGAGAAGCAAGAGTGAAGGGTGTAATTGGAGAAGGAGACTCAGAGGAGGATCTTGATCAAGTCATGGAGGAAAACATGCACAATCCACCTGAGGAGGTTGCCAACAACCATGGTCAACCTGCCAGGAGAGTGCTAGCCTCCTATACTATCCCTGATCCTAGAAACTATGGGAGTAGCATTCTTACTCCAAATGTGATTGCCAACAACTTTGAGCTTAAACCTCAGCTCATCACCTTAGTTCAGAACAATTGCCAGTATGGAGGAAATGCTTCGGAGGACCCAAATCAACATCTCTCTATTTTCTTGAGGATATGTGACATTGTCAAGACTAATGGGGTGCATCCAGACATCTACAAGCTGCTGCTATTTCCCTTCTCTCTAAGGGACAAGGCTATTCAATAGTTGAAAACCTTCCCAAAGGAAAGCATCACAAACTGGGATGACTTGGTTAGCAAATTCTTGGCCAAGTTCTACCCCCCTTAAAGAATCATCAAGCTCAAGACTAATGTGCAAACTTTCAGACAATTGGAGGGAGAGTCACTATATGAAGCTTGGGAGAGGTATAAAGCACTAATCAGAAGATGTCCTCCCAACATGTTTAGTGAATGGGTGAAGCTCCAAAACTTCTATAAGGGCCTCTCTATGAAAGCAAGAAAAGCTTTGGATTACTCTTTAGGAGGGTCACTCCAAATGATGAAAACTTCACAAGAGGCACATGATCTCATAGATATGGTAGCCAACAACCAGTATTTCTACTCCTCGGAGAGACAAGCAGCCCCAAAGAGAGGTGTCTATGAGCTTGAAGGTGTGGATGTCATCTTAGCCCAGAACAAGCTAATGCACTAGCAACTTCAACAACGGATAGAGATGATATCAAAGAGGATAGACGGATTGCAATTGGCTGTAGTTAGCACAACAAGTCAACCTCTAACTGTTTGGGGACAACATAAAGAGAGTTGTGAAGGATACAACACTGAGCAGCAGCCTGAGCAAGTCCAATACATGCACAACCCATGTTATGGCCAAAATGACTTTCATGGGGACACATACAACTCCTCATATAAGATGGGGAGAAAACCAGATCCAATAGTAGAGGAATTCTAACCCCAACAATTTTTGCAACACAAGCAATAAAAACCACCACCCCACTAACAACAATCCATACGAAAAATCCCAAAACAATAACCGCACATACATATACTACCCATAAAACAACCCTTCAAACACCCCAACCAACTTTCATTAACCATCAACATCCCACACTCAACCACAGCCACATCAAGAATCCCAAAGAATCTCCAACTTAGAGATAATGATGGAGAAACTCATGAAGAATCAAGAGATGGCTAGCAGGAATTATGAAGCGTCTTTGAGGAACCTGGAAAGGCAAATTGGGCAACCATCTAAGCAACCTGTTGAGAGACCAAGCAACACATTCCCAAGTGATACCATTCTTAACCCCAAGGAAGAAGGCAAGGCCATACAACTTAGGAGTGGCAAGACATTGGAGAATGATAACAAGGTTGCCAACAAAGAGGGAACAAAGGATGAAGAGCATGACAAGGAGGATCCCAAGAAGGATGAGGAACTACAAGCCTCAAAGAAGAGCAAGCAAGTCTCAGAGGCACAAACATAGGAGCAGAAAAAGGAGGAGAAGCCATATGTTCCTCCACTACCTTACCCTTAGAGGTTGCACAAAGAGATCAAGGACCAACAATTCTCCAAATTCTTGGAGATTTTCAAGAAGTTGGAGATCAACCTTCCACTTGTTGAGGCCTTAGAACAAATGCTACTCTTGTAAAGTTCCTCAAGGAACTCATCAACAAGAAAAGGAGCTGGAAAGAAAAAGAAATGGTGATCCTGACCCAAGAGTGCAGTGTTGTGATTCAGAAAGGCTTACCACCAAAACTCAAAGACCCATGGAGTTTCTTCATACCATGCACCATTGGAAACATACCAATCGACAAAGCTTTGTGTGATTTAGGATCTAGCATCAATTTGATGCCACTTTCTATGATGAGAAAGCTATCAATAGAAGAAGTGAAGAACCACCAGAATGTCACTGCAGTTAACTGATAGATCCCTCATAATACCCAATGGAGTGGTAGAGAACTTTCTAGTCAAAGTTGGCATGTTCATCTTTCCTGCAGATTTTGTGATTCTAGATTTAGATGAAGAAGAAACTGATTTAATTATACTGGAAAGACCCTTTCTAGCCACAGCAAGAGCCATCATTGATGTAGAAAAAGGAGAGATGATTTTAAGGGCACACGATGAACAAATAACTCTTAATGTCTTCAAAGAAATACAACTTCCTGCTAAAAAGGAAAACTGCATGAAGATTGAGGATGAGGACTTAAACTGGAAGGAGAAGCCCAAGGAATCACTCACAAACTCACCCTTGGTGGAGAAGACTGAGATTGAAGAGAAGCAGAAAGATCAAGAGGACAGAAAAGCTGAAAAGGAGCTACAAAAAAGACACTAGAGGACAGTGAAGAAGAAAGCTCCTGACATTGAAATCACCAAGAAGGAAGAGTCATCAAGAAAAGGGAAGAAGAGTAAGAAAAAGGTGCCTAAGGGGTGGAGGTACAAGAAGATTCCAGCAGAAGGATTCTCACCAGGAGACAAAGTGAAGCTGATTTATCAACAGTTGGAAACACCTCCACATCCTTCTGAATACTACATTGTCAGCAAGATCCTCTCATTGGAGCACATAGATATCATCAGACAAGATACTAGAAGAAAGCTCACAGTGAGAGGAGACAAACCGAGGCACTATGATCATCAACCTCCCTAACAGAGAACAAATGTCAAGCTAGTGACAATAAACGAGCGCTTCATAGGAGGCAGTCCATGTTTAGCATTTTTCATTTCCTGCTTTAGTAATAATAACAAATGGTTTTGTATCATGAATTCAGACTTTCATAAACAATTTAATAATTGCAGTAAGCATTTCATGAAGCATATGATCAACCTCTAAGTTTGGTGTGCCTAAAGGCACCTTAAGATGATCTTTAAGCACGATGAACATATAGATATCTTAGGATATCTACTCAAGCATTTTCTTGAAGTATATAGCTAAACATTAAGTTTGGTGTTCCACATATGCTATAGGTATGAATGATGAGAGTCAAATTGCTTAAAGTGTTGAATTTCATGATAAGTGATCTATGCCCTGCATTGTTTTTAGTTTATGTTTGAAAGTATATAATAAAGTAATCTTCATGATGATTGAATCAAAGGTGACAAGGATTAAATTTAACTCTTGCATGGATCCTATGGTGGACAACAAGTTTGGTGTGCAAGGCACCTATGATGATGCATAATGGTCATAATATGTACATCCTAGGAATTGAATCTAATTCTTTGTACCACATGACCAAACACTAAGTTTGGTGTTCACATAAGCACAATTGCAAGAAGTCACGTTGGTTTTTCATTTATGAGGAACACTTAGTTTTGGTCAATTTATGAAAATTTCAAAAGTTAGTTATTGCATTTCATTTTTGCCGCCATCTATTTTGATTAATTTTTGCTTTGTTGATTTGGATAGGAACATGGAGGAAGGGATTGATGGAGAGGATGATGAGTATTTTGGTGAAAAATAAATTTCTCCCAAAACACACAAATCTAACCAGCAAGTGCACCGGGTCGCATCAAGTAATAATAACTCACAGGAGTGAGGTCGATCCCACAGGGATTGATGGATCAAGCAACTTTAGTGGGTGATTAGTTTAGTCAAGCTAACATAGAGTGAATTGTGTGAAGTTGAGCAACAGAAAGTAAAAATTGCAGGGAAATTAAAGTTGCAAAAAGTAAAATTGCAAGTAAGTTAAAGAACAAGAAAGTAAAATAGCTGAAACTTAAATTGCAAGAAAAGTAAATTGCATGAAAAGTAAAGGGGCTGGGGTGTTGGAAATTAAAAAGAGCAATAGATCACGCAACTGGAAATTTAAATTGTAGGAAGAATAAAGGAAATTGGATGCTGGGAATCAAAACAGAATTGAAATTTTGAAGTGCAGTGAATTAAAAGCAGCAAGAAAAACAAAGAGAAATCTCAGAGGGAGAATGAAACAGAACACCTTCAATTCTCCACCCAAGATTCAAAACAAAGAAAATTAAAGAGAGAGCTCTCAAATTCTAGTGCTCCCTAGTGGAGCCAGCCTCCCCACAAATATGAAAATGATGCCTTATATAGGCTTTACAAAAATGGAAATGAAAATGAAATTAAAAACAAATTACAATTAAATGAAATTCCTATTTTATCTATTTCTTGTGCCTTTGAGTGATGATCATTTGGGCCCTTGCTCTTGATGGAATTGGGTTGATAAAGGCCTTGGTTGATAGCTCTTGGAGTTTGAAGAGGAACCGAATTGAACCGGGTTGAGTTTGCAAAAGTTGGACCAAAAGTTGGAGCTAAAGTTAGGGGTCTAACTTTGGCTCCAACTTTTCATAGCAGCCCACAAAACTTGCTGGTATGAACGTTGGTGCCAACGTTAGGGGTCTAACTTTGACCCTAACGTTGGCCTCCCTTATGCACATTTATGGCGCCAACTTTGTCCTCTTGTCATGTTGCCAATTTTATGCCCAAATAGACTATCATATATGGTTGGAAAGCTCTGAATGTCAGCTTTCTAACTCACTTGGAATCATTTCAATTGGACATCTACAACTCAAGTTATGATCATTTGAAGAGGGCATGGTCGCTGGCTTTGGTGTGCAGCGTTTGAGGTAACGTTTGCCTCAAACGTTGGCGAAAACGCCAGTTCTGGAGGTTCAAACGTATTGTCCACCCCATACTATTATACATTGTTGGAAAACCCTGGATGTCTACTTTCCAATGCCGTTGGGAGCACATCAATTGGAGCTCTACAGCTCGAGTTATACCCCATCGAAGGTGCAGAGGTCAAGTGGCCTCACTGCAGGTTGCCACCATGTTCATTTATGCACATTGCGGGGCAGTTTTCTCCCTCAATTTTAGTGTCCACCATGCAGTGCCATATATGCTTGGAAAGCTCTTGATTCTTACTTTCCAATGCTTCTTGAATCACCTCATTTGGAGCTCTGTAGCTCAAGTTATTCTTGTTGGAAGTATACCCCTTCAAGTTGTTGTGGTGTGTGGCGCCAACGTTAGCCACCAAGTTAGGGGGCTAACGTTGGCGCAAACTTTTGCCCCTCTCCCTTGTATTTTCATGTGCCAACGTTAGCCTCCAAGTTAGGGGTCTAACATTGGCGCAAACGTTGGGTGGCCAGGGAGGAGTTTCTCATGCCAACGTTAGCCTCCAAGTTAGGGGGCTAACGTTGGCGCAAACGTGGGGTGCCCAGGGAGTAATCTTCATGCCTAACGTTAGCCCTCACGTTAGGGGTCTAACTTTGAGGCTAACTTTAGGTCCAACTTGTTGCTTCATGGTTCAATTTCACTTATTCCATTGTCCTCTCTTTACTCCTAGCCCTTCCTTCTTGCTTCACCCTTTCTCCAAGCTTTCTTCACCTATAATTAATCAACCAAACACATCAAAGCTATGCTCAAAATCATGAGATATTCATTCTTTCATAATATGTGACAATTTTAGCATAAAACCTCATGAAATAGCATGAATTCATACATGGTTGATTAAATCAAAGGAAGCATGAAAATCTACCCACTTGGCTTGCTTATGGCTCAAGAAAGTGCATAAAACCTATTGAAAACAAAGGAAAAAGGCATAGAAAAACATGACATGATGACATGTCATCACAACACCAAACTTAAACCTTGCTTGTCCCCAAGCAAGGAAAGAATCATGCAATAAAGATTGATAATCCAAGGTAAGAAGAATAGCAACTCAATGTTCATGGTAAGCTAGTTTTCTAAGCATGCTATAATCACAAAAGAAATGTAAATGATTGATGCTTCCATCTAGCTCAATTTATGAAATCTTTCTTTTATATTTCTTCCTTGAAACAAGCTTTTGAATTTTTTTTATTTAGCTTCTCCTTTTGGGTGCTTTGCCCCATGAGTTGATAACAAAGCTACGACTTCTAAATGCTTTGTTTTCAAGTATTACCACTTGATACATAAGCACCACAAGCATTTGATTAGAGGACTTCATTAAGCTCATTTTTCTTTTCTTTTCTTAACTCTCTAATCATTGATGCTCAGAGCCTTGAGCTTTGAGGGAGTGCTTTTGCACTTTGAGCCTAGCCTTGACTTCTAAGTGTTTTGTTTTCAAGCATTTGGCTTGATACATAAACACCACAAGTACTTAGCAAATAAATTGCCATTGGTACTCAGAGCCTTCAGCTTTCTCACTCTTTCCCTTTTTCTTTTCTTGCTTTATTTTTGCATTTGCTTCTTCAAGGTTTTCATGATTTTCAAAAGATTTCACAAAATGTCCTAGATGAAAACTTCAATTAAATAAAATCTAATGCAATTAAGCAACAATCAAACATACTAGCTTACCAATACTTTTATGCACATGCTAAAATCTTCTTTAATGCCTTGTTTGTTTATGATCATGATACTTTGTTGCTTTTGAATTCACAAAACTCAAGTTGGTATTCATAATGACACAGCACCATGTTGCAAATTAAAAATCAACTATGCCTTTTCATACACACATGCATACAGAGAAGGTAAAGACAATCATGCAGTTTATAGTGCTTGAAACAAATGAGAGGAAAAAGAACTTTACAACCTTGCAGTTCATCTTCATTATTGTTGTCCTTTTTTCCTCTATTCTTCCTCCTTCCCTTGCCAAACTCAAAATACTTGCTCATCCTCAAGCAATAATTAGAACAATGGCTATGGGGCTAAGATGTATCATGAATGTCTTACATAATGAAATGTTAGTAGCACATGTGTTTTAAGCAAGCAAAATTAAAGATAATAATCAAGGCACAAGAGACAGAGACATTGTGATTGCAAGCTTAAGAAGGTGAGCATAATACTTTGCATAAAGAATAAGTGGCACACCAAACTTAATGTGACACTTTCACTTGGAATCAATGCAAGTATCCAGTAAAGATTTGAAGCAAACTGTGTTGCATAGCAACACCAAACTTAGAATGCAATCCTATGTCAATTTATTTGAACTAAAACTAAACAAAAGAAACTGTTATATGTTAAATACAATCACCAAATGAAGAGTCTGTTATGAATAAGGATGTCTTGGTGATGTATTAACAAAAACAGTTAATGAAGGAAAGCATTAAAAACAAGTAAATAAATGAAACAAAGGGAAAACAAAAATTATCCAACTAAGAAGAAAAATAACACTGTAAAAGGCAATATGATTATGCAGACAAGTGATGTTGCTGGATTGATTTGCATAGAAAAATAGGTGACACACCAAACTTAGAATCTTGGTGTGTCACTTTCATGTAAAATTGATGCAATCATCCATGAAGATGGAAAACAGTTTGTTGCAGGGCAACACCAAACTTAGAATGTAACCATATGCCAATTTATTGAAATTTAAACAAAGCAAGGAAAAAAAATGTACCTACTGTCTACCTGTTCTTTACTTTCTTCTTCTTCTTCCAATTTGTTAAGAGAAATGACTTCAAAGGAGGAGAAGATTCAGCTATTACCCCTTGTCTTGGTCTCTCCTCAGCAAGCTTCCTTTTGCAAATGGCTTGATTGATCTTGCTTACTGGATTAGGGACAGGATTGGTGCTTTTGTTAGTTGCCTTCACTTCTTTGAATCCAAGTCTTGGTTGCTGTGTGATTATTGGAGTTTTGCATTCATCCAGAGCTTTTTGTATTGGTGGTTCCATGAACTCCTCCTTTATGTACTTCTCTGCCTCACTTGAGTTTGGAATGACTTCTTCACTTTCTTGCTCCTCCACTTCCTCTTTTACACCCAACATTTGTTTTAATTGCTCTATCATGGGGGAGGTTTGTCGATCTTCCCAACATTTCTTCATCTCCTCGTCATACCTTTCAATCATGGATTCAGGTGTTGAGGCATTTTGGTCCAGGGAGGTTTGTGAGAGTTGTGAGTCTTCATGTTCTCTTGTCATCTCAAGTGAAGTTTCAGGTTCAACCACCTCATTCTTCATTGAAAGTTCACTTGATGCAGTGGCCTCCTTATCTTGCTCTTCCACTTTCTCCTTCATATCCATCAATTGGCCTTCATTTTTCTTGCTCAGTGGTTCTAAGCTCCTCCTTATTTTCTCTACTTCTCCATTCATATTTTTGAAGAAAGCTTCTTGCCTTTTCTCGGATATTTGTGCTTCTTTCGCATATTTTTCGAGCTTGGACTCAAGCTCTGAAAGCCTTGAGTGGTTCATGGAAGTTTGTGTGGGTGGTGAGTTTTGAAAGGGGCTTTCGGTTGAAGTATGGTCAAGTGATGATATCTTTGGATGATTATCATATGGAGCACTAGAATTCCCTTCCCAGCCACCATTAGAATCATGACTTGCATTATTTTGTGGTGGAGAGAAATATCCCATATGATTTTCTTTCTCATCTTGTGGTTCTGAAGCATAGCTCCATGAATTGGAGTGCCCAGAATTTGAAGTTTCTTGGTGATATCCCCAGCCATCATTAGAGTTTGGTGATGGTGGGTGATATCCCATAGAATTTGTTTGATCATAAGATGAGTTGAACTCCATTTGAGTTTTGTAAAACACACAACCAAGGAAAATTGAAATTACTCATCAGAGATGAGAATTTCTTAGTGAGGCAAAAACTCAAACACCTTGGTTTCACTTTGAAACAGAAAACAAAAATAAAGAAAATGCTTGATCTAGACTTCTCACCCACATAATCATTGTTGATCTAATCAATCCCCGGCAACGGCGCCAAAAACTTGATGAGAATTTTGGTGAAAAATAAATTTCTCCCAAAACACACAAATCTAACCGGCAAGTGCACCGGGTCGCATCAAGTAATAATAACTCATGGGAGTGAGGTCGATCCCACAGGGATTGATGGATCAAGCAACTTTAGTGGGTGATTAGTTTAGTCAAGCTAACATAGAGTGAATTGTGTGAAGTTGAGCAACAGAAAGTAAAAATTGCAGGGAAATTAAAGTTGCAAAAAGTAAAATTGCAAGTAAGTTAAAGAACAAGAAAGTAAAATAGCTGAAACTTAAATTGCAAGAAAAGTAAATTGCATGAAAAGTAAAGGGGCTGGGGTGTTGGAAATTAAAAAGAGCAATAGATCACGCAACTGGAAATTTAAATTGCAGGAAGAATAAAGGAAATTGGATGCTGGGAATCAAAACAGAATTGAAATTTTGAAGTGCAGT
This sequence comes from Arachis hypogaea, assembly GCF_003086295.3. Taxonomy (NCBI): domain Eukaryota; kingdom Viridiplantae; phylum Streptophyta; class Magnoliopsida; order Fabales; family Fabaceae; genus Arachis; species Arachis hypogaea. Next base: position 81,407,555 of record NC_092046.1, on the reverse strand, counting down.
GAATTAAAAGCAGCAAGAAAAACAAAGAGAAATCTCAGAGGGAGAATGAAACAGAACACCTTCAATTCTCCACCCAAGATTCAAAACAAAGAAAATTAAAGAGAGAGCTCTCAAATTCTAGTGCTCCCTAGTGGAGCCAGCCTCCCCACAAATATGAAAATGATGCCTTATATAGGCTTTACAAAAATGGAAATGAAAATGAAATTAAAAACAAATTACAATTAAATGAAATTCCTATTTTATCTATTTCTTGTGCCTTTGAGTGATGATCATTTGGGCCCTTGCTCTTGATGGAATTGGGTTGATAAAGGCCTTGGTTGATTGCTCTTGGAGTTTGAAGAGGAACCGAATTGAACCGGGTTGAGTTTGCAAAAGTTGGACCAAAAGTTGGAGCTAAAGTTAGGGGTCTAACTTTGGCTCCAACTTTTCATAGCAGCCCACAAAACTTGCTGGTATGAACGTTGGTGCCAACGTTAGGGGTCTAACTTTGACCCTAACGTTGGCCTCCCTTATGCATATTTATGGCGCCAACTTTGTCCTCTTGTCATGTTGCCAATTTTATGCCCAATATAGACTATTATATATGGTTGGAAAGCTCTGAATGTCAGCTTTCTAACCCACTTGAAATCACTTCAATTGGACATATACAACTCAAGTTATGATCATTTGAAGAGGGCATGGTCGCTGGCTTTGGTGTGCAGCGTTTGAGGTAATGTTTGCCTCAAACGTTGGCGAAAACGCCAGTTCTGGAGGTTCAAACGTATTGTCCACCCCATACTATTATATATTTTTGGAAAGCCCTGGATGTCTACTTTCCAATGCCGTTGAGAGCACATCAATTGGAGCTCTACAGCTCGAGTTATACTCCATCAAAGGTGCAGAGGTCAAGTGGCCTCACTGCAGGTTGCCACCATGTTCATTTATGCACATTGTGGGGCAGTTTTCTCCCTCAATTTTAGTGTCCACCATGCAGTGCCATATATGCCTGGAAATCTCTTGATTCCTACTTTCCAATGCTTCTTGAATCACCTCATTTGGAGCTCTGTAGCTCAAGTTATTCTTGTTGGAAGTATACCCCTTCAAGTTGTTGTGGTGTGTGGCGCCAACGTTAGCCACCAAGTTAGGGGGCTAACATTGGCGCAAACTTTTGCCCCTCTCCCTTGTATTTTCATGTGCCAACGTTAGCCTCCAAGTTAGGGGTCTAACGTTGGCGCAAACATTGGGTGGCCAGGGAGGAGTTTCTCATGCCAACGTTAGCCTCCAAGTTAGGGGGCTAACGTTGGCGCAAACGTGGGGTGCCCAGGGAGTAATCTTCATGCCTAACGTTAGCCCTCACGTTAGGGGTCTAACTTTGAGGCTAACTTTAGGTCCAACTTTTTGCTTCATGGTTCAATTTCACTTATTCCATTGTCCTCTCTTTACTCCTAGCCCTTCCTTCTTGCTTCACTCTTTCTCCAAGCTTTCTTCACCTATAATTAATCAACCAAACACATCAAAGCTATGCTCAAAATCATGAGATATTCATTCTTTCATAATATGTGACAATTTTAGCATAAAACCTCATGAAATAGCATGAATTCATACATGGTTGATTAAATCAAAGGAAGCATGAAAATCTACCCACTTGGCTTGCTTATGGCTCAAGAAAGTGCATAAAACCTATTGAAAACAAAGGAAAAAGGCATAGAAAAACATGACATGATGACATGTCATCAGAGGACAAGTCAAGAAAAGGGGTTTGGTTACACTAGAGCAAGGCTAGTCACATGTCCTTGGAAATTGCTCATTGAAAAGAGTAACCTTGCACACATTGGTTAGTCAGGTGTGTCATAAGAATACCTTGATGACCGAACCTACCAACCTAATAAAGAAGCAATCCTTGTCTCCATTCAATCTTGCATGCACACCCTCCATTTCCAGCATGCCCAATTGAATCCTCACCATCCATTCTTCACCACCTCTCTTTATAAATAAGCCTTCATTTGGTCTAAGCTTCACACTCAAAGTCACACTTTCTTGCACTCATAATTCACTTCTTGTGTTCCTTTGATCACCCTTATATGTCATTGTTCAACCAATTCTTGTGCCACTTGATCAATCACTTACCTTCACTCTTAAGATACACTCTCATTCTCCCTTATACAAGCCATTCTTGCCACTCCTATCCCTTCTTTCTCTTCTATTCGGCTCATTCAAAGCAAACCAATGGCAGCATCATCAAGTTTAAAAAGTAGAAAGGGAAAGGAGCCCGACGTGTGATATTTTTTGGTCTAGAATTTACCAATAAAATTCCATCGTGAGTATAGTCTAAACCAACAAGCTACCTCGCACTAAAATTAAAAAGTGTGTCACCACAATAAAAAAATCAATAACCGGGAGTAGAATCCTAGGTCGTTCTCCCTAGGAGTTACCCTAAGATGCACGTCATTGGTTAGGAGTTCTCTTGGTATTTTAGAGTTGAGTACAAGAAAAGTAAATGAACATGAAACTAAAGCAATGAACAATTAACAATTGGGATAAGGAAACTAAGAAATTAAACTAACAAGAGAGAATGATAATCAATAAATGTAAAATCCTTGGCTGGGGGTGAGAATTGGATTTTCTATCATCATTGCCTCCATCAATTGTAACAAGAATTGGCCACTGCTCCACTTAGTTAACCTCTAACTATGAAGGAAAGTCAAGTGGATACAATCAACTTGAGTCCACAAGTCCTAGTCAAATCCTAAGGAAAGACTAGAAACTTCCAATTATCAATCACAAAATACTTTGACAATTTAAGTGTCTCCAATTTTCCAACCCCCAAGCCAAGAGTGAAAATTGATGAGTGATGAGCGGATATTTTATACGCTTTTTGACATCATTTTCATATATTTTTAGTAGTTTCTATTTAGTTTTTATTAAGATTCTATAGGTTTTAGGGTTAAATTCACATTTTTGGATTCTACTATGAGTTTTTATGTTTTTAGGCAATTTCAGGTATTTTCTGGCTTAAATTGAGGAGCTGGAGCAAAAGTCTGATTCAGAGACAGAGAAAGCACTACAGATGCTGTCCAGATCTGACCTGCCTCCATTCGGAAGAACTTTTCTGGCGCTACAGAAGTCCAAATAGAGCGCTCTCAACGGCTATGGAAAGCTTACTTCCAGAGCTTTCCAACAATGTTTAATAGTTCATATTTTGTTTCGGATTAGAAGGCCCAAAACCGGCATTCAATGCCAGCTACCTGCCCCCTTCCATACTTCCAGCGCCCAAAGAGCAGAGCCCAACGTCCAAAAGCCCAGAGAGGACCCCCTAGCTGGCATTCCACAACCAAGGAACCTCATAGAATATGGATCTCATTAAAGTTCAGCCTAAACACTCACCAAGTGGGCCTCAGAAGTGGATTTTAGCACTAAATAGACTGTTTTACCCTCACTAGTCACCTGTTTAGTATTTAAGGGATATTATTCATGTAATTTAGATAATTCACCAAACTCTCCGATTTCGGAGAGCACATTCACATTTTTATCTTTATTTTTATTTTCAGTATGAGTTTCTAAACCTCCTAGGTTGAGGGGAGGAGCCCTGCTGAGTCCTATGAATTAATAATAGTACTATTTCTTCTTCTTCGATTCGTGTCTGATCTATCTCTAAGATGTATATTCCGATCTTCATCGTGATGAACAGGACGATCTGACAAATTGGCTCTATTCATCACATTAAGACGAACGTGCCTGACAAACACCCGCATCTACTTGGGTTCGTGTGAGTACCTGGAAGAAAAGTACGGGCCAACAACTATGTTTATACATCTCTAAGACGGTTAATCCACGATTTCGTTGGGGACTTCTCGAGTCACCAGTTCAGCCTATCTCTGGGGAGATTAAGGTCGCCATGGTATAGGCTAGATCCAAGAAGCAGCGTTCTCTAATCCGAAAGATTCTACCTTGTCTATGGAGTTTTAAGTAGGATTACTAAGAGAATGGACTGCTATGCGCTTCACCCTTCGTCAGATTAAATATCACGACCACTGGCCATGGCCGTGTTCAACCTGTAGCAGAGGAGATCAAGGACCATTAGCATGGCTTTGATCACTTACATCTTGCCAAAGAAGAAGATCATTCACAAGCAAAGAAGACGGTAGTACCAGAGTTACTTCAAAAAGACAAAGCAACTCCAACTCTCAATCTAATCCTATCATTTATTCCTATCCCTGAAAACACATGCTTTACACATCCAACAAAAGATCTTCTGATTCCGCCTGACTAAGACCTGCAAGACAACCATAAGCTTGCTTCAAGCCACAATCCTCGTGGGATCGACCCTGACTCGCTCAGTTATTACTTGGATGACCTAGTGCACTTGCTGGTACTGCTGATGTTGTATGAAATAGTGTGGGTTTTGCGTACATGTGCACCAAGTTTTTGGTGCCGTTGCCGAGGATTGTTGAGTTTGGACAAACTGCCAGATTGTTTTGCTTCTTAGATCAGGTAAGTTTATTTACATTATTTTAATTGAGTTTCTACTTTTTGTTTTCTTCTTCAATTTTCAAAAATTCTTAAAATTTTTTCAAAAATATTTTTCTTTCCTTTTTTTAATTTTTATTCTTGATTTGAGTATTGTGTTCTTGTTGAGTCTTTTAATTTTCGAAAATTTCAAAAAGTTTTTCGAAAAAATATTTTTATTTTCTTTGTTTAATCCTTGCATTTTTTGAATGTGTCTATGTTCTTGGTTTGAGTCTTTGAGTCTTTTAATTTTATTTTTTCCTTCTTTAATTTTTGAAAATTTCAAAAAAGTTTTTCAAAAATATTCTTATTTTTGTAGTTCAATTGGTTAGAGCGTTGTGTTCATGTTCTTGGTAATTTGTGTTCCTTTGAGTCTTTCTTTCTAAAAATTTTTCAAAAATAATTTTTCTTAGTTTGATCTTGTGTCAAGTCTTTAATTTTGGTGTTTTCTTGTTTATTTTCTTGCAATTTTCGAAAATTTGGTCCTAGTTTTCTAAAAATTTTAAGTTTAGTGTTATTTTTTTTGTGTTCTTGTGTTCTTTGAGTCTTTAAATTTTGTTCTTCATGTTCTTGTTCATCTTCAAAGTGTTCTTGAGTCTTTTGTGTGTCTTGATCTTAAAATTTTTAAGTTTGGTGTCCCTTGGTGTTTCCCTCCAAATTTTCGAAAAATAAGGGGCTCTAGATCTAAAAATTTTAAGTCTTGTGTCTTTTTTTGTATTTTTCTCTTTCATCATAAAATTCAAAAAATCAAAAAAAACATCTTTTCTAACTAATTTTCACCTTAATTTTCGAAATTTTTCAAAAAAAAAATCAAATTTCAATTTTCAAAATTTTATCTTATCATATCTTAGTTGTCAAGTTTTCAAAAATCAAAATTTTCAAAAGTAAAAATCATATATTTTTCAAAAAATTTATCTTTTTCAAAAATCTTATCTTTTTCATATCTTTTTCAAAATTCAAAAATCTCATCTCATCTTTTTCAAATTTAAAAAAAATTAATTAAATCTTTTTCAAAATCAAATTTCAAAATCTTATCTTTTTCTAAAATTTCAAATTTTAATTTCAAATCTTTTCTTATCTTATCTTATTTTTAAAATTGAAATCTTTTCTTATCTTATCTTTTATTTGTATTTTAATTATTATCTTTTCTTAATTAATATCTTATCTTCTCTCTCTTATTTTTCAAAACTATCTAACTAACTTTTCTCTCTCTCAATTTTCGAAAATCGTATCCCCATCTTCTCTCTCATCTTTTTCAAAAATACCTAACTAACTCTCTTTTTCTCTCTCTTACTTTTGAAAATATCCTAACTAACTCTCATCTCTCTCTATTTTCAAAAATCTCTCTCTCTATTCTCTCCTATTTTTTCAAAATTTACATTTAAAATTTAAATTCTTTTTAAATTATTTACTTAATTTTTGAAAATTTATTTATTAATTAAATAAAAATAAAATTATTTTAATTCTTATTTACTTTTTCTATTTATACTGCTCTTCTTCTCACATCTCTATTACTCAAAACTCTCCTATCCCTATTTTTTCTTCACATCTCACTTGGAGCTTCTTGCCAATTGGCACAGAAAGCTCTCTTGTGATTTCTCTTCTATTCTCTTTTCCTCTATCTTGTTCAATTTCATCTACTATATCCAAGGTATTTTTCTTTTACTTCTTTTATTTATTTTTATTTTTTATTTTTTCATCTTCTTCTTCTTTCTCTACTTCTGACTTTAAGGAGGAGCTTCTTGCCTATTGGCATAGTCTCTCTTCTTCTTTTTTTCTTCTTGTTTATGACCAGGAACAGGGATAAAGAACCCTTCTTGACTCCTGATCCTGAACTTGAGAAGACTCTAAGGAGGCGTTTACAACTAGCTAAAGCACAACACTCCAGAAGAGACCTTTTAGAAAGTTTTGAACAAGAAACAGAGGATATGGCCGAACCACAAGAGGAGCCCAGAAAGGTCCTTGGTGACTTCACCATGCCTACCTCTGACTTTTATGGCAGAAGCATTGCTGTACCTGCCATTGGAGCTAATAATTTTGAGCTTAAGTCTCAGTTAGTCTCTCTTCTGCAGCAGAACTGCAAATTTCATCGACTTCTACTAGAAGATCCACATCAGTTCTTAGCAGAATTCTTACAGATCTGTGACACTGTAAAAACTAATGGAGTTGATCCTAAAGTCTATAAGCTTATGCTTTTCCCCTTTGCTCTAAGAGACAGAGCTAAGTTTTGGATGGATGCCCAACCAAGAGAGTCTTGACTCTTGGGAAAAGCTTGTAAATGCTTTTTTGGCTAAGTTCTTTCGTCCTCGAACGATGAGCAAGATTAGAGTGGAAGTTCAAACCTTCAGACAAAGAGAAGGTGAATCCCTCTATGAAGCTTGGGAAAGATACAAGTAGCTGATCAGGAGATGTCCTCCTGATATGCTCTCAAAATGGTCCTGCATAGGCGTGTTCTATGATGGGCTATCTGAGATATCCAAGATTTCCTTGGATAGCTCTGCAGGTGGATCCCTCCACTTGAAGAAAATGCCTGCAAAAGCTAGAGAACTCATTCAGATGGTTGCAAACAACCAATTCATGTACACTTCTGAGAGGAATCCTATAAATCATGGAACCTCTCAGAAGAAAGGAGTTCATGAAGTTGAGACTCTGAATGCCATCTTGGCTCAGAATAAGATCTTGACCCAACAGGTCAACATGATCTCTCAACATCTCATTGGGATGCAAATTGCACCTGGCAGTAATCAGGAAGCTTCTCTTGAAGAAGAAGCCTATGATCCTTATCAACCCACCATGGAGGAGGTGAATTACATGGGATAAGCCCATGGAAACACTTACAACCCTTCATGGAGGAATCATCCTAATCTCTCATGGAAGGATCAACAGAAACCTCAGCAAGGTTTCAATCAAGGTGGTAGGAACCATAATAGGTTCAACAACAGACCACCATTCCCATCTTCTCAAGGGAATATGGAGACCTCTAAGCAAAGCCTCTCTGACTTAACCACTCTAATCTCCAGCCTCACTAAGACCACTCATAGTTTCATTAATGAAACAAGGTCCTCCATTAGAAATTTGGAGGTACAAGTTGGTCAACTGAGCAAGAGGATCCCTGAGATCCCTCCAGACACTCTCCCCAATAATACTGAGGTTAATCCTATAGAAGAGTGCAAGGCCATAACCATGGAGGTTGAAGCCAAATTGGAGAAGATTGGGAAGGCATTGAATTCCAGTAAAGAATCCTTCACTAGGTGTTCAACGCCCACTAGCCCAGGGAAGCTGGCGTTGAATGCCAACAAGGACATCCCTGCTGGGCGTTCAACGCCTAAAAATCTGATCAGTTATGGCGTCAATCGCCAGAAATGGATGCCAAGCTGGAGTCCAATGCCGAAAAAGGTGCCAGAATTTGAGTTCAACGCCCAAGGAAGCCTAAGCACGTGGATTTCATCAAAGCTCAGCCCAAACACTCACCAAGTAGGCCCCTGAAGTGGATTTTAGCACTAAAAAGAATATTTTACCCTTACTAGTCATTTGTTTAGTATTTAATGGATTTTATTCAAACACTTTTAGACATTTTGATTACCATTCTGTACTATTTTCGTTTTTTACTTTGTATTTTTACTTCAGTATGAGTTTCTAAACCTCCTAGGTTGAGGGGAAGAGCCTTGCTGAGTCCTATGAATTAATAAAAGTATTTCTGTTTCTTCTTCGATCTGTGTTTGATCTATCTCTAAGATCTATATCCCGATCTTCATCGTGGTGAATAGGATGATCTGACAAATTAGCTCTGTTCATCACATTAAGATGAACGTGCCTGACAAACACCCGTGTCTACTTGGGTTCGTGTGAATAGTTGACCGGAAAGCACAAACCAACAGCTATGTTTATACATCTCTCAGACGGTTAATCCACGACTTCGTTTGGGACTTCTCGAGACACCAGTTCAGCCAATTTCTAGGGAGATCAGGGTCTCCGTGGTATAGGCTAGAATCCGAAGAAGCAGCGTTCTCTGATCCGGAAGATTCGACCTTGTCTGTAGCGTTTTGAGTAAGATCGCCAAAAGAATGACTTGCTAGAGCTTCACCCTCCGTCAGATTGAATGACCACGGGCAATAGCGTTTGACCTGTAGTAGAGGAGATCAATGACCATGGGAAATGGCTTTGATCACATACAGTCTGCCATAGAAGATGATCATTCACAAGCAAGGATGACAGTAATACCAAAGTTCATTCAGAAAGACAAAGCAACTCCAACTCTCAACTCTATTCCTATTCTTATAATTAAACATTGTAATTCCATCTTTCAAATCCAACTCCTTCTGATTGCGCCTGACTAAGACCTGCAAGACAACCATTGCTTGCTTCAAGCCACAATCCTCGTGGGATCGACCCTGATTCACTCAGGTATTACTTGGACGACCGAGTGCACTTGCTGGTACTGCTGCTGTACGAACAGTGTGGGGTTTGCATACGCGCACTAACTTTTTGGCGCCATTGCCGGGGATTATTGAGTTTGGACAAACTGAAGGATTGTCTTGCTCTCTAGATCACGTAATTTTTAATTTTGTTAGCTTTTCTACATTTATTTTCTTCTTCCAAATTTTCAAAAAATTAAAAACTTTTTTCAAAAATATTTTTCTTTTCTTTGTTTAATTTTTGTTCTTGGTATTGAGTCCTGCATGTTCATGCTTTTCAATTTAAAAAATTTTAAAACTTCTTCCTATACCCTTTTTTATACTACTTCCTATACCCTTTTTTAAACTATTTGTCTTTTCTCTGTTTGAGTCCTTGTTTGTGTTCTTGGTTTGAGTCTTTGAATCTTTTATTTTTTTATTCTCTTCTTCAAAATTTTTGAAAATTTCAAAAAGTTTTTCAAAAATATTTTTATTTTCTTTGTTTGATCTTTGTTCTTGTTTTGAGTCTTTTATTTTTGTTCTTGTTGTGTTTTTTGATTTTTATGAGTCTTTCTTTCTAAAAATTTTTCTAAAATATTTTCTTTGGTTTAATCTTGTGTCAAGTTTTTAATTTTGGTATTTTCTTGTGTTTTTCGAAAATTTTGTTTTAGTTTTCTAAAAATTTTAAGTTTATTGTTCTTTTTGTGTTCTTGTGTTCTTTGAGTCTTTAAATTTTGTTCTTTGTGTTCTTGTCAGTCTTCAAAGTATTCTTGAGTCTTGTATGTGTCTTGATCTTAAAATTTTTAAGTTTGGTGTCCCTTGGTGTTTCCATCCAAATTTTCAAAAATAAAGGGCTCTAGAACTAAAAATTTTAATTCTTGTGTCTTTTTTGTGTTTTTCTCTTTCATCATAAAATTCAAAAATAAAAAATATCTTTTTTATCTTTATTTAATTATTATTTTCTAAATTTTTAAAATAAAATTCAGATTTCAATTTCAAAATTTTATCTTATCATATCTTAGTTGTCAAGTTTTCAAAAATCAAATTTTTCAAAATTAAAAATCATATCTTTTTCAAAACCTATCATATCTTTTTCAAAATTTAAAAATCTTATCTTATCTTTTTCAAAAATTCAAATCATATCTTTTTCAAAAACTTTTAAATTTCTTATCTTATCTTATTTTTAAAATTCAAATCTTTGCTCATCTTATCTTTTACTTTAATTTTATTTTTTATCTTTTCTTAATTAATATCTTATCTTCTCTCTCGTCTTTTACAAAACCACCTAACTAACTTTTCTCTCTCTCAATTTTCGAAAATTCATATCTCATTCTTCTCTCTCTTCTTTTTCAAAACCACCTAACTAACTCTCTTCTCTCTTAATTTCGAAAATTTCTCTCTCTTCTCTCTCTTCTATTTTCTAAAATATAACAATTAAAACTCAAATCTTTTTAAATTAATTTAACTTAATTTTTGAAATAATTAATTAATTAATTAATTAAAAATAAAAATATTTTAATTCTTATTTAGTTTTTCTATTTATACCTCTTCTCTTCTCATCTCTATTCATTCAACTCTACATCCTTCGACTCTTAACCTACAATTCTTTATCTTCTTTCCTTTCTTCTTCACATTTCACTGGAAGCTCTTTTGTCCAAGTGGTACAAAAAGCTTTCTAGTGATTTTTTTTATCTTTTATTCTATCTTCTTTTATTTACTCTTATCTACTATTTCCAAGCTATTTTCCTTTTACTTCTTTTATTTATTTTTATTTTTTTTCTTCTTCTTTCTTCTCTACTTCTGACTTTAAGGAGGAGCTTCTTGTCTATTGGCATAGTCTCTCTTCTTCTTTTTTCTTTTCTTCTTGTTTATGAGCAGGAACAGGGATAAAGAACCCCTCTTGACTCCTAATCCTGAACATGAGAAGACTCTAAAGAGGCGTTTACAACTAGCTAAAGCACAACACTCCGGAAGAGACCTTTCAGAAAGTTTTGAACAAGAAACAGAGGATATGGCCAAACCACAAGAGGAGCTCAGAAAGGTCCTTGGTGACTTCATCATGCCTACCTCTGACTTTTATGGCAGAAGCAATGTTGTACCTGCCATTGGAGCTAACAATTTTAAGCTTAAGCCTCAGTTAGTCTCTCTTCTGCAGTAGAACTAAAAATTCCATGGACTTCCACTGAAAGATCTACATCAATTCTTAGAAGAATTCTTACAGATCTGTGATACTATAAAGACTAATGGAGTTAATTCTGAAGTCTACAAGCTGATGCTTTTCCCCTTTGCCTTAAGAGACAGAGCTAAGTTTTGGTTGGATGCCCAACCAAGAGAGAGTCTTGACTCTTGGAAAAAGCTTGTTAATGCTTTTCTGGCTATGTTTTTTTCTCCTCAAAGGATGAGCAAGATTAGAGTGGAAGTTCAAACCTTCAAACAAAGAGAAGGTGAATCCCTCTATGAAGCTTGGGAAAGATACAAGCAGCTGATCATGAGATGTCCTCCTGACATGCTCTCAGAATGGTCCCTCATAGGTGTGTTCTATGATGGTTTGTCTGAGATATCCAAGATTTCCTTGGATAGCTCTGCAGGTGGATCTCTCCACTTGAAAAAAACACCTGCAGAAGCTAAAGAACTCATTGAGATGGTTGCAAATAACCAATTTATGTACACTTCAGAAATGAATCCTATAAATCATGGAACCTCTCAGAAGAAAGGAGTTCATGAGGTTGAGACTCTGAATGCCATCCTGGCTCAGAATAAGATCTTGACCCAACAGGTCAACATGATCTCTAAACACCTCACTGGGATGCAAACTGCACCTGGCAGTAATCAGGAAGCTTCTCTTGAAGAAGAAGCCTATGATCCTGATCAACCCACCATGGAGGAGGTGAATTACATAGGAGAAGCCCATGGAAACACTTACAACCCTTCATGGAGGAACCATCCCAATAGTTCATGGAAAGATCAACAGAAACCTCAGCAAGCTTTCAATAATAACCAAGGTGGTAAGAACCAGGATAGGTTCAATAACAGACCACCATTCCCATCTTCTTAAGCGAATATGGAGACCTCTAAGCAGAGCCTCTCTGACTTAGCCACTCTAGTCTCCAGCCTCACTAAGACCACTCATAGTTTCATTAATGAAACAAGGTCCTCTATTAAAAACTTGGAGGTACAAGTTGGTCAACTGAGCAAGAGGATCCCTGAGATCCCTCTAGACACTCTTCTCAGTAATAATAAGGTCAATCCTAGAAAAAAGTGCAAGGCCATAACCATGGAGGTTGAGGCCAAATTAGAGGAGAACGGGAAGGCGTTGAACGCCAGCGAAGAAGCTTTCACTGGGTGTTCAATGCACACAATGGCAGCAAGCCTGGCATTAAACGCCAGTGAGGAAGCCCTCACTGGGCGTTTAACACCCATCCTGGCAGAAAAGCTGGTGTTGAATGCCAGCCAGAGGGCACTGGCTGGGCGTTCAACACCCAAACAGGAAGGCTTACTGGCATTAAACGCCAGTAAGGAACCCCTCACTGTGCGTTCAATGCCCAAACAGGAAGGCTTGCTGGCGTTGAATGCCAGTGAGGAACCCCTCACTTGGTGTTCAATGCCCAATCAGGCAACCACTTCCAGCACTGAATGCCTGTGAAGAACTTCTGGCATTGAACGCCAGCAAGGACATCCCTGCTGGGCGTTCAATGCCCAGAATGCTAGAGGGACTGCCGTTTAATGCCAGTCGGGGTGGACAGCAAGGGTGTTCAATGCCCAATAAGCTGACAGAGCTAGCATTGAATGCCAACCAAAGCATATTCTCTGAGTGCCTAAACCCCACTTAAGAACCCTCTAGCCCAGAACCAAAGAAAACCATAAAAATAATTGAGGTTCCTTTGAATGCACTTCTGCAGTGCATAAGTTCTGATGACTACTCATCTTCAAGTGAGGATGAAGGCACTAGGGAAGAGCAAGTTGCTCGTTTCCTAGGACCTCTAATAAAGATGAATACTAAGTTATTTGGTACAAAGCCTTTGGAGGAAGAACCTCCACTGCTTACCAAAGAACTCCATGATTTGGTTCTGCAAGAGCTACCTCAGAAGCTTCTAGATCCTGGATACATTTTAATTCCTTGCACCATAGGCACTATGACCTTTAGAAAGGCTCTATGTGACCTAGGGTCGAGCATCAACCTCATGCCACTCTTTGTAATGGAGAAGCTGAGAATCCTTGAGGTACAAGCTGCACACGTCTCTTTAGAGATGGCAGACAAGACCATGAAGAATCCATATGGCTTAGTGGAGGATGTCTTGGTTAAAGATGAAAACCACTACATTCCTACAAACTTCATTGTCTTGGACATAGGAAAGGATGAGGATGACTGTGTCATCCTTGGAAGACCTTTTTTAGCCACAGCTAATGCTTTCATTGATGTGGCTAAGGAAGAACTAACCCTAAAGTTAGGGGAGGATCACATTTTATTCAAGATGCTTCATCCCAATTCTCCCTCTAAAAGAGAGATAACAGTGCAACACCTAGTGTGCCAACCTTCTCTTTCTGTGCAGAGCTCAGCAAATCCCCCAGAAATCAATTCTAAGTTTGGTGTTGGGCAGCCCTCAACAAGCTCTAAGCACAAAGGTACTAAAAAGAAAGGACTTAAAGGCTGGAGGGACAAGAAAGTCCCAACTGAAGGCCTCTCACCTGGCATGAGGGTTGTCTTCACTAAGAATCCAATCCTACCACATACAGTGAGCCGTGTCTTATCTCTAGAGTATGTAGAACTCATTCATGAGAGGACAGGAAGAAAATTCACTGTCAAGGGCGAAAATTTGAGCCCTTACTTACCTCCTTAAGGAGCTGAAGGTCAAGCTAGTGACTTTAAAAGAGCGCTTGTTGGGAGGCAACCCAACTTTACTCAACTTTATTTATTTTATTTTTATTTTGTTTTTTTTCAGTCTTAGAGTCATGATCATGTGCATCAGTCTAGAGACAGAATTCACAACAGTGAAAACAGAACACTCCGAAAAGAGTGTTAAAGTTGAACGCCAGTAAAGAAGCCCTCCTGGGCGTTCAACACCCCAAGTGGGAAGCATTGCTGGCATTGAACGCCAGCCAGGGAGCAGCCCCTCGGCGTTCAAACGCCAGTACAGATAAGCAGGGAATCTGAAATTTCCTAGCCTCTCATGAATTGTGGGTCCCACAGAATCTTACCTACCCCACTTAACCCCACCTACTTTCACACTTTCCCATACACACTTCCCTAAAAACCCTAGCCCAATCACATCCATACAATTTTCCCAAACCATCATAACTCCCACCTATCTCAGCCACTTCAAAAATCAAATTTCCCACCCAAACTCACCTTATGAAGAAACCAAACCCTACCCACTCCTATAAATACCCCTCTCCATAACCCTTCATACACACACATCTCATACCCTCTCCACCCCATAATGCCGAGCCCTCTCTCCCTCTCTCTCTATATTTTCTTTTTTTTTCCTCTCCATTCTTCTATTTTTGCTCGAGGATGAGCAAAGTTTTAAGTTCGGTGTTGGAAAAGCATAGCTTTTTTTTATTTTCATTACCATTCATGGCACCCAAGGTTGGAGACTCCTCTAAGAAGATGAAAGAAAAGGCATTAGCCAGTCCCTCTGAATCTTGGGGGATAGAGAGATTCATTACTAAAGCATATCAAGACCACTTCTATGAAGTAGTGGCTGAGAAGAAAGTGATCCTTGAGGTTCTTTTCATGCTCAAGAAGAATGAGTATCCAGAAATTCGAAGAGAGATTCGAAGAAGAGGTTGGAAAGTCCTAACCAACCCCATCCAAGAGGTTTAGATTCTCATGGTGCAAGAATTCTATGCTAATGCATGGGTTACTAAAAACCATGACACTAGTGTGAACCCAAATCTAAGGAATTGGATCACCATGGTCCGAGGAAGAATCATAGATTTCAGCCCAGAAAGTGTGAGGTTGGTGTTCAACTTGCCTCTATTGCAAGGAGATATTCATCCTTACACTAGAAGAGTCAACCATGATCAAACACTACAAGAAAAATACCTATTCAGCCACACTTTTTTTAAGCTACATTTGAAAAGCGTAGCCTATTCTATGAATAGGCTACGCTTTTCTCCATGTTGCCTTTTATAAGAGAAAAGAATACACAATTGCAGCATCATTTAAAAAGTGTAGCCTTAGGTATTATAGAAATCACTTATAAAGCGTAGCCATAGGTTAATATCTATAGGTTCACTTTTCATATCAAAGAGGACACTTTTAGAGGGTAGCCTATTTGTTAAATTTTGGGTGCATTTTAAAAGCGATGCCTAATATATCTAGAGTAAAAAATTTGACACTTAGTGAAATTTTTTCCTCTTTTTCCTGAAAGCAAACTCATCACACTTAGTAAAATTTTTGTGATTCAATTCCCTCCAAATGTCACTCAATCACCTTCGTCCCCTTTCGTAAACCCTCAGTCTCACTTTTTCCTGAAAGCTCACTCATCACCTTCATCCCCTTCATCGCGAAGTAGAAGCCCTGGCCATCGTTGCCCTGCTCACCATCGTTGCCCTGCTCACCATCAGTCTCACTTTTTCCTGAAAGCCCTGCTCACCATCGTTGCCCCCCACTCACTCTCTTCACTCTCGGCATTGACCCTCTCACTCTCGCTCTCGCTACTGACCCTCTCACTACAAGAAGAAACCCTCTCAGTCTCGCCATTGACCGTCATCGCCCCCCACTCACCACTCACCCGCACTCACCACTGTCCACATTGCTGCACTACTGACCGTCGCTCCTCTTCGCCATCTTGCACTGATCGTCGCTGCGCTGCCCTCACCATCGTCGCTGCGCCGCTCTCACCATCGTCATCTCCGTGCTTCTCATCATCGTCTTCTCCGTGCTCACGTCATTGAATAGGTATGTATTGATTTCTATTTGGTTCTGAAATTTTAGAGACTTAGGGTTCCGATTTTAGGGGTTTTAATTTGGGAGTTTTAATCTGTGAAATATGGGTTTGTGAACTGTAATTTGATAACATGCATGCTGTTGTTGATGAAGATGTGTGGTATTTTAGGGTTTGTGCACTGTGATTTAATATACATCTTGTCTATTTTCTCTTCTTTCCTTGTTTTGCAGCCTGGTTTATCTTGACATTCTCATGCCACCATTAATAGAGAAACAGTAGCAACTTCCAATTTTTTTTGCAGCCTGGTTTGTCTGGTTTTGTAATTTTTTTTGAGGATTTGTTGTTCTGATATTTGGGGTTTTACAATCTTGTGTAATTTCTGCTTCTTACTATGTTAGAGTTTGCTTTTTATTTTGTATTTTGCTTTATTATTTTGCATCTTGCTTTGTTAGGGTTTGTAGTTGTTATTAGTGTTATTCTCTCATTGGAAACTAAGTACCAGCAGGTTTGGCAAGTGAGACTATAACCGATGACAGGGATACAACATATGAAGAGGATATCAACTCTGCTGGGACCAAGAAAAGTGATTCAAAAAGGTACAAGTTGTCTTACAAGCTTGCTGAGCAAAATCGATTTTCTGGTCCTTTCTATATCAAGTTAGTTTCTTCCAAATATTGAATTAACCTCAATGTAAAGTGTCAGCCGGACACTGAAAAGTTTCACATGCTGTTGGAAAATTTAGAATAATATATTAATTCTATTCAAATTACAGGTTAAAATGACGTTAGAACTTTTGTGAAAAAATGAGGTTCAACTCTGCTCCTATATTAATGATATTCAAGGTCAGGGATATGGAAAGAAAGCAGGTCACTCAATGTTCTTTCTTGAGAATATTTTTGTTCCACCAATCAAATTCCACCCTCCCACTAAAGGAGGTGATATGGTAAGTGTGAATAATAAATAAAGACTGTTAACGAGTTGTACTATTTCTCTATCTTCTTTGTTTGTACTTCATGTTCTTGCTTCTACTATGGAGTGTGGAATATTTCCAAAGTTTGTCAATGCAAGGTATAGGTTTAGGGAAGTACTCTGAATTTGAAATTGTTGTGGGATATAAATGTAGGAAAAATGTACTTATGAAATTGTTAGCAGATATATATAGATTGGAAAATGAAGGATTTTTGTTAGAAAATTCTATCATGACTCATGCGGGCCATTCTTAGGAAAGCAAGCCAGCAGGATGTAAAGGTAATATGAAGGGAGGATATAAGGATGAAATGCAAATCCAGTTTCTTTCTTGGTTTATCACAAGAACACACTTACCCTTTCAATTTAGCTAATCTCATTTAATAGGATAAGGCTTGTAAATTGCTGGCATTCAAAGTATAACTACTCCTTTTTAGTCCTTTCATTGTTTTGTGAATACTTGACTATCTTTTTTATTCTACATTCACCTTATTGACTTGGACTTGGGCAATTGTGTTTGTAGGTATTGGAGCATGCTCATACTGTTTTGTTGAGTAAGATTATGCAGTCTAACATAAGATTAGGGGATGCCCATCTAAACAAGAAGGATCCCTCGATGGTTTTAGCCAGGTGGGTGGAACTTCAGCAATCTGTAAATGTGCTCTTTACCAGTAACACTTCTGGTGAGAATTTATGCTGTTTTGTTTTGTTTTGGTTTCTTTTTTTAGTTGTAACATGCAGACCTGGGTGTAGTTGGGTAATATATTTTATAAATATCTTTAGATTCTTGTTTGATTCTTGTTGCCCCCATTCTTCCAAAAAACGGGATAGAATTTCAGCACAAGGCAAAAAATAGACTTATGGTAATTCACGCTTTGTGATAAGTGGTTTCGTGACGATACATTTGCATAGCCACTAGTTCATAATGCAGAAAAATTAATTGGCTTGATGCATCATCATTTGCTGCTTTTATGGAAAGGAAACTTTATGCTATTAGATTATGCTTTCTCTCCCAATTTAAATTTCCAGTCAGTTTTCCTACTAATATGCTACTTTTGCTTCTTGACATTGCAGGAAAAACAGAATATGTTTATGCTCGTGTGAAGCTTTCAAGATATTCTTTAGAGGTTTTTCTGTTCATTATCCTTAAAAAATCTTGCCGTCTATGTTTGTTTAATGTTTTTTTTTTCCGAGGATGCAAGTTCCATGGTTAATATAATATATCAAATATTTATGTGGCTTTTTCCTTAAACCTACAGGTAGCTTTGATTCTAGACCACATATATAATTCCATATAGTAACACATATTTAACAAAATAATTTCAAAATGATTTAGAGTCAACTGAACTTTTCAAACAAATTGAAGCAAAATGCCCAAGAAATTCAACCCTTAAGATCCGGACCACAGAGCCAGAAAACACAACATAAAATACCAAAAAATGTGTTTCCTCATTTCCATAAGGAAATGCATCAGAACAAGGGAAGAACAAGTGTCATACAATTTCTGAGTAAGCACTAGACATTACACATATGTGAGGGGAAATAATCTTGTGTAGTTTATTAGGGAACTTGTCTTTATTGTTAAGTGTTAATACAATTGTGTACTGCAGTTTAAATAAAAGACTTGATGTTAGGGGGAGCATTAGATTTGTATAAGGTTTATAAAGAAGTATCCTTATTCATAGAATGAGCGAGGACTAAAAAACTCAAAAAAGGAAAATTTCAGGCTATAATTCCCTTGAGATATACACAAGGATATGTTCAGACCACTGGCTCATGTATTCATCTATGATTTATTTGTGTTTATTACTTTATTACACTTTGTAAGAAAATGTCATTGCTGATTATTAATTATACTCTTGTTAGGTTCTGTCTGAAGATTTGCCTGCTACTATTTCTAAAATATCATTTCCAAAGACGATGAAATGGAATTCCCAGGTATGTGGGATTTGAGGTAGATGAAGAAACAGAAATCTCCCAAATACGATCTTCCGTTGAACAAGATATTTAAAGAACAAGATTTTTTTCTCTTCTATCAGAAGGTTAATAATTTTTATTAGAAGATACTTATGTAGGATACAATATTTTGGTTTTTTATAGTTTATTAGTAGTAAATTCTAAGTGGTCTAATGTATATTTTGATATGGGTATGTTTAATTTAGTGTGAGATGTATGAATACTCATTTATGATCATCCCAATATTTTTAGTTCATTATAAATATATTTTGTTAAAGGATAATTTTTATTATTTAAAGAATATTGTATGGTATTATTATGTATTTATTTTTATTTTATAATTTTTGACTAATTTAATTAAAAAAATAGGATTATATAATCATATTACTAAATATTAGGTTTTAGAAAAAAAATTATTAGAATATATATATAGAAAATAAAAAAAAACAATGAGGGACCTAAGGCTACACTTATATACAGTAGCTATAGTATACAAAAAAAAAAAGAGGGATCTAAGGCTACGCTTATAAAAAGTAGCTATGGTATACAATGTGGCTATGCTTTACAAGTGATGCAGTAGTGTTGAAAAGCGTAGCCTATTCTGGAAAAATGAAAGCTGAAAAGCGTAGCCTTTGATCCTGGACAACATCACTTGAAAAGCGTAGTCTATTCCCAAACGCCAAAAGCGTAGCCCTTGGTGCAGAAAAGCGTAGCCTTTGAGAATAGGCAACGGCCGAATAGGAATCACCCCAAAAAGCGTAGCCGTAGCCCAAAAAGCGTAGCCGTAGCCTAAGGCATCATTTTTTTTCACTTTTGGCTACACTTTTCAAGTGTACCTGAATGGGTGTTTTTCTTGTAGTGAAAGATTGGATCAAGTGCTCTCAGATATCTGTGTAGAAGGCACACAGTGGAAAAGAAATTCCCAAGGCAAGCCCATTCAATTAAGAAGGGCTGACCTAAAGCCCATAGTTAGAGGATGGTTGGAATTTATCCAAAGAACCATCATCCCTACTAGCAACCGGTCAGAAGTGACTGTTGACAGAGCCATCATGATTCATTGCATCATGATTGGAACTGAGGTGGAAGTTCATGAGGTGATTCCTCAAGAACTGTACAAGGTAGCTGAGAAGCCTCAGACCAATGCCAGGTTGGCATTTTGCACACCTCATCTGTCACTTATGCAATTTACAAGGAATTGTCATAAATGGAGATCTCTCCATTGGGGAGGATAAGCACATCACTAAGAAGCGAATGGAGCAAACCAGAGAGCATGCACAAGAGCCTGTGCATCCGTCTCATCATGAAATCCCTGAGATGCCTCAAGGGATGTATTGTCCTCTCCAAAGGTATTGGGATCAATGGCAAACTTCTCTTGGAGAATTGAGCAATAACATGGAGCAACTGAGGATAGAGCATCAAGGACAGGTTACCACCCTCAATGAAATAAGAGAAGACCAAAGAGCCATAAGAGAAAACCAAAGGGCTATGAGGGAAGAGCAACAAAGGCAAAGGGATGACATAAAAGAGATCAAACATCACATTGGATCCTCAAGGAGGAGCACCAGATGCCACCCTTAAAGGTGAATTCATTCTCTTTACACCCATATCCTGTTATTTTTCTGTTTTTTGTTTGTTTATTTATCTGTTCTCTTGTACTAGTTGCATGATCATTTGCGTTGATGTCTTAAAAGTTATAAAATATTTTATATATCTCTCACCTTGCTTAAATAAATATTTTTATCTAAAAAGAACTGAAAGATGCATGAATTTAAAGTTTAAAATAATATTAGTTTAATTAGTTTGATGTGGTGTCATCTGCTTTTGTTTTCTGAATGTATGAAATAAACAGTGCATGTTTGAAGTTGAAATTTTAGAATGTTGGCTCTTGAAAGAATAAAGAAAAAAGAAAAATATTATTGATACTATGAAAAATCTGAAAATTGATTCTTGAAACAAGAAAAAGTAGCAAAAAGCAAAAGAAAAAGCATGTTGCAAAAGATAAAAATTTATGCATGTGAAAAAGAAAGAAAAAAGTGGCGAAAAAAAAGCAGAAAAATCCATTACTGCCTAAAAATGCAGGAAAATGAGGGCAGATTGAAAAAGCCAGTAACCTTTTAAACCAAAAAGTAAGGGTAAAAGGACCCAAGGCTTTGAGCATCAGTAGTTAGGAGGGCCTAAAGGAATAAAATCCTGGCCTAAGCGGCTAAACCAAGCTGTCCCTGACCATGTGCTTGTGGCGTGAAGGTGTCAAGTGAGAAGCTTGAGACTGAGCGGTTAAAGTCGTGGTCCAAAGTAAAAAGAGTGTGCTTAAGAACTCTGGACACCTCTATCTAGGGACTTTAGCAAAGCTGAGTCACAATCTGAAAAAGTTCACCCAGTTAAAGTGTCTGTGGCATGAATGTATCCGGTGGTAATACTGGAAAACAGAGTGCTTAGGGTCACGGCCAAGACTCAGAAAGCTGTGTTCAAGAATCAAAATAAGGTTAACTAAGAGAGTCAATAATATCATCAGGATTCTAAGTTCCTAAACATGCCAACATCTCAGAGTTTCAATGGATAGTGAGATGCGAAAACTATTCAGAAGCAAAAAGCTAATAAGTCCCGCTCATCTGATTTTAACTAAGCTTCATTTGAAACTTAGAAATTTATTGTATTTTAATTTTCTTTTCCAGCCTACTGTGTTTTTAGTTGCTTGGGGATAAGCAACGGTTCAAGTTTGGTGTTGTGATGAGCGGATATTTTATACGCTTTTTGGCATCCCTTTCATATAGTTTTTAGTAGTTTTTGTTTAGTTTTTATTGAGTTTTTATAGTTTTTAGTGTTAATTTCACATTTTTGGATTCTACTATGAGTTTTTGTATTTTTGGGCAATTTCAGGTATTTTCTGGCTGAAATTAAGGAGTTGGAGTAAAAGTCTGATTCAGAGACAGAGAAAGCACTACAGATGTTGTCCAGATCTAACCTGCCTACATTCGGAAGAGCTTTTCTAGAGTTATAGAAGTCCAAATGGAGCACTCTCAATGGCTAAAGAAAGTTGACTTCTAGAGCTTTCTAGAAATATATAATAACCCATATCTTGCTTCGTATTAGAAGGCCCAAAACCGGCATTCAACGCCAGCCATCTGACCAGTTCTGGTGTCCAGCGCCAGAAAGGGATTCCAAGCTAGAGTCCAACGCCCAAAAAGGTTCCAGGAATGGAGTTTAATGCCCAAGGAAGCCTAAGCACGTGGATTTCATCAAAGCAGAGCCCAAACACTCACCAAGTGGGGTCCAGAGGAGGATTTTAGCACTAAAAAGACTATTTTACCCTTACTAGTCATTTGTTTAGTATTTAAGGGATTTTATTCAGACACTTTTAGACTTTTTGCTTACCATTCAGTCCTATTTTCATTTTTTACTTTATATTTTTATTTCAGTATGAGTTTCTAAATCTCCTAGGTTGAGGAGAGGAGCCCTGCTGAGTCCTATGAATTAATAAAAGTATTTTTGTTTCTTCTTCGATCTGTGTTTGATCTATCTCTAAGATGTATATCCCAATCTTCATCGTGGTGAATAGGATGATCTAACAAATTAGCTCTGTTCATCACATTAAGCTGAACGTGCCTGACAAACACCTGCGTCTACTTGGGTTCATGTGAATACTTTGCTGGAAAGCACGAACCAACAACTATATTTATACATCTCTCAGACGGTTAATCCACAACTTCGTTTGGGACTTCTCGAGACACCAGTTCAGCCAGTTTCTGGGGAGATTAGGGTCTCCGTGGTATAGGCTAGAATCCAAAGAAGCAGCATTCTCTGATCTGGAAGATTCGATCTTGTCTGTGGCGTTTTGAGTAGGATCGCCAAGAAAATGACTTGCTAGAGTTTCACTGATAAACCACTATTTCATGGTTTATCTTGTGCTCAATTGAGTGGTTTTTATCAACTCTTTACCCACTTATTCATACTATTTGCATGGTTTTACATTTGCCTTCCTAATTATGTGCTTTGATAAAACATGCTTCTTTGGCCTTAAATTCCCTATGTTTAATCCTCTCTTATTACCATTAGATGCCTTGATATGTGTGTTAAGTGATTTCAGGAATTACAGGGCAGGAATGGCTTAGAGGATGGAAAGGAAGCATGCAAAAATGGAAGGAATACAAGAAGTTGAAGGAATTGCAAAGCTGTCCAGTCTGACCTCTCTGCACTCAAACGGTCATAACTTGAGCTACAGAGGTTCAAACGACGCGGTTCTAGTTGCGTTGGAAAGCTAACGTCCGGAGCTTCGATTTGATATATAATTTGCCATAACTGCCCTGAAGTTAGGGGACGCGAACGCGTGAATGACACGCCCGCGTCGCAGCTGCGAACTTCAATCCACGCTAACACGTGAATGACGCCTCCGCGTCACTTTGCCGCGACCTGAACGTACCAGAATACGCTGGGAGTGATTTTTGGGCTGTTTTTTATCCAGTTTGCGGCCCAGAAAACACAAATTAGAGGCTATAAAGTGGGAGAATGCATCCATTCATTATCATGCTTTTAAGAAGCTTTTCACATTCACAATTCTAGGAGTAGATGTAGTTTTTAGAGAGAGAGGTTCTCTCCTCTCTCTTAGGATTTAGAATTAGGATTCTTTTCACTTCATGATTTTTTCATCTTTTGCGATCACAGGTTCAATGTTCCTTTTATTTATTTTTCTAATTTAATTTATGAATATCTATGTTAGATTTGATTTCTTTTATTAATGCAATTTGAAGTATTTTTATATTTAATTTTGCTTTGCTTTTAATTTAATTTAGATATTTTCCCTTTTGCCTTTGGTTAAATAATTGGTGACTCTTGAGTTATCAAACTCATTGTTGATTGAAAATTGAAATTCTTCAAGAATTAATTCGGGTTCCAATAACTCTAACTTTTCCCAAGGAAAGACTAGGACTTGAGGAATCAGAATTAATTCATCCATTTAACTTACCTTCATAGTTAGAGGTTAACAAAGTGGGAGAAAAATCTAATTCTCATTACAATTGATAAGGATAACCAGGATAGGACTTCCAGTTTTCATACCTTGCCAAGAGTCTATTTTATAGTTATTTATTTATTTTATTCTTCTTATGCAACATACTGCTCCCTTACTTTCTAAAACCCCTAATTTACAAAACTCATAACCAATAAAAAGAACATACCTCCCTGCAATTCCTTGAGAAGACGACCCGATGTTTAAATACTCGGTTATCAATTTTAAAGGGGTTTATTACTTGTGACAACCAAAACGTTTGTACGAAGGGATTTCTGTTGGTTTAGAGACTATATCTACAACGCGACTGTTTTTATAAAATTCTTTACCACCATAAAATCCTAACGTCATTCACCCTCCGTCAGATTGAAGGACCACGAGCAACAGCATTTAACCTATAGCAGAGGAGATCAATGACCACGGTCAATGGCTTTGATCACATATAGCCTGTCATAGAAGAAGATCATTCACAAGCAAGGAAGACAGTAATACCAGAGTTTATTCAGAAAGACAAAGCAACTCCGACTCTCAAATCTATTCCTATTCTTATAATTAAACATTGTAATTCCATCTTTCAAATCAAACTCCTTCTAATTCCACCTGACTAAGACCTGTAAGACAACCATTGCTTGCTTCAAGCCATAATCCTCGTGGGATCGACCCTGACTCGCTCAGGTATTACTTGGACGACCGAGTGCACTTGCTGGTACTGCTGCTGTACGAATAGTGTAGGGTTTGCATACGCGCTCCAAAAATCTACTCCATAACTATAATGGACATTTTCTCAAACACTTGGTTAGTAAGAATGAAAGACATTGTGAAATTGAGAATAGAATTCATATCAAAGTTATCTACTACAAACAACTAACAACAACAAAGCAATCAACAACAATAAACATGAAATTCCTCAATGAATTAATAGAAATCAATGTAAACAAGATCCAAATCTAAGATTCAATATGACTAGAATGACAAGAACATTAAATGAGAGTAGGAAAATGAGATCTACAAATTAAAGCAATGTAAAATTTAATTAACACAAATCTAATCAAAGGATCCAAGTGAAATTGAAATTGAGAAGGCTAAGATCTAGAAAGAGGTGAGAGTTTCTCTCCCTCCAAAACAAGAACTAAAAATTAGCTCAAATTGTGTCAATTGTGTGTATGATTGAATCCCCCCTTCCCCTTGGATCCTTGGGTCTTTTCCATGTAGAATTCAACTTCAGATTGGGCCTAGAGCCTCCCAGAAATCGCCAACCATGATTTCATTAATGATGTCACGTGCTGGGCATCATGCGTGTAGGTCGGCCATGCGTGCGCATCATATGAACCTCTCAGGCCACGCGTACGCGTCAGTCACGCATACGCGTCAGTGGAATTTAGCATCACCATGCGAATGCGCCAGCTTTTGCACGCGAGACCCAGCTGCATGCGTACACGCATGCGCGTCAGCCACGCGTGCGCGTCGCCACCAATTCTCCCAAGCTCCATTCTTCATGTCCCTTCCACTTGTGCATGCTTTCTATCCGTCTCCTAGGTCATTCCTACCCTATATACTCTGAAATCACTTAACAAACGTATCATGGCATCAAATGGCATCAAGAGAGGATTAAAATTTGGCGTTTTTAGGGTTAAAGAAGCATGTTTTAAAGCATGAAGCAAAATTAGGAAGGAAAAATAAAACTATGCATTTTATATGAATAAGCGTGAAAAATATTGATAAAACCTCCCAAATTCTACACAAGATAAATCCTAAAATTGGGGTTTATCTAGGCCCATGGAGTAAATTCCCTTTGACAATTGGAGGTTCAAATCCGTGTTTAATGAGATACAACTTAAGTGGATGAGACCCAAGAAAATACTACCCGAGATAGGATTCTAACTTCCTGATAATGAATGCCAAGAAATCAAGGACAAGATTGAGAGGAGGAGGTGGGAGCTTCTCACCAGTCCACCAACAAGAATAAATGCAAATCTTGTTAGAGAGTTCTATGCCAACACGGTGAGGGAAGATACAAGCAAGGACACCTCTTACAAGAGCAATGTAAGAGGTGTAGAAGTTGACTTTAGCCCCAAGGCTATCGTGAAAGTTCTTGGGCTTAGATCAACACCTTTCGAAGAGGCAAGCTATCATGCAAGAGTGAGTGGCGACCCTGATTGTGAGCAAATTGTCAATGACATCCGTGTGAAAGGGGCTGACTAGGTAAGGGATTCCAAGAGAATGCCAATGTTTATTAGAAGAGGAGACCTTATCCCGGAAGCCAAAGGATGGTATGAGATTGTATGGAGATCCATCCTCCCTAGTGTAAACACTTCAGAGGTTAATATCAAGAGAGCCACCATGGTGCATTGCATTATGACAGGAGGGGAAATAAGAGTCCATGAACTCATAGCAAAGAACATCCAAGAGATATTAGAGAAGAGTGATCCTGGCTCTTGGCTCTACTATCCTAGCACCATATTGCGCCTATGCAAGAAATCTAAGGTGGTGTTTGAGGATGTAGACCCTGATTGGTTAAACCCAGGCAAGCCAATCACTCCTCAAAGATTGTCATATGTCACGGCTGCCCAATCAGAGAAGGCCTCAAAGGAAGAGGAGAAGGGAGGAACAACAAGCTCCAACACCAGCCACTATGGACATAAGCCAAATACAAGAAGCTATCGATGGTCTATCTAGACAATACCTGGAGAATCAAGAACAACAAAGAAATTTTTAACTCCAACTCATGGACCAGCAAAGGGTATTCCAATCCCAAATGATGGATCAACAAAGGGAGCTACACATGCAATTCATGGAGCAACAAAAAGAACATTACTCCCAACTATGTGAATCTATCCATCAAGTGGCTGAGAAACAAGTCCAATAAGAAAGGCACATCCAAGAGCTCAATCAACACCAGAATGTCTACATGAAGACTTTCATGAGTATATGGTTCTCAATGAAGGGAGGCATCTAGACAAGGTTGAGTATGACATGAGTACTCAAGCTAGGCTTAATTATTTGGTCAGTTTTCTGCCTCAGTTGAACCTAGGAATACCAAACTATGAAGACATTAGCGAAAGAATAGAGTCAAGAGAAGTTGAAAGAGCCAGACGCAATGAAGACAAAGCTAACAAAAAAGATGGAGGATGCTGGCTTTTGGAAGAAGCTGAAGGAGAAAGGAGGAGCAAGTAGCCAGCAAGAGGGAGATCAAAAAGGAGAGAAGAAGAAGAAGAAGGGAAAGCAAGCTAAAGAGTAAAAGGTGGTTGATGCACGGAAACTTGTCTCTCAACAATTTCTCTCGTCAAGTAAAAACTCACAATAGAGTGAGGTCGAATCCCACAGGGATTGATTGGTCAATCAACTTTAATTAGAGGAATGTTCTAGTTGAGCTAAGCAGAATTTGATGTGAGAATTGCACGAAATTAAATGGCGGAAAGTAAATAACAGAAAATGTAAATACTGGAAATAAAGAGCTGAATGTAAATGGCGGAAGGTAAATTGCAGAATCTTAAATGGGGAATGGGAAATTTAGCATGAAAGTAAATTTCAGAAATTAAAGAGAATGGGTAAGATCAGAAATGGGAGATTCATTGGGCTTAGGAGATGATGCATTCTCCAGATCAAGTTCATTTTCATCTCTTCCTCAATCAATGCATTCATTGATCTCCTTGACAATCTTAAGTGATTGAATTCCAATTCCTTGGAAATTCAATCTCTCAAATCTTGATCAATAGCCAATTCCTTGGTCTAATTGCTCATGAGAAGAGATGAAGTATTGTCACTGATTGTACCACATGTATTTCCAAATCAAAGTATTGGGAGAATTATATGTCACCATATCCGCCCAAACCCCAATTTGGTCCAACATGAGAAAGCATTTCTAGCATGATCTCTTCATTCCTCTTCCAAGGTTCTGAAGAGATCTAAGTACGAATAGCTTCTTTTCCAAGACAACTACCTAATTGGATGAAGATTGAAAGCTTTCTAGTAAAATCAAGAGAAAAAAAAGAAGAAGAATAATGAAAACTATTATTGATCCATCAAATTACAACAGAGCTCCCTAACCCAATGAAAGGGGTTTAGTTGTTCATGGCTCTAGGAATGGAAAACAAAGATGGAGAATGCATTCTGAAAGTAAAACTAGAAGTTGCAAAGAAAGTAAAATTATACAGAGAGTAGTCCTCTCAATCCAAAAGCTTTTCTCTAGTTCAAAACTACTCCTATATATACTACTCTTCTGATCTTTCAGTTGGCTCTTCAAGTCTTGGATATGGGCCTTTGGATCTTGAGTTGAAGCAGTTTGGAATCTTCAGTGGGCTCAGCTTTACTTGCAGAGAAAGTATGAAGTAGGAATGGACTTTGGCTAGGACGTTAGTGGCGTTAACGTTAAGTGAAAATGCGGGTTCGAGAACGTTAGTGACGATCACCTTTTGCACTAACATTCCTAGCCCAAGATGAGTTGCATTAACTTCAATGTCAGTGGCACTAACGTGACCACTAACGTTGCCTCTTGGTCCATCGCGAGCGTTATTGGCGTTTACCTTTGCCAATAACGATGCCCTTAGCCCCTTTTTCTCACGTTAGAGTCCACGTTAGTATAACTAATGTGGCTCTTAACGTGGGCATGCCTTAGCCTCGAGAGCGTTAGTGACACTTACCTTTGTCACTAACTCTCCAAACCCCCCTTCTCACGTTAGTGCCCCACGTGAATTGTCTTAACGTGGCCACTAACATGGTGGTAATTGCCATCTCCAACGTTAGTGACAAAGGTGAGTGATAAACCCATATTTTATGATATATTTTGTGCTTAATCTGAGTGATTTATTCAATCCTTCATCCACTTATTCATATTAATTGCATGGTTTTACTTTCCCTTCTTCATTATGTGATGTATGTGAGAAACATGTTTTCTATGCTTTAAAATTAATTATTTTAATTACCTTTATTTCCAATCGATGCCGTGATTAGTGTGTTGAGTAGTTTCAGATCTTCTAAGACAGGAATGACTTAAAGGATGGAAAGGAAACATACAAAAATAGAAGGAAAGCACAAAACGGAGTTTTTGGAGAAACTGGCATTCACGCGATCGCATGGAGTTTTTGATGTTTGATTTCAATTTTTGCTATTTCTATATCTATTTGAATCATCATCAACCTATTTTCCTTATTTGGATATGAGTTACTTATAGCTTCTAATTGTGAATACTTGTTACTTGGAATATTTGCATTATGCCACTTACTTTAACCCACTTTTTACTAACTCACTAATGTTAACTTCCTAAACTCTTTTTCCATTCTAACCAAACTAACTTTTCAAAACTTCTCTTCTGATTTTCTTTCACTTTCTTTTAACATTCTAACCATGGCATGATGTTAATTTTTCTATTTAACATGAATTCATTTACATTTTGGATTGTGAATTCTCCTTTTCAGACTTTTAACTCCTATACAATCCTTAATGCACATTTACTTAACTCATTTTCCTTATCCTTTTGCTCCTTTGCCACTTTGTGTTTCTTTTGATTATTTGTCTATTTGTTTTCCTATTTTCACTATATCCTGGTTTTCTATTTTTCAGGATGTCTGCCACCCAGAGAAAAGGAAAAGGAAAGGCTACTACTGGCAAACGAAAAAGAGGAGAATCCTCCATGTCCATTATGGATATTATGCACGATGACTCCTTGCGGGAGAAAAATTTTACCCCGCAGGAGAAGGCCGACCAGCTAATACCTGCTACTGATCCAGTGAAATTTGCAAACCGATACTATGAGCTGAAGTATCCGGTGTTTGCAAACTCCAGGAACCTATACCTGGAGAGAACTTTGAAGATCCCAAAAGAACTCCAGTAATACACCTCTGACCAGATCAAACAAAGAGGCTGGTTCTTCCTGGAGAGAAACCTGACTAAGGTCAATGCATCTTGGGTTAGGGAATTCTACTACAATTACTTCAAAACCTCCCTAGATGCAGTGAACCTTAGAGGAAAGCAGATTCTGGTGACTGAAGAGGCCATTGAAGATGTTCTGAAGCTTCTGCCTAAAACTGATCAGCTGGATGGTTATCAGAAAGCTGAGGAGGATATGTGCTTCATGCAATTTGATTGGGATGCAGTCAAGGCCCGGATAGCCCTTGACCCGACCATTCCTTGAATTATGGGTCAGAACACCACCATGCCAAAGGGAATCAAGCGGATTTACCTGAATGATGAGGCTCGGCTATGGCATCAGATACTTAGCAACTTCATTATGCCGAGTACTCACGAGACTGAGATACCAGCCGCTATGATCACCCTCCTATGGTGTGTGATGGAGGGTAAGGACATGTACTTGCCACGCTTTATCCGGTACCACATGGCCAGGGTCCACGTCTGAGGCACTCTTTCCTTTCCATATCTGCTTACACAGCTAGGCCGTCGAGCTGACGTGCCTTGGGAGGATGCTGATGAGAAGCCACCTGCTGCAGAATGCAAGAAGATTATCCCTCACAGCAGGAACTTTCTGGCTTTGGGCTACAGACCTCCATTCCTCACTGCTACTGCTGACACAGCCACACCATCTGCCGGCCCCTCTTCCTCTACAGCTGCCCCAGCTACCCCTGCCACCACTACTGCACCTCCACCTGCCCCGGCGCCCATCTATCATCTAGTGCACCGCCAGTTTCGAAGGCTTGACTAGATGGAGAGTCGCAACAAGCGACGTTATGAGTACCTGAAGCTGATGATACGCTCTGGTGACATCCCCTCCAAGCCTGACACACCATCCGAGGCATCTGAGGAGGAGGCGGATGATCACAAGGCAGAGACCCATCCCTAGAGCGAGGCTGCACAGGCAGGCACAGAGCAGGCCGCATCACATCAGGAGGCTCCGCCTCAGATTCAGGCTGTAGACCCCGAGATCCCTATCCAGTCAGCACCTCCTCTGCAGCAGGCAGCTCCTTAGACCACCACCACAGAGACTCCAACTACCCACCCTTCTAGTGATGACACCCCTTCACACCCTGCTTAAGTGAGCATCGGAGACGATGCTACATTTTAAGTGTGGGGAGGTCGCCATCTCTGGCGTTCTTTTTTTTGGTGAACCATTACATACTCTTTTTATTTATTTTGCTACTTTTCTGTATTTTTATTTTTATTTTCTCAGTACTTATATATATTGCTATTTTTATGTATTTTTACTCTATCTCTGCATTTTGCACTTTAGTTCACATTTTAGCCATTTAGTTTTAGTTGTAATTCTAACTTATTAGTTATAGACATTGTGGATTAATTAGTATAGTTTACCCTTTTTAGCATAAGATAGCTTAGTTTAAATTGAAAAATATAAAAAGGAAGTAAACTAGGAACTTGAACATAATAGAAACAATCCACCCACCTTGTATATATAGCATTACATGTTAGTTAGTTAACAACATTTCATCAAGGAGAAACACTAGCACTTTAAAGCCATTCAATATAAATTTTACATTGAGAATAATGGGAATTTTTAACTAAACCTGCATGACATACATAACTGATAAATGATTTTTGAGCTAGAGAACACACAGCCTGTGAGTTTTGAGCTTAATTGTATGGTTACATTCAAACTATAATATTTTATTCCTATGTGTTCCGCCCTTTTTTTTTTATTCTGATGTTCTTTACTTTGTTTTAATCTATATGTCCGATTATAGAATATAACTACATACCAAGAGAGTGATTGAGGCCATTGCTTGATTTTTAGCTCACTTATCCCAAAATAGCTTACCTTTTACATCACCCTTGTTAGCCCTCTTGAGCCTTTAAATCCCCTTTTATTCTATAAACCACATTACTAGCCTTAAGCAGAAAAACAAAATAAAAATCCCAAGTTGAATCCTTGGTTAGCTTAAGATAGAAATTGTGTATGGTTTACATGTGGGAAACCTATTGGGAACATGGATGATAAAAAAAAAGGTAGAAAAGTTGAAAAGAATAAAATAATTCAAAATAAAAGCTTTGGGAAGCATGCTCATGTAAAATCAAAATAATTGAATTACCATGTGCATTAAAAAAAATTAATTAATTTTCAGTATTCAAATAAAGGGGACACAAAAGAATTCCCCAAATGTGAAATAAAGCATTGCACACGGGATAAAAATAATAAATATTGAAACATGAGCATGTAACATCAAAAGTGGGAAAATATGGGAAAATAGGTAAAGAAGCTTTGCTTTACAAAGTATGTATGTTAGGTGAGATCTTAGACTAATTAAGGATTCACTTATTAGCTCACTTAGCCTTATACATATACCCTTACCTTTACCTTGGTCCCATTACAACCTTAACTAAAGACCTCATGATTTTTGGTATGTATACATTCTATAATTATTGATTGGTTAGATGAAGAACAAAGTTATAGAAAGTAAGAATAAAAAGAAGAATAGAGTGATTAACCCAATAAACACCGAGTGACTAGAGAGTAAACACAAAATCCAGTGAGGATTCAATAGCTCATTAACATATATCTCTGCTGAAATTATTAATTGTCCTACAAGTTTATAAAATGTTTTTTTTTCTCTCCCATCTCAATTGTAAAGGCACTTTATCACTATCTAAGGCTTGGCTATATATATATATAACTCCTTGAGAATGTGAATTAATTCAACTACATTCAAGCTTTATATTCAAGTGAATAAAAATTAGAATTGCATGATGCATTTAGGTAGTTACATTTAGATTAGATTGCATTGCATGGCATTCCACCACTTTAACCTAAACTCTTGGACTTAGCATGAGGACATGCTATTGTTTAAGTGTGGGGAAGTTGATAAACCCATATTTTATGATATATTTTGTGCTTAATCTGAGTGATTTATTCAATCCTTCACCCACTTATTCATATTAATTGCATGGTTTTACTTTCCCTTCCTCATTATGTGATGTATGTGAAAAACATGTTTCCTATGCTTTAAAATTAATTATTTTAATTACCTCTATTTCCATTCGATGCCATGATTAGTGTGTTGAGTAGTTTCAGATCTTCTAACGCAGGAATGACTTAAAGGATGGAAAGAAAACATACAAAAATGGAAGGAAAGCACAAAACGGAGTTTTTGGAGAAACTGGCATTCACGCGATCGCATGGGCGACGTGGCCGCGTACTCCACGCGGCCGCGTGGATTCGAAAATATAACCCCCCAGCCCGCGAACCCTATCAGTCGCGCAGCCCCCCCTTCACCCCCAACCCTCTTCTCTCTCTCTGTTCTTCCTCCCCAGCCACCGCCGGCCAGCCACCACGCCACCGCCCAGACGCCACCGCCGTACCACCCCCTCCCCTTCTCTCTTCTTCCTTCTTCCTCTCTCCTTCCCTCTCCACCACAGCCACCTCCGCGAGCACCGCCCAACCACTGCCGGCCATCCAGCCGCAACCCCTTCTCCGCCACCCACCCCCTTCAGCCAGCAACAACCACCGCCTTCCCTTCCCCTATCCTCTTCCTCTCTCACTAACCCTAATACCTCCCTCCGCCACTGCCCCCTCAGCCGCCACCGCGACGCCGTGCACCACCACCGCGCCGGACGCCGCCGCAGCCACCTTCTTCCCTGTTCTACCCATTCCGCTTACCAGATTCCGCAACACGCAATCTTTTTTATCCGTTCGTCACTTTTCTGTATTTTTTATTCCGTTTATGTTCATGATTAGGATAGCTAGACTTGCATGTTGTAGTGGATTTTTAGGTTGTTAGGTAGCTTAGGCTGTGGTTAGTGGATCTAGGTCTGTTTACTTGCACTGTTCTTACTTCTGTTTTATCCTATGTGCAAATATGTTGCTGCTATAATCATGTTTCATATGCTGCTTTCTTGTATGTTGCTGCTGTTTACATTGAGTTTTTATATTTATTTTATATCTATGTACATGCAGCTTGATTTTTTTTAATTCTTATGAATTGATATGATTGCTGTTTATTTTCCGGGACAATCCAGTTTTAGCCGGAATGCTGCCCAAATTTTTTTTAAAATTGTTTTCATTCATGTTTTCGTTTGGCATTTCTAAAATCTGTTTTACTCTGCTTTACCCAAACCATTACATCAATGCTATGGCAGACTTTCTTATCCTCTTTGATTTCCTCGTTCATAACCTGCATTTGTGATTCATTGATTCCAATTTCTGATTTCTTTATTTCTATTCGAATCAGCATCACCCTGTTTTCTTTATTCGATTATGAGTACTTCTATTCTTACCTGTGAATCCTTATTATATGAAATTTTTTCTATGCCACTTACTTTCCTAACTCACTAATTTTAATTTACTAATTTCTTTTTACCATACTAACCCTCTTGATCTCTTTTCTGATTACTTTTACTTCCTCTAACTTTCTCACTATGGCATATTAATTTTTTTCTTTCCATTTAACATTAATTCAATCACATTTCAATTGCTCATTTTCCTTATTCTATTTCCCCCTTACCGCTTTGAGTTTCCTTTGTTTAATTGCCTATTTGCTTTCCTATTTTTTTATCCATTCCTGGTTTTCTGTTTTTCAGGATGTCTGCCTCACAGAGGAAAGGCAAAGGCAAGACTACTGGCAAGCGCAAGAGAGGAGATTCCTCCCAGTCCATCATTGCTCTAATGCACGATTCCTCATGGCGGGAGAAGAACTTTACACAGCAGGAAAAAGCTGACCAGCTGCTCCCTTCGACTGATCCTATAAAATTTGCAAACTGGTACTGTGAGCTGAAGTACCCGACTTTTGCAAACTCCAAAAATCTATACCTGGAACGTACCTTGAAGATTCCAGAAGCCCTCCAGCAATACACTACTGAGCAAATCAAGCAACGGGGCTAGTTCTTTCTGGAGAGACCACTGACAGAGGTCAATGCATCT
The DNA here is from genome assembly GCF_003086295.3 of Arachis hypogaea. NCBI lineage: Eukaryota > Viridiplantae > Streptophyta > Magnoliopsida > Fabales > Fabaceae > Arachis > Arachis hypogaea. The sequence goes on along the minus strand of NC_092046.1, from coordinate 81,373,040 downwards.
TGGGTCCGGGAATTCTATTACAACTACTACCTTACTACCCTAGATGCAGTGAACCTGAGGGGAAAGCAAATTCTGGTTACTGAGGAGGCCATAGAGACCATTCTCTAGCTCCCAGCCAAGTCCGATCAGCCAGATGGTTTTGCACAGGCTGAGGAGGACATGGGCTAGATGCAGTTTGACTGGGATACTGTGAAGGCACGGATAGCTCTCGACCCTGCTGTTCTTTGGGAGATGGGTCAGAACACCACTATGCCTAGAGGGATCAAGAGAGTGTACTTGAATGATGAGGCTCGGCTATGGCATCAGATCTTGAGTAATTTTTTGATGCCGAGTACTCACGAAACGGAGATCCCGGCTACCATGATCACCCTCCTTTGGTGTGTGCTGGAGGGTAAGGACCTTTATCTGCCACGTTTTATTTGGCACTATATGGCGAGGGTCCACGTCCGCGGCACCCTCCCTTTTCCGTATCTGATTACACAGCTAGGCCGTCGAGCTGACGTGCCATGGGAGGATGCCGATGAGAGACCACCAGCGGCGGATTGCAGGAAGATCATTCCTCACAGCAGGAACTTCCTTGCTTTGGGCTACAGACCATCACCTGTCACTGCTACTGATGAGACAGCCCCTCCGTCTACTGGACCCTCTTCATCTACAGCTGCCACAGCTGCCCCTGCTGCCACCACTGCACCTCCACCCACCTCTGAGCCGGTTTATTGCCTCGTGCACCGTCTATTCCACCAGCTTGATCAGATGGAGCGCCGTAACAGGCGCCGGTATGAGAGATTGGAGCGCCGCAGCAGGCGACGCTATTGCCATCTGAAGCTGATGATCAGACAGGGCGCCGACATCCCCTCCGAGCCCGACACACCATTAGAGCCATCAGAGGAGGAGGAGGATGAGCACGAGGAGGAGCCTCATTCCCAGGCGGAGACTCATCAGCAGGCAGGCACAGAGCACGCTACACCACAGCAGGAGGCTCCACATCAGCTTGAGGCTGCAGATCCGGAGATCCCGCTCCAGTCAGTCCCTCCTCTACAGCAGCCAGACTCTCAGCCCACCACCGCCACAAAGACCCCAACTACCATCCCTCCCAGTGATGACACTCCTTCACACCCGGCTTGATTAAGCATCGGGGACGATGCTTCATTTTAAGTGTGGGGAGATCGCCATCTTTGGCGTTTATTTTGGTGAACTACTACATACTTTTCTTTTATTTTGGATATTTTTCTGTATTTTTTTCTTTTTCTTTTGTTGTTATTTTCTGAGTACTTATACATTGCTACTTGTGTATTTTACTCTATTTTCTGCATTTTGCATTTTTTTGGTTCATATTTTAGTTATTTAGTTCATTTTAGTTATTTAGTTTAGTTTGCAATTCTAACTTATTAGTGGATCAATTAGTATAGTTTACCCTTTTTACATAAGATAGCTTAGTTATAGCTTAGTTTAAATTGACAAATATAAAAAAGAGTAAGCTAGGAACTTGAACATAATAGATTTAGATCCATAAAACCTTGTATATATAGCATTACATGATGTAGTTAAACTGACAATATTTCATCAAGGAGAAACATTAAAACTTCAAAGGCTACCCTAAATTACTTTTTAAGAGAATAATGAGAATTTTTAACTAAACCTGCATGACATACATAAGTGATAAATGATTTTTCAGCTAGAGAACACATAGCCTGTGAGTTTTGAGCTTAACTGTATGGTTACATTCAAACCATGATTTTTATTTCTGTGTGTTCCAACCTTCTTTCTTATTCTGATGTTCTTTACTTTGTTTTAGTCTATATGTCCGATTATAGAATTTAGGTACATCTCAAAATAATGATTGAGGCCATCATTTGATCTTAGCTCACTTACCCCAAAATTAGCCTACCTTTTACATCACCTTTGTTAGCCCCCTTTGAGCTTTTTTTAAAACCCCTTATTCTATTTTAGCCAAATTACTAGCCTTAAGCAGAAAAACAAAAGAAAATCCCAAGTGAATCCTTGGTTAGCTTAAGATAGAAAATTATAAATAGAGTAAAATGTGGGAAACTTATTGAGAACATAGTTGATAAAGACAAAAGGTAGAAAAATTAAAAAGAATAAAGCAACTCAAAATTTTGGGAAGCAGGCTCATGAAAATTCAAATTAATAAAAAATACCATGTGTATTAAAAAAAAAGTTAGTTTTCAAGCATGTAAATAAGGGGATACAAAAAGAACTCCCCAAATGCAAAATAAAAAGCAATGCACATGGATAAAAACAAGAATTGAAACATGAGCATGTGAGATCAAAAGCAAGAAAATAGGGAGAATAGGTAAAGAAGCATTGTTTTACTAAGTATGTATGTTAGGTGAGATCTTAGTCTAATTAAGGATTCTCTTATTAGCTCACTTAGCCTTATACATATATCCTTACCCTTTGCCTTGACCCCATTACAACCTTAATTAAAGACCTCATGAGTTTTGGTATGACTATGTTCTATAATTGTTGATTGGTTAGACGAAAAACAAAGTTATAGAAAGGAAGAATAAAGAGAAGAATAGAGTGATTAACCCAATAAACACTGAGTGATTAGAGAGAAAACACAAAATCTAGTGAGGGTTCAAAAGCTCATTAAACATTTATCTCTGATTGTCTTGCAAGTTTTTTTCTCATCTCATTTGCAAAAACATGTTTTATTATTTGAGGGTTAGCTATATATATATATATATATATATATATATATATATATATATATATATATATATATATATATATATATATATATATATATATATATATCTCCTTGAGAATGTGAAATAATTTGACTACATGTAGGCTTTATATATGAGTGGATGAATTAGAATTGCATGACTCATTAGGTAGATGCATTTAGCCTAGGTTGCATTTCATAACATTCCATCACTTTAACCTTAATTATTTACCTTGGATTTAGCATGAGGACATGCTAGTGTTTAAGTGTGGGGAGGTTGATAAACCCATATTTCATGAGTTCTTTTGTGCTTAATTAGAGTGATTTATTCAACTCTTCACCTACTTATTCACATTAATTGCATGGTTTTACTTTCCCTTCCTTATCATGTCATATTGTGAAAAACATGTTTCCTAAGCTTTAAAATCAATTAATTTAATTACCTTTATTTCCATTCGATGCCGTGATTAGTGTGTTGAGTAGTTTCAGATTTTCTAAGGCAGAATGACTTAAAGGACGGAAAAGGAAACATACAAAAATAGAAGGAGAAAGCAAAACGGAGATTTAAGGAAATTGGTATCCACGCGATCGCATAGATATGCGATCACGTGCCAAGCACGAATCAGCAGCGACGCGGCCGCATGACTGACGCGACTGTGCGCCTTAAGCAGAACGCACATGACGCGGTCGCATGACTGACGCGACCGCATGGCAAGGAAAGGCTCCAAATGACGCGACCGCGTGACCCACACGGACGCGTGACAGAGGCCACGTATCAGAATTTACAGAATACGCCCCCAGCGAATTCTGAAGCCCTTTTTGGCCCAGATCCATGTACAGACAGCATAGACCAGAGGTTATAAAGTGTGGGAATGCACCCATTCAAGGAAAGCTCGCATATTTCACTTTTCAATGATTTAGATTTAGTTGAGAGGGAGATCTTCTCTCTCTCTCTTTTAGGATTTAGGATTTCTTCTTGTTTTAAGAGTAACTCTGGATCCCAGGTTTAATGTTCTTTTATTTTAGTTTTAGTTTTATTTATTTATTCCAACATTTGAATTGATTATTATAATTTGCTTTACGCATTATTCCATGTTACAGACAGTTATTTGAATTAATGATAATTGAGGTATTTTCAGTTTATGATTGTTCTCTTTGATTCAAGTCACCATTGCTTCCTATCTAAGGATATTTTTATTATTCCAGCAATTTTACTTTTTCCCCTTTTGGTTCTGGTTAAGAATTTAGTAACTCAATAGTTATTAAACTCAACATAATTGATAATCATTATCTTGCTAATTGAGCTGAACTTAAGCAATCCCAACCTTTTCTTAGGAAATAATTAGGATTCAAAGGTCAATTTAATTAGTCCCCTGACTTTCCTTTGCCCTAGTAAAGGTTGACCAAGTGGAGTTTAGATTCAACTTTCATTATAGTTGAGGGAGATAACTACGTTGGACCTCCGACTTCTCTTACCTTGCCAAAAGTTTGCTTTACAGTATTTATTTGTTTTAATTGCCATTTACTTTACTTGTCATTTAAAATTACTTGCTTCTCATCTTCTAAACCCTGATTACAACCTTTATAGCCAATAATAAGAACACACTTCCTCGCAGTTCCTTGAGAAGACGACCCGAGGTTTGAATACTCGGTTAACAATTTTTAAGGGGTTTGTTACTTGTGACACCCAAAACGTTTGTATGAAAGGACTTTTGAAGGTTTAGAAACTATACTTGCAACGAGGATTTATCCGCAATTTTCTAGAGCACGCAAAAGTCATCTCATCAATATGCCTGTGGTGCTTTTATATTAGGACATGCTTGGATGATTAGGTTCTGAGGAGTGCTTTATCACTTGATAACTTGGGTTAACTAACCTGAGATTATCAATCAAAAGTCCATTATCAAGAGCAGTCTAACTACAATGCATTTAGTAACCCAAAGAGGTGCTGGGCATCAATTTCTCAAGGATTAGATTGCAAGCTAAATGCCTATAGTGTGTATGTGTTGAGGAGAGGCTTGAGTTAGTAAGTCTGAGGGGTGCTTTAACACCCAACACCTTGAGCCAACTGGGTCGGGAGTATTGACTGAAAGCTTACCATAAAGAGCTGCCTCAACACAGAACACTAAGCTTCAAAATAAAGAATAAGCCTTTAGCAAGAAAAAGAAAAGAAATAAGTTAACACCAAGGATCAAAGAATAAAGAGGGTTCATAGAAGCAACAGAGTTAGTGTTTAAGGACAAGCAAGATTTAAGTTTGGTGTTGTGATGCCTAGGCATCTTAGGCTTGTTTCACAAGCCTTTTTCATTAGTTTTTACTTGGTTTCATGCACTTTCTCAGGAAATAAGTAAGCATTTGGATGAGTAATGTATGCATGTCTTGATTTAATCAAACATTGTTAATTATGAACATTTTCATGAGATTAATGCAAGAATTACTTGATGCAATGAATGATACATTATCTTGTGATTATGGCAAAGCTTTGATGCATTTGTTTGGTTGATGATAGGTAAAGAGAGGCAAATGAAGGGCAGAGAAGAAGCAGAGGAAGCAACGTTGGTGACCCAAGTTGGCGCACCAACGTTGCCCATCAACGTTGGCTCAAGGAAGGAGAAGCAATGTTGGTGGCCCAAGTTGGCTCACGCAATGACGGAGGAGGCAACGTTGGTGGCCAAAGTTAGCTCACCAACGTTGCCCATCAATGTTGTCAAGGAATGGGGAAGTAACATTGGTGGCCAAAGTTGGCTCACCAACATTGCCCATCAACGTTGTGCCAAGCATAAGGAGCGATGTTGGTGGCCCAAAGTTGGCTCACCAACGTTGCCCACTAACGTTGCCAAGCATGAAGAGTAACATTGGTGGCCCAAAGTTTGCAAACCAATGTTACTAGCAAAATATGGTGCCAACGTTAGTGTGCTAACGTTACTTCAAGTTAGCACACTAACGTCTTCGATAAATTCTCAAGTTGGAGATGGAAAAATTGCTAGTGTGCGTATGCATGAGGCTTTGTGCGCACGTGGTGTGCAAAATCGTGATCATTCCATTCCTTGGTAACGGCGCTAAAAACTCAATATGCACGTTCATGATCTTATATCTGCTTCACAACTTCGTACAACTAACCAGCAAGTGCACTGGGTCGTCCAAGTAATAAACCTTACGTGAGTAAGGGTCGATCCCACGGAGATTGTCGGCTTGAAGCAAGCTATGGTCACCTTGTAAATCTCAGTCATGCGGATTAAATTGTATTAAGAAATTATAGTGGATGAAAATAAATAAAATATAAAATATGATAGTGGTACTTATGTAATTCATTAGTGAGAATTTCAGATAAGCGTATAGAGATGCTTTCGTTCCTTTGATCTCTGCTTTCCTGCTGTCTTCATCCAATCAATCCTACTCCTTTCCATGGCAAGCTTTATGTAGGGCATCACCATTGTCAATGGCTACATCCCATCCTCCTGTGAAAATGGTCCAATGTGCTGTCACTGCATGGCTAATCATCTGTCGGTTCTCGATCATACTGGAATAGGATTTACTATCCTTTTAAGTCTGTCACTACGCCCAACATTCGCGAGTTTGAAGCTCGTCACAGCCATCCCTTCCCAGATCCTACTCGGAATACCACAGACAAGGTTTAGACTTTCCAAATCTCAGAAATGGCCATCCATGGGTTCTAACTTATACCACAAAGACACTAATAACTCGGACTCGGTCTCCTGTATTAGATATCCAAGAGATATCCATTCAGCCTAAGGTAGAACGGAAGTGGTTGTCAGGCACGCGTTCATAAGTTGAGAATGATGATGACTATCACGATCATCACATCCATCATATTGAAGTGCGAATGAATATCTTAGAAGTGGAATAAGTTGAATTGAATAGAAAAACAGTAGTACTTTGCATTAATCTTTGAGGAACAGCAGAGCTCCACACCTTAATCTATGGTGTGTAGAAACTCTACCGTTGAAAAATACATAAGTGATAAGGTCTAGGCATGGCTGAATGGCCAGCCCCCAAAACATGATCTAAGAACTAAACGTCCCAAGATGTAAATACAATAGTAAAAAGTCCTATTTATACTAAACTAGTTACTAGGGTTTACATAAATAAGTAAATTCCAGGGCCTACTTGGTGTGTGCTTGGGCTGAGCTTGAAGTTTACACGTGGACAGGTCATTCTTGGAGTTGAATACCAGTTTGTAATGTGTTTCTGGCGTTGAACTCCACTTTGCAACTTGTTTCTGGCGTTGAACGCCAAACTGCAACATGGAACTGGCGTTTAACGCCAGTTTGCGTCATCTAACCTCGGACAAAATATGGACTATTATATATTGCTGGAAAGCCCTGGATGTCTACTTTCCAACGCAATTTGAAGCGCGCCATTTGAAGTTCTGTAGCTCCAGAAAATCCACTTTGAGTGCAGGGAGGTCAGAATCCAACAGCATCTGCAGTCCTTCTTCAACCTCTGAATCTGATTTTTGCTCAGGTCCCTCAATTTCAGCCAGAAAATACCTGAAATCACAGAAAAACACACAAACTCATAGTAAAGTCCAGAAATGTGATTTTTAATTAAAAACTAATAAAAATATACTAAAAACTAACCAAATCATACTGAAAACTATGTAAAAACAATGCCAAAAAGCGTATAAATTATCCGCTCATCAACACGCACAAAGGGAAAATTATTCAGCGACACATACGCATGGGCAAGGCGTACGCATGACTGAAAGAACATTGGTGCACGAACGTTGGTGACCAACGCCAGTGCCAACACCCAAAGTGACTTATGCATGCAACGTTAGTGCTACCGTTAGTGCACTAACGTTGGTGACTAACGCCAAGGCCAATTCCAGTTTCAATGGCAACCATGCAAGCTTATTAACGTTTGTGAGCTAACACCTATGTAAACGTCAGAAAGAGCCACTCCTAACTTGCTTCAACTAAGGCCAAAGCTAACATCCAAAGAATTAAAGATTGATCTGGAAAGTGTATAAATAGGATAGATTTTGAAGTTAGAAAGAGGCTGGGAAGTAGGGACCTAATTGGGAAACCCTGAGTCATTTTCTTTTGTACTTTGTTTTACTTTCATGTACTTTTCTTTTCTTTTTGAGTTTGCTAAGCAATGATGAACTAAACCCCACATTTTTAGGGGGAGGGGCTCTATTGTAATTCACATGATTAAATGAAATTCTTCTTCTTCTCACTCCGCTTGTTGTAGCTAAGAGATAACTTCTCACTCCAGAAGGGGGTTGAGATCCATTGAATTTCTATGTGAGCCTTGAAAGGGGAATCATGGAAACTAGATTGAAACTCTATCTCTCACAACTCTCTTGATCAACACCATTCGGGAGGAATTGAGATCTTGAGAGCTTGTGTGGCTTTTGGATAAGAGAAATGCACTTAACCTCTTCTCATGACAATTAGATCAAGGAATCGGCAAATTTATTATGTTTAGAGAAATTGAGTTACCAAGAAATTGGGATTCAATTAATTACAATCCGCCAAAGATCTACTTCATATGATTGAGATTGAAGTTGAGACCCATTGAATCCTTAATGAATCTTTAATGAATCTCCAATCCTTAATGAATCTTTCTCTTTGTTATTCTTCACTTCAATTGCCTTGAGTTTACTTTAATTGATTTAAATTTCTGCTTTCTTTGATTTTCCAGCACCCAATTCCCATTTATGTTTCATGCAATTTACTTTTCATCACTATTTACATTCTTGCCTTCACTTTCTTGCTATTTAAGTTTCAGCTCTTTTAGTTTCTTGTTATTTACGTTTCAGTTCTTTAGTTTCTTGCCATTTACATTTCATGCCATTTAAGTTTTTGTCCTTTACCTTTCAGCATTTAAATTTCTAGTTCTCTACATTCTGTGCCATTTAAGTTTCTGTCCTTTATCTTCCCGCATTTAAATTTCTAGTACTCTACATTTTGTTGTTCTACTTTCCTTGTGGATTCATATTCTATTCATTAAATTTCACCAAGACCTTTCAATATTCGCTTGACTAGACAAATCACCCAACTAAAATTGCTCAATCCATCAATCCTTGTGGGATCGACCTCAGTCTTGTGAGTTATTACTTGACTATTCGGTACACTTGCCGAAGGAGATTTGTGTTGTGCAAATTCCCACGCATCAGTTGTGCTTTAACTTATTGCAAACTCTTTCTTAGAGTCCTCTCAGGTTCAAGATCAGGATCAAAGAGAGGTTCTCTATCTCTGTTCCTTCTCATAAACAAGAAAAATAAGACAAGAAAGAAGAAGAATAGGAGTTCTATGTCAAAGAATAGAGAACTCCCTGTGAGATGTGAAGAAGAAAGAAGAATGAAGATAGAGAGAAGAGAAGAAGAATTCGAATAAAGGGGGGTAGAGAATTCAAAAATTAGAAGTAAAAAGAGAAACTAGAATTAAAATATTTTTGTTTTTATTTTAATTATTAGTTAAAGGGGAAATTAAAAGCTAATTAACTAAAAAGATTTTGAAAATTGAAAGATGATTTTCGAAAAAGAAGAGAGAGAAATAGAAGGGAAGTTTTTTGAAAATAGAAGAGAGAGAGGAATTAGTTAGGAAGTTTTTAAAAAGAAGAAAGAGAAAACAAGTAATTAATTGAGAAAAATTTGAAAATAAGATAAGATAGAAGATTTGAAAAAGATTTGATTTAAAAACTTGAAATTTGAAGTTGAAAAGAAAAAGTCAACAAGATAAGATAAAAATTGAAAAGATTTGAAAAAGATTAGATTTTGAATTTTGAAAAAGATATGATTTTTGAAAAGATATAAAATTATGATAAGATAAGATAATGATTTGAAATTAAAATTTGAATTTTTTTTTTTGGAATTTTAGAAAATTTTATTGAATAAAGATAAAAAAAAGATTTTTTTTTGAATTAATGAGGAAAGAGAAAAACAACCAAAAGACACCAAACTTAAAATTTTTAGATCAAAAGTCACTAATTTTTGAAAATTAAGAAAACAAACACCAAAAGACACCAAACTGAACTTTTTAGATCAAAACAAGAAACGAAACAAGAACCACTTGAATACCAAGAAAGAACACTAAGAACAATTTTCAAAAATTTTAAAGAAAAGATAAACACATAAGGGACACCAAACTTAAGAATTGACACTAGACTCAAACAAAAGACACTATTTTTGAAAACTTTTTTATAAAGAAAGTTTGAAACTTTAACAAGAACAAGAACAAAAGACTCAAACTAAAGATAAAGATTAATAAAGAAAAGCAATGGTTTTGAAAAAATTTTTGAAAAAGAAAACAAAAGACTCAAACAAAATTAAAAAGTACCTAATCTAAGCAACAAGATAATCCGATTGTTTGTCAAATCCGAACAATCTCCAGCAACGGCGCCAAAAACTTGGTGCACAAAATTGGCTCTGCAGAATTCGCACAGATAGACCAGCAAGTATACCGGGTCATCCAAGTAATACCTCAAGTGAGTGAGGGTCGATCCCACGGAGATTGTTGGTTTGAGCAAGTAGTGGACACCTTGCAGATCTTAGTTAGGCAGATAGAAATTATAGTTTGTCACGGAAAATTCATAAAATAAAATAAAAAAATAAAACGTTACTAGATAGATGAGAAATCAATGGTGATAGAGCAGTTGAGGCTTTGGAGATGCTTTGTCTTTTCGGATTAACTTTTCTTCCTGTCTACTTCAATAACCTTCTGATTCCTTCAATTACAGCCGTAAGTGATTAACTCATGTCCTCTCATCAAGTTGACCTCCTCTACTGCAGCAATCCACCATGTTGAGATGACTCATGTCCTCTCACCAAGCCACCTCTAGGTTTCTCACTAAGCAGAAGATGAAGCTCTAAGCAATCCACTCCCTTTCACGATCCAACTCAAGGTGCTACAGACAAGGCAGATCTTCCGGATCAAAAAGTACTGCTTCTCTGACTCTAGCCTTAATGACACAGAGACTTCACGCACCCATAGTCAACGGGATTATATGTCACATATCCAAAGTTGCTCAGATGCTCTATTGGAATCCGCAATGCAATCTCTAGCTTTTTTTCAATGCTATCCGGGTCAGGAATCGCACGGAACCCATTTAGAGCAAGGATTATTGTCACGAGTCACCCTCAATTCATAAGATGAAGAACGAGGTTGCATAAGAGAATAGAATCAGACATATTGAATTAGAACAGTAATATTATTGATCCATGAAACTCAGCAGAGCTCCTAACCTTAACCATAGAAGGTTAGTGACTCATACTGTACAGAAAATAATAATGAAAGGTTCGAATGGGCAAAGATCTCTAACAAGGGTGATCTTTGTTCTATATATACTAGTCTAGTAACTAAGGATTATAGAAAATAAGATAAACTAGTCTTGTAGTGCGAAAATCCACTTCTGGGGCCCACATGGTGAGTGCTTGGGCTGAGCTTGAGTGTTTCCCACGAGCTAGTACCCCTTAGGGGCGTTGAACACTGACTTGGGACCCCCTAAAGGGCGTTGTGTAACAACCCCAATTTTCGAGTACGCGAGATCTTTTCTGAAAGTACGGAGAACTCCGGAAGATCAGTAAGGGGAAAACCTTTGATACATCATCAAGTATCTCAATCCTCATTGTCATTATGTTATCTTTAAGTTAGAACCTTTTCCGAGGCAAGCTCGATAACGCGGTCAAGAAGAACCTAGTTTTTGAACCGTATCGGTTAGGAGTTTTGATTTGGTTTTTCGTAAATAGTCTCAGTTTGACAAACCAGACTCGATTTATGAGAGAAGAGAGATAATAGGATTATATTATCATTATATTAGTATTAGAAGCTTCTTGAATGATATTATAAGGTTACCTGGTCAGTTTTAGTTAAAAACAGAAAATCGGTTTAACCGGGTTTACAGTTTGCTGGTGCAGCTTAGCACTAGCACTCTCTGATGACTTTAGCAATACTAAGGCCTCATTATACATGTCTTATTCTCATAATAAATATGTTACTAGTGTCATTTATGCTAGTAGCTCAGAAAATAATTTTTAGAGATATTTTTGCAAGTGTTCCGATACATCTAGTTTTAGTAGTTATACACTTGAGATATTTTAATATTATTTTAATCCACCTCCAAGCCAACCAATCACAACTCACCCTACACCCCCAAAACCCCCAAGGCTGGTTCATTTGCTCCTTGTGGCCGAAATTTCCAAGAAAGAAAAAGAGAGAAAAGTTCTTAGTTCCAAATCTTCAAAGCTTGATTTCTGCTTAACTAAAACTCCAATCCAAATTCCAATCCAACCAAAAAAATCCTCTCTTCTTTCTCTACATGATCATATGACTTATCAAGGCTGGAATCAAGGTGAGTTGGCTGCACCATCTCTCTTTTGATTCGGTTTCAAGGAAACATGCTTAAACATGTGTTTTCTTGATGTTCTACCTTAGGAATCATGCTTAACTTGACTTGAGGGCCAAGAAACGTGACTCTCCAGCAAGTCTAAGGTTAGAAATCACCTCCTAACTTGCTGAAGGATATTTGGTTAGTTGAGGGTTTTTGGATTTAAAGTTGTTCTTAATGTGATTTAGGAGGAAAAAGTGCTAAGGGACCACCTGAAAGTCTAACTGAATTAGGAGCAGCAAAACCAGGTAGGGTGTAACGAAATTAATCTTGATTATTTGTGTTTGAGTTGTGTGAATGTTGTATGATTTGGCTGTGCTAAAAATTGGTTGCATGCATGATTGATTCTTGGTGAAAATTTGGTAAAATTTTGATGAAATTTGATGAAATTCAAGCTTTAAAGTTCATGTTCTTGGGGCAGCTGGAAAAATGAAACCCTAAGCTTAAATTGAGGTTCAATTTGTGTTGAACTCATGTAGAAAATATGGGGTTTTAGTGGCTGCTAATTTATTATGAATTATAGTAAAAATCGGTTGCTGAAAAGACTGAAAAACGGGTAAAAACAGAGAAAGAATCTGAAGAATTTATAAAGAACATGAAGAACACTTTGAGTGTGATGAAGAACAATGAAGAACAGGCTTTTAGATCTTAGAAAGGGCAAGGAAGTAAAAATTTTGGTGTTTGGGGGTTATATGGTAATTTATGAAAGTTGGGGTGGTTAAAGTAGAAATATTGAAAGTTACGGGTGGTAAAAAGTAAATTTTAAAGGTTAAAAGTAAAAGGTAAGATGATTTTCGAAAATATATTAATAAAATAATAAATAATAATAAAATATTAAATAATAATATTTAATTAAAAATAATATTTTAATAAAAATAATAAAATAATGCGGAAAAGGCAGTTTTCTGTAAAAGCTTTAGAAAGACAACTTTAAGCGGAGAATCTCATAATTACCTTCATAAAACACTTAGAGAGTGGTAAAAACATATTAGTGAGGCAAAGATAAATAAAAGATAAAAAGTTGAAGAAAAGATAAAAATCGAAGAAAAAGTCTGTAAAGTTTTAATGACAGAAAAACAGACAGAGACTAGTGAACGAACTAGGGCAACATAGTTAGTCCTTCAAGTGCGAATAGGGTTAGGTATTATATGAAAAGTTAAACTATTTCAGTATAGACTTAATGAACTTATACTTGGGGCAGGCTAACTAATCATACCGAAATTTACATAAGCTTTAAATACATACGTTAAACAGAGAAAGCAGAATAAAGTAAAGAAGCGCAGAAAAAAGAATAAACAGAGCAGAATAAAGAGACAAAGCAAAAAGAGTAATATGATAAAGAGCAGAGGACCTATTGAGAGGTCATTTGTTACATTAAGGCAACCTTAGAGATATCTATATGTTCATCTGCTGCATTGTGGCAGTGAGATAGATAATGGTGCGACCACTGAGAAACGCTTTCCTGCGGTACAGATCCATATTTTATTTCTGTAAGGCAAAGGGGTTATTTCCTGCTACAGAGTACCGTGACCACCTGTTCCATTTTTGTAGTGGCAGAGGGGTTATTTCCTGTATATAGAAGGTGTTTCAGCATACATCCCTGCAGTGGCAGATGTGTTATTTCCTGCGTGCAGTGGACACTGTAGTGGCAGAGGGGTTATTTCCTGTATACAGGGGTATTGCCAACAGGAAAGCCATATCCGGCTAGTAATGCTGGGTTACGTCGGGAGCGGGTAGAAACCGACAAATGAGCTCATTACCTGCATTAGGACTAGACATGCATCATTCTTGTCTGCGCATTATTCTTTGTTGCATTCCTACTTGTGTGTGATCTATTTCTTTATGTTTGTTTGCTTGAGTGCTATGTCTGTGCTTTGTCTTCTTGTATTCTCCTGCTTGTGTTCTGTTCTTTATTTTTCTATCTATTTTTAACTTTTGTTCACTACTTTACTGTATTTTATTACCCATCTACTAATCGAGATCGAATAAATGAATGTAACTAATAACCCCGACCCTACTAAGGACTCCCCAGTTCTTACCCCTTCTCTCTTCTCCCCCATCAGATGGAAAACGGGCGTGATATTCTATGAAGTCAAAGACCTTTACATTTATGAGGACCCAGTGTACTATGGTTAATACATTTTGAGTACGAAGCCTCGTATGAGACGTTACGCGTTACAAAACTGTCCCTTCCAACATCCTCTGTATATCCCGCATTTTGACCCCGATGCTCCTTACGACTTTCCCTTATCCTGGTTACACCCTGACGCACCTGGGCATCCTTTTCTCGATAGTACCGGACACCCTATACCAGCTCAACTCTTAAATGAGGCGGCACCTGAGCCTATCATACCTGATGAGCCCGAGTTAGCTGGTGACTATGTACCTATGATTCCACCAAAGTAGGACTTTTCCCCTGAGCCAATCCTAGACTTTCCACAGCCTGATGAGCCAGCACTACCGGACGGTGGAGTGGCTCCTATAAACGCGAACAGACCTGTGCTCGCGAATGGTTTTGTACATAGTGACTGCAGTGTTTCTGGTGGATCTGAGGGTATAGTTGTACCTGCGGATGATGAGGATGAGGAGGATCCTGAGTTAGAGATAGAGCAGGATGAGGAGATGGACGAACCTCATGACGATTCTCCAAACGGCCACATGTAGATATAGCTTGACAGCCGTAGGAGCATTCTTTTGATGACACTCTAGTCTGACATTATCTGATAGTTAATCTCTCACTTGTGTTAGTACACCCGAGAGCTAGGAGCTATATAGTGGTTAGGCTAGCCTGGGCGCCAGTTTAGTGGCTTTTTGTATGGGCCAGGCCCTGGGAGTGTCGTGTAAATATTAGCTACGTAGGATGACGAGGATGTAAACTGACTTGATTTTGTGTAAACGCTACATGTTTTGTTATAGTGTACATGATGTATATTATCAGCTGTATTTCTATGTTTCTTTATGCCGCTTTTCTATTACTCTCAATGTATGCTTGTTTATTTTACCTGAACATCCGCAACAAAAAAAAAAGTTACTCGTAAAATTGGCATCGCTCTAACAAGGAACAGGCTCATATATAAAATAATAGTTAGTAATTAGGAAGGATAAGTTAGTAACACTTAGCTTCTTGTATGACCATGGCATACTGGGAGTTGGGTCATTACAATTTGGTATCAGAGCAGTTCGTTCCCACTAGAGCCTGGGCAGTGGACTGACTATGCTTTATTGCATACTCTGCTTGTGTGTCTCAGGCTGTTAGGGTATTTTTAAGATACATTTGGCATGAATTCCTATGAGCGCTCATTTTGGAAATGTTCGTGCCTTATTTGAAATATTAAGACTGATCACCTTAATGTTGATTGTTTGGTGCGAATAGGACCATAATGACTGCGAATAAGCAAAGTTTAATCGAGTTTCGAACGACAAATCAATGTGAGGCACAGCTATCCTCATAGCTGTTATGATCTCCATGGCTATGGCTTTGTGAGATTTGGATTCCTAAGGAACGAACGCTTGTTTTACTTGTGAGGAATCTAGACACACAGCTAGGATCTACCCAAGAAAGTTTGTTCAGAATCCAATGCAAACCCAGCAACTAGGTCGAGTGTTTGCCATGACTGCTGATGATGCTATGCAATCAGACGCCCTGATCCAAGGTCAGTGTTACGTCAAGAATCGATTTCTAACTGTACTGTATGACTAGGGTGCATCGCATTCCTTTATTTCTTTAACTGTTGCTCGTGAGTTGGGACTAGATTTCTCTGAGTTGAACTTTGATCTAATTGTCCATACACCTGCATCCCAAAATGCTTTGACTAATTTAGTGTGCCTGCAAGTACCATTCACTATTAGGAACAGAACTTTTATACATGATCTAATCTGTTTGCCTCTATGTGGTTTAGAAGTTATTCTAGGGTTAGATTGGTTATCTAAGTATCATGTTTTCCTTGATTGTTTTGAAAGAATTGTTGTTATTCCATCTGGTAGTTTAGATATTAAACCATTTCTATCTCATACTTTATATCTGAATTCTGTAAGAGTTACATTAGACGCGAGTGATTGTGAGGGGTACGTTCTGTTAGCGGCTAGCTCGAGTGACAGTGAACTAAGCTTAGAACGAATCCGAGTGGTGAAGGAATTTTCTGATGTTTTCTCAGACGACATACCTGAGTTTCCTCCTCAACGAGAGATAGAATTCAGCATTGAACTTGTACCTGGAATCGGACCGATTTCCATAGCACCGTATCGGATGTCACCACTGGAACTTGCAGAGTTGAAGAAGCAGTTAGATGAGATACTTAGAAAGAAGTTTATTCATCCCAGTGCATCACCTTGGGGAGCTCCGGTGTTGCTAGTAAAGTAGGATGGTGGAATGAGACTTTGCGTAGATTATCGACAGCTAAATAAAGTCACTATCAAGAACAAGTATCCACTTCCACGGATAGATGATTTGATGGATCAGTTGAAAGGTGCAACTGTGTTCTCAAAGATTGATTTACGATCGGGCTATCACCAGATTCGAGTGAAAGAGTCAGATATACCGAAGACTGCATTTAGAACTTGATATGGTCACTATGAGTATACGGTTATGTCATTTGGACTAACTAATGCTCCTGCGATTTTCATGGATTACATGAATCGTATTTTCCGTTCATACCTTGATCAGTTCGTAGTAGTTTTCATAGATGATATTCTCATCTATTCGAAGACAGAAAGAGAGCATGAAGAGCATCTAAGGACTGTATTGTAGATACTGAGGACTCGGAAATTATATGCTAAACTATCAAAGTGCGAATTCTGGACAAAGAAGGTAGCATTTTTGGGACATGTTATATCACAGGGAGGAATTGCGGTGGATCCTTCAAAAATTGAAGCAGTAGTGCAATGGGAACCACCTATGACTGTTACAGAAGTTCAGAGTTTTCTTGGACTTGCTGGCTATTACCAGAGGTTCATCAAAGGATTTTCACAATAGCCTTACCTTTGACTTACCTTACACGAAAGGAAGTTCCATTTATCTGGACGGCTGAGTGTGATAGAAGCTTCAAGATGCTTAAGGAAAAGCTAACAACTGCACCTGTACTAGTACTACCCGATCCGCAGAAACCTTTTGAAGTATATTGTGACGCCTCTCATAAAAGACTTGGATGTGTGCTGACGCAAGACAAAAATGTGGTGACTTATGCTTCCCGGCAGCTGTGACCTCATGAACGAAATTATCTGACGCATGACTTGGAGTTGGCTGCAGTGGTGTTTGCTCTGAAGATCTGGAGGCACTATTTGTGTGGCGCTCAACTAGAAGTTTTCTCTGACCATAAAAGTTTAAAGTATATCTTTGACCTGAAGGATCTTAATATGCGACAGCGAAGGTGGATGGAGTTCCTAAAGGACTATGATTTTAAGTTAAGTTATCACCCAGAAAAAGCAAACGTGGTGGCAGACGCCTTGAGCATGAAGAATTTGAGTATCTCTTGGATGATGATAAAGGAAGAAAAGCTACCTGCGGAATTTTATGACCTTAAGTTGGCTATGACTGAGACGTCAAGTGGAGTCCGTTTGGCGCAGTTGCATATAACACCAGATTTTAAGATTAGGATTCAGCAAGCACAAGCACAAGATTCAGAAATGATGACGATGCTGAGACGGATGAAAGTAGAGGAACCAGAAGCTGTAAGACTAGATCGTAGCAGTCTCTGGAGATACAAGAACAGAATTTATGTGCCTAGCTCTGGAGATTTGCAGCAAAGGATTCTTGCAGAAGCTCATCAAAGTAGATTTTCTATGCATCCTGGAGTGGCAAAGATGTATCAAGATTTGAAACAAATGTTCTGGTGGCTGGGCTTAAGGAGAGAGGTAGCTGACTATGTCTCAAAATGTTTAACCTGCTAGAGAGTGAAGGTGGAACATCAGAAGCCGTCAGGAACCCTGCAACCCTTAGAAATACCATAATGGAAATGGGAGCATATCACTATGGATTTTGTCACGGGATTACCAAGGACCTCAACTGGACACGATGCCATTTGGGTAATTATGGACAGGTTGTCAAAGTCAGCGCATTTCCTTCCAATTCGAGTTGATTATACTTTTGAAAGGCTGGCACGGATATATATTCAAGAAATTGTACGATTGCATGGGATACCTTCGTCAATTGTTTTCGATCGAGATCCGAGGTTTGTTTCCAGATTCTGGGGAGCTTTTCAGAAAGCGTTGGGGACAGAATTACACATGAGTACAGCATACCACCCTCAGACAGACGGACAATTAGAGCGGATAATCCAGACATTGGAAGACATGCTAAGAACTTGTGTGATGGATAACCAAGGCAGTTGGGATAGGTATTTGCCATTGGTCGAGTTCGTCTACAACAACAGTTACCAACAAAGTATCGGGATGGCACCATATGAAGCTCTCTACGGAAGGATATGTCAGACACCATTGTGTTGGAATGACGACGGAGAAGCTAGTGTCTTAGGTCCAGACTTAGTGCAAGAAACTACTGAGAAGATAAAGGGGATCCGCCAAAAGATCCAGACAGCACAGAGCCGTCAAAAGAGCTATGCCGATAATAGACGTAGACCCTTAGAGTTTAGTGAGGGAGACCATGTTTTTCTTAAAGTAACCCCGACTACTGGAATAGGTAGAGCCCTTAAGACTAAAAAGCTTAACCCTCGATACATAGGACCTTTCCAAATACTTAAAAGAGTCGGTCTAGTAGCTTATCAAGTAGCCCTTCCTCCAAATTTGTCAAACCTGCATGATGTTTTTCATGTCTCACAACCTAAGAAATATATTCCCGACGAGAATCACATTTTACAACCAGAGACAGTACAGTTATGAAACGATTTGACATATCAAGCATCACCAGTTCAGATCGTAGAAAGAAGTGATAAGCAACTGAGAGGCAAGACTGTTCGCTTAAAAATTGGTTGCATATATGATTGATTCTTGGTGAAAATTTGGTGAAATTTTGATGAAATTTGATGAAATTCAAGCTTTAAAGTTCATGTTCTTGGGGCAGCTGGAAAAATGAAACCCTAAGCTTAAATTGAGGTTCAATTTGTGTTGAAATCATGGAGAAAATATGGGGTTTTAGTGGCTACTAATTTATTATGAATTATAGTAAAAATCGGTTGCTGAAAAGACTGAGAAACGGGTAAAAATAGAGAAAAAATCTGAAGAATTTATGAAGAACATGAAGAACACTTTAAGTGTGATGAAGAACAATGAAGAACAGGCTTTTAGATCTTAGAAAGGGCAAGGAAGTAAAAATTTTGGTGTTTGGCGGGTTATTTGGTAATTTATGAAAGTTAGGGTGGTTAAAGTAGAAATATTGAAAGTTACGGGTGGTAAAAAGTAAATTTTAAAGGTTAAAAGTAAAAGGTAAGGTAATTTAAGAAAATATATTAATAAAATAATAAATAATAATAAAATATTAAATAATAATATTTAATTAAAAATAATATTTTAATAAAAATAATAAAATAATGCGGAAAAGGCAGTTTTCTGTAAAAGCTTTTGAAAGACAACTTTAAGCGCTGAATCTCATAATTACCTTCATAAAACACTTAGGGAGTGGTAAAAACATATTAGTGAGGAAAAGATAAATAAAAGATAAAAAATTGAAGAAAAGATAAAAATCGAAGAAAAAGTCTGTAAAGTTTTAATGACAGAAAAACAGACAGAGACTAGTGAACGAACTAGGGCAACATAGTTAGTCCTTGAATTGCGAATAGGGTTAGGTATTATATGAAAAGTTAAACTATTTCAGTATAGACTTAATGAACCTATACTTGGGGCAGGCTAACTAATCATACCGAAATTTACATAAGCTTTAAATACATACGTTAAACAGAGAAAGCAGAATAAAGTAAAGAAGCGCAGAGAAAAGAATAAACAGAGCAGAATAAAGAGACAAAGCGAAAAGAGTAATATGATAAAGAGCAGAGGACCTATTGAGAGGTCATTTGTTGCATTAAGGCAACCTTAGAGATATATATATGTTCATCTGCTGCATTGTGGCAGTTAGATAGATAATGGTGTGACCACTGAGAAACGCTTTCCTGCGGTACAGATCCATATTTTATTTCTGTAAGGCAGAGGGGTTATTTCCTGCTACAGAGTACCGTGACCACCTGTTCCATTTCTGTAGTGGCAGAAGGGTTATTTCCTGTATACAGAAGGTATTTCGGCATACATCCCTGCAGTGGCAGATGTGTTATTTCCTGCATGCAGTGGACCCTGTGGTGGCAGAGGGGTTATTTCCTGTACACAGGGGTATTGCCAATAGGAAAGCCATATCCGGGTGGTATTGCTGGGTTACATCGGGAATGGGTAGAAACCGACAAATGAACTCATTACCTGCACTAGGACTAGACATGCATCATTCTTGTCTGTGCATTATTCTCTGTTGCATTCCTACTTGTGTGTGATTTATTTCTTTATGTTTGTTTGCTTGAGTGCTATGTTTGTGCTTTGTCTTCTTGTATTCTCCTGCTTGTGTTCTGTTCTTTTTTTTTTCTATCTATTTTTAACTTTTGTTCGCTACTTTACTGTATTCTATTACCCATCTACTAATCGAGATCGAATAAATGAATGTAACTAATAACCCCGACCCTACTAAGGACTCCCCAGTCCTTACCCCTTCTCTCTTCTCCCCCATCAGATGGAAAACGGGCGTGATATTCTATGAAGTCAAAGACCTTTACATTTATGAGGACCCAGTGTACTATGGTTAATACATTTTGAGTACAAAGCCTTGTATGAGATGTTACACGTTACAAAACTGTCCCTTCCAACATCCTCTGTATATCCCGCATTTTGACCCCGATGCTCCTTACAACTTTCCCTTATCCTGGTTACACCCTGACGCACCTGGGCATCCTTTTCTCGATAGTACCGGACACCCTATACCAGCTCAACCCTTGAATGCGGCGGCACCTGAGCCTATCATACCTGATGAGCCCGAGTTAGCTAGTGACTATGTACCTATGATTCCACCAAAGTGGGACTTTTCCCCTGAGCTAATCCTAGACTTTCCACAGCCTGATGAGCCGGCACTACCGGACGGTGGAGTGGCTCCTATAAACGCGAACGGACCTGTTCTCACGAATGGTTTTGTACATAGTGACAGCAGTGTTTCTGGTGGATCTGAGGGTATAGTTGTAACTGCGGATGATGAGGAGGAGGAGGATCCTGAGTTAGAGATATAGCAGGATGAGGAGATGGACGAGCCTCACGACGATTCTCCAAACGGCCACATGTAGATATAGCTTGACAGCCGTAGGGGCATTCTTTTGATGACTCTCTAGTCTGACATTATCTGATAGTTTGTCTCTCACTTGTGTTAGTACACCCGAAAGCTAGGAGCTATATAGTGGTTAGGCTAGCTTGGGTGCCAGCTTAGTGGCTTTTTGTATGGGCCAGGCCCTGGGAGTGTCGTGTAAATATTAGCTACGTAGGATGACGAGGATGTAAACTGACTTGATTTTGTGTAAACACTACATGTTTTGTTATAGTGTACATGATGTATATTATCAGCTGTATTTCTATGTTTCTTTATGCCGCTTTTCTATTACTCTCAATGTATGCTTGTTTATTTTACCTGAACATCCGCAACCAAAAAAAAAGTTATTCGTAAAATTGGCATCGCTCTAACAAGGAACAAGCTCATATATAAAATAATAGTTAATAATTAGGAAGGATAAGTTAGTAACACTTAGCTTCTTGAATGACCATGGCATACTGGGAGTTGGGTTGTTACACGTTGGACGCCAGCTACCCCCTTATGGGCGTTGGACGCTAGGACTAGGGTTGGTGGCTGGCGTTGAATGCCAGTTTTAGGCCTTCATTTCCAAAGCAAAGTATGAACTATTATATATTTCTGAAAATCCCTGGATGTTATATTTCCATAGCCATTGAGAGCACACCATTTGGACTTCTGTAGCTCCAAAAAAGCTCCTTTGAGTGCACGGAGGTCAGATCCTGACAGCATCTGCAATCCTTTCTGTGTCTCTGAATTAGACTTTTGCTCAAGCTCCTCAATTTTGGCCAGAAAATACCTGAAATCACCATAAAACACAAAAACTCAAAGTAGAATCCAAAAATGTGAATTTTGCACTAAAACCTATAAAAATATAATAAAACTTAAACAAAACATAATGAAAACTATATAAAAATGATGCCAAAAAGTGTATAAAATATCTGCTCATCACTATTGAATCGACAGTGTTATATCACAGCCAATAGGGTGGGCATTCATCATGTGCATGTTCTATATGGTTGCTTGCTTTGTTTACTTGCCTAATATGCCTAATCGTATAACATGCTTAAGTGCTTCTTGATTTACCTGCTATACTTGATAATTACATGTGCTTTACTTGTATGAATTATTTGTGTTTTCTACTGGGATTGAGGATGTAACAACCCAGTTTTTGAGTACGCGAGATATTTTCTGAAGACACGGAGTTCTCCAAAAGATCAATAAAGGAAACACCTCTACTGTATCATCAAGCATCTCAATCCTCATTATCATTATGTCATCTCTATGCCAGAACCTCTTTTGAGGCAAGCTCGACAACGAAGTCATGAAAAACCTAGTTTTTGAACCATATCGGTTAGGAGCTTTTGATTCTGGTTTTCGTAATTAGTGTCAGATTGACGAACCGGACTCTATTCATGTGAAAAGAGAAATAGTAATATAATATTATTATTATATTAATATTAGAGATTCTTGAATAATATTATAATATTATTTGGTCTGTTTTAGTTAAAAACAGGAAATCAGTTTAACCGGGTTCACAGTTTACTGGTGCAGTTTAGCACCAGCACTCTCTGATGACTTTAGCAATGCTAATGTCTCATCATACATGTTCTATTCTCATATAAATATGTTACTAGTGGCATTCATGCTAGTAGCTCAGGAAAAAATTTTTAGAGATGTTTTTATGTGTGTTTCGATACTCCTAGTTTTAGTAGTTATACACCAGAGATATTTTAATATTATTTTAATCCACCTCCAAGCTAACCAATCACAACTCACCTTACACCCCCAAGACACTCCATGGCTGGTCATTTTCTCCCTTTGGCCGAAATTGAAAAGAGAGAAAAGAGAGGAAACTTCATGAACACTTGATCTTCAAAGCTTGATTTCTTCTGAACTAAAACTCAAATCAAAATTCCAATCCGACCAAAATGATCCTCTCTTCTTTCTCTACATAACCATATGACTTATCAAGGCTGGAATCAAGGTGAGTTGGCTGCACCACCTCCCTTTTGCTTCGATTTCAAGGAAACATGCTTAAACATGTATTTTCTTGATGTTCTTCCTTAGGAATTATGCTTAACTTGACTTGTGGGCCAAGAAACGTTAATTTCCATCAAGGATGAACCCCTGTTGCTCATCAAGGAACTGAATGATCTAGTTCAACTGAAATTACCTCAGAAGAAATAGGATCCTGGAAAGTTCTTAATCCCTTGTACCATAGGCACCATGACCTTTAAGAAGGCTTTGTGTGACCTTGGTTCAAGTGTAAACATCATGCCCCTCTCTGTAATGGAGAAACTAGGGATCTTTGAGGTGCAAGCTGTAAGAATCTCATTAGAGATGGCAGACAATTCAAGAAAATAGGCTTATGGACTTGTAGAGGATATATTGGTGAAGGTTGAAGGCCTTTACATCCCTGCTGACTTCATAATCCTTGACACTGGGAAGAATATGGATGAATCCATCATCTTTGGCAGACCCTTCCTAGCCACAGCAAAAACTGTGATTGATGTTGACATAGGAGAGTTGGTCCTTCAAGTGAATGAGGACAACCTTGAGTTTAAGGCTCAAGGATCTCCCTCTATAACCATGGAGAGGAAGCATGAAAAGCTTCTCTCAATGCAAAGTCAAACAGAGCCCCCACATTCAAACTCTAAGTTTGGTGTTGGGAGGCCATCATCATGCTCTGAGTATCTGTGAGGCTCCATGAGAGCCCACTGTCAAGCTATTGACATTAAAGAAGCGCTTGTTGGGAGGTAACCCAATTTTTATTTATCTATGTTAAATTTCTATTCTCTATTATTATTTTATATTTTCTTTAGGTTGATGATCATGTGAAGTCACAAAAACAACTAAAAATTCAAAAACGGAATGAAAAATAGCATTGAAAACAGCACACCCTGGAGGATGATCTTACTGGCGTTTAAACGCCAGTAAAGGTAGGAGAATGGGTGTTAAACGCCCAGTCTGGCACCATTCTGAGCGTTTAATGCCAAAAAAGGGCACCAGACTAGTGTTTAACGCCAGAAAAGGGCAATAAGCTGGCGTTTAAACGTCAGAAAGGGAAGAAAAGCTGGCGTTAAACGCTAGAAATGGGCAGCAACCTGGCATTTAACGCCAGGATTGGCACTCCAAGGGGCGTTTACACGCCAACATGGTGCAGGGATGAGAAATCCTTGACACCTCAGGATCTGTGGACCCCACAGGATCCTCACCTACCTCAACTCTCTCTCTCTCTTTTTCACAACTTCCCATAACACCCTTCCTCAAATACCCCCTAACCAATCACCTCCACCACTCTTCCCAATATCACCCACCTCACAATTCAAATTCAAATCCTTTCCCTCCCAAACCCAACCCCTAATAAACGAACCCTACCCCTATCTCTCCACTCCTATATAAACCCCTCATCCCTCCTTCATTTTCACACATCATAAACACTTCTTCCCCCCTTGGCCGAACCACTCACACCTCTCCATCTCCTCCATTTTCTTCTTCTTCTACTCCCTTCTTTCTTCTTTTGCTCGAGGACGAGCAAACCTTCTAAGTTTGGTGTGGTAAAAGCATTGCTTTTTATTTTTCCATAACCATTTATGGCACCTAAGGCCGGAGAAACCTCTAGAAAGAGGAAAGGGAAAGCAATTGCTTCCACCTCCAAGTCATGGGAGATGGAGAGATTCATCTCAAAGGTCCATCAAGACCACTTCTATGAAGTTGTGGCCAAGAAGAAGGTGATCCCTGAGGTCCCTTTCAAGCTCAAAAAGAGTGAATATACAGAGATCCGACATGAGATTCAAAGAAGAAGTTGGGAAGTTCTCACCAACCCCATTCAACAAGTTGGAATCTTAATGGTTTAAGAGTTCTATGCTAATGCATGGATCACCAAAAACCATGATCAAAGTGTGAACCCGGACCCAAAGAATTGGCTTACAATGGTCCGGGGGAAATACTTAGATTTCAGTCCGGAAAATGTAAGGTTGGCATTCAACTTGCCAAGGATGCAAGGAGATACACGCCCCTACACTAGAAGGGTCAACTTCGATCAAAGGTTGGACCAAGTCCTTATGGACATATGTGTAGAAGGAGCTCAGTGGAAAAGAGACTCCAAAGGCAAGCCGGTTCAATTGAGAAGGCATAACCTTAAACCTGTGGCTAGAGGATGGTTGGAGTTCATCCAACGCTCAATCATTTCCACTAGCAACCGGTCTGAAGTTACTATAGACCGGGCTATCATGATCCATATCATCATGAATGGAGAGGAAGTAGAAGTTCATGAGGTTATATCCCTAGAACTCTACAAGGTGGCGGACAAGTCCTCTACTTTGGCAAGGTTAACCTTCCCTCATCTCATTTGTCACCTCTGCAATTCAGCTGGAATTGACATAGAGGAAGACATCCTCATTAAAGAGGACAAGCCCATCACTAAGAAAAGGATGGATCAAGCAAGAGAGCCCACTCATGGACCTCAACAAGAGCATGAGGAAATTCCTCATCATGAAATCCCTGAGATACCTCAAGGGATGTATTTTCCTCCACATAACTATTGGGAGCAAATCAACACCTCCCTGGGAGAATTAAGTTCCAACATGGGACAACTAAGGGTGGAGCACCAAGAGCATTCCATCCTCCTTAATGAAATTAGAGAAGACCAAAGAGCCATGAGGGAGGAGCAACAAAGGCAAGGAAGAGACATAGAGGAGCTCAAGCGTTCCATTGGATCTTCAAGAGGAAAAACTAGCCGCCATCATTAAGGTGGACCCGTTCTTTAATCTCCTTGCTCTTATTTTTCTGTTTTTCAAAAATTATGCTTTATGTTCTATCCATGTTTGTGTCTTTACTATATGATCATTAGTGTCTTAGTGTCTATTCCTTAAAGCTATAAATGTCCTATGAATCCATCACCTTTCTTAAATAAAAAATGTTTTTAATTGCAAAAGAACAAGAGTACATGAATTTCAAATTTTAAAATAGTTTAATTATTTTGATGTGGTGGCAACACTTTTTATTTTCTGAATGAATGCTAGAACAGTGCATATTTTTGAATTTGTTGTTTGTGAATGATTAAATTATTGGCTCTTGAAAGAATGATGAAAAAGGAGAAATGTTATTTGATAATCTGAAAAATCATAAAATTGATTCTTGAAGCAAGAAAAAGTAGTGAAAAAAAAAGAAAAAAAAATATGGCAAAAAATAAAAGAAAAAGAAAGAAAAAGAAAAAACAAGCAGAAAAAGCCAGTAACCCTTTAAACAAAAAGGCAAGGGTAAAGAGGATCCAAGGCTTTGAGCATTAATGGATAGGAGGGCCTAAAGGAATAAAATCCTGGCCTAAGCGGCTAAACCAAGCTGTCCCTAACCATGTGCTTGTGGCGTGAAGGTGTCAAGTGAAAAGCTTGAGACTGAGCGATTAAAGTCGTGGTCCAAAGCAAAAGAGTGTGCTTAAGAGCTCTGGAAATCTCTAATTGGGGACTCTAGCAAAGCTGAGTCACAATCTGAAAAGGTTCACCCAGTTATGTGTCTGTGGCATTTATGTATCCGGTGGTAATACTGGAAAACAAAATACTTAGGGTCACGGCCAAGACTCATAAAGTAACTGTGTTCAAGAATCAACATATTGAACTAGGAGAATCAATAACACTATCTTAATTCTGAGTTCCTATAGATGCCAATCATTCTGAACTTCAAAGGATAAAGTGAGATGCCAAACCTGTTCAGAAGCAAAAAGCTACTAGCCCCGCTCATCTAATTAAGACTGATCTTCATAGATGTTTTGGAATTCATTGTATATTCTCTTCTTTTTATCCTATTTTGTTTTTAGTTGCTTGGGGACAAGCAACAATTTAAGTTTGGTGTTGTGATGAGCGGATAATTTATACGCTTTTTGGCATTGTTTTTAGGTAGTTTTTAATATGAATTAGTTAATATTTATTATATTGTTATTAGTTTTTAAATAAAAATCACATTTCTGGACTTTACTATGAGTTTGTGTGTTTTTCTGTGATTTCAGGTAGTTTTTGGCTGAAATTGAGGGACTTGAGCGAAAATCTGATTCAGAAGCTGAAAAAGGACTGCAGATGCTGTTGGATTCTGACCTCCCTGCACTTGAAGTGGCTTTTCTGGAGCTACAAAAGCCCAATTGGTGCGCTTGTAATTGCGTTGGAAAGTAGACATCCTGGGCTTTCCAACAATATATAATAGTTCATACTTTGCCCGAGAATTGATGGCCCAAACCGGCGTTCAAAGTCAGCCTAAAATTTCTGGCGTAAAACACCCAAAGTGGCACTAGAATTAGAGTTAAACGCCCAAACTGGCACAAAAGCTGGCGTTTAACTCCAGGAACAGCCCAAGCACAAAAAAGCTTCAATGCTCAGCCCAAGCACATACCAAGTGGGCCCTGGAAGGGGATTTCTGCATCATTTACTCATTTCTGTAAACCTTAGGTTACTAGTTCATTATAAATAGGACCTTTTACTATTGTATTTTCATCTCTGGAACACATTATGTAACTTTTACGTTCGGAGACCTCCATGGGAGGCTGGCCACTCGGCCATGTCTACCCTATTTTCACTTATGTATTTTCAACGGTGGAGTTTCTATACTCCATAGATTAAGGTGTGGAGCTCTGCTGTTCCTCAAGAATTAATGCAATTACTACTGTTTTCTATTCAATTCAAGCTTATTCTTATTCTAAGATATCCATTCACACTTAAACATGATGAATGTGATGATTATGTGACACTCATCACCATTCTCACTTATGAACGCATGCCTGACAACCACTTCCGTTCTACATGAAAACGAGCTTGAATGCATATCTCTTAGCCTCCTGGTTCACGAGATCAGAGTCTTCGTGGTATAAGCTATAATCAATTGGCAGCATTCTTGAGATCCAAAAAGTCTAAACCTTGTCTGTGGTATTCCGAGTAGGATCTGGGATGGGATGACTGTGACGAGCTTCAAACTCGCGAGTGTTGGGCGTAGTGACAGACGCAAAAGGATCAATGGATCCTATTCCAACATGAGTGAGAACCGACAGATGATTAGCCGTGCGGTGACAGCGCATTTGGACTATTTTCACTGAGAGGACAGACGGTAGCCATTGACAACGGTGATCCCCCAACATACAGCTTGCCATGGAAAGGAGTATGAATGATTGGATGAAGGCAATAGGAAAGCAGAGGTTCAGAAGGAACAAAGCATCTTCATACGCTTATCTGGAATTCCACCAATGAATTACATAAGTATTTCTATCTTATTTTCTGTTTTAATTATATTTTAATTATCAAAATCCCATAACCATTTGAATCCGCCTGACTGAGATTTACAAGGATGACCATAGCTTGCTTCAAGCCGACAATCTTCGTGGGATCGACCCTTACTCAAGTAAGGTATTACTTGGACGACCCAGTGCACTTGCTGGTCAGCTGCACGGAGTTGTGTGAAAAGTGTGCGATCACGATTTCGTGTACCACCCTTCCTAACATGCTGAATGAGATTCGGTCAGTTGAGGGTTGGTGGATTTAAAGTTGTTCTTGATGTGATTTAGGAGGAAAAAATGCTCTAGGAACACCTTGAAGCATAACCGAAAATAGAAGCAGCAAATCAAGGTAGGGTTTGGTGAAATTAATCTTGATTAATTGTGTTTAAGTTTTCAGATTTATGGTTTGGTTATGCTTGAAATTGATTGTTTATATGAGTGATTCTTGTTGAAATTTTGGTGAAAATTTGATGATATTCAAGCTATGAATGCATGTTCTTATGGCTGCTGGAATTTTGAACCCTAAACCTTAAATTGGGGTTGAATTTATGTTGAAATCATGTGGAAAATATGGGGTTTTGGTGGCTGCAATTTTATTTTGAATTATGGTAAAAATCGATTACTGAAAAGATTGAAAAACGGGTAAAAACAAGGAAAGAATCTGAAGAATTTACGAAGAACACGAAGAACACTTTGAGTGTGGTGAAGAACAATGAAGAACAGGCTTTAGATCTTAAAAAGGGCAAGGAAGTAAATATTTTGGTGTTTGGAGGTTATTTTGTAATTTCCAAAAGTTAGGGTGGTTAAAGTAGAAATATTAAAAGTTACGGGTGGTAAAAAGTGAATTTTAAAGGTTAAAAGTTAAAGAGGGGTAATTTTCAAAAATATATTAATAGAATAATAAATAATAATAAAATATTAAGTAATAATATTTAATTAAAAATAATATTTTAATAAAAATAATAAAATAATACACAAAAGACAATTTTTCGTAAAAGTTTTAGAAAGACAACTTTAAGCATAGAATCTCACAATTACCTTCATAAAACACTTAGGGAGTGGTAATAACATATTAGTGAGCCAAAGATAAAGAAAAGATAAAGAGTTAAAGAAGAGATGAAAATGAAGAAAAAGTCTTTAAAGTTTTAATGACAGAAATCAAACAGAGATTAGCGAACAAACTAGGAGCAACATAGTTAGTTCATAAGTTGTGCCTAGGGTTAGGTATAATATGAAAAGTTAAACTGTTTCAGTATAGACTTAATGAACCTATACTTGGGACAGGCTAACTATTCATACCGAAATTTACATAAGTTATAAATACATACATTAAATAGAGAAACCAGAGTAGAGCAAAGAGACAAAGAGAAAAGAGTAACTAGAGTAGAGTAAAGAGATAAAGAAAAAAGAGTAATATAGATATAGAGAAAAGAGTAATCAGAGCAGAGTAAAGAGATACAAAGAAAAGAGTAACCAGAGCAGAGTAAAGAGACAAAGTGAAAAGAGTAATATGATAAAGAGATTAGAGAACAAGAAGAGGGCCTGTTGAGAGGTCATTTGTTACATTAAGGCAACTCCAGAGATATTTGTATGTTCATCTGCTGCATTGAGGCAGTCAGATAGAAGGTGGTATGACCACTGAGAATGCTTTCCTGGGATACCTAGCTATAATGCTATGTTGTAAGACAGAGGTTGCTTACAAAAGTATCGAGATATACACAGTTAAAGAGTACTACCGTAAGACAAAGATTGCTTACAGTGAGTGTGTTGTACTCATGTAAGACAGAAGTTGCTTACAATGAGTGTGTTGTGCTCCTGTAAGACAAATGTTACTTACAGTGAGTGTGTTGGGCGTATATCGGCTAATAAGTGCCGCCCTGCAAGACAGAGGTTGCTTGCAATGGGTGCCCTGCAAGACAAAGGGTGCTTGCAATGGGTATTGCCAACAGGAAAGCCTTATCCAGACAGAGGATGCTGGGTAACGTCGAAAGCGGGTTAGTAACCGACAGATGAGCTCATTACCTGCATTAGGGCTAGACATGCATCATACTTGGTTGTGCATTTTCTCTGTTATGATTGGTGTATGAACGTATGCTTTCTTTGTTTGTATTCTATTCTCTGTGTCTTTGTTTTATTTTCTTGTATTCTTCTATTTGTGTTCTATTTTCTGCTTTCTCTATTTTCTCTATTTATGTGTATCTTCTGTGTACTGCTTCTCTATATTCTGCTATGTGTCTGCTAAACGACACAGAATTAATGAACTTAACTAATAACCCCGACCCTACTAAGAACTCCCTAGTTCTTACCCCTTCTCTCTCCTTTCCCCCTCCAGATGGAAGCAAGAGTATCCTTCTGTAGTCTATTGATGACGGTTTTGCATAAAGGTTCTGCTTTGGGTAGTCTTCTAAGTCTAGAGCGAGATTCGTTTTCTGTTTATACGTATATACCATGAGACCAGCCGACATCTACACCCCGTTTATCTATGAACTCTAGCCTAAGTCCTTCGTAAGATGTTGCTATTTTGTGGCCACTCAATGAAGTACCATTGAGATGCTCTTTGATGACGTATGATCATGCGTACTTTCCCTCGCTTTAGTAGTCTAGAAAGACTAGGTAGGTATAGAGTCTAGGCTAGCCTGGGCACCAACTTAGGGACTTCTCGAACAGGTCAGGGCCTAGGATGTTGTAAGCATATATAAGTATATAGTTATTATCTATCTATATCTAGGAACATTCTTACTAGGATCTATACTCTGATTAGAAAGGATAACTAAGTGCTGTTAATTACTTGAGATGTATTTAAGTGTGGTGGTTTTATAACTGTTTTATCTGTTATTATTTGTGAATTGATTATGAATGATTCCGTATATTAATACAAATGTTTTAAAAAAAAAGTACCTCAGAAAAATAACTACGCCTTTAACAACGAATCAGGCCCATATAATAAATAATAGATAATAATTAGGAAGACAAATTTGTAGCGTTCAGTTTCTAGTATGTTCTAGACATACTGAAGATTGGGTCGTTTTAGAGAAGATTCAGTAGGCGATGCCGATGGGATCGCAGGGCGGTGAGGCTGGCGAAGGCTGTGGGACAGCGGTGAGGCTGGCGAAGGCTGTGGGACAGCGGTGTAAATGTTAGACAAGAAATCCTTTAAGTTAGATGACCTGTTTAAGGATTTATTTATCTGTTTTACAAGCTTGATTATTATGATTGATGTAAAGTTCTAGGATTGCCTCTGGCGTCCCAAAACCTTATGTCTTACATTACTGGGCACTGTTACCATACTGAGAACTTCCAGTTCTCATACCATATTTCGTTGTTATTTTTCAGATGCAGGTCATAACCCACCTCGGTGAGTTGCATGATGGTGACAGAGCGGAGGATCTATAGCATCTTTTGGATATTTTGTTTTAGTACTCTACCCTTTGTATCTTTGTTGCCTTAGAGGCTTAACTTTGAGAGATAAAGTTGTATAAGCTGTTTTAACTCAAAAATCTATTATGACTGTATGTAACTAGTCGGCCTAAACTCTGCGGGCTGTGGCTAGTATTTTTATGACTATTATGGTCATATATCTATATATGCCTTGTTATATTGTATCTATATCTTGTGCCTTTAGGCTTGTAGCTTCGTGTGAATGCTTCGTGCTTTTGTAACTTCGTTTTTGAACTATAATCCTTTATCGGACTTCTCGTATTATTATTCCTTTCTATATATATGTATATTATCATATTAGCCTTAGAACTGTCGTGGCACTTAGTTATCCTTTGCTTTACGGCTAGATGTAAGGCTTAGGGCAATTAGGGTGTTACATTTAGTGGTATCAGAGCGGTTCGTCCTCGTGAGCCTGAGGGATGGACCGATTGTGCTTCATTGCACACTCTTGTGTCTTTTTCTTTCATGCTATTTAGGTTATCTGCTTAATATATGCATAGCATGCTTGTTTGTGAGTGCCTTTTTGTGATAATCGAAGCACTAGGCTTTTGATATTGAGACTGATCACCTTGATATCGACTGTTTGGTGTAGACAGGAACGCTAATGGCTACTCGCGGACGAGGTCATACGGGTACACGGGGAGAAACTGAGAATGATCGACCGGCTGATAACCATGTCGAGTTCAGGGCGACAATGACCAATTTGGCAAATACTATGCAAGCTAACGCTGCTGTAACTATGCATGCCATGGAAAGGATGGGTCAACCGACTGGGAATGGTAATGGAAATGGAAATAGAAATGGAGAAGGAGACGGTAATAACTTGGGAGGTTCTCCAACGACTTTAGCTTCGTTTCTCAAGGTTCACCCACCAACTTTTTGAGGAAGGACAAACTCCACTAAAGCAGACAATATGTTCCAAGCCATGGAGCGTACACTACAGACTTAGCATGTCCTGGCTAACCAATACGTAGAGTTTCTGGCCTATCAATTGATGGGAGAGGCACAACATTAGTGGCAAGGGGAATGCCAGTTGCTGTGACTTCCAAATGCAGAGATTCCTTGGGACGTGTTTCAAATGTTTATAGGAAGTATTTCCCGGAGTTAGTGAGAGAAGCTAAAGAGTTAGAGCTTATGCAGTTGAAGCAAGGCTCGTTGTCTGTGGCCGATTACACTAGTTAGTTCGAGGAGCTCTGTAGGTTCTCTAGGGTGTGTCAAGGTGCCCCGGAGTCCTATGAGAGTTGGAAGTGTATAAAGTATCAAGGATGTTTAAGGGATAACATAATGACTGTTGTGGCTCCTTTGAAGATTTGGATCTTTTCCGAACTTGTGAACAAGGCGAGGATTATGGAGGAGTGTGCGAAGAAAGTGGCATTAGCAAGAGATACTTGTGGGGAAAACAACAACCATGGGCGTGAAAAGTACTTTCAACCAAGAGCTCAGAACTTCAAGAGGGGAGGACATATACCTCAAGGTCAAGGCAACTTTAGGAGACCCACTTTTGATCAATATCACCCGACAAGAGGAAGAGGTGATTGCTTTAATTGTGGATTACCTGGTCACATTGCGAGGAATTTTACTCGTGGGAGGAACCCGAATGCGGGTAGGAAAGAAACACCAAGGAAGAGTGTTCGCTGTGAATGCTAATGATGCTGCTAAGGTGGATTCTTTGATGAGAGGTAAGTGTGTAACTAGTGACAAAGCTTTAGCTACATGGTATGATGTTGTAACCTGACATTTATTCGTAACTTATTGTGGTGGGCTAAAAGCTGAGAGTATTAGGTTTAGCGTTAGGCCTATGACCCAACATACTTGTGTCGTGTGTAATGTCGCTGTTAGACTGGCAGAACTGAGGGTTTGGTTACCAAAACAGATTGACTAATCCGACCAAGTATTTTTGTGTGAAACACTGGTGATATTACAATGGAAAGTTATGGCAATGTGAGGTATGATATGAGAGAGAGAGAGAGAGAGAGAGAGAGAGAGAGAGAGAGAGAGTACCAATAATTCCTGGCGAACCAACCTATCTTTTATTTTTGTAATTTACATCAAAGTTCTTTATTCTGAGTTTCTTCTTGATAATTAATTTGAACGTTTTCTAAATCAAACCCTTGCTTGCATGTGTCCTTGCATGAAATTCGTACTCCTTGACGTAAGCCTAAACTCGTTTCGACCCAATCGAGTGTGAGGGAAATTACTGTTGAGGTAAACTATCTTTATTCATGGACTCTCGATTTTTTTTAAGTCAGCAGAGACATATTTTGATTCAATGTGCTTTATTGTTTCCCTTTTGAGGTGCACTCTAATTCTCTTTCTAATGCATTTTCTTATTTTCTACAACTTTGTCTGATCACAACATAAGGTATCTTTTCAATTTCTTACGGATACCATTCGAAATTGTTTGCTCTCTTTTGAGCTTGGTATCCTTTCAGCTAACTTGAGCTCATTTCGATATCGCATGCAATCCTTAGATGTAACCATCGATTTGTTAGTTCCTTAGGATACGAATTATGAACACAATGGACAAAACTTGTGAGCATGCGACATCACGAGGAGCTGTGAAGTTTTATTTTTGCAAATGACGTTACATATGACTAAATTGACACACAAGGATGCCCCGTTGGTACAGACGTCAAATTGTGGGGAAAATTCCTCAAAACCTTGAAAGAAAGATTAACTACAAAGCCAATGTTTGTGTTGCTGGAACCCCGTGAACCAGTTGGGATGTACGATCACTTTATTAGAAATCATGGAGTACGTTCTAATGTAACATTAGGAGGTAGTGGTTTATGCATCACGACGATTGAGGCCGTACGAAGTGAATTCTCTGACTCACGATCTAGAGCCTGCTGCATTTGTGCTTATGTTGAAGATTTGGAGCAGGAGGAAATTACCTCCATGGAGATGGATGAAATTACTAAAAGACTAAGATTTTGAGTTAAGCTACCACCTAGAGATATCCACATTTGATTTTGGTTTTTATGTGTAGATTCTAGGATGATTGATATAACATTTGGTACCTGGTAAGTTATTTAAGTGCGGAAGCAAGTAGAAAAGGAGAAAAAAAATAAGTGAAAATGAATTTAGGCTTGAATTTTTGGTCGAGTTTAACATTTGATCTTAGTTATGATAAGTAGAAATTCATTAGTTGTTTAATATATCTAAGGGAAATTGAATTGTATATATTGGTGAAATTGTAAATAAATTGAATAATTAGATGCAGAGTAAATGGTATGGTGGTATTGTGGACCTTGGAATCTTGTTGAATGAGTGAAGAAAATGGAGAATAGAATATTTTAAGTGTTGGAATGATTGAGTGTGTTATGATTGTGATTGTGTGGGTAGTATTGACATTGTGGTTAGTATATGAACTATTGTTAAACTTTGAAAGTGTTGGATGGTTGGAAATTGATGGATATTGTGCTTGGAACTATGCAAAATTGTTTAAGGCTAGAATTGGTACGGTTGCGAATAGAAATAGTAGAATGGTGACTAAAAATATTTTAGGCTTAAATGCTGGAAGAGTTTGGTGGGTTAATGTAAATAATAATTTCCCAAAAACTAAGTTTAATTGTGGCTGTAAGATTAGAATGATTTAGGATAGGTTGTAGACATGAGGGTAGGTGAATAATTTGGATTTGGATGGTAGGTGAGTGCAATTATCGTATTTGGAAGATAAGGATTGTGATAATTGATCATAATGACTTTAAGTTTAGATTGTAATAGGAAATGATTTATTTGAAAGACGGATTTGGAACATATCGAGTTGAAATGTTGATGTGGTATTGAGGGAAGCTAAGAATGAAAAGGATGAGTATAGCATAGGCTTTAATTCGGTTAAAATAGGGCGTTATAAATAAGAATGAAGGATGTAGATAGGAATTTGAATGGAGGGATGAAAAGAAGAATGGTGAGAGGTAGGTTTAAGTTGAGGGAACATTTAATGGTGATGATGGGTAAACCAAATTTTGAGGGCAAAATTTCTTATTTGGTGGGGAGAATGTAAGAACCACAATTATTTAACCACTTAATTAATTAATTTAATGGCCCAAAATAGGTTCCAAAATTTTAGAATATTAATTAGAAAAGATAAATATGATATTTGGTCTCAGAAGATTTTTCTGAGTTGGAAAATGTAATTTTCTGTGAAAAATTACGTCAAAATGCGTACTGGTAAATTAGCTGGCAGTACCAGCTTAAATCTATCCATTATTTTATGATAGCGGTAAAAACTATAGAAAAACTTAGGAAAATAATTAAAGTTGAAAACCGGGCGCTAATTCTAAAGGTTTGGCCCAAAATTAGGCCAAAAACGCTAACGGGTTGGACCAGACCCAAGTTAGGCTTAAGCCCAACATATATAAACACAGAAATGAAGGCCATTCAGCCTCATTCATCACAAAATACAACACACACCAGCTGCACAAGTGAGAAGAGAGGGAGAAGAGAGTGTTACTATTCATCCTTCACTTCCGATAGCCATAACTCGAGCTACAGAACTCCGATTCGCGTGCCGTCAGTGACTACGCGAAGATCTTTCTAAGTCCGTCAGTTCTATCTAACTTTTGTAGATAGGATTTCGAATTTCACTCTCCATTCTGCAGCCCTAAGATTTTCAAAATTTAAGGTTTTGGTTTTGAGTAGATTTTGTATTTTCAATTGATTAGGTGGTATCTAAGGTTGGGCTTTTGGTGGTTTGTGCCTCAAACACCATTGAGAAAGGTAAAAAAACTCTTTTCCCTTGTAAAATTGTGTATTTAGGAATCCTAGGTATTGGTTTGTGGCATTTGGTATGATTTTAGTTGAGTTCTTACGGTTGTTGACATTTATTTGGAGCCTTGGATTAATTGTTGGTGATTGGAAGATTGAGTTGGACTCAATTTAGTGTGTTGTGCATATTGGAAATTGGCTAAGTTATGGTTTCGATTTCCTCTATGTAATATATAATATTTCTGGACACTTAGACTAGTGGACTTTAGGATAGGATTGAATTGATTGTTCAAAATTGTTGAATTGATAATGTATTATGGCATTGATGATTATGATAAATTATGATGTTGAATTTTTATGTTGTTGTTGATTCTTGAGATTTAAGTTGGATAATGATAATTTTGAGGTGTGATAATGGATTATGATGATTGTTGATATTGATGAATGTTAAGGATGATGAATTGATGTTGAATTGTTAATTATTGAGAAGTGGAGATCTGTAAGTAGGAATTTTTGGATGAAAATGTGTATTGATAGGTTGTGGAATGAATTAGAAGGTATATGAACATAAATTAGGTACATTGGAATTGTTTTGGTTGTAGGTTAATTGGTTTTGATTGTGAATTTTAGAAGTTTGAGAACCTAGTTGACTTTTGGTAAAAATCTATATTCAGTGAACTTTGGTGGATCATAACTTGAGCCTCACTTTTTGAAATTTATTGAAATTTCTTTTAAATTGAGATTCATTTAAAGAGCTTTAAAACGATATAAAGTTTGAGGAAAATTGAGTTTTGTAGAGGAAGTTATGAACGTTTAAAGTTTGGTTTTTAAAACTGATTTCTGCAACTTTACAAGATTTTACAAGTATGGGAGTGCATGCGTATGCGGACATTTCTATACGCGGGAGTGCGTCTCTGCCAGGCCTTCTTCCGTATGCAGCACATGCATGCGTATGTGGAATGGTCCAAATTTGAAGTGTGCGTACGCACAAACCTTGTTTTGCTGAAAAATGATTTTCTTCATTTTTAAGGGTTCTTTTGCTTTCTAAACTTCTTTAAATTTCTGTTTAAGAGTACTATCTAGTAATTAGTCCGTAAGACTATTAGAGAAGAATTAGTGACTTATATAGGTAAAATTCTATATGAATTTAGAAGACAGAGACTTAGGTTTCTGGAGTATTGAGGATGGATTCGTTGAGTGAGATGGCAGAATACTGTAATGATGACTAATGTGATAAGTTGTGGAATTACGGACTGATGATGGTTATGACGAGTTTGGGACTCGAAGAGAAATGGCATATTATTGAATGTTGAAAGTGATCACTGACGGAATATTGATATATATATATATATATATATATATATTGTATTACACTGATATTGTTGAGATGATATGCGTCTGGCAGGGACGGTAGGTTAATCCCGCCTATCGAGGTCGCGGCGGTGTCGTAAGGGCATTGGTTAGTCCCGTGATGAGCGGATGTTTTATACACTTTTTGGCATCATTTTCATATAGTTTTCATTATGTTTTGTTTAAGTTTTTTTATATTTTCATAGGTTTTAGTGCAAACTTCATATTTTTAAATTCTACTTTGAGTTTATGTGTTTTGTGATGATTTCAGATATTTTCTGGCTAAAATTGAGAAGTTTTGGTAAAGTCTAATTCAGAGACAGAGAAAGGACTGCAGATGTTGTCAGATTTTGACCTCCATGCACTCAAGGGAGCATTTCTGGAGCTTCAGAAGTCCAAATGGTGTGCTCTTAACGGTTATGGAAAACTAACATACAAGGCTTTCCAGAAATATATAATAGTCCATACTTTACTCTAGAAATGAAGGCCCAAAACTGGCATTCAACGGTAGCCACCAACTCTATTCCTGGCGTCCAACATCCAAAAGGAAGCAGCTGGTGTCCAACGCCCATTCAGGAGTCCCAAGCTGGCGTCCAACCCCCTAGAGGGAGTACTAACTCGTGGCTTCACTCAAGCTCAACCTAAACACTCACCATGTGGGCCTGGAAAGTGGATTCTTGCACTACAAGACTAGTTTATCTTATTTCTGTAATCCTTAGTTATTAGATTAGTATATATAGGAGGAGATCACCCTTGTTTAGGATCTTCTTTTGTAAGCTGTGAGTTACTAACCTCCTAGGTTAAGGTTAGGAGCTCTGTTGATTCTTATGGATTGATAATATCACTATTCTATTTCAACCTATGCTTGATTCCATTCTAAGATGTGTCTTCGATCTTCATCCTAATGATTTAGGAGTGTAACTTGAACGTCATCCCTATTTTACATGGGTTCATGCGAGTCCTTGATGGGATAGTACTAAACCACAAGCTTGATTATACATCTCTTAGACAGCTAATCCACGACTTCGTTTGGGACTTCTCGAGACATCGGTTCAGCCGAGGTACAGGGTGATTAGGGCCTTTGTGGTAGAGGCTAGAATCCAAGGAGCAGCGTTCTCTGATCCGGAAGATCCGACCTTGTCTATGGTGCTTTGAGTAGGATCACTAAGGGAATATTCTGCTAGAGCTTCACTCTCATTCAGATTTGATGACCACTGACCCGACGTTTGATCTGAAGCAGAGGAGATTAATGACCGCTGACATGGCGTTAATCATTTACAGCCTTCCATGAAATGAATCATCAGAAGTTGGAGTAGATGGCGAGAAAATTTGATCCAGAAGGAAGAAGCATCTCTGAAGCCTCAACCGTTCTCTCATCACTGATTTCACATCTATCTTGTAACTTTTTATTTATTTATTCTGTTGTATGTGTTTTTCGTGACACTTATATTTTCTATCCGCCTGACTAAGATCTACAAGTTAGCCATTGCTTGTTCAAACTAACAATCCTCGAGGAATCGACCCTCACTCACCTGAGGTATTACTTGGACGACCTGATGCACTTGCCGGTATATCTGTGTGAATATTGCGGAGCCAATTTCGGGCACCAAGTTTTTGGTGCTGTTGCCGGAGATTGTTCGGATTTGACAAACTACCAGATTATCTTGTTGCTTAGATTAGGTACTTTTTACTCTTTTTTTTCGTGTCTTTTGTTTTCTTTTTCAAAAACTTTTTCAAAAATCTATCTTTTCTTTGTCTTTTGTTTGAGTCTAGTGTCAGTTCTTAAGTTTGGTGTCCCTTGTGTCTTTATCTTTTCTTTAAATTTTCGAATTGTTCTTGAGTGTTCTTCTTGGTATTCAAGTTGTTCTTGTTTCTTTTCTTGTTTTGATCTTAAAATTTTTAAGTTTGGTGTCTTTTGGTTGTTTTTCTTTAAATTTTAAATAAACTAGTATTCTTGATTTAAAAATTTTAAGTTTGGTGTCTTTTAGTTATTTTTCTCTTTCTTTATTAATTCGAAAAAATAAAAAAAATAACTTTTCTATCTTCATTCAAAATTTTCAAAAATCTTACTTATTTTTTATCTTGATTTAAAAATTTTAAGTTTAGTATTTTCTTGTTTGTAAAGTCAAATTTCAAATCTTATCTTTTTAAATCTTTTAAAATCTTTTCTTTTATTGATTCTTTCCTATCTTATCTTTCTTTTAAATTTTAAAAATCAAATCTTTTTCAAATCTTTTCAATTCTTATATTATCTTGTTGACTTTTGCTTTTCCAATTTTAAATTTCAAAATTTTTAAAATTAAATCTCCGATCTTATCTTATTTTCAAATATTTCTTAATTAGTTACTTGTTTTATCTTATTTTAATTTTAAAAGTTTGGTATCTCTTTAATACTCTCCTTTCTCTTTCCTCTTTTTCAAAACTTCTTAACTAATTCTTCTCTCTTCTATTTTGAAAACTTCTTACCTCTTTCTCTTTCTTATTTTTCAAAAATCACCTATTTAATTTTCAAATCTTTTAATTAATTTTTAAATTTAATTATTATGTTTGTATTTATTATAGTCCTTTTAAATTTTAAAAGTTATTTTATCAAAAATGATTATTATTGTTTGTATTTATTAAAAATTATTTTTAATTTTAATTTATAAATATAGATAATTAAATACTATAATTTTTTTAAAAAATATCTTTTAAAAATTAAATTTTATAAACTGTTTTTGAAATTTACCATACCAAACCTGAAGTTCTTATATATATATGTGTAGACTAATTACTTGATCTTTCATTTTTTTTCCATCCGTGTATTAATTTCAAGAATCGATTTGATAAAATTGATGCTTATTATGAGTGAAAAACCGTCAAAGCTATTGTGATAAACATGGTGATGTGGATGACCATTAATATGGTCGGCTCAGTTTTCCTATGTTGAAAGAAGCAAGTTCTTAGGACGAAATAAAATTAATGAAGTTTGAAAAGTAAAATCTTGTATGTCTATAAAAGCATGTACGGGGCAAAAGGATTACACACAACAACAATCAATAACAATATTCTCTCTCTCTTATACTCTTCTCTCTCTTTTATATACGATACTACTTATATTATATCAATATAATTATATTGGTGAACATTCATACTAGAATTTTATATTTATATTTCTCTACCTTATATTTATATCTTTCTTATTTATTTATTTTTCAACACGTTATCAGCACGAGACTCTAGTCAAATTTTAAGAAGACTCAGGTAACAAATTTTCATTATGTCGAAGCTTTCTCATCTTGAATTTAATACTCTTGATATATCTAGAAACAACTATTTATCATGGATACTAGATGCTAAAATCA
Organism: Arachis hypogaea; assembly: GCF_003086295.3. Lineage (NCBI taxonomy): Eukaryota > Viridiplantae > Streptophyta > Magnoliopsida > Fabales > Fabaceae > Arachis > Arachis hypogaea. Next base: position 81,331,638 of record NC_092046.1, on the reverse strand, counting down.
TCTTGATTCAATGGATCTTGGAGATACCATTAAGGCTGAAAATAATGTATCCCAAAAGGATAAAGCCAAGGCCATGATTTTTCTTCGTCGTCATCTTGACAAAAGATTGAAAAATGAATATTTCACATTAAAAGATCCTGCAGATCTGTAAAAAGACCTTGAAGAAAGGTATAATCATCAAAAAACGATGATACTTTCTCAAGCCTGATATGAATGGATGCACTTGCGTCTACAGGATTTTAAATCCATAAATGAATATAATTCAGCAATGTTTCGAATCACCTCACGAATGAAATTATGTGGGAAAAAGATAACTGATAATGATATGTTAGAGAAAACTTTTTCGACCTTCCATGCCTTGAATGTGCTCTGATAAACCCCAATTTTCTGGTTTATCTTGTGTTGAATTTGGTGGGTTTTATCAACTTTTCTCACATTTATTCAATGAAATACCATGTTTTTCTTTTATGCCTTCCAAGTGTTTGACAAAATGCTTGGTTGGACTTTAGAGTAGTTTTTGAGCATTCTTGGCTTGGAAAGAGAAATTGGGCAATCTTGAGTCATTAATACCTAATTTAGATTGGTGATCTAAAGTGATTAGTTAGTCTTGTATCCATTAACATTACTTATGGATTGGGATTAACTAGGCATATTTAACTTTCTTCTAATGTGAAGATAACCTAATAGGCTTTACCTTTTGTTAAGTATTGTGTTATGATTAATGACTAGGATAGAAAACCTAGATTCTCAATCCTTGCCATGAATGTCTCTTTTTAGTAGTTGTTATCTTTAATGTTTGATTTACTTTTATTGTCATTTTAATTTCTTGTTATTTATATTGTAGTTTCTCATATGCAAACCCCCTTGAACCTCATAACCAATAACACGTATACCTCACTGCAATTCCTTTGAGAGACGACCCGAGAACTAATACTCTTGGTATTTTTATTGGTTTGCACTTGTGACAAACAAAATTAAACTCTAATTGAGTGTTATCTGTTGGTTTGGAACTATACTTGCAACGAGGTTATTTCTCTTACCGAGAAGGAATTTCTAGACCAACGGTAATCTTCTTTCAAATTTTTGGCGCCGTTTCCGGGAAATTGCAATGGTGTTATATTATTGGCTATTGTGAATATATTTGGTGCACGAAATTGTGATCATCAATGGCGCCAACAACTTGGTACGCACAATTGTAATCTCAACTCTTTATCACAACTCCGCACAACTAACTAGCAAGTGTACTGGGTCGTCCAAGTAATAAACCTTACGTGAGTAAGGGTCGATCCCACAGAGATTGTCGGCTTGAAGCAAGCTATGGTCATCTTGTAAATCTCAGTCAGGCGGATTCAAATGGTTATGGAGAATTGATAATTAAAAGATGAATAAAACATAAAATAGGATAGAGATACTTATGTAATTCATTGGTGAGAATTTCAGATAAGCGTATGAAGATGCTTTGTTCCTTCTGAACCTATGCTTTCCTATTGCCTTCTTCCAATCATTCATACTCCTTTCCATGGCAAGCTTTATGTTGGGCATCACCGTTGTCAATGGCTACTTCCCGTCCTCTTAGTGAAAATGTTCCAAATGCGCTGTCACCGCACGGCTAATCAGCTGTTGGTTCTCGATCATGTTGGAATAGGATCCATTGATCCTTTTGCGTCTATTACACGCCAAACACTTGCGAGTTTGAAGCTCGTCACAGTCATCCCTTCTCAGATCCTACTCGGAATACCACAGACAAGGTTTAGACTTTCCGGATCTCAAGAATGACCGCCAATGATTCTAGCCTATACCACGAAGGTTCTAATCTTAGATTAGAAACCCAAGAGATACACATTCAAGCTATTGCAAGTAGAACAGAGGTGGTTGTCAGGCACGTGTTTATAGGTGAGAATGATGATGAGTGTCACGGATCATCACATTCATCAAGTTGAAGAACGAGTGTATATCTTAGAGAAGAAGTAGGCGTGAATTGAATAGAAAAACAATAGTACTTTGCATTAATTCATGAGGAGCAGCAGACCTCTGCACCTTAATCTATGGTGTGTAAAAACTCTACCGTTGAATATACATAAGAACAAAAGGTCTAGGCATGGCCGAATGGCCAGCCTCCCAAAGCGTGAACATACAAGTTCCAAGATGAAAAGTATGATCAAGTGTGTAATGCAATAGCAAAAGGTCCTATTTGTAGAAAACTAGTAGCCTACGGTTACAAAAATAAGTAATTAATGCAGAAATCTTCTTCCGGGCCCACTTGGTGTGTGCTTAGGCTGAGCATTGAAGCTTTCACATGTAGAGACTTTTCTTGGAGTTAAACGCCAGCTTTTGTGCCAGTTTGGGCGTTTAACTCCAGCTTTTATGCCAGTTCTGGCGTTTTGACGCCAGAATTTCTATGCTGACTTTGAACGCCAGTTTGGGCCATCAAATCTTGGGAAAAGTATAGACTATTATATATTGCTGGAAAGCCCAGGATGTCTACTTTTCAACGCAATTGAGGCGCGCCAATTGGACTTCTGTAGCTCCAGAAAATCCACTTCGAGTGCAGGGAGGTCAGAATCCAACAACATCTGCAGTCCTTTTTCAGCCTCTGAATCAGATTTTTGCTCAGCTCCCTCAATTTCAGCCAGAAAATAATTGAAATCACAGAAAAACACACAACCTCATAGTAAATTCCAGAAATATGATTTTTATTTAAAAACTAATAAAAACATAATAAAAATTAACTAAAATATACTAAAAACAGTGCCAAAAAGCGTATAAATTATCCGCTCATCACAACACCAAACTTAAATTGTTGCTTGCCCCAAGAAACTAAAAATCAAATAGGATAAAAAGAATAGAATATACAATGAATTCCAAAAACATCTATGAAGATCAGTCTTAATTAGATGAGCGGGGCTTTTAGCTTTTTGCTTCTAAACAGTTTTGGCATCTCACTTTATCCTTTTGAAATTCAGAATGATTGGCATCTATAGGAACTCAGAATTCAGATGGTGTTATTGATTCTCCTAGTTCAGTATGTTGATTCTTGAACACAGCTACTTTATGAGTCTTGGCCGTGACTCAAAGCATTTTGTTTTCCAGTATTACCACCGGATACATAAATGCCACAGACACATAACTGGATGAACCTTTTCAGATTGTGACTCAGTTTTGCTAGAGTCCCTAATTAGAGGTGTCCAGAGCTCTTAAGCACACTCTTTTTGCTTTTGGACCACGACTTTAACCGCTCAGTCTCAAGTTTTCACTTGACATCTTCACACCACAAGCACATGGTTAGGGACAGCTTGGCTTAGCCGCTTAGGCCAGGATTTTATTCCTGTGGGCCCTCCTATCCACTGATACTCAAAGCCTTGGATCCTTTTTTATTTCACCCTTGCCTTTTGGTTTAAAGGGCTATTGGCTTTTTCTGCTTGCTCTTTCTTTTTCTTTCTTTTTCTCTCTTTTTTTTGCCAATTTTTTTCTTCTTTTTTTTTCGCAAGCTTTTCACTGCTTTTTCTTGCTTCAAGAATCATTTTTATGATTTTTCAGATCATCAATAACATTTCTCCTTTTCCATCATTCTTTCAAGAGCTAATAATTTTAACATTCATAAACAATCAAATTCAAAAATATGCACTGTTCAAGCATTCATTCAGAAAAACAAAAGTATTGCCACCACATCAAAATAATTAAATTGTTTTAAAATTCGAAATTCATGCACTTCTTTTTCTTTTTCAATTAAAAACATTTTTCATTTAAGAAAGGTGATGGATTAATTTTCATAGCTTTAAGGCATAGACACTTAGACACTAGTGATCATGTAATAAGACACAAACATAAATAAACATAAAGCATAAAAATTCAAAAAATAGAAAATAAAGAACAAGGATATTAAAGAACGGGTCCACCTTAGTGATGGCGGCTAGTTCTTCCTCTTAAAGATCTTATGGAGTGCTTGAGCTCCTCAATGTCTCTTCCTTGCCTTTGTTGCTCCTCTCTCATGATTCTTTGATCTTCTCTAATTTCATGAAGGAGGATGGAATGCTCTTGGTGCTCCACCCTTAGTTGTCCCATATTGGAACTTAATTCTCCTAGGGAGGCGTTAATTTGCTCCCAATAATTTTGTGGAGGAAAATGCATCCCTTGAGGCATCTCAGGGATTTCATGATGAGGAATTCCTCATGCTCTTGTCCATGAGTGAGATCTCTTGTTTGCTCCATCCTTTTCTTAGTGATGGGCTTGTCCTCATCAATGAGGGTGTCTTTCTCTATGTCAATTCCAGCTGAATTGCAAAGGTGACAAATAAGATGAGGGAAGGCTAACCTTGACAAAGTAGAGGACTTGTTCGCCACCTTGTAGAGTTCTAGGGATATAACCTCATGAACTTCTACTTCCTCTCCAATCATGATGCTATGGATCATGATAGCCCGGTCTATAGTAACTTCAGACCGGTTGCTAGTGGAAATGATTGAGTGTTGGATAAACTCCAACCATCCCCTAGCCATGGGTTTGAGGTCATACCTTCTTAGTTGAACCGGATTCCCTCTTGAATCTCTTTTCCATTGAGCGCCCTCTTCACAAATGTCTATGAGGACTTGGTCCAACCTTTGATCAAAGTTGACCCTTCTAGTGTAGGGGTGTGCATCTCCTTGCATTGGCAAGTTGAATGCCAACCTTATATTTTTCAGACTGAAATCTAAGTATTTCCCCCGAACCATTGTAAGCCAATTCTTTGGATCCGGGTTCACACTTTGATCATGGTTCTTGGTGATTCATGCATTGGCATAGAACTCTTGAACCATTAAGATTCCGACTTGTTGAATGGGGTTGGTGAGAACTTCCCAACCTCTTCTTCAAATCTCATGTCAGATCTCCGGATATTCACCCTTTTTGAGCTTGAAAGGGACCTCAGGGATCACTTTCTTCTTGGCCACAACTTCATAGAAGTGGTCTTGATGCACTTTTGAGATGAATCTCTCCATCTCCCATGACTCAGAGGTGGAAGCTTTTGCCTTCTCTTTCCTCTTTCTAGAGGTTTCTCCGGCCTTAGGTGCCATAAATGGTTATGGAAAAACAAAAAGCAACGCTTAAGATGGGTTTATATAGGAGTGGGGAGAGGGTAAGTTTCGGCCATGTATGGGTGGGTTTGGGAGGTAAAGTGGTTTGAATTTGAATGGTGAGGTAGGTGGGGTTTATGATGGATGGATGTGGATTGGTGAAGGGTTTATGGAGAAGAGGGTAGGATTTGATAGGTGAGGGGTTTTTGGGAAGAGGTATTCAGTTGATTGGTGAAGGGTATTTGGGGAAGAGTATTATGAAAAGGTGTGAAGAAGAGAGAGAGTGAGTTGAGGTTGGTAGGGATCCTGTGGGGTCCACAGATCCTGAGGCGTCAAGGATTTCTCATCCCTGCACCAATTAGGCGTGTAAAACGCCCTCTACTGCCAATCCTGGCGTTAAACGCCAGGTTCCTACCCATTTTGGCGTTTAACGCCAGCTTCTTGCCCTTTTCTGGCGTTAACCGCCAGTCTGGTGCCCATTTCTGGCGTTAAACGCCCAGAATGGTGTCAGATTGGGCGTTTAACGCCCATTCTGCTGCCCTTACTGGCGTTTAAACGCCAGTAGGCTTCTCCTCCAGGGTGTGCTGTTTTTCATTCTGTTCTTCAGTTTGTTTTTGCTTTTTCAATTGTTTTTATGACTTCACATGATCATCAACCTATAGAAAACATAAAATAATAATGGAAAATAGAAATTTAAAATAGATAAGTAAAATTGGGTTGCCTCCCAACAAGCGCTTCTTTAATGTCACTAGCTTGACAGTGGGCTTTCATGGAGCCTCACAGATACTTAGAGCATGATGATGGCCTCTCAATACCAAACTTAGAGTTTGGTTGTGGCCTCCCAACACCAAACTTAGAGTTTGAATGTGGGGATTTTGTTTGACTCTGCATTAAGAGAAGCTTTTCATGCTTCCTCTCCATGGTTACAGAGGGAGATCCTTGAGCTTTAAACACAAGGGAGTCCTCATTCACTTGAAAGACCAGTTCTCCTCTGTCAACATCAATCACAGCTTTTGCTGTGGCTAGGAAGGGTATGCCAAGGATGATGGATTCATCCATACACTTCCCAGTGTCTAGGATTATGAAATCAGCAGGCATGTAGTGTGCTTCAACCTTTACCAAGACATCCTCTACAAGTCCATAAGCCTGTTTTTTTGAATTGTCTGCCATCTCTAGTGAGATTCTTGTAACTTGTACCTCAAGGATTCCTAGCTTCTCCATTACAGAGAGAGGCATGAGGTTTATGCTTGACCCTAGGTCACACAGAGCCTTCTCAAAGGTCATAGTGCCTATGGTACAAGGTATTGAGAACTTTTCAGGATCCTGTCTCTTTTGAGGTAATCTCTGCCTAGTCAAGTCATCCAGTTCTTTGGTGAGCAAGGGGGGTTCATCCTCCCAAGTCTCATCACGAAATAACTTGGCATTTAGCTTCATGAATGCTCCAAGGTACTTAGCAACTTATTCTTCAGTAACATCTTCATCCTCTTCAGAGGAAGAATACTCATCAGAGCTCATGAATAGCAAAAGTAAATTTAATGGAATCTCTATGGTCTTAGTGTGAGCCTCAGATTCCCATGGTTCCTCATTAGGAAACTCCTTGGAGGCCAGTGGACGTCCATTGAGGTCTTCCTCAGTGGAGATCACTGCCTCTTCCTCCTCTCTAGGTTCGGCCGTGAGGGCTAGGTTGATGGCCTTGCACTCTCCTTTTGGATTCTCTTCTGTATTGCTTGGGAGAGTACTAGGAGGGAGTTCAGTAACTTTCTTACTCAGCTGACCTACTTGTGCCTCCAAATTTCTAATGGAGGATCTTGTTTCAGTCATGAAACTTTGAGTGGTTTTAATTAAATCAGAGACTACAGTTTCTAAGTCAAAGTGGCTCTGCTTAGAATTCTCTGTTTGTTGCTGAGAAGATGATGGAAAAGGCTTGCTATTGCTAAACCTATTTCTTCCACCATTATTGTTGTTGAAGCCTTGTTGAGGCCTCTGTTGATCCTTCCATGAGAGGTTTGGATGATTTCTCCATGAAGGATTATAGGTGCTTCCATAGGGTTCTCCCATGTAATTCATCTCTTCCATTGTTGGGTTCTCAGGATCATAAGCTTCTTCTTTAGATGAAGCTTCTTTGGTACTGCCTGTTTCTGCTTGCATTCCAAACAAACTTTGAGAAATCATATTGACTTGTTAAGTCAATAGTTTGTTCTGAGCCAATATGGCATTCAGAGTATCAATCTCAAGAACTCTTTTCTTCTGATTTGTCCCATTATTCACAGGATTCCTTTTAGAAGTATACATGAATTGGTTATTTGCAAACATTTCAATGAGTTTCTGAGCTTCTGCAGGCATCTTCTTCAGATGAAGAGATCCTCCAGCAGAGCTGTCTAATGACATCTTGGACAGTTCAGATAGACCATCATAGAAAATACCTATGATGCTCCATTCTGAAAGCATGTCAGAAGGACACCTTCTGATCAATTGCTTGTATCTTTCCCAGGCTTCATAGAGGGATTCACCTTCCTTCTGTCTGAAGATTTGGACTTCCACTCTAAGCTTGCTCAATTTTTGAGGTGGAAAGAATTTTGCCAAGAAGGCATTGACTAGCTTTTCCCAAGAGTTCAGGCTTTCTTTAGGTTGTGAATCCAACCATGTTCGAGCTCTGTCTCTTACAGCAAAGGGAAAAAGCATAAGCTTGTAGACCTCGAGATTAACCCCATTGGTCTTGACAGTGTCACAGATTTGTAAGAATTCAGCTAAGAACTGATGAGGATCTTCCAATGGAAGTCCATGAAACTTGCAATTCTGTTGCATTAGAGAAACTAATTGAGGCTTAAGCTCAAAGATGTTTGCTCCAATGGCAGGGATTGAGATGCTTCTCCCATAGAAGTCAGGAGTAGGTGCAGTAAAGTCACCAAGCAACTTCCTTGCATTGTTGGCATTGTTGTTGTTTTCGGCTGCCATGGCTTCTTCTTGTTTGAAAAGTTCTGTTAGGTCCTCTTCAGAGAGTTGTACTTTAACTTCTCTTAGCTTTCTCTTCAAGGTCCTTTCAGGTTCAGGATCAGCTTCAACAAGAATGCCCTTGTCCTTGCTCCTGCTCATATGAAAAGAGAGAAGAAGAAAATATGGAATCCTCTATATCACAGTATAGAGATTCCTTGAGGTGTCAGAGGAAAATAAAAATAGAAGGATGAGGTAGAGAAGAGAGAATTCAAACTTTATCAAGGGAGATAGAGTTCGAATTGTTGATAATGGAGAGGTGTTAGTCCTTTAAATAGAAGGATTTGGGAAGAGGAGAAGAATTTTCGAAATTAAAGTAAAAGATTTTGAAATAATTAAAAGAAATTTTGAAAATTTGGTAAATGATTTTTGAAAACTAAGATTGGGAAAGAAATTAAGTGATTTTTGAAAAAGATTTTGAAATTAGAAATCAAAAAGATATGATTGAAAATTAATTTTGAAAAAGATGTGATTGAAAAGATATGATTGAGAAGATATGATTGAAAACCAAATTAAAAAGAGAAAGTTTTAAACTTAAAGTTGATTACTTGACTAACAAGAAATTAGAAGATATGATTCTAGAATTAAAACTTTTGATCCTTTCTTAATAGGCAAGTAACAACTTGAAAATTTTGAATTAAATCATTAATTGTAACAAATATTTTCGAAAATAGTAATAAAAAATGGAAAGAAATTGATTTTGAAAGGATATGATTGAAAAGATATGATTTGAAAAAGATTTGATTTTGAAAAATTATGAAAATTTGAAAAAGATTTGAATTAAAAACTAAATCTTCCCTCTAGTGTCCTCCTGGCGTTAAACGCCCAGAATGGCATCCATTCTGGCGTTTAACGCCCAAAATGCTACCTTTTTGGGTGTTTAACGCCCAGCCAGGTACCCTGGCTGGCGTTTAAATGCTAGTTTTCCTTCCTCACTGGGCATTTTGAACGCCCAGCTTTTTCTGTGTAATTCCTCTACTGTATGTTCTGAATCTTCAATTCTCTGTATTATTGACTTGAAAAGACACAATTTTAAAAAAAATTGAATTTTTAATGATGAGAAACAATCAAAATGCAACTAATCATGGAAAACTAATATTAAACAACCAATGCATGCAAGACACCAAACTTAGAAGTTTGTATACTAAAGACTATAACAATTAAAAAAATGCATGTAAGAAACAACAAAAGACACAAAATAAGAGAAATTAAAGATCAGAGCATTGGAATCATCAAGAACAACTTGAAGATCAATGAAGAACATAATGCATGTAATTTTCAAAAATTAGAAGAATAAAGACATGCAACTGACACCAAACTTAAAATTAGACACTAGACTCAAACAAGAAACATAAAATATTTTTGATTTTAAGATTTTATAATTTTTTTTTTTGTAATTTTTCGAAAATTAAGTAGAAAAAGAGAAAAAGGACTTCAAAATTCATAATGAGAATTCCAGGAATCATGTAATGTTAGTCTAAAACTTCGGTCCAGGAATTAGACATGGCTTACTAGCCAGCCAAGCTTTCAATGAAAGCTTCGGTCCAAAACACTAGACATGGCCAATGGCCAGCCAAGCTTTAACAGATCATTACTTTCAATAGCAATATTGATAGAAATCAACAAGCTCTTGTGATGATAAGTTGAAACCTCGGTCCAAAAGATTAGACATGGCTTCACAGCCAGCCAGACTTCAACAAATCATCATGAAACTCTAGAATCCATTCTTAAAAGCTCTGAAGAACATAATAGAAATATTTTTGTGTTTTTGAAAAAAAAATTTTCAAAAATAAAAAGTAAAAAGCTTAAAGCATAAAGTAAAATTACCTAATCTAAGCAACAAGATGAACCGTCAGTTATCCAAACTCGAACAATCCCCGGCAACGGCGCCAAAAACTTGGTGTAGTTGCCGGACCAAAAACTTGGCACTGTTGTTGCCGGAAACAAATGCGAAATTGTTGTTCGTTCCCTCCCCGGCAACGGTGCCAAAAACTTGGTGCACGAAATTGTGATCATCAATGGCGCCAACAACTTGGTACGCACAATTGTAATCTTAACTCTTTATTACAACTCCGCACAACTAACCATCAAGTGCACTGGGTCGTCCAAGTAATAAACCTTACGTGAGTAAGGGTCGATCCCACGGAGATTGTCGGCTTGAAGCAAGCTATGGTCATCTTGTAAATCTCAGTCAGGCAGATTCAAATGGTTATGGAGAATTGATAATTAAAATATGAATAAAACATAAAATAGGATAGAGATACTTATGTAATTCATTGGTGAGAATTTTAGATAAGTGTATGAAGATGCTTTGTTCCTTCTGAACCTCTACTTTCCTATTGCCTTCTTCCAATCATTCATACTCCTTTCCATGGTAAGCTTTATGTTGGGCATCACCGTTGTCAATGGCTACTTCCCGTCCTCTCAGTGAAAATATTCCAAATGCGCTGTCACCGCATGGCTAATAAGTTGTTGGTTCTCAATCATGTTGGAATAGGATCCATTGATTCTTTTGCGTCTGTCATACGCCCAACACTCGCGAGTTTGAAGCTCATCACAGTTATTCCTTCCCAAATCCTACTCAGAATACCACAGACAAGGTTTAGCCTTTCTGGATCTCAAGAATGACCGCCAATGATTCTAGCCTATACCACGAAGGTTCTAATCTTAGATTAGAAACCCAAGAGATACACATTCAAGCTATTGCAAGTAGAACAGAGGTGGTTGTCAGGCACGTGTTCATAGGTGAGAATGATGATGAGTGCCACGGATCATCACATTCATCAAGTTGAAGAACAAGTGTATATCTTAGAGAAGAAGTAGGCGTGAATTGAATAGAAAAACAATAGTACTTTGCATTAATTCATGAGGAATAGCAGAGCTCCGCACCTTAATCTATGGTGTGTAGAAACTCTACCGTTAAAAATACATAAGAACAAAAGGTCTAGGCATGGCAGAATGGCCAGCCTCCCAAAGCGTGAACATACAAGTTCCAAGATGAAAAGTATGATCAAGTGTGTAATACAATAGCAAAAGGTCCTATTTGTAGAAAACTAGTAGCCTAGGGTTACAGAAATAAGTAATTAATGCAAAAATCTTCTTCCGAGCCCACTTGGTGTGTGCTTGGACTGAGCATTGAAGCTTTCACGTGTAGAGACTTTTCTTGGAGTTAAACGCCAGCTTTTGTGCCAGTTTGGGCGTTTAACTCTGGCTTTTATGCCAGTTCTGGCATTTGGACGCCAGAATTTCTATGCTAACTTTGAACGCCGGTTTGTGCTATCAAATCTTAGGCAAAGTATGGACTATTATGTATTGCTGGAAAGCCCAGGATGTCTACTTTCCAACGGAATTTAGATCGCGCCAATTGGGCTTCTGTAGCTCCATAAAATTTACTTCGAGTGCAGGGAGGTTAGAATCCAGCAGCATCTACAGTCTTTTTTCAGCCTCTGAATCAGATTTTTGCTCAGGTCCCTCAATTTCAGCCAGAAAATATCTGAAATCACAGAAAAACACACAAACTCATAGTAAAGTCTAGAAATGTGATTTTTATTTAAAAACTAATAAAAACATAATAAAAATTAACTAAAATATACTAAAAACATACTAAAAATAATGCCAAAAAGCGTATAAATTATCCGCTCATCAATATCCATATTGTGAATATTCCTCTTTTGGTTATTTCTTGGTTTTGCTAGTGGTTAGGAGTTTGTTTTCTTTATTTCTTATTAGTTTTTATCTTTATTTTCTCTTTTCACTATGAATTCTCATCACTATAGCCCTCAACCATCATACTCACAAGCCTCATACCACCAAATACCTTCCTGTAACCCACCTCCGTCATATTGCCAACCTTGTATACCTCAACCATATGAGCCATATGAACCATACATAAAGCCACCACAATTCCAACACAATTACTCACAAGAACCACCTCCATATATACCACCTCACTATTCTTACCAAGATGAACCACTGATGCCAGGGCATCTTGGCTAGTTTTACTAGCCATGTTTTGTATGTTTTAGGTTAGTTTCATGCATTTTCTTAGGAAATAAGCAAGCATTTGGTTGAATATGCATCCACACCTTGATTCAAGCAAACATTGTGAATTTTAAACAAATTCATGAGAATAATGCAAGAATTGAATGATATAATACATGATGCATCATCTCATGATTAAGAGCAAGACTTTGATGCACTTTGTTTGTTTGGTTTCAGCTAACAAGAAGTAGTGAAAGGCCACGTTAGTGGCCACGTTAGTGCGACTAACGTGCCCATTAACGTGGAGAAGGGGAAGGCTTCCAACGTTAGTGGCATAGTTAATGCCACTAACGTCTTCGAAGGATACATAAGCCCACGTTAGTGGCCCCGTTAGTGCCACTAACGTGGGCACTAACTTGGAAGAAAGGAAGCTTGGCAACGTTAGTGGCATAATTAGTGCCACTAACATCTTCGAAGGAGATATAAGCCCACGTTAGTGCCAATAACGTGGACACTAACGTGGAGTAAAAAGAGCTTGGCAACGTTAGTGGCATAGCTAATGCCACTAACGTTAGGAATGTTTAGAAAAGCCCACGTTAGTGGCCCCGTTAGTGCCACTAATGTGGAAGAGGAAGAAGTTTGCAACGTTAGTGGTATAGTTAATGCCACTAACATCTTCGAGCCATGGTATGCCCACGTTAATGGCCATGTTAACACCACTAACGTGGGCCATTAACATGGAGGAAGAGATGGATTTAACGTTAATGGTGAAGTTAACACCATTAACATTATCAATGTTAGGAAAGGCTACGTTAGTGGCAACGTTAGTGCCACTAACGATGGGGTTAACGTGGCTTCAAAAGGGTTGGAAACGTTAGTGGCATAGTTATGCAACACTATTTCATGGTACATTTTGTGCTTAATTGAGTGGATTTTATCCACTAAACTCACACTTATCCATATAAATTGCATGTTTTACATTTTCCTTCCTAATTTTGTGCTTTTATTGAAAACATACTTCTTTGGCCTTAAAATTGCTAATTATTAATCCTCTCTTATTACCATTCGATGCCGTGATATATTTGTTAAGTGTTTTCAGGGTTTATATGGTAGGAATGGGTTAGAGGATGGAAAGGAAGCATGCAAAAGTGGAAGGAATACAAGAAATTGAAGGAATTGCTAAGCTATCAAGCCTGACCTCTTCGTACTAAATCGACCATAACTTGAGCTACAGAGGTCCAAATGGGGCGGTTCCAGTTGCGTTGGAAAGCTAACATCTGGGGCTTCAAAATGATATGCAATTTGCCATAGTTTCCATGCCGTTAAGCGACGCGAACGTGTGCATTACACATACGCATGACGTGCGCCACATGCATAATTTGCAGAAGACGCTGGGGCAATTTCTGGGCTCCTTTTGGCCCAGTTCCAAGCCCGAAAACACAGATTAGATGCTGCAGAGTAGAGGAATCAAACATACAACTTTTATTCACATAATTTTAGGTTTTAGATGTAGTTTTTTGGAGAGGGAGGCTCTCTCCTCTCTCTAGGTTTTAAGGTTTTTAGCTTTAATTCTTCTCAATTTCAGATTTCTATTTTAGTTTAATTTAGTTTCTCTTCTACTTTTATTTGTCTTAGTATTCTAATTTATTTATTTTCCTTATTGATTATTTTATGTTGCCACTTTAGTTTATGAATTCTCATGTCAGATTTGACTTTTCTATTTAATGCAATTTGAGGTATTTCATGTTTATTACTTCTTTTCCCATTTGTTGTTATTGATTCCTTGCAATTGGTTGTTTAGGTTTTATTGTCTCTTATTAATTTCTATATTTTTATGTTATGCCTTCCAAGTGTTTGACAAAATGCTTGGTTGGGTTTTAGAGTAGATTTTCCTCCTCTTAGCTATGGTTGAGTAATTGAAGACTCTTGAGTTATCAAACACCTTTGTTGATTGATAATTGAAAGTTGTTAGTTGATTTGGATCCCTCTAAAGCTAGTCTTTCCTTAAGAGTTTACTAGGACTTGAGGAATCAAATTGATTTATCCACTTGACTTTCCTTCATAATTAGAGGTTAACTAAGTGGGAGTAATGGACAATTCTCATCACAATTGATAAGGATAACTAGGATAGGACGTCTAGTTCTCATACCTTGCCAAGAGCTTTTCTAGTTGTTAGTTTATTTTCTTATTATTTACATTCCTTGTTTATTAAACTCAAAACCCAAAAAGATACAACCCCATAACCAATAGTAACATACCTCCCTGCAATTCCTTGAGAGACGACCCGAGGTTTAAATACTTCAGTTTAATTTTATTGGGTTTGCTTTAGTGACAAACAAATTTTTGTATGAAAGGATTCTTTGTTGGTTTAGAAACTATACTAGCAACGATAATTTATTGTGAATTCTTTACCATCAAATCAATAATCCGTTCATCATACAGTTAACCACACTAACATCTTCAAACCAGGATTTACACTTAGTGTTAACCATACTAACGGCCTGAGTAACGTGAAAGTACCTGACTCAAAACTCTTCCTACAAGCTAAGCTAAGCCAACTAAGATTGTAACTGCTTCAACTATGCTTAAAGGCCCACATCCAGAGACTTGCAGAGCTAACTGAAGATCAGAAGAGTAGTATATATAGGGGTAGTTTTAAACTAGAAGGGAGATTGGCACCTGGGGTTGGATCCAAGATTGTAACACTCTATATATATTTTACTTTCTCTGTAATTCAGTTACTTTTAAATGCATTTTTCATTCTCAATTTCCATTTCCAGAGCTATGAACAACTAAATCCCTTTTCATTGGGTTAGGGAGCTCTGTTGTAATTCAATGGATCGATTGTAATTTTCATTCTTCTTCTTCTTTCTTTTCTCTTGATGTACTAGAAAGCTTTCGATCTTCATCCAATTGAGTAATTGTCTCGGAAGAGAAATTGCTCATACTAGAAATGCTTTCTCACATCGGATTAGGTTGCGGGTTGGATGGATATAATGACATGTAATCCTACCAATACTTCGATCTATGAAAGATTGTGGTATAATCAGTGGCCAAACTTTATCTCTTCCCATGAGCAATTAGATCAAGGAATTGGGCAATTGTTCAAGCTTAGAGAGATTGAATTGCCAAGGAATTAGGATTCAATCACTTAAGATTGCCAAGGAGATCAATGAATGCATTGATTGAGGAAGAGATGAGAATGAACTTGATCCGGAGAATGCAACATCTCCTAAGCCCAGTGAATTTTCCCAATTCTGATCTTACCCATTCTCTTTAATTCTGCTATTTACATTTATGCTTATCATCCCCATTCCCATTTAAATTCCTGCAAGTTTACTTTCATGCAATTTATATTCTGCAATTTACTTTTCGTCATTTACATTTCTTGTCATTTACTTTCCCCCATTTTAATTTCTGCAATTCTCAATCCAACCTTGCTTAGTTCAACAAGAACACTCCTCTAATTAAAGTTGCTCAACCAATCAATCCCTGTGGGATTCGACCTCACTCTATTGTGAGTTTTTACTTGACGACAATTTAGTATACTTGCTGAGAAAAATTTGTTGTGAGACAGATTTCCGTGCATCAACCACCTCCCATATATGAGAACTTTCAACCACAAGATGAATTTCCCTTTCCACCATAACCCTCCATGGAAGAACACCCATATCCATCCATCCAAGAGCAATATGATCCTACTTATGTTAGTCAAGTGGAACAAGAGCTAATGGATCGTCTCAAGGAAGCAATGGATCGGCTTCAAGCAATCATCCGTCAAAAAGAGCAAGAGGAAGCCCAAAAGAGACATGAAGATATCATGGCTAACCTTGCCAAAATTAAAGCCACCTTGGACTCATGGGACTCATGCAACAAACAAAGCATTTCAACGGATGAATGTGGAGAATCAACCGAAGAGCGGAGCATGAAGGAGATCTTGGAATCTAAACTTGAGAACAAGAAAATGGAGTGTGTTGTGCAACAAGTGGAAAGTATAGAGATTGTTGAAGAAGAAGAAGAAGTGGTTGAAAGCCTAGGCAAAGTTGAACAAAAGGTGGATTCTAAGCTTGAGAACACTTCCACACAAAGTGATGTTATTGATGATTTTGTGGAAGTTATTGAACCTTCTTCCATTGAGCATGAATTTGATGTTGAAGAGGATAATGTGCAACCTCTTAGGCATATTGTGGATGACGAGACAGTGGAAGAGGTTGAGCAAGCGATAATCCTATTATTGAAGATGATCCCACACCAACTAATGTGCTATTTGAGATTGTTGAACCTTCCTCATTGTGTTGTGGAATTGATGTTGAGGAGGCTAGAGCACAACCTCCAACATATGACTTGAACAATGAGGAATGTATAAAAGAAGTTGGTGATCAAGGAATTTAAATTGAAGAAGCTTGCCAAGAGGAGGAGGTAGTAAAAGAAGAGCACAAGGGAGTGGAACTTGCAAGATCATTGGGATTACTCCTTCCTAAGTCACCATCATCCATCTTTTCATTCAAGTGGGTAAATCTCTTATTCCTAAGCTTTACTTTCTCACTTGAATATGGTTTGCTTGAAACGGATGGTCAACTTAGAGCTCTTTGTGGATTGAAGAGTAAGGGAGAGTTGTGTAGTGGTTGAAAAAATGATGTTAGGCTCATTAAGGTTGAACCCTCAAGTCATAGGTCCCATGGTTGGAGGAATGCTAAATTGTATGGATCTAGGAGGAGAATTTGGTGCCTAAATGATAATTTGGCTTGCTTCTCACCCAATTGGAAATATGATGATTAACTTGAAGATAGGTGTGAAAACTAAGTGTAGGATCCTGGATCACAAAAAGAGGATCAATTTTGGGAGCTCATGGTTTATGAAGAACTCCATCAAAGCTTGATGTAAATGACATGGAATGATGGAGCTTATTGGAGATTCAAGCATTGGTGGAAGTTCAAAGGCGAATTCAAGCACAAGCCTCCTTGATTAAAGCTCTCCATAAGTCCAACTTAAGGAAAATAAATAAAAGTGCTAGGTGGGAGACACCCCACCATGGTAAGTTCTTTCCATTCTCTTGTATATACAATCAATGAATGAACTGAGTTGCCATTGTTAGGTAGTTTCTATTTTCCATACCCTTGTATATTGCTTTGGTTGCTAATTTGTTTGATTAAATTGAAGCCTTAGTTTGTAGGTTAGTTGTTTAAAGTGAACTTTTGTTTGAATTGCATAGTGTAGTAGTCAAAAAATTTTTCAAAAATTTAAAGATTTTGTAATTTTTGCATTTTGGTTGGTTTTAAGTATGTATATAATGGGTGGGAATGCCCTGTTTCTATTTTCATGTTTGCTATAAACAAATGAGGCATCTCACGCGTGCGCGTGCTTAACGCATACGCACCACTCGGTTCTTTTCCTAGCCCACGCGTGTGCGTGAGCGACGCATACACATCGCAACGCTGCTGCTGCTGCATGGTACAAAATCCAGAGAGTTGTGATGGAACCATGCAGGTATCGTGCGTTGAGCATGAAAAGCTTCCACGCGCACGCGTGACCGACTCTTACGCGTCACCTTTTCTTCCTTACCTTTTACGCGTACGCGTGCCTGACGCGTTCGCGTCGCTTGCTTTTTCTCCCTCTCACGCGTACGCGTGACGTACGCGTTGTATCCCATGTTCAAATAAAGGGCGCCCTGCCCTGTTTCCTTTCTTTCCCTTCTTCTTTATTTCTTTCTTTCTTCTTTCTTCTTTCTTCTTCTATTTTCTTTCCTTCCCTGATTTCATTTATCCCTCTTCTTTTCACTTCTCTCAACATTTTTCAATCATTTTTCTTCGTTTTCCTTTCTCCCACTTTTTAAATTTTTGCTTCTCATTTTTCTCATCTTTCATTTTCTTTGGTTTATTGCATTTGTATACTTCTATTCATTACATTTTGACTTTGTTGCTTGTTTTTATTTTCTTTTCTAAGTTTGTTATTTTACCATTGGTGTTGGATTCTCCTACTCATTGTTGAGAATTTCTTGGATAGTTTTAGTGCTTTGTAACTTGTTTTGTATTGTTGGGTGATGATATTTTTAGGTCAATGCTTAATCTTTTGTGATACTTGCATTCTTTGTGCATTAATATGAACTCATACTGTCTTTCATGACCCACTCTTTCCTATTTGAACTTGATGCTCCAAATGCTCTTCATGCCATTTACTTATGCTTTGATTTTACTCTTACATCAAGTGTTAGTTGATATGCCCTTTGCTTACATTTCTTTCTCACTTACATGTTGTAGCTACCGTGTAGTTGAGAACCCCACTCTTATTTGGCATTAGCCCTCGCCTATGTTCTATTTGCTTTGATATATTTGTTTTTGGGCTTAATCTTCCATTTTCTTCTCCCCTTTTAGGCTGGCCACCAAGAAGTGAAAGAAAAAGCTTCAAAATGGGGCGAACAACAAGTCCCTCTGCACAATCTTTTGAAGAAGCTCATCAGTTGTAGCAACCCACCCTAATCCACCTTGCTCATCTTCGCACGCACCGAGGACGGTACAATCTTTAAGTGTGGGGAGGTCGAGGACTGACTTCCATGGGTAACAACTTCTCTTTTCAACACCAATTCTTAATCTTCTTTGTTAGCTAGTTGTTGTATTGCACGATAGATTGCATGATAGTTAGAGTTTGTACATATTCTACCCTATTTTTTTTATGTTAGGACTACTTAGTTAGAGTGATGATTTCTTTTCCAAGAAAATATTTTACGGCACCCTACCAATTTTAATAAATTTTTTTTTGTGTTGAACTTGCATGAAGGAATTAATTTTGGAACATGTTTTTGAGCTGAGAACATATAAGCATGTGAGTTTTGAGCCTAGTTGTGTGGTTACATCATATAACCATTATTTTCATTCTTGTGTGCATTATTCTCTTTCTATGATTGCAATCTTTGATTTGTTTGATTCTTTATGTCCATTATTTTGTGTATGAATGCCTTTGTATGATTGAGGCCTTCATTTCAATAGCTCACTTACCCAAATAGCCTTACCTTTTATCTACCATTATTAGCCAACTTTGAGCCTATGCTAAACCCCTTTTGCTCTTAATTTTAGCACATTACTAACCTTAAATCGGAAAACAATAAATGTCCTCTAATTTGGATCTTTGATTAGCTTAGGCTAATGAGAATGTGTATCATTTAAGTGTGGGAAACTTGGGAATATTGGTTGAGGTAAAAGTGTGTTTTTTATATTTTTGTTGAGATCTTGGAAATTGGGTACATACTCATGCATTAAATATTTAAACCATATGCATTAGTACCTTTGTATATAATTCATCAAAAGAAAAAGAGAAAAACAAAAGAAAAAAATAAAACAAAATAATGTAGAAAAAGAAAAAAAAGAAGCAATAAAAAGGGGACAAAATGTCCCAAAGTAAAGTAATAATAACAATGCATATGTGTTGTGATAAAAAAGAGAATGCATGAGTGTGTGAAAATGTGAGAATTATGGGTAGTTAGGCTTGTATTAGAATTGTATAGGTTGCTGTGTGTGTTAGGTGAGAGCTTAGGTTAATCAAAGATTCAAATTTCAAGCTCACTTAACCATATGCAACCTTACCTTTACACTAGCCCCATTACAACCTATAAATAAGTCCTCATGATAAATGTATGCATGCATTGAATAATTGTTGATTGTTAGATGAAAAATAAATCTTCGAAAGTATGATTAGAGGAGAATTGAGTGAATCAACCCTATACACTTGAGCGACTAGAGAGGATACACTTCCAGTGAGGGTTCGATGCTCAATTCCTTGTTCCCTGCTTTCACGAGTTTTCTTCTTACAAGTTTGTTTATACTTCATTTTAATATTTGAATTGGAGGAATTCATGAATCATCATATGATCTTAGCCCTACTTGTTCATATATGTTCTTGGAGATTAATTTACTTTTAACCAAGTAGGTAGAAGCATTTTGCATTTAGTTACATTGATGTAAATAGATTACATTAAATAAATGTTCATACCCCTTTTCTTGTCTTTCTTTTTTCTTAACATGAGGACATGATTAGTTTAAGTGTGGGAAGGTTTGATAAACCATAATTTTGTGGTTTATCTTGTGTTGAAATTAGGGAATTTTATCAACTTATTTCACATTTATCCACTAAAATAGCATGGTTTTGTAAATTCTCCCTAATTTGTGCTTAAGAGTGAAAACATGCTTCGTAGGCCTCAAAATTGTTAAATTTAATTCACTTTAATTCCATTCGATGCTTTGATATGTTTGTTGAGTGATCTTAGGGTTTATAAGGCAAGAATTAGATGGAAGAAGTGAAGAAAAAGCATGCAAAGTGGAGAATTCATGAAGAAATGAGCATTTGGAGGATTCAAGGCCACGCGCACGCGTCACCTATGCGTACGTGTGAGAGGAAATTTTTCCAAGCGACGCACACGCGTCATCCACGGGTACGCGTGATACTGGTCACGTGACCTCATTAAAGTGAGTATGTTGGGGGCAATTTCTGAGCTGAAGGAGGCCTAAATCCAACTCATTTATGATGCTTTTGAACCCAAGGATTGAAGGGGAATGAACCAAGTAGTCATAGTTGATTTTTCATCATATTTTAGGTTAGAATTCTAGAGAGAGAAGCTCTCTCTTCTCTCTAGAATTTAGGTTAAGCTAGGTTAAATTTTCTTAGACCTAAATTTTAATTCTTGTTTTAGTTCAATTCCCTTTTCATTCCCTTGTTCTATTGACTTAATTTTCTTAGTTTTTCTTGTTAATGCCTTTACATTGCCAATTTTAGTTTATGAAGTCTCTTGTTAATTTCAATTCCCTTTTAAGGCAATTTCATGTTTTCATGTCTTTTTATGTTTATGTTAGTTGCTATTGTTGATTTCTTATTTGTGCTAGTTATGATTTTCATTAATTCTTGCAATTTGTGATGTTTACTCTTATTGCACTCTAGGTGTTTGATAAAATATATAGAATAGTTTTCTACACTCTTGGCCTAGGCTAAGGGAATTGAATAACATTGAGTCATTGGGTCTAATTGGATTGGTAATTTGGGAACCCTTGTTAGTCAATTTGATACCCATTAACACTAGCCTACTACTAAGTCAATTAGTAACTAGGTTGGGACTTATGGGTTAATGTTGATCAAGCCTATTTGAAATACTTCAAGCATAGAAGTAGACTTGATGGGATTGGTCCCTCATAGTTGTCAATATATGGTTTGTAGACAAGGATGGTGATCTCAATTTCTGTTCCTTAGCCAGGAGTTCTTTTCCTTTCCTTTAATTATCATTTCCTTGTTCCTAACTGACGAAATCCGTCTTTCAAGCTCCTGTAGCAGCAGTATCGAGAAAAAGGATTTAAAAAATATTCTGAGTTAATTTCTTGCCTTCTTGTTGCTGAATACAACAATAAGTTACTTTTAAAAAATCATGAAGCGCGCCCAGCTGGCGCCGTCCCCATTTTCTGAAGTAAATGCGGCAAGTCATTATCCCAGAAGAGGTAAATGGCAAGGTTTTGCCAACAAGAAAAATTATGGAAGGAAAAAGAATTATGTTCACAAGAAAGGATTTCACCAGAAGTGGGATAAAAAAAGGAACAATGGGCAAAATAAATCAATAGAGGATAAATGTTTTTATTGTGGTAGAAATGGCCATTGGTCATGTACCTGTTGTACCCCAAGGCACCTAGTCAATCTTTATCAAGCATCTTTGAAAAAAGACGACAAAGAAAAGGAAACAAATTTTGTTTTAAATGATGTTGAAAATTCCACCACTCATTATGATGTACCTGATTTCTTTGAGAATCTTGAAGGAAATATTGGTCATTTGATCAATGATGGAATAGTTTAATGTGTGTGTTTGTTAAGTACTCATGTGAATAAATAATGTAAGAAACTTCTTGTTAATTTTTATGCATTTGAATTTTAAGTGTCATATATATGAATAATGTTTGATAAAATATTTATGTTTATGAATTTCAAAATTACTGAATGTGCCAAGATAATAATAAATAATTTTTAGTATATACTATACTTCTTAGAAAAATATTTTCAATCAAAGAAATGATTTTACTGCGTAGGTATTTCTACTCATTTTATTATTTGTCTATGAAGAGAATGGCAAGGACATATAGTGAAGATGTTTTCCTTGTGAATAGTACAATTTCACACACCATTCTCAAAAGTAATGTATATTTTACCCATCTTGTGTCAAAAGAAGAATATGTTAATACTACTATTGGCTCGGCAATGTGATAGAAGGCTCCGGAAGAGCTATAATTTTGTTTCCTGGAGGAACAAAATTCATAATAAATAATGCAGTATTGTCTACTAAGTCTCTAAGAAGCTTATTGAGTTTCAAAGATATTCGCCGAAATGGATATCATATTGAGACTATGAATGAGGGAAGTCATGAGTACTTATGTATCATAACTCATGATTCAAATAAAAAGGTTATATTAGAAAAGTTATCTTCACTCTCATCTGGGTTATATTATACCAAAATTAGTGCAATTGAATCACATGCCATTGTAAACCAGAAGTTTACTAGCCCAAATGAATTCATAACTTGGCACGACTAATTGGGTCATCTGGAAACAACCATGATGCAGAGAATTATTGAAAACTCCCATGAAAATTCACTAAAGAACCAGAAGATTCTTAAATCTAGTGAATTTTGTTGTGCTTCATGTTCTTAGGGAAAATTAATTTTAAGGCCACCACCAATAAAGATTGGATTTGAGTCCCCTAAATTCCTAGAAAGGATTCAAGGTGATATATGTGGACCTATTCATCCACCATGTGAATCTTGTTTAGATATTTTATGGTCCTAATAGACGCAGCTTCAAGATGGTCACATGTGTGCTTATTGTCTTCTCGCAACCTGGCGTTTGCGAGATTACTTGCTAAAATTATTCGATTAAAAGCACAATTTTCAGAAAATCCAATCAAAGTAATTTGTTTTGATAATGCTGGTGAATTTACTTCCCAAGACTTTGATGCTTATTGTATGGCTAATGGAATAAGTGTTGAACATCCAGTAGCTCATGTTCACACACAAAATGGGTTAGCAAAATCACTTATTAAACGCCTCCAATTAATTGCTAGACCCTTACTAATGAGAACAAATCTGCCAACCTCGGTTTGGGGGCATGCTATTTTACATGCCACAGCACTTATTCATTTGAGGCCAACGAGTTACCATCAGTTCTCTCCTATGCAAATTAGCTTTTGGCCAGCAGCTAAAAGTTTTTCATTTAAGAATATTCGGGTGTGCGGTATATGTTCCCATTGCACCACCTTCTTGCACCAAAATGGGACCCTAAAGAAAATTGGGGATATATCTTGGATATAATTCTCCTTCTATAGTGAGGTATCTTGAGATACAAATTGGAGATGTATTTAAAGTCTGGTTTGCGGATTGTCATTTTGATGAATCAAAATTTCCAATATTAGGGGGAGAGAATAAGCTTTCTGAAAAGGAACTTAATTGGAATGCATCATCCTTAATGTATTTAGATCCTCGATCAGGGCAATGTGAACTAGAATTTCAAAATCTTATACATTTGCAAAGAATAGCAAATAAATTGCCTGATACATTTTTCGATACAAAGAAGATAACCAAATCTTATATACCAGCGGAAATGCCCCAATTCGAATTGATGTCCCAGTCGGACAAATAGCCATTGAAACAAATTCACGCCAGAAGCGTGGCAGGCCTGTTGGTTCGAAAGACAAAAATCCTCGAAAAAGAAAAGAGGTAAATACTATTCCTGTTGAAAAAGACATAGTAGAGACACCTGCAGTTGTCTAAAACTCTGATGTAGTTTTAACGCCAGAAGACGTTTATGTACCTGAAAATTGAGAAAATGATGAGATCTCGATAAATTATATCTTTACAGGAGAAAAGTGGGACCAAAATAAGACAATTGTCAATGAAATATTTGCATATATTGTGGCATTAAATATTATGCATGAAAATAAGGATCTTGAGCCAAGATCAGTCGAAGAATGTCGACAAAGGAATGATTGGCCAAAATGGGAAGAAGCCATGAAGGCTGAGTTTGACTCACTTGCAAAAGTGAAGTTTTTGGACCTGTAGTCCGTATACTAGAAGATGTAAAACCTGTTGGATACCGATGGACATTTGTGAGAAAACGAAATGAGAAAAATAAAGTTGTGCGCTACAAAGCTCGACTTGTGGCACAAAGTTTTTTCACAAAGGCCCGGTATAGATTATGAAGAAACATATTCCCCTGTAGTGGATGCAATAACGTTGCGTTATTTGGTCAGTTTATCCGCATATCATAAATTACATATGCATTTAATGGATATGGTAACAACCTACTTATACGGCTCATTAGATCGTGATATCTATATGAAAGTCCCTGAAGGATTAAAGATATCTAAACCATCCAATGAATGTTCACATGGGTTATTGATGCACGGAAAATTGTCTCTTAACAAATCTCCCTCGGCAAGTATACCGAATTGTCATCAAGTAAAAACTCACAATAGAGTGAGGATCAATCCCACAGGGATTGATTGGTCAAGCAACTTTAATTGGAGGAATGTTCTAGTTGAGCTAAGCAGAATTTGGTTTGAGAGTTGCAGGAAATTAAATGGCGGGAAAGTAAATAGCAGAAAATGTAAATGCTGGAAATAAAGAGCTGAAAATAGATGATGGAAAATAAATTGCAAAATCTTAAATGGGAATGGGGAAGATGATCATAAAAGTAATTGACAGAAATTAAAGAGAATGGGTAAGATCAGAAATGGGGAGTTCATTGGGCTTAGGAGATGTTGCATCCTCCGGATCAAGTTTATTTTCATCTCTTCCTCAATCAATGCATTCATTGATCTCCTTGGCAATCTTAAGTGATTGAATTCCAATTCCTTGGTAATTCAATCTCTCAAATCTTGATCAATAGCCAATTCCTTGGTCCAATTGCTCATGAGAAGAGATGAGGTATGGTCACTGATTATACCACATGTATTTCCAAATCAAAGTGTTGGTAGGATTATATGTCACTATATCCATCCAAACCCCAATTTGGTCCAACATGAGAAAGCATTTCTAGCATGATCTCTTCATTCCTCTTCCAAGGTTCCGAAGAGATCCAAGTATGAATAGCTTCTTTTCGAAGATAACTACTCAATTGGATGAAGATTGAAAGCTTTCTAGTAAAATCAAGAGAAAAGAAAGAAGAAGAATAATGAAAACTATTATTGATCCATCAAATTACAACAGAGCTCCCTAACCCAATGAAAGGGGTTTAGTTGTTCATAGCTCTGGGAATGGAAAACAAAGATGGAGAATACATTCTGAAAAGTAAAACTAGAAGTTGCAGAGAAAGTAAAAAAAATACAGAGAGTAATTCTAATAATGCCAAAAGCTCTCTTCTAGTTCAAAGTTCTCCCTATTTATACTATTCTTCTGATCTTCTAGTTGCTTCTTCAAGTCTTGGATATGGGCCTTTGGATCTTGAGTTGAAGCAGTTATCTTCTTCAGTGGGCTTAGCTTTACTTGCAGAGAGAGTGTGCAGTAGGTATGGACTTTAGCTTGGGGCGTTAGTGGTGTTAACGTTAAGTGAAACTGTGGGGTCGAGAACGTTAGTGACAATCACCTTTTTCACTAATGTTCCTAACCCAAAAATGGTCCACGTTAACTTCCACGTTAGTGGCACTAACGTGACCACTAACGTTGCTTCTTGGCCCTTCGCAAATGTTACTGGGGTTTACCTTTTCCAATAACGTTGAGAGTACCCCTTTCTCCCTACGTTAGAGTTCACGTTAGTATAGTTAACATGGCCTTTAACGTAGGCTTGCCAAATCTTCAAGAGCGTTAGTGACACTTACCTTTGACACTAACGCTTCAAAACGCCCCTCCTTCCCACGTTAGAGTTCACGTTAACTAGGTTAACGTGACTTCTAACGTGGTATTGATAGCCATCTCCAACGTTAGTGACAAAGGTGAGTGTCACTAACGTTGGCTCATCATCCACGTTATCTTCCACGTTAATGTAATTAATATGGCAACTAACATGGCTCATAGTGGCTTAATCCAATGTTAGTGACAAAGGTGAGTGTCACTAACGTTGGTGATTCCTTGCTCCCTCCACGTTAGAGTCCTCGTTAACTAGGTTAACGTGACTCTTAACGTGGCAAATATGAGCTTAGTCCAACGTTAGTGACAAAGGTGAGTGCCACTAATGTTGGCATTATCTTCCTCATCCACGTTAGAGTTCATGTTAACTGAGTTAACGTGACTCTTAACGTGGCCAGCTGCCACTTTGGAACGTTAGTGGCACTTACTTTTACCACTAACGTTGGAGTTCTACTTCTCTTCCACGTTAGCTTCCACGTTAACATAGTTAACGTGGCAACTAACGTGGGCTATGATGGCTCACGAAGGCGTTAATGGCGATCACTTTTCTCATTAACATTGCAAGCTAGCCTCCATTCCACGTTAGTGGTCACGTTAGCTAGACTAACGTGGCTACTAACGTGGTTCTTCCTTGCTTCCTTTGTCCTGAAATCAAGCAATAAAGTGCATCAATGCTCTAATCCAAGTTATGAGGCATGCATCATTCAATTTTGTCATTTAATTCATGCATAATTCTCATGAAATCATGTAAAATTCACAATGTTTGCTTGAATCAAGATGTAAGTGATTATTTACCCAAAACTTGCTTATTTCCTAAGGAAGTGCATGAAACTACCCTAAAACCATAAAGAAAAGGTCAGTGAAACTGGCCAAAATGCCCTGGCATCAGTTATACTCAGTCAAATTGCAAAGATCTTTATATGGTCTAAAGAAATCTGGACAAATGTGGTATAATCGTCTTACTAAGTAGCTGGCCAAAAACGAATTCAAGAATGATGATATCTACCGGTGTGTTTTCATAAAGAAAACTACATCTGAATTCATTATAATTGCTGTGTATGTTGATGATTTAAATATCATTGGAACTCCTGAAGAGATTTCAACAATTATAAAAACTCTAAAAGAAGAGTTTGAGATGAAAGATCTTGGAAAGACTAAATTTTGTCTCGGTCTGTAGATCGAGCATACCGAAAATGGGATCTTTATTCATCAAACAACATACACAGAAAAGATCTTGAAGAGATTTTATATGGATAAGTTACATTCATGATTGTAAGATCTTTGGATGTGGAAAGGGATCAATTCCGTCCTAAAGAAGAGAATGAAGATATCCTGGGTCCTGAAGTACCATATCTTAGTGCCACTAGAGCACTAATGTATCTTGCTAATAATACACGACCCGATATATCATTTGCTGTGAATTTACTAGCAAGGTATAGTTCTTTTCCAACCAGAAGCCATTGGAATGGAATCAAACAAATCTTTCGATGTCTTCATGGAACGGTTGATATGGGATTGTTTTACCCATATCGATCCAAGTCATAATTAGTTGGCTATGCTGACGCTAGATACTTGTCTGATCCACACAAAGGGAGATCTCAAATAGGATACCTGTTCACATATGGTAGAAAAGCTATATCATGGAGGTCCACAAAATAGATTATTGTGGCAACATCCTCTAATCATGCTGAAATACTAGCGATACATGAGGCAAGTAGCAAGTGTTTTTGGCTTAGGAGTTTGATCCAATATATTCTGTCATCATGTGGACTAATTGATCATAAGATAGCTCCAACTGTCCTGTTTGAAGATAATACAGCATGCATTGCTCAACTTAAGGGTGGATATATCAAAGGTGATAGAACAAAGCATATTTCTCCTAAATTCTTCTTCACTCATGATCTTCAAAATCAAGGGACAATTGATGTCCAACAGATCCACTCAAGTGATAATCGGGCATATTTATTTACAAAGTCACTCCCAAAATCCTCTTTTGAAAGATTGGTACATGGGATTGGGATGCGCCGATTTCGAGACATTAAATGATGTCGACAAGAGGGGGAGACTGTACTTTTTTTTCCTTGGTCAGGTTTTTTCCCATTGGGTTTTTCTTGACAAAGTTTTTAATGAGACACTTCCCATCACAAAGGATATTGTACTACTCTTTTTCCTTCGCTAAAGTTTTTTTTCCATTGGGGTTTTCTTTAGTAAGGTTTTAACGAGGCAATAATTCTAAATGGTCATCTAAGGGGGAGTGTTGTGATAAACATGGTGATGTGGATTAGGGGTGTTCGCGGTGCGATTTGGTTCGGTTTTTAAGAGAAAAGTCATCCGATCCGATCGTCCAATTGAACTGCGATTCGGTTTGGTTCGGTTTTTTTATCAAAGCCATCCGAACCAAACCAAACCAATTAAAATCGGTTTGGTTTGGTTCGGTTTGTTCGGTTTTTTTAATCAATTCAAAAAAAATACTACCATCCTATTTCACAAAGTCATAACATTGAAATCGACAAGCACAAATACATAATAGCTAACAAAGTCTTGGTCTAATGAAATTTAAGGACAAAAGGAATTCAAATACGACAATTAAAGAAGTTTAAAAGTTCAATAGTCAACACAACTAAAAATAAAAATAAATTTCCATTAAAAGATAGCCAGATTATAGTGTCTTTTCCAACAAAAGCTAAACTTCTTAACGTAAACCTACCTGAAATCAAAAGGCAGTTACATAATAAGAACAACAACAATAATAATAATATAAGACTAGTAGAAAAATATTCTAATCTAGTTATATATTCTAATAATAAAGATAACAATAGAGTTCAAGCAAGAAAATACTCTAAACATGAAATGAAATAAAACATGTGGCAATCTGATTGAAAAATTTCCAAAGTCCAATAGAGTTCAAATCAACCCAAAAAAGACATATGAACAAGAAGAAGGCTACTATCCTCCTCGAGATTGATCGAGTCCTTGAACTTCCCATATAAAATCTTCTTTAGTTCAGCCATCTGAGCAACCACAAATTGTTTCTCCTCGTCAAGCTTTGTCAGTTTCTGGCTTGTCACCTCTTTCATGTTTTCTATCCTATTCTTAACTTCATCCTTTGGCACATGTGCAAAGACCTCACCTATTTGAAACCGAACCACATCTTGGTGAAGTAAAAAACTATTTTGTTTACAAAAACTACATAAAGGCATAAATAAATACATGTAACAAAAAAAATTAAATTTAGCGCCAATTTACAAAATTAAGATTCTGTTTACAAAATCAAGCAATTTACTAAATCAATATCCTGTTTACAAAATCAAGCAATTTACAAATTCATTAAACAACCAGCAACAATACCAACAAAAGTAATTCATAACATACAAAATCAAGATCTTGTCCTCATTATTCAAATTTAGCTTACCATATTGATTTCAATCTAACCCTATAAAGATCCAGAAGCTCCAAAACATACTAAATCATACTAAATCACTTCAAAAGTAATTCGGTAGTTCAACACTCAACAGAACAGCAAAACAAAATACAACAGAGGCAGTTTCAGTAATTCAACAGCATAAAACAAACCAGATATAACACTGAAATTAAAACAATAATATAATTGGCACCGAATTTTTAAAACTCACCAGGGTGGAACCACTAAGCACAGGTAAAAGAGGCAAACAATCAAATTGTTCTAAGTTAATTGAGACCTGCAAAACAAACAAATATACAGTTTGAAATTAAATTAAAATTTCAGACAGATACTGAGTCTTTTCTTAGCTTCTCAAATCTAACCTATGTCATCATACAAAATCAATTAGTTAATTCTAACATTTCTCCTATTTTAGCCATTTCGATTACCTTGGAACCTTTCTCCTCCTAATGCAATAGTGTCAAATCAAAACTGTATGACAATAATGAATCAATAAACAGCAATTGGTAAACAATGAATCAACAAATAGCAAGTCAGCAATAATGAATCAACAACAACAATACCAACAATAAAGTAAACAATGCCAACAAACTGCAACAATAAATCAATGATTATTGAACAAAAATTAGTTAAATTACATACTTGACTGTGTGCTGTGTTGAATCAGTGACTGGGTGGGAGACTTGAATCGGTGACTGGTGGGTGCTGTGTTGTGGGTGGCGACTGGCGAGGGTGGTGCTCTGCTACTCCTAGGTGCGAGACTGCGAAGGTCGTGCTCTGCTACTGCTGGGTGCGAGGGACGAGGGTCGTGCTCTGCTACTGCTGGCGCTGGGTGCGAGGGATGAGGGTCGTGCTCTGCTAGACTGCTACTGCTGGCTGGGGCTTCGTGGTTCTGCTGTCCACGAAGAACGTGGTGGGAAACTGGGAGGAACGTGGGTTCGCCGCCGTGAGAGGAGAGCGCCACTGCAAAGAGGAGAGCACGACCGTGACAGGAGAGAGAGCGCAACTGTGAGAAGCTGTCAGGCTGAGAGCTTTGGATTGGGGGTGGGAGGCGTGGGGTTAGGACTCACTGTCTCAGGACTCATGGCGCGCCCAAGGGAATTGGGGTTTGGGGGCGGGGTGGGGGGAGTGGGGTTGGTTTTTAGGGTTTTTTATTGAACTGGTTCTGTTCGATTCGATTAGGGTTTTCCTAGTCAGAACCGAAAACCGAACCGAACCACAAAAAAACTACAAAACACATTTTTTCGGATTTTTCGATTTTTGGTTTATTTGATTTTCAGTTTTTTCGGTTCGGTTGGCCGGTTTAGTTTGGTCCGAATCGGTTTTGAACACCCCTAATGTAGATGACCATTAATATGGGCGGCTCAGTTTTCCTATGTTAAAGAAACAAATTCTTATGACGAAACAAAATTAATGAAGTTTAAAAAGTAAAATCTTGTATGCTTATAAAAGTATGTACGGGACAAAATGATTACACACAACAACAATCAATAACAATATTCTCTCTCTTATACTCTTCTCACTCTTTTACATAAAATGCTACTTTTATATATATATATATATATATATACAAATTACTTTTATTATATCAAAATAATTATATTGATGAACATTAATATTAAAATTTTATATTTATATTTCTCTACCTTATATTTATATCTTCCTTAATTATTTATTTCTCAACAAAAGCTAGCTTTTTCAAGACGAGATCTACTGATCTGCAATTGCAGCCATAGATTCCTCAACCTTTTTATGGCTCTGCTGCTTCATCAGCTAGCTGCTACTTTTCCTTGGATTCCTTTTCCACCCTTTTATTTGAAATAATTAAGACTTAGCATAGAACTTCAAGCAAAAAAAATGCTAACAAAAGTAAAAAGGAAAAGCTTTTCAAACCTGGTGCAATGTTATTGAAGTTGACAAAAATAATATAAAATTTGTGATATGATCTTGAATTTGTTGTACGAATCAATTAAAAAAATGAGTTTGACTGTGAAAATGAAATATTATAAAAGAAAAATGAAGAAAATAAAGGGAATATTGACAGAATATATGTGCAAGATTAATTAGCCAGCACATGCAACAGTAATTTCCGATGCTTTCAAACAAGGGAGAAATATATGATGCCACCTTTCATTGGAAAGCCAACCTTTATCAACGACTTTACCTTTGACCGGTTATTTTGAACCCATGACCCCTCATATCCCATATCATCATGTGATCGAATTTAACTAATAAAAAATACATCTTAAAGTTATTAATTGATTTGTTTTATAAAAAGCTATAAAATTTAAATTATTAATATATTTATTTATGCTACATTAAAATTTTCTACTAAGTTAACATCTACTTTTAATATACATATTACCGAAACTCAATACATACATCCATAAATGTGAGGCTCATATGAAGTTTGTAAGAATCTATACACCAAATCGGGTGAAAGGTGGCTTGACTGGCTTCTCCACTTCCCATAAGGCCTGGAAGTTCTAATAATAAGCACTATTCATTATTCAATATTTTACAAAAAGAAAAAATAAATCCAGGTTGCATTGGATTCTAAAAGGTGTATGTAAGTTTTTTCAAGATAATATTATTTATATATTTTAATAAAAAATAAATATTATCATTCTTATTTTAATAATATAATTTTCATGTATGTTTTTTTTGTATTTCTGCATAAATATATTAAAAATATAAGTGATATTATTAAAATAAAATAATAAAATTCACTTTCTATTTAATTTAGTCTCCATTTTAAACTTTTTAAAGTCCAAAAATTAAATTGGAAGATCGGAAAAAGTGAGAGATAACTTATTCATAGTGAGTGTAATAATAGTGAAATTAGAGTCTAAGTAATACTATTTTTTTAGATATAGAACTTTTATTTTTATTTTTTGTTCAAAAGAATATCTCATGCTTCTCTATTATCAAGAAAACTGTTCCTCTTTTGAGAGATAGTC
The DNA here is from genome assembly GCF_003086295.3 of Arachis hypogaea. Classification (NCBI taxonomy): domain Eukaryota; kingdom Viridiplantae; phylum Streptophyta; class Magnoliopsida; order Fabales; family Fabaceae; genus Arachis; species Arachis hypogaea. Next base: position 81,299,382 of record NC_092046.1, on the reverse strand, counting down.
AAACTTATAATTTGTATGAAATATATACAGGCAGATCAAATAAGATTGGTGTTAATTTTAAAAAGTTATATACTTCATAAATTTTTATAAGAAGTATATTTTATTGATCAAATCATGGAAGCACAATAATATATAATGGATACTATCTATATCAAATTTCACTAAAATTGAATATCAAAAAGCATGTAATTGAAGAATCATTTAATTAAAGATATTTTGAATAAATATATTATATTGAATCTTTAGTATAAAAAATGTATAATAAACAATTCTGAATTGATATAAAATCTTCTAAAATGATCTCTAAAATACAAACTTTTAATCTAAAGGTTAATTTTTTTTTAAAAGAAATATACAACTAAAAAATCAGTAAATGAAATATCATTTACTTAAATTAATAGGACATTGTTAGGAAGTGTATATGATATCGAAAAAAGTTAAAGAGATAATATTTGTTATTAATATTAATTAATATTTTGAGTCAGTATTTTATTTTTGTATTATTAAAAATTAAAATTTAGAGTTTATCTTATTGTTTAAATTTAATACTTAATATTTAGAGTGTTGCCCAACGATAATTAATTTTGTTAATTATGTAAAATTATTAAATAGATATAACATAACGTAAGACCTAAAAAGGTAAATTTGATCTCCAAGTAAAGAAATATTAAAGTCGTGACAGGTAAGGGAGAGAGATTAGACCATCTTTACTAGGGAACTCTATGGCCCACCTGTCATAAAAAGTGACTCCACATCAGATTTTGCGTCATAACTAATAAATAAGAACTCAATGAATCTTTCTCTTTTCCATTAAAATGAACTAACTTTAATCCCTATTGTGGTCCCACCTAATTAATTAATTAAGTAATTAAAATTAATATAATTATTATTTTTTTATAATAATATTATTTAAATTTATAAATTCAAAATAATTCAATATTATAAAATATTAAAATAAATAACTTAAATTTGATTAGTATTTTAAATTTTATAAATAAAAATAAATAATCCAACTAAAAATTATTTTATAATATATAAAAATTAAATTTATTTTTTATGTAAAATAAATTTAATTAATTATGATTTAATATAACAATATAAATAATATTTAATATTGATTTAACATAATTATTTATATTAATTATAATTTAATATAACTAATTATTAAATAATTAATATAAATAATTAATTAAATAGATATATAAATATTTAATATATATATTTAATATATTTTTTATTAACTTATCACATGGCATGATTTTATTGGTTGTTGTAAGTCTCAGTGTAGAGAAATTCTCAACCTTGATTCCTGTGAAGAGTCCTCTTTCCCTTTTCACTCCAATGATAATTGAGTCCCCATATATGAGAAGAAGAACTCTATTTCTTAGGATTAGAGTTGCTCTTATAGAATATAGACAGAGAGGTGGCAGAATATAAAAAGGGTTGTTCTTCTTTCACTCTGACTGCTCTCTCTACTCACTGCCAGTACTACCGTCCACATGACACGAGTTATTTTGGAACAAAATTAAATATATTTTTTTCTTAAACTCAATTAATGCTATGCAGTTGCTGCTCACTTAGCTTGATGAACCATCATAAAACCTGTGACTCATCACATCTGATCTCTAGCTCCGATCCACCACCACCCTCTTCAAAGATGCAAGATTCAATTGGTATTCCTGCTTGCTTCTCTTCATCTCCTTCGAAGGGTGGTGGTGATGAAGGTGGAGGAGGTGGGGGAGCAGTGACCCTTTCAGGCCAAAGCGTTTACATGTCCGTATACAGAACAAAGATCGCTGATAACTGCCGCAAGATCACAATCACATGGTGCAAGAATCTCTTGCTCCATGGCTTATCGGTGTCAGTGGAAGGTCCTAAAGGAGACACTCAATACGCTGCAAGGTTGAGCTCAAGCCGTGGTACTTCTGGAAGAAGCAAGGCTCCAAGCGCTTCGTCGTCGATGACGCCGACGACAAACCCCTTCACCTCTTCTGGGACCTCAAGGCCGCCAAGTTCAACGGCGAAACGGAACCCTCGTCGGAGTACTACGTGGCGGTGGTTTGGGACGACGAGGTTGTGTTGCTTCTCGGCGATCTCAAGAAAGAAGCGTACAGAAGAACCGGATGCCGGCCTTCGCTTATTGATCCAATATTGGTAGCGAAGAAGGAGCATATTTTCGGGAAGAAGAAGTTCTCAACGAGCGCCAAGTTTCACGAGAAAGGTAGGTGGCATGAGATCTCAATTGAATGCAAAGGCAGGAGCGCCAACGACGGTGGAGATTCCGTTCTTCATCATCAGCCGGAGATGGAGATAAGGATCGATGGGCATTTGGTGATTCATGTTAAGCACTTGCAGTGGAAGTTTCGAGGGAATGAGTCGATTCATCTGAGTAAGATGAGAGTCGAGGTATATTGGGATGTTCATGATTGGTTGTTTAGTCCTGGTTTAAAGCATGCTTTGTTTATCTTTAAGCCTGCTTTCTCTTCCTCGTCCGTGTCTATGTCTTCATCATCGACACCATTGTCTTCGTCTTCGTCCTCGTCTTCGCCTCCATTGACAAGGACTAGTTCAGTGGAGGGGTTTAGTGTTGGTGGCTCATCAGAGTTTTGCTTGTTCCTCTATGCTTGGAAGGTTATTGAATGAAAAAAAATAATTATCAAGGATCATATCATCGTATCATTTCAAAATAATGGTTAGTTTAATTTGTGATACCATAATCAATTAATCATCATCTTCATCGTCCACCAAAGTAATTAAGGTAGTAAATAGAAACACTAATCAAAACCTTAAAAATTATTTTTTAATTTATTATTGACTTCTTATTTTATTATAGAATCGTATTAAGTATATTCTATCAAAATCAATTACTAATATAAAAAATTTATATATCATATATTATAAAAAATGTTAGATGAACAATATTTTTTTCTTGCATTTACTTTTATTTGAATTAACAATTTTAACTAAAAATGTTAAACCCTAATTTTTACTATAAAATAAAGGGTGATTAATTTTTTAATAAAAAAATTAATGATAAATAAATGATGAATTAGTTAAAAATGGAGTCCAATTATTATTTAATGGATTGAAATTGCAAGTGGGGCATTGGGGCATAACAAGGTCTGGAAGTTAGTTACAGCTGGGTTGAACAATGTGAAGCATATATAATTGGGACAAAGACAGATTGGTATCACGATCACATACATGCATGTCCAATAGTTCTCAATCCCATAGCTATAATAGCTAAATAATATACGTCTAAGTTTGCATTTACATGTGTTACTACATATTGGAAATGTCATCTCTTCATTTATAATCCAGAAATAGATAGATGTTTTTTCCAAAATCTATTGACCAAACTAAACGTATTTGATATGTTATTTAACTAAATTTTATATCAGAAAAAGTTATTATTGAAGACATATAGTTGAGTAGACTAGTGAACTGAATGTAAAAAAAAGCGTACCGGGAAGAAAGGAGCGGGGTTTGGTGATGATGTAGAAATAAGAGTGCAATGATCAATGTATATGCGCACCGCACGCATTTTATTACTAATTAACTAATATAACTATTTTTATCTTAAAAATAGACGCACGCAAACAATAATACTGTCCTCTTTCTAGTTGTTAGATTATCAATATCATTGTCAACATTATTGCTTATTAGCTGCATGATAAGTCTATAGATCTATCCTGTTATTATTGTTATATATATTGCATATAAGATTATAATTAAGTAATGCTAGGTAAGGTAGGTGAATTTTGAACGGTGGTGCTAATTCGCAGTGAACAGCCCGGAAAATATTGAAACAAGAAAGTATAGAAAATTACTTTTTAGTTATTCAATATTGTTAATTTTATAGTTTATATTTATAATTTTTAATTTAGAGCTAAGGATTTATAATTGAAAATATAAAATTTAATCTGAATAAAATAATTTTAAAAATTTAGTTGATATTTGATTAGAAAAAGTTATTTTTTGAATATTGTTCTTCAAACATATATTATATATGCAAATGTTATATGTATGTGCTTACTACTTTATTCTTTAGCTAATATGTTAATTTAGGGTTAGTTGGTGGTTAAATACTTAAATTTATCACTATGGTCCAGTTTGGTAAACAATTTAATTAAGTTTCTTTTGACAAAATAGTTTAAACAATAAATGACTATATTAAAAGTAATTTATAAATAAGTTATTTTGTGTTTGGAGTTTTTAGCTCTGAAAATGCTTAAATTTATAGAAATCTGATAAAAAGTAGTAGTATTATGAGAGAAGTCATTTTTTTAACTTCTCTATAAGCTCCTAAATAGTTTCTTAGAAAGCTGCAATTTGTTTTTGAAAATTACACCAAACATTAATACTACTACTTTTCATAAGTTAAAAGTTCAAAAAAGTTACTTTTAAAGTTTTCCAAACGGCTCATAATAGTCTAATGCATTCTCCTTTTGCTAATTCTAACAATGTGTTATATTTATAACATAAAATAAATAATTAAAAAATACTAAAGAAACATTAAAATTTATTTTTCCTGAAAAGATAATTACTAAGGTGGTAATCAACTTGCTACAGATTTTACGGTCTTCGGTAAAATAATTATCCCAATATGAACAATACCGACATTAATTATGACTTCGACTCTAAAATATCTCTAGGATATTTTAGTGAGAGTAAGTAGATAAAACAAAACTAAAAAAAGTCTCTACATGGTTAAATTTAACCAGAAAAATTTATTATTCTTGTAAAGTTAAACTATTTTTATCTTATTATTCTGCGTGCATGTTCATCTATAGATATAGAACCATCAGTGTGCATGAAACTTCCAGCATTTGATGCTCAATTCACAGTATTTTTTACTGACCAGTTCTTAAAATGCAAATCTGTAGCCCAATAATGCAATAGTTAACGACAAATTGGTGCAGGAATATATTTTGGTACATAATCAAAGTCTTTTGAATAATTGACTCTCTCCTGACCCATCAACCCTCTTAATTGAGCACTCCCTTTAATCTAAAAAATTTAATGAACTCTTGCATTGTATTGAGGATCTCACATACAATATTTCTATAAAAGAAAACATACATATACAATGAATTACCCACTATGTATAATATCAAAATATATAAAAATAAATGATAATAAATACTTACCTTAAATTCATTAAACTACAAATCTCGCATTTGATCACTGGCATGTCCCCATGCAGGACAGCATTCTGAATATTTGCTTTTAATGGCAGTTGTAATATAACGAATAGTAGTATATGGATTAAACTTATTAGCAGGTTAAATAATTTATAATTACACATGCATTCACAATAAAAGCAATATAGAGAGGGCGTTAAAATACAAAAGTGATTGTTGTACTTATTCATTTCCAAAAGGCACTATTTTCAAGAGATCTTCTTGAGTATTAGGTTCACCTTTTTTATTAAGAGATTATTTTGATGATTTTCATCTGATGAGTGAGCATGATGTAAATTTTGTTCAATATTAAGAGCATTAACAAATGATTGAGGTTGGATAGGTGAACAGTATGGTGATTCAGCTGGTGATGGTGATGATGATGGTGTATGATCGGCATGGAATCATAGCATTCTCTTAAATTTTGTGGTGGCTGCGAAGAAGAAGATGGTAATGCAGAAGGCTTTTTAGATACATGTGAAGGAACTGAAGCTCGTGATTTTGTAGATTTAGGATGTGAAAGCTTAGTTTTGTGTACACTAATCATCTCCTTATTAATAGATTTTCGCATTTTAATTAACAAGTGTTTTTTTTTATTTTTTTTAGAACTTGACATCTAAAACAACATAAAGATTTATAAGATTAGTAACAAATATTGCATTTAAATTTCAATAACATGTACATCATCGAAATAATTAAAATAATAACATTATAAAATAGTACTTAACTGTCAAAATAATCAATTAGAATGTAAAATAAAGTGCAACTGTGCTTTAGTACTAAACTACAAATATATATGTACACATGAGCATTTTGAATCATTCATAGCTAGGATAATACTATATGTGTGAAAGGGGCAGATTTGTGAAAGGTGAAGATAGAAAATACTAGTAATTAATTTATTACTTATTTATGTTACTACTTAGTAGTAGCTAACTACTAATTAACAATATTATTACTATCTCATGTGAATGAATATATGGTTATCCGTGATCCTCGTTAATATAAGCTCATAAATTATTAATTAATTAAGTGTGAAGACCCTTATACTATTAGGGAGCTTGTCAGTAAAAAATTAGTAGCTTACTATATTTTGTACTAATACTACAATATTGACACTGTAAAGCTAGCTAGCAGGTGTATATACAAATAAGCACAGAAATGATGAAGCTAATGGAAAGCTTTGAATGCTCCCTTCCTAATTTGTATGTTTGTATTGAGGAAGAGGAAAACACTGACAAAATTAAATCATTGCAGTTCTGGGCGGAGTACTTGAATTTGGTTTTGTTCATGAACATGATTCATGATACAGATATATACACTTTTCAGTTTCAACACAGATAAGAGTTAAAAGGAAAATAATAAAAATGTTTGTAGCAGTCATAAATCATAGAAATGTGTAACACTCTACCACACAGAGTCTTATGCTTAAATCATAAAATAGAGGTGGCGAGGTATTACGACCTTTAAAAATAAAAATATTACATATAATATAGGATTAAAGAAGTTGTATCTAAGAGCCTTTGAAGAAAAGTTAAACACAGCATTAAACATAAAAGCGCATATCTCTCGACGAAAAAAAAAGTGTGATCGTAAACCGGATAAATTAAAAACAAAGAACTATAGATACCTAAGAAAAGAGTTGCAAGAATACAGATGACAAAGCCGCTGACTCAACTCGCAAAGTTAAAACCGGCCAGAGCATATATACATATATACATATATACATGAAAATCCCAAAAAGACCCAAAATACTGTTTACATAACCTGTTTCTCCAAATCAATCTCTAAGAGGGATAAAACATAATATACATATACAGTAGAGATATAAGAGTATCTATATATACATCAAAACTAAAATAAAGTTCCAAAACACAAAAGCTCTTCGCATTCAGAAGCTCCCAGTATGCCTCAGGGAGGTGCCTTACATCCTGCATCTAAAAACCACAAAATATGTATGGAATGAGAACCGGAGGTTTCTAATATGGTAACAGTACCTACATAACATATAAGGTCCCGAAAAAGTCATAGGCGATCCTAGAAATTCCGACATTTGATTCATTCTTATAAAACACAACTATACCAAAAGTTTAGGCAACTAACTAAGGATCTTCTTTCTAATATAACACTCCCCTTTCCAACTCCTGCGAACCTCCCAACCACAATTGAACTTATTTATTTTCAAACACAGATAGTACATACAAGGAAATCACAATTAGAGTATAAATATAGCAGATAAATAGGTAGCAAGTAGTTTATCTGATCAATTAGGCATTCCAAAACAAGCACACCAAACAAACACATAGATGCATATGATGTATGCCTGTCCTATGGCTGATAAGTCTCATCTGTCGGTTATATAACCCACCCGACAAGTCCTGATAGCTAACCATTGGATTATCCCTGTGTCGTGCATCCCCAAAATTTCAATCATACTTACTCATAATCATATAACACACACATGTGTATATCCATGGGCGTGAGCTCATCGGGAAAGGTATAAGTGTCCGGCTACACTTATGACATAGGGTCAGCAGATGATCGAGTCTCAACCTGAAGCACCTAGTGGCAAGCTATTGCTTTCACCCAGGAAATCTCGTATCTCAGATATTTGGAAGTGCAACAAATCACATACTCAATCAAATTTAGATAATCATTATCAACCATAATTCATTATTCAACATAGCCATTAGACGCATTACATATACAGCACTTCGACCATTATCATCCTTCACTTTACCTCTTCCTTCATCAACAGGATACTTATTTCCACATTCATATCTACACTCCACTACCCAATAAGAAAAGTTAATCCGGAAAGAAATAGCATCTCCAAAGCCTTAACTAAATCCTTATCACAGTTTTTGCATCCATCTACTATTTCGTTATTTACTATTTCATTTATGCTTTCAAATAAACAACCATCTTTTTTAATCGCCTGACTAAGATTTACAAGATAGCCATTTCTTGCTGATGTAGGGTTGTCGTCGGTTAGGAATTTTCACAAAATAATTTTGTTGCAAGTATAGTCCCAACTAATAAACAACCTTCATCAAAGTTTTAATTTGTATGTCACAAGTACAAACTCCAATAAAAACTGAAAGTATTTAAACCTCAGGTAGTCTCACAAGGAATTGTAATGAAGTGATCAATTATTGGCTATGAAGGAACAAAGGGGGGTTTAATTTGGTAATTAACAAGAAAAGTAAATAACAAGAAAGTAAATGACAATTAACTAATAAAGGAAAGGAAAAGAACTCTTGGCTAAGGCATGGGAATTGAGATCACTATCCTTGTCTACAAACCGTATATTGACAATTATGAGGGACCAACCCATCAAGTCTACTTTTATGCTTGAGGTAAGTCAAATAGGCTTGATCAACATCAACCCATAAGTCCCAACCTAGCTACTAATTGACTTAGTAGTAGGCTTGTGTTAATGGGTATCAAATTAATCACTAAGGATTCTCAAATCACCAATTCAATTAGACCCAATGACTCAAAGTCACCCAATTCCCTTAGCCTAGGCCAAGAGTATAGAAAACTACTCTAATACTAGTGAAAATATTTTTCAAACACCTAGAGTACAATAAAAGTAAACATCATAAAATGTAAGAATTAATAAAAGCTATAACTAACATAAGCAAGAAATCAATAATCGCAACTAAGATAAACATAAAAAGACATGAAAACATAAAATTGCATTAAAAGAGAATCAAAATCTTCAAGAGTACATAAGCACAAAATCAACCAAGAAAAGAAAATAACAAGAGAAACTAAGAAGATTAAGACAATAGAACAATAAAATATAAAGAGAGTTGGACAAAAAACAAGAATTAAAACTTGGATCTAAGAAAATTTAACCTAAACTACCCTAAATTCTAGAGAGAAGGGAGAGTTTCTATCTCTAAAATTCTAACCTAAAACATGGTGAAAACTTAACTATGACTCCTCCCCCCCATTCCCCTCCAATTCTTGGATTCAAAAGCATCAGAAATGAGTTGGATTTGGGCCTCTTTCAGCTCAGAAATCGCCCCCAGCGTATTGCCGTTAATGAGGTCACGTGCCGCTTGTCACGCGTACCCATCACCGGCAACTTTCCTTATAACGCGTACGCGTGGGCCAGGTACACGCATCGCTGGCAGATTACCAAAATCTCATTTCTTCATGAATTCTCCATTTTTTATGCTTTTTCTTCATTTCTTCAACCCAATCTTTGCCTTCTAAACCTAAAATCACTTAACAAACATATCAAGGCATCAAATGGAATTAAAGTGAATTAAAATTAGCAATTTTAAAGCCTAAAAAGCATGTTTTCACTCTTAAGCACAAATTAGGTGAAATTCACAACTAAATGGGGGTACGAACATTTATTCAATGCAAATAAACTATATGAATGCAACTAAATGCAAAATACTTCTACCTACTTGGTTAAAAGTAAATCAATCTCCAAAAACACATATGAACATGTAGGGCTAATGTAGTATGATGATTCATGAATCCCACCAATTCAAATATAAAAAATGAAGTTCAAATAGACTTGCAAGAAGAAAGGTCATGAAAGTCAGGAACAAGGAGTTGAGCATCGAACCCTCACCAGAAGTGTATCTGCTCTAGTCGCTCAAGTGTATAGGGTTGATTCACTCAATTCTCCTCTAATCATGCTTTCCAAGATTTGTTTTTCATCTAACAATCAGCAATTATTCAATAAATGCATACATTTATCATGAGGACTTATTCATAGGTTGTAATGGGGCTAGGATAAAGGTAAGGATGCATATGGTCAAGTAAGCTTGAAATTTGAATCTTTGATTAACCTAAGCTCTCACCAAACACATATAACAATCTATACAATTCTAAGAGTGAACTACCAACCGGCCCCTGTCCATTTCTCAGAATGACAACGCGACCCCTCAGCATAAAAACGTTCCACTTCGGTCCCTGTCCTTTACTTCTGTGACCCAACGCGATCCCTGTGGGTGTTTTTCCGTCAACTCTGAACGGAAAATGCTGACGTGTCAGATTCAAAAATAGACAGGGGTCTAATTGTCTCTAAATTTAAATTGGTTAGGGATTTATTTGTCCCTATTCTTTAAAAAATATTTTTTGAAATTTTTTATTCATTATATTAATATTTTTTAATAAATTATTGAATATATGGTATAATAAGTACAAACTAATTAATAAATTATTCAAATTTAAAAATATCATTTATTATGAATAATTCTCAAATATAATTTTAAGTATATATAAATAATAAATATTAAAATTTAGTTAATACATTAATAATAATAATCCTATGATATACTATTAGTATTATGATCTAAATAATTTTCACAATAAAATAAAAACTAATGAACACATTATTTGATATATAGTAAAAATTTTTTGAGTAATAACAAAATTAATTTTTTTATCTCTTTAAACTAAATTAATAATTCTATTTGATATCTTGGCACTAAAATACACTATGAGTAGGTTATTAATAGTCTAATACTAAATGAAATAAAGCATAATATATATATTATAGAGACCATTTATAAACTCAGCAAACTCAAAACATCAATAATATTATTAATCTATGAATAATATTTTGAGTAAAATATATGTAACATTTAATTAAATTTTAATATACATAAAATTTTAGTTAATCCACATTATTCTTATATTGATAAATCTTCATGGATCAGTACCCTTATAAGATTATGTATTATTAATAGATTAATAAAATTATTGATGCTTTGAGTTTGTTGAGTTTATAAATGGTCTTCATAATATATATATATATATATATATATATATATATAATATAATATTTTATTTTATTTAGTATTAGTAGCCTACTCATGGTGTATTTTAGTGCAAAGATATCAAATAGACTTATTAATTTAGTTTAAAGAGAGAAAAACTCAAAAAAAAAATTATTATATATCAAATAATGTGTTTATTATTTTTTATTTTATTGTAAAAATTATCTAGATTATAATACTAATATTATATCATAGGATTATTATTATTAATGTATTAAGCGTATTTTATTATTTATATATTTAAAAATTATATTTGAAAAATATTTATTTAGTTTCATAATAAATAATATTTTTTAAATTTGAATAATTTATCAATTAGTTTGTACTTATTATACCATATATTCAATAATTTATTAAAAAAAGAATATTAATATAATGAATACATTTTTTAAAAAAAATATCATTTAAAGAATAGGGACAAATAAACCCCTAACTAATTTAAATTTAGAGACAATTAGATCCCTGTCCATTTTTGAACCTGACACGTCAGCATTTTCTGTTCAAAGTCAACGGAAAAATACCCACAGAGACCGCGTTGGGTCACAGAAGTAAAGGACAGGGACCGAAGTGGGTCGTTTTTATGGTGAGGGGTCGCATTGTCATTCTGAGAAATAGACAGGGACCGGGTTGGTAGTTCACTCTAATTCTAATACACCACCTAGCTACCCATGATTCCCACTTTTTTTTTACATACTCATGCATTCTCTTTAATTCACATTCTATATGTATTGTTATTATTACTTTGCTTTGGGGCATTTTTGTCCCCTTTTTATTGCTTTTCTTTTTCTCTTTTTCTTTTTCTTTTATATATGTTTTTCATTTTCATTATCATTTTTTTCACTAAAGTATATACAAACGTATCAATGCATATGGTTTTACATATTTAATGCATGAGTATGTACCCACTTTCCAAGATCTTCAATAAAAATACAAAAATATACTTTTACCTCAACCAATGTTTTCAAATTTCTCTTATTTAAATGATACACACTCTCACTAGCCTAAGCTAATCAAAGATCTAAACAAGGGATATTTATTGTTTTTCACTTAGGGGTAGTGATGTGGTAAAATTAAGAACAAAAAGGTATTAATATAGGCTCAAAATTGGCTAACAATAGAAGATAAACGGTAGGCTATTTGGGTAAGTGAGCTATTTGAAATGAGGACCTCAATCATATAAATGCGTTTATACATAAAATAATGGACATAAAGAATCAAACAAATCAAGGATTGCAATCATAGAGAGAGAATAATATACACAAGAATGAAAAATGGTGGTTATATGATGTAAACACACAATTGGGCTCAAAACTCACATGCTTATGTGTTCTTAGCTCAAAAACCATTTTCCAAAATTAATTCCTTCAAGAAAGTTCAACATAAATTTTTTTTTAAATTGGTGGGGTGCCCTAAAACAGTTTTCTTAGAAAAGAAATCATTACTTCAACCAAGTAGTCCTAGCAAGAAAGAAGTGGTGGAATATATACAAACTCTAATTATCATGCAATCCAACAGCTAACTAACAAAGAAAATTAAGAATTGGTGTTGGAAAAGGAAGTAGTTACCCACGGAAGTCGGTCCTCGACCTCCCCACACTTAAAGATTGCACCGTCCTCGGTGCATTCAAAGAAGAGCAAGGTGGATAGGTTGCTACAACTGATGAGCTCCTTCAAAAGATTATGCGGAGGGACTTGTTATTCGCTCCATTTAGAAGCTTTTCCTTTCCCCTCTCTGTGGCCAACCTAAAAGGAGAGAAAAAGAAAGAAAATTAAGCCCACAACAAAGATATCAAAGCGAATAGAATATAGGTGGGGCTAATGATGAATAAAAGTGAGGTTCTCAACTACATGGTAGCTACAACATGTAAGCGAGAAAGCAATATAAGCGAATGGCATATCAATTAACACTTGATGTAAGAGTAAATTCATAGCACAAGCAAATGGCATGAAGAGAACACTCAGAAGCATCAAGTTCAAATAGGAAAAAGTGGGTTGATGAGTCCATATTTTACGATATATTTTGGTTTGATTTGAGTGGATTTCATCACATAAACCCACATTTATTCATTTAAATAGCATGCTTTTGAGATTTCTTCCTAAATTATGCTTGAAAGTGAAAACATGCTCTTTTGTGCTTAATTTAATCACTTTTAATTCACTTTAATCCCATTTGGTGCCTTGATGTATTTGTTAAGTGATTTAAGGTTTCCAAGGCAAGTATGGGTTGAAGAAGTGAGAAAAAGAGCATGCAAAAGGAAAGAAACCATGAAGAAATGGAGTTTGGAAGTTCCAGCACCCGTGCGTACGCACAAGTATGCGTGCGCATGCACAACGAGGATTTGCGAGCGACGCGTACGCGTGACCCAAACGTACGCGTGGATGGATTTTTGCGCAGTGAAGCGTACGCGTGGGTCACGCGTACGCGTGACCCGAATTACGTTAGTTCATTAATGCAAATTGCTGGGGGCGATTTTTGGGCCTCCAGAACCCAGTCCAACTCATTTCTGAAGCTATATGAGGCCAAAGCGAAGCTGAATGAAGAGGGGCAATTAGGTTTAGTTTTTATGATGTTTTCTTTTAGTTTCTAGATAGAGAAGCTCCCTCCTCTCTCTAGAATTAGGGTTTTTAGCTTAGTTTCCTTTTAATTTCAGCACTTTAATTCTTGTTTTAGTATAGTTTCATTTATGTTCTCTTAGTTCTTCTTCTTAATTTCTCTTTTATGTCACTTTTCATGTTATGAATACTCTTTGTCAATTTTAATTTCATTTAATGTAATTTATGTTTTATGTTCATTTAATGCTTTCTTTAGTTGTTGTTTTAATTTTCTTACTTTTGGTAGCTAGACTTTATTTTTAATGCATTTTAATATTATTTTATTCTCATGCACACCAAGTGTTTGATAAAATGCTTGGCTTAGTTTTTACTTAGTTTTTCTTCACTCTTGGCTTGGAATTGTTGATTTTGGTGTTACTTGAGTCATTGATGTCTATTCTTATTTGATATATTAGAGTAGTTAGTTGATTTGGTCCCCCTTGACTCTATGTGACCCCTTAGTGTTGACATAGGACTTAGGGATTGAAATTAACTATGCATATTTGACCTATCTTCGATGTAAGGTTGACTAAGTAGGATTAACTCTTCATAATCATCATGTGTTTGTGATCAATGTCTAGGATAGGTAACCTTAGCTCTCAATTGCTTGCCAAGAGGTTTTCTTGCATTTTAAGTTTCCTTTCCTTTGCATTTAATTGCTTTGACTTTTATTGCTTTGAGTTTTAATTCCTTGCATGTTTATTTAATTGCTTTGATGTTTAATTTCTTGCATGTTTAGTTTTCACACTCTTGGGAGAGAAATTGGGTGTTTGGGTGGAATTAAGTTGTGGATGTCCATTCCGCATTGTGTGGGAATGGTTAATTGGTTTTGTTTCCATTGACGCTAGTCTTTCACTAAGTAATTAGTGAGTTGACTAGGACTTATGGATTGAGATCAATTAGGCTTTTTGACTAATTCTCAAGGAGAATTGACTGATTTGGATTGATTCCACACAATTGCCATGTTTGTGGTCCACAACTAGGATAGGAAACCTAGATTACCCACTTCTTGCCAAGAGTCCTTTAATTGCTTTCTTTTCAATTCCTTGCATGCTCATTTACTTTCTTGATATTTACATCTCTTGCTCTCTTGCTTTCATTCCAATTCCCCATGCTCTCTCTCATAGCCAATGACATTACACTTAATTGCAACTCCTAGGGAAGAACAACCCGAGGTTGAATTACTCTTGACCTCGGTTATTTTGTATTGGATTTAATATTTGATTTTGAGAATTCTTTGTTGGTTTGGACTATGCTACCAATGAATTGATGCTTGTTTTGATCGATTCCAAACCATACGATAAAATTCTCACTATCAAATTTGGCGCCGTTGCCGGGGAGTTGCAATGGTGTAAGTTATGGGTTATTGTAAATATGTTAATATGTAAATAGCTAGCTTTTTGGTTGTTTTGTTTTAGGATTGGGATCTCGGAGGACATTGGACATTCAAGCATTTGGTGGGGAAGTCGAGCACAAGCCACCATAGCAAGGGCTCTCCCAATTGTCTAACTTAAAGACATTAAATAAAAGTGTTTGGTAACATTATTTTAACTCTTCTCTTTTTGTATATATTTTGGTTTATTGCATTTTTGTTTGATTGGTGAGCTTAGGATTAGTTTAATTTTGAGCTTAAATAGATTAATTTTGGTTTGGATCATGAATTTATGGGTTCTTGCATGTTTTGGTGTTTGGTCTTGATTGAACTAAGGCTTGGTACCTTAGATTTTGAAAGAAAAATTTTTGAAAAATAGGGCATCTGTGCATACGCACCCACCCGTGCGTGCGCACACAACTTCTATTTTTTGCGACCTGTGCGTGCACACCGACCTGTGTGCTCGCACACGCATGATTTTGCCCTCTATTTGCAGCGCTGGCATAGCCTGTGCGTATGAACCCCTGCCCTCATATGCTATTGTGTGCACGCACGGACCTGTGTGCGCACGCACACATGATCCCTTCCTTAAAAAATTTTTTTTTAACCCTTCTCTGCGTGGGCACAGACCTGTGCCCACGCACACCTCAAAACAAGGGGTCTGTTCGCAGCGTTTGCACGCATAGTGCGAACGCACAACCCCATTGAGTTTTCTCATCGACGCGTACGCGTCCCTCACGCGTACGCGTCCCTCACGCGTACGTGTCATTGCGCATTTTCTCCACCTCATGCGTGCGCGTCCCTTATGCACACGCGTCGATATCCTTTCTTCGCCAAACCACGCGCACTCGTCCATCACGCATACGCGTGACCCTCTGTGCGTGCGCACAGCCCTCTGTGCCCACGCACGTCCATCTCTACTTCTTGTCCCCTTCTTTCTTCCACCTCTCTCTTTTCTTGCTTTTGCCTTCTTCTTTACTTGATTTACTTTGTTTTGTTTACATTTCATTTTTATTTTGGTAATTATATTAGTCTAAGTTTGGTTGTTCTTAGTTAAATAAGTTGCAAGTGTTTAAGATTGATTGGGTTGCTTCTTGCTTGAATTTGGTTTCAAGTTTGATGGATATGTGCACTAAGCACTGAATTTTTGTTTAATTGCCTAGATGAATTGTGAGTTTGATTCATATGTTGTAGCTACCATATGCATTAGACTTTACCCTTGTTTGGCAGTATGAATTGTGCACTTTTACTTTAGTGAATTGAGTTGTGCTACTTAGTCATCATGGTTTTTAAGTGAATATAATCACATAACAAGGTATTTGTTCCTTGTTAATGCTTTGCATTTTTTTGAGTTGACTTGACTTGTTTCTTGTCAAGACTTGTCACTTTTTGTAACAAGCACCTTATACATGTGATTATTTCCTTATTCCTAAGGATGAATAAGTAGTCTCTTTTCATCATAGAATTGGTTATTGTTGATTTTGCCATTTTTTATTCACTTTGCGCTTTCACTTGCACAATCTCACTATCCAATATATTTTATACTCAATTCCCTTTTGTGGTTACCTAGTGTTACTTGTGCCTCAAGTTTTGCTTATTCTTCATTTGCAACCTAGGGCTACTTGATTGAGAAACATGCTATTTCTTTTGATTGTGTGTTTTCTATTTTTAATTGACCAATGTATTGTGTTCTAAACCGTGCGCATTTAGAATACGCATATTGCCCCTTCTCATACCACACTTCTATGACTTCTTCCTCAATTGTTGTTTATGTGTTTATATAGCAACCCGGAGCCCCTGGAGCCCACCAGCTGAAGTTGGAGCTTCACAGTCTCTCACCCCCGGATCATGTGCATGCACGGAGGACCGTGCATGATTTAAGTGTGGGGGAGGATCACCAACTTCAAGGGGGATAAAATTTCTTTTCTTAGACACTTTGCAATACTCTTTTTGTTTTTTTTCCTTAATTTTTGCAAATTTTTGTTCTTATTTGCATTTTGTTTGGTTTATTTGTATATATCTCTTTAATGCTTATAGTTATATGATAGTAAATACTTGCATGTTGCATGTTAGATTGAATAAGTTTGGTAAAAAAACAAAGAATTTTCAAGAAATCTCTTTTTGGGCATTCTATTGATTAGATTTGAAAACATGTTTTTGAACTTGCTTGAAGTATCTTTTTATAGAACATAGAAAAGAGCTTGAACAAATACCAAGTGAGACTTGAGCTTTAATTGGATGGTTGCAATTTTTCAACCACAAAATTTTGTTCTTGTATGTTAAACTCCTTTTATGACTGTGATCTTAGATCTGCTTTAATCTATATGTCCTATACTTGTTGTTTTGAATTGCATTTAGTATGATTGAGGCCATTTTTGAATTTAAACTCACTTAACCCATATGGCCAACCCTTGCATCTACCTTTGTAAACCACTTTTGAGCCTTTATAATTCCCTTTTGTTCTTAATTTTACCACATCATTCACCCTAAGTGAAAAACCATTATGTCCTTAAACTGTATCTTTGATTAGCTTGGGTTTGAGTGTGTGTGTGTTAATCAAGTGTGGGGGAATTTGTGAAAAATATTGGTAGTTAGTTATTCATAAACCACTATTTTATGGTTTATACTGTGTTTATTTATGTGGTTTTATCATGATCTTTACCTACTTATTCGTTAAATAAGCATGCATTTATAATTCCTTCCTAAAGTTATTGCATGATTGAAAACCTGCTTCCTAAAGACTTTTAAATTATATATTTTATTCCTCCTTTATTCCATTCGATGCCATGATCTGTGTGTTAAGTGTTTCAGGCATTATAGGGCATGAATGAGTTGGAGATTGGAGAGGAAGCTTGCAAAAATAGAAGGAACACAAGAAATTGAGGAGATGACCAGCGAGAAGTGACGCGGCCGCCTGGATGACGCGACCGCGCGGCATGGAATAGCACGAGTGACGCGGCCGCATGGACGACGCGACCACGTGGCAAAGCAGGAAGCCGAATGACGCGGCCGCATGGATGACACGACCGCGTGACAAGCGCGATCTGCATAATCTGCAGAATCGCTGAGGGCGATTTCGGGCCTTATTTTGACCCAGTTTTCGGCCCAGAGAAGCATACTAGAGCCAGAAAACATGCAGAAACCAACAACAACATTCATTTCGCATAGTTTTAGTTTTTAGATCTAGTTTTCCTCTCCTCTAGGTTTTCTCTCTACACATTCATAGTTTTTAGGATTTGTTATGTTCATTGTTTTTGCACTGGGATATTGAGAAGAGTTATTGCCTCATCAAGACTTCGACATTCTAGTTCGTTTTCTTCACTTGTCTCTTACTCTTCCATTTTCCTTAATTTACTTAATTTTACTATTGGATTATTTTAACATTTATTAATATAAGAATTACTTTTATTTTTAATTAATCTTTTGATCATTATTTATCATGTCTTTCTTTAATTCCCTTTCTTATGTTATGAATTTTACATTTACAATGAGCGAGTAGTTCCCTAACTTGATGGGGAGTTGATTGAAAGGAACCCTTGAGTTAGAATGTTCAAGAGAGAGATTGTAATTGGGTTTATTGTTGGATTGCTCTCTATTCACTAACACCAATCCTCCCAAGAGTGGATTGGAACTTGTGGATAGAACAGCATTCCAACTCGTTTGACTTACCCTTACTTAGTAAGGGACAACTAAACATAATAACCCTCAATTGTCAATTAATCTTGAGAGTACTCCAACACGAATAGGGCTTCCAGCTAATCAACTCCCAGCCAAGGCTTTTATTTAAATTTATATAAATTCTCTAATTTAATTTTCTGCCATTCAACTCAAACCTTTTTGAAAACATCTGATTAATAAAATAGCACACTTTTCTGCAACTCGTTGGGAGACGACCTGGGATTCATACTCCCAGTATTTTGATTTTAATTTCTGTGACACCCTTCTAAATTGATAAGCGAATTTCTGGTTGGTTGAGAACTATACTTGCAACGCATATTTATAATCATTCTTAACTCGCTAATTTTTGCGCCCATCAATTTTTGACGCCGTTGCCGGGGAGTTGCAATAGAGTGCTAAAGTTATTAATTGGAATTTATTTATTTGCATTTTATTTTATTTTGCTACTATGAGCTGCTTGTTTCTTTCGTTAGATGACACGTTCGCTTCCTGATCCAAGCTTGCTAATATTCGATCCTGAGATTGAAAGAACTATTTCATGAATAAGGCAAGCTCGGCGTCGGTTAGTCCTCTCTGAGGGCGGATCTGAAACGTCATTTGAGAAAGAAACCAGCCCCCGTTCTACTGATTTGGTTGTTTTACGTGCAGGTAACATGGCAGTAGCCAGGAGAGTTACTATCCAGGATGCTGGAGCCCCTGATTTTACAATGCAACCATTTCAAGCGCATCACCCAGTGGTGGCTACAGACTTTGAAATAAGGACCGCACTGCTCAATTTGATGCCGAAGTTTCATGGCTTACCTGCTTAAGAGCCTATCAATCACCTGAGAGATTTTCAGGCAGCCTGTTCTACTGTCAAGCGTGATGGTGCAGATGAAAGTTCAATTTTGCTGAAAGCTTTCCCATTTTCTCTTGAGGGAAAGGCAAGAGAGTGGTACTACACTCAACCAGCAGCAATTGTATCCAACTGGGATACACTGAGAAGAGAATTCTTGGAAAAGTTCTTTCCAGCTGAAGTTACTGATAAACTGAGGAAAGATATTTCCATGATTGTTCAGGATGACTCCGAGACGCTTTATGAATATTGGGAGCGCTTCAATAATCTTCTGGAAGCTTGCCCCCACCATATGATTGACAAGATAGTGTTACTCGGTTATGTCACACAGGGAATGAAGCCCCAAGATAAGACCACATTGGAAAGTGCTAGCAATGGGTCTATGAAAAAGTACAAGACCACCGATGAGGCATGGCAATTGATCAGTGACTTAGCTAAATCTACTAGGAATCACAGGTAGAAACAAGGCCGTTCAAAAGCTGTTGCAGAAGTATCCTCTAGCAGAGAGACTACTGCTTTAACTCAGAGTATCTGTGAAATGACCAACTTACTGAAGCAGATGCAATTGAATCAACAACAAGTTCAGCAAGCTCAACCTTCTCCACCACAGCAAAACCAACAGTTAGTCCCACAGAGAGTTTGCGGAATTTGTGCTGATTATAGCCATTATATTGACGAATGTCTGCAGCTCCAGCAGGAAGACAACACCGTGGCAGCCACACATAACTTCTATGACCGCCCCAATAAGGGTACAATCGAGGTGGCAATTACAACCACAGATGGCAAGACAATTCTAACCAGAATTAGAGGGACAGCAACAACAGAGGAGGTAGAGATAATCAGGAAAATCAGAGGTGGAATAACAACAACAACAGGTAGCAGAATCAGAATCAGCCTTACAGAGCACCTCACCTAAGGCAGTCCCAAGGACCACAGAATACCCAACAGCAGACCTCTCAATTTACCTATCTTTCTGCATCTGCCAATGATGACTTACTACAATCTATTGGTCGGAGACAACAGACCATGGAAAATAACATTAATGCCACTCTGAATGGTCTGACTGCTACTTTGCAGGCTCTTGTCTCCCAGATAGGATCAATGAATAACTCCAATAACCAACCTTTGAGCTCCAGTAGGATTTCCTCTCAACCATTACCCAATCCCAAGGGTGGTATTAATGCCATCACCCTGAGGTCCGGAACCACACTGCAGGAGAGGAACCAGGAGGAGCCAAACCCACCAGAACACGCCTCAGCTGAAGAGGTAGTGGAAATAGAAGATGTTGAAGAAGAAGAGGACATACAGGACATGGCTGAAGAAAAAGAAGTGCAACCACGAGAGGAAGCACTAAAAGGCGCAGACAATGTAGAAAACGCCACTCCCATTCCATTTCCACAACTTGCAAGGAAACCCAGGAAGCAGCTGGAACCTGATCCCAAAATGGTAAAGATATTCAAAAAGGTTGAGGTAACTGTTCCTCTATTTGATGTTATTCAACAGGTACCTAAGTATGCTAAGTTTCTAAAAGATTTATGTATACATAAAGACAAAATTAATGAATTAGAAACTATTCCTTTAGGAAGTTCCATATCAGTTTTAATGGGAGGTTTACCTGAAAAGTGTAGTGACCCAGGTCCTTGTATAGTAAATTGTACTATTGATGGTGGATAATTTCTGAATGCATGTGTGATTTAGGAGCATGTGTGAGTATAATGCCTTTGTCTATATATGTTGTTTTGAGGCTCCCTCCCTTAAAAAGGTCGGCAGCTCATTTTGTGTTAGCAGACAAAAGCATTATTACAGTAGTTGGAGTTGCTGAAGATGTACTAGTAGGCATTAAGGGACTCACGTTCTCCACTGATTTTTATATCCTGGAAATGTCCCAAAATGACTCAGATAAGCCATCATCAATCCTACTCGGAAGACCATTCCTGAAGACCTCAAAGTTTAAATTAGATGCTTTTTCAGGAACATACTCTTTTGAAATAGATGGCAGAGTAGTAATCTTCAATCTGAATGGAGTTATGAAGCATCCTCCAGAGGATCACTCTATCCTCAAGTGTGACATCATAGATGAAACCGTGGCTGAAGTTCACCAGGAGGAATTTGAAGAGAAGCACACAGGACAAGGTCCAAGTGTGGGGACATTCTCAGAGGACAATGACAGTGCCTTACCACTGTTACCAGCTCCAGACAACCCAGAGCTTGAACATGATCAGAAGTTAGAATTAAAACCCCTTCCTCCACACCTCAAATATGCTTACCTTAAAGACGGGCAGAAGTTTCCGGTTATCATTGCAAGGGAACTCACTTCTCAACAGGAAGAGCAGCTACTTGGTGTGCTGAGGAGGCAAAAGAAGGCAATTGGTTGGAGTTTGGAAGACATAGTAGGTATCAACCCTCAAGTTTGTGAGCATAGGATATTTTTAGAAGAGGGAGCAAGACCTGTCCATCAACCCCAGAGAAGACTGAACCCCACTATCCTAGAGGTTGTCAAAAAGGAAGTGACCAGACTACTAGAGGCAGATATCATCTATCCCATCTCAGACAGTGAATGGGTAAGCCCAGTACAAGTGATGCCAAAGAAGTCTGGAGTCACTGCAGTGAAGAATGAGCATGGAGAGCTCCTGACAGCCAGAGTTCAGAATGCCTGGAGGGTCTGCATTGATTACAGACACCTCAACCAAGCAACCCGTAAGGATCACTATCCTCTTCCATTCATTGATCAAATGCTGGATCGCCTGTCAGGTAAATCGCATTATTGTTTCTAGATGGTTACACAGGTTATTTCCAGATTCATATAGCTCCTGAGGATCAGGAAAAGACCACTTTTACATGTCCTTTTGGGACTTATGCTTACAAGAGAATGACCTTTGGCTTGTGCAATGCACCAGCTACTTTCCAGAGGTGCATGATGAGTCTTTTCTCTGATCTTATTGAGGACTGTATGAAGGTTTTTATGGATGATTTTAGTGTTTATGGCGATTCCTTTAGCCTTTGCTTAGATGGATTATCTAGAGTTTTAGATAGATGTGTCAGTACAAACCTGGTATTAAATTTTGAAAAATGTCACTTTATGGTTAAACAAGGGATTGTACTAGGACATGTTGTGTCTAATACTGGCATTTCTGTAGATCCAGCAAAGGTGAATGTTATTTCTAGTTTACTTTACCCCTCTTCTGTGAGGGAGGTCCGTTCTTTCCTTGGCCATGCAGGTTTTTACAGGAGATTCATTAAGGACTTCAGTAAGGTAGCACTTCCCTTATCTAGATTACTGCAGAAAGATATTGAGTTCGAGTTCAGTGAAAATTGCAAGCAAGCGTTTGATAAGCTGAAGACCGCACTGACTCAAGCCCCAATTGTGAGAGGACCAGAATGGAGCCAACCATTTGAAATAATGTGTGATGCTTCCAACCATGCAGTAGGAGCAGCACTGGCTCAGTGTGAAGGTAAGGATCCTTTTGTTATTGCTTACGCGTCTAAAACTTTAGATGCAGCTCAGTCGAATTACACTACTACTGAGAAAGAGCTTCTTGCTATTGTTTTTGCTCTGGATAAATTCCGAGCCTATTTACTTGGTACTAAAGTAGTAGTGTATTCAGACCACGCAGCTCTAAAGTATTTATTATCTAAAAAGGAGTCCAAGCCAAGGCTTATACGTTGGATACTGCTATTACAAGAATTTGATTTAGAAATTAAGGATAGGAGTGGTAACCAGAATTTAGTGGCAGACCACCTGAGTCGCCTTGAACATATTATAGATGATTCCACTCCTATATATGATAATTTTCCATTTGATAACCTGCAAGCAGTATCTGAAGTATCCCCTTGGTATGCACCTGTAGCTAATTATCTAGTTAGCCGCACCTTTCCTCCAAACTTTTCTAAGCATCAAAGAGACAAGCTGAAAAGCGAGTCTAAATATTATATATGGAATGACCCATATTTATGGAGATGTGGCGCTGACCAGATAATTAGATGGTGTGTGCCTCAATCAGAATTCCAGTCCATCTTAGAGGCCTGTCACTCATCTGAGAGTGGAGGACATTTTGGCCCTCAAAGAACTGCTAGAAAAATTTTAGACTATGGATTCTGGTGGCCTACTTTTTTTAAGGACGCTGCTGAATTTTGTAAATCTTGTTTCCCATGCCAGAAATTTGGTAATATATCTAGGAGGGATGAGATGTCTCAACAAATTATGCTTTTTTATGAAATTTTTGATGTTTGGGGCATTGACTTCATGGGTCCATTTCCAAATTCTAATGGTTATTTCTATATATTGTTAGCTGTGGATTACGTTTCCAAATGGGTGGAAGTAATTCCTACCCGCAATGATGATGCTAACACTGTTGTTTCCTTTGTGAGAAACCATATTATTTGTCGCTTTGGATTACCACGAGCAATCGTGAGCGATCAAGGCACCCATTTTTGTAACATGAGACTAACAGGACTAATGAAGAAGCATGTGATAATTCATAAAGTTGCAACAGCCTACCATCCTCAGACTAATGGGCAAGCTGAGGTGTCAAATAGAGAGATAAAGCGTATCTTGCAGAAGATAGTCAAACCTCATAGAAGAGACTGGAGCACCAGGCTACAAGATGCACTCTGGGCATACAGAACAACATACAAAACACCCATTGGGATGAGTCCTTTCCACTTAGTTTATGGAAAAGCTTGTCATCTCCCTGTTGAAATAGAGCATAAAGCCTTTTGGGCAGTAAAGGAATGCAACATGGGAATTGAGAGAGCCGGAGCTGAAAGGAAGTTGCAACTGCAGGAACTGGAAAGCCTTTGCCTAGAAGCTTATGAGAACTCAAGACTATACAAGGAGAAGATGAAGGCTGTACATGATAAGCACATCAAGAGGAAAGAGTTCCAACCTGGGGACTTAGTCCTCCTCTATAAATCTCGACTAAGGCTCATGCCAGGCAAGTTGAGATCAAGATGGGAAGGTCCATACAGAGTAGAGAAGGCCGAACTGTACGGAGTTTATCACCTAAGCCATCCTTCAAGCTCTGAACCTATCAAAGTTAATGGACATCGTTTAAAGCTATACCATGGCAAGAAGCTGAAGAAAAACAAGGAGTTTGAGATCTTCTTCTTGGAAGATCCCCACATAGCCGAAGACTGAGCTAGTGGAGCGTCCAACTTACGGACGTTAAAGCAAAGTGCTAGGTGGGAGACAACCCACCATGGTATGATCGTTCTTTTCTTTATTTTTCTTATTCAATAACTCTTCTCTTCATTAGTACATTTCGTGCATCGGCATTTACATACCTTTATAAAAAAAAAAAACACGTGACGCGACCGCCTCATTGACGCGTCCGCGTCGCAGGGAGCTGGGAGACAATAATAATATGAACAGAGAGTTACGCAGGAGCAGGGCTGGAGGCGTGCCAATAGCACAAACCGTCCCACGCGACCGTGTCGCCGACGCGACCGTGTTATATGGGAATAATGGCGTCCCACGCGACCGCGTGCCCACGCGGCCGTGTGACCTGGATTTCGACGTGATAAGGGTGCATAGCCGAAAGTTGTGCTAGAGTGGTGCTAGACTGGCGCTAGACGCGCAGTCCATCTCACGCGACCGCGTGCCTCACGCGGCCGCGTGCCTCACGCGGCCGCGTCACATCCTAATATTTGACCACTCACGCGATCGCATGCCCCATGCGATCGCGTCACCCAAAATTTGGCACTAATATGATTTTGAACAGAGAGTTGTACGAGTGCGAGGCTACCTTCGCGCCATCAGCCTAAAACGGGTCACGCGACCGCATGACCGACGCGATCACGTCATTGAGTTTAAGCGCAAGTCAAGCGACCGCGTGCCCCACGCGACCGCGTCGCTTGCGCCGCACAGCCTCCCCAATTTTGCCAATTATCATATCTTTTTCTCCCCAAATCCTATTTTCTCTTTTCCCTCCTTATTTCTTCTCCCTCCCTTCTTCCCTTCTTCCCTTCTTCCTTCTTTCCCACTTTTTACTCTCTCTCACCCCCATTAGCAAGGTTTTTCTTTCTCATTCCCTCCTCACTTTTCTATTATTCTTGTTATTTTTATATGCCATCTTCTTTTCTTTTCTTTTTACCTTCATTATTCATATTTTCTTTTTCTTTCTTTTCCCTTTTTACTTGGTGTTATCAATTTATATGAGTCATTATTTATTATTATATGCTTGTGGAATGTTGTAAATTTGTTTGACAATTATATATTGCTTTTTAAGGGATTACTTGCATGTTCAAATTCTTATTTTCAAGAACTTCTTCTCCATGCATGCTATGTGTTTGTGAAAAAGCCCATATGGCATTATGAACTTCTTTACATTTTTCTACTCTAATACTCAATGCTTGCTTTTCACATACTATTTTATTCATTGAATTTAATTGTCAATACAAACGTGATAGTTAGTTACGAGTGATAATATATTTAAATTGGACATTTAATGCTTGATATATGCTACTCATGCCTTTGCCTGCATGCCAATAAACCCCTTGCATTTACTTGTCCTTACATGCACTTGCTATATTTCCATTAATGGACTTTTCACATGTACTCCGGACCATGTGTTAACGTCATTCTTCTTTATTGTGCATTGATTATCACTTACACCACCCTCTTCCTTGCTCTATCCCTTTAAATTTCATTTACTTTCTCTTCCTTTTTTCAGGATGGCCACCAAGAAAGGAAAGGAGAAAGCTACCCCCAAACAACCAGCAAGAAGAGGAACAAAAAGAGCATTAGTGGAAGAACCCTCTTCAACAGCAGTTAAGCCCTCAACAAAGAAAATTAAGAGGATTATAAAGGTTGATGATAAAGAAAAAGCCTTCCTAGCAAAGGACACTACGCGATTCCCCAATCGCTACTGTGAGTAGATGTTCCCCATCCTGGCTGAAAGGAGTTACAACAACAAATACCTTCTTCTCCTCCCGCCCAATATTGCTACCTTTGTTGAGCCGAAAATTGCCCGAAGGCAATGGGATTTCCTACAGAGACAGCCAAGGTAGGTCAATCTTTCTTGGGTAGTCGGGTTCTACTCCAACTTTCACCTGCCGACCCTGCAGTCTGTCTATGTCCGTCAGAAGCAAGTCCCCATTACAGAAGAGGCCATTCAAACAGTTCTAAGTCTTCCCCCTATTCCAGAAGGATTGGATGCCTTTTAAGAAGCCGCACTCAAGCGCCAGATGTACCAATTTGACTGGGACGCCGTTCTCAGAGTTATCGCACTACCTGGCAGCCGATGGATCTACGGATACCATCGTACCCACCCTAAGGGAATTTCGGCTTCAGCACTTACCTTGGAGGCTCACGTATGGGCACAGATCATGTCCTATTACGTCTTTCCGAGCACTCACGAGTCCTCCTTCACTGCGGACATGGCCGTTCTACTATGGTGTATCCTTACAGACCAACCTCTGAATCTACCAAGACATATCCGGAATGCCATGGGACACGTACAAATTGCGGGCAACTTACCTTTCCCCGCCTTGGTCTCAAATCTTGTCTCAGCAGCCGGAGTCTCCTACAGAGCTGGGGACACCAAAGCCATACTTCCTCGGGATGATCAGTATGTCCCTAACGGGAAGTACCTTAGACTTCTAGCAGCCACTATCAGCCAGCCTACTGAACCAATTGAAGATATTCCTTCTTCAACACCACAAGCACCCACCACTGATCAGCTGCTCCATCAGATACTTGAAAAGTTGGATCGGCAAGAACACAAAGCTAAGATGAGAGAGCGCCGTAACAAGCGCAGATTCACATACCTCAAGGAGCTGATCATGGGAAAGTTCAAGGACTCAGACACCCCAGACTCCACTTTCTTTACCAGCACAGGGAGCCATGATGGTCCCAACTGTGGAGATACTGCTACCAGCCCACCTTTGTTCTTGACAGATGGCACCGAGGACGGTGCAAAGCCTTAAGTGTGGGGAGGTCGGTCAATACCTGACTTCCGGAGGTAATTTCTCTTCCCTAGCACCAATAAATTAGGATATTTAGTTATATTTTTCTTTTATAAAATAGGATAAATTTCATAGTAATAGGTTAGTTGCATGCATGTTCTGCTCGATTGAAAATACAATAAGTTTCTTCTAAGACCCTATCTTTGGAACAAGATTTCACTAATTTTAATTAAAACTTTTATGTTAAATTTGCTTGAAGTTGTATTTGGAACATGATTTTTGAGCTAAAGAACACACAACCTGTGAGATTTGAGCCTTTATGAATGGTTACATTATTTAACCATAATTATTTTATTCTTGTGTGTTTACTTCTCTATGACTGTAATCTATATTTTGTTTCATCTTATATGTCCAATGTTTATTATATTTATATGTTTGCATATTATTGAGGCCATTATTTGTTTAGCTCACTTATCCAAATAAAGCCTACCCTTTCAATTACCTTTGTTAGCCACTTTGAGCCTTTAAATCCCATTTGTTCTATATTTTACCACGTTACTAGCCTTAAGCGGAAAAAACAATTATATACCCCAAATTGAATCTTTGGTTAGCTTAAGATAGAATTGTGTGTGTTATTTAAGTATGGAAAATTGTGGGAACAAAGGATAATAAGGGAATGAGTCATGATAATATTATGGGAATTTGGATACCTACTCATGTGAAACTATAAGAATTAAAATCTATGTGCATTGATAAGCTGTGTTATTTTTATGTTTCTATGTTTATAAAAAAAAATCCAAAAATACTCAATAAATAAATAAGGGGACAAAATTACCCCAATGCTAAGTCAAGCAATCAAGAATCAATGCATGTATGATAAAATCAAAATAAAAGGTTGATACATGAGTATGGATGTGAAAGGGATTTTTGGGTAGCTAGGTATGAATTCTAAAGTTATATATATATATATATAGGTTATGTTAAAGTTTGGGTTAATTAAAGATTCAATTTATAAGCTTACTTAGCCATATATATATCCTCACCCTTACCTTGGCCCCATTACAACCTTGAAAAGACCTCATGATGTTTGTATTGGTATATTAAATGTTGTTGATTGGTTAGGAGAAGAACAAAAATTAGAGAGCATGATTAGAGAGGGATAGAGTGATGACCCTATACACTAGAGAGACTAGAGTGTACATACATCATCAGTGAGGGTTCCATGCTTGAATTTCTATGTTCCCTGCTTTCATGAGCTATCTTCTTGCATTTTTATCTGTTCTTACCGTATAAGAATTGAGTTAGTGGAATTTGATTTGTAATTATTTTAAAGAAGCTTACTTACTTTTGATCAAGTGGACAAAAATCATATAGTTGCATTCATATATATAGGTTGCATTGCATTTCATAGGTTTTACATGTTCTTACTCATTCATTTTATCTCCTTCAACTAAGCATGAGGACATGCTAATGTTTAAGTGTGGGGAGGTTGATAAACCACTATTTTATGGTTTATATTGTGTTTATTTATGTGGTTTTATCATGATCTTTACCTACTTATTCGTTAAATAAGCATGCATTTATAATTCCTTCCTAAAGTTATTGCATGATTGAAAACCTGCTTCCTAAAGACTTTTAATTATATATTTTATTCCTCCTTTATTCCATTTGATAACGTGATCTGTTTGTTAAGTGTTTCAAGCTTTATAGGGCATGAATGAGTTGGAGATTGGAGAGGAAGCTTGCAAAAATAGAAGGAACACAAGAAATTGAAGAGATGACCAGCGAGAAGTGACGCGGCCGCATGGATGACGCGACCGCGTGGCATGGAATAGCACGAGTGACGCGGCCGCATAGACGACGCGACCGCGTGGCAAAGCAAAAAGCCGAATGACGCGACCGCATGGATGACGCGACTGCGTGACAAGCGCAATCTGCATAATCTGCAGAATCGCTGGGGGCGATTTCGGGCCTTATTTTGACCCAGTTTTCGGCCCTGCAAAGCAGACTAGAGCCAGAAAACATGCAGAAACCAACAACAACATTCATTCCGCATAGTTTTAGTTTTTAGATCTAGTTTTTCTCTCCTCTAGGTTTTCTCTCTACACATTCATAGTTTTTAGGATTTGTTATGTTCATTGTTTTTGCACTGGGATATTGAGAAGAGTTATTGCCTCATCAAGACTTCGACATTCTAGTTCGTTTTCTTCACTTGTCTCTTACTCTTCCATGTTCCTTAATTTACTTAATTTTACTATTGGATTATTTTAGCATTTATTAATATAAGAATTACTTTTATTTTTAATTAATCTTTTGATCATTATTTATCATGTCTTTCTTTAATTCCCTTTCTTATGTTATGAATTTTACATTTACAATGAGCGAGTAGTTCCCTAACTTGATGGGGAGTTGGTTGAAAGGAACCCTTGAGTTAGGATGCTCAAGAGAGAGATTGTAATTGGGTTTATTGTTGGATTACTCTCTATTCACTAACACCAATCCTCCCAAGAGTGGATTGGAGCTTGTGGATAGAACAGCATTCCAACTCGTTTGACTTACCCTTACTTAGTAAGGGACAACTAAACACAATAACCCTCAATTGTCAATTAATCTTGAGAGTACTCCAACACGAATAGGGCTTCCAGCTAATCAACTCCCAGTCAAGGCTTTTATTTAAATTTATATAAATTCTCTAATTTAATTTTCTACCATTCAACTCAAACCTTTTTGAAAACATCTGATTAATAAAATATCACACTTTTCTGTAACTCATTGGGAGACGACTTGGGATTCATACTCCCAGTATTTTGATTTTAATTTCTATGACACCCTTCGAAATTGATAAGCGGATTTCTGGTTGGTTGAGAACTATACTTGCAACGCATATTTATAATCATTCTTAACTCACCAATTTCGGCGCCCATCAGTTATTTTGGACATTCATTAAGAATCTTTGGAAAAAATGGGTAATCACTCATGCATTCATCATTTAAAACATATGCATCTTCTTTGTGATAAAAAAAAGAAATGATAATAAGAATGTAAATAAAGGATGCATATGTATGTGAATTGAAAAAGAAAGATGCATGAGTGAACATGAAAAAGGGATAAATGGGTAGTTAGGTCGCATTGTTATAGGATGATAAAGGATTAGGTGGGTACTTGAGCTAATCAAAGATCTAATTTAATAGCCCACTTAACCATATTAATCCTACCCTTGCCTAAGCCCCATTACAACCCACAAAAGTTCTCATGATATTTGCATTCATTCATCAAGTATTAGTAGATTGTTAGATGACTTGCAAATCTTTGAAAACATGATTAAAGGAGCATTGAGTGGTTAGGCCCTACACACTGAGCGATTAGAGTGTAAACACATCCGGTGAGGGTTTCAATTGCTCAATTCTATGTTTCCATTGCTTATCTTGTATCTTCTTGCAAGTCGTTGGATTGAATTTTGAAAATTTCAATTCAAATCTTTGGACATTGATTGTATTGCTATATTTGCTTTGTCTTAGCCCTAAGCTTTATTTTGGATTGATTGAGATTCTTTTGTTGTTTTTGCCAAACTCAATAGGAATCATATTATAGATATAGATAGTTAGCATTTAGTATAATTGCATACATATAAGTAGTTGTATTGAATAAGTCATTCACCCCTTCATTCATCTCTTTTGGTTGTGTTTATCATGAGGACATACTATTGTTTAAGTGTGGGAGAATTGATGAGTCCATATTTTACGATATATTTTGGTTTGATTTGAGTAGATTTCATCACATAAACCCACATTTATTCATCTAAATAGCATGATTTTGATATTTCTTCCTAAATTGTGCTTGAAAGTTAAAACATGCTCTTTTGTGCTTAATTTAGTCAATTTTAATTCACTTTAATCCCATTTGTTGCCTTGATGTATTTGTTAAGTGATTTCAGGTTTCTAAGGCAAGTATGGGTTGAAGAAGTGAGAAAAAGAGCATGCAAAAGGGAAGAAACTATGAAGAAATGGAGTTTGGAAGTTCCAGCACCCGTGCGTACGCACAAGTATGCATGCGCACACACAACGAGGATTTGCACAGTGACGTGTACGCGTGACCCGAATTATGTCATCTCATTAATGCAAACCGCTGGGGGCAATTTTTGGGCCTCCAAAACCCAATCCAACTCATTTCTAAAGCTATATGAGGCAAAAGTGAAGCTGAATGAAGGGGGGGCAATTAGGTTTAGTTTTTATGATGTTTTCTCTTAGTTTCTAGAGAGAGAAGCTCCCCTCTCTCTCTAGAATTAGGGTTTTTAGCTTAGTTTCCTTTTTGTTTCAGCACTTTAATTCTTGTTTTAGTGTAGTTTCATTTATGTTCTCTTACTTTATTGTCTTACTTTTCTTGGTTCTTCTTCTTATTTTCTCTTTTATGTCACTTTTCATGTTATGAATACTTTTTGTCAATTCTAATTTCATTTAATACAATTTATGTTTTATGTTCATTTAATACTTTCTTTAGTTGTTGTTACAATTTTCTTGCTTTTGGTAGCTAGACTTTATTTTTAATGTATTTTAATATTATTTTATTCTCATGCACACCAAGTATTTGATAAAATGCTTGGCTTAGTTTTTACTTAGTTTTCTTCACTCTTGGCTTGGAATTGTTGACTTTGGTGTTCCTTGAGTCATTGATGTCCATTCTTGTTTGATATATTAGAGTAGTTAGTTGATTTGGTCTCTCTTGACTCTATGTGACCCCTTAGTGTTGACATAGGACTTAGGGATTGAAATTAACTATGCCTATTTGACTTATCTTCGATGTAAGGTTGACTAAGTAGGATTAACTCTTCATAATCATCATGTGTTTGTGGTCAATGTCTAGGATAGGTAACCCTAGCTCTCAATTGCTTGCCAAGAGGTTTTCTTGCATTTTAAGTTTCCTTTCCTTGTATTCAATTGCTTTGACTTTTAATTTCTTGCATGTTTATTTAGTTGCTTTGATGTTTAATTTCTTGTATGTTTAGTTTTCTCACTCTTGGTTGAGAAATTGGGTGTTTGGGTGGAATTGAGTTGTGGATGTCCATTCCGCATTGTGTGGGAATGGTTAATTGGTTTAGTTTTCATTGACGCTAGTCTTTCACTAAGTAATGAGTGAGTTGACTAGGACTTATGGATTGAGATCAATTACGCTTTTTGACTAATTCTCAAGGAAGATTGACTGATTTAGATTGATTCCACATAATTGCCATGTTTGTGGTCCACAACTAGGATAGGAAACCTAGATTATCCACTTCTTGCCAAGAGTCCTTTAATTGCTTTCTTTTCAATTCCTTGCATGCTCATTTACTTTCTTGATATTTACATCTCTTGCTCTCTTGCTTTCATTCCAATTCCCCATGCTCTCTTTCATAGCCAATGACATTATACTTAATTGCAACTCCTAGGGAAGAACAACCCGAGGTTGAATTACTCTTGATCTCGGTTATTTTGTATTGGATTTAATATTTGATTTTGAGAATTCTTTGTTGGTTTGGACTATGCTACCAATGAATTGATGCTTGTTTTGATCGATTCCAAACCATGTGATAAAATTCTCACTATCATGGGTCATGAAAGACAATATGAGTTCATATCAATCCACAAAGGATGCAAGAGTCATCAAAGATTAAGCATTGACCTTAAAATTTCATCACCCAATCAATATCAAACAAGTCAAGAAGCACCAAAATGATCCAAGAAATTCTCAACAATTGAGTAGGAATATTCAACACCAATGTTAAAATAACAAACTTACAAAAGAAAATAAGAACAAACTACACAAACAAAATTAAAATGTAATGAATGAAAGTATGCAAATGCAGAAAACAAAAGAAAATGAAAAATGAGAAAAACAAGAAGTGAAAATTTAAAAAGAGGGAGGAGGAGAAGTGGAGAAAAAAATGATTGAAAAATGTTGAGAGAAGTGAAAAGAAGAGAGATAAAAGAAATGGGAGAAGGAAAGAAAATGGAAGAAGAAAGGAGAAAGAAGAAAGAAGAAAGAAGAAAAAAAGAGAGAAGAAAGGAAAAAGACAGGGCAGAAATAGGTCACGAAGGCAACGCACGGGCATGGGCGATGCGTGCGCACGAAAAGCAGGAGGGGCAAGTGACATGTAAGCGTCCCCCACGCATACGCGTGAGATGCAGAAAAGAGAAGGTGAAACGTAAGCATTAGTCACGCATACGCGTAGGCGTAAATCGTGTCTTCGCACAAAAGCTGCACAACTCCAGCACAACTCTCTGGTTTTTGTACCAGGAGCTCCATCATCAGCCTACGACGCATGCGCGTCGTCCACGCATACGCGTGGAAGGACAAAAAAGCTGGAGGACATGTACGCGTCGTCCACGCTCACGCGTGGAGCGCCCCCTTTTTTTTAAAGAAGGCTAAAAACAGAATTAAACACTCTCCTAACCTGTAAACACTTTAAACTAACCAAAATTCAAATCTAACTAAAAATTTTTAGTTTTTGAAATTTTTTTTCCAAAGACAATGCAAACAAAACTTGCACTTCAAGCAAAATGCA
Organism: Arachis hypogaea; assembly: GCF_003086295.3. NCBI lineage: Eukaryota > Viridiplantae > Streptophyta > Magnoliopsida > Fabales > Fabaceae > Arachis > Arachis hypogaea. Next base: position 81,265,470 of record NC_092046.1, on the reverse strand, counting down.
ATTCAAAAATAACTATTCTAATCAAAACATGAATCTAATAAGCAACCTAGCAATCAAAGCAAGATATGAAAAAGTATGAAAAGAAGAAAACTACCTAACAATGGCAACTTAATTCATTCATTGATTATATATACAAGAGAATGGAAAGAGTTTACCATGGTGGGGTGTCTCCCACCTAGCACTTTTAGTTTAAGTCCTTAAGTTGGACAATTGGGAAGCTCCTTGTCATGGTGGCTTATGCTTGTATTCATCCTTGAATTTCCACCAATGCTTGGATTTCAAGTAAGCTCCAAATTTCAAAATCAATAGCACCAAGCTTTGATGAAGTTCCACATAAGCTAAGGGCTGCCAAAGTTGATCTTCGTATATTCCCGGATCCCAAATCTTGTTCCTACACCCATCTTCAAGTTGATCAAGACAATTTCATTTGGGTGGCAAGTGATCCGAATCTCAAGTAAACACCAAAGCATCTTCCTAGACCCATTCAATTAAGAACTATACCAACCATTGCACTTAGACTTTGATTTCTAACCATAAGGAACCTTGATTGGCATTTTCACCCATTAACCAGTTCTCTCTTGCTTTTAAATCCACAAAGAGATCTAATTTGCCCATCCGTCTCAAGCAAACCATACTCAACTGGGAAATTAAAGCTTAGGGATAAGAGTTTTACCCACTTGAATATTGTATTGGATGGTGACTTAGGAAGGGATGTCTCCAATGGTCTTGCAAGTTCCACTCCCTTGTGCTTTTCTTTGATTATTGATAGGAAGAATTATGTCGGTTAGGAATTTCACACAAAACAATTTCGTTGATAGTATAGTTCCAAACTAACAAATAATTCTCACATCAAATTTTAAAAGATTGGTTGTCACTAGCTCAACCCCAATAAAAAAACCGAGAGTATTAATCCCGAGTCCTTCTCTCTAGGAATCACAATGAAGTGCTTAATTATTGGCTATGAAAGAATGTTTTGGGGTTTTGATTTGGTAATTAACAAGAAATGTAAATAACAAGAATTAATAAAAAAAGGAAGAACTCTTGGCTAGACATAGGTAATTGAGATTACCATCCTTGTCTACAAACTATATATCGACAATTATGAGGGACCAACCCATTAAGTTTACTTCTATGCTTGAAGTAAGTACAATATCTACCTCAAAGAATTAAGTACGTTAAATAGGTTTGATCAACATCAATCTATAAGTCCTAACCTAGCTACTAATTGACTTAGTAGTAGGCTAGAGTCAATGGTTATTAAATTGACCACTAAGGGTTCTCAAATCACCAAATCAATGAGATCCAATGACTCAAGGTCATCCAATTCCCTTAGTCTAGGCCAAGAGTAAAGAAAACTACTCAAAAACTAAAGGAAATATTTCATCAAACACATAGAGGGCAATAAAAGTAAACATCATCAATTGCAAGAATTAAAGGAAGCTACAACAAACGTAAGCAAGAAATCAACAATAGAAATTAAGGCAAACATAAAAAGACATGGAAATCATAAGTTACATTGAAAGAAAATAAAAATCAACAAGAGAGTTCATAAACTAAAATTAACAAAATAAAGGAATTAACAAGAGAAGTAAAGTACGAGAACAAATAAATGTAAAGGGAAATTAAATTGAAGGAGAAAGAGATCTAGATCTAAAAAGGAATAAAACTAAGAACCCTAATTTAGAGAGAGGAGAGAGCCTCTCTCTCTAGAAAACTACATCTAAACTAAACTAAAGTGTATGAATGGTGATCCCCCCTATCCTCCTTCACTCCCAGCCTCTTATCTGTATATTGGGCTCGAAACTGGGCCAAAAGTCAGCTCAGAAATCGCCCCCAATATTTTCACTTTAGTGAGGCACGTGCCGCTCATCACGCATACGCGTCAGCCATGCGTACGCGTCACTTGGAGTTTGGCGGGGTCAAACGCACTCGTCGTTGATGACATGTCATTATGTCATGCTTTTCTATGCTTTTTCATACAAGAAATTGATGATTAGTGCTTAAATATTGAATACTTTTGTGCTTAAATGGTATATTTTTTTGATCTTTTGAGTTGATAAACTTTGTAGGAAATAAGAAGAAAAAGAAGCAAAGAAGCACAAATTAAGCTCAATTAAACTCAATTAAACTCAAAAGGAGCAAAGAGGATTTGCAACCCTGACCTCTTCACACTCCAAATAAGGTAATTCTAGTGACATTGAAAAGTAGGAATCTAGAGCTTTCCAAGCATATATGGTACTGCATGGTGGACACTAAATCTGAGGGAGAAAACCTACCCTGAAAGTGCAAAGATGAAAATAGTATCAACCTGCAGTAAGGCCAGCTGACCACTCCACCTTCCAAGGAAGATAACTTGAGCTGTAGAGCTTTAAATGATGCGCTCTCAAATGCATTGGAAAGTAGACATCCAGATCTTTCCAACGATATATAATAGTATGGAGTGAACATTTAGTTTGGGCCTCAGAAGCTGGTGCTAACTTTGGCCTCCAAAGCAGCGTTCACTAAGTGAACGTGGCGTTCACTAATTGAACGTTTTCGGCCTCCAAAACAGCATGACCATGCCTTCTTCAAAGGACCATAACTTGAGATACAGATGTTCAATTGATGCGCTTTCAGTTGCATTGGAAATCTGACATTCAGAGATTTCCAACGATATATAACAATCTATATTTGGCATGAAATTGAAGCACAAGAGAAAGGCATCTTTAAGGCCCAAAAACCACAAATAGCTAGCGTTCACTTTGGAAGTGAACGCCACGTTCACTTTCTTCACTTTCTCGTGAATTCCAAGTTGGGAAGGCAATGCTTGGGCTTCCATACATAAGCCAGTGCTCAAAATGTGAATGTAGCGTTCACTAGGAGAACGCCCATGAAGAATGATGCGCACCAAGGAAGCACCAAGGAGCAACGTTCAACAAGTGAACGTGAAGTTCACTAAGTGAACGCTAGTAGGAGGCATGCTGCACGTGAGGGGAGCACCAAAGGGAATGAACGTAGAGTTCACTTTCCCAACCGAACACTCCACTGGGAGCATTAATTGTATTCTAATCCATTTGAACCAAGCCAAACAATCCGGATCCACCCTCTCATTCAAATCGAAACCAACAAAAGCCCATTGGACATGACTCAAAGGCACAAGAAACAATTAGAATAGGAATTTCATTTGAATTGTAATTTGTTTTCAATTTCAATTTCATTTTTCAAAGCCTATATAAAGGCATCAATTTCATTTCATTAAAGAAGGCTGGCTCTGCTAGAGAGCAATAGGAGTAGGAGTAGAATAGAATAGAAAGCTTTCTTTGATACACTTTTATCTTTCTACAATTGTCATATTTTAGTCTTGAATTCAATTTCACATTTTCCTTTTCATTGAGCTTGATTTACTCTTCTACGCTTCTACTTCTCTGCAACTTTACATTTCTGTTCATGATTCAATCTGATTTACTCTTCCTGCAAGTTTAATTTTCTGCAATTGCTCTAATTCTGATTTATTGCTTTTTTTAAATTTCCTACACCCAATCCCTTTTACATTTACTGCAATCTACATTTCTTGTCATCTAAGCTTCTGCAATTTAAATTTCCTGCAATTTACTTTCTATTGATCGATTCTCACTCAATTCACCAATGTTAAATTGACTAAACTAATCACCTCACTAAAGTTGCTTGATCCATCAATCCCTGTGGGATCAACCTCACTCTTGTGAGTTATTACTACTTGATGCGACCCGGTACACTTGCCGGTGAGTTTGTGTGGAATCTAATTTTCACCCATCAAGTTTTTGGCGCCGTTGCCGGGGATTGATATAGATCGACAATTATTAAGTGGATGAGAAGTCTAGATTAAGCATTTTCTTTGTTTTTGTTTTCTGTATTAGATTGATACCAAGGTGTTTGAGTTATTGCCTCACTAAGAAATTTTTCTCTGTGACATGAATTTAAATTTTTATTGGTGATGTGTTTTACAAAATTCAAATAGAGTTCAACTCATCTTGTGATCAAACAAATTTTATGGGATACTACCCACCATCACCAATTTCTAATGGTGGCTGGAAATATCACCAAGAAAATACAAATTCTGAGCACTCCAATCAATGGAGATATGCTTCAGAACCACAAGATGAGCATGAGAATCATATGGGATATTTCCCACCACCACAAAATGATTCAAGTCATTATTCTAATGGTGGCTGGGAATATCACCAAAAAATGATAGTTGATTAAAAAATTCACATGAGATATGATCCAGAACCACAAGAAGATTTATGTCATTACCCTCATGGTGTCTGGACATGTCAACAAGAGTGTGAACAATCAGTTGAAATGGGACACTTCCCAGAAACACAATATGATCCAGACTTTGATGAGTCTAACAACTACTCATATTGTGGCTGAAAAAGTCAAAATCAAAGGAATCTTGATGATCCATACTTTGTTCATCAAGAAACATCATCACTGGAGTGTGCTTTCAATAAATTCATGCAAAATTGTCCCCCAATGTCACAAGAAGATCCATACTGTGATGAATTCAACAATTCTTCAAGTTGTACTTGGGAGGATCAAAACCATAAAGCAATTGACAGTTCATACTCCATTTATCAAGAGCCATCATCACTTGAGCAAACCTTCAATTCATTCATGAAAAATTGTCCACCCTCACCTCCCAGTTTCTTATATGAAAATCCTTCATCACTTGATGATGCCTCAACACAAAGTTTCCTCCACGATCCATACCAACCATAAAATTCATTCCACAATTCACAAAATTCACTCCACACCCCTCAAAACAACTTCATCACAACACATCCATGTTCACAAAATTTCTCTAAACCCTCATCTCTTGAGCTAGCAGAGGATCTCCTTCAAAAGTCCAGAGAATTTTTGGAAAGATAGGAACAATCCTGGAAAAGGCAAGAAATCCTCCTCAAGAAGATGGATGGGCACTTAGAGCAAATAAGGAGAAACTCAGAATTATCAAATAGTGAGCATGAAGATCAATTTGTGGGAAAGGAAGTGGAAAAACAAGAACAAAAGGTTCCTGTGTCAAGTGAAATTGCAATGAAGGATGAGGAACATGAGCCAAGGATTTTATATTCACAAAAGCTAATTGAAGTGACAATAGAACATGAAGATTCCCTCCCAAAGGACTTAATGGAAAGTCATGAAGAAGGAATGGAGGAAGACAATCAAGAGAAGTCACACTCAATTGAAGCAGATAAGTGCATAGAGGAAGGGCTCATTGAACCACCAATGCAAAAGGCTTTTAATGAAGATAAAGCTCCAACAATCACACAACAACCATGTCTTGATATCCAAAGAGTGAAGGCAACTAACAAGAGCACCGAGAAGAGGATTGTGACCATGATACCAATGACAACATTCAAGAAAAGGTCAACTGCAAACAATCCTACCCCTGATCCAGCAAGCAAGTTCAATTCAGCAAATAACAAAAGGAAGCTTACTGAGGAGAAGCCAAGACAGGGGACACTAGCTGGTTCATCTCTCCCCTTGAGGTCATTCCTCTAAACAAACTGGAATAAGAGGAAGAAAGTGAAGAACAACATGTCAAGCTAATGACACTAAAAGAGCGCTTGTTGGGAGGCAACCCAACCTTAGGTAACATTTCATTTCTCTACTTTGTTTATTTTCTTTCTCTGCTTTGTTTAAATCTCAATAAATTGGCATATGATTACATTCTAAGTTTGGTGTTGCCCTGCAACAAATTGTTTTCAATCCTTCTGGATGGTTGCATCAAATCAAAAATGAAAGTGTCACACTAAGATTCTAAGTTTGGTGTGCCACTTATTTTCTATGCAATTTATTCAGCAACACCACTTGTCTGCATAATCATAATGCCCTTTGCATTGTTATTTTTCTTTTTAGTTGGACAATTTTAGTTTTCTCTTTGTTTTAGTCATTTCCTTATTTTTAATGATTTCTTTTATTAACTATTTTTGTTAATACATCACCAAGAGATCCTTATTCATGACAGATTCTTGGCTTGATGATTGTATTTAACATATAACAATTTCATTTGTTTAGTTTTAGTTCAAATAAATTGACATATGGTTGCATTCTAAGTTTGGTGTTGCTATGCAACAAAATTTGGTTCCAATCTTTACTAGATGCTTGCATCAATTCCAAGTGAAAGTGTCACACTAAGTTTGGTATGCCACTTATCTTTTATGCGATGTATCATGCATACCCCACTTATTTTTGCAATCACAATGTCTCTGTTTCTCTGTGCCTTCATTGTTATTCTTGATTTTGCTTGCTTAAAACACATGTACTACTAACATTTCATTGTGTAAGACATTCATGATCCATCTTAGCCCCATAGCCATTGTTCTAATTATTGCTTGAGGATGAGCAAGCATTCTGAGTTTGCCAAGGAAAAGGGAAGAATAAGAGGAAAAGGACAACAACAAGGAAGATGAACTATAAGGTGGTAACATTCTTTTTTCCTCCTACTTACTTCCAGCACTGTAAAATACATGATTGTCTTTATCTTTTCTGTATGCATGTGTATTATGAATAAGCATAGCCTGAATTTTGATTTGCAACATGTTGCTATGACATTATAACTACCAACTTGAGTTTTGTGAATTCAAAAGCAATAAAGTATCATGATCATAAACAAACAAGGTTATTAAAGAAGAATTTAGCATGTGCATACAAGTATTGGAAGGCTAGTATGGTTAACTGTTGCTCAATTGCATTAGATCTTATTTGATTGAAGTTTTCATCTAGGATATTTTATGAAATTTTTTGAAATCATGAAAACCTTGAAGGAAGCAAATGCAAATAAGGCAAGAAAGAAAAAGGGAAAGAATGAGAAAGTTGAAGGCTCTGAGTACCAATAAAAATTCATTTGTTAAGTACTTGTGGTGTTTATGTATCAGGCAAAAAGCTTGAAAACAAAACACTTAGAAGTCAAGGCTAGGCTCAAGGGCAAAATCAGTCCCTCAAAGCTCAAGGTTCTGAGCATCAATGATTAGAGAGTCAAGAAAAGAAACAAAAGAGCTTAATGAAGTCCTCTAATTCAATGCTTGTGGTGCTTATGTATCAAGTGGTAATACTTGAAAATAAAGCATTTAGAATCGTAGCTTTGTTATCAACTCACGGGGTAAATCACCCAAAAGGAGAAGCTAATAAGAAAATCAAAAGCTTGTTTCAAGGAAGAAACATAAGGAAAATATTTCATAAAATGAGCTAGATAGAAGCATCAATCATTTACATTTCTTTTGTGATTGTAGCATGCATAGAAAACTAGCCTACCATGAACATTAACTTGCTATTCTTCTCACCTTGGTTTGTTAAAATGTACTGCATGATTCTTTTCTTGCTTGGGGACAAGCAAGGTTTAAGTTTGGTGTTGTAATGACATGTCATCATGTCATATTTTTCTATGATTTTTCATACAAGAAATTGATGATTAGTGCTTAAATATTGAATGATTTTGTGCTTAAATGGTATATTTCTTTGATATTTTGATTTGATAAACTTTTTAGAAAATAAGTAGAAAAAGAAGCAAAGAAGCACAAATTAAGCTCAATTAAGCTCAAAAGGAACAAAGAGGATTTGCAACCCTGACCTCTTCACACTCCAACAAGAATAACTCGAGCTACAAAGCTCCAAATGAGGTGATTCTAGTGGCATTGAAAAGTAGGAATCTAGAGCTTTCCAAGCATATATGGCAATGCATGGTGGACACAAAATCTGAAGGAGAAAACTTACCCCAAAAGTGCAAAGATGAACATAGTATCAACCTGCAGTAAGGCCAGCTGACCTCTCCACCTTCCAAGGAGAATAACTTGAGCTATACAACTTTTAATGATGCGCTCTCAAATGCATTAGAAAGTAGACATCCAGAGCTTTCCAACAATATATAATAGTATGGGGTGAACATTTAGTTTGGGCCTCAGAAGCTGGTGCTAACTTTGGCCTCCAAAGCAGCGTTCACTAAGTGAACGTGGTGTTCACTAATTGAACGTTTTTGGCTTCCAAAACAACATGACCATACCTTTTTCAAAGGACCATAACTTGAGCTACAGATATCCAATTGATGCACTTCTAGTTACGTTGGAAAGCTGACATTTAGAGATTTCCAACGATATATAACAATCTATATTTAGATTGAAATTGAACCACAAGTGAAAGGCATCTTTAAGGCCCAAAAACCACAAACAGCTAGCGTTTACTTTGGAAGTGAACGCCACGTTCACTTTCTTCACTTTCTCATGAATTCAAAGTTGGGAAGGCAAGGCTTGGGCTTCCATACATAAGCCAGTGCTCAAAATGTGAATGTAGCGTTCACTAGGAGAATGCCCATGAAGAATGATGCGCACCAAGGAAGCACCAAGGAGCAACGTTCAACAAGTGAACGTGAAGTTCACTAAGTGAACGCTAGTAGGAGGCAAGCTGCACGTGAGGGGAGCACCAAAGGGAATGAATGTGGAGTTCACTTTCCCAACTAAACGCTCCACTGGGAGCACCAATTGTATCCTAATCCATTTGAACCAAGCCAAACAATCTGGATCCGCCCTCTCATTCAAATCCAAACCAACAAAAGCCCATTGGACATGACTCAAAGGCACAAGAAACAATTAGAATAGGAATTTCATTTGAATTGTAATTTATTTTCAATTTCAATTTCATTTTTCAAAGCCTATATAAAAGCATCAATTTCATTTCATTAAAGAAGGCTGGCTCTGCTAGAGAGCAATAGGAGTAGGAGTAGAATAGAATAGAAAGCTCTCTTTGATACACTTTTATCTTTCTGCAATTGTCATATTTCAGTCTAGAATTCAATTTCACAGTTTCATTTTCATTGAGCTTGATTTACTCTTCTGCACTTCTACTTCTCTGCAACTTTACATTTCTGTTCATGATTCAATCTGATTTACTCTTCCTGCAAGTTTAATTTTCTACAATGTTCTAAGTTCTGATTTACTGCTTTCTTTAAATTCCCTGCACCCAATCCCTTTACATTTACTGCAGTCTACATTTCTTGTCATCTAAGCTTCTGTAATTTATATTTTGCAATTTAAATTTCTTGCAATTTACTTTCTGTTGATCGATTCTCACTCAATTCACCAATGTTAGCTTGACTAAACTAATCACCTCACTAAAGTTGCTTGATCCATCAATCCCTGTGAGATTGACCTCACTCTTGTGAGTTATTACTACTTGATGCGACCTGGTAAACTTGCCAGTGAGTTTGTGTGGAATCTAATTTTCACCCATCAGTCGTCCATGCGTGTGCATCGGCATTAGCTTCTCAAATCTTCATTTTCTTGTGTTTCTTTCACTTTTGCATGCTTTCTTTCCATCCTCTAAGCCATTCCTGCCCTATAAACTCTTCAATCACTCAACAAACACATCATGGCATCGAATGATAATAAGAGAGGATTAAAAATTAGTGATTTTAAGGCCTTAGAAGCATGTTTTCATTCATAGCACAAAATTGGGAAGGAATCTTAAAACCATGCAAATTGTATGAATAAGTGTGAGAATTGTTGACAAAATCCACTAAATTAAGCATAAGATAAACCCTAAAAATGGGATTTATCAACCTCCCCACACTTAAACAATAGCATGTCCTCATGCTAATCTCAAGAGAAGCTATAAAGGGATGAAGGGGAATGGTAGGATTTATTAAATGCAACATGCGATGTAACCTATCTATATGAATGCAACTAAATGTTTCTACCTACTTGGTTAAAAGTAAATCAATCTCCAAGAACATATATAAGCAAGTAGGGTCAAGGTAGTCATGATGACTTATGAATTCCACTAATTCAAATCTCAAAATAAAGTACAAATAGACTTGCAAGAAGAAAGCTCATGAAAGCCGAGAACAAGGAATTGAGCGTCGAACCCTCACCGGATGTGTATCCGCTCTAGTCACTCAAGTGTATAGGGTTGATTCTCTCAATTCTCTACTAATCTTGCTTTCTAAGGCTTGCTCTTCTTCTAACAATCAACATACGTTTAATGCATGAATACATATATCAAGAGGTCTTTCCAAGGATTGTAATGGATTTAGGGTGACGGTAGGATTGTATTTGGTAAAGTGGATTAAAATTTGAATCCTTGATTAACTTAAACTCCCCAAATAACCTAAAACAATCCATGTAATCAAAAGTACAGAACCTAACTACCCATTGACTATCTTTTGCCACATGTTCAAGCATCCCAAGTTTGAGTACAACACATTTTGTCCCCTTTTTATTGCTATCTTATTTTCTTTTTCTTTTTCTTCTTTTATTATTATTATTATTATTATTATTATTATTATTATTATTATTATTATTATTATTATTATTTTATTTATTTATTTTTCTTTTATTCTTGTGGTGGGTACTATATATGAGAGATCAATGCATATGCTTAAGACATTGAATGTATGAACATGCGCCCAACTCTTTTTTCACATTTGTCATAAAAAGTATAACATACCCCATTCCCAAACCAAATGTTCCCCATCCAATTTTTCCACACTTAAATCATGTACACTCTTCTCACTAATCTAAGTTAACCAAGGATTCAAATCAAGGACATTCATTGTCTTTTACTTAGAGTTAGTGATGTGCTAAAATAAAGAACAAATGAGGTTAAATAGGCTCAACATTAGTTTACAAAGGATGATGAAAGGGTAAGGCCATATGGGTATGTAAGCTTAGTGAAACAAAGGCCTCAATCATATATATGCATGCATATACCAACAATGGAAATATAGAATCAAGCAAGACAAAGATCACAATCTTAGAGAGAATAACACATACCGAAACAAGATATATTGGTTGATAAGATGCAACCAATCAGTTAGGCTCAAAATCTCACAAGGTTGTGTGTTCTAGCTCTAAAACTATGTTCCAAAATACATTCTTCAAGCAAGTTCAACAAAAATTTTTGTTCAAATTAGTGAAATGCCCTAATTAATTTCTTGGAAAAAAAAATCATCAATTCAACCAAGTAGTCCTAGCAAGAAAGAAATAGATGAATGTTTACAAATTCTAACTATCATGCAAATGCAACAACTAACTAACAAAGAAATTGAAAATTGGTGTTGAAGAGGAAAATTATTACCCATGGAAGTCGGTCTCGACCTCCCCACATTTAAAGATTGCACCGTCCTCGGTGCATGCGAAGAAGAGCACGTTGGACGGGTTGCTACAACTGATGAGCTCCTTCAAAAGATTGTGCGGATGAACTTCTTTGTTGCCCCATTAGACGCTTTTCCTTTCCCTTCATGGTGGCCAACCTAAAAGGACAGAAAGGGAAGAAAATTAAGCCTACAACAAAGATAGCAAAGCAAATAAAAACATAGGCGGGGGCTAATGCCAAATAAGAGTAAGGTTCTCCACTACATGGTAGCTACAACATGTGAGTGAGAAAGCAATATAAGCTAAGGCATATCAACTCACACTTGATGCAAGAGTAAAGTCAAAGCATGAAGAGCACTCAAGAGAATCAGGTTCAAATAGGAATTGACACAAACAAGATTAGTGATAAGGATGAGAGCATTTGGTCCTATCCTAACTAAATGATAATGAGGAACAGAGACAAAGAATAACGAGTTAGGGAGGACTAAAGCCTTAATCTTGTGTGTGGAACAAATATCACAATTAATGCTAAACAAGTCAAGAAGCACCAAGATTAACCAAGAAATTCTCAACAATTGAGTAGAAGAATTCAACACCATTATTAAAATAAGAAACTTAGAAAAGAAAATAAGAACAAGCTACAAAAACAAAAGTAAAATGCAATGAATGAAAATAAGTAAATGCAACAAACAAAAGAAAATGAAAAATAAGAAAAATGAGAAGTGGAAATTTGAAAAGAAAGAGAAGAAGAAGGAAGGAAAAGAAGAAAAGAAAGAAGAAGAAAGGAGAGAAGAAAGAAGAAGAAAAGAAAAGGAAGAGAGAAGAAGAAAGAAAAAGAAAGGAAAAGAAACAGGGCGCGAGGCGACGCGTAACGCGTGCGCGTGGGAGGCGGTGGGGACAAGCGACGCGTAAGCGTCACCCACGCGTATGCGTGGAATGCAGAAAATGCAGGTGACACTGATAAACCCCATTTTAAGGGTTTATCTTGTGCTTAATTTAGTAGATTTTATCCATTATTCTCACATTTATTCATATACTTCGCATGCTTTACATTTTCCTTCCTAATTTTGTACTATGATTGAAAACATGTTTCTTTGGCCTTAAATTTGCTAATTTTAATCTACTTATATTACAATTCGATACCGTGATATGTTGCTGAGTGTTTTTAGAGTTTATAGTGCAGCAATGGCTTAGAGGACGGAAAGGAAGCATGCAAAAGTGGAAGGAACGCAAGAAAATGAAGTTTTGAGAAGCTAGAAGCGACGCGTACGCATGACATGACGTGTACGCGTGACCAGGATTTTGTCAAGCGACGCGTACGCGTGGGCGACGCATACTCATGACAAAGCGTCACGTGCTACATCACACAGAAGACGCTGAGGGCAATTTCTGGGCTCCTTTTGGCCCATTTTCAAGCCCGAAAGTGAAGCTTAGAGGCTGCAGAGTGGAGATGGATGGGGAGAATCATTCATTGATTCACACTTTTCATTCACATTAGTTAGGTTTTAGATGTAGTTTTCTAGAGAGAGAGAGAGGCTCTCTCCTCTCTCTAGGTTTTAGGGTTCTTAGCTTTAGTTCTTCTCTAATTCAGATTTCTACTTTACTTTAGTTTAGCTTCTCTTCCACTCTTATTTATTCTAGCACTTTAGTTTTTCTTCTCTTGTTTATTTATTTATTTTCCAATTTAGTTTATGAACCTTTGATGTAAGATTCAATTTCTATATTAATGCAATTTATGTTTTTCACATTTATGCTTGCTTTCTTTAATTTGTGTTATTGATGCTTGCAATTGTTAGTCTTAGGTTTTATTATTCCTTGTTAATTTTCTATGGTTTTATGTTATGCCTCCCAAATGTTTGATAAAATACTTGGTAGGATTTTAAATTAGATTTTTGGTATTCTTAACTTGGATTGATCAATTAGAGACTCTTGAATTATCAAAATTCATTTGTTGATTGGTGATTGAAAGTTGCTACTTGACTTAAGCTTCACTAGCTCTAATCTTTGATTAGGACTTGAGAACTCAAGTTGAATTGCTCACTTGACTTACCTTCAATTGTTAGAGGTTAACTAAGTGAGAGCAAAAGGCAATTACCATCACAAGTAACTATGATAATGGGGATAGGAATTCTAATTATGAATCCTTGCTAGGACTTTTTCTTAGTTGTTATTTTATTTCCTAGTCATTTATATTACTTATCTCTTATTACAAAACCCAAAAAGATACTTTTCATAACCAATAGTAACATACTTCCCTGCAATTCCTTGAGAGACGACCCAAGGTTTAATACTTCGGTTAATTTTATTGGATTTTCTTAAGTGACAAACAAATTGAATTCTGATTGAGGATTGTTGTTGGTTTAGAACTGTACTTGCAACGAGATTTCATTGATAAATTCTTTACCGACAATTTTCCTCTATCAATTTTTGGCGCCGTTGCCGGGGAATTGCAAATGTGTGCCTTATTATTGGTTATTGTGAATATTGTGAATAAATTTACTTTTTCGTTTCTTTGTTAGTTGTTTCTAGTTTTAGGAGTTTACTTTCATTGTTTCTTATTAGTTTTTGTTTTTATTTTCTCTTGTTACTATGAATTCTCACCCTATTGGCTATGAGTTTGGTTCAAATTATGTTGTAGGGAATGGAAGCTATAATGAGAACATGCATCAAGGTTAGGACAATCAAAGATGGGAGGGGCCACAAGGATTTGATCAATCCTCTTGGCAACAAGCTCTTCCAATGCACTATGAGCAACAACCATTCTATGATGCATACCAAGACAATGGTTATGGTGGACCTATTCGTGACAATCAACAACCCCCGCCATATTCCTATGAACACCCTCCTCCACATAGCTTTGAACCACCATACTCACAAGCCCCATTTTACCAAACACCTTTATATGATCCTAACACTTATCCACCATACTAACCACCTTATGAGCCATATGAACCGTATATAGAACCACCCCAATTCCAACCTAATTACTCCCAAGAACCACCACCTCTATATACACCATGTCCATATCCATTAACTGAAGAGCCATATGATCCTAATTATGTTAGCCAAGCAGAACAAGAGTCAAAGGATCGTCTCAAGGAAGCAATGGATCAACTTCAAGCAACCATCCGTCAAAAGTTTGACCCAGTTGAGAACCAAGGACTGAAGTGTGTTTTACAACAAGTGGGAGAGATGGAGAGTGATGAACCACCTTCCTATCATGAACCTTTTCTCCCAATCAATGAACCCTCATATCAACCCCAATCTCCAATGGATGATACCCTTAGTGTTCTTCTTCAATAGTAAAGAGAGATGCAAATGGAGGTATTAGAATTCACAGCTGTCTTGACCGAGGTAGTAAATCGATTAGCTTCCCAACATTTAGACACTCAACAAACTCCCATAGCTACATGTGGAGAATCAATAGAAGAGCGTAGCATGAAGGAGACATTAGAAACTCCGGTGGACAATGAGGAATGTAACTTTGTATTGGAACAAGTGGAGAAAGTCGTAATAATTGAAGAGGAAGAAGTGGTTGAAGACTTAGGAGATACCGAACCTCTATGGGAATCTAGAGTTGTAAAGTATTCCTCCAAGAAGATTGAAATTGATGTCAAGGAGGCTAGTGCACAACCTCCATGGCATGTTCCCTATGAAGAATTGGATGGGATAGATCAAGAAGCAAGTTCCCTTGGTGATGATGATCATGAATCAAGTCTTCCTAGTAATGAATCTACGCCCACAAATGAACTCCTTGGGTATGAATAACCTTCTCTGAGTGAGTTCGAGAATGATGTGGAAGTAGAAGTCCTTCGAAAAGGATGGACGGGAGTTGAATATGCTTTGTCAAGAACGTTGGAGATTTCTCTCCCTAGGTTGCCATCTACTCCTTCATTTGAGTGGGTAAGACTTATCTCCCTTCACTTTACTGTCCCACTTGAGTATGGTTTGCTTGAAACGGATGGCCAACTTAGGAGGCTTTGTAGAATTAAGCGTAAGAGAAGGATGTTTAGTGGTTGGAGTTGCAAATCAAGGCTCATCAAGGTTGAGACTTGAAGAGCTAGATGCAAGGGTTGGGCTAGTGATAATTTGGTTGGATCTAAGAGAAGAGTTTGGTACTTCATTGAGAATTCAGATTGCTTGCCACCCGGTGGAAACAAGGATGATCAACTTGAAGACGGTTGTAGAAACAGGATTTGGGATCCAGGCATATACGAGTATCAATTTTGGGAGGCCTTAGCTTGTGAAGAACTTCGTCAAAGCTTGGTGAATTCACTTGGGAATGTCAGAACTTATTGGAAGTCCAAGCATTGGTGGAAGTTTCAAGATGAGTTCAAGCACAAGCCACCATGACAAGGAGCTCACCAAATGTCCAACTTAAGGACAATAAATAAAAGTGCTAGGTGGGAGACAACCCACCATGTTATGATCTTCCTTTTTGTTAGTTTTATTTCATTTCTGTCAGTATTAATTTCCAATTCTGCATGTTTACCCTTATTTTGCTTTATATTTCATGGTTAAAAGAAGTGAACCCGACGCGTAAGTGTCGATGATGCACACGCGTCGCATGGGGTTCGCCCTTTATCAAATTAAAAAGAGTTGTGATGGAACGACGCGGAAGGGGTGCCTGGCGCACAGGCCACCCCACGCGTACGCGTGACCCACGCATACGTGTCTCCTGCGTTTTTCACCATCCACGCGTAAGCGTCAGCGACGCGTATGCGTGGGCATGAAAATCGACGTAAAAGAGTAAATTCAACAGAGAGTTGTGCGGCTATGGTGCTAGAGTCGCGCGAGTGGTCACGCGTACGCATGAGCGACACTCACGTGTCATTGTTCAATTTTTGGCCACCCACGCGTATGCATGGGCGACGCTTACGCGTCGCATGGCCGTTTTAGTTTTCACGCGTACGCGTGATGTATGGGCATGCGTCGCGCCCTGTTTTTCATTTCTTACTTCTTTCTTCTCTCCTTTCTCCTTCTTTCTTCCTTCTTTCTTACTTTCTTCTTCTTCATTCCTTTGATTTCTCACCCTTATTCTCTTTCATTTTATTCTCCTTATTGCATTTGCATACTTTCACTTATTGCATTTTAATTTAGTGCTTGTTTTCATTTTCTTTTCTAAATTTGATACTTTTTCTTCGGTGTTGAATTTCCTTGCTCAACTGTTGAATATCTCTTGCATTATTCTGGTGCTTCATGACTTGTTTTATTCTGATTGGGTAATATTATTTAAGTCAATGCCAATCTTTTATGATACTTGTATTCCTTTTGCATTGACATGAATTTATATTATCTTTCATGACCCACTATCTCTTCCCCATTGTTGCAATTTTTTTTTGCACTATTGGTATGCCATTTGCTTCTACTATTTTTTTACTTGCATGTTGTAGCTATCATGTAATTGAGACCCTCATTATTTGGTATTAATCCACCTATTTTTTATTTATTTTCTCATCTTTGTTTCTGGGTTACTTTTTTTTCCTTTTTCTCTTCTTTCAGGATGGCCACCGAGAAGGGAAGGGAAGAACTTCTATATGGGGCAACAGATAAGTCCATCTGCACAATCTTTACAGAAAAACATCAGTTGTAGCAACCCGTCCACTTGCACATCTCAGCATGCACCGAGGACGGTGCAATCTTTAAGTGTGGCGAGGTCGATACCGACTTCCATGGGTTAGTTATTTCCTTCTCAACACCAATGTTTAATTTTCTTTGTTAAATTAGTTGTTGCATTTGCATGTTTAATTGCATGTTTGTTTGATTTTGTGCATATTTTACCACTACTTGATTGGAGTGAAGAAACTACCTTATAGCATTCCACTAATTTAAATTAAAATTTTTGTTAAAACTTGCCTGAAGAATTTTATTTTGGAACATGGTTTAGAGCTCGAACACACAAACCCAGTAAGATTTTGAGCCTATTGCAACCAATATTTTATTTTTGGTGTGTGTTGTTCTCTCTAAAATTGTGATCTTTGTCTTGCTTAATTTTATATTTCCATTGTTTGATGTATGCATGCACTTATATGATTGAGGCCTTGTTTCACTGAGCTTACATACCCATATAGCCTTAACCCTTTCATTATCCTTTGTAAACCAATGTTGAGCCTTTTAACCCCATTCATTCTTTACTTCAGCTCATCACTAACTCTAAGCAAAAAACAATAATGTCCTTAATTTGAATCATTGGTTAGCTTAGACTAGTGAGAGTATTCATGATTTAAGTGTGGGGAAGTTGGGTTTGGAAACATTTGGTTTGAGAATTGGGTGTTGTATATTCTTGTGAAAATGTACAAAACAATAGTTGAGAACATATTCTTGCATTCAATATCTTAATCATATGCATTGAGAAAAACAAAAGAAAAGAAAAAAAGGAGAAAAAGAAAAGAAAAAGAGCAAATTATAAAAGGAGACAAAATGCCCCAAAGTAAATGATGATAGCAATGCATATGTACTGTACTCGAAATTAGGTTGCACGAATATGTGGAAAACATAGTTAATGGATAGTTAGGTTTTGTATTTTGATTACATGGATTGTTCTAAGTTAGGTGGGAAGTTTAGGTTAACTAAGGATTCAGATTTTAGTCCACTTGACCAAATACAATCCCACCTTGGCCCTAACCCCATTACAACCCTTAAAAGCCCTCTTGATATCTGTGTTTATGCATCAAATTATTTGTTGATTGGTAGAAGAAGAGCAAGCCTTAGAAAGCAAGGTTAGTAGAGAATTCAGAGAATCGAACCTTAAACACTTGAGTGATTAGAGTGTATACACTTCCGGTGAGGGTTCGATGCTCGATTCTTTGTTCCCGGCTTTCATGAGCTATTTTCTTCGGCAAGTCTACTTGTACTTTATTTTGATATTTGAATTAGTGGAATCCAGTTTATATTTAATCTTGGAGAATTTTTTACTTTTAAACCAAGTAGGAAAGAGCATTTTGCATTTAGTTGCATTCATATATATAGGTTGCATTTCATAAGTTTTACCATTCCTCTTCACTCCTTTATAGCTTCTCTTGAGCTTAGCATGAGGACATACTAATGTTTAAGTGTGGGGAGATTGATAAACCCCATTTTTAGGGTTTATCATGTGCTTAATTTAGTAGATTTTATCCATTATTGTCACATTTATTCATATACTTCGCATGTTTTACATTTTCCTTCCTAATTTTGTACTATGATTGAAAACATGTTTCTTTGGCCTTAAATTTGCTAATTTTAATCCCCTCTTATTACCATTCAATGCCGTGAGATGTTGCTGAGTATTTTCAGGGTTTATAGGACAGGAATGGCTTAGAGGACAGAAAGAAAGCATGCAAAAGTGGAAGGAACGCAAGAAAATAAAGTTTTGAGAAGCTAGAAGCGACGCGTACGCATGACATAACGCGTACGCGTGACCAGGATTTTGTCAAGCGACGCGTACGTGTAGGCAACGCGTATGCGTGACAGAGCGTCACATGCTGCATCACACAGAAGACGTTGGGGGCGATTTCTGGGCTCCTTTTGACCCATTTTCAAGCCCGAAGGTGAAGCTTAGAGGCTGCATAGTGGAGTTGGATGGGGAGAATCATTCATTGTTTCACACTTTTTATTCACATTAGCTAGTGTTCATACCTTGGGTCGAGCTATCCGACCTAGGGAGATCAATAACAAAGCAGCCGACCTATTCAGGTCAGGACCTCCGACCTCTTCTTTAAAAGTGTTCGGCCAAATCGACATGAGGGGGCCAAACAGGCCCAAATAAAAGGACACAGCCCAATCTAAAGGCAGTAAAAAGCCTAGAAAGACAAGGGCGGTTCCCCAAAAGATAAAGATGACCTCACACAAAGATAAGATAAGATAACTAACTTATCTTATCTAGAAAGGTCACTCCACACTACTATAAATACAGTGGAGCACCCAGTTATAACTCATACTCTGATTCTACTAAAAACCTGCTTAAAGCCCTTGCTAACTTAAGCATCGGAGTCTCTTGCAGGTACCACCCCCCTCCGGTGATCCAAGATCAGCCGCACTGTAACGACCCAATTTTCAATATGTCTAGATCATACCGGAAATTGAGCGCTACCAATTTGTCTTCCTAATTATTATCTATTATTTATCATATGAGCCTGATTCGTTGTTAAACGCGTAGTTAATTTGCGTGGTGTATTTTTTTTTAAAAATATTTGGATTAATAGACAGAATCATTTATAATCAATTCACAAGTAATAACAGATAAAACAGTTATAAACAACCACACAAAAATACATCACAAGTAGTTGACAACATACGGTGATTCAGCCTTTATTAGCATATAGACTGTTAGTTAGAACACCCCTAGATATAGCTAAATAATATCTATATATATATATACAACATCCCAGGTCTTGACCTGTTCAAGAGGTCCCTAAGCTGGCACCTAGGCTAGCCTAGACTCTATACTCACCTAGTCCCTCTAAACTACTAAAGCGAGGGAAAGTACGTTCTAAATCTTCACAACTCAAGTCAGGTGGAACGTCATCAAAAGATAGAACATCATCTGCTACTCCTCTGCACGATCAGACTTTTCCACAGGACGTCTCTCTGGTACCTCATAAAGTAGCCACACAACAGGAATCTCGTACACAGGATTTAGGTTAAAGTGCGCATACGAACAGGGTGCAGACGTTGGCTGGTCTCACAGTATATACATGTAAATAGAGAACGATATTCACCCTAGACTCAGAAGACTATCTAGAGCAGAATCCTCTTCTTGCGAACGGTCATCAGCGAACTATGGTAAGGTACTCTTATTTCCATCTGAAGGGGAAAGGGAGAGAGAAGGGGTAAGAACTGGGGAGTTCTTAGTAGGGCCGGGGTTATTAGTTACGTTCATTTATTTGGGGTCGATTAGTAGACGAATAACATAATATAGCGAAGCAGTAATCAGAAGATAAAGATAGAAAGAGAAAGTAGAGAGAACAGAAAGCAGAACACAAACAAAAGAATACAAGAAAATAAAGCACAGAAATAGCATACGAGCGGACAAACATAAAGAAGTAGATCACACACAGAAAGGAATGCAACAGAGAATGATGCGCAGACAAGAATGATGCATGTCTAGCCCTAGCGCAGGCCATGAGCTCATGTGTCGGTTGGTTGCCCGCAATCCCGACATTTATCCGGTCACGAGTAATCCCGATTTCCCGAATACGATTTTCCGTTCCTAAATAAATGCGCATATAATAATAGCCGCTCATTTGAGACAGCCTCTGCTTACTGCAGGAAAATATATATATACTCTGCTCTACTCTGGGGAAGCGGAAAATAGCTGTAGGTAACTTAGTTTCCCTACAGAAGCTCTGGGTTGCATTAAGCAACTAATATATATATAAATATAGCTCTGGGTTGCATTAAGCAACTAATATATATAAATATCTCTTTATTATATTACTCTTCTCTTTATATCTCTTTACTCTATTCTGGTTTCTCTTTTCTCTGTATCTCTTTACTCTGTTTTAATTACTCTGTTCTCTGTATCTCTTTTCTCTTCTCTGATTACTCTTTTCATCTGTATCTGTATTACTCTTTTTCTCTTTATCTCTTTACTTTACCCTGGATACTCTATTTTCTGTGTTTCTCTACTCTGCTCTGATTTCTCTGCTTAACGTATGTATTTAAAGTTTATGTAAATTTCGGTATGAATAGTTCGCCTGTCCCAAGTATAGGTTCATTAAGTCTATACTGAAACAGTTTAACTTTTCATATAATACCTAACCCTAGTCGCAACTCAAGGACTAACTATGTTGCCCTAGTTCGTTCACTAATTTCTGTCTGTTTTTCTGTTATTAAAACCTTACAGACTTTTCTTTAGTTTTTATCTTTTCTTCAACTTTTTATCTTTCTTTTATCTTTGTCTCACTAATATGTTCTTACCACTCCCTAAGTGTTTTATGAAGGAAATTATGAGATTCTGAGCTTAAAGTTGTCTTTCTAAAGCTTTTACAGAAAACTGCCTTTTCCGCATTATTTTATTATTTTTATTAAAATATTATTTTTAATTAAATATTATTATTAAATATTTTATTATTATTTATTATTTTATTATTAAATTTTCGAAAATTAACTTTACTTTAACCTTTAACCTTTAACCTTTAAAATTCATTTTTTACCACCCGTAACTTTTAATATTTCTACTTTTACCACCCTAACTTTTGGAAATTACAAAATAACCCCCCAAACACCAAAATATTTACTTCCTTGCCCTTTTATGGATCAAAAAGGTGTTCTTCATTGTTCTTCACCACACTCAAAGTGTTCTTCGTGTTCTTCGTAAATTCTTCAGATTCTTTCTTTGTTTTTACCCGTTTTTCAGTCTTTTCAGCAACCGATTTTTAACAAAATTCAAAATAAATTTCCAGCCACTAAAACCCCATATTTTCTACATGATTTTAACACAAATTGAACCTCAATTTAAGATCTAGGGTTTCATTTTCCAGCAGCCACAAGAACACACATTCATAGCTTGAATTTCATCAAATTTCATCAAATTTTCACCAAAATTTCAACAAGAATTACTCATACAAACAATCAATTTCATGCACAGCCAAACCATATCATAATCACACAACTCAAACACAATCAATCAAGATTAAATTCGTCAATCCCTACCTGGTTTTGCTGCTCCTAATTCGGTTAAACTTTCAGGTGGTCCTTAAGCATTTTTTCCTCCTAAATCACATCAAGAACAACTTTAAATCCAAAAACTCTCAACTGACCAAATCTCACTCAGTATGTTAGGATGAGATATCTCACCTTAGACTTGCTGGAAATTCACATTTCTTGGCCCTCAAGTCAAGTTAATCATGATTCCTAAG
The DNA here is from genome assembly GCF_003086295.3 of Arachis hypogaea. Lineage (NCBI taxonomy): Eukaryota > Viridiplantae > Streptophyta > Magnoliopsida > Fabales > Fabaceae > Arachis > Arachis hypogaea. The sequence goes on along the minus strand of NC_092046.1, from coordinate 81,243,524 downwards.
GAAGAACATCAAGACAACACATGTTTTGCATGGTTTTCCTTGAAAACCGAATTGAAATGGGAGGGAGACAGCCATCTCACCTTATTTCCATCCTTGATAAGTTACATGGTTATGTAGAGGAAGAAGAGAGGATCATTTTGGTGAAATCGGAGTTTTGATTTGAGTTTTAGTTCAGAAGAAATCAAGCTTTGAAGATTAAGTGTTCATGAAAGTTTCTCTCTTTTCTCTCTTGTTATTTTCGGCCAAAATGATGAAATGAGACAGCCTTGGAGGTCTTGGGGGTGTAAGGTGAGTTTTGATTGGTTGGCTTGGAGGTGGATTAAAATAATATTAAAATATCTCTGGTGTACAACTACTAAAACTAGGTGTATCGGAACACTCGTAAAAACATCTCTAAAAATTATTTTCTGAGCTACTAGCATAAATGACACTAGTAACATATTTATTATGAGAATAGAACATGTATAATGAGGCCTTAGCATTGCTAAATTCATCAGAGAGTGCTGGTGCTAAGCTGCACTAGTAAACTGTAAACCCGGTTAAACCGATTTTCTGTTTTTAACAAAAACAGACCAGGTAACCTTATAATGTCATTCAAGCATTTTCTAATACTAATATAATGATAATATTATACTATTATCTCTCTCCTCTCATGAATCGAGTCCGGTTCATCAAACAGAGACTATTTACGAAAATCAGAATCAAAACTGCCAACCGATACGGTTCAAAAACTAGGTTCTTCACGATTGCTTTATCGAGCTTGCCTCAAACGAGGTTCTAGCTTAAGGATGACATAATGATAATGAGGATTGAGATGCTTGATGATATAGCAGAGGTGTTCCCTTTACTGATCTTCTGGAGAAATCTGTACTTTCAGAAAAGATCTCATGTACTCGAAAATTAGGGTTGTTACATTCTACCCTCCTAAAAGAAAATTTTGCCCTCAAAATTTCAGTTACCTAGGAATAAATGCGGGTAATCAGCTTTCATCTTATCTTCCAGTTCCCAAGGGTGCTCTTCCTCTCCTCTTGGTTCCCATGCTACTTTGACTAAGCGAACAACTTTGCCTCTTAGTTGCTTATCACTTCTTTCTACTATCTGAACCGATGATGCTTGATAGGTCAAATCATTTCATAACTGTACTGTCTCTGGTTGTAAAACGTGACTCTTGTCAAGAATATATTTCTTAAGTTGCGAGACATGAAAAACATCATGAAGGTTTGATAAATAAGGAGGAAGGACTATTTGATAAACTACTAGACCGACTCTTTTAAGTATTTGGAAAGGTTCTATATATCGTGGGTTAAGCTTTTTAGTCTTAAGGGCTCTACCTATTCCAGTAATCGAGGTTACTTCTAGAAAGACACGGTTTCCGTCACTAAACTCTAAGGGTCTACATCTATTATCGGCATAGCTCTTTTGACGGCTTTGTGCTGTCTGGATCTTCTGACGAATCTCCTTTATCTTCTCAGTAGTTTCTTACACTAATTCTGGACCTAAGACACTAGCTTCTCCATTGTCATTCCAACACAATGGTGTCCGACATCTTCTTCCATAGAGAGCTTCATATGGTGCCATCCCGATACTTTATTGGAAACTGTTGTTGTAGACGAATTTGACCAAAAGCAAATACTTATCCCAGCTGCTTTGGTTGTCTATCATACATGATCGTAACATGTCCTCTAATGTCTGGATTGTCTGCTCTGATTGTCCGTCTATCTGAGGATGGTATACTATACTCGTGTGCAATTCTGTTTCCAACGCTTTCTGAAAAGCTCCCCAAAATCTAGTAGTAAACCTCGAAACTCGATCTGAGACAATTTATGAAGGTATCCCATGTAGTCATACGATTCCTTGAATATATATTCGTTCCAGCCTTTCTAAAGTATAGTCAACTCGAATCGGAAGGAAGTACGCTGACTTTGTCAACCTGTCCACAATTACCCAAATGGCATCGTGTCCAGTTGAGGTCCTTGGCAATCCCGTGACAAAATGCATAGAAATCTGCTCCCATTTCCATTGTGGTATTTCTAAGGGTTGCAGGGTTCCTGACAGCTTCTGATGTTCCACCTTCATCTTCTGGCAGGTTAAACATTTTGAGACATAATCAGCTACTTCTTTCTTTAAGCCCGGCCACCAGAACATTTGTTTCAAATCTCGATACATCTTTGTCACTCCAGGATGCATAGAAAATCTACTTTGGTGAGCTTCAGCAAGAATCTTTTGTCGCAATTCTCCAGAGTTAGGCACACAAATTTGTTTCTTGTACCTCCAAAGGCTACTACGATCCTATCTCATAACTTCTTCAGCTCTACAAGCAATGGTGACATCCAGTACAGTGCTATGGAAATCGGTTCGGCTCCAGGTACTAGATCAATGCTGAATTCTATCTCTCACTGAGGAGAAAACTCAGGTATGTCGTCCAAGAAAACATCAGGAAATTCCTTCATCATTCAGATTCGTTCTAAGCTTAATTCACTATCATTCGAGCTAGCCGCTAACAGAACATACTCCTCACAATCACTCCCGCCTAAGGTAACTCTTACAGAATTCAGATATAAGGTGTGGGACAGAAATGGTTTAGTACATAGACTATCAGATGGAATAACAGCAGTTCTTTTAAAATAATCAAGGAAAGCATGATACTTAGATAACCAATCTAATCCTAAAATAACTTCTAAACCACATAGAGGTAAACAGATTAGATCGTGTATAAAAGTCCTGTTCCTAATAGCGAATGGTACATGCAGGAACACTAAACTGGTCAAAGCATTTTGGGATGCAGGTGTATGGACAATCAAGTAAAAATTCAATTTAAAGAAATATAATCCTAACTCGTGAACTAAGTGATCTGGATCAACTGACATTGCCTCAGAAGAGACAAGATCCTGGAAAGTTTATAATACCTTGTACCATAGGCACCATGATCTTTAAGGCTCTGTGTGACCTTGGTTCAGGGATAAACCTCATGCCCCTCTCTGTAATAGAGAAACTGGGAATCTATGGGGTGCAAGCTGCTAAAATCTCATTAGAGATGGCAGACAATTCAAGAAAACAGGCTTATGGACAAGTAGAGGACGTGTTAGTAAAGGTTGAAAGGCCTTTACATCCCTGCTGATTTCATAGTCCTAGATACTGGAAAGGAAGAGGATAAATCCATCATCCTAGGAAGACCTTTCCTAGCCACAGCAAGAGCTGTGATTGATGTGGATAGAGGAGAATTGATCCTTCAGATAAATGAGGACAACCTTGTGTTTACAACTCAAGGATCTCTCTCTGCATCCATGGAGAGGAAGCATAAAAAGCTTCTCTCAAAGCAGAGTCACACAAAGCCCCCACAGTCAAACTCTAAGTTTGGTGTTGGGAAGCCACAACCAAACTCTAAGTTTGGTGTCAAACCCCCATATCCAAACTCTAAGTTTGGTGTTGGGAGGTTTCAACAAAGATCTGCACATCTGTGAGGCTCCATGAGAGCCCACTGTCAAGCTATTGACATTAAAGAAGCGCTTGTTGGGAGGCAACCCAATGTTTATATATCTAATTTTATTTTTGTTTTTCATGTTTTCTTAGGTTCATAATCATGTGGAGTCACAAAATAAACGAAAAATTTAGAAACAGAATCAAAAACAGCGGAAGAAAAATCACACCCTGGAGGAAGCACCTGTCTGGCGTTCAACGCCAGAACAGAGCATGGTTCTGGCGTTGAACGCCCAAAATGGGCAGTATCTGGGCGCTGAACGCCCAAAATGGGTAGCATCTGGGCGCTGAACGCCAGAATTGCACCCTGGAGAAGAGCTGGCGTTGAACGCCCAGAACAAGCATGGTTCTGGCGTTCAACGCCAGAAATGGGCAACAAATGGGCGTTGAACGCCCAAAATGGGCACCAACCTGGCGCTGAACGCCCAGAGTTGTGTGCAAGGGCATTTTGTATGCCTAAATTGGTGCAAGGATGTAAATGCCTTGACACCTCAAGATCTGTGGACCTCACAGGATCATCTCAGGATCTGTGAACCCCACAGGATCCCCACCTTCCTTCCTCATAATCCTAGTTTTTTTTCCACATCTTCTTCTTCATCTATTCCTTCTTCTTTTGCTCGAGGGCGAGCAACATTCTAAGTTTGGTGTGGTAAAACAATTATGTAAAGGATCTATAGCTCAGTGGTAGAACATGTGGCTGCAAATCAAGAGATCCCTGAGATACCTCAGGGGATGCACTTCCCTCCACATAGTTATTGGAAGCAACTGAGGATAGAAATACCAAAAATCACTAGGAATCAAGCAACAAAGACAAGGAAGAGACATAGAAGAGCTCAATGACATCATTGGTTCCTCAAGAAGGAAACGCCACCATCACTAAGGTGGATTCATTCCTTGTTCTTATTTCTTCTGTTTTTCGTTTTTCTATGTTATGTGCTTATCTATGTTTGTGTCTCCATTACATGATCATTAGTATTTAGTAACTTTGTCTTAAAGATATAAATGTCCTATGAATCCATCACCTCTCTTAAATAAAAACTGTTTTAATTCAAAAGAACAAGAAGTACATGAGTTTTGAATTTATCCTTGAACTTAGCTTAATTATATTGATGTGGTGACAATGCTTCTTGTTTTCTGAATGTATGCTTGAACAGTGCATATGTCTTTTGAAGTTGTTGTTTAAGAATGTTAAATATGTTGGCTCTTGAAAGAATGATGACTAGGAGACATGTTATTTGATAATCTGAAAAATCATAAAAATGATTCTTGAAGCAAGAAAAAGCAGCAAAGAAACAAAGCTTGCAGAAAAAAAAATATAGGCGAAAAAAAAAATTAGAAAGGTAAAGAAAAAGCAAGCAGAAAAAGCCAAAAGCTCTTAAAACCAAAAGGCAAGAGCAAAAAGCCAATAACCCTTAAAACCAAAAGGCAAGGGCAATAAAAAGGATCCCAAGGCTTTGAGCATCAGTGGATAGGAGGGCCTAAAGGAATAAAATCCTGGCCTAAGCGGCTAAACCAAGCTGTCCCTAACCATGTGCTTGTGACGTGTAGGTGTCAAGTGAAAACTTGAGACTGAGCGGTTAAAGTCAAGGTCCAAAGCAAAAGAAGAGTGTGCTTAAGAACCCTGGACACCTCTAATTGGGGACTTTAGCAAAGCTGAGTCACAATCTGAAAAGGTTCACCCAATTATGTGTCTGTGGCATTTATGTATCCGGTGGTAATACTGGAAAACAAAGTGCTTAGGGCCACGGCCAAGACTCATAAAATAGCTATGTTCAAGAATCATCATACTGAACTAGGAGAATCAATAACACTATCTGAACTCTGAGTTCCTATAGATGCCAATCATTCTGAACCTCAATGGATAAAGTGAGATGCCAAAACTATTCAAGAGGCAAAAAGCTACAAGTCCCGCTCATCTAATTGGAGCTATGTTTCATTGATAGTTTGGAATTTATAGTATATTCTCTTCTTTTTATCCTATTTTATTTTTAGTTGCTTGGGGACAAGCAACAATTTAAGTTTGGTGTTGTGATGAGCGGATAATTTATACGCTTTTTGGCATTGTTTTTAGTATGTTTTTAGTAGAATCTAGTTACTTTTAGGGATGTTTTCATTAGTTTTTATGTTAAATTCACATTTCTGGACTTTACTATGAGTTTGTGTGTTTTTCTATGATTTCAGGTATTTTCTGGCTGAAATTGAGGGACTTGAGCAAAAATCAGATTCAGAGGTTGAAGAAGGACTGCTGATGCTGTTGGATTCTGACCTCCCTTCACTCAAAATAAATTTTCTGGAGCTACAGAACTCAAAATGGCGCGCTTCCAATTGCGTTGGAAAATAGACATCCAGGGCTTTCCAGCAATATATAATAGGCCATACTTTGCCCAAGTTTAGACGATACAAACTGGCGTTCCACGCCAGCTCTCTGCCCAATTCTGGCGTCCATCGCCAGAAACAAGCTGCAAAGTGGAGTTCAACGCCCAAACTAGCACAAAAGCTGGCGTTCAACTCCAGAAAGAGCCTCTGCACGTGTAACATTCAAGCTCAGCCCAAGCACACACCAAGTGGGCCCCGGAAGTGGATTTATGCATCAATTACTTACTTCTGTAAACCCTAGTAGCTAGTTTATTATAAATAGGACTTTTTACTATTGTATTAGACATCTTTGGATTATCATTTGATCTATTGATCACGTTTTGAGGGCTGGCCTCTCGGCCATGCCTGGACCTTCACTTATGTATTTTCAACGGTAGAGCTTCTACACTCCATAGATTAAGATGTGGAGCTCTGCTGTTCCTCAAAGATTAATGCAAAGTACTATTGTTTTCTATTCAATTCAACTTATTCCACTTCTAAGATATTCATTCGCACTTCAACCTGAATGTAATGAACGTGACAATCATCATCATTCCCTATGAACGCGTGCCTGACAACCACTCCCGTTCTACCTTCGATTGAACGAGTATCTCTTAGATTACTAATACAAGGGACCGAGTCCGAGATATTGGGATCTTCGTGGTATAAGCTAGATTGATGGCGGCATTCATGAGAATCCGGAAAGTCTAAACCTTGTCCGTGGTATTCCGAGTAGGATTCTGGGATTGAATGACTGTGACGAGCTTCAAACTCGTGAGTGCTGGGCGTAGTGACAGACGCAAAAGGATAGTAAATCCTATTCCGGCATGATCGAGAACCTCCAGATGATTAGCCATGCAGTGACAGCGCATCGGACCATTTTCACAGGGAGGAATAGGATGCAACCAACGACAAAGGTGATGCCTCCAGACGATTAGCCGTGCTGTGACAGAGCATTTGGATCATTTTCCCGAGAGAGATCGAAAGTAGCCATTGGCACCGGTGACATCCTTACATAAAGCCAGCCATAGAAAGGAGTAAGATTGATTGGATGAAGATAGCAGGAAAGCAGAGGTTCAGAGGAACGAAAGCATCTCTACACGCTTATCTGAAATTCTAACCAATGAATTACATAAGTATTTCTATCCTTATTTTAGTATTATTTTCGAAAACCCCATTACTATTTTATATCTACCTGACTGAGATTTACAAGGTGACCATAGCTTGCTTCATACCAACAATCTCCGTGGGATTCGACCCTTACTCACGTAAGGTATTACTTGGACGACCCAGTGCACTTGCTGGTTAGTTGTGCGAAGTTGTGAACCATGGTATTGGCATCATGTTTTTGGCGCCATTGCCAGGGAAAGAAAGAGCAATGAATTTTACATAATCAAAGTGTAATCACAAATTCGTCCACCAAAAGGTCACTCCACACTACTATAAATACACTGGAGCACCGAGGTATAACTCATACTCTGATTCTACTAAAAACCTGCTTAAAGCCCATGCTAACTTAAGCATCGGAGTCTCTTGCAGGTACCACCCCCCTCCGGTGATCCAAGATCAGCCGCACCACCAAGTACAACAAGTCGGACATGTCCGTTCCGGCCACCGCCGCAGATCTCGACCGAGATCGACCTACAGTTTCAGGTAACCCTCGGAACAGTTAGGTTTTAGATGTAGTTTTCTAGAGAGAGAGGCTCTCTCCTCTCTCTAGGTTTTAAGGTTCTTAGCTTTTGTTCTTCTCTAATTCAGATTTCTACTTTACTTTAATTTAGCTTCTCTTCCACTCTTATTTATTCTAGCACTTTAGTTTCTATTCTCTTGTTTATTTATTTATTTTCCAATTTAGTTTATGAACCTTTGATGTTAGATTCAATTTCCATATTAATGCAATTTATGTTTTTCATTTTTATGATTGCTTTCTTTAACTTGTGTTATTGATGCTTGCAATTGTTAGTCTTAGGTTTTATTATTCCTTGTTAATTTTCTATGTTTTTATGTTATGCCTCCCAAGTGTTTGATAAAATACTTGGTAGGATTTCAAATTAGATTTTTGGTATTCTTAACTTGGATTGATCAATTAGAGACTCTTGAATTATCAAAATTCATTTGTTGATTGGTGATTGAAAGTTGCTACTTGACTTAAGCTTCACTAACTCTAATCTTTGATTAGGACTTGAGAACTCAAGTTGAATTGCTCATTTGACTTACCTTCAATTGTTAAAGGTTAACTAAGTGAGAGAAAAAGGCAATTACCATCACAAGTAACTATGATAATGGGGATAGAAATTCTAATTATCAATCCTTGCTGGGACTCTTTCTTAGTTGTTATTTTATTTCCGTCATTTTTATTACTTATCTCTTATTACAAAACCCCAAAAGATACTTTTCATAACCAATAGTAACATACTTCCCTGAAATTCCTTGAGAGACGACCCGAGGTTTAATACTTTAGCTAAATTTATTGGGTTTGCTTAAGTGACAAACAAATTAAATTCTGATTGAGGATTGTAGTTGGTTTAGAACTGTACTTGCAATTAGATTTCATTGAGAAATTCTTTACCGAAAATTTTGCTCTATCAGACGCGTAAGCGTCACCCACGCGTACGCGTGGGTCCAGATTTTGCTTTTCGCGCAAAACCAGCACCACTCCAGCGCAACTCTCTGGTTTTTGTACCAGGAGCCCAAAATGCCACACGACGTGTACGCGTTGGCCACACTTATGCGTGGCGTGCAGCTTTTTTTTTTTTTTACAGAAGAATAAAACAGAAACAGGGCATTCTCCTAACCTATAAACATTCTAAACTAAGCAAAATTCAAATTCAACAACAAACCTTTTGGTTTTTGAAAGAATTTTCAAATACACTACACACAAAACTTACACTTCAAGCAAACACAACTCAACAACAAATATTCTAAACAAAAGATGAATCTAATAAATAATCTATCAATCAAAGAAAAAATGTATAAGAGTATAGAAATAAGAAAAACTACCTACAATGGTAACTCAATTCATTCATTGATTATATCTACAGGATAATGGAATGAGTTTACCATGGTGGGGTGTCTCCCACCTAACACATTTATTTAAAGTCCTTAAGTTGGACATTTTGGTGAGGGCTTTGCTGTGGTGGCTTATGCTTGAACTCTTCCTTAAATCCCCACCAATGTTTGCATTTTCAATAGCCTCCGGGATCCTAAATTAGGCGCATAAGGCCTTTAAGGAAGCTTAAGCAAGTGATAAGGCCCCAAAGTTGATGATTGTCTATGCATATTCCAAGATCCCATACTTTGTTTGTCAACTCCCTTTCTTCTTGATATTCATGCTTCCAATTGGGTGACAAACTTATTGAATTCTCCTTGCGACTCCTATTCATTATCCTGAATCCCTTGAATTGAGCTTCACTCCAATCATGAATCCTAAAATTTGAGCTTCCTTCCACTATGCACCTTGATTCTTGTTGCCAACCAACACCCAACTGGCCAATACTTTTCTACTTTCTAACCCACACATAGCTCTAAGTTGACCATCCGTTTTTAACAATGCATATTGATATGGGCCAAGGAAATTAAAGGATGAGATGGTTACCCATTCAACTTGTAATTTGGATGGTGACATAGCAAGGAAGATATCCAATGGTCTTGACATTGTAAGCTCCACTTCCTTTGACTCCTCCTTGATGACTTCCATCTTTTGACAACTTTCTTCAATCTCCTCTTGTTTGCTAACTTCTTCCAACTCTTTCTCATTAATCAAAATATGTATTGGAAGTTGTTCACATTCCTCCTCAATATCGGTTTCACATCTCGTGGAAGAAGTTTCAACAAGATCACCATTGTCACTTGATGTAGAGTTGTCTTCAATGATATAGCTCCCCTCTTGTTCAACCTCCCCTAAATTTTCAACTATTTCTTCTTTATCAACAATCTCTTCCTCCTCCACTTTTTGCACAACATACTCCATTTCCTTGTCCTCATGTTGGGATTCTAAAATCTCTTTCATACTCCACTCTTCGGTTGATTTCTCACATTCATCCATGGAGATGTTTTGTCTATGGTATGAATCCCATGAGTCTAAGTTGGCTTTAATTTTGGCAAGGTTAGCCTCGATAGCTTCATATGTTCTTTGGACTTCCTCTTGCTCCTTTTGACGGATGAATGCTTGAAGCCCGTCCATTGCTTCCTTGAAGCGATCCATTGGCTCTTGTTCCACTTGATTAACATAATTAGGATCATGTTGCTCTTGGATCAATGGATATGGATATTTCTTCCATGGAGGGATTGTGTGGTTGAAAGTTCTCATAAATGGGGGTGGTTCAAGAAGGTTGTGGTGATAGTGATATTGGAGTGGTGATGGTTCAACGGGTGCTTGTTCATAATAGTCATAAGGGTGTGCATAGGGGGAATATGGATTTGGATTGTGTGGAGATAATTTGTAGAAATAGGATGTGGATTGAGAGTGTGGTGGTTGGAATGATGGTGCTTGAGGACTATGTTGAGAGTATGGTGCATGGAATGATGGTGGTTGAGGGATATAATCATAACAAGAACCATCATATCAATTGGAATGATATGCATTGTAGGAGGACTTGCAATCATAGTAGCTTGGTTGAGGAGGTTGCCATGGTAATTGCTCATAGAGATATGGCTCCCTTCTCAAGAATTCATCTCTCCCATAATGTGAGCCATCATTCAAGTTTCTATTACCTACAACATAGTCATAACCATGTCCAAAACCACAAGGATGAGAATTTATATGGAAAGAGGAAATCAAAACAAAGAGTATCAACAAGACAAAGAAAAAGCAAACTCCTAATACTAGCAAAACCAAGAAATAACCAAAAAGCAAGATATCCTCAATATGAACATATTCACAATAGCCAATAACATAACACTATTGCAATTTCCCGGCGACGGCGCCAAAAATTTGATAGGGAGAATTATGTTGGTTAGGAATTTCACACAAAATAATTCTGTTGATAGTATAGTTCCAAACCAACAAATAATTCTCACATCAAATTTTAAAAGATTGGTTGTCACTAGCTCAACCCCAATAAAATAACTGAGAGTATTAATCCCGGGTCATTCTTCCTATGAATCACAATGAAGTGCTTAATTATTGGCTATGAAAGAATGTTTTGGGGTTTTGATTTGGTAATTAACAAGAAATATAAATAACAATAATTAATAAAAGAAAGGAAGAACTTTTGGCTAGACATAGGTAATTGAGATCACCATCCTTGTCTACAAACTATATATCGACAATTATGAGGGACCAACCCATTAAGTTTACTTCTATGCTTGAAGTAAGTACAATACCTACTTCAAACCATTAAGTACATTAAATAGGTTTGATCAACATCAATTCATAAGTCCTAACCTAGCTACTAATTGACTTAGTAGTAGGCTAGAGTCAATAGTTATCAAATTGACCACTAAGGGTTCTCAAATCACCAAATCAATGAGATCCAATGACTCAAGGTCACCCAATTCCCTTAGTCTAGGCCAAGAGTAAACAAAACTACTCAAAAAACTAATGGAAAGATTTCATCAAACACATAGAGGACAATAAAAGTAAACATCATCAATTGCAAGAATTAAAGGAAGCTACAACTAACATAAGCAAGAAATCAACAATAGAAATTAAGGCAAACATAAAAAGACATGGAAATCATAAATTGCATTGAAAGAAAATGAAAATCAACAAGAGAGTTCATAAACTAAAATTAACAAAATAAAGGAATTAACAAGAGAAGCAAAGTACTAGAACAAATAAAAGTAAATGGAAATTAAATTGAAGGAGAAAGAGATCTAGATCTAAAAAGGAGTAAAATTAAGAACCCTAATACAGAGAGAGGAGAGAGCCTCTCTCTCTAGAAAACTACATCTAAACTAAACTAAAGTGTATGAATAGTGATCCCCCTATCCTCCTTCACTCCCAGCCTCTTATCTGCATACTGGGCTTGAAACTGGGCCAAAAGTCAGCTCAGAAATCGCCCCCAGCGATTTCACTTTAGTGAGGCACGTGCCGCTCGTCGCGCGTACGCGTCAGCCACGCATACACGTCACTTTGAAGATGAAATAGTCACGCGTACTGATGACTGGAAGATTGTTGGTGTAGAATTTCACTAATGGAATCGCGTTGCAAGTATAGTTTCTAAACCAACAATAATCCTTTCATGCAAAAATTTGTTTGTCACAAGTACAAACCACTAATAAATCTAATAACCAAAGTATTTCAACCTCGGATCGTCTCTCAAAGGAATTGCAGGATAGTGTTCTTGTTATTGGCTACGGACATGTATATTTTGCGGTTTTGAATGAAAAATAAGAAAAGTAAGTTGCAAAGGAATTCAAATGACAAAAAAGTCTTGGCAAAGGTTGGTGGTCAAGGATCTCTATCCTTATTACTAACCACAATATGACAATTGCAAGGATCAATCCCACTAAGTCATCCTCTAACAAGTAAAGGAAAGTCAAGTGAGCTATATCAACCCAAGTCCATAAGTCCTAGCTATTCACTAATTGAATTAATGAGAGCTAGAATCAATGGCTACCAACTATCAATCACTTGGACATTAGCAACTCAAGAAATCCTAAGTTACCTTCCCAAGCCAAGAACATAAAATTCTACTCTAACATCCTTTCAAGCATGTTCACAAACACTTGGAAGGTATAAAAGGAAAGCATGGTAAATTGATAACAAGAATGAAATCTAACAATAATTTATTGCAAAGAATTAACAACAACAATCAAAGAAAGCACAATTAACCTGAATTACCTCAAATTGCATTAAAAGAAAATAAGAGGAACAAGAGTAGATCAACAACAAAGGTATAGAATCAAAGTAGAAGAAATTACAAAAAGAGAATAGAAGAACAAAATGTAACAACAAAGAATTGAGAGGTAGAAGTAGATGAAAACATGAATTAAAACCTAGATATAAGCTTATTGACCTAAACCTAATCCTAATTCTAGAGAGAAGAGAGAGCTTCTCTCTCTAAAACTAACTCTAAAACTAGATCTAAACTTCCTAAAATGATGCAAGATGTGAATGATCCCTCCTCTTCAATCCTTGGTCCTTTTAAGTATTTTGGCGCCAAAGTTAGTTTAGATTGGGCCCCACAGCCTCTGTGAATTCGCTGGGCATGTTTTCACTTAAAAATCATGTGCCAGCACCGACGCGTATGCGTACACCGTGCATTCACGTCTCTGAGGTTTTTGCGATCCACGCGTGCGCGTCTAGTGTGCGTGCGCGTGGATGGGTGTATCCAAATTTTTTGCTTTTTCCATGTGTTCTCCACTTTGCATGCTTTTCTCTTCACTCCTTTGATCCATTCCTAGCCTTTTCAACCTAAAATCACTTAACAAACCAATCAAGGCATCTAGTGGAATCAAAGAGAGATTAAAATTATCAAATTAAGGATCTAAAAAGTATGTTTTCACACTTAAGCACAAAATGAGGGAGAATCACAAAACCATGCTATTTCATTGAATAAATGTGAGAAAAAGTTGATAAAATGCTCTAAATTCAACATAAGATAAACCCTAAAACCGGGGTTTATCAACCTCCCCACACTTAAACCTTAGCATGTCCTCATGCTAAACTAAGAAGGAAATAAGGGGTATGACATTTATTCAATGCAACTAAACTATACGCAAACTATCTAAATGTAACTACATATTATGAATGTAAATGCTTGGTCAAAACAAATCAACTCCCAAGAGAACATATGTAAGCATAAGGGCTAAAGTAATAGGAATCAACTCCAACCCACAATTATATCGAATTATCAAAAAGATTTACAAACTTGCATGAATAAGGATGATTATGGTGAAAACTTGTAATTGAGTAATCGAACCCTCACCAGATGTGTATCCACTCTAGTCACTCAAGTGTTTAGGGGTTGATTCACTCAATCACCCTAATCATGCTTTCCAAAATTTGTTCTTCATCTAACAATCAATAATTATTCAATGCATGCATACAATTATCATAAAGACTTTCTCAAAGGTTGTAATGGGGCTAGGGTCAAGGTAAGGTTATATATGGTTAAGTGGACTAGAATTTGAATCTTTGATTAGCCCAGACTTTCCCACCTAACCTATGATAACCTATACAATTAAGTTCTAACCTAACTACCCATTCTTCACTTTTTCACATACTCATGCATTTCCTTTTCATTTCACAACACTTGTGCATTGATTCTTATTGAACTTTACTTTGGGGCATTTTGTCCCCTTTTCATTTCTTTCTTTTCTTCTTTTTCTTTCTTTCTTTTTCTATATTTTTTCTTTTCCATATTTTTTTTCTTTTCTTTTTCTTTCTTTCAAACTATATACAAGAACATCAATGTACAAGGTTTAACATTTGATTAATACATGAGTATGCACCCAATTCCCAAATATAAAAATACAAAGTACCCTTTTATCCCAACCAATGTTCCCAAATCTCCCCAAACTTGAATAATAAACACTCTCACTAGCTTAAGCCAATTAAAGATCTAAACAAGGGAATTTTATTGTTTTTTGCTTTAGGCTTATAATGTGTTAAAATAAAGAATAATTAGGTTAAGCATAGGCTCAAAATTGGCTAACAATGAAAGGTAAAAGGTAGGCTATTTGGGTAAGTGAGCTAATGAAACAATGGCCTCAATCATATAAATGTATGAATACAAGGAATAATGGATATATAGAATTAAAGAAATCAAGGATCACAATCATAGAAAGAGAATAATGTACACAAGAAGGAAAATAAGTGGTTATAAGATGTAGCCACATCATTAGGCTCAAATCTCACAAGCTTGTGTTCTTTGCTCAAAACCATGCTTCACAAAATATATAATTCAAGCAAGTTCCACAAAAATTTTCCAATCAATTAGGGTTGTGCCCTATAGATAAGTTCTTTGGAAAATTTCATTGTTTGACTAAGCTTATCCTAAATGCAATATTGTGATTTAGAAATTTTAAAATTTCCTTAGTTTATCCCTTCTTTTTCAACCAAATCAATTTTCTTATGTAAAAAGCGTAAACTTTGAGTTTCAACAATCCAAAATATTTTTCTAATCACAACCAAAAACTAAAACAACTACATAAATCAAATCTAACTAAAATTATGAAATATCTAGAATGCAAGGTGCAAAATGCAACAAACTAAAACAAAAGTATCCAAACAAATATATACAAAAATCCCCAAAGTGCAGTAAAAATAAAGTGAAAAGTACTAAAAATAACACAAAATAAGTGATAAATGTCCGAACTCATCACCCAAAATGGCAACTCCACCGACAGCAACGACAGTGACCTCCCCATACTTAGAATAAAGCATCGTCCTCGATGCTACTGCTCGGGCTTGGGGTGAGGGTCAATCGTCGCATCTGGATGGGGCTGAGGCTGTGGCTCCATAGAGGTCTGCTGCGCCTCTGGGGTAGTCTGTGTCTGTGGGGGTGCCTCCAGCTGAGCCTGCTCCGCCTCATGCTCCTCCTCCTTCGAAGAAGAAGGGTCAGCAATAGGGGGCAACTCGACACCCAGTGCTACAAACATTTGATCCACTCTATCAAGATGCGTCGTTCACTATGCTCCATGAAGCAGAACAGATACTGTACTAAGAGATATGTCGGCTGTGGTGCTGGTGGTGGTGCAATCTGTGCTGCTGGTGCTGATGGACTTGCTGCGACTTAGGAAGAAGACGGGCCAGGTGTCGCTGCTGCTCTGGCTCTAGCTCTAGAGCGAAGCCGGGATGAGGCTTCTCATTCACCCATGTCCCCCACGGAATCATATCCTCCTTTCCGTGGGCTGGGGATGGGGACTCATCATCCGCTCCCCATGGAGCACCAGCTCGTTCAATCATCACACTGACCAAGGTCGGGAATGGAAGTGTGCCACGGACGTGCCCTCGCCACATAAATCTCCGAATCAATCGGGGGAAGTATACCACCTTCCCCTCCATGATACAACTAATAAGGACGAGCATGTCCACCAGAATCTCAGTAAAATGGGTGGTTGGCATGATATAGTGTGCAAGGATCTGCTGCCATGTCCGAGCCTCCCTCGTCAGATCAGAGAATAACATCCCCTTGGGTTTCCTATTATTAGCATCCAACACCCAAGGGGCATCCGGGGTAGCGACAACACTCCTCAAAGCATCATAATCGTAGGTCATACAATGTATCTCCACTCCAGCCTGTACATATGCATCTGTGTCACTAGTCTTAGCCAGGCAGTGGAGTGCATCCTCAATAGCAGCCTCGGTAACCAATATCCTTCCGCCCCGTAGGTAAATTGACTTAAGGTTAAATCTGAAAAGTTACAATAAAATTCCTTAACCCATGAGGTGTTTACCCGACCCAGCTCCCTATCAATAAAATCGAGACACATTCCCTCAATACGGGCATAAATGGATTGCCTAAGGTCAGTGGGAATCGCCAGTTTCTTCTCAATGTTGAAGGTCTTCAGCCGGTAGTTCGGGAAGCAGAGCTTGCAGTATAGGTTAGGAAACCTGTGAGCATCGGTAGGTGGTAGTTGTTGATCTGCTTTGTCCTTGTCATTAAGAGGGTTCTTGGCATAGTCGTGGAAATGAGAAATAGCGAAGGATTGAGGTTTCTTCCTCTTTCGAGAGGTAACCTTAGCTTTCCCTCTATTCGACATCTTGAAAAGAAAATATGACAGGATATAAACAATTAAGCCACATAGAGGAACAAAAATCAAGGAATGACGTATGCATGAAGTGAGCTAAAGAAGAGAATTCTTGGAATGCAAGTAAACAGAAACCGGAAAATAATCAAGCCATAAACCAAAAATCCAAGCAATATGTGCACAATGCTTGTTTACTAAGCTCAATAATTGTCATACCCAAAAGAATGTTAAAAGGTTAGTGTGAAATTAAAAGGAAAAGTCAGCAAGTTAAGCAAGTTAGAAGTCAGAAAAGTAGTTCAAAAATTAGTGGTATGACGGTTATTGGCTTAATCAAGAGAAATTCAAAAAGGGTACAAAAAATAAGCACGCTCACACTCATGAGAATGATGCAGTCATTGATGATGAAATATGAATTTGCATAGAGCAAACAATGGGAGCAAGACATCAACAATTCATAGGGTCACTAGGTTCAAAAAGTGAGGTGTTTGACACAGAAATCTGACAAACAACTCCTTTGAACTAATTTTTCTCTAATGCGTATCAACAGGAATCAAAATAAAATGGAATTGCCAACCAAAGTAGCCTGAGTTGAACTTGGTTAAGTCAAGGAAATCTCAAATTGAAAAAGTGTCAAGTTCGATTCCTAGGTTGCAAGATTAAGAGCAATACAATTTCTAGAAATTTTGGCAGCATTCCGGCAATAATTCGGATGTTCCCGGATAAAAAATAGCAGCAAAAATAGGGTATATAAATCCATCAAACATGTAACAAACAAGATGTAAACAAGGATTGCATATACAAGTAAGGGACACAATTGAAATCAGTAGGGCAGTAGTGAAACAAATCTGAAACAGAAGCAGCATAGTAGTTACAAGAGTGCATAGAGCATCATACCCTATCCTTCAGCAAGCAACAATATTAAGCCAATTAGATAACAAGAATGGAGCACTTATCAGGCCTAAAATCTTCTAACCACAACCTAACTACCTAACATCATACATATCTAGCTAACCTAACAAACAGAATTAGACAACAATACTAGCTAACATGAACAAACAGAATTAATGAAAAAGGAAGCAAAACAGAGGAATGGAGAGGCAGGGGAGACCTGGAAGATAGGAAGAATAGAAATGGGTTTGGGAATTGGAGAAGAAAGGCAGGCAGAAGTAGGGTCGCAAAGAGAGTGGCAGCGACCGGTGGTCTGTGGTGGCGCCGAGAAGTGTCCGCCGAGCAGTGGAACAGGGTGGCACAAGGCAGAGAGATGGTGGTGAGTAGTAAGGGAGAGGGGGTGGAATAGGAGAAGACAGGAGAAGGGGTTATGGTGATGATGGTAGGGGTCTCCGGCAGCGTGGGCGTAGCCGCGGTAGTGCCTGTCAGAGGCAGAGGAAGGTGCAAAAAGGGACAAAAGTAATAAAAGGGAAGAGAGGTAGGAAGGGGATAGGAGGGTGGCAGGCTCTGCGACGGCAGTGGGCTCGCCGGAGTGTGGCCGGTGATAGGACGAAGAAGGTGGTAGTGGAGGTTCAGCTAT
Source organism: Arachis hypogaea (assembly GCF_003086295.3). Taxonomy (NCBI): domain Eukaryota; kingdom Viridiplantae; phylum Streptophyta; class Magnoliopsida; order Fabales; family Fabaceae; genus Arachis; species Arachis hypogaea. Next base: position 81,225,523 of record NC_092046.1, on the reverse strand, counting down.
GGTGGTTGAGGAGAGATGAAGATGGAATGTTAGAAAGAGAAGGGGTTAAGTATGCTACTGCGCTAGGGTTCCTTGCAAAGATGGGGTTATGATTTTGAATCCACACGTACATGTCCTGCATGCGTGCGCGTGGGTGGGCGAAAAAAGAATGGACGCGGAAGCGTCATATGCGCTTAAGCGTGGATGAGGAGAGTGTGCGTTGATGCGTACGCGTAAGGTGCGCATTCGTGTGGATGGAAGCTTGTGCGAGAAGCCTAATGCTCACTCGAGAGTTGCACAACTCTCTGGGAAAATGTATGGGCTCTGGGTTAACTTATCGACGCGTACGCGTGCCTTCCTTTATGCATCACGCCCAATGTTCGCGCCACGTTTGCCTAACTCTCTGGAATATATATGGGGGCGGCGTCCACCTATTGACGCGTACGCGTACAGCGTGCGTACGCGTCCCTGGCATTTTTCTCTCTCTTTTTTTTTTCAGAAACACAAAAAATAGCTAAAAATCTCCCTAACACTACCTACAACTCAAAACCAACCAAAAATGCAAATTCACAAAAATATTTTGGTTTTTTGAAGGGTTTTCAAGTACAAGCAAGGAAAACTTGCATCACAAGCAACTAGCAACCAAATTAAACAACTATATGAAGAGGAAACTACCTACAATGGCAACTCAAATCACTTATTAATTAAACTACAAGAGAGAATACAAAGAGTTTACCATGGTGGGGTGTCTCCCACCTAACACTTTTATTTTAAGTCCTTAAGTTGGACATTTGGGAGGCTCTTTGTCATGGTGGCTTGTGTTTGTACTCATCCTTGAATTTCCAAGGATCTTTGTCCCTCAATTGGTTGACAGAAATTCTAACCATCTTCACCAAGCTTGGGTAAAGTGCAACCCAAGATATGAGGTCCCAAAGTTGGTCTTCAAAGTGCGATCCGGGATCCCATATCTTATTTTCGCACCCATCTTTAAGTTGGTTGTCATGGTTCTTCCTTCCGGATGGTTGACATATAGAATTCTCTTTAGCAAGCCAAATCATCCTTCTGGACCCACACAAAGTAGCATTCATCCAATCATGGTCCCTATGCGTTGAAAGTTCGACATTAATGAACCTAATATCACATTTCCAACCACTACACAATGCCCTCTTACTCTTAAGTTTACAACGAGCTCTAAGTTGCCCATCCATTTCAGTCAAACCATATTCAAGTGAGAAAGTGAAACTTAAGGGTAGAAATTTTACCCATTTGAATGTTGTGTTGCAGGGTGACTTGGGAAGGGGGACCTCCCCACACTTAGACAATGCGAGGTCTACTCCCTTAGGCTCTTCCTTAGTTATTTCCACCTCTTGACAACTTCTTTCAATTTCTTCTTGCTTGTCAACTTTTTCCAATTCCTCCTTATCATCAATCAAGTTAACTCTTGGAGGTTGTGTGAAGTCCACTTTAATAATAGCCTCACATCCAATGGAGACATTTGCAACAAAGTCACCGATGTCAATTGGCATAGAGTTGTCTTCAATAACTTCAATTTCACACCTAATGGGAGATGGTTCGATTTTGGATAAAAAGTTATTGACGATTGAATTCATCTCTTGATCAACCTCTTCATATTCTTCAATTTTGATATACTCCGGAGGTTGTTGAGACTCCCATGGTGGTTTCGCATCTCCGAAATCTTCAACCACGTCTTCCTTTTCTTCAATAATTGTAGGTTCCTCTAATTGTTCTAACACAAAACACAACTCCTCCTTCTCCACCGGATTTTTCAATCTCCTCTTCATGCTTTTCTCTTCTTTTGGTCTTTCACACGTGGTCACGGAAGCAACTTGAGTGTTCAAACATTGGTAGCCAAAGTGTGCACTACCTTGGTCAAGTTGGTCACAAACTCTAGGGTGTTCCTTTGCATATCCACTTGTCCTTGAAGTAGCAAGGTGAGAGAATCATCTATTCGGGCTTGGGGTGGATAAAAGGGTTCCACATTTTGGAGAAAGGGTTCATATTAGGAAGGTGGTTCTTTTTGGTAAGAGTACGGAGATGGTATGTATTGAGGTGGTTCTTGGTAGTAATCATGATAGGGTTGTGATGGTTCTAAAGGTTCTTGCTCATAATGGTCACAAGGATATGGTATGGGTGATTAGTCATATGATGGATATAGATCATAAGAAGGTCCTTGGTGTGGAAAGGCTTGTGAGTATGGTTGAGGTTCATGTTGAGGATAAGAGTCATACGCATATGATGGGGGTAATTGATTTTCACAAAAATTTTCGCCAAAGCCATTGAATTGACATGCATTAGGATGGTGATTGTACCTATAAGTATCTGGAGGTTGTTTCCAATAGGAGTGATCAATTCCTTGAGGCTCCTCCCATCTTTGTTGGTTCCATCCTTGACACATGTGGGTATTGAAGTTCACATTTCCTACAACACAATTAGAACTAAACTCATAACCAAAAGGTTGAAAATTCATAGTGGAAGCAAAAACAAACTAAGTTCTTAAGCTAACAAAAACTAACTGACAAGTGAAAGACAAACGTATTTACAATATTCACATATATACAATAACCAATAACAAGGAACACAATTGCAAGTTCCCCAGCAACGGCGCTATTTCACAGCCTCTATGAATTCGCTGGGCACGTTTTCACTTAAAAATCATGTGCCAGCACCAACGCGTACGCGTACAGCGTGCGTGTGTGTCCCTGAGGTTTTTGCGATCCACGCGTGCGCGTCTAGTGCACGTGCGCGTGGATGGGTGCATCCAAATTTTTGGCTTTTTCCATGTGTTCTCCAGTTTGCATACTTTTCTCTTCACTCCTTTGATCCATTCCTAGCCTTTACAACTTGAAATCACTTAACAAACCAATCAAGGCATCTAGTGGAATCAAAGAGAGATTAAAATTATCAATTTAAAGATCTAAAAAGCATGTTTTCACACTTAATCACAAAATGAGGGAGAATCACAAAACCATGCTATTTCATGGAATAAATGTGAGAAAAGATTGATAAAATGCTCTAAATTCAACACAACATAAACCCTAAAAACGGGGTTTATCACGTACGCGTCATGTCACGCGTACGCGTCATGTCACGCGTACGCGTCGCTTGGAGTTTGGCTGGGTCACGCGCACGCATCATCCATGCATGTGCGTTGGCATCAGCTTCTCAAATCTTCATTTTCTTGTGTTCCTTCCACTTTTGCGTGCTTCCTTTCCATCCTCTAAGCCCGTCCTGCCCTATAAACTCTGCAATCACTCAACAAACACATCATGGCATCAAATGGTAATAAGAGAGGATTAAAAATTAGTAATTGTAAGGCCCTGGAAGCATGTTTTCATTTATAGCACAAAATTGGGAAGGAATTGGTACGCAAAAATTGTTGTCGTTAAGGAATTTCACAAAATATGTACGTTGCAAGTATAGCTCCAAACCAACAAACAACTCTCGCATCAAATTAAATTTTTTTTTGTGTTGTCATGAATAACAAACCCCAATGAATTTATAACCGAAGTATTTAGACTCTGGGTCGTCTCCCTAGGATACAATGGAGTGCTTGCGTATTGGCTATGATGGGGTAAAAAGAGAGGGATTTTGTTTGATTAGAGGGGCAATAAAATAAAAAAGACAAGAAAAGTAAATTGAGCAAGTAATTAAAGAAAGCAAGTAATAAAGAGAGACATTCATGGCAATGGATTGAGATCATAGGCTTTCTATCCTATTCATACATGACTAATTCATCTTATTTAGTTAACACACACATTGGGAGAATGTCAAACAAAATTAATTAATCATGTCACAAATATAAACAATAATTTATCTCATTACGTCAACTCCAACAAATAGGGAGAAAGTCTAATGAGACTAGCTAATCTCAATCCAAAAGTCCCAATCAACTTACTAATTGAATTAGCAAAAGATTAGCGTCAATGGAAACAATATTAGCTAACAACTCTAGATCACCAACATGAGTTGGGTTTTACATGACTCAAGATTGCCCAATTACTCTTTCCAAGCCAAGAATGCTCAAAATCTACTCTAACATCCTTCCAAGCATTTTGTCAAATACTTAGAAGGCATAAAAGGGAAACATAGCAAATTGCAAGGAATGTAAATCTACACTATTCAATTTCAAGGAATTAAACAACAATAAAGAAAGTCAATAATAAAAGAACATGAATCATAAATTGCATTGAAGGGAAATCAAATCCAACAAGAGCATCTATGAACATAAAAGAGAAATTAACATTACAGAACATGAGAATGAGAGAGTAGAAGTAAGAAATTATAAAGGAAACAAGATGAAAACATGTAATTAAACCTAGATCTAAGATGAAAATTAACCTAACCTAATTCTAGAGAGAAGAGGGAGCTTCTCTCTCTCTAAAAACTAACTAAAGGCTCATGTTGGCTAAAACTAATTGCTCCCCCTTTGCTTGGACTTCAATTCTGCATGAAATACACTCAGAAACAAGTTGGATTTGGGCCTGGGCAGCTCAGAAATCGCCCCCAGCGTTTTGCCATTAAGTGGGCCATATAAGAATAGCGGCGCGCGCGCGCCATGTGCGCGTGCGCGTCGCTGGAAAATTCCCAACCCGCGCGGAAGCGGCATTTACGCGTGCGCGTCCTTGTGAGAAACCACTTTTGCGCGTGCGCGCCTTGTACGCGTGCGCATCCATTGGTGCATTCCAAATCTTTGTTTCTTCATACATTCTCCACTTTGCATGCTTTTCTCCTCATTTCTTCCATCCAATACTTGCCTTATGAACCTGGAATTACTTAACAAACACATCAAGGCATCGAATGGAATTAACGCGAAATAAAAATCACCAAATTAGGGCCTAAAAAGCATATTTTTACACTTAAGAAAAATTTAAGGGAGAATTACAAAACCATGCTATTTCGTTGAATAAATGTGGGAAAAGGTGAATAAATCCCCAAAACAAGCACGAAATAAACCACGAAATCGGGGTTTATCAAATCTCCCCACACTTAAACTAAGCATGTCCTCATGCTAAAATCGAAAAATAAGCAAAGGTTATCACATTTATTTAATGTAAACCACTAACTAAATGCAATCTATCTACATGATGCAATGCCTTAATCAAAATAAATCAACTTCCAAGAATACGCATATAAGCACAAGGGCTAAGGTATTAGCAATCAAGCAAACCACAATTGGATTGAATCGTTAAAAGAGTTTACAAACTTGCAAGAAAAGATGATCATGAGTGAAAACATGTAATTGAGCGATTGAACCCTCACCGGATGTGTATCCGCTCTAGGCACTCAAGTGTATAGGGTTGATTCACTCAATTCTCCCCTAATCATGCTTTCCAAGATTTGTTTTTCATCTAACAATCAATAATTAATTCATGCATGCATACAAATATCATGAGGGCTTTCTCATAGGTTGTAATGGGGTTAGGGTCAAGGTAGGATGCATATGGTCAAGTGAGCTAGAAATTTGAATCTTTGATTATCTTAAACTTCCCACCTAACCTATGACAACCTAAACAATTCTACACAAACCTAACTACTCATTCTTCACTTTTCTCACACACTCATGTCTTCTCTTTTTAATCATCACACATATGCATTGACTTTTATTGAACTTCACTTTGGGGTATTTTGTCCCCTTTTTATTGCAAAAATATTTTTTTTATTTTTTATTTTTTATTTTTTTATTTTATTTTTTTTATTTTTTTTATTTTTTTATTTTTTTAAACTAAAATATATACAAGAACATCAATGTGTATGGTGTAAACATGATTGATACATGAGTATGTACCCAATTCCCAAGATTTTTCAACAAAACACAAAAATACACTTTTATCTCTACCCAATGTTCCCAACTCTCCCAAAATCAATTAATGAGTACTCTCACTAGTCTAAGCTAATCAAAGATCCAAACTAAGGGATATTTATTGTTTTTCACTTAGGCTTGTAATGTGCTAACATTTAAGAATAAGTGGGTTAAGCATAGGCTAAAAATTGGCTAACAATGGAAGATAAAAGGTTGGCTATTTGGGTAAGTGAGCTATATGAACAATGGCCTCAATCATATAAATGCATGTATACATAAAATAATGGACATAAAGACTCAAACAAATCAAGGATTACAATCATAGGAAGAGAATAATGCACACAAGAATGAAAATAAGTGGTTATATGATGTAACCATACAATTAGGCTAAAAACTCACATGCTTGTGTTCTTAGCTCAAAACATGATCCACAACGTATATAACTCAAGCAAGTTCTAAAAAAAAAAAATTTCAACCAATTGGGGTAGTGTTCTAAAAATGAGTTTCTTGGAAATTTTCATCATATTAATTAGGCTTATTCTAATGCAATATTGTGATTAAAAAATTTCTTTTCCTAGTTTGCCTCTTTCGATCAAAACACATTCCTCATAGAAAGGGTTAACTAGATTTTTAGTAATCCATTAATTTTCTAATCACAATCAATAACTAGGATGCAAAACACAACCAAGATGCAATATATATATATATATATCTACTAAGTGTGTGCAACAACCAAAATAAGAGTATCTACAACGGCATAAATATGTACAGTAATCCCAAAATGACCTAAAACATAGAGTGCGGAATAAAACAAAATAAAGTAGTAGCGAATAGAAATAAAAGTCTGAAAATTCACCACATGAATGCAAACACCGGTCACGAGCGGTGACCTCCCCACACTTTATAGTTAAGCTTCGTCCTCGATGCTGCTACTGAAGCTCAAGATGGGGGTCAACAATTGCACCAGGCTGTGGCTCATGTTCAGGCTCGGGCTGTGGAACTGGAGGTGGCACTAGCTGTGGCTCAAGTACTGGCTGTGGCTCCGGGATGTCACGTTGGACTTTAGTGGTGGCCTGCGTCTCTAGTGGTACCTCCTGCTGTGTCGGCTCCTCAGTATGCTCCTCCTCCTGATCCTGCTCATCAGAAGCGGGAGACTCTGGAAGTGGAGGAAGCTCAATGCCCTGTGATGCAAACGCCTAGTCTAAGCGGTCGAGACGTCGCATGACACGACGCTCGAAGCGCACCATGAAGCAAAGAAGGTGCTGCACCAACAGATAAGTCGGCTCAGGTGCTGGTGGTGGTGGTAAGGATGTTGTTGCCGTTGTGGAGGAAGAAGGTTCTGCTGCCTCAACTGCAGCTCTAGCCCGAGAACGATGTCTGGTCGAGGGCTTCTCGTGCACCCATCCACCCCATGGAATAGTAACTTCCTTATCGTCGTCATCTGGGGGTGGTGGTGTCGCATCATCGTCCTCCCACGGGACATCAGCCAGCTCAGCCAAGCTGGTAACCAGCGTAGGAAATGGTAGCAAGCCGCGGATATGAGCTCTCCACATGCTATGCCTAATCAGCCGTGGGAGATACACCTCTTTCCCTTCCATGACACACCCAATCAGAGTCAGCATATCCATCGGGATCTTTGAGAAGTGAGTAGTAGGCAGGACGTAGTGGGCGAAGATCTGCTGCCAGGTCTTAGCCTCCCTAGTTAGATATGCAAATAGCATCCCCTTGGGCTTCTTGTTGTTCGCATCCATCACCCAAGGAGCATCTGGTGTAGCAATCACGCGCTTAAGCGCCTCATAGTCAAAGGTCATGGAAAGGATAGCCACATTTGCCTGCTGATAGGCACAAGTCTCAGGAGTACCAACTCTGCAAAGCAGTGCATCCGCTATAGCCTCTTCAGTGATCATAATTTCTCTACCCCTTACGTGCACTGATTCCAAGTTTACCCGGAAGAAGTTACAGTAGAACTCCTTAACCCATGAGATGTTGATCCTTCCTAGGTCCCTATCAACAAAATCCAATCCCAACTCTGAAATACGGGCGTTTATAGCACGCCTCACGTCATTGGGAAGATTCAGCTTCTTCTCAATGTTCAAGTTTTTCTTTGTATAACGGGAGAAGCGTAGCTCGCAGTAGAGGTTGGGGAATTTGATTGAATCAGTGGATGGAAGTGACTGATTTTCTATATCTTCATCATTCAACGGGTTCTTTGCATAATTAGCATATATTGAGGGGGTAGAGGTCTTGAAGCGCTTCCTCTTTTTGGAAGTGGTGGCTATGGATTTTCCTTTATCCGACATCCTGAAAAACAAAGGTAATATAATATAAGCATATAGCCAAGTAGATATAAAGCACTCAAAGCAAAGCACATTCATGAAGTGAATAAAGAAAGGAGATTTCTTGGAATGCAAGCAACAAAATACAGAATTCAAACCAGATTTCAAACCAAGAATTTGAACCATATTTTGCACATTATTCGTTTACTGAGTTCAGAAAGCACCATATCCAAAAGAATGACATAAAGAGTTAAGTTGAAAACCAAAGAAGTCAATCGGTTAAACAGGTCAAAGTTAGAAATCAGTTGAAAATTAGTGATATGGTGATTACTATCTTAGTTCGAAAGGAATCCACAAAACAAGGCTGTAAGCACACTCACAATCATGAATTGCAACAAGTCATTGATGATGAAATATGATATTGCTAGAAAGCAACTAATATGAAAACAAGTCACCGATCAATGTAAAGATCACTAGAATCATATGAATATGTGTTGGTAGAACCAGTTCATTAGGGAATGAATCAATCAAGAAGCATTCAACACTAAATTCAATGATGCATCAAAGTTACAAGTTGAGAGAAGAGTGGAAAACCTTGTGGTCTATGAGGCTTAATGTAAATTACGCATGAGTAAAGTGAATTAAGTCAGCCACACAGATTGAAAATATTCAACTTGTGTATCAATGTAAAAGAGGCATGAAACCTTAAAAGATTTACAAGCAATGGCCAATCAAAGAGCTTACTCAACCATGCAATGCATAGAAGCAAATCAGCATGACCAAACAAGCAAGAATATGGACAGCATGACCAAAGGATTTGTTCTTGAGGAGTTTTCAAAATTCTATTTGACACAGAAATCATCAAACAGAAGTTTGTTAATCCAATCAAAACATTGTTAATTCAAGAATTAAGGTTAAGAAAAATTCGGCAGCATTTCAGCAGTAAATTGGCTAATCCCCAATTTTAAACAGTTACAGCAAATTCCATACGAACTCATTAAAGAATCAGAAGCATAGAAATCATGTAAGAATTCATATGAATGGGTAAACAAGCAAATAATGCAGCACAAACAGCAGCAATCAGTATGAATTTACTCAGCCAGCAAGCATTCTTTCTCAGAACATTGATAAAAAATCATGGCGTACAATACAGCACACATATCAATTGAGCACAGAACAAATCAATGAAACAGAGCAATTCCACAGAGCAGTAAAAGTTCAAACAAACCTAAATTCACTACTCAGCCCAGATTCGCTAACCACCTAATTCAATCTAAACTAACTAACTAATCTAATTAAGTTGATTCTAACTACACTAATGCAATTACAATAAAAAAAATCAAAAGAAGAAGCAGAACAGGGAGGTGAGAACCTGGGTCCAGAGATTAAACGAGAAAAAGGAGAGGAAGGTGAAGTGAAATGAAGAGAGAGAGAATCGGCTAGAGCAGCGCGGCGGTCTGGTGTTACAACTGAGCTCGCGCCGGCAACGATGGTGGTCGCGGTGGCGCTGGGGCGGCACTGAGGGCGAGCAGAGACAGAGAGAAGGGGCAAAGAAATGAGAGAGAGGGAAAGAGTGAGAGAAGAGGGTTAGGTGGTAATGGCGGTGACGACGGCGATGGATGCGGGTTGCTCGCCGGAGGATGAAGGTGGAAGATGGTGAGAGAGAAGAAAATGGAACGTTGGGGAAAAGAAGGTAGTTGATGCGCGAATGCGCTAGGGCTTCGCGTCCCTGGGGTAAGTAAAAATTCGAATCCACGCGTGCGCGCACCTTGGGCGTTTGCGTGGGTGGGAGAAATGGAAGAACGGTGCGGGAGCGCCATGCGCGCTTGCGCGTAGATGGAGGGGTTAGAATGAGCGCGGACGCGTACGGTGCGCTAACGCGTGGTTGTACTGGGTCGAAGGCACAAAAGAGGCCCAGAGTTGGCACAACTCTCGGGTCCTTTGGCCTCGATGATGCTAAGACGTATCGACGCGCGGGCGCAATGTGCGCGTTCGCATGGATGGCTTGAGCGTATTGGATATGCGCGGTGGCGTGAAGTACGCTAACGCGTGGTCAAAGAAACGGGGGTGACGCGGACGCGTATAGCGTGCGTTCGCGTGGGTTGAAGCACAGAGTTGGCCTAAAAGTGGTGCAACTTTCTGGTCCTTGGCCCAGAAAACTTAAATGCGCAGCCGGCGCGCACGCGCGCCTTGCGCTTGTGCGTGGCTTGGTTTTTTTTTTTTATGAGCATCAACAGACCTCATGACTTCCCATCCTTCTCTAAAACTCTAGAACAAGCTAAGGTACAAGATTAAGCACATTTTGAGACATAGGGGCAATTTTCAAATAACTTGAGAAAACTTACAATTTAAGCAAAAACCCAATTCAAAGATTCATCCCCCATTAAAGCACAAAATGCATAAACACCTTAGTAAACAAAGAGAAATATACCAAGAAGTAAAGAAACTATATACAATGGAACCCAATTCATTCATTCATTATATCTACAAGAGAATGGAAAGAGTTTACCATGGTGGGGTGTCTCCCACCAAGCACTTTTAGTTTAAGTCCTTAAGTTGGACATCGGGATGCTTCTTATCAAGGTGGCTTATGCTTGTATCCATCCTTGAACCTCCAAAAGTGCTTGTCCTTCAATCGGTTGTCAGAATTTCCAACCTTCTTCATGAAGCTTTGGTGAGTTCTCTCCGAGACTTGAGCTCCCGAAAACGACTGTCATAGGATAATCCAGGATCCCATATCTTGTCCTCGCACCCATCTTCTAGTTGATTGCCTTGACTTTGTCCGGGTGACGAGAAAACAGAATTCTCACGGAAGCACCAAACTACTCTCCTAGACCCCTTTAATTTAGCATTGCACCAATCCATGCTCTCTAATTTCGAGCTTCTCACCATAATGAGCCTAGATTTAGAACGCCAACCACTAAACATCCTCCTCTTTCGCTTAATTCCACAAAGCGCCTTAAGTTGGCCATTCGTTTCAAGCAAACCATACTCAAGTGGGATTATAAAGCTGAGAGTTAGAAGTTTTACCCACTCAAACGGAGGATTGGATGACGAACTAGGTGGAGGAGTTCCCAAAGATCTTGATAAAGCATGCTCTACTCCCGTCCATCCTCTTCTAGAGGTTTCCACCACTTGGCGAGCTTCTTCAAATTCCTCCTCATGCCAAGCTTCATCAAGTTCACATTCCTTTTCACCAATTTCTTCTATTTCTTCCCCATCACTCTCATCATAGATAGGAGGCAAAGTAAAATCTACCTCATCATCGAATCCAGACAATTCGGGGAAGGATTCTTCAAACTCGAAAGGATCATATGTTGATTCGGAATCATCATAAATCGGAGCGTTTGTTGCTTGGAATACTTCTCCCAGTTCTTCACTCGCATTAGGCCTTGGAGGTTGTACGTCCTCTTCAACTTTGCTTTCCAATCTACTGGGGGAAGGTTCAACAGGATCGTCAAGGGGGTTGATCAAGGTGGGCAAAAAATCACTAGTGATGGAATCCACTTCTTGATCAATTTCCTCCAATTTTTTGTTTACTTCCGCAAAATTACTCTTTTCTGTAACATCCCCTCCAAGCTTCTTGGAAGAGAGTTCTTCGATCCAAGATTCCTTTATGTGCTCAACGTATCCTAAACATCTATCCACTACTTCCTCATGTGCACTTATCTCTATCTTCTCCTCTTGTTGTCCTTTTGGCCTCAATTCTCCTTCCTCACCATGGAGCTTCAAGTTCACATCCTCACGGGGCTCCTTGGTTGTCTCTCCACATTCAACAATGGGCGTACTTATGGTGCATGAGCTTAGGTGAGATGTTAGGTGACCCACGGCTTCAACTATGCCAGCCACCCTTACTCTTAACTCCTTAAACTTAGTTTTATCCTCCTCTTGTCGCCTTAAAATACTAGATTCAAGGTCTCTCAGTTCTAACATGAAGGCTTCGTCAGGAGATGGTGTTGGAAGAGAAAATTCATCGGTTAGGGAGAGATTTTCGTAATCGGAAGGTGGTTTAAATTGGTGGAGTTCTCGAGGTGGTGTATGTGGAATTTGTGGTTCTTGAGAGTATTGGTATTGGGATGGTGGTTGTTCTACATGTGATTCTAACGGTGGTTGATATGGTGTATATGAGTTATGGTCAAGTGGAGGTAAATGGTGGTATGAGGCTTGTGAGTATGACGTGTGGCTATATTGAGGATATGGCTCATAGGCATATGGTGTTGATTTTTGAAAGTCACAAGGGAGTTCACCATAGCCAGTGGATTGACATGCATCATAGAATGGCCCTTCTTCATATTGCTTTGGCGGAGGTTGTTGCCATAGAGGTTGATCAGATGTCTGAGGCTCCTCCCACCTTTGATTTCCAATTTCTTGATGCACATCCTCATTGAGGCTTTCATTTCCTACAACATAGTTTGAGCTACACTCATAGCCAAAGTGAGAATTCATAGTGAAGTAGAAAATAAAAAACAAAGAGCAATAAGAAATGAAGGAGACTAAATCCTAAAACTAGCAAAAATCAACAAACAAACCAAAGATAAAGCTATTCACAATATTTACAATAGCCAATAACATAGCACCATTGGCTCCCCGGCAACGGCGCCATTAAATCCACTAAATTGTATGAATAAGTGTGAGAATAGTTGACAAAATCCACTAAATTAAGCACAAGATAAACCCTAAAAATGGGGTTTATCAATTACCTCCACCTATTGACTAGCTTCCTCAATTTCAATTCCTTGTTCACCAACTCCTTCTATACATCCCTCATTGCTCAAGCCATGTGTCGGAGGTTGTGCACGGTCCTTTTTGTCATCAATTTCATAACACAATGAGGGAGGTTCATCAATTTCAAAAGACACATTGGTTGGCGTGGAATCATCTTCAATGGTGGAGCTTGTTACTTGCGCAACCTCTTCCAATCTTTCATCATTCATACTATGCCTTGGAAGTTGCACATTTTCCTCCTCAACATCAAATTCAAGCTCAACGGAAGAAGGTTCAACAACTTCCACAAAATCATCAACAACGTTACTTGGTGTGGAAGTTTTCTCAAGCTTAGAATCCACCTCTTGTTCAACTTTGCCTAGTTCTTCAACCATTTCTTCTTCTTCAACGATCTCTTCCTCCTCCACTTGTTACAAGACATACCCCATCTCTTTCTCCTCATGTTGGGATTCTAAAATATCCTTCATGCTCCACTCTTCAGTTGATTTCTCACATTCATCCGTGGAGATGCTTTATCTACGGTATAAATCCCATGAGTCCAAGTTGGCTTTAATTTTGGCAAGGTTAGCCTCGATAGCTTCGTTCGTCCTTTGGGCTTCCTCTTGCTTCTTTTGACGGATGATTGCTTGAAGCCGATCCATTGCTTCCTTGAGACGATCCCTTGGCTCTTGTTCCACTTGACGAACATAAGTAGGATCATATTGCTCTTGGATTGATGGATATGGGAATTCTTCCATGGAGGGTTATGATGAAAAGAGGAATTCATTATGTGGTTCAAAATTCTCATAAATGGGAGGTAGTTTATCTTGATAATGGCATAGAGATGGTGGTTCTTGAGGGTATTGGTGGTAGAATTGGGGTGGTTCTATGTATGGTTCACATGGCTCATAAGGTTCTTGGTATAGTGGGTATGGATTGGAATCATATGGAGGTATTTAGTGGTATGAGGCTTGTGAATATGGTAGTTGAGGACTATATTGAGGAGCGGGTTTATAGGCACATAGTGGTTGTGGTTGATAACCATAAGGAGGTCCACCATAGCTATTAGATTGGTATGCATCATGGTATGGTTCTTGCTCATAATACATTTGGGAAGGTTGTTGCCAAGAAGGTTGATCAATTCTTTGAGGCTCCTTCCATCTTTGATTGTTCCATCCATGATGCATGTTGTCATTGTAATTTCCATCACCTACAATATAGTTGTAACCACACTCATAGCCAAATGGGTGATAATTCATAATGGCAAATAAAAACAAAACTAACAAAAATAAGCAACAAAGTCTGAAACCTAACAAAAACCAACAAACAAGCAAAAGACAAACATATTCATAATATTCACATATTCACAATAGCCAATAATATAACACCATTGCAATTTCTCGGCAACGGCGCCAAAAACTTGATAGTGGGAATTATCGTTGGTCTAGAATTTTTCAATAGAAGTAGAATTTCGTTGTAAGAATAGTTGACGAGGCCCAAATGCACGGGTTTGGATTTTCACACTAAAAGTAGAATTTGTCCGTTGCAAGTATAGTCCAAACCTAACAATTGAACATCAATCAAATAATAAATTCAATACAAAATAACCGAGAGTAATTCAACCTCGGGTCGTCCTTCCTAGGAGTTGTAAATGAAGTGTATAATCATTGGCTATGAGAGAGAGCATGGGAAATTGGGAAAGCAAGAGAGCAAGAAATGTAAATAGCAAGGAATTGAAACAAGCATGAAAGGAATTAAGAGGAAAACAATTAAAGGACTCTTGGCAAGAAGTGGGTAATCTAGGTTTCCTATCCTAGTTATGGACCACAAACATGGCAATTGTGTGGAATCAATCCAAATTAGTCAATCCTTCTTGAGAAATAGTCAAAAGACGTAATTGATCTCAATCCATAAGTCCTAGTCAACTCACTAAATACTTAGTGAAAGACTAGCATCAATGGAAACCAAATCAATTAACCATTCTCACACAATGCGGAATGGACATCCACAACTCAATTCCACCCAAACATCCAATTTTTCAACCAAGAGTGTGAAAATTAAACATGCAAGAAATTAAACATCAAAGCAAATAAAAGTCAACGCAATAAAAGTCAAAGCAATTAAATACAAGTAAAGGAAACTTAAAATGCAAGAAACCTCTTGGCAAGTAATTGAAGGCTAAGGCTACCTATCCTAGTCATTGACCACAAACATATGATGATTATGAAGAGTTAACCCTACTTAGTCAACCTTACATCGAAGATAAGTTAAATAGGCATAGTTGATTTCAATCCCTAAGTCCTATGTCAACACTAAGCGGTCACATAGAGTCAAGGGAGACCAAATCAACTAACTACTCCAATATATCAAACATGAATGGACATCAATGACTCAAGGAATACCAAAGTCAACAATTTCAAGCCGAGAGTGGAGAAAAACTAAGTAAAAACTAAGCCAAGCATTTTGTCAAACACTTGGTGTGCATGAAAATAAAATAATATAAAATGCATTAAAATAAATTCTAAAGCTACCAAAGCAAGAAAATAACAATAAAAACTAAAGAAAGCAATAAATGACATGGAAACATAAATTCGCATTAATTGAACGTTAAGATAACAAGAGTGTGTGTGAACATAAAAATAACCAAAATGAAAAATTAACAAGATAACATAAGGGAATTAAGACAATAAAACAAAGAAAGGTAGAAGAAACTAGAGTAAAACAAGAATTAAAAGTAGCAATTACAAGGAAATTAAACTAAAAACCCTAGGTTCTAGAGAGAAGGGGGAGCTTCTCTCTATAGAAAACAATCTACATAATGCTAATCTAACCCTAATTTCTCCCCCCTTCACATGGAGTAAGGCCTTCCTTCATATAGCACCCAATCAGCTTCAGAAAGTCGCGAAATTGGGCCCGGGAGGCCCAAAGTCGCCCCCAGCGATTTGCAATAAATGATTCACCCGCTGGGACGTGTGCGGACGCACAGGTGTGTGCGTCCGCACACATGCTTATTTTCTTCTTTTGCGTACGCATAGGTGGTTGTGCGCACGCACACTCCAATGTCTGCTTCTCCTTTGTTTTCTTTATGCTTTCTCCTTTTGTACATGCTTTCCTCCACTTTTGCCTTACCAAACTTGCCTCTAGGACCTAAAATCACTCAACAAACATGTCATGGCATCGAATGGCATAAAAGTGTGATAAAAGTTATTAAAATAAGCACAAAATAGCATGTTTTCACATTTAGGCTGAATTTAGGGAGAGAACACAAAAGCATGCTATTTGGATGAATAAATGTGGCTTTATATGATGAAGTCCATTCAAATCAAACCAAAATATACCTGAAAATATGGGTTCATCAATTCTCCCACACTTAAACAATAGCATATCCTCATGCTAATCGCAATCAAAGGAGAAGGATAAGGAGGGAAAGCAATTTATTTAATGCAACTAACTACATGCATGCAACTATACTAAATACTATCTATCTATATCTATACTATGATTCCTATTGAGTTTGGCAAAAGCAAACAAAAGAATCTCAATCAATCCAAAGTAGGAACTTAGGGCCAAGACAAAGCAAATATAGCAATTAGACCCACATCCAAAGATTTGATTTGAAATTCTCAAAATTTAATTCAACAACTTGCAAGAAGATACAATATAAGAGATGGAATCATAGAATTGAGCGATTGAACCCCTCACCAGATGTGTATACACTCTTATCGCTCAGTGTTTAGGGCTTAATCACTCAATTCTCCTTGAATCATGTTTCTCAAAGATTTGCAACTCGTCTAACAATCGACTAATATTTGATGAATGAATGCAAATATCATCAGGACTTTTGTGGGTTGTAATGGGGCTTAGGTAAGGGTAGGATTAATATGATTAAGTGGGCTATTAGATTGGGTCTTTGATTAGCTCAAGTATCCCACCTCATCCTATATTTCATCCTATATTCATAACAAAACTATCCTAACTACCCATTTATCTCTTTCTTACATTCACTCATGCATTTTCTTTTCAATTCAACCACATATGCATCTCTTATTTTCATTATTATTTATTTATTTTTTCTTTTCTCTCTTTTTTTTTTGACAAAGAGGAGATGCATATGCTTCTAAGTAATGAATGCATGAGTATTTTTCCACTTTTCCAAATATTTTCAATGAACACCCAAAGCACTTACTACCAATGTTTCCCACAAATTTCCCCCACACTTGATTATCACACACACTCAAACCCAAGCTAATCAAAGATAGAATCAATGGACATAAACGGTTTTTCACTTAGGGCAAATGATGTGCTTAAAATAAGAACAAAGAGGAATTAAAAGGCTCAAAAGTGGTTTACAAAGGTAGATGCAAGGGTTGGCCATATGGGTTAAGTGAGCTTAAATAAAAAATGGTCTCAATCATATTAAATGCATTCAAAACAACAAATATAGGACATAAAGATTAAAGCAAATCTAAGATTACAATCATAAAAGGGGTTTATCACACAAGAACAAATATTGTGATTGAAAATATACAACCACACAATCAAAGCTCAAATCTCACTAGGTAATTTGTTCAAGCTCTTTTCTATGTTCCTTAAAAAGATACTTCAAGCAAGTTCAGAAATAATTTCCAAATCTAATCAATGGAATGCCCAAAAAGAGATTTCTTGAAAATTCTTTGTTATTTCTCCAAACTTATTCAATCTAACATGCAACACGCAAAAATTTACTATCATATAACTATAAGCATTAAAGAGATATATACAAACAAACCAAACAAAATGCAAACAAGAACAAAATTTGAAAAAATTAAGGAAAAAGAACAAAAAGAGTATTGCAAAGTGTCTAAGAAAAGAAATTTTACCCCCCTTGAAGTTGGCGATCCTCCCCCACACTTAAATAATGCACGGTCCTTCGTGCATGCACACGATTCGGGGGGTGAAGAGACGTAAGGCACCACCTTCAGCTGGTGGACTCCGGGGGCTCCGATTGCTTTGTAGACAAATAAACAACAATTGAGGAAAAGTAAGATGTGTGTTATGATAAAAAGGAAATGTGTGTATTCTAAATGCGCGCACAATTTGGAACACAACACATCGATCGGATAAAACAATAACCACAAAAGCAAAAAAAATAGCATGTTCCTCAATCAAGTAGTTTTAGGTTGCAAGTAATAAATAAGCGAGACTTAAGTCACAAACAACCTAGGTAACCACAACTAAAGTGAATTGAGTGAATGCAATATTGGATATTGAAATTGTACAAGTGAAAGCACAAAATTATTAGAAAATGGCACAATTAATAATAACCAATTCAATGATGAAAAGAGGCTACTTATTCACCCTTAGGAATAATGAAATAATCACATGTATAAGGTGCTTGTTACAAACAGTGACAAGTCTTGATAAGAATCAAGTCAAGTCGACTGAAAAAAAATGCAATGCATTAACAAGGAAAAAATACCTTGTTATGTGATTATATTCACTTAAGAACCATGATGACTAAGTAGCTCAACTTAATTCACTAAATTAAAAGTGCACAATTCAAGATGCCAAACAAGGATAAAGTTTAATGCATATGGTCATGACAACATATGAATCAAACTAATAATTCATCTAGGCAATCAAACAAAACCTTAATGCTCAGTGCATATATCCATCAACAATGAAATCAAAATTCAAACAAGAAGCAAGCCAAATCAATATCAATCAAACACTTGTAATTTATTTAATTAACAAGTAATTAAGACAGAACAAATATAATTACTAAAATGAAAATGAAATGCAATGGAAAGCAACTAGAATAAGTAGAAAAGTGGGGAAAAGTAAGAGAAGATAAGGGTGGAAGAAAGAAGAAAAGAAGTAGAGAGAAGAGAAGGAGAGAAGTAAACTGTGAGAAAACAGGGGTGTGCGCACGCACAGGGTAGTGTGCGTACGCATACAAGGCTGAAAAGGGAAGGTGTGCGTCCGCACCAGGTGTGCGAATGCTATCAGTAGAGAGGGAATCAAGATGTGTGCGTACACACCTAGGTGTGCGTACGCACAGAAGGTAAAAAAATGGAGTGTGAGCGGACGTACAAGTGTGTGCGAGCGCTTTAAACAGAGAGGGGATTAGAAGGTGTGCGTACACACAAGCGTGTGTGCACGAACTGAACACTTTTTTTTTGAAAAAGGATCACGTGTGCGCGCGTACACAGGTCCATGCACGCGCACAAGAGTGTAAGGGCAGGGGTTCACACGCACAGGCTGTACCAACACTCCCACCAGAGTGGTTGCAAGTTGGCGTGCGGATGCACATGTGTGTGCGTCTGAACAAAAAGTGTGAAGAAGGGTATCTGTGCGTATGCACGAGTGGGTGCGCACGCACAAGTCGCAGAAAGCAGGTGAACGCACGTGCACAAGGCGTGCTGGCGCTGCGAACAGAGGGCAAAATCATGCGTGTGCATGCGCACAGGTTGGTGCGCACGCACAGAAAGCCGAAAATAGCTGTTGTGTGCGCACGCACATGTGTGTGCGTATGCACATATGCCCTATTTTGCAAATTTTTTTTCTTTCGAAATCTAAGGTACCAAGCCTTAGTTCAATCAAAATCAAACACCAAAACATGCAAGAACCCAT
The DNA here is from genome assembly GCF_003086295.3 of Arachis hypogaea. NCBI lineage: Eukaryota > Viridiplantae > Streptophyta > Magnoliopsida > Fabales > Fabaceae > Arachis > Arachis hypogaea. The sequence continues at coordinate 81,206,131 of NC_092046.1, read as the reverse complement.
AAATTCGTGATCCAAATCAAAATTAACATAACTAAATAAAAATTAAACTAATTCTAAGCTATCCAAGCATAACAAAAAGGAAATAAGTCAAAATATGTACAAAAGAGAAGAGTTAGAACAATGTTACCAAGAACTTTTATTTAATTTCTTTAAGTTAGACAATTGGGAGAGCCCTTGCAATGGTGGCTTGTGCTTGACTTTTTCACCAAATGCTTGAATCTCCAATCTACTCCGGGATCCCAATCCTAACTATCAACAAAGACAACCAAAAAGCAAGCTATTTACATATTAACATATTTACAATAGCTACTAACTTTACACTATTGCAACTCCCCGTCAACGGCGCGAAATTTGACGAGGCCCAAATGCACGGGTTTGGATACTCACACTAAAAGTAGAATTTGTCCGTTGCAAGTATAGTCCAAACCCAACAATTGAACATCAATCAAATAATAAATTCAATACAAAATAACTTAGAGTAATTCAACCTCGGGTCATCTTCCCTAGGAGTTTCAAATGAAGTGTATAATCATTGGCTATGAGAGAGAGCATGGGGAATTGGGAAAGCAAGAGAGTAAGAAATGTAAATAGCAAGGAATTGAAACAAGCATGCAAGGAATTGAAAGGGAGGCAATTAAAGGACTCTTGGCAAGAAGTGGGTAATCTAGGTTTCCTATCCTAGTTATGGACCACAAACATGGCAATTGTGTGGAATCAATCCAAATTAGTCAATTCTCCTTGAAAATTAGTCAAAAGATGTAATTGATCTCAATCCATAAGTCCTAGTCAACTCATTAAATACTTAGTGAAAAACTAGAGTCAATGGAAACCAAATCAATTAACCATTCTCACACAATGCGGAATGGACATCCACAACTCAATTCCACCCAAACATCCAATTTTTCAACCAAGAGTGTGAAAATTAAACATGCAAGAAATTAAACATCAAAGCAAATAAAAGTCAACGCAATAAAAGTCAAAGCAATTAAATGCAAGTAAAGGAAACTTAAAATGCAAGAAACCTCTTGGCAAGTAATTGAAGGCTAAGGCTACCTATCCTAGTCATTGACCACAAACATATGATGATTATGAAGAGTTAACCCTACCTAGTCAACCTTACATCGAAGATAAGTCAAATAGACATAGTTGATTTCAATCCCTAAGTCCTCTGTCAACACTAAGAGGTCACATAGAGTCAAGGGAGACCAAATCAACTAACTACTCTAATATATCAAACAAGAATAGACATCAATTACTCAAGGAACACCAAAGTCAACAATTTCAAGCCGAGAGTGGAGAAAAACTAAGTAAAAACTAAGCCAAGAATTTTGTCAAACACTTGGTGTGCATGAAAATAAAATAATATTAAAATGCATTAAAATAAATTCTAAAGCTACCAAAGCAAGAAAATAACAATAACAACTAAAGAAAGCAACAAAGGACATGGAAACGTAAATTCACATTAATTGAAGGTTAAGATAACAAGAGTGTGTATGAACATAAAAATAACCAAAATGAGAAATTAACAAGATAACATAAGGGAATTAAGACAATAAAACAAAGAAAGGTAGAAGAAACTAGAGTAAAACAAGAATCAAAAGTAGCAATTATAAGGAAATTAAACTAAAAACCCTAGGTTCTAGAGAGAAGGAGGAGCTTCCCTCTCTAGAAAACAACCTACATAATGCTAATCTAACCCTAATTTCTCCCGCCCCCCCTCTTCACATGGAGTAAGGCCTTCCTTCATATAGTACCCAATCAGCTTCAGAAAGTCCCAAAATTGGGCCCTGGAGGCCCAAAAATCGCTCCCAGCAATTTGCAATAAATGTTTCACGTGTTGGGACATGTGGGGATGCACAGGTGTGTGCGTCCGCACATATGCTGATTTTCTTCTTGTGCGTACGCACAGGTGGTTATGCGCATGCACACTCCAATGTGTGCTTCTCCTTTGTTTTCTTTATGCTTTCTCCTTTTGTACATGCTTCCTTCCACTTTTGCCTTACCAAACTTGCCTCTAGGACCTAAAATCACTCAACAAACATGTCATGGCATCGAATGGCATAAAAGTGGGATAAAAGTTATTAAAATAAGCACAAAATAGCATGTTTTCATATTTAGGCTGAATTTAGGGAGAGAACACAAAAGCATGCTATTTGGATGAATAAATGTGGCTTTATATGATGAAGTGCATTCAAATCAAACTGAAATATACCAGAAAATATGGGTTCATCAATTCTCCCACACTTAAACAATAGCATGTCCTCATGCTAATCGCAATCAAAGGAGAAGGATAAGGAGGGAAAGCAATTTATTTAATGCAACTAACTACATGCATGCAACTATACTAAATACTATCTATCTATATCTATACTATGATTCCTATTAAGTTTGGCAAAAGCAAACAAAAGAATCTCAATCAATCCAAAGTAGGAACTTAGGGCCAAGACAATGCAAATATAGCAATAAGAACCACATCCAAAGATTTGATTTGAAATTCTCAAAATTCAATTCAACAACTTACAAGAAGATACAATAGAAGAGATGGAATCATAGAATTGAGCAATTAAACTCCTCACCGGATGTGTATACAATCTAATCGCTCAATGTTTAGGGCTTAATCACTCAATTCTCCTTTAATCATGTTTCTCAAAGATTTGCAAGTCGTCTAACAATCAACTAATATTTGATGAATGAATGTAAATATCACGAGGACTTTTGTGGGTTGTAATGGGGCTTAGGTAAGGGTAGGATTAATATGGTTAAGTGGGCTATTAGATTGGGTCTTTGATTAGCTCAAGTATCCCACCTAATCCTATATATCATCCTATATTCATAACAAAACTATCCTAACTACCCATTTATCCCTTTCTCACATTCACTCATGCATTTTCTCTTCAATTCAACTACACATGCATCTGTTATTTTCATTATTATTATTTATTTTTTTTCTTTTTTTTCTTTTCTCTCTTTTTTTTTTTTTGACAAAGAGGAGATGCATATGCTTCTAAGTAATGAATGCATAAGTATTTTCCCACTTTTCCAAATATTTTCAATGAACACCCAAAGCACTTACTACCAATGTTTCCAACAAATTCCCCACACACTTGATTAACACACACACACACACACACACACAGTCAAACCCAAGCTAATCAAAGATACAAGCAATGGACATAAATGGTTTTTCACTTAGGGAAAATGATGTGCTTAAAATAAGAACAAAGAGGAATTAAAAGGCTCAAAAGTGGTTTACAAAGGTAGATGCAAGGGTTGGCCATATGGGTTAAGTGGGCTTAAATCAAAAATGGCCTCAATCATATTAAATGCATTCAAAACAACAAATATAGGACATAAAGATTAAAGCAAATCTAAGATTACAATAATAAAAGGAGTTTATCACAAAAGAATAAATGTTGTGATTGAAAATATACAACCACACAATCAAAGCTCAAATCTCACTAGGTAATTTGTTCAAGCTCTTTTCTATGTTCCTTAAAAAGATACTTCAAGCAAGTTCAAAAATAATTTCCAAATCTAATCAATGGAATGCCCAAAAAGAGATTTCTTGAAAATTCTTTGTTGTTTCACCAAACTTATTCAATCTAACATGCAACATGCAAATATTTACTATCATATAAGTATAAGCATTAAAGAGATATATACAAACAAACCAAACAAAATGCAAACAAGAACAAAAATTTGCAAAAATTAAGGAAAAAGAACAAAAAGAGTATTGCAAAGTGTCTAAGAAAAGAAATTTTACCCCCCTTGAAGTTGGCGATCCTCCCCCACACTTGAATAATGCACGGTCCTCCGTGCATGCACACGATCTGGGGGATGAAGAGACGTAAGGCTCCACCTTCAGCTGGTGGGCTCCGGGGGCTTCGGTTGCTTTGTAGACAAATAAACAACAATTGAGGAAAAGTAAGTGGTGCACGAAATTGTGATCTCAGGCAACGGCGCCAAAAACTCTGTACGCACATCTTAATAAATTGTTTTTCATTCACAACTTCGATACAACTAACCAGCAAGTGCACTGGGTCGTCCAAGTAATAAACCTTACGTGAGTAAGGGTCGATCCCACGGAGATTTTTGGTATGAAGCAAGCTATGGTCATCTTGTAAATCTCAGTCAGGCGGATAATAATTGATTATGGAGTTTTCGAAAATAAATAATAAAATAAGGATAGAAATACTTATGTAAATCATTGGTGAGAATTTCAGATAAACGCATAGAGATGCTTTCGTTCCTCTGAACCTCTGCTTTCCTGCTGTCTTCATCCAATCAGTCTTACTCCTTTTCTATGGCTGGCTTTATGTAAGGACATCACCATTGGCAATGGCTACTTTTGATCCTCTCTGGAAAATGGTCCGATGCGCTGTCACTGCATGGCTAATCGTCTGGAGGCATCACCGTTGTCAATTGCTGCATCCTATCCTCTTGTGAAAATGGTCCAAATGCTCTGTCATAGCACGGCTAATCATCTGAGGTTCTCGATCATACTGGAATAGGATTCACCCTCCTTTTGCGTCTGTCACTACGCCCAGCACTCGCGATTTTGAAGCTCGTCATAGTCATTCAATCCCAGAATCCTACTCGGAATACCATAGACAAGGTTTAGACTTTCCAGATTCTCATGAATGCCGCCATCAATCTAGCTTATACCATGAAGATTCTGATTAAGAGATCCAAGAGATAATCATTCAATCGAAGGTAGAACGGAAGTGGTTGTCAGGCACGCATTCATAGGGAATGATGATGATTGTCACGTTCATCACATTCATGTTGAAGTGCGAATGAATATCTTAGAAGCGAAATAAGTTGAGTTTAATAGAAAAACAGTAGTACTTTGCATTAATCTTTGAGGAACAGCAGAGCTCCACACCTTAATCTATGGAGTGTAGAAACTCTACCATTGAAATTACATAAGTGAAAGGTTCAGGCATGGCCGAATGGCTAGCCCCTATGATCTAAGAACCAGACATCCCAAGATTTCTAATACAATAGTAAAAAGTTCTATTTATAATAAACTAGCTACTAGGGTTTACAGAAGTAAGTAATTGATGCATAAATCCACTTCCGGGGCCCACTTGGTGTGTGCTTGGGCTGAGCTTGAATGTTACACGTGTAGAGGCTCTTTCTGGAGTTGAACGCCAAGTTGTAACGTGTTTCTGGCGTTCAACTCTGGTTTGTGACGTGTTTCTGGCGTTTAACTCCAGACAGCAGCGTAGAACTAGCGTTCAACGCCCTTTTGCGTCATCTAAACTCGGCCAAAGAATGGACTATTATATATTTCTGGAAAGCCCTAAATGTCTACTTTCCAATGCAATTGGAAGCACGCTATTTTAAGTTCTGTAGCTCCAGAAAATCCATTTTGAGTGCAAGGAGGTCAGAATCCAACAGCATCAGCAGTCCTTCTTCAACCTCTGAATCTGATTTTTGCTCAAGTCCCTCAATTTCAGCCAGAAAATACCTGAAATCACAGAAAAACACACAAACTCATAGTAAAGTCCAGAAATGTGAATTTAACATAAAAACTAATGAAAACATCCCTAAAAGTAACTAGATCCTACTAAAAACATACTAAAAATAATGCCAAAAAGCGTATAAATTATCCGCTCATCACAACACCAAACTTAAATTGTTGCTTGTCCCCAAGCAACTGAAAATCAAATAGGATAAAAAGAAGAGAACATACTATAAATTCCAAACTATCAATGAAACATAGCTCCAATCAGATGAGCGGGACTTGTAGCTTTTTGCCTCTTGAATAGTTTTGGCATCTCACTTTATCCATTGAGGTTCAAAATGATTGGCATCTATAGGAACTCAGAGTTTAGATAGTGTTATTGATTCTCCTAGTTTAGTATGTTGATTCTTGAACACAGCTACTTTATGAGTCTTGGCCGTGGCCCTAAGCACTTTGTTTTCCAGTATTACCACCGGATACATAAATGCCACAGACACATAATTGGGTGAACATTTTCAGATTGTGACTCAGCTTTGCTAAAGTCCCTAATTAGAGGTGTCCAGGGTTCTTAAGCATACTCTTCTTTTGCTTTGGACCTTGACTTTAACCGCTCAGTCTCAAGTTTTCACTTGACACCTTCACGCCACAAGCACATGGTTAGGGATAGCTTGGTTTAGCCGCTTAGGCCAGGATTTTATTCCTTTAGGCCCTCCTATCCACTGATGCTCAAAGCCTTGGGATCCTTTTTATTTACCCTTGCCTTTTGGTTTTAAGGGTTACTGGCTTTTTGCTCTTGCCTCTTGGTTTTAAGAGCTTTTGGCTTTTTCTGCTTGCTTTTTCTTTTTCTTTCTATTTTTTTTCTGCAAGCTTTGTTCTTTGCTGCTTTTTCTTGCTTCAAGAATCATTTTTATGATTTTTCAGATTATCAAATAACATGTCTCCTTGTCATCATTCTTTCAAGAGCCAACATATTTAACATTCTTAAGCAACAACTTCAAAAGACATATGCACTGTTCAATCATTCATTCAGAAAACAAAAAGTATTGTCACCACATCAATATAATTAAACTAAGTTCAAGGATAAATTCGAAACTCATGTACTTCTTGTTCTTTTGAATTAAAACAGTTTTCATTTAAGAGAGGTGATGGATTCATAGGACATTCATAACTTTAAGACAAAGTTACTAAATACTAATGATCATGTAATAAGACACAAACATGGATAAGCACTTAACATAGAAAACGAAAAACAGAGAAAGTAAGAACAAGGAATGAGTCCACCTTAGTGATGGTGGCGTTTCCTTCTTGAGGAACCAATGATGTCCTTGAGCTCTTCTATGTCTCTTCCTTGTCTTTGTTGCTCCTCCCTCATTGCTTTTTGATCTTCTCTAATTTCATGAAGGATGATGGAGTGCTCTTGATGTTCCACCCTTAATTGTCTCATGTTGGAACTTAATTCTCCTGGGAGGTGTTGATTTGCTCCCAATAGTTTTGTGGAGGAAAATGCATTTGAGGCATCTCCGGGATCTCATGGTGATGAGCTTCATGCGTCTCTTGAGATCCATGAATGGGCTCTCTTGCTTGCTCCATCCTTTTCTTAGTGATGGGCTTCTCTTCCTCAATGGGAATGTCTCCTTCTATGGAAGCTCCAACTGAGTAACATAGATGGCAAATAAGATGAGGAAAAGCTAGCCTTGCCCAAGGAGAGGGCTTTTCGGCTATTTTGTAGAGTTCAAGGGAGATGACTTCATGAACTTCTACTTCCTCTCCAATCATGATGCTATGGATCATGATGGCCCGATCCACAGTAACTTCAGATCGGTTGCTAGTGGGGATGATGGAGCGTTGGATGAACTCTAACCATCCTCTAGCCACAGGCTTGAGGTCCAGTCTTCTTAGTTGAACCGGCTTGCCTTTGGAGTCAATCTTCCATTGAGCTCCTTCCACACATATGTCCATGAGGACTTGGTCCAACCTTTGATTAAAGTTGACCCTTCTAGTGTATGGGCGTGCATCTCCTTGCATCATAGGCAAGTTAAACGCCAACCTCACATTTTCCGGACTAAAATCTAAGTATTTCCCCCGAACCATGTGAGATAATTCTTTGGGTTCGGGTTCTTACTTTGATCATGGTTCCTAGTGATCCATGCATTGGCATAGAACTCTTGAACCATTAGGATGCCGACTTGTTGGATGGGGTTTGTTAGAACTTCCCAACCTCTTCTTTGGATTTCATGTCGGATCTCCGAATACTCATTTCTCTTGAGCTTAAAAGGGACCACGGGGATCACCTTCTTCTTGGCCACAACATCATAGAAGTGGTCTTGATGGGCTTTGGAGATGAACCTTTCCATCTCCCATGACTCGGAGGTGGAAGCTTTTGTCTTCCCTTTCCCTTTTCTAGAGGATTCTCCGGTCTTGGGTGCCATCAATGGTAATGGAAAAACAAAAAACTTATGCTATTACCACACCAAACTTAGAATATTGCTCGCCCTCGAGCAAGAGAAGAAAGAATAGATAAAGAAGAAGAAGAAATGGAGAAGAGGGAGAGAGAGGTGTTTCGGCCAAGAAGGGGAAGAGAGGGTTGTGTTGTGTGAAGTTGAAGAAGAATGGAGGGCTTTATATAGGGAAGGGGGGGTAAGGTTCGGCCATAAGGGTAGGTTTTGGGTGGGAAATTGATTTTGGAAGGTAGGTGGGGTTTATGAGGTAGGTTTATGGGGAAGAGTGGATGGATGTGAGTGGTGAAGTGGTGATAGGGAAGAGAGATTGAGGTAATTGGTGAAGAGTTTTGGGGAAGAGTGTTTATGGGATTATGTGAAATAGGGGTGAGAAGAAGTGAGTGGAGGTAGGTGGGAATCCTGTGGGGTCCACAGATCCTGAGGTGATCCTGTGGGGTCCACAGATCCTAAGGTGTTCAAGGATTTACAACCTTGCACCAAATTAGGCATGCAATATACCCTTGCACACAACTCTGGGAATTCAGTGCCAGATTGGTGCTTGTTCTAGGCGTTGAACGCCCATTTGTTGCCCATTTCTAGTGTTGAATGCCAGAACCATGCTTGTTCTGGGCGTTCAGCGCCAGCTCTTCTCCAGGGTGCAATTCTGGCGTTCAAACGCCCAGATGCTGCCCATTTTGGGCGTTCAGCGCCAGAACCATGCTCTGTTCTGGTGTTGAACGCCAGCCAGATGCTTCTTACTGGCGTTTAAACGCCAGTGAGATCCTCCTCCAGGGTGTGATTTTTTCTTCTGCTGTTTTTGATTTTTCTTCAATTTTTTTTTCAGTTGTTTTTGTGACTTCACATGATCATGAACCTATAAAGACATATAACTAATAAAAATATAATTAAATAAAAATTGGGTTGCCTCCCAACAAGCGCTTCTTTAATGTCAATAGCTTGACAGTGGGCTCTCATGGAGCCTCACAGATGTTCAGAGCATTGTTGAGACTCCCCAACACCAAACTTAGAGTTTGGTTGTGGCCTCCCAACACCAAACTTAGAGTTTGACTGTGGGGGCTATAGTTGACTCTGTTTTAAGAGAAGCTTACTATGCCTCTTTTCCATGTTTACAGAAGGATGTCCTTGAGTTTTAAACTCAAGGGAGTCCTTATTCAATTGAAGGACCAGTTCACCTCTATTAACATCAACCACAGCTCTTGCTGTGGCTAGGAAGGGTCTTCCAAAGATGATGGATTCATCCTCATCCTTCCCAGTATCTAGGATTATGAAATCAGCAGGGATGTAAAGGCCTTCAACCTTTACTAATATGTCCTCTACTTGTCCATAAGCCTGTTTTCTGGAATTGTCTGCCATCTCTAATGAGATTTTAGCAGCTTGTACCTCAAAGATTCCCAGTTTCTCCATTACAGAGAGTGGCATGAGGTTTATTCCTGACCCCATGTAACATAGAGCCTTCTCAAAGGTCATGGTGCCTATGGTACAAGGTATCAGGAACTTTCCAGGATCCTGTTTCTTCTGAGGCAATCTCAGTTGATCCAGATCACTTAGTTCATTGGTGAACAAGGGAGGTTCATCTTTCCAAGTCTCAATACCAAATAATTTGGCATTCAGCTTCATGATTGCACAAGGTATTTGGTAACTTGCTCTTCAGTAACATTCTCATTCTCTTCAGAAGAGGAATACTCATCAGAGCTCTTGAATGGCATAAGGAGGTTTAATGGAATCTCTATGGTCTCTAGATGAGCCTCATATTCCTTTGGTTCCTCAGAGGAAAACTCCTTATTGATCACTGGACGTCCCAGGAGGTCTTCCTCCTTGGGATTCACGTTCTTCTCTCCTCTTGTGGGTTCGGCCATGATGGTCAATTCAATGGCCTTGCACTCTCCTTTTGGATTTTCTTCTGTATTGCTTGGGAGAGTACTAGGAGGGATTTCAGTGATCCTTTTACTCAGTTGGCCCACTTGTGCTTCCAAATTTCTAATGGAAGACCTTGTTTCATTCATGAAACTCACAGTGGCCTTAGATAGATCAGAGACTAAGTTTGCTAAATTAGAGGTATTTTGTTCAGAGTTCTCTGTCTGTTGTTGAGTGGATGATGGAAAAGGCTTGTTGTTGCTAAACCTGTTTCTTCCACCATTATTAAAGCCTTGTTGAGGCTTTTGATCCTTCCATGAGAGATTTGGATGATTTCTCCATGAGGGGTTATAGGTGTTTCCATAAGGTTCACCCATATAATTCACCTCTGCTATTGTAGGATTTTTAGGATCATAAGCTTCTTCTTCAGAAGATGCCTCTTGAGTACTGTTGGAGGCAGCATGCATTCCATTCAGACTCTGAGAAATCATATTGACTTGCTGAGTCAATATTCTATTCTGAGCCAATATGGCATTCAGAGTATTAATTTCAAGAACTCCCTTCTTCATAGGTGTCCCATTATTCACAGGATTCCTTTCAGAAGTGTACATGAACTGGTTATTAGCAACCATGTCAATGAGTTCTTGAGCTTCTGCAGGCATTTTCTTTAGGTGAATGGATCCACCTGCAGAAGTATCCAATGACATTTTAGCTAATTCAGATAGACCATCATAGAATATATCCAGGATGGTCCATTCTGAAAGCATGTCAGAAGGACACTTTTTGGTCAGTTACTTGTATCTTTCCCAAGCTTCATAGAGGGATTTACCTTCTTTCTGTCTGAAGGTTTGAACATCCACTCTAAGCTTGCTCAGCTTTTGAGGAGGAAAGAACTTGGCTAAGAAAGCCGTGACTAGCTTATCCCAAGAGTTCAGGCTATCTTTGGGTTGAGAGCCCAACCACACTCTAGCTCTGTCTCTTACAGCAAAAGGGAAAAGTATGAGCCTGTAGACTTCAGGATATACTCCATTAGTCTTAACAGTATCACAGATCTGCAAAAATTCAGTTAAGAACTGAAAAGGATCTTCAGATGGAAGTCCATGAAACTTGCAGTTCTGCTGCATCAGAGAAACTAATTGAGGTTTCAGCTCAAAATTGTTTGCTTCAATGGTGGGGATGGAGATGCTTCTTCCATGTAAATTGGAATTAGGTGCAGTAAAGTCACCAAGCATCCTCCTTGCATTATTATTATTTTTGGCTGCCATCTCCTCTTCTTGTTCGAAAATTTCTGAAAGGTGCTTGCTGGATTGTTGTAATTTAGCTTCTCTTAGTTTCCTCTTCAGAGTCCTTTCAGGTTCTGGATCTGCTTCAACAAGAATTTTCTTGTCCTTGCTCCTACTCATATGAAAAAGAGGGAATAGAAAAATAATAATAATAGGGATCCTTTTTACCTAAGTATAGAGGTCCCTGTGTGAGTAGAAGAAAAGAAGAGTAATGTAAAGAAAGAAACACAAGGGTGAGGAGAGCAGAGATATTAGATGAGAGAGAAAAGGAATTTTCGAAAATTATTTTTGAAAAAGAGTTAGTGATTTTCGAAAATGGTTTTTGAAAAAGGGTAGTAATTTTCAAAAATTAAAATAAAAAATTAAAATAATTAGTTAATTAAAAAGAATTTTTGAAAAAGAGGGAGATATTTTCGAAAATTAGAGAGAGATAGTTAGTTAGGTAGTTTTGAAAAAGATAAGAAACAAACAAAAAGTTAGTTTGTTAGTTGAAACAAATTTGAAAATCAATTTTGAAAAGATAAGAAGATAAGAAGTTAGAAAAGATATTTTAGAATCAAATTTTTGAAAAAGATATGATTTTTAAAAGATATGATTTTGAAAAAGATAGGATAGAAAGATATTTTTGAAAAAGATATGATTGAAATTAGTTTTGAAAAAGATTTGATTTTTAAAATCACAATTAATGACTTGATTCACAAGAAATCACAACATATGATTCTAGAACTTAAAGTTTGAATCTTTCTTAATAAGTAAGTAACAAACTTGAAATTTTTGAATCAAAACATTAATTGTTGATGATATTTTCGAAAATTATGAGATAAAATAAGAAAAAGATTTTTGAAAAATATTTTTATAATTTTCGAAAATAAATAAGAAAAATGAAAAAGATTTGATTTTAGAAAAATATTTTGAAAAAGATAAGATTTTTAAATTGAAAATTTGATTTGACTCATAAGAAACAATTGAATTTTAAAAATTTTTGAAAAAAGTCAATCCAAATTTTCGAAATTTATGAGAAGAAAAAGGAGAAGATATTTTTTTGATTTTTGAATTTTTAATGATGAGAGAGAAAAAAATTAAAACATCATTTACATGTTTTTCTCTTTTCTTTTTGGATCAAAACAAGGAATGCATGCAAGAACACTATGAATGTCAAGATGAACACCAAGAACACTTTGAAGATCATGATGAACATCAAGAACTTATTTTTGAAAATTTTTATATGCAAAGAAAACATGCAAAACACCAAACTTAGAAATCTTTAATGCTCAGGCAATAAGAATTCAAGAATGCATATGAAAAACACCATACAACACAAAACAATATAATATGAAGATCAATCAAGAAGGTTTACCAAGAACAACTTGAAGATCATGATGAATGCAATGCATGAATGTAATTTTCGAAAAATACAAGATGAGTATGCTATTGACACCAAACTTAAAAATTTGGCCCAAGACTTAAACAATAAACACAAAATATTTATGATTTTTATGATTTTATGAATTTTTTTGGATTTTTCGAAAATTATTTGAAAAATAAAAATAAGGATTCCAAAATTTTTAATATGAATTCCAGGAATCTTCAATTCTTTAGTCTAAAGCTCCAATCTGAGGGTTAGACATGGCTTAATAGCCAGCCAAGCTTTAGAAGATATAAGCAATTCCCTGACATGTGGAGGCCTCAGTCTAAAAGAATTTAGACATGGCTTTACAGCCAGCCAGGCTTCAACATGCTTCATGAAACACTAGAATTCATTCTTAAAAATTCTGAAAAAATTTTCGAAAACAAAGGGAAAATTTTTGAAAGATTTTTGAAAAATTTTGAAAATAAAACAAAAAGAAAATTACCTAATCTGAGCAACAAGATGAACCGTCAGTTGTCCAAACTCGAACAATCTCCGGCAACGGCGCCAAAAACTTGGTGCACGAAATTGTGATCTCAGGCAACGGCGCCAAAAACTCTGTACGCACGACATAATAAATTGTTTTTCATTCACAACATCGATACAACTAACCAGCAAGTGCACTGGGTCGTCCAAGTAATAAACCTTACGTGAGTAAGGGTCGATCCCACGGAGATTTTTGGTATGAAGCAAGCTATGGTCATCTTGTAAATCTCAGTCAGGCGGATAATAATTGATTATGGAGTTTTCGAAAATAAATAATAAAATAAGGATAGAAATACTTATGTAAATCATTGGTGAGAATTTCAGATAAACACATAGAGATGCTTTCGTTCCTCTGAACCTCTGCTTTCCTGCTGTCTTCATCCAATCAGTCTTACTCCTTTCTGTGGCTGGCTTTATGTAATGACATCACCATTGGCAATGGCTACTTTTGATCCTCTCTGGAAAATGGTCCGATGCACTATCACTGCATGGCTAATCGTCTGGAGGCATCACTGTTGTCAATTGCTGCATCCTATCCTCTTGTGAAAATGGTCCAAATGCTCTGTCACAGCACGGCTAATCATCTGAGGTTCTCGATCATATTGGAATAGGATTCACCCTCCTTTTGCCTCTGTCACTACGCCCAGCACTCGCGAGTTTGAAGCTCATCACAGTCATTCAATCCCAGAATCCTACTCGGAATACAACAGACAAGGTTTAGACTTTCCGGATTCTCATGAATGCCGCCATCAATCCAGCTTATACCACGAAGATTCTGATTAAGAGATCCAAGAGATAATCATTCAATCGAAGGTAGAACGGAAGTGGTTGTCAGGCACGCGTTCATAGGGAATGATGATGATTGTCACGTTCATCACATTCATGTTGAAGTGCGAATGAATATCTTAAAAGCGGAATAAGTTGAGTTGAATAGAAAAACAGTAGTACTTTGCATTAATCTTTGAGGAACAGCAGAGCTCCACACCTTAATCTATGGAGTGAAGAAACTCTACCGTTGAAATTACATAAGTGAAAGATTCAGGCATGGCCGAATGGCCAGCCCCTATGATCTAAGAACCAGACGTCCCAAGATGTCTAATACAATAGTAAAATGTTCTATTTATAATAAACTAGCTACTAGGGTTTACAGAAGTAAGTAATTGATGCATAAATCCACTTCCGGGGCCCACTTGGTGTGTTCTTGGGCTGAGCTTGAATGTTACACGTGCAGAGGCTCTTTCTGGAGTTGAACGCCAGGTTGTAACGTGTTTCTGGCGTTCAACTCTGGTTTGTGACGTGTTTCTGGCGTTTAACTCCAGACAGCAGCGTAGAACTGGCGTTCAACGCCCTTTTGCGTCCTCTAAACGCGACCAAAGTATGGACTATTATATATTGCTGGAAAGCCCTGGATGTCTACTTTCCAACGCAATTGGAAGCACGCCATTTTGAGTTCTGTATCTCCAGAAAATCCATTTTGAGTGCAGGGAGTTCAGAATCCAACAGCATCAGCAGTCCTTCTTCAACCTCTGAATCTGATTTTTGCTCAAGTCCCTCAATTTCAGCCAGAAAATACCTGAAATCACAGAAAAACACACAAACTCATAGTAAAGTCCAGAAATGTTAATTTAACATAAAAACTAATGAAAACATCCCTAAAAGTAACTAGATCCTACTAAAAACATACTAAAAACAATGCCAAAAAGCGTATAAATTATCCGCTCATCAGTAAGATGTGTGTTATGATAAAAAGGCAATGTGTGTATTCTAAATGCGCGCACAATTTATAACACAACACATCGATCGGATAAAACAATAACTACAAAAGAAAAAGAAATAGCATGTTCCTCAATCAAGTAGTTCTAGGTTGCAAGTAATAAATAAGCAAGACTTAAGGCACAAACAACCTAGGTAACCACAACTAAAGTGAATTGAGTTTATGCGATATTGGATATTGAAATTGTGCAAGTGAAAGCACAAAATTAATAGAAAATGGCACAATTAACAATAACCAATTCAATGATAAAAAGAGGCTACTTATTCACCCTTAGGAATAATGAAATAATCACATGTATAAGGTGCTTGTTACAAAAAGTGACAAGTCTTGATAAGAATCAAGTCAAGTCGACTCAAAAAAAAATGCAAAGCATTAACAAGGAAAAAATAACTTGTTATGTGATTATATTCACTTAAGAACCATGATGACTAAGTAGCTCAACTTAATTCACTAAAGTAAAAGTGCACAATTCAAGATGCCAAACAAGGATAAAGTTTAATGCATATGGTCATGACAACATATGAATGAAACTAATAATTCATCTAGGCAATCAAACGAAACCTTAATGTTTAGTGCACATATCCATCAACAATGAAATAAAAATTCAAACAAGAAGCAACCCTAATCAACATCAATCAAACACTTGCAATTTATTTAATTAACAAGTAATTAAACCAGAACAAATATAATTACTAAAATGAAAATGAAATGCAATGGAAAGCAACTAAAATAAGTAGAAAAGAGGGCAAAAGAAAGAGAAGAGATGGGTGGAAGAAAGAAGAAAAGAAGAAGTAGAGAGAAGAGAAGGAGAGAAGTAAAGTGTGAGAAAACAGGGGTGTGCGCATGCACAGGGTAGTGTGCGTACGCACACAAGGCTGAAAAGGGAAGGTGTGCGTCCGCACCAGGTGTGCGAACGCTATCAGCAGAGAGGGAATCAAGATGCGTGCGTACGCACCTAGGTGTGCGCATGCATAGAAGGTAAAGAAATGGAGGGTGAGCGGACACATAGGTGATTAGAAGGTGTGTATATGGACAAGCATTTGCACACAGACAAAACACTTTTTTTTTTTTGAAAAAGGATCACCTGTGCGCGTGCACACAGGTCCATGCACGCACAGAAGAGTGTAAGGACAGGGGTTCACACACACAGGCTATGCCAACACTCCCACCAGAGTGGTTGCAAGTTGGCGTGCGGACTCACACGTTTGTGCGTCTGCACAAAAAGTGCGTAAAAGGGTATCTGTGCGTACACACGAGTGGGTGCGCATGCATAGGTCGCAGAAAGCAGGGGAACACGCACGCACAAGGCATGCTGGCGCTGCGAACAGAGGGTAAAATCATGCGTGTGCATGCGCACAGGTCAGTGCGCACGCACATAAAGCAGAAAATAGCTGTTGTGTGCGCACGCACAGGTGTGTGGGTACGCACAGATGCCTTATTTTGCAAAATTTTTTTTCTTTCAAAATCTAAGGTACCAAGCCTTAGTTCAATCAAAATCAAACACCAAAACATGGAAGAACCCATAAATTCATGATCCAAATCAAAATTAACGTAACTAACTAAAAATTAAACTAATTCTAAGCTAACCAAGCATAACAAAAAGAAAATAAGTCAAAATATGTACAAAAGAGAAGAGTTAGAACAATGTTACCAAGAACTTTTATTTAATGTCTTTAAGTTAGACAATTGGGAGAGTCCTTGATATGGTGGCTTGTGCTTGACTTTCCCAACAAATGCTTGAATCTCCAATGTACTCCGGGATCCCAATCCTACCCATCAACAAAGACAACCAAAAAGCAAGCTATTTACATATTAACATATTTACAATAGCCACTAACTTTACACCATTGCAACTCCCCGGCAACGGCGCAAAATTTGATGAGGCCCAAATGCATGGGTTTGGATTTTCACACTAAAAGTAGAATTTGTCCATTGCAAGAATAGTCCAAACCCAACAATTGAACATCAATTAAATAATAAATTCAGTACAAAATAACCGAGAGTAATTCAATCTCGGGTCGTTTTCTCTAGGAGTTGCAAATAAAGTGTATAATCATTGGCTATGAGAGAGAGCATGGGGAATTGGGAAATTAAGAGAGCGAGAAATGTAAATAGAAAGGAATTGAAACAAGCATGCAAGGAATTGAATGCAAAGCAATTAAAGGACTCTTGGCATGAAATGGGTAATCTAGGTTTTCTATCCTAGTTATGGACCACAAACATGGCAATTGTGTGGAATCAATCTAAATTAGTAAATTCTCCTTGAGAATTAGTCAACAGACGTAATTGATCTCAATCCATAAGTCCTAGTCAACTCACTAAATACTTAGTGAAAGACTAGCGTCAATGGAAATCAAATCAATTAACCATTCTCACACAATTTGGAATGGACATCCACAACTCAATTCCACCCAAACATCCAATTTCTCAACAAAGAGTGTAAAAATTAAACATGTAAGAAAGTAAACATCAAAGCAAATAAAAGTCAAGGCAATTAAATGCAAGTAAAGGAAACTTAAAATGCAAGAAACCTCTTGGCAAGTAATTGAAGGCTAAGGCTACCTATCCTAGTCATTGACCATAAACATATGATGATTATGAAGAGTTAACCCTACTTAGTCAAGCTTACATCGAAGATAAGTCAAATAGGCATAGTTGATTTCAATCCCTAAGTCCTATGTCAACACTAAGGGGTCTCATAGAGTCAAGGGAGACCAAATCAACTAACTACTCTAATATATCAAACAAGAATGGACATCAATTACTCAAGGAACACCAAAGTCAACAATTTCAAGCCGAGAGTGGAGAAAAACTAAGTAAAAACTAAGCCAAGCATTTTGTCAAACACTTGGTGTGCATGAAAATAAAATAATATTAAAATGCATTAAAATAAATTCTAAAGCTACCAAAGCAAGAAAATAATAATAATAACTAAAGAAAGCAATAAATGACATGGAAACATAAATTTGCATTAATTGAAGGTTAAGATAAGAAGAGTGTGTGTGAACATAAAAATAACCAAAATGAGAAATTAACAAGATAACATAAGGGAATTAAGACAATAAAACAAAGAAAGGTAGAAGAAACTAGAGTAAAACAAGAATTAAAATTAGCAATTACAAGGAAATTAAACTAAAAACCCTAGGTTCTAGAGAGAAGGGAGAGCTTCTCTCTCTAGAAAACTACCTACATAATGCTAATCTAACCCTAATTTCTCCCCCCTTCACATGGAGTAAGGCCTTCCTTTATATAGCCCCCAATCAGCTTCAGAAAGTCCCAAAATTGGTCCCTGGAGGCCCAAAAATAGCCCCCAGTGATTTGCAATAAATGATTCACGCGCTGGGACGTGTGCGGATGCACAGGTGTGTGCATCCGCACACATGCTGATTTTCTTCTTGTGCATACGCACAGGTGGTCGTGCGTACGCACACATGGTTTTGTGGCTTTTGTGCGTACACATAGGTGCTTGTGCGCACACACACTCCAATGTGTGCTTCTCTTTTGTTTTCTTCATGCTTTCTCCCTTTGTACATGCTTCCTTCCATTTTTGCCTTACCAAACTTGCCTCTAGGACCTAAAATCACTCAACAAACATGTCATGGTATTGAATGGCATAAAAGTGGGATAAAAGTTATTAAAATAAGCACAAAATAGCATATTTTCACATTTAGGCTCAATTTAGAGAGTGAACACAAAAGCATTCTATTTGGATGAATAAATGTGGGTTTATATGATGAATTCCATGCAAATCAAACCAAAATATACCGGAAAATATGGGTTCATCAATAGTTCCAAACCAACAAATAATCCTCACATCAAAGTTTAAAAATGGTTGTCACAAGTACAAACCCCAATAAAAACTTACAGGAATTAAACCTCGAGTCGTCTCACAAGGAATTGCAATGAAGTGATCTATTATTGGCTATGAAAGAAAAAAGGGGAGTTTGATTTGGTAATTAACAAGAAAAGTAAATAACAAGAAATTAAATGACAATTAACTAATAAAGGAAAGGAAAAGAACTCTTGGCTAAGGCATGGGAATTGAGATCACCATCCTTCTCTACAAACCATATATTGATAATTATGAGGGACCAACCCATCAAGTCTACTTCTATGCTTGATGTAAGTCAAATAGGTTTGACCAACATCAACCATAAGTCCTAACCTAGTTACTAATTGACTTAGTAGTAGGCTAGTGTTAATGGGTATCAAATTGATCACTAAGGGTTCTCAAATCACCAATTCAATTAGACCCAATGACTTAAGGTCACCCAATTCCCTTAGCCTAGGCCAAGAGTATAGAAAACTACTTTAATACTAGTGGAAAAATTTTATCAAACACCTAGAGTGCAATAAAAGTAAACATCATAAAATGTAAGAATTAATAAAAGCTATAACTAACATAAGCAAGAAATCAATAATTGCAACTAAGATAAACATAAAAAGACATGAAAACATGAAATTGCATTAAAAGAGAATCAAAATCTACAAGAGTACATAAGCACAAAATCAACCAAGCAAAGAAAATAACAAGAGAAACTAAGAAGATTAAGACTATAGAACAATAAAATATAAAGCGAGTTGGACTAAAAACAAGAATTAAAAGTTGGATGTAAGAAAATTTAACCTAAACTACCCTAAATTCTAGAGAGAAGGGAGAGCTTGTCTCTCTAGAATTCTAACCTAAAACATGATGAAAACTTAACTATGACTCATCTCCCCCATTCCCCTCCAATTCTTGGGTTCAAAAGCACCAGAAATGAGTTAGATTTGGGCCTCCTTCAGCTCAGAAATCGCCCCCAGCGTATTGCCGTTAATAAGGTCGCGTGCTGCTTGTCACGCGTACACATGGGTCACGCATACGTGTCACTGGCAACTTTCATTATAACGCGTACGCGTGGGCCAGGTACACGCGTCGTTGGCAGATTACCAAAATCTCATTTCTTCATGAATTCTCCATTTTTGTATGCTTTTTCTTCATTTCTTCAAACCAATCTTTACCTTCTAAACCTGAAATCACTTACCAAACATATCAAGGCATCGAATGGAATTAAAGTGAATTAAAATTAGAAATTTTAAAGCCTAAAAAGTATGTTTTAACTTTTAAGCACAAATTAGGAGAAATTCACAAAACCATGCTATTTCATTGAATAAATGTGAGATAAGTTGATAAAATTCCCTAAATTCAACACAAGATAAACCACAAAATTGGGGTTTATCACTTGCTCAATCCGACAATCTCTGTGGGATTCGACCCTCACTCACCTGAGGTATTACTTGGACGACTTGGTGCACTTGCCGGTTCAGTTGTGCGGAGTTCAATTTCGCGCACCAAGTTTTTGGCGCCGTTGTTGGGGATTGTTCGAGATTGAAAAACTACCAAACTATCTTGTTGCTTAGATTAGGTATTCTTTATGGTTTATTTGCTTTTTTGTTTATGGCTTTTTTTTCTTTTTTTTTTTAATTTTTCAAAACCTTTTCTTTTTCTTTAGTAATCTTTGTCTTTTGTTTGAGCCTTGTATCAATCTTTAAGTTTGGTGTCCTTTTTTGACTTCTTTTCTTGATTATTTTTCAAAAATTGTTCTTGAGTGTTCTTCATTGTGTTCGAATTGTTCTTGGTAATTTTTCTTGTTTGATTTTAAACATTTTAAGTTTGGTGTCTTTTAGTTGTTTTTCCTTTATTTCGAAAATTAGTGTCATTTGATCTTAAATTTTTAAGTTTGGTGTCTCTTAGTTGTTTTTCTTTTTTCTTTAAAATTTGAAAATTCAAAAAAAATATATATTTCTTTTATCTTTATTTAAATTTTTGAAAATCTTTGCAATCTTTCTTTTATCTTGATTTAAAAATTTTAAGTTTGGTATTTTCTTGTTAGTAAAGTTTAAATTTTAAATTCTAAATCTTATCTTTTCAAATCTTTTTCAAATATTTATCTTATCTTTTTTATCTTTCTTTAAATTTCAAAAATTCTATCTTATCTTAATTCAAACTCAATTTTAATTCAAGATTTTAAAATTTAAAATTCAAAAATTTAAAAGTTCAAATTTCAAATTACAAAATCAAATCTTTTCAAATTTCAAATTTCAAAAATTCAAAATCTTTTCAAATTTTCATCATATCTTTTTACTTTAAATCCTTCATATCCTATCTTTTTTTAAAATTTTGAATTTCAAATTCTTATCTTTTTAAATCTTTACTATCTTTTAAAGTTTGATTTCCAAAATTTTTAATTTTTAAATCTTATCTTTCTTAATCTTTTTAAAACTTTATCTTATCTTTCTTTTTAAATTTCAAAACTTACTTATCTTATCTTCTTTTCAAATTTAAAACTTTAAAATTTCAAATCTTTACTTTGTTTTAAATTTGAATTTCAAAATCTTTGTTTGACTTTTTCTTTCTTTTATTTTCGAAAACTACTTTTAGATTCACATTTTAATTAGTTGTCTAAGCTTTTAATTTCATTATTATTTTCGAAAATCAATAAATAAGTAAAATAAAAACAAAAATATTTTAATTCTAGTTTTCCTTTTTGTTCTTAAAATTCGAAATTCTCCCCCCTCTATTTTCAAATTCCATCTCATCTTCTACATTCATTCATTCTTCTTCTTCTTCTTCTTCTTCAGATATCTCATAGGGAGTTCTCTATACTCTGACATAGAAACTCCCGTTCGTTCTCTTTCTTGATTTTCTTTTTCTTCTTTATCAGCAAGAACAGAGATAAAGAACCTCTCTTTGATCCTGATCCTGAACCTGAGAGGACTCTAAGGAGGCATTTACAACAAGTTAGAGCATAACACTCTGGAGGTAAGCTCACAAAGCTTTTCGAACAAGAAGTTGAGAATACAAACATGACAACCAATCCCAATGATAAAGGAGATGTAAGGAAGGTCCTAGGTGACTTTAGTGCACCCACTTATAACTTCTATGGACGGAGCATCTCTATACCTACCATTGGTGCAAATAACTTTGAGCTGAAACCTCAACTGGTCACTCTAGTTCAACAGAACTGCCAATTTCATGGACTTCCAGAGGAAGATCCCAACATATTTATCTATGATTTCTTGCAGATCTGTGATACTATCAAAACTAATAGAGTGGATCCAGAGATTTACAAGATGATACTTTTCCCCTTTGCTATAAGCGACAGAGCTAGGTTATGGCTGGATTCTCAGCCCAAGGAAAGCCTAGACTCTTGGGAGAAGGTTATCAATGCATTCTTGACCAAGTTCTTTCCACCTCGAAAGCTGAGCAAGCTTAGGGTGGAAGTTCAAACCTTCAAACAGAATGTGGGTGAATCCCTTTATGAAGCCTGGGAGAGGTACAAGCAATTGATTAGAAGATGCCCTCCTAACATGATTTATACTAGACCATGCTAGATATATTCTATGATGGTCTTTCTGACATGTCTAAGATGGCTTTGGACCACTCTGCTGGTGGATCACTTCACTTAAAGAAACACTTGAAGAGGCAGAGAAACAAATTGACATGGTTGCAAACAACCAATTCATGTACACTTCTGAGAGGAACCCATGTGAACAATGGGGTGGCTCAGAAGAGAGAAGTCCTGGAGGTTGACACTCTGAATGCTATATTGGCTCAGAACAAGAACCTGACCCAACAGGTCAACATGATCTCTCAGCATCTAATTGGATTGCAAGCTGCAGCTGGCAGCACTCAAGAGGCATCTTATGAAGGAGAAGCCTATGATCCAGATCAACCTATGATGGAAGAGGTTAACTATATGGGAAATACCTCAGGGAATCCTAACAATAAGCCTTATGGGAATACCTATAATACATCATGAAGGAATCACCCCAACTTTACATGGAGGGATCAACAGAAGCCTCAGAAAGGTTTAAATAACAATCAAGGTGGAAGAAACCAGAATAGGTTTAATAACAGACCATTCCCACCTTCTCAGCAACAGATGGAGACTTGTAAACAAAGCTTCTCTAACTTAGCCACTATAGTCTCCATTCTCTCTAAGACAACTCACAGTTTCAAGATAGAGACTAGGTCCTCCATCAGGAATCTGGAGGTGCAGATTGGTCAGCTAAGTGAAAAGATCCCTGAGATCCCCTCTAACACTCTTCCAAGTGACACTGAAGTAAACCCAAGAGAAGAGTGCAAGGCCCTCACTACAGGAGCTGAGGCCGAATCTGAAGAGGAGCTTCTGGCGTTGAACTCCAACAAGGGAGTAGCTGGGTGTTCAACGCCCAAGGAGGAGCAAGTTGTGGCGTTGAACGCCACAATAGGAGAGGATGGGCGTTCAACGCCCACTAAGGACCTTCCTGTTGAAGAACTAAAGGAAATCAGAACTCATGAGAAGACCACAGAGGTCCCCTTGAATGCCCTATTGCAGATTATGGAGTCTGAAGAATACTCCTCCTCTGATGAGGAAGAGGAAACTAGAGAAGAGCAAGTTTCTCGGTACTTGGGAATCCTCATGAAGCTGAATGCAAAATTATTTGGAACAAAGGCATTGAAATAAGAACCCCCAGCACTTACCCAAGAGTGCAGTGCCCTGGTTCAGAGAAAGCTGCCTCAGAAGAGGGCATACCCTGGAAACTTCCTGATTTCCTGTACCTTAAGTACAATCACCTTTGAGAAGGCCTTATGTGACCTTGGGTCAAGCATCAACCTCATGTCTCTCTCTATAATGAAGAGACTAGAAATTCTAGCGGTGCAAGCTACCAACATTTCATTAGAGATAGAAGACATGTCATTGAAAAAGGCATATGGCATGGTGAAGGATGTCCTAGTGAAGGTTGAAGACCTTTATCTCCTAGCTAATTTTGTAATTCTTGACACTGGGGAGGACAAGGATGAGTCCATCATTCTTGGAAGGCCATTCCTTACCACTGGAAGAGCCATGATTGATGTAGAAAGAGGAGAACTAGTCCTGCAACTGAATGAGGACTGTCTTGTGTTCAAGGTTCATAAATCTCACTCTACATCAATTAGAAAAGGCACAATTGACAAGCACTTAGTGCTTCCACCACTCCTCTTAATACAGAGCCTAATAGAGCCCCTAGACACCAACTCTAAGTTTGGTGTGCGGCAACCATCATCAAGCTCTGAGAAGGATTGCAGCAAGAAAAAAGTGCCTAAGGGCTGGAGGGGCAAGAAGATCCCTACTGAAGACCTCTCACCCGGAATGAGAGTGGTCTTCACTAACAGTCCAATCATTCTAGACACTATGAACAGGATCCTGTCTTTAGAACATGTAGAGCTCATCCATGAGAGCACAAGAAGGAAGTTCACTGTAAGGGGTAAAATTCTGAGCCCCTATCCATCTCCGTAAAGGAGCTGTCCGTGAACCTAGTGACGGAAAAAAAGCGCTTTTTGGGAGGGAACCCAACCATGAGTAGAGTATTTCTATTTTTCTTTCTTTTAGTTTATTTTCATTTGAGCTTTGTTAGTTTATATTCATAGTTATTTCCTGATGAGTGGATATTTTATACGCTTTTTGACATCACTTTCATATAGTTTTTAGTAGTTTTTGTTTAGTTTTTATTAAGTTTTTATAGGTTTTAGTGTTAAATTAAAATTTTTGGATTATACTATGAGTTTTTGTGTTTTTGGGAAATTTCAGGTATTTTCTGGCTGAAATTGAGGAGCTGGAGCAGAAGTCTGATTCAGAGACAGAGAAAGCACTGCAAATGTTGTCCAAATCGGACCCATATGTAATCGGAAGAGATTTTCTAGAGCTACAAAAGTCCAAATGGAGGGCTCTTAATGGCTGTGAAAAGCTAACTTTCAGAGCTTTCCAGCGATATATAATAGTTCATACTTTACTTCGGATTAGAAGGCTCAAAACTGGCGTCCAACGCCAGCTTCCTGCTCTTTTCCAGGCGTCCAGCGCCCAACGAGCAGAGACCAATGTACAAATGCCCAAAGAGGACCCCCAAGCTGGCGTTCCATGCCCAAGAGACCTCATAGCATGTGGATCTCATCAAAGCTCAGCCCAAACACTCACCAAGTGGGCCCCAGAAGTGGATTTTAGCACTAAATAGACTGTTTTACCGTTACTAGTAATTTGTTTTGTATTTAAGGGATTAAATTTATGTAATTCAAACCTTTATTTACCATATTCGCATATCATACACGTTTTGCATTGTATTTTATTTCAGAATGAGTTTCTAAACATCCTAAGTTGAGGGGAGGAGCCCTGCTGAGTCCTATGAATTAATAAAAGTATTACTGTTTCTTCTTCGATCTGTGTTTGATCTATCTCTAAGATGTATATCCGATCTTCATCGTGGTCAATAGGATTTTCTGACAAATTAGCTCTGTTCATCACATTAAGATGAACGTGCCTGACAAAAACCCGCGTCTACTTGGGTTCGTGTGAATACTTGGCCGGAAAGCATGAGCCAACAGTTCAGCTGATTTCCAGGGAGATTAGGGTCTCCGTGGTATAGGCTAGAATTCAAAGAATCAGCGTTCTCTAATCTGGAAGATTGGATCTTTTCTGTGGCGTTTTGAGTAGGATCGCCAAGAGAATGAACTACTAGAGCTTCACCCTCCGTCAGATTGAATGACCATAAGCAATGGCATTTGACTTGTAGCAGAGGAGATTAATGACCACGGACAATGGCTTTGATCACTTACAGCCTGCCATAGAAGAAGATCATTCACAAGCAAAGAAGACAGTAATACCAGAGTTCATTCAGAAAGACAAAGCAACTCCGACTCTCAACCCTATTCCTACTACAAATTCCATATATGGCATATAATGATTCAAGGTTTACATAAACTCTCTGATTCCACCTGACTAAGACCTGCAAGACAACCATTTCTTGCTTTAAGCCACAATCCTCGAGGGATCGACCCTGACTCGCTCATGTATTACTTGGACGACCCAGTGCACTTACTGGTACTCCTGCTGTACGAAAAGTGTGGGGTTTGTGTACACGCGCACCAAGTTTTTGGCGCCGTTACCGGGGATTGTTGAGTTTGGATAAACTGAAGCATTGTCTTGCTCCCTAGATTAAGTAATTTTTATTTTTTGAGTCTTTTAATTTTCGTTTTCTTCTTCTTTAAATTTCGAAAATCACAAAAAGTTTTCAAAAATATTTTTCTTTTCTTTGCTCAATTTTTGTTCTTGATATTGAGTCTTTCATGTTCTTGTTTCCTGTTTTTCAATTCAAAAAACTTTAAAACTTCTTCCTTCCCTTTTTTAAAATATTTGTCTTTTCTCTATTTGAGTCTTTGTTTGTATTCTTGGTTTGAGTCTTTGAGTCTTTTATTTTTATATTCTTCCTCAAATTTTCGAAAATTTCACAAAGCTTTTCAAGAAAATTTTTTTGTTTTCTTGTTTAATCTTTGTTCTTAGTTTGAGTCTTTTCTTTTTGTTCTTGTTGAGTTTTTCGTCCCTTTTGAGTTTTTCTTTCAAAAAATTTTCAAAAATAGTTTCTTTGTTTAATTCTTGTGTTAATTCTTTAAGTTTGGTGTTTTCTTGTTAATTTTCTTTTAATTTTCGAAAATCTTTGTTTAATTTTCTAAAAATTTTAAGTTTGGTGTTCTTTTTATGTTCTTGTGTTCTTTGAAGCTTTAAATTTTGTTCTTTGTGTTCTTGTGAGTCTTCAAAGTGTTCTTGAGTCTTTTATGTGTTTTGATCTTAAAATTTTTAAGTTTGGTGTCCCCTTGTGTTTCCCTCCAAATTTTCGAAAATAAAGGGGTGCTAGATCTAAAAATTTTAAGTCTTGTGTCTTTTTTGTGTTTTTCTCTTTTATCATAAAATTCAAAAATAAAAAAATATCTTTTCTATCTTATCTTTTTACATTATTTTCGAAAATAACAATAAAAATTCAGATTTTGATTTTAAATTTTTATCTTATCATATCTTAGTTGTTAAGTTTTCAAAAATAAAATCTTTTTAAAAATAAAAATCTTATCTTTTTCAAAATCAAATTTCAAATCTTATCTTTTTCTAATTTCAAATTTTAATTTTAAATCTTTTCTTATCTAATCTTCTATTTTATTTTAAAATTTAAATCTTTTCTTAATTAATATCTTATCTTCTCTATTATTTTTCAAAACTTCCTAACTAACTTTTCCCTCCTTAATTTTCGAAAATAATATCATCTTCTTCTCTCTCTTCTTTTTCAAAACCACTTAACTAACTCTTTGCTCTCTTAATTTTCGAAAATTTCTTCTTTTCTTCCCTCCTCTATTTTCGAAAATTGAACAATTAAAATTCAAATCTCTTTAAATTAATTTAACTTAATTTTCGAAAACTAATTAATTAATTAAACAAAAATAAAAATATTTTAAGTATTGTTTACTTTTTCTATTTATACTTCTTCTCTTCTCATCTCTATTTATTTGAACTATACTTCCTTCTTTTTTTCTACCTCAACTTCTTTATTTTCTTTTCTTTCTTCTTCACATCTCACTTGGAGCTTCTTGATAATTGGCACAAAAAGCTTTCTTGTGATTTCTCTTCCATCTTCACTTCTTCTATCTTCTTACTCTTATCTACTATATCCAAGGTATTTTTCTTTTACTTCTTTTCTTTCTTCTTCTTCTTTCTTTACTTCTGACTTTAAGGAGGAACTTCTTGCCAATTGGCATAAAGAGCTTTCTTCTTTTCTTTATTTTTCTTTGCTTCTTGTTTATGACTAAGAACAGGGATAAAGAATCCCTCTTGACTCCTGATCCTGAACCTGAGAAGACTCTGAGGAGGCGTTTACAACTAGCTAAAGCACAACACTCCGGAAGAGACCTCTCAGAAAATTTTGAACAAGAACTGGAGGACATGACCGAACCACAAGAGGAGCCCAGAAAGGTCCTTGGTGACTTCACCATGCCTACCTCTAATTTTTATGGCAAAAGCATTGCTGTACCTGCCATTGGAGCTAAAAATTTTGAGCTTAAGCCTCAGTTAGTCTCTCTTCTGTAGCAGAACTGCAAATTTCATGAATTTTCACTTGAAGATTCACATCAGTTCTTAGCAGAATTCCTGCAGATATGTGATACTGTAAAGACTAATGGAGTTAATCCCGAAGCCTACAAGCTGATGCTCTTTCCCTTTGCTTTGAGAGACAGAGCTAAGTTCTGATTGGATGTCCAGTCTAGAGAGAGTCTTGACTCTTGGGAAAAGCTAGTTAATGCTTTTCTGGCTAAGTTCTTTCCTCCTCAAAAGATGAGAAAGATTAGAGTGGAAGTTCAAACCTTTAGACAAAGAGAAGGTGAATCCCTCTATAAAGCTTGGAAAAGGTACAAGCAACTGATTAGGAGATGTCCTCCTGACATACTCTCAGAGTGGTCCATCATAGGCGTGTTTGATAAACCACTATTTTATGTTTGTCTTGTACTCAATTGAGTGGATTTTATCAACTCTTTACCCACTTATTCATACTATTTGCATGGTTTTACTTTTTCCTTCTTGATTTTGTGCTATGATTGAAAACATGCTTCCTTGGCCTTATATTTGCTAATATTAACCCTCTCTTATTACCATTAGATGCCTTGATATGTGTGTTAACTGTTTTCAGAGATTACAGGGCAGGAATGGCTTGGAGGATGGAAAGGAAGCATGCAAAAGTGGAAGGAATACAAGAAGTTGAAGAAACTGCAAAGCTGTCAGCCTGACCCTCTCGCACTAAAACGGTCATAACTTGAGCTAACAGAGGTCCAAATGACGCGGTTCTAGTTGCGTTGGAAAGCTAACGTCCAGGGCTTCGATTTGATATATAATATGCCATAGTTGCCCTGACGCTAGGCGACGTGAACGCGTGCTCCACGCGGACGCGTTGCAGTGACGAAAATCAGCGTGGCAGATTTCTTCTCCAGCGATTTTTGGGCTGCTTTCGACCCAGTTTGCGGCCCAGAAAACACAGATTAGAGGCTATAAAGTGGGAGAATCCATTCATTCATAATCACCAGCTCATAATTCAAAATTTTTAGTTTTAGATGTAGTTTTTAGGGAGAGAGGTTCTCTCCTCTCTCTTAGGATTTAGGATTAGGATTTCTCTTAGGATTTAGGATTTCAACTTCTTCAATCACAGGTACAACGTTCCTTTTATTTATTTTCCCAATTTACTTTATGAACTTTTCCATGTTAGATTTGAATTTATGTTTAAACGTAATTTGATGTGTTTCAGATTTATGATTGCTTTATTCTATTTATGAATGCTTTCAATCTAATTTAGATATTTTTTCCTTTTGGATTTGGTTAAATAATTCGTGACGCTTGAGTTATCAAACTCGAGGTGTTGACTGAAAATTGGAATTCTTCAAGAATTAAATCGAGTTTCACTAACTCTAGGCTTTCACAAGGAAAGACTAGGACTTGAGGATTCAAATTAATTCATCCACTTAACTTACCTTCATAGTTAGAGGTTAACAAGGTGGGAGAAAAATCCAATTCTCATCACAATTGATAAGGATAACTAGGACAGGACTTCTGATTTTCATACCTTGCCAAGACTTTTATTAATTATTAACTTATTTTTCTTAGCAATTTATTTCCTTGTTCAAAACTTTTAAAAGCCCCAAAATATACCTTTGCATAACCAATAATAAATCATACTTCCCTGCAATTTCTTGAGAAGATAACCCGAGGTCTAAATACTTCGGTTATCAATTTTAAAGGGGTTTGTTACTTGTGACAACCAAAACGTTTGTAAGAAAGGATGGTTGCTTGGTTTAGAAACTATACTTGCAACGAGAATTTATTCTGACTTCTAAACCGTCAATCTTCCGTTCTCTTCAAAATGGCGCCGTTGCCGGGGAATTGCAAACGTGTGCCTTATTATTGGTTATTGTAAATATTACTTTTTGCATGTTTATTTGTTTTTATTTTTGTTTTTATTTTTGCTTTTTCATAAATTAAGAGGTTATTGGTGTTTATTTAGTTATTAAAAATTTTTCAAAAATTTGTTCTTCGTGTTCATCTTGACCTTCAAGTTGTTCTTAGTTGTTTTCTTCATTTTGATCTAAAAATTTTAAATTTAGTGTCATTTTATCATTTTTCTCTTTCCTCATTTAATTCAAAAATATCTTTTCTCTTTATTTTAATTGAATTTTTGAAATTTGCATTAAAAAAAATTCAGATTTTTTTTTTAAATTTTTATCTTATCTTATCTTAGTTTTAAATTTCAAAATTCATATCTTTTTCAAAAATCATATCTTTTTCAAAATCTTATCTTATCTTATTTCAAAAAAATCAAATTTCAAAATTCAATATTTAAATTTCAAATTTCAAATTTCAAATTTCAAATTTCAAATTTCAAAATTCAAAAATTTAAAATTCAAATTTTCAAATTTTACATTTCAAAATTTAAAATTCAAATTTCAAAATGTAATTTTCAAATTCAAAATTTAAATTTCAATAACCTTTTAATTTAAATTTGTTTTTATTTTTGTTTTTAATTTTTATTTGCTATTATGAATTCTCACCCCATCGCTTTGAGTTTAGTTCCAATGCTGTTGCAAGGAATGGAAATTATAACAGGAACATGCATCAAGGTCAAAACAATCAGAGATGGAAGGATCCATGAGGATCTGATCAACCCTTTCGGCAACAACACCCTCCAAGATACCATGGACCACGACAATTCCACAATGCATGTCAAAACAATAGTTATGGTGGACCCTTCCGTGACAACCAACATCCACCAGTTTGCTATGGTCAAGAGCCATTCCAAGGTGCATACCAAGATGATGAATATGGTGGACTCCCTTGTAATTACCAACAAGCCCCATCATACGCCTGTAAACTACCTCCTCAACATAGCTTTGAACCACTACACTCACAAGCCAACTACCACCATTCACCTCCATATGACCCTAACTCTTATCCACCCCAATTTCAATCCAATTACCCCCAACAACCACCACTTCCATATGCACCATGTCCATATCCATCACCCCAAGAAACAAGGGAGCGTCTCAAGGAAACAATGGAAAAATTTCATGCAACCCTTCACCAATTGAATCAAGTGATTAATCGATTACCTTCCTGATGTTCGGACACTCAAGGAACCCCCATGGCTTCATGTGGACAATCTAATGAAGAACGTAGCATGAAGGAGATACTAGAAACTCCAGTGGACAGTATGGAGCATGACTTTGTACTGGAACAAGTGGAGAAAGTTATAATTATTGAAGAGGAAGAAGTGGTTGAAGACTTAGGAGATGCTGAACCCCCATGGGAAAGTCAAGTTATAAAGCCTCTTTCAAAGATGTTTGAAATTGATGTTGAGGAGGGTGTACAACCTCCAAGGCATATCATGGTTGAAGACTTTGAAGGGGATGATCAAGAGATGGATTCCATCATTGATGAATTCTTATCTACATTTGAATCCTCTCCCATTGGACTTGACATGGAGATTAAAGAAGAAGAAGCACAACCTCCCATGCCCTTGGTGAACAATGAAAAAGAGATTGAATTGGAAGAAAGCTACCAAGAGGAAGAGATTGATATTGAAGAAGCTTGCAAAGAGGTGAAAACTGTCAAAGAAGAGCACAAGGGAATTGAGCTGGAAATCACCTTGCCAAAGTTGTTGGAGACCTCTCCCCCAAAACCATCACCATCCATCCCTTCATTCAAGTGGGTAAATCTCTCATCTCTAGCCTTAATTAGCTCACTTGAATATGCTTTGCTTGAGACAGATGGTCAGCTTAGAGTTTTTTGTGGCTATAAGGGCAAGCGGGAGATGATCAGTGGTAGGAATTGTCATGCAAGGTTCAATATGGTTGCATGCTCTAAACTAAAGTATCACGGTTGAAAGAATACTAAATTGTATGGGTCTAGGAAGCTGTTTGGATGTCTCAGTGAGAATTTCAATTGCGTGCCACCCGGATGGAATCAGGATGATCAACAAGAAGACGGGTGTAAAAGCAAAATCTGGGACCCCGGAATTCAGTCTAGAAATCAACACTCTTGGGGCCTTGTCACTTGCTTTAACCTGCTAGAAGGCTTTCTGCGCCTAGTTTGGGATTCCGGAGGCCATTGGAATCACAAACATTGGTGGAGATTCCTGGATGAGTTCAAGCACAAGCCACCATAACAAAGGACTCCCCAAATGTCCAACTTATGGACTTTAACTAAAAGTGCTAGGTGGGAGACAACCCACCATGGTATGATCGTTCCTTTTTTCAACTATAATTTTATTTAGTTTTGTTTGTTTTTGAATTTTATTTTATTTCATTGAACCTGGAATTATTCATAACATCTGCATACTGCATTCTGCATTTTGCATTTAAAAAAAAAAAAGAGGAAAAGCACGCACACGACGCGGTAGTGTCACTGACACGTCCGCGTCACAAGTACATTAGGAAGAAAAGAAAAGTGAACAGAGAGTCACGCGAGAGCGTGGCTGGAGGCGTGCCTTTGGCACAAATTGATCCACGCGTCCGCGTCACGTGGGAAAAATGCCTTCCACGCGTCCGCGTCACCCACGCGAATGCGTGGCCCTGCAAAATCGACGTAAAGAGGTGTATGGCAGAGAGTTATGATGGAGCTGGGCTGGAATGATGCTAGAAGGACCAGCCCTACCACGCAACGCGTGCCCCACAGGTCCGCGACATTTTTAAAAGAAAGGCCATTCACGCGATCATGTCACCCACGCGATCGCGTCACCCACGCGACCGCGTCACCCAGATTTTTAGCAAAATGCATTTAAAACAGAGAGTTGCGCGACCGCGAGGTTGCCCTCGCGCCAGTAGCACCAAACGAGTCACGCGTCCGCGTGACCGATGCGACCGGGTCGACTCATATAGGCGCCATCTGCGCGAACGCGTACCCCACGCGTCCGCGTCGCCTCCGCCGCACAGCTTATCCAAATCAGCGCCAAAAATCTTATCTTTTCTTCCTCAATCCTAATTTTTCCTCCCTCCTTTCTTACTTACTTCTTCTTCTCTTCTTTCCCTTCTCATTCCTCTTATCTTTCATTTTATTTTATTTCATTTTCATACTTTCATTCATTACATTTTAATTTAGTGCATATTTTTTTTCTTTTCTAAATTCATTATTTTTCCATTGGTGTTAAATTTTCTTATTCAACTGTTACATCTTTTCTTGAATTATTCTGGTGCTTCATGACTTGTTTTATTCTGATTGGGTATTATCAATTATATGTCAATGCTAATTTTTATAATACTGGTATTCTTTTTGCATTGACATGAATTTATATTGTCTTTCATTACCCACACTTCTCCCCCATTTGTTGCAACTTTTGCACCACTGGTATGCCATTTACTTCCATTTTCTCACTTGCATGATGTAGCTACCATGTAATTGAGACCTTTATTATTTGGCATTAACACCCATATTTTATTTATGTTCTTATCTTTATTTCTGGTTACTTTCCTTCTTTTTCTCTTCTTTCAGGATGGCCACCGAGGAAGAAAAAGGGAAAGCTTCTAACTGGGGAGACATGCAAGTCAATCTGCACAATCTATAGAGAAAGACATTAGTTGGAGCAGCCTGTCCACTTGTACATCTTAGCATGCACCGAGGACGGTGCAATCTTTAAGTGTGGGGAGGTCGATATCGATCTCCATGGGTTAGTTACTCTTCTATCTCAACACCAATGGTTTATTTTCCTTGTTAGTTGTTGCATTTGCATGTTTGATTGCATGATTATTTGATTTTGTGCATATTTTATCACTTGTTTGAAGTAATATTTTCTTTTTCAAGAAACCTTTTAGAGCATTTCACTAATTTGAATAAAATTTAATGTTAAACTTGTTTGAAGAAATATTATACTGGAACATGGTTTAGAGCTTGAACACACAAAACCAGTGAGATTTTGAGCCTATTTGAATTGGTTGCATTTTACCAACCAATATTTTATTTTTGGTGTGTGTTTTTTCTCTCTAAAATTGTGATCTTTGTCTTGCTTAATTCTATATTTCTATGGTTTGATCTATGCATACACTTACATGATTGAGGCCTTTGTTTCACTAAGCTTACATACCCATATGGGCTTACCCTTTCATTATTCTTTGCAAACCAATGTTGAGCCTATTATACCCCTTTGTTCTTTACTTTAGCACATCATTAACTCTAAGTGGAAAACAATAATGTCCTTAATTTGAATCTTTGGTTAGCTTAGACTAGTCAGAGTGCTCATGAATTAAGTATGGGGAAAGTTGAATCTGGAAACATTTGGTTTGAGAATTGAGTATGTTAGAATTTTCTGAAAATGTGAAAAAAAATGTTTAGGACATTATTCATGCATCCAATAATTTAATGCATTAAGAAAAATAAAAGAAAAGAAATATATATATATATATAGAAAATAAAAAAAAAGAAGTGAGAAAAAGAAAAGAAAAAAGAGCAATTAAGCAAAAAAAAAAAAAAGGGACAAAATGCCCCAAAGTAAGTGGTGAAAGTAATGCATATGTACTGTACTTGAAATTAGAATGCATGAATATATGGAAAACATGGTTAATCGATACTTAGATGTGGTATTATGATTACATGGATTGTCTAAAGTTAGGTGGAAAGTTTAAGTTAATTAAGGATTCAGATTTTAGTCCACTTGGCCAAATACAATCCTACCTTGACCCTAACCCCATTACAACTCTTAAAAGACCTCTTGATATGTGTATTTGTGCATCAAATTTGTGTTGATTGGTAGAAGAAAAGCAAGCCTTAGAAAGCAAGGTTAGTAGAGGATTGAGAGAATTGAACCTTAAACACATGAGTGATTAGAGTGTATACACTTCCAGTGAGGGTTCGATGCTCGATTCCTTGTTTCCGGCTTTCATGAGACTATTTTCTTTTGAAAGTTTACTTGTACTTTATTCTGTGATTTGAATTAGTAAAATCCAGTTCATATTTATTCTTGGAGAATTTATTTACTTTTAAACCAAGTAGGAAAAAGCATTCTTCATGTAGTTGGATTCATATAGATAGGTTGCATTTCATACATTCTACCATTTCTCTTCACTCCTTTATAGCTTCTCTTGAGCTTAGCATGAGGACATGCTATTGTTTAAGTGTGGGGAGGTTGATAAACCACTATTTTATGGTTTATCTTGTGCTCAATTGAGTGGATTTTATCAACTCTTTACCCACTTATTCATACTATTTGCATGGTTTTACTTTTTCCTTCCTGATTTTGTACTATGATTGAAAACATGCTTCCTTGGCCTTATATTTGCTAATATTAACCCTCTCTTATTACCATTAGATGCCTTGATATGTGTGTTATGTGTTTTATGAGATTACAGGGCAGGAATGGCTTTGAAGATGGAAAGGAAGCATGCAAAAGTAGAAGGAATACAAGAAGTTGAAGGAACTGCAAAGCTGTCAGCCTGACCCTCTCGCACTAAAACGGTCATAACTTGAGCTACAGAGGTCCAAACGATGCGGTTCTAGTTGCATTGGAAAGCTAACGTCTGGGGCTTCAATTTGATATATAATATGCCATAGTTGCCCTGACGCTAGACGACGCGAACCCATGCTCCACGCGGACGCGTCGCAGTGACGAAAATCAGCATGGCGGATTTCTTCTCCAGCGATTTCTGGGTTGTTTACGACCCAATTTGCGGCCCAAAAAACACAAATTAGAGGCTATAAAGTGGGGGAATCCATTCATTCATAATCACCAGCTCATAATTCATAATTTTTAGTTTTAGATGTAGCTTTTAGGGAGAGAGATTCTCTCCTCTCTCTTAGGATTTAGGATTAGGATTTCTCTTAGGATTTAGGATTTTAACTTCTTCAATCACAGGTTCGACGTTCCTTTTATTTATTTTCCCAATTTACTTTATAAACTTTCCATGTTAGATTTGAATTTATGTTTAAACGTAATTTGATGTGTTTCAGATTTATGATTGCTTTATTCTATTTATGAATGCTTTCAATCTAATTTAGATATTTTCTTCCTTTTGGCTTTGGTTAAATAATTGGTGACGCTTGAGTTATCAAACTCGAGGTGTTGACTGAAAATTAGAATTCTTCAACAATTAAATCGAGTTCCACTAACTCCAGGCTTTCCCAAGGAAAGACTAGGACTTGAGGATTCAAATTAATTCATCCACTTAACTTACCTTCATAGTTAGAGGTTAACAAGGTGGGAGAAAAATCCAATTCTCATCACAATTGATAAGGATAACTAGGACAGGACTTCTGATTTTCATACCTTGCCAAGAGTTTTATTAATTATTATTTTATTTTTCTTAGCAATTTATTTCCTTGTTCAAAACTTCTAAAAGCCCCAAAATATACCTTTGCATAACCAATAATAAATCATACTTCCCTGCAATTTCTTGAGAAGACGATCCGAGGTCTAAATACTTTGGTTATCAATTTTAAAGGGGTTTGTTACTTGTGACAACCAAAACGTTTGTAAGAAAGGATGGTTGCTTGGTTTAGAAACTATACTTGCAACGAAAATTTATTCTGACTTCTAAACCGTCAATCTTCCGTTCTCTTCAGTGTTCTATGATGGCTTATCTGAGATATCCAAGATTTCCTTGGATAGCTCTGTAGGTGGATACCTCCCCTTGAAGAAAATGCCTGCAGAAGCTAGAGAACTCATTGAGATGGTTGCAAACAACCAATTCATGTACACCTCTGAGAGGAATCTTGTAAACCATGGAATCTCTCAGAAGAAAGGAGTTTATGAAGTTGAGACTCTGAATGCCATCCTGGCTCAGAATAAGATCCTGACCCAACAGGTCAACATGATCTCTCAACATATCACTGGGATTCAAACTGCATCTAGCAATACTCAGGAAGCTTATCTTGAAGAAGAAGCTTATGATCCTGATCAACCCACTACGGAGGAGGTGAATTACATGGGAGAGCCCTATGGAAACACTTACAACCCTTCATGGAGGAATCATCCTAATCTTTCATGGAAAGATCATTAGAAACCTCAGCAAGGTTTTAATCAAGGTGGTAGGAACCAGAATAGGTTCAATAACAAACCACCATTCCCGTCTTCTCAAGGGAATATGGAGACCTCTAAGTAGAGCTTTTTTGACTAGCCAATCTAGTCTCCAGCCTCACTAAGACCACTCATAGTTTCATTAATGAAACAAGGTCCTCTATTAGAAACTTAGAGGTACATGTTGGTCAACTGAGCAAGAAGATCCCTGAGATTCCTCCTAAAACTCTTTCCAGTAATACTGAGTTTAATCCTAGAGAAGAGTACAACGCCATAACATGGAGGTAGAGGCCGAATCAGAGGAGAATGGGAAGGTGTTGAATGCTAGTGAATAAGCCTTCACTGGGCGTTCAACGCCTACAATGGCAGTAAGCCTAGTGTTAAACACTAGTGAGGAAGCCCTCACTGGGCGTTTAACGCCCATCCTGGAGCAGAGCTGCCGTTGAATGCCAACTAGGGAGCACTGGCTGGGTGTTCAACGCCCAAACAGGAAGGCTTTCTGGCGCTGAACGCCAGTGAGGGACCCCTCACTGGCATTCAATGCCTACCAGCCCAGGGAAGCTGGCGTTGAACGCCAACAAAGACATCCCTGCTGGGTGTTCAACGCCCTGAATGCTAGAGGGACTGGCGTTAAACGACAATCAGGGTGGACAGCGAGGGAGTTTAACGCCTAATAAGCTGATAGAGTTGGCGTTGAATGCCAGCCCTAGAACACCCTTTGAGTGCCTAAATCCCACTCAAGAACCCTCTAGCCCAGAACCATAGGAAACCATAAAGACTATTGAGGTTCCTTAGAATGCACTTCTTTAGTGCATGAATTTTGATGACTACTCATCCTCAGATGAGGTTGAAGACACTAGGGAAGAGCAAGTTGCTCATTTCCTAGGAGCTCTAATGAAGCTGAATGCCAAGCTATTTGGTACAAAGCCCCTGGAGGAAAAACCTCCACTGCTTACCAAAGGACTCCATGCTTTGGTTCAGCAAGAGCTACCTCAGAAGCTTTCAGACCCTGGACGCTTTCTGATTCCTTGCACCATAGGCACTATGACCTTTGAAAAGGCTCTGTGTGACCTAGGGTCAAGCATCAACCTCATGCCACTCTCTGTAATGGAGAAGTTGGGAATCCTTGAGGTACAAGCTACACACCTCTCTTTAGAGATGACAGACAAGACCACGAAGAAGCCATATGGCTTAGTGGAGGATGTCTTGGTTAAAGTTAAAAACCACTACATCCTTGCAAACTTCATTGTCTTGGACATAGGAGAGGATGAGGATGACTGTCTCATCCTTGGAAGACCTTTCCTAGCCACAGCTAATGCTATCATTAATGTGGCTAGGGGAGAACTAACCCTAAAGATAGGGGAGGACCACATCTTATTCAAGATGCCTCATCCCAATTCTCCTTCTAAAAGCGAGATAACAGTGCAACACCTAGTGTGCCAACCCTCTCTTTCTGTGCAGAGCTCTGCAGAGCCCCCAGACATCAATTCTAGGTTTGGTGTTGGGCAGCCTTCAATAAGCTCTAAGCACAAAGGTACTAAAAAGAAAGTACCTAAAGGTTGGAGGGACAAGAAGGTCCCAATTGAAGGCCTCTCACCTGGCATGAGAGTTGTCTTCACTAAGAATCTAATCCTACCACATACAGTGAGCCGTGTCCTATCTCTAGAGCATGTAGAGCTCATTCATGAGAGGATAGAAAGAAAATTCACTACCAGGGGCAAAAATCTAAGCCCATAGTCACCTCCATAAAGAGCTCAAGGTCAAGCTAGTGACTTTAAAAGAGCGCTTGTTGGGAGGCAACCCAACTTTACTCAACTTTATTTATTTTATTTTCATTTTGATTTTCTTTCAGTCTTAGAGTCATGATCATGTACATCAGTCCAGAGACAGAATTCACAACAGTTGAATGCCAGTGAGGAAGCTGATGCCAAGGCATCTTAGGCTAGTTTCACTAGCCTTTTTCCTTTTTTTAATAGGTTTTATGCACTTTCTTGAGCTATAAGTAAGCAATTGGGTTAGAAATTTATGTATTCCTAGATTCATTCAACCATGATTAATTTGATGCAATTTTATGAGAATTATGCTATAATTACTTGTATGCTAAGAATGATGAGAATTCTCATGACTTTAGCAAGGCTTTGATGCATATATGGGTTTATGATAGGTGAAAGAAAGCATAGAGGAAGGTTGAAGAAGCAGCCTAGAAAAGATGAAGAAGAAGCAACGTTGGTGGCAAAGTTGGACCACCAACGTTGCCTCAAACGTTGAAGGAGAGGCAGAGCAATTGTCTGCATAATTGCTGATGCTCACGTTGGAGGGAGCGTTGGAAATCCAACGTTACCCCCAATGTTGTGAACAAATGAGCTTTCTGGAAATTCTAAAAAACTGTAGCGACGCGCACGCGCACTGTACGCATACACATGGATTGGAAATTCTGGCAATCCATGTGCACGCGTGGTTGACGCGTACGCATGGGTGGGTGACGTTGGACCCCAAACGCTACCTCCAACGTTGAAGGCCAACGTGTGCGATGGTGAACTCCAAAATCTGAATTTGAAAATGCACAACGACGTGTACGCGTCTATGGCGCGTACGCGTGGGCCTAGTTTTTGAGAATCCAAGCGCACGCGTGCAGCACGCTGATGACATGTCACCATGTCATGTTTTTCTATGCTTTTTCATACAAGAAATTGATGATTTGTGCTTAAATATTGAATGCTTTTGTACTTAATTGGTATATTTCCTTGATATTTTAATTTTATAAATCTTGTAGGAAATAAGAAGAAAAAGAAGCAAAGAAGCACAAAATGAGCTAAAAAGGAGAAAAAAAAAGAGCTTTGGGGCACACTTTGATGTTGGAGCACACTTTGGAGTCTTAAGCCACGCTTTTAAAAGCGTGGCCCATGACCAAACCAAGGGAAGAAAAGCGTGTTTCAAAACAAGGAGCAAGAGCACAAAGCTCTTGCCAAGAGCTTAGAGCTCTTGTGGAGAGCTTTACTTCAGATAATCAAGAGCCAAGCTCTTGCCAAGAGCTTAAAAGCTCTTGCCAAGAGCTTTATCAAAAGCACATGAAAGAAGGAAGCAAGGCAAGCTCACATGCAAAGCTCTTGCCAAGAGCTTTGCCCAAGAGCTTTTTCGGGCTTCTTCAAGGAAAAATCAAGGAAAATGAGCTTGGAAGCAAAAATTTTGGCTAAGTTAAACTTGGGCGCTTACAGCATGACCATGCCTCCTTCAAAGGGCTATAACTTGAGTTACAGATATCCGATTGATGTGCTTCTAGTTGCATTAGAAAGCTGACATTCAGAGCTTTCCAATGATATACGGCAATCCATATTTGGCATAGAATTGTGGCACGAATGAAAGATATCTTTAAGGGCCAAAAACAAGCAAAAACGAATCAAAGTGCTTCCACCAGGATTCGAAGAGGGAGACCAAGGGAAGCAAGGAAGTAGCGCTCTCCTCATGAAAATGTAAGAAAAAGAGCTCACAAAATGCTTCCATCATGGTTCGAACTTGGAGTTTCTCTCCAAAACAAAGGGGTGCTTCTAATAGAGCTCTTACGGAGAGCTTTGAAGCTCTTGGGGAGAGCTTTGCCGTGGGAGTGTGACCCATGGTCCAAAAATCAAATTAATTCAATCTTGCACCAAAATTTAAAAGCCCATGGACATCATTTCAAGGAACAAGAATAAGTTAGCTTAGGAATTTATTTTTAATTGTAATTTGTTTAGAAATTCATTTTTCATTTTCATTTTTATTTTGTGAAAAGCCTATAAAAAGGCATCTGCTTCATTTCTTTAGAGAGCTCCATTGAGAAGGCTGGCTCCACTAGGGAGCATTAGGATTAGAGAGCTCTCTCTTCTAGTTTTTCTTTCTTTGAATTTGAATCTTGGATTGAGGAGTGAAGGAATTCTGTTTCCCTCTTGGTCTAAGATTTCTCTTGG
This sequence comes from Arachis hypogaea, assembly GCF_003086295.3. Lineage (NCBI taxonomy): Eukaryota > Viridiplantae > Streptophyta > Magnoliopsida > Fabales > Fabaceae > Arachis > Arachis hypogaea. The sequence goes on along the minus strand of NC_092046.1, from coordinate 81,165,601 downwards.
TTGTTCTTCTGCATAATTTCAAAGAATTAAAGAAGAGAATATGAGTTTTCATTTATTGCTTTCATCTTTAATCTTCCTGCATCTTGTTCTCTATTTGATCTAGGAAGGGAGTGAGATCTAGACTTGTTTTCTAGTCTCTTGATTTCCTGAGATCTTTAATTTTATTTTGCAATTGAGTTGAGCTCTTGGCTGCTCTTCTGTTTTTACTGTTTCATTGAAATTGTTAATTTCTTTTTGAGATTTCAGATTGCTGATTTACTTTTCTGCTGCAATTTCCTTCTCCGTGATTTTTGCTTTCTGTTCTCATTGTTCTCAAATTACTTTCCTGCACTTTTGTTCATCTACACTTTACATTTGAGCTACTGTGATCTGAATTTAAATTTTCTTGCACTTTAAATTTCCTGTTACTTGTTCTCAAGATCTCTTCAATTGCTTGCTCTATTGCTCTCTTTAATTTCCAGCATCCCAGCCCTCTTTTACATTTCATGCAATTTACATTTCTTGTCATTTAAGTTTCTGCAATTTACATTTCTTGATCTTTAAGTTTCAATCCAATTTACTTTCTGCATCTTTTAAATTCCTTGCAATTTACTTTATGTTGATCAACTTCACACAATTCACTCAATATTAGCTTGACTAAACTAATCACCCACTAAAGTTGCTTGATCCATCAATCCCTGTGGGATCGACCTCACTCTAAGTGAGTTTTACTACTTGATGCGACCCAGTACACTTGCCGGTGAGTTATAGGTGTTTGGAAATTAGTTTTTTCCACAAAAACACCATCTCACGCGCACGCGTGGATTGACCAATGTTGGAGGCAACGTTGCCAGTCCAACGTTGAGGCCAATGCTCCTCTGCTTGGTTTAAAACTGGAAAATGATAATTCTTGCATCCACCCGCACGCGTGCAGCACGCACAAGTATGGATGAGCAATTTTACCCCATGGACGCAGACGCGCCAGGAACGCATACGCGTGGGTAGCAGAATGTTGGCCCTTCAACGTTAAGTCAATTGCCAATGACAGCAAATTCATCTGGTTTTATTGAAAGGCGTTTGAGTCAACGTTGGCCCTTAAACGTTGACTCCAACCTGAGCACCAGAACTCGGCAATTCAAACAGATCTCTTCTCAAAAGTAAGGGAAACCAACTGGAGCTCTTTCAACCCAATTCCATCAAGGCCAAAAGCTCAATTCAGATATTGAAGATCAATGGAAGAAAATGTATAAATAGTTTAGAATTTAAGTTAGAGGGGGACTTTTTTTCCATTTTTACACTTACTGCACTTTTACTTTTCTGTTCAATTTTAATTTCCAGCAATGTATCTTTCAATTCCAATTTTTATTTTAAGATCTATGAACAAATAAACCCCTTTCATTGGGTTAGGGAGCTCTGTGTAAATTCAATGGATCAATACTAGTTTTCATTCTTTTCTTATTTCTTTTCTCTTGATTTTACTAGAAAGCTTTTGTTCTTCATCCAATTGGATAGTTATCTTGGGAAAGAAGCTATTCATAATTGGATCTCTTCAGAACCTTGGAAGACGAATAAGGAGATCATGCTAGAATTACTTTCTCACAATAGTTTAGATTGGGGTTTGGATGGATATAGTGATATGTAATCCTACCAACACTTTGATCTATGAATTTGTGTGGTATAATCAATGACCAAACTTTATTTCTTTCCATGAGCACTTAAATCAAGGAATTAGGCAATTGTTCATACTTAGAGAGATTAGATTATCAAGGAATTAGGATCTAATCACTTAAGATTGCCAAGGAGATCAATGAATGCATTGATTGAGGAAGAGATGAAAATGAATTTGATCCGGAGAATTCTCACATCTCCTGACCCCAATGAGTTTCCCCATCACTGATCTACCCATTCTTTTACATTCTGCTTCTTTAATTTCATACTAAACCCCATTCCCATTTAATTTCTTGCAATTTAAGATTCTGTCATTTAATTTCTTGCAATTTAAGATTCCCGCCAAATTTTGCTTTCTGCCATTCTCATCCAATTCTGATTTCGTTCAACTAGTATAATTCTCCAATTAACCTTGATCAACCAACCAATCCCTGTGGGATTTGACCTCACTCAATAGTGAGTTTTTACTTGACGACAATCTGGTACACTTGCCGGTAGGAAATTTGTTGAGAGACAAATTTCTGTGAATCAAGTTTATGGCACCGTTGCCAGGGATTGGTTTTGTATTGACAATTACTAAATTGAAGGATAACTAGATTGGGAACTTTTCTTTTCTTTTGATTTATTGAATTTCATTTTTAGTTGTTCATTTTTGTTTTCTGCAATTTTCTTTTAGTTATTTCTCTATAATTTCTCTTACTTCTTTACTTTCCAACAAAACTAACTCACTAACTCATTAACTGTTTGATTAATTGCCTCAATTGCTCTAACCACCCTTTTTCATTAATTGTGAGTTCTTGCTGGTTGCTGCTTATTGTGCTATTTGTATGACAGGTAGGAGAAAGGAAACCTCAACCTCATTCGATAGTGAGCCAGAAAGAACCTTTCTGAGATTAAAGAGGGAAGTAAGAGGAAAGAGGGCTATTGGTACAGAAGAAGAGGAAGAAGACTTTGATATAACCATGGAGGATGATATGGAAAATCACCATGAAGGAGAGGTGGAGTCAATCCTGCTGGACAGGAGAGGAAAGTTCTGGGATCATACATCAATCCAAATCCAGGCAATTGTGGCAGTAGCATTCAAAAGCCAACTATCCATGCTAATAATTTTGAATTGAAGCCTCAGCTCATAACTCTTGTCCAGAACAACTATTCCTTCGGAGGAAGTGCCCAAGAGGATCCTAATGAGTATCTCACTAAATTCCAAAGGATATGTGACACAATTGAATCTAATGGTGTTCACCCTGACACCTATAGATTGCTACGGTTCCATTTTCTTTGAGGGACAAAGCATCAAAAAGGCTGGAATCCTTTCCCAAGGAAAGCTTGACAACCTGGGAAGATGTAATGAACAGATTCTTAACAAGGTTCTACCCTCCACAAAAAGTAAACAGGCTGAGAACTGAAGTGTAGACATTCAGACAGTAGAATGGTGAGACTCTTTATGAAGCTTAGGAGAGATTCAAATATTTGACAAGGAAATGCCCACCTGATATGTTTAATGAGTCGGTGCAAATCCATATCTTTTATGAAGGGCTGAGTCATGATTCAAAGAAAGTTGTAGACCACTCATCTGGAGGTTCCCTAAATAAGAAGAAGACCATTGAAGAATCCATTGATGTTATAAAAATAGTAGCTGACAATGAGTATGTTTATACCTCAGATAGGAGCAACAACAGGGGAGTCTTGGAATTAAACCATATAGATGCAATCTTGGCCCATAACAAGATGATCTCCAAGCAACTGACTGAATTGACCAAGCAAATGGAGAAGAATCAGGTTGCAGCTATCCACACTCAACCATCACCCCAAGAAGAGTTGGACACAGAAGAAGGAGTTAACTGGGAGAAAGCTAATTACCTTGGAAATTCATTTGGGCAAGCTAATGATCCATATTCTAAAACCTATAACTCTGGTTGGAGGAACCACCCAAACTTTGGGTGGGGGAACCAACAAAACCAAGGACAAGACCATAGACCCCATAATTCAACCTAGTATAACAACTTCACTCACCAAAACTCCAACCAAAAACCATACCAGACCACACAAAACACTTATTCACAGCCACCATACCAAAGCACAACAACCACACTCAACACCCCAATTTCAACCAACTATGACCACAGGATGGAAACAGAATGGCCAAAATGGAAGCTATGATAGCAAACTTTTGCAAGTAGTTTAAAGACATGAAGAAATTCCAAGAGGAAGTAATATCCAATTTGCAAAACCAAGATGCTGCTACTCAGAAACTTGAAGCACAAGTTGGATACTTATCCAAGCAAGCTCCTAGCCAAAGTTCAGGTAATGCTACTGAAAGAACTGAAGATCGATGGTTTAGAAGTTATAGTAAACTCTTGTTGCAAATATAGTTACTAAACCAAGAAATCAACCTTTCTTACAAACATTTTGGTTGTCACAAGTAACAAACCCCTAAATAAATTGATAACCGAAGTATTTAAACCTCGGGTCGTCTTCTCAAGGAACTGCAGGGAAGTATGTTCTTATTATTGGTTATGAAGATTGTAAATTGGGGTTTTTAAGATGAGGAACAAGTAATTTAAATTGCAATTGAAATAAGTAAAAGACTGTAAAGTAAATAAATAATTGTAAAATAAACTTTTGGCAAGGTATGAGGAATTAAAAGTCCTATCCTAGTTATCCTTATCAATGATGATGAAGATTGAATCTTAATTCCACCCAGTTAGTCTTTACTTAAAGTAAAGAAAGATCAAGTGACTAATTAGTTTGATCTTCAAATCCTAGTTAATCCCTAAGGATAGATTGGGATTATTGAAGTTCAATTCAATTAGCAAAGATAACAATTATCAATCATATTTGAGTTTGATAACTCCTGAGTTACTGATTTCTTAGCCAAGACCAAAAGGGGAAAGATAAATCTACTGGAATAAAAATGTCTTCAGATTGGAAACAACAGTAATATAAATAAAAGAAAGCAATCATAAACTAAAATACCTCAATTGACATTAAATTCAAAGAGTAATCTGTGATGCACGGAAACTTGTCTCTTAACAAATCTCCCTCGGCAAGTATACCGAATTATCGTCAAGTAATAACTCACAATAGAGTGAGGTCGAATCCCACAGAGATTAACGGATTAAGCAATCAATGGTTAATTGATTATTCTAGTTAGACAAATCATATTGGAGTGATAAGTAATCAAGGAAATGTAAATGGAATAAAAGTAAAGAAAAGCAATAAAGTGCAGAAAAGTAAAATGGCAAGGAAAATAAATGTAAGAACTAAAAATAAAATGAACATTGGGAACAAGAGATATTGCAATCCTCCAGATCAAGTTCATTCTCATCTCTTCCTCAATCAATGCATTCATTGATCTCCTTGGCAATCTTAAGTGATTGGATCCCAATTCCTTGGCAATCCAATCTCTCTAAGCTTGAACAATTTCCCAATTCCTTGATTTAATTGCTCATGGGAAGAGATGAAGTTTGGTCACTGATTATACCACACACATTCATAGATCAAAGTATTGGGAGGATTAAATGTCACAATATCCATCCAACCCCCAACCTAATCCAATGTGAGAGAGCATTTCTAGCATGATTTCCTCATTCCTCTTCCAAGGTTCAGAGGAAATCCAAGTATGAGCAATTTCTCTTCCGAGACAATTACCCAATTGGATAAAGATCGAAAGCTCTCTAGTAAAATCAAGAGAAAAGAAAGAAGAAGAAGAATAAGAACTACAATTGCTCCATTGAATCACAATAGAGCTCTCTAACCCAATGAAAAGAGTTAGTTGATCATTGCTCTACCAAAATAGAAAAGAAAGAAAGTGCAGAAAAGTAAAGATGAAGATTGAAACTAAAATTGAAACTTCAAAATTCATAAATAAAAAGTACAAAGAAAACGAAACTACTCCTAAGGAAGAAAAGAAGAGAAAAGGAAGAAGAGTGGTTGAGGGGAGGGGTCCGAAGACCCACTCTCCTTGGAGTGTGCCAATTCACAGAAGTTTGAATTGGTCTTCACTCTCTCCCCCTTCCTTCAATTCTCTGTTCCAGCATGAAATCAATGTAGAAACTAAGGCCTTTTTATAGGCTCTCCTAAATTACAAAATGAAATGAAATTAAAAGCAAATTACAATGAAATGAAAATTAACTATTCTAGATGCTTCTTGTGGCCTTGATTGGATGACAATTGTAGGCTTGCTTGCTTGAGCTTTGAAGTGGACTTGAGAGAGAAGTAAATCAAATTGAGGTCCAGAGTGACTTGGCTTTATTGCTTCCGTTAGCCACACTAACGCTACAAGTGTGGCGTTAGTGCTGAAGTTAGTGTGGCTAACGTCACACTTGCTACCCAGTTGGTGTTTTGGGGGCTTAAAAGATGCCTCTGGTTTGTGCTCCAATTTCATTCCCACTATAGAGTATTATATATCGTTGGAAAGCTCTGAATGTCAGCTTTCTAACGCAAGTAGAATCACCTCAATTGGACCTCTGTAACGCAAGTTATGTTCCTTTGAAGGTGACAGGGTCGCTGGCATAGTCGCTAGCGTTACTGGAAAAAGCAAGTCACAATAACGTTAGCGATCAGGGGCATAATATTGCCAAGTTCTGGAGCTCAAAATTAATGTCCACCCCATACTATTATATATTTCTGGAAAGCCTTGGATGTCTACTTTCCAACGCCTTTGAAAGCGCATCATTTGGAGCTCTACAGATCGAGTTACACTTCTTGGAAGGTGAAGAGGTCAGCTGGCCTTACTACAGGTTGATACCATGTTCATCTTTGCACTTTCGGGACAGGTTTTCTCCCTCAAATTCAGTGTCCACCATGCAGTGCCATATATACTTGGAATGATCTAGAATCCTACTTTCCAATGCCATTGGAATCACCTCATTTGGAGCTTTGTGGCTCAAGTTATTCTTGTTTGAAGAAGGCATGGTCAGGCTGCCAGGTGAGACTTTTGCCCACGTTAATGTCCACGTTAGTGTAATGTCCACGTTAGTGTAACTAACGTGGCCATTAACGTGGGTCTTCCTTTGCTTCACAAACGTTAGTGGCACTCACTTTTTCCACTAACGTTGATGCTTCCCTTTCCTTCCACGTTAGTTCCCACGTTAATGTAACTAACGTGGAAGCTAACGTGGGTCTTCTTTTGTTTCGCTAGCATTATTGGCACTCACTTTTGCCAATAATGCTGCTCCTTCTTCAAAGTTAATGCCATTAACTTTCTCACTAACGTTGGGACTTCTCTTTTCTTCCACGTTAGTTCCCACGTTAGTGGAGCTAACGGGGTTGCTAACGTGGGTCTTCTTGCCTTTTGCTAACGTTAGTGGCGTTAACGTTCTTACTAACTTTCCAAGCTTTCCTTCCTTCCACTTTAATGGCCACGTTAGTGGCGCTAACGTAGCCACTAACGTGGCTCTTCTCTGCTTCCTTTGGTCTGAAATCAAGCAAACAAAGTGTATCAAAGTAACATACACAACAAACTTCATTATACTAAGTGTGCTAATAATACCCAAAATCAAAACTTCACTTAGTGTGATCTATTTCATCATATTTACCCTGTATATTAGCTAAAATTCACCTATGCTTGAGATTTTGTTTCATGCAGAGATTTTTCATGCTTTTGCTCCTTTATCAACAGAAATTGTATGAAAACTGAATTAAAATCTACTGAAAAAGCATAGAAAAATAGGCCATAATGTCCTGGCATCACAACACCAAACTTAAATCTTGCTTGTCCCTAAGCAAGAAGAGAATCATGCAATAAGGTTTGACAATCCAAGGTAAGAAGAGTAGCAGTGTAATGTTCATGGTTAGCTAGCTTTCTATGCATGCAACAATCACAAAAGAAATTCAGATGATTGATGCCTTTATCTAGCTCATTTTATGAAATCTTTTCTGTATGTTTCTTCCTTGAACAAGCTTTTCATTCTCTTTTTATCTTATCTTCTAGGTGCTTTGCACCATGATTTGAAAGCTACGACTCTAAATGCTTTGTTTTCAAGTATTACCACTTGATACATAAGCACCACAAGCATTTAATCAGAGGACTCTTTTGGCTCATTTTGTTTTCTTGTCTTCTTGACTCTCTAATCATTGATGCTTAGAGCCTTGAGCCTTGAGAGAGTGCTTTTGCACTTGAGCCTAGCCCTAACTCTAAATGTTTCATTTTCAAGCTTTTTGCTTGATACATAAACACCACAAGCACTTAACAATTGAATTGTCATTGGTACTCAGAGCCATCAGCTTTCTCATTCTCTCCCTTTTTTTTTCTTGCCTTATTTGCAATTGCTTTTTCAAGGTTTTCATGATTTCAAAAATTTCATAAAATGTCCTAGATGAAAACTTCAATTAAATAAATTCAAATACAATTGAGCAACAATAGTCATGCTAGCTTCCCAATACTTATATGCTCATGCTAACTTCTTCTTAAATGACCTTGTTTGTTTATGATCATGAAACTACATTGCTTTGGACTCACAAAAATTTAAGATGGCAATCATAATGTCACAACAACATATTGTAATTCAAAAATCAAACTATGCTTATTCATAAGGAGCAAGCACACATACATACAAAGAAATTAGAAGACAATCATGCAATTGAATGTACTGGAAATAAGTAAGAGGAAAAAAGAACTTTACCACCTTGTAGTTCATCTTCATTGTTGTTGCCCTTTTTCTCCTACTTTTTTCCCTTCCCACACCAATTTAAACTAATTGCTTGTCTTCAAGCAGCAAATAAAATAGTGGTGGTGGGGTCTATGATGGATCATGAATGTCTTACATATTGAAATGTAAGTGATGTATGTGGTTAAGCAAGCAAAAATTAAGGATAACACTGCAGGCCAATAAAGCACAGACATTATTATTATACAAATAAGTGGTGTTGCTGGATACATTGCATAGAAAAATAAGTGGCACACCAAACTTAGTGTGACACTTTCTCTTAAAATTGATGCAATTACCAGAAAGATTGAAAACATATTGTTGCAAGGCAACACCAAACTTAGAATGTGATCAATTCCAATTTTATTTGAAAAGAAGCTAAATAAAAGAAAATGTTGTATTAATAACAAAATCACCAAGAGCCAGAGCTATCACAAACAGGGGCTTCTTGGTGAGGCATTAACACAAACAGTTACAGAGCATAGAAAATAAAGTAAAAAGCAATTACATGAACAAACCAAAAAAAGGAAAATGTCTAATCTAGGTAATCAACCAACCAGTAGTTTGTTAATCACAATTAATCCCCAGCAACGGCGCCATAAACTGGATGACGAAAAAACTTGACTCTTAACAAATCTCCCTCGGCAAGTATACCGAATTGTCATCAAGTAATAACTCACAATAGAGTGAGGTCGAATCCCACAGAGATTAACGGATTAATCAATCAATTGTTAATTGATTATTTTAGTTAGACGAATCATATTGGAGTGATAAGTAATCAAGGAAATGTAAATGGAATAAAAGTAAAGAAAAGCAATAAAGTGCAGAAAAGTAAAATGGCAAGGAAAATAAATGTAAGAACTAAAAATAAAATGAACATTGGGATCAAGAGATATTGCAATCCTCTGGATCAAGTTCATTCTCATCTCTTCCTTAATCAATGCATTCATTGATCTCCTCGGCAATCTTAAGTGATTGGATCCCAATTCCTTGGCAATCCAATCTCTCTAAGCTTGAACAATTTCCCAATTCCTTGATTTAATTGCTCATGGGAAGAGATGAAGTTTGGTTACTGATTATACCACACACATTCATAGATCAAAGTATTGGGAGGATTAAATGTCACAATATCCATCCAACCCCGAACCTAATCCAATGTGAGAGAGCATTTCTAGCATCATTTCCTCATTCCTCTTCCAAGGTTCAGAGGAAATCAAAGTATGAGCAATTTCTCTTCCGAGACAATTACCCAATTGGATGAAGATCGAAAACTCTCTAGTAAAATCAAGAGAAAAGAAAGAAGAAGAAGAATAAGAACTACAATTGCTCTATTTAATCACAATAGAGCTCTCTAACCCAATGAAAAGAGTTAGTTGATCATTGCTCTACCAAAATAGAAAAGAAAGAAAGTGCAGAAAAGTAAAGATGAAGATTGAAACTAAAATTGAAACTTTAAAATTCATAAATGAAAATTAAAGAGAAAACGAAACTACTCCTAAGGAAGAAAAGAAGAGAAAAGGAAGAAGAGTGGTTGAGGGGAGGGGTCCAAAGACCCACTCCCCTTGGAGTGTGCCAATTCACAGAAGTTCGAATTGGTCTTCACTCTCTCCCCCTTCCTTCAATTCTCCGTTCCAGCATGAAATCAATGTAGAAACTAAGGCCTTTTTATAGGCTCTCCTAAATTACAAAATGAAATGAAATTAAAAGCAAATTACAATAAAATGAAAATTAACTATTCTAGATGCTTCTTGTGGCCTTGATTGATTGACAATTGTGGGCTTGCTTGCTTGAGCTTTGAAGTGGACTTGAGAGAGAAGTAAATCAAATTAAGGTCCAGGGTGACTTGGCTTTATTGCTTCCGTTAGCCACACTAATGCTACAAGTGTGGGCGTTAGTGTTGAAGTTAGTGTGGCTAACGTCACACTTGCTACCCAGTTGGTGTTTTTGGGTCTTAAAAGATGCCTCTGGTTTGTGCTCCAATTTCATGCCCACTATAGAGTATTATATATCGTTGGAAAGCTCTAAATATCAGCTTTCTAACGCAACTTGAATCACCTCATTTGGACCTCTGTAACTCAAGTTATGCTCCTTTGAAGGTGACAGGGTCGCTGGCATAGTCGCTAGCGTTACTGGAAAAAGCGAGTCACAATAACGTTAGCGATCAGGGGCTTAATATTGCCAGGTTCTGGAGCTCAAAATTAATGTCCACCCCATAATATTATATATTGTTGGAAAGCCCTGGATGTCTACTTTCCAACGCCTTTGAAAGCGCATCATTTGGAGCTCTACAGATCTAGTTACACTTCTTGGAAGGTGAAGAGGTCAGCTGGCCTTACTACAGGCTGATACCATGTTCATCTTTGCACTTTCGGGGCAGGTTTTCTCCCTCAAATTCAGTGTCCACCATGTAGTGCCATATATGCTTGGAAAGATCCGGAATCCTACTTTCCAATGCCATTGGAATCACCTCATTTAGAGCTTTGTGGCTCAAGTTATTCTTGTTTGAAGAAGGCATGGTCAGGCTGCCAGGTGAGACTTTTGCCCACGTTAATGTCCACGTTAGTGTAACTAACGTGGCCATTAACGTGGGTCTTCCTTTGCTTCGCAAACGTTAGTGGCACTTACTTTTTTCACTAACGTTGGCGCTTCCCTTTCCTTCCACGTTAGTTCCCACGTTAATGTAACTAACGTGGAAGCTAACGTGGGTCTTCTTTTGCTTCGCTAGCGTTATTGGCACTCACTTTTTCCAATAACGCTGCTCCTTCTTCAAACTTAATGCCATTAACTTTCTCACTAACGTTGGGGCTTCTCTTTTCTTCCACGTTAGTTCCCACGTTAGTGGAGCTAACGGGGTTGCTAACGTGGGTCTTTTTGCCTTTTGCTAACGTTAGTGGCGTTAACGTTCTCACTAACTTTCCAAGCTTTCCTTCCTTCCACTTTAATGTCCACGTTAGTGGCGCTAACGTAGCCACTAACGTGGCTCTTCTCTGCTTCCTTTGGTCTAAAATCAAGAAAACAAAGTGTATCAAAGTAACATACAAGACAAACTTCATTATACTAAGTGTGCTAATAATACCCAAAATCAAAACTTCACTTAGTGTGATCTATTTCATCATATTTAACCTGTATATTAGCTAAAATTCACCTATGCTTGAGATTTTGTTTCATGCAGAGATTTTTCATGCTTTTGCTCCTTTATCGACAGAAATTGTATGAAAATTGAATTAAAATCTACTGAAAAAGCATAGAACAATAGGGTGCAAAATGCAGAAATAGAGTAAAAATACATAAAAATAGCAATGTATAAGTACTGAGAAAATAAAAGAGAAAAATACAGAAAAATAGCAAAATAAAATAAAAAGAGTCTGTAGTGGTTCACCAAAAATACGCCAGAGATGGCGACCTCCCCACACTTAAAATGAAGCATCGTCCCTGATGCTCACTCAAGCAGGGTGTGAAGGGGTGTCATCACTGGAAGGGTGGGTAGCTGGAGTCTCTGTGGTGGTGGTCTGAGGATCTGCCTGCTGCAGAGGAGGTGCTGACTGAATAAGGATCTCTGGGTCGAAAGCCTGAATCTGATGCGGGGCCTCCTGCTGTGATGCAGCCTGCTCTGTGCCTGCCTGTGTAGCCTCTCTCGGTGGATGGGTCTCTGCCTTGTGCTCATTTGCCTCCTCCTCAGATGGCTCGGATGGGGTGTCAGGCTCGGAGGGGATGTCGCTGCCAGAACGGATCATCAGCTTCAGGTGCTCATAGCGTCGCCTGCTGCGATGCTCAGATCTCTCGTATCGCCGCCGGTTGCGGCGCTCCATCTGGTCTAGCTGCTAAAACAGGCGGTGCACTAAAACTGGCTCTGAGGCAGGTAGAGGTGCAATGGTGGTAGCAGGGGTAGCTGTAGAGGAAGAGGGGCCGGCAGATAGTGTGGCTGTCTCATCAGTAGGAGTGAGAAATGGAGGTCTATAGCCCAAAGCCAGAAAGTTCCTTCTGTGAGGTATAATTTTCTTGCATTTTGCAGCAGGTGGCTTTTCATCAGCATCCTCCCAAGGCACGTCAGCTCAACGGCCAAGCTGTGTAATCAGATATGGAAAGGGGAGAGTGCCTCGGACGTGGACCCTGGCCATGTAGTACCGAATGAAGCATGGCAGGTACAGGTCCTTACCCTCCATCACACACCATAGGAGGGTGATCATAGTGGCAGGTAGCTCCATCTCGTGAGTACTCAGCATAATAAAGTTTCTTAGGATCTGATGCCATAGCCGAGCCTCATCGTTCAAGTAGATCTGCTTAATTCCCTTTGGCATGGTGGTGTTCTGACCCATGATCCATGGAACGGTCGGGTCAAGGGCTATCCTAGTCTTGACTGCATCCCAATCAAACTTCATGAAGCGCATGTCCTCCTCAGCCTGTTGATAACCATCTAGCTAATCAGATTTAGGCAGGAGCTTCAAAACATCCTCTATGGCCTCTTCAGTGACCAGTATCTGCTTCCCTCTTAGGTTTACTGCATCTAGGGAAGTTTTGAAGTAATTGCAGTAAAATTCCCTTACCGAAGATGCATTGACCTCAGTCAAGTTTCTCTCCAGGAAGAACCAGCCTCTTTGTTTGATCTGATCAGAGGTGTATTGCTGAAGTTCTTCCGGGATCTTCAGAGTCCTCTCCAGGTACAGGTTCCTGGAGGTTGCAAACATCGGATACTTTAGCTCGCAGTATCGGTTTGCAAACTTAATGGGATCAGTAGTAGGGAGTAGCTGGTCAGCCTTCTCCTGCGGGGTAAAGTGTTTCTCCCGCCAGGAGTCATCATGCATGATGTCCAGGATGGACATGGAGCATTCACCACTTTTCCGTTTGCCAGTTGTTGCCTTTCCTTTTTCCTTTCTTTGGGTGTTAGACATCCTGGTAGGCGTAGGAATGAAGGTGGGGTAGAGAGGTGGCTGGGGGATGGTGGTGGAGGCGGCTGACGCGGCGGTGGATGGTGGCACGGCGGCGGTGAGGGCTGTTCGGAGGCAGGGGGTTTGGAAAGGTAATGGGGGAGGGGTTAAGAGGGAAGGAAGGGAAGGGGGGTGTGGGTGGTGGTGGGTGGTGCGGCTGGGACGGAGCGGTGGTGGTGGGTGTGGCAGTCGCGGAGGGGGGCAGTGGTGGTGGAGGGAAGAGGAGGAAAGAAGAAGAAGAAAGAGGGGGAAGGGGGTGGCGTGGCGGTGGGTTCTGGGTGGTCGACGGGGGCGGCGGTGGTTGGTGGTGGTGGCTGGAAGTTGGTGGTGGTTGGTTGGAGAGAGAGAGGAAGGAGAAGGGCTAGGGGGCGCGAATGGGTAGGGTTCGCGTGACTGGGGGTTAGTAAATTTAAATCCACGCGATGGCGTGGGGCATGCGGTCGCGTGGCTGGGGTGAAATGAGGGTTGACACGATCGCGTGGGTGGTGCGATCGCATGGAATGGGTAAAAGAGGGAATGACGCGGTCGCATGAGGCATGCGACCGCGTCGCTGGAAATTGTGCTAAACACACAATTCCAGCGTCATTTCAGCGCAACTCTCTATCTCCTTTGGGTTGTTGTACAATCCATGCGACGCGATCGCGTCGCTCACGCTGTCGCGTGGGATTGGTGTTGTGCAAGTGACGCGATCGCGTGGATGGCGCGATCGCGTGGGTCATTTTGTGTGAAATGCACAATGGCTGCATGATTCCAGCCTAACTCTCTGGATGTTGGGATTTACGCCGATCTCTAGATCACGCGGCCACGTGAATGACGCAGACGCGTGGGGAGTATTTTTCGCAACTGACGCGATCGCATGAGTGATGCAGTCACGTCGTGCACCCTTTCTTCTTTTTTTTTTATGCAGTATGCAATGCGAATGAATAATATTCAGGTTCAATTGAAAAGGATAATAAAAATAAATAACATGAAATAAAACTAAAAAAAAAAAGGAACGACCATACCATGGTGGGTTGTCTCCCACCTAGCACTTTTAGTTAAAGTCCTTAAGTTGGACATTGGATGAGCTTCCTGTTATGGCGGCTTATGCTTAAATTCATCCAGAAATCTCCACCAAAGCTTGGAATGCCAACAGCCTCCGGGGTCCCAAACTAGGCATGTAAAGCTTCTGAGCAGCTTCAAACAAATTCTCAGGTTCCCGGGGTGACGAATGTCAGAACAGATTCCAGGATCCCAAACTTTGCTTTTAAATCTGCCTTCGTCTTGATCTATATTTTTCCATCCGGGTGGTTTAGAAAGTAGATTTTCACCAAGATGACCAAACGTTTTCCGAGATCCATTCGATTGATCATGATGCCAATCCGTGCACTTCGAATTGAAGCGTGGAACCTTATTAAACCTTGTGCACCAGCTCTGAGTGCGAGCCATTTCTCTCTTACTCTTAAAGCCGCAAAGAGCTCTAAGCTGGCCATCTGTTTCAAGAAAACCATATTCAACTGGGAAAATAAAGTTAATGGTTAAGGATTGTACCCATTTGAAGCTTGTATTAGGTGGTAATGGCCTTGGGATAGGTGTTTCCAGTGGTTCTGTGAGTTCTACTCCCTTGTGCTCTTCTGTGAATTTCTTCACTTCCTTGCAGACTTCCTCAATTGCATCCATGTCCTGATCAAAGCATTCTATGTCGTTCTCGTCACTTAAGTCATAAACGGGAGGTTGAGAGAAATCTACCTCCGCATCATCTTCGTATTCACTTGGGAAAGATTCTTCGATCTCAGATAATTCACTTGCTGATGCAAGTTTACTACTGGGAGAACTTGACTTGAGATTATCATCATCAAGGAAACTTGCTTCTTGGATTATTCCGTCTAGTTCTTCATAAAAGATTTGCTGTGGTAGTTGTGCACTATCCTCCTTAGCATCAATTGTAACGTTCTTAACAGAATTCTCCACAACTTCGGATTCCCATGGAAGTTCAGCGTCTCCTAAGTCTTTAACCAACTCCTCTTCTTTCATAATGACAGCTTCCTCTACTTGTTCTAATACGAAGTCATGCTCTGTCTTGTCCATTGGAGTTTCTAGTATCTCCTTCATGCTACGCTCTTCATTAGATTGTCCACATGGGGCTCTGGGAGGCCATTGAATGTTCGAACATCAGAAGATAATAGACTTACTGCTTGCTCCAGTTGATAAAGGGTTGTTTGAAGTTGATCTACTTTTTCCTTGAGGCGAACCTCTGATTCTTGGGGTGATAGATTTGGACGTGGTACATGGGGAAGTGGTGGTGTTTGGGAGTAATTAGATTAGAATTTGGGTAGATGAGGATCATACGGTAGTGAATGGTGAAAAGGAGCTTGTGAGTGTGGTGGTGCGAAGTTATGTTGAGAGGATGGCCTATAAGCACTGGGTGGGGCTTGTTGGTAACTACAAGGTTGTCCACCATGTCTATTGCCTTGGTATGCATTGTAGAATGGTCTTTGTCCATGATATCTTGGGGGTATTGTTGCCTAAAGGGTTCATCAGATCCTCTTGGCTCCATCCATCTTTGATTGCTCTGACCTTGATGCATGTTCCTGTTATAACTTTCACTTCTTTCAACAATATTATAACCAAACTCGAAGCGAGAGGGGTGAAAATTCATAGTAGCTAATGGAAATAAAAGGGGAAAATAAAGACAAATAAATAAGTAAAAGAAAAGTATTTACAATAACCAATAATAAGGCACACAATTCCAGTTCCCCGGCAACGGCGCCATTTTGAAAGAACTGAAGATCGATGGTTTAGAAGTTATAGTAAACTCTCGTTGCAAGTATAGTTACTAAACCAAGCAATCAACCTTTCTTACAAACGTTTTGGTTGTCACAAGTAACAAACCCCTAAATAAATTGATAACCGAAGTATTTAAACCTCGGGTCGTCTTGTTAAGGAACTGCAGGGAAGTATGTTCTTATTATTGGTTATGAAGATTGTAAATTGGGGTTTTTAAGATGAGGAACAAGTAATTTAAATTGCAATTGAAATAAGTAAAAGACTGTAAAGTAAATAAATAACTGTAAAATAAACTTTTGGCAAGGTATGAGAAATTAGAAGTCCTATCCTAGTTATCCTTATCAATGATGCTGAAGATTGAATCTTAATTCCACTCAGTTAGTCTTTACTTAAAGTAAAGAAAGATCAAGTGACTAATTAGTTTGATCTTCAAATCCTAGTTAAACCCTAAGGAAAGATTGGGATTATTGAAGTTCAATTCAATTAGCAAAGATAACAATTATCAATCATGTTTGAGTTTGATAACTCCTGAGTTATTGATTTCTTAGCCAAGACCAAAAGGGGAAAGATATATCTACTGGAATAAAAATGTCTTCAGATTGGAAACAACAGTAATATAAATAAAAGAAAGCAATCATAAACTGAAATAACTCAATTGACATTAAATTCAAAGAGTAATCTGTAACATAGAAGAATTCATAAACTAAATTGAGAGGACAAGTAATTAAAAAGGAATGTTGAACCTGATAAAAAGAGATAGTCCTAAAAGCGAATAAAATCCTAAATCTAAATCCTAAAAGAGAGAGAGGAGAGAACCTCTCCCTCAAAACTACATCTAAATCATGAAAAGTAACTAATTAGAGACTCTTCTCTGAATGGATGCATTCTCCCACTTCATAACCTCTGATCTGTGCCTTCTGGACTTGGATTTGGGCCAAAAAGGGCTTCAGAAATCGCTGGGGGCGTTTTCTGTAATTTCTGGTGCGTGGCCTCTGTCACGCATCCGCGTGGGTCACGCGGTCACGTCAATTGGAGTTTTCCTTGTCACGCGGTCGCTTCAGTCAGGCGTCTGCGTCATATGCGTTTCGTTTAAGGCGTGCGGTCACGTCAATTACGCGGTCGCGTCACTGCTATTTCGCGTTGGCATGCGGCCGTGTCGTCCATGCAATCGCGTCACTGCCAGTTTCTTCCAAAACTCCATTTTATGCTTTTCTTCCATTTTTGTATGTTTCCTTTTCATCCTTTAAGTCATTCCTGCCTTAGAGGATCTGAAACTACTCAACACACGAATCACGGCATCGAATGGAAATGAAAGGTAATTAAAATAATTACTTTTAAAGCATAGGAAACATGTTTTTCACATACATCACATAATAAGGAAGGGAAAATAAAACCATGCAATTAACATGAATAAGTGGGTGAAGGACTGAATAAATCACTTAAATTAAGCACAAAATATATCATAAAATATGGGTTTATCAGCTACCAGGACAACTTCAAGAGAGGAATGCAAAGCTATTACCCTCAGAAGCGGAAAGGAATTGAAAGAGACTCCAAGGGAGGCTCAATAAGAAAAGGCAGGGGGCAGTTCAAATGCCAAGGAAGAAGCACAAACACCTACTCCTAACCTATCAGAAGAGAAAGAAGTTCTAAGACCATATGTCCCAAAGGCTCCTTACCTTCAGCGCCTAATGAAGAATGCAAAGGACAGTCAATTCTCCAAATTTTTGGATATTTTCAAGAAGCTTCATATCAACATTCCCTTTGCAGAAGCACTAGAGCAAATGCCACTTTATGCTAAGTTTTTGAAGGAATTAATGACCAAGAAGAGAAGCTGGAGGAATGATGAAACTGTGATCTTAACTGAGGAATGCAGTGCGATAATCCAACACAAGCTGCCTCAAAAATTGAAGGACCCTGGAAGCTTCCAAATTCCCTATATCTTAGGGGAAATCACAGTTGAAAAAGCTTTATGTAACTTGGGAGCTAGTATAAATTTGATGTCCTTAACAATGATGAAAAGAATGAAGATTGAGGAAGCCAAACCAACAAGAATGGCCCTCCAATTGGCAGATCGATCATTCATATTCCCTTATGGAATAGTAGAAGATTTGTTAGTGAAAGTGGGAGACTTCATCTTCCCTGTTGATTTTGTGGTGTTAGATATGGAGGAAGAAGCTAATGCTTCAATAATTTGGGGGGGCCATTTTTAGCCACTGCTGGAGCCATCATTGATGTTCAAAAGGGTGAACTTACCCTTAGGCTACATGATGAGAGAATGGTATTCAATGTATTCAAGGCCATGAGCTATCCACCAGAGTCACTGGGAGAGTGTATGAGGTTGGATGCAGTGGAAACTGTGGTGCAAGAAACCTTTGAAGAAGCACTCGAAAGATTGACAGAGGTTGATTCCATGTTGAATGTTGAGGTTGTTGATGTCACTTCAGCTGAATTGTCTATTCCAAGCACATTGGAGGAGGAGAAAAAGGATAAGGAAGCACCCAAACTGGAGCTAAAAGCATTACCTCCTACTCTCAAATATGCATATTTGGGAAGTGATGGAAGTTACCCAGTAATCATCAATTCTGCCCTTAGTCAAGAACAGGAAGAAGAGTTAATCAAAGTGTTGCAAAAGCACTAAGATGCCATTGGATGGACACTTACCAACATAAAAGAGATAAGCTCATCCATTTGTATGCATAAGATCTTGCTGGAAGATGATGCCAAGCCCTCCATTCAAGCCCAAAGAAGATTGAATCCAGTCATGAAAGAAGTAGTCCAAAAAGAGGTTATGAAGCTATGGCAGGCAGGAGTAATCTATCCCATTTCTGACAGCACATGGGTGAGCCCTGTCCATGTGGTTCCAAAGAAATGAGGGATCACGGTTGTACCCAATGAGAAGAACGAACTCATCCCCACAAGAACTGTTGGATGTAGTGGAAACTGTGGTGCAAGAAACCTTTGAAGAAGCACTCGAAAGATTGACAGAGGTTGATTCCATGTTGAATGTTGAGGTTGTTGATGTCACTCCAGCTGAATTGTCTATTCCAAGCACATTGGAGGAGGAGAAAAAGGAGAAGGAAGCACTCAAACTGGAGCTAAAAGAATTACCTCCTACTCTCAAATATGCATATTTGGGAAGTGATGGAAGTTACCCAGTAATCATCAATTCTGCCCTTAGTCAAGAATAGGAAGAAGAGTTAATCAAAGTGTTGCAAAAGCACTAAGATGCCATTGGATGGACACTTACTGACTTAAAAGAGATAAGCTCATCCATTTGTATGCATAAGATCTTGCTAGAAGATGATGCCAAGCCCTCCATTCAAGCCCAAAGAAGATTGAATCTAGTCATGAAAGAAGTAGTCCAAAAAGAGGTTATGAAGCTATGGCAGGCAGGAGTAATCTATCCCATTTCTGACAACACATGGGTGAGCCCTGTCCATGCGGTTCCAAAGAAAGGAGGGATCACGGTTGTACCCAATGAGAAGAACAAACTCATACCCACAAGAACTGTAACAGGCTAGAGGATGAGCATGGACTATAGGAAACTCAATGGGGCGACTAGAAAAGATCATTTTCCACTCCCTTTCATGGACCAGATGCTGGAGAGATTGTGAAGACATGCATACTACTATTTTCTTGATGGATATTCGGGTTATAATCAAATAGTGGTTGATCTAAGAGATCAATAAAAAACATCATTCACATGTCTATATGGAGATTTTGCTTACAGGTGCATGCCTTTTGAATTGTGCAATGCTCCTGCAACATTCCAAAGATGCATGTTGTCTATTTTCTCAGACATGATTGAAAATTCATTGAAGTCTTCATGGACGATTTTTCAGTTTTTGGAGATTTCTTTCCCAATTGCCTAAATCATCTTGCCTTATTTTTAAAAAGGTGCCAAGAGACAAACTTTGTTCTAAACTAGGAGAAATGCCACTTTATGGTGACAGAGGGGATAGTCCTTGGCCATAAAATTTCTGAAAAAGGCATAGAAGTAGACAAAGCTAAGGTAGAATTAATTGAGAAATTACCTCCACCTAGTAATGTCAAGGCAATTAGGTGTGTTTTAGGCCATACTGGTTTCTACAGAAGGTTTATCAGAGATTTTTCTAAAATTACAAAGTTTTTGAGCAACCTATTAATCTCTGATACACCTTTTGTGTTTGATCAAAAATGCACACTAGCATTTGAAACACTGAAAATAGAACTTTCCTCAGCACCTATCATTGCCCCACCTGATTGGAATTTGCCTTTTGAACTGATGTATGATGCATCAGATTTTGCTGTTGGGGCAGTGCTTGGACAAAGGAAAGGCAATTTAGTGCATGTTATATATTATGCCAGCAAGGTTTTGAATGAAACTCAAAGGAATTATACCACTACTGTGAATGAACTACTGGCAATAGTGTTTGCATTTGACAAGTTTAGATCATATCTTATTGGATCTAAGGTGTTTGTTTTTACTGATCATGCAGCACTAAAATATTTACTTGCAAAACAAGAATCAAAACCAAGATTGATAAGATGGATTTTGCTATTGCAGGAATTCAACATTGAGATTAAAGACAAGAAGGGAGTGGAGAACAAAGTAGCAGATCATTTGTCCAGAATTTCTTGTGAAGAAGATAGCACCCACAAATCAAGTGTCAATGAATTCTTCCCTGATGAGCAATTAATGCTGGTTCAAAGGGCACCTTGGTTCGCAGACATTGCTAATTTTAAGGCTACAGGGGAAATGCCTTCAATGATCAACAAGCAGCAAAAGAGAAAACTCATCAATGATGCAAAGTATTTCATTTGGGATGAGCCATACTTATTCAAAAAATGCTCGGATGGATTGCTAAGAAGATGTATTTCAGAGGAGGAAGGAAGGGAAGTTTTATGGAGTTGTCATGGTTCTTGCTTTGGAGGCCATTTTGGAGGAGAAAGAACCGTAGCAAAAGTCTTGCAGTGCGGGTTCTTTTGGCCCACCATCTTCAAAGATGCACGAGAGCTAGTGAAGAACTACAATGAATGTCAGCGGGTTGGAAATCTGCCCAAGAGAAATGAGATGCCACAGCAATTCATCTTGGAACTTAAGCTGTTTGATGTATGGGGGATTGATTTCATGGGACCATTCCCAACTTCATACTCAAACAATTACATTTTAGTGGCAGTGGATTATGTGTACAAATGGGTGGAGGCCATTGCAACGCCTACAAATGACAACAAGGTAGTCCTGAACTTCCTCAGAAAGAATATCTTTAGCAGGTTTGGAGTTCCCAGAGCACTCATCAGTGATGGAGGAAGCCATTTTTGCAATAGACCACTAGAGACCCTCCTCCTGATATATGGGGTGAAGCATAAAGTTGCCATACCCTATCAACCCCAAACAAGTGGCCAGATAGAAGTATCCAACCGAGAGCTAAAAAGGATCCTGGAAAAGACGGTGGGAGCTTCAAGAAAAGACTGGTCGAAGAAGCTGGATGATGCTCTTTGGGCATACAGGACAGCCTTTAAAACACCAATTGGGATGTCTCCATATCAACTGGTGTATGGCAAGGCCTGTCACCTGCCATTAGAGCTTGAACACAAAGCTTTCTGGGCTCTCAAGTTGTTGAATTTTGATGGCCAAGCTGCTGGTGAAAGGAGGATCTTGCAACTGCAAAAATTAGAAGAATTTAGATTCTAAGCCTATGAAAATTCCAAAATGTACAAGGAAAAGGCAAAGGAAAGACATGATCTCAAGATGGAACCAAGAAGCTTTGAGGAAGGACAGAGAGTGCTACTTTACAACTCTAGACTAAAATTTTTTCCTAAGAACTTAAGATCAACGTGGTCAGGTCCCTTTCTTGCCACCAAAGTCTCACCTTATGGACACATAGAAATCATGGAAGAAAGCTCACAACGGACCTTCACCGTGAATGCACAAAGGCTCCAACACTACTTGGGTGACATGGGGGAAGAGTCCAAGATAAAGTATAGACTCAACTGAGAGAGCGGAACGTCAAGCTAGTGACGATAAAGGAGCGCTTGTTGGGAGGCAACCCAACCAAAGGAAGTCATCTTTCCCCTAGTTAAATTCAATAAAAGAATTAAGTAGATTCTCTGCATTGCTAGGAGTTAAGTTTGGTGTTCCACACCAAAACAATTCAAAGGGTAAAAGTGTGATGCTAAGTTTGGTGTTCCACCACTAATTTCATTTAGAAGCACATTGCAACCCTTCGGTGATAAGTCACTGACTCCAAACAATCAGTGAAATTACTTAACATGTGTGTAGTTTTAGTTTATAGTTATTGTCTAATCGATAGTTGTTTTCTTAATAAAAGCACATGAGATTATCTGCATGTATTCAATCTGATGCATTAAACAAGGAACTAAGTTTGGTGTTTACACACCAAATTAAGTTCAGAAACTCACAAGCATACATGCATACTAAAAATTTTTCAAGTACTTGGGGAACAAGCAACTTCCAATAACTTTGCAGGAAGACAATCAACCCTTGGGAAGAACTATGCACCATCATCCAAAGAAGCAAAGAAAGATACAAAAGCTATGGATGAGGATGAGAAGGTTGGAATAGGAAGATACCAACAGGTTGTATTGTTACTTAAATATTTTTGGTTTGGAACGCTGAAATTGGAAGTCTGATTGTGCCTGTGTTAAGAGCCAACCTTTAGTTTAAGTCAATTTGCATTCTGTGGTGTTTAATTTTACAATAAGTGTGCTAGCCTAGGTGTATGTGTTTTCACTTTCACTAGTTTAAATACTTGTCTTGTCCCCTGAGTCTTTTCAATTTAAATAAAAGAAATATTTGAACAAGAAGTGGAATAGTTCCTTTTTTAGCAAGAAATGAAATAACAGTAAGTGGTGGTATATATGTTTGATTGTGTAGTAGCTCACTCATAATGAATAAAAGGATAGATTATTTCTTTTTTAGTGTAAACTAGTATGCTGTCTATGAAACTTAGCCAATAAAGGTCCCTGGATGAAAGAAAAATAAGTAGAAAGAAAGAAAAAGAAAAGCCAAATGTGGCAACAAAAACAGAAGAAAGCAAAGAATAAGGCTAGACACCAATAGCTTGGATCTTAGGACATATGCCTGTGGTGTCTTTGTACTAGGATCTGCATGGATGATTAGGTTCTATGGAGTGCTTTAACACTTGGTAACTTGGGTTAACTAACCCGGGATTATCAATCAAAAATCCATTATCATGAGCAACCTAGTTACAAGGCATTTAGTCACCCAAAGAGGTGCTGGGCACCAATGTCTTAAGAAGAATTGTGAGCCAAGTGTCTGTAGTGAATATGTGTTGAGTGAATAAGCTAAGAAACTGCTACAACACATGATACTGAGCTAAAGTTTACAGAAAAAGAAAATAAAGAAAAGTAATCACCAAGGATGAGTGAATAATAAGAGGTCATAGCAGTGTGTCAATTGATGCTTAAAGGGACAGCCTATGCCTAAAGATCAATAAAAAGTGAGCTGCTGCATTGTCCGCATAAAACCCCATGAACTAATAATAATTACTTGCTGATATGAACATCACCTTCTGTTTCATTCTTTCTTCTTAATAATTCAGTACTTGCTTAAGGACAAGCAAGATTTAAGTTTGGTCTCGTGATGCCAACGCATCTTAGGCTAGTTTCACTAGCCTTTTTCCTTGTTTTTAATAGGTTTTATGCACTTTCTTGAGCTATAAGTAAGCAATTAGGTTAGAAATTCATGTATGCCTAGATTCATTCAACCATGATTAATTTGATACAATTTCATGAGAATTATGCTATAATTACTTGTATGCTAAGAATGATGAGAATTCTCATGACTATACCAAGGCTTTGATGCATATATGGGTTGATGATAGGTGAAAGAAAGCATGGAGGAAGGTTGAAGAAGGAGCCTGGAAAAGATAAAGAAGAAGCAACGTTGGTGGCAAAGTTGGACCAGCAACGTTGCCTCAAACATTGAAGGGGAGTCAGAGAAATTCTCGGCATAATTGCTGATGCTCACGTTGGAGGGAGCGTTGGACATCCAACGTTACCCCCAACGTTGTGAACAAATGAGCTTTCTGGAAATTCTGAAAAAACTGTAGCGACGCGCACGCGCACTGTACGCATACGCGTGGATTGGAAATTCTGGCAATCCACGCGCACGCGTGGGTGTCGCGTACGCGTGGATAGGTGATGTTGGACCCCAAATGCTACCTCCAATGTTGAAGGCCAACGTGCGCGATGGTGAAATCCAAAATCTGAATTTGAAAACACACAACGACGCGTACGCGTCCATGGCACGTACACGTGGGCCTAGTTTTTGAGAATCCACGCGCACGCATGCAGCACGCACACGCGTGGATTGTCCAATGTTGGAGGCAACATTGCCAGTCCAATGCTGAGGCCAACGCTCCTCTGCTTTTTTTAAAACTGGAAAATGATAATTCTTGCATCCACGCGCACGCGTGCAGCACGCGCACGCGTGGATGAGCAATTTTACCCATGGACGTAGATGCGCCAGGCACGCGTACGCGTGGATAGCAGAATGTTGGCCCTCCAACGTTGAGTCAAATGCCAATGACAGCAAATTCATCTGGTTTTATTGAAAGGCGTTTGAGTCAACGTTGGCCCTCAAACGTTGACTCCAACTTGAGCACCAGAACTCGGCAATTCAAACAGATCTCTTCTCAATAGCAAGGGAAACCAATTGGAGCCATTTCAACCCAATTCTATCAAGGCCAAAATCCCAATTCAGAGATTGAAGATCAATGGAAGAAAGTGTATAAATGGCTTAGAATTTAAGTTAGAGGGGGACTTTTTCTATTTTTACACTTACTGCACTTTTACTTTTCTGTTCAATTTTTATTTCCAGCAATATATCTTTCAATTCCAATTTCCATTTTGAGAGCTATGAACAACTAAACCCCTTTCATTGGGTTAGGGAGCTCTGTGTAAATTCAATGGATCAATACTAGTTTTCATTCTTCTTCTTATTTCTTTTCTCTTGATTTTACTAGAAAGCTTTCGTTCTTTATCTAATTGGATAGTTATCTTGGGAAAGAAGCTATTCAAAATTGGATCTCCTCAGAACCTTAGAAGAGGAATGAGGAGATCATGCTAGAATTACTTTCTCACAATGGATTAGATTGGGGGTTTGGATGGATATAGTGACATGTAATCCTACCAACACTTTGATCTATGAATTTGTGTGGTATAATCAGTGACCAAACTTCATCTCTTCCCATGAGCACTTAAATCAAGGAATTGGGCAATTGTTCATGCTTAGAGAGATTAGATTGCCAATGAATTAGGATCTAATCACTTAAGATTGACAACAAAATCAATGAATGCATTGATTGAGGAAGAGATGAAAATGAATTTGATCCGGAGAATTCTCACATCTCCTGACGCCAATGAGTTTCCCCATCTCTGATCTACCCATTCTTTTACATTCTGCTTCTTTAATTTCATGCTAAACCCCATTCCCATTAAATCTCTTGCAATTTAAGATTCTGTCATTTAATTCCTTGTAATTTAAGATTCCCACCAAATTTTACTTTCTGTAATTCTCATCCAATTCTGATTTCGTTCAGCTAGTATAATTCTCCAATTAACATTGATCAACCAACCAATCCCTGTGGAATTTGACCTCACTCAATAGTGAGTTTTTACTTTACGACAATCCAGTACACTTGCCGGTAGGAAATTTGTTGAGAGGCAAATTCCTGTGAATCAGAAGCCCTCCTGGGCATTCAACGCCCCAAGAGGGAAGCATTGCTGGCGTTGAATGCTAGCCAGGGAGTAGCCCCTAGGCGTCCAAACGCTAGTGCAGAGAAGCAGAGAATCTGGAATTCCTTAGCATCTCAGGAATTGTGGGTCCCACAGAATCTTCACCTACCCTACCTATCCCACTTAACCCCACCTCCTTTTCCACTTCCCGATACACACTTTCCCAAAAACCCTAGCCCAATCACATCCATTTCATTTCCCCAAACCATCATAACTCCCACCTACCCCACCCACTCAAAAAATCAAATTTCCCACCCAGACCCACAAGGCCGAGCCCTCTCTCTCCCTCTCCCTCTCCCTCTCTCTATTTTCTTCTTCTTCTTCTCCATTCTTCTATTTTTGCTCGAGGACAAGCAAAGTTTTAAGTTTGGTGTTGGAAAAGCATAGTTTGGTGTTGGAGACTCCTCTAAGAAGAGGAAAGGAAAGACAGTAGCCAATCCCTCTGAATCTTGGGAGATGGAGAGATTCATCACCAAAGCTCACCAAGACCACTTCTACGAAGTAGTGGCTGAGAATAAAGTGATCCCTGAGGTCTCTTTCATGCTCAAGAAGAATGAGTACCTGGAAATCCGAAGAGAGATCCGGAGAAGAGGTTGGGAAGTCCTAACCAATCCTATCCAAGAGGTTGGGATTCTCATGGTGCAAGGGTTCTATGCTAAATGCATGGGTTACTTGATGACCGGAATTCACTACCCACATATAATGAATCCGCTCTTTGGCAAGCGCACCAAAGAATCGTCAAGTAATAACCCACAATGGAGTGGGATCGTATCCACAGAGATTAACGGACTAAGGCAAACAATAGTTAATTGATTATCCTAGTTAGACTATTCATTAAGGAGAGATAATCAACAAGAAATGTAAATGACATAAAAGTAAAGGAAAGCAATAAAGTGCAAGAAAATAAATGGCAAGAAAAGTAAAGTAAAAGAAAGTAAAGTGCTAGAAATGTAAAGTGCAGAAAATGTAAATAACCATAAAGTAAATAAAAGAAAGAAAGATAAAATAAGCATTGGGATCAAAAGATATTGCATTCTCCGGAATAATTGATTTCATCTCATCTTCAATCATGCAACTCATTGACCTCTTGGCAATCATGATTGATTAAGCCCCAATCCCTTGGTTACTCAATCTCTCAAATCTTGATCAATAGCCAATTCCTTGGTCTAATTACTCATGAGAAGAGATGAAGAATGGTCCCTGATTATACCACACACTTTCCTAGGTTCAAGTAGAGGGAGGATTATATGTCACCATATCCAAACACCAAAACCGAAATCCTATTCAAGTGTGAGAAAGAATCTCAAGCATGGTTTTATGTTTCCTCTTCTAAGGTTTCCATAAAATCCAATTAAATTCAATCTCTTTTCCAAGATAATTGAATGCTATCATGAAGAACGAAATTTTTTCTAGTAAATCAAAGAGAGATGAAGAGAGGAAGAAGAATAAAAACAATCAATCCATTGAAAAACAATAGAGCTCTCTTTCCCAATGGAAAGAGTTAGTAATTCAAAACTAAATTATTTACAAAGTAAGAAAGAAAAGAGAAGAAATTGATGGTGAATAAATAGGGTCCGAAGACTTCGCCAAATCTAGCCATGACTAATTCTATGAATCTAAGGCCTTTATATAGGCTCTCCTAAATTACAAACTTAAATGAAATTGAAAGCAAATTACAATGAAATGAAAATGAACTATTCTAGATGCTTCTTGTGGCCTTGATTGGTTGATAATTGTGGCTTGAATAATGAGAGTTGGAGTGGGCTTGATTGAAGGTTGGGGGCTGCAGGAAGAAGTTGGCGTGTGGTTTCAAGTGCCACTCCCACTTGATTTTGCCCTTCGGATTATGACCCACTTTGCAACACTGAATTGATAGAGTTTTTTGGGCCTCAAATTGAATGTCCACTATGAAGTATTATATATTGTTGGAAAGCCCTGGATGTTAGCCTTCCAACTCATTTAGAATCAACTGATTTGGAGCTTTGTAGGTCAAGTTATGCCCATTTGAAGATGAATAGGTCAGTCTGTGAGGTAGCCCGGCGTGCCACGCCCACTCTCTGGTGTGCCACGCCCATATATTATGAAACTGGCATGCCACGCCCACTCTTTGGTGTGCCACGCCTTTAATGATGCTCTCTGTCCATTAGAACTGGCGTGCCACGCCCAAAACCCCAAGTGGCACGCCCATTATGAAAATAAAGCTGGCGTGCCGCGCCTTCGATGCCAAGTGGCATGCCCATTATGAAAATAAAGCTGGCGTGCCACGCCTTCGATGTCAAGTGGCACGCCCAGATTTTTCAACGCTGAAATAATGGCATTTTTCACCTCCAGTTTTAACGTCCATGGTATGCGAAATCGTGATCTTCAGTGGCGCCAACAACTTTGTACGCACAATTGTAATCTCAACTCTTTATCACAACTTCGCACAACTAACCAGCAAGTGCACTGGGTCGTCCAAGTAATAAATCTTACGTGAGTAAGGGTCGATCCCACGGAGATTGTCGGCCTGAAGCAAGCTATGGTCACCTTGTAAATCTCAGTCAGGCTGATTCAAAAAAAAATAAAACATAAAAATAAATAAAACATAAAATAAAGATAGAGGTACTTATGTAATTTATTGGTGAGAATTTCAGATAAGCGTATAGAGATGCTTTCGTTCCTCTAAACCTCTGCTTTTCTGCTGTCTTCATCCAATCATTCCTACTCCTTTCCATGGCAAGCTTTATGTAGGGCATCACCGTTGTCAATGGCTACTTCCCGTCCTCTCAGTGAAAATGGTCCAAGATGCTCTGTCACAGCACGGCTATTCATCTGTCGGTTCTCGATCATACTGGAATATGATCTATTGATCCTTTTACGTCTGTCACTACGCCCAGCACTCGCGAGTTTGACGCTCGTCACAGCCATCCCTTCCCAGATCCTACTCAGAATACCACAGACAAGGTTTAGACCTTTTGGATCTCAGGAATGGCCATCCATGGGTTCTAACTTATACCACGAAGATTCTAATATCTCAGACTCGGTCCCCTGTATTAGATATCCAAGAGATACCCATTCAATCTAAGGTAGAACGGAAGTGGTTGTAAGGCATGCGTTCATAGGTTGGGAATGATGATGATTGTCACGATCATCACATTCACATTGAAGTGCGAATGGAAAACAGTAGTACTTTGCATTAATCCATGAGGAACAGCAGAGCTCCACACCTTAATCTATGGTGTGTAGAAACTCTACCGTTGAAAATACATAAGTGATGAAGGTCCAGGCATGGCCGAGAGGCCAGCCACCAAACATGATCTAAAGATAAAACTAAAGATGTTCCAAAGATGTAACTACAATAGTAAAAAGTCCTATTTATGCTAAACTAGTTACTAGGGTTTACAGAAATGAGTAAATGATGCAGAAATCTACTTCCGGGGCCCACTTGGTGTGTGCCTGGACTGAGCATTGAGCTTTACACGTGTAGAGGCTTCTCTTGGAGTTGAACGCTAGTTTGTAACCTGTTTCTGGCGTTTAACTCCACTTTGCAACCTGTTTCTGGCGTTTAACTCCAGAATGCAGCATAGAACTGGCGTTGAATGCTATTTTGCGTCATCTAAACTCGGACAAAGTATAAACTATTATATATTACTTGAAAGCACTGGATGTCTACTTTCCAACGCAATTGAGAGCGCGCCATTTGGAGTTCTGTAGCTCCAGAAAATCTACATTGAGTGCAGGGAGGTCAAAATCCAGCAGCATCTGCAGTCCTTCTTCAACCTCTGAATCTGATTTTTGCTCAAGTCCCTCAATTTCAGCCAGAAAATACTTGAAATCACAGAAAAATACACAAACTCATAGTAAAGTCTAGATATGTGATTTTTATTTAAAAACTAATAAAAATATACTAAAAACTAACTAAATTATACTGAAAACTCTATAAAAATAATGCCAAAAAGCGTATAAATTATCTGCTCATCACAACACCAAACTTAAATTGTTGCTTGTCCCCAAGCAACTGAAAATCAAATAGGATAAAAAGAAGAGAATATACTATAAATTCCAAAATATCAATGAAACTTAGCTCCAATCAAATGAGCGGGACTTGTAGCTTTTTGCCTCTTGAATAGTTTTGGCATCTCGCTTTATTCATTGAGGTTCAGAATGATTGGCATCTATAGGAACTCAGAGTTCAGATAGTGTTATTGATTCTCCTAGTTCAGTATGTTGATTCTTGAACACAACTACTTTATGAGTCTTGGCCGTGGCCCTAAGCACTTTGTTTTCCAGTATTACCACCAGATACATAAATGCCACAGACACATAACTGGGTGAACCTTTTCAGATTGTGACTCAGCTTTGCTAAAGTCCCCAATTAGAGGTGTCCAGGGTTCTTAAGCACACTCTTTTTTTGCTTTGGACCTTGACTTTAACCGCTCAGTCTCAAGTTTTCACTTGACACCTTCACGCCACAAGCACATGGTTAGGGACAGCTTGGTTTAGCCACTTAGGCCTGGATTTTATTCCTTTAGGTCCTCCTATTCACTGATTCTCAAAGCCTTGGATCCTTTTTATTTACCATTGCCTTTTGGTTTTAAGGGCTATTGGCTTTTTTTTGCTCTTACCTTTTGGTTTAAAGAGCTTTTGGCTTTTTCTGCTTGCTTTTTCTATTTCTATTTTTTTTCGCCATTTTTTTTTCTTTTCTCTCTTTTTTTTTCTGCAAGCTTTTGTATTCACTGCTTTTTCTTGCTTCAAGAATCATTCTTATGATTTTTCAGATTATCAAATAACATTTCTCCTTTTCATCATTCTTTCAAGAGCCAACATATTTAACATTCATAAACAACAACTTCAAAAGACATATGCACTGTTCAAGCATACATTCAGAAAACAAAAAGTATTGCCACCACATCAAAATAATTAAACTAGTTTCAAGGATGAATTCGAAACCATGTACTTCTTGTTCTTTTGTTTTTAGAACAGTTTTCATTTAAGAGACGTGATGGATTCATATTCATAACTTTAAGGCATAGACACTTAGACACTAATGATCATATAGTAAAGACACAAACATAATTAAACATGAAGCATGGAAACCGAAAACAGAAAATAAATAGACAAGGAGATTAAGGAATGAGTCCACCTTATTGAGGGTGGCGTCTTCCTCTTCTTGAAGAACCAATGGTGCTTTTGAGCTCCTCTATGTCTCTTCCTTGCCTTTGTTGCTCCTCCCTCATGGCTCTTTGATCTTCTCTAATTTCATGGAGGATGATGGAATGCTCTTGGTGCTCCACCCTTAGTTGTCCCATATTGGAACTTAATTCTCCTAGGGAGGTGTTGATTTGCTCCCATTAGTTTTGTGGAGGAAAGTGCATTCCCTGAGGCATCTTAGGAATTTCATGGTGAGGAATTTCCTCATACTCTTGTTGAGGTCCATGATCTCTTGTTTGCTCTATCCTTTTCTTAGTGATGGGCTTATCCTCTTCAATGAGGGTGTCTCCCTCTATGTCAATTTCAGCCGATTTGCAAAGGTGGCATATGAGGTGAGGAAAGGCTAACTTTGCCCAAGTGGAGGACTTGTCAGCCACCTTGTAAAGTTCTTGAGGTATAATCTCATGAACTTCCACCTCATCTCCAATCATGATACTATGGATCATGATGGCCCGGTCTATAGTAACTTTAGACCGGTTACTATTAGGAATGATTGAACGTTGAATGAACTCTAGCCATCCCCTAGCCACTGGTTTGAGGTCATGCCTTCTTAGTTGAACTGGCTTGCCTCTTGAATCAATTTTCCATTGAGCTCTTTCCTCACATATGTCTATGAGGACTTAGTCCAACCTTTGATCAAAGTTGACCCTTCTTGTGTAGGGGCGTGCGTTCTCTTCCATCATTGGCAAGTTGAACGCCAGCCTTATATTTTTTGGACTGAAATCTAATTATTTCTCCCGAACCATGGTAAGCCAATGATTTGGATTCGGGTTCACACTTTGATCATGATTCCTAGTGATCCATGCGTTTGCATAAAACTCATGAACCATTAGGATCCCGACTTATTGAATGGGGTTGGTGAGAACTTCCCAACCTCTTCTTTGGATCTCAAGTCGGATCTCCGGATACTCATTCTTTTTGAGCTTGAAAGGAACCTCAGGGATCACTTTCTTCTTGGCCACAGCTTCATAAAAGTGGTCTTGATGGACCTTTGAGATGAATCTCTCCATCTCCCATGGCTCAGAGGTGGAAGTAATTGCCTTCCCTTTCCTCTTTCTTGAGGTTTCTCTGGCCTTAGGTGCCATTGATGGTTAAGGAAAACAAAAAGCAATGCTTTTTACCACACCAAACTTAAAATGTTTGCTCGTCCTCGAGCAAAAGAAGAAAGAAAGAAGAAGGAGAAGAAGAGAAATGGAGGAGAGGGAGAGAGAGGTTGTTTCGGCCAAGGGGGAGAAGAGAGGTTTGTGTTGTGTGAAAATGAAGAAAGAATGAGGGGTTTATATAGGAGTAGGGGAAGGGTTAAGGTTCGGCCATTAGGATTGGGTTTGGGAGGGAAAATAGTTTGAATTTTGAAGGTAGGTGGGGTTTTTGGGGAATAGAGAATGGATGTGAGTGGTGAAGAGGTGATGGAGAACAGTGAATGAGTTGATTGGTGAAGGGTATTTGGGGAAGAGAGTTATGAAAAGGTGTGAATAGGAGAGAGAAGAAAAAGTGGGGATCATGTGGGGTCCACAGATCCTGAGGGGATCCTGTGGGGTCCACAGATCAAGTGGGTTCAAGGACTTAACATCCCTGCCCCAATTAGGCATGTAAAACGCCCTTGCTGTGAAATCCTGGCGTTTAACGCCAGACTGCTGCCTGTTTCTGGCGTTAAACACCCAAATGCAGCTTGTTTCTGGCGTTTAACGCCAGGTAGATGCTTGGTTCTGGCGTTAAACACCAGCTTGGTGCTTGTTTCTGGCGTTTAACGTCAGCATGCCTCTCCTCCAAGGTGTGCTATTTTTAATGCTGTTTTTCATTCTGTTTTTGATTTTTTTCAGTAGTTTTTGTGACTCCACATGATCATCAACCTAATAAAACATGAAATAACAAAGAGAAAATAAAATAGATATAATTAAATAACATTGGGTTGCCTCCCAACAAGCGCTTCTTTAATGTCAATAGCTTGACAGTGAGCTCTCATGGAGCCTCACAGATAATCAGAGCAAGCTTGGAACCTCCCAACACCAAACTTAGAGTTTGAATGTGGGGGTTCAACACCTAACTTAGTGTTTGGTTGTGGCCTCCCAACACCAAACTTAAAGTTTGACTGTGGAGGCTTTGGTTGACTTTGCAGTGAGAGAAGCTCTTCATGCTTCCTCTCCATGGTTACAGAAAGAGATCCTTGAGTTTTAAACATAAGGTTGTCCTTATTTAATTGAAGGACCAACTCTCCTCTGTCCACATCAATCACAGCTCTTGCTGTGGCTAGGAAGGGTCTTCCAAGGATAATGGATTCATCCTCTTCCTTCCCAGTGTCTAGGATTATGAAATCAGCAGGGATGTAAAGGCCTTCAACCTTTACTAGCACGTCCTCTACTAGTCTATAAGCCTGTTTTCTTGAGTTGTCTGCCATTTCTAATGAGATTCTGGCAGCATGCACCTCAAAGATTCCCAGTTTCTCCATTACAGAGAGTGGCATGAGGTTTATCCCTGACCCAAGGTCACATAGAGCCTTCTCAAAGGTCATGGTGCCTATGGTACAAGGTATTAAGAACTTTTCAGGATCCTGTTTCTTCTGAGGCAATGTCAGTTGATCCAGATCACTCAGTTCATTGATGAGCAAGGGAGGTTCATCTTCCCAAGTCTCATTACCAAATAACTTGGCATTCAGCTTCATGATTGCACCAAGGTACTTGGCAACTTGCTCTTCAGGAACATCCTCATTCTCTTCAGAAGAAGAATACTCATCAGAGCACATGAAGGGTAGAAGGAGGTTCAATGGAATCTCTATGGTCTCTAATTGAGCCTTAGATTCCTTTGGTTCCTCAAAGGGAAACTCCTTATTGGTCACTGGACGTCCCAGGAGGTCTTCCTCACTAGGATTCACGTCCTCCTCCTCTCTTGTAGGTTCGGCCATGATGGTTAAATCAATGGCCTTGCACTCTCTCTTTGGATTTTCTTCTGTATTGCTTGGGAGAGTACTAGGAGGAGTTTCAGTGACTCTTTTACTCAGCTGGCCCACTTGTGCCTCCAAATTCCTAATGGAGGACCGTGTTTCATTCATGAAACTTACAGTGGCCTTAGATAGATCAGAGACTATATTTGCTAAGCTAGATGGATTCTGCTCAGAACTCTCTGTCTGTTGCTGAGTGGATGATGGAAAAGGCTTGCTATTGCTAAACCTGTTTCTTCCACCATTATTAAAGCCTTGTTGAGGCTATTGTTGATTCTTCCATGATAAATTTGGATGATTTCTCCATGAGGGATTATAGGTGTTTCCATAGGGTTCACGCATGTAATTCACCTCTACTATTGCAGGGTTCTCAGGATCATAAGCTTCTCCTTCAAAAGATGCCTCTATAGTACTGTTGGATGATTCCTTCAATCTATTCAGAATCTGAGAGATCATATTGACTTGCTGAGTCAATATTTTGTTCTGAGCCAATATGGCATTCAGAGTATCAATTTCAAGAACTCCCTTCCTCATAGGCGTCCCATTATTCACAGGATTCCTTTCAGAAGTGTACATGAACTGGTTATTTGCAACTATGTCAATGAGCTCTTGAGCTTCTGCAGGCGTTTTCTTTAGGTGAATGGATCCACCTGCAGAATGGTCTAGTGACATCTTAGATAATTCAGACAGACCATCATAGAATATATCCATGATGGTCCATTCTGAAAGCATGTCAGAAGGACACTTTTTGGTCAGTTCCTTGTATCTCTCCCAAGCTTCGTAGAGGGATTCACCTTCCTTTTGTCTGAAGGTTTGAACATCCACTCTAAGCTTACTAAGCTTTTGAGGAGGAAAGAACTTGGCTAAGAAAGCTGTGACCAGCTTATCCCAAGAGTTCAGGCTGTATTTAAGTTGAGAGTCCAACCATATTTTAGCTCTATCTCTTACAGCAAATGGGAAAAGCATAAGCCTGTAGACCTCGGGATCAACCCCATTGGTCTTAACAGTATCACAGATCTGCAAGAATTCAGTTAAGAACTGAAAAGGATCTTCAGATGGAAGTCCATGAAACTTGCAGTTCTGTTGCATCAGAGAAACTAATTGAGGTTTCAGCTCAAAGTTGTTTGCTCCAATGGCAGGAATTGAGATGCTTCTTCCATGTAAATTGGAATTAGGTGCAGTAAAGTCACCAAGCATCTTCCTTGCATTGTTATTATTGTCGGCCATGTCTCCTTCTTTTTCGAAATTTTTAGTTAGATTTTCTCTAGAGAGTTGTGCTTTAGCTTCCCTTAGCTTCCTCTTCAGAGTCCTTTCAGGTTCAGGATCAGCTTCAACAAGAATGTTCTTATCCTTGTTCCTGCTCATATGAAAAAGAAGAAAACAGAAAAAAAATATGGAATCTTCTATGTCACAGTATAGAGATTCCTTTATATGAGTAGAAGAAGATATGAGTAGAAGATGGAGAATCCAAACACAAGGGTGAGGAGTAGGTTCGAATTCTTAGATGAAGAAGGGATGTTAGTAGATAAATAAATAAATAGAAGGAGGTGACGGAGACGAATTTTTGAAAATTAGATAAAATAAAATAAAAGTATTTTTGTTTTTAAATTAGATTTAAAATTAAAAATTTGAAAATTAAGAAAGGAACACTTAAATCAAATTAAACTAAATTTAAAATAATTAGTTAATTTAAAAAGGAATTTTGAAAAATATGAAGGTGATTTTCGAAAATTAGAGATAGAATTAGTTAGGTAGTTTTGAAAAAGATAAGAATCAAATAAAAAGTAAAGTGGTTAATTGAAAAAGATTTGAAAATCAAATTTGAAAAGATAAAAAGTTAGAAAAGATTTTGAAATTAAATTTTGAAAAAGATGTGATTGAAATTTAATTTGAAAAAGATTTGAAAAAGAATTTTAAAAAGATTTGATTTTGAAAATTAAAGTTGATTACTTGACTAACAAGAAACAAAAAGATTTGACTTTAAAATTTAAAGATTGAACCTTTCTTATTAGGCAAGTAACAAACTTAATATTTTTGAATCAATCACATTAATTGTTAGCATTGAATTCGAAAATATGGAATAAAAATAAGAAAAAGATTTTGAAAATTAATTTGAAAAAGATAGAATTTTTAAATTGAAAATTTGATTTGACTCATAAGAAACAACTAAATTTTAAAAAGTTTTGAAAAAGTCAACTCAAATTTTCGAAAATTTATGTGTGAAAAAGGGAAAGATATTTTTTTGATTTTTTAATTTTAATAAAGAAAGAGAAAAACATCAAAAAGACTCAATGCATGAAAATTTTAGATCAAAACACATGATGCATGCAAGAATACTTTGAATGTTAAGATGAACACCAAGAACACTTTGAATGTCAAGATGAACATCAAGACTTATTTTTGAAAAATTTTCAAGAAAAGAAAACATGCAAGACACCAAACTTAAAAATTTTTATTCTTTAGACATTAATAATTCAAGAATGCATATGAAAAACAAGGAAAGACACAAAACAAGAAAATATGAAGATCAAACAAGAAGACTGGCCAAGAACGACTTGAAGATCATGAAGAATGCAATGCATGAAATTTTCAAAAATAATTTTTTTAGAAAATCAAAAAGATGCAATTGACACCAAACTTAAAACTTGACTCTAGACTCAAACAAGAAACACAAAAATATTTTTGATTTAATGATTTTATAATTTTTTTTTTGATTTTTCGAAAACTAATTGGGAAAAACGAAAAAGAGGAAAATAATTTTTTTGTATTTTTCAAAAATAGGAAATAAAAAGCTTAAAATTAAAAGAAAATTACCTAATCTGAGCAACAAGATGAACCGTCAGTTGTCCAAACTCGAACAATCCCCAGCAACGGCGCCAAAAACTTGGTATGCGAAATCGTGATCTTCAATGGCGCCAACAACTTGGTACGCACAATTGTAATCTCAACTCTTTATCACAACTTCGCACAACTAACCAGCAAGTGCACTGGGTCGTCCAAGTAATAAACCTTATGTGAGTAAGGGTCGATCCCACGGAGATTGTTGGCCTGAAGCAAGCTATGGTCACCTTGTAAATCTCAGTCAGGCTGATTCAAATGGTTATGGTGAATTGATAATAAAAAGATAAATAAAATGTAAAATAAAGATAGAGGTACTTATGTAATTCATTGGTGAGAATTTCAGATAAGCGTATAGTGATGCTTTCGTTCCTCTGAACCTCTGCTTTCCTGCTGTCTTCATCCAATTATTCCTACTCCTTTCCATGGCAAGCTTTATGTAGGGCATCACCGTTGTCAATGGCTACTTCCCGTCCTCTCAGTGAAAATGGTCCAAGATGCTCTGTCACAGCACGACTATTCATCTGTCGGTTCTCTATCATACTAGAATAGGATCCATTGATCCTTTTGCGTCTGTCAATACGCCCAGCCCTCGCGAGTTTGACGCTCGTCACAGCCATCCCTTCCCAGATCCTACTCGGAATACCACAGATAAGGTTTAGACTTTCCGGATCTCAGGAATGGCCATCCATGGGTTCTAACTTATACCACGAAGATTCTAATATCTCGGACTCGGTCCCCTGTATTAGATATCCAAGAGATACCCATTCAATCTAAGGTAGAACGGAAGTGGTTGTCAGGTACGTGTTCATAGGTTGGGAATGATGATGATTGTCACGATCATCACATTCACATTGAAGTGCGAATGAATATCTTAGAAGCGGAATAAGTTTGTATTGAATAGAAAAACAGTAGTACTTTGCATTAATCCATGAGGAACAGCAGAGCTCCACACCTTAATCTATGGTGTGTAGAAACTCTACCGTTGAAAATACATAAGTGATGAAGGTCCAGGCATGGCCGAGAGGCCAACCCCCAAACGTGATCTAAAGATAAAACTAAAGATGTTCCAAAGATGTAAATACAATAGTAAAAAGTCCTATTTATGCTAAACTAGTTACTAGGGTTTACAGAAATGAGTAAATGATGCAGAAAACCACTTTCGGGGCCCACTTGGTGTTTGCTTGGACTGAGCATTGAGCTTTACACGTGTAGAGGCTTCTCTTGGAGTTGAACGCCAGTTTGTAACCTGTTTCTGGCGTTTAACTCCACTTTGCAACCTGTTTCTGGCGTTTAACTCCAGAATGCAGCATGGAACTGGCGTTGAACGCCAGTTTGTGTCATCTAAACTCGGGAAAAGTATGTCTACTTTCCAACGCAATTGAGAGCGCACCATTTGGAGTTCTGTATCTCCAGAAAATCCACTTCGAGTGCAGGGAGGTCAGAATCCAGCAGCATCTGCAGTCCTTCTTCAACCTCTGAATTTGATTTTTTCTCAAGTCCATCAATTTCAGCCAGAAAATACCTGAAATCACAGAAAAACATACAAACTCATAGTAAAGTCCAGAAATGTGATTTTTATTTAAAAACTAATAAAAATATACTAAAAACTAACTAAATTATACTGAAAACTCTATAAAAACAATGCCAAAAAGCATATAAATTATCCTCTCATTAGTCCACCCTGAAGTGTTATATATCGTTGGACAGCTCTTGATGTCAGCTTTCCAACGCCACCAAGATCACATCATTTGTACTTCTGCAACTCAAGTTATGTTCCTTTGAAGATGAAGAGGTCAGGCTGGTAACTCTGCAGTGATGTATTTTGCTCCCTGTGTTTTCGGGGTCAATATCTTCCTCAATTCCAGTGTCCATCATAAAGTGTTATATATGATTGGAAAGCCCTGGATGTCTACTTTCTAATGGCACTGGAATCATCTCATTTAGAGTTGTGTAGCTCAATATATCTTCATTTGAATGAGAGGAGGTCAGTCTGGCATATACCCCAGCGTGCCACGCCCACTTCTTGGCGTGCCACGCCCACTTCTTGGCGTGCCACGCCCACTTCTTGGCGTGCCACTCCCATAGTGGGGCTCAAAATTACTCCTCTAGAACTTAAGCCTGGCGTGCCACGCCCATAGCACCAAGTGGCACGCCCTCTTTGAGACTTGGCTTCACAACTTGGCGTGCCACGCCTATAGCACCAAGTGGCACGCCCTCTTTGAGCTTTGGCTTTAAAAGCTTGGCGTGCCACACCCAGAGCTTCAAGTGGCACGCCCAGCTTCACACTCACAACTTTATTTGTTGTTTTCTTCCCCTTTTGTTGCTCTTTTCACCTGAAATTCAACACAATCCCATTTCAAAGCAATGTACCATAATATATATCATTTGGTTCATGAAATTGCATTGATTCAATGAAATTATGCTCTTTTTATGGCCATTTTAAATAAGAAAAAGGGTACATGATGCACGGTCATCACAACACCAAATTTAAACTTTGCTTGTCCTCAAGCAAATAAAGAATCATGCAATAAAGTTTGACAAACCAAGGTGAGAAGAGTAGTAATTTTTTTTGTTCATGGTTGGCTAGTTTCTTATACATGCTACAATCACAAAAGAGATTCAAATGATTGATGCTTCTATCTAGCTCATTTTATGAAATCTTTTTCTTTATGTTCCTTCCTTGAAGCAAGCTTTTCATTCTTTTCTTAGCTTAACTTTTTGGGTGTTTTGCACCATTTGTTGAAAGCTATGACTCTAAATACTTTATTTTCAAGTATTACCACTTGATATATAAACACCACAAGAATTTAATTAGAGGACTCTTTAAGCTCGATTGTTTCTTTTCTTTACTCTCTAATCATTGATGCTCAGAGCCTTGAGCTTTGAGGGAGTGCTTTTGCACTTAAGCCTAGCCTTGACTCTAAGTGTTTTGTTTTCAAGCTTTTTGCTTGATACATAAACACCACAAGTACTTAGCAAATGAATTGTCATTGGTACTCAGAGCCTTCAGCTTTCTCATTCTTTCCCTTTTCTTTTCTTGCCTTATTTGCATATTCTTTCTTCCAGGTTTTCATGATTTCAAAAATTTCATAAAATGTCCTAGATGAAAACTTCAATTAAACAAATTCAAATACAATTGAGCAACAATAATCATGCTAGCCTTCCAATACTTATGTGCTCATGCTAAGTTCTTCTTTAATGACCTTGTTTGTTTATGATCATGAAACTAAATTGCTTTTGAACTCACAAAACTCAAGATGGTAGTCATAATGTCATGGCACATGTTATAATTCAACAATAAAGCTATGCTTATTCACAACACACATGTATACAAAGGAAATAGAAGACAATCATGCAATTTAAATGTACTGGAAACCAATTAGAGGAAAAGAAACTTTACCACCTTGTAATTCATCTTCATTGTTGTTGTCACTTTCCTCCTATTCTTCCCCTTCCCACACCAAACTTAGAATGATTGCTTGTCCTCTAGCAACAAATAAAATAGTGGTGATGGGGTTTATGATAGTTCATGAATGTCTTAAAAAATAAAGTGTTAGTAGTACATGTGTTTAAGCAAGCAAAATTAAGAATCATAATAAAGGCACAAGAAAGAAACAGAGGCAATATGATTGCATTAATAAGTGGTGTGCATGGTACATAGCATGAAAGATAAGTGGCAACACCAAACTTAGTGTGACACTTTCATTTTAGCATGATGCAAGTACCCAGTGAAGATTGAAAATCAAATTTGTTGCATGGAAACACCAAACTTAGAATGCAATCATATGCCAAATTATTAAAAATAAACAAAACAAAGAAAGGAAATATTACCTACGGTTGGGTTGCCTCCCAACAAGCGCTCTTTTTGTGTCATTAGCTTGACATGTTGTTTTCAACTTTCTTCCTCTTCTTCCAGTTTGTTAAGAGGAATGACCTCAAGAGGAAAGATGAGCAAGTTGATGTCCCCTATTTTGAGTGCCTCCCAGCAAGCTTTCTTTTGTTGTTAGCTTTAGTGAACTTGCTTGTTGGGGTAGGGGTGGGATGGCTTTTAGTTGACCTCTTCTTCATGGCTATTATCCTTCTTTTCTTGGTCACCATCCTCTCTTTGGTGCTTTTGTTGATTGCCTTCACTTCTTTATTTTTAGAACTTGGGTGTTGTGAGATGGTTGGAGTATCCTATTTATCAAGAACTTCTTGGAATGGTGGCTCTCTTGGTACAAAGATCTCTTCTTCTTGCTCTACCAATTCCTTATTTTCACCCTCATTAAGCACTTCTCCACTCTTTAGACTGATGGCATAATATTCTTCCCCTGGCCAAGGAAAGTCATTGGTTGGTTCATCAACAAAATGTTGTGCCAATTGTCTCATTTGCTCTTCTTGCTTTCTCCTTGAGATTTCTATATCTTTAATCACCTCTTTTACATTTTGCCTTAAAAACTCACTGAGTTGGGCAATGAAGAGATATCTCTTGGAGAGTTCTTCTATTGCAAAATCTAGAAGATTTTGTGGAGGTGCATATGTTGGAAAATTACGGGATGATAGTCCTTGAAGAATGGGGTATGCAGTATTAAAATTCCTTCCAAAGCCAAAATTTCTGTAGTTGTCATAACAATATGAACTATTTTGTGACTTTGGGAGGCATTCCATTTCATTTGATTGCTCATACTCTATAATTCCTTGGTGATATTCTCAGCCACCATTTGGATAATGACTAGAATTATTTTGTGGTGGTGGGCAATATCCCATATGACATGATTGATCAAAATGTGAGGTAAACTCCATTCTTACTTGCAAAATGCTCTGTCTCAAACAATAATCACCAAAAGAAATTGAAATCTCCATTGTCACAGATGAGGGATTCTTAGTGAGGCAATAACACAAACACCTTATTAGCAAGAGAAAATTAAAAGAAATTAAATGACAAAAATAAAAAAAATAAAGGAAAAAAATGTCTAATCTAGGTAATCAACCAACCGGTAGTATGTTAATCACAATTAATCCCCGGCAATGGCGTTATAAAACTTGATGACCAGAATTTACTATCCACATATAATGAATCCGCTCTTTGACAAGAGCACCAAAGTATCGTCAAGTAATAACCCACAACGGAGTGGGATCGTATCCACAGAGATTAACAGACTAAGGCAAACAATAGTTAATTGATTATCCTAGTTAGACTATTCTTTAAGGAGAGATAATCAACAAGAAATGTAAATGACATGAAAGTAAAGGAAAGCAATAAAGTGCAAGAAAGTAAATGGCAAGGAAAGTAAAGTACAAGAAAGTAAAGTGCTAGAAATGTAAAGTGCAGAAAATGTAAATAACCATAAAGTAAATAAAAGAAAGAAAGATAAAATAAGCATTGGGATCAAGAGATATTGCATTCTCCAGATTAATTGATTTCATCAGATCTTCAATCATGCAACTCATTGACCTCTTGGCAATCATGATTGATTAAGCCCCAATCCCTTGGTGACTCAATCTCTCAAATCTTGATCAATAGCCAATTCTTTAGTCTAATTGCTCATGAGAAGAGATGAAGAATGGTCCCTGATTATACCACACACTTTCCTAGGTTCAAGTAGAGGGAGGATTATATCTCACCAAATCCAAACACCAAAACCCAAATCCTATTCAAGT
Source organism: Arachis hypogaea (assembly GCF_003086295.3). NCBI lineage: Eukaryota > Viridiplantae > Streptophyta > Magnoliopsida > Fabales > Fabaceae > Arachis > Arachis hypogaea. The sequence continues at coordinate 81,123,242 of NC_092046.1, read as the reverse complement.
GTGAGAAAGAATCTCAAGCATGGTTTTATGTTTCCTCTTCCAAGGTTCTCATAAAACCCAATTACATTCAATCTCTTTTCCAAGATAATTGAATGCTATCATGAAGAACGAAATTCTTTCTAGTAAATCAAAGAGAGATGAAGAGAAGAAGAAGAATAAAAACAATCAATCCATTGAAAAACAATAGAGCTCTCTTTCCCAATGGAAAGAGTTAGTAATTCATAACTAAATTATTTACAAAGTAAGAAAGAAAAGAGAAGAAATTGATGGTGGATAGAGAGGGTCCGAAGACTTCCCCCAATCCAGCCATGACTAATTGTATGAAACTAAGGCCTTTATATAGGCTCTCCTAAATTACAAACTCAAATGAAATTGAAAGCAAATTACAATGTAATGAAAATGAACTATTCTAGATGCTTCTTGTGACCTTGATTGGTTGATAATTGTGGCTTGAATAATGAGAGTTGGAGTGGGCTTGATTGAAGGTTGGGGGGCTGCAGGAGGAAGTTGGCGTGTGGTTTCAAGTGCCACTCCCACTTGATTTTGCCCTTTGGAGTATGACCCACTTTGCAACACTAAATTGATGGAGTTGTTTGGGCCTTAAATTGAATGTCCACTATTAAGTATTATATATTGTTAGAAAGTCCTGGATGTTAGCTTTCCAACTCCTTTGGAATCAACTCATTTAAACCTCTATAACTCACGTTATGCCCATTTGAAGATGAATAGGTCAGTCTGTCAGGTAGCCCGGCATGCCACGCCCATATATTATGAAACTGGCATGCCACGCCCACTCTTTGGCGTGCCACACCTTTAATGATGCTCTCTGGCCATTAGAACTTGCGTTCCACGCCTTCGATGTCAGGTGGCACGCCCATTATGAAAATAAAGCTGGCGTGCCACGCCTTCGATGTCAAGTGGAACGCCCAGATTTTTCAACGCTAAAATAATGGCATTTTTCACCTTCCATTTTAATGTCCACCCTAGAGTATTATATATCATTGGAATGCTTTTGATTTCAGATTTCCAACGCCACAAAGATGACATCATTTGGACTTCTTGAACTCAAGTTATGTTCCTTTTAAGATGAAGAGGTCAGGCTGGTAACTCTGCAATGATGTGTTTTGCTCCCTGTATTTTCGGGGTCAATATCTTCCTCAATTATAGTGTCCATCATAAAGTGTTATATTTGGTTGGAAAGCCCTGGATATCTACTTTCGAATGACACTAGAATCATCTCATTTAGAGTTGTGTAGCTCAAGATATCTTCATTTGAATGAGAGGAGGTAAATCTGGCATATGCTCCAGCGTGCCATGCCCACTTCTTGGCGTGCCAGGCCCATAGTGGGGCTTAAAATTACTCCTCTGGAACTTAAGCTAGGCGTGCCACACCCAAAACACCAAGTGGCATGCCCTCTTTGAGATCTTGGCTTCACAAACTTGGTGTGCCACGCCCATAGCACCGAGTGGCACGCCCTCTTTGAGACTTGGCATGCCACGCCCATAGCACCAAGTGGCACGCCCTCATTGAGACTTGGCTTCACAACTTGGCTTGCCATGTCCATAGCACCAAGTGGCACACCCTCTTTGAGCTTTGGCTTCAAAAGCTTGGCGTGCCACGTCCAGAGCTTCAAGTGGCACGCCCAACTTCACACTCCCAACTTTATTTGTTGTTTTCTTCCCTTTTTGTTGCTCCTTTCACCTAAAATTCAACACAATCCCATTTCAAAGTAATGTACCATAATATATATCATTTGGTTCATGAAATTGCATTGATTCAATGAGATTATGCTCTTTTTATGGCCATTTTAGATAAGAAAAAGGGTACATGATGCGCAATCATCATTACCAAAAACCATGACACCAGTGTGAACCCAAATCTATGGTCCGAGGAAGAATCTTAGATTTAAGCTCAAAAAGTGTGAGGTTAGCATTCAACTTGCCTCTATTGCTAGGAGATCTTCATCCTTACACTAGGAGAGTCAACCATGATCAGAGATTGGATCAAGTGCTCTCAGATATCTGTGTAGAAGGCGCACAGTAGAAAAGGGATCCCAAGGCAAGCCCATTCAGTTAAGAAGGGTTGACCTTAAGCCCATAGCTAGAGGATGGTTGGAGTTCATTCAAAGATCCATCATCTCTACAAGCAACCGATCAGAAGTGACCATAGACAGAGCCATCATGATTCATTGCATCATGATTGAAACTGAGGTGAAAGTTCATGAGGTTATTCCTCAAGAACTATACAAGGTATCTGAGAAGCCTCACTCTAATGCAAGGTTAGAATTTCCACACCTCATCTATCACTTATGCAATTCAGCTGGAATTGTCATAAATGGAGATATCTCCGTTGGAGAGGATAAGCCCATCACTAAGTGAATGGAGCAAACTAGAGAGCATGCATAAGAGCCTGTGCATCCCCCTCAGTATGAGATCCCTGAGATGCCTTAAGGGATGTATTTTCCTCCTTAAAGCTATTGGGATCAATGGTAAACTTCTCTTGGAGAATTGAGCACTAACATGGAGCAACTGAGGATGGAGCATCAAGGACATGCCACCACCCTCAATGAAATAAGAGATTATCAAAGAGCCATTAGGGAAGACCAAAGCACTATGAGGGAAGAGCAACAAACGCAAATGGATGACATAAATGAGATCAAGCAGCACATTCGATCCTCAAGGAGGAGCACCAGACACCACCATTAAAGGTTAACTTATTCTCTTTTTTATTCCTTTCCTTTATTATTTTTCTATTTTTTTGTCTATTTTATTTTCTGTTCTTTTGTTCTTAGTTGCATAATCATTTGCATTTGATGTCTTTAAGCTGTAAAATGTTCTATATATCTCTCACCTTGCTTAAATAAATTTTTTTTATTGAAAAGAATTGAGAGTTGCATGAATTTCAAGTTTAAAATAAGATTAGTTTAATTATTTTGATGTGGTGTCATTTGCTTTTGTTTTCTGAATGTATGATTAAACAGTGCATATTTGAAGTTGAAATTTTAGAATGTTGGCTCTTGAAAGAATAAGGAAAAAGGAAAAATATTATTGATAATCTGAAAAATATGAAAATTGATTCTTAAAGCAAGAAAAAGCAGCAAAAAGCAAAAGAAAAATCATGTGGAAAAAAATATTATATGCATGCGAAAAAGAAAAAAAATGGCGCAAAGAAAAAAAACAAAAAATATAAAGCAGAAAAATCCATTACTGCCCAAAAATGCAAGAAAAGAAGAGCAGATTGAAAGCCAGTAACGCTTTAAACCAAAAGGCAAGGGTAGAAAGACCCAAGGCTTTGAGCTTTAACGGATAGGAGGGCCCAAAGGAATAAAATACTGGCCTAAGCGGCTAAATCAAGCTATCCCTAACCATGTGCTTGTGGCGTGAAAGTGTCAAGTGAAAAGCTTAAGACTGAGCGATTAAAGTTGTGGTCCAAAACAAAAAGAGTGTGCTTAAGAACTCTGGACACCTCTATCTGTGGACTCTAGCAAAGCCGAGTCACAATCTGAAAAGGTTCACTCAGTTAAAGTGTTTGTGGCATTATTGTATCCGGTGGTAATACTGGAAAACAAAGTGCTTAGGGTCACGGCCAAGACATTGAAAGCTGTGTTCAAGAATAAGAATAAGCTTAACTAGGAGAGTCAATGATATCATCTGGATTCTAAGTTCCTAAAGATGCCAACATCTCTAAGTTTCAATAGATAGTGAGATGCCAAAACTATTCAGAAACAAAAAGCTGCTAAGTCCCGCTCATCTAATTTTAACTAAGCTTCATTTGAAACTTAGAAATTTATTTGTATCTTAATTTTCTTTTTTTATCCTACTGTATTTTTAGTTGCTTGGGGACAAGCAACGGTTTGAGTTTGGTGTTGTGATGAGCGGATATTTTATACGCTTTTTGACATCAGTTTCATATAGTTTTTAGTAATTTTTGTTTAGTTTTTATTAAGTTTTTATAGGTTTTAGTGTTAAATTCACATTTTTGGATTCTACTATCAGTTTTTGTGTTGTTGGAAAATTTCAGGTATTTTCTGGCTGAAATTGAGGAGCTGGAGCAAAAGTCTGATTCAGAGACAGAGAAAGCACTGCAGATGCTGTCCAGATCTGACCTACAAGAATTCGAAAGAGCTTTTCTGGAGCTAGAGAAGTACGAATGGAGCGCTCTTAAGGGACATAGAAAGCTGACTTCTAGAGATTTCTAGCAATATGTAATAGTTTATACTTTGCTTCGGATTAGAAGGCCCAAAACTGGCGTCCAATGCCAGCTTCCTGCCCCCTTCTAGGCGTCCAGCGCCCAACGAGCAGAGACCAATATACAAACGCCCAAAGAGGACCCCATAGCTGTCGTTCCATGCCCAAGATACCTCATAGCACGTGGATCTCATCAAAACTCAGTCCAAACACTCACCAAGTGGGCCCCAGAAGTGGATATTAGCACTAAATAGACTGTTTTACCCTTACTAGTCATCTGTTTAGTATTTAAGGGATTAAATTTATGTAATTCAAACCTTTAATCACCATCTTTGCATATCATACATGTTTTGCATTGTATTTTACTTCAGTATGAGTTTCTAAACCTCCTAGGTTGATGGGAGGAGCCCTGCTGAGTCCTGTGAATTAATAAAAGTATTACTGTTTCTTCTTCGATTCGTGTTTGATCTATCTCTAAGATGTATATCCGATCTTCATCGTGGTGAATAGTCTGATCTGACAAATTAGCCCTGTTCATCACATTAATATGAATGTGCCTGACAAACACCCGCGTCTACTTGGGTTCGTGTGAATACTTGGCCGGAAAGCACGAGCCAACAGCTATGTTTATACATCTCTCAGACAGTTAATCCACGACTTTTTAGGGACTTCTCGAGACACCAGTTCAGCCGATTTCTGAGGAGATTAAGGTCTCCAAGGTATAGGCTAGAATCCAAAGAAGCAGCGTTCTCTGATCCGGAAGATTCGACCTTATCTGTGGCGTTTTGAGTAGGATCGCCAAGAGAATGAACTGCTAGAGCTTCACCCTCCGTCAGATTGAATGACCACGGGCAATGGCGTTTGACCTATAGCAGAGGAGATCAATGACTACAGGCAATGGCTTTGATCACTTACAGCCTGCCATAGAAGAATATCATTCACAAGCAAAGAAGATAGTAATACCAGAGTTCATTCAGAAAGACAAAGCAATTCCGACTCTCAACCCTATTCCTATTATTGCTTTCAATTCTACTACAAATTCCATATATGACATATAATCATTCAAGGTTTACATAAACTCTCTGATACCACCTGACTAAGACCTGCAAGACAACCATTGCTTGCTTCAAGCCACAATCCTCGTGCGATCGACCCTGACTCGGTCAGGTATTACTTGGACGACCCAGTGCACTTGCTGACACTGCTGCTGTATGAAAAGTGTGGGGTTTGCGTACATGCGCACCATTTCCTTTGCTTTTTAAATGTTTGTGATCATGTATAGTACTTAGAACAGAGACAAGTACATTGGAAGAGGACAAGTAGAACACCTTGGGAAGACCCTTAGCTGGCATTGAACGCCACCCAGGGGGCATCATGGGTGTTCAACGCCCTACAGGGAGAAGAGACCTGGAGTTGAATGCCAGGACGGGAGTCCCTGGGCATTCAAATGCCCCATGGGGAGCAGAAGCTAGCGTTGAACGCCAGCCAAAAAGCAAGGCTGGGCATTCAAACGCCCACAAGGGAGTAGAGAATTCGAATTCCCTAGCCTCTTAGGACCAGTTGGCCCTATAGAATCTTCACCTACCCCACACACTCTCTCTCTCCTTTCTTTACCTTGAAACCCACACCCCAATTTCCCTCTTCCCAATCCACACACTTCCCTAACCCCATCATAACTCCCACCAACCCTCGCCCACTTCAAATTCAAACTTTTGCCACCCATTTCCCCCCTCATGACCGAAACCCAACCCTAACTCACCCATATAAATAAGCCCTCACACAACCCTTCAAACACACACCTCATACACAATAAACCCCACTTGGACGAAACCCTCTCTCTCTTTATCTCTTCTATTCACTTTTTCTTCTTCTCTCTTCTTCCTTTTTGTTCATATTTTCTTGAAGACGAGCAAAATTCTTAAGTTTAGTGTTGCAAAAAGCTTTGCATTTTTTTTACTTCTACCATTCCTAAGTATAGCACCTAAAGTCAGTGAATCCTTTAGAAAGAGGAAAGGAAAAGCCATAGCTTCCACCTCTGAACCATGGGAAATGAAGAGATTCCTCACCAAGGCACATCAAGACCACTTCTATAAAGTAGTGGCAAAGAAAATGGTGATCCCCAAAGTCCCCTTTAGGTTCAAAACGGATGAGTACCCAGAAATCCAACAAGAAATTTAGAGAAGAGATTGGGAAGTTCTAACCAATTCTATCCCGAATGTTGGAATCTTAATGGTGTAAGAGTTCTACACCAATGCATGGGTCACTAAAAGATATTATACAAGTGTGAACCCAAGCCACAAGAATTGGCGCACCATGATTCGAGAGAGACTCTTGGATTTCAGTCCGGAGAGTGTAAGAGTGCCGCTCAAATTACCACAAATGTTTATAGACCCACACTCTTACACTAGAAAGGTCAACACTGACCAAAGATTAGACCAAGTGCTTACGTACATTTGTGTGGAAGGAGCACAATGGAGGAGGGATGCGCAAGGCAGGCCATCCCAACTAGATAGGCTTGACCTCAAGCCCGTGGCAAGAGGATGGTTAGAATTTATCCAACGCTCTATCATCCTAACAAGTAACTATTCTGAGGTTACCATAGACCAAGCAATAATGATTCACTACATTATGTTTGGGATGAGGTGGAGGTACACGAGATGATACCTCAAGAGCTTTACAAGGTGGCAGAAAAGCCCTCGACCCAAGTGAGGCTGGCATTCCGATATCTCATCTGTCACCTATGCAATTCAACTAGAATTGTCATAGAAGAAGACACCCCCATAGAGGAGGACAAGTCCATCACGAAAAGAAGGATGGAGTATGTTAGAGAGCCTGCACACGCACCACAACAAGAGCATGTGTAGCTACCTCAACAGGAAATCCCTGAGATGCCTCAAGGGATGTATTTTCCTCCTAAAAATTATTGGGACCAGCTGAACACCTCTATAGGAAAATTGAGCTCCAACGTGGATCAGCTGAGGTTGGAAAACCAAGAGCAGTCCACCATCCTTCATGAAATAAGAGAAGATCAAAGAGCCTTGAGGGAAGAGCAACTAAGGCAAGGGCAAGACATAGAGGAGTTTAAATGCTCCATTGGATCCACTAGAGGAAGCAGTAGCCGCCGTCACTAAGGTGGTCACGTTCCATTACCCCCTTGCTTATGTTATGTATTCTTCTATTTTCCATTGTATTTCATTGTCTGTTTCCTGTTTCTAGTGCATGATCATCTTTTTGTTTTGTCTTAAGCTACGAAATATTCCATATATCTCTCACCATGCTTAAAAGAAAAATTTATTTGAAAAAGAGAAAAGTGAGATGTATGAATTTTAAGTTTGTCATGAATCATTCTATTTGTTTTAATATGGAGGCCTTGCTTTTAATTTCCGAATGCATGAGTTAACAGTGCATATTTGATGTTGGAGTAAAGTGTGTTGGCTCTTGAAAGAATGATGAAAAGGAGAAGTATTATTGGTGATCCAAAAATCCAAAAAATTGATTCTTGAAGCAAGAAAAAGCAGGAAAAAAAGAGAGAAAAGAAAACGAAAAAAAAGAGAGAAAAGAAAAGAAAAACCCAAAAGCTCTTAAAAGAAAAAGGCAAGAGCAAGGATCCAAGGGTTTGAGCATCAATAGTTAAGAGGGTCTAAAGAAACAGAATCTTGGCCTAAAAAGGTCAAATGAGCTGCTTCCCCTAACTAAATGCTTGTGGTGTGAAGGTGTCAAGTGAAAAGCTTGAGACTGAGCAGTTAAAGTCATGAACCCAAAAGCAAAAGAGTGTGCCTAAGAACTCTGGACATCACTGTCTGGGACTTTAAGCAAAGCTAAAGTCAAATCCAAGGGTTCCCCCAGTTAAGTGTCTGTGGGGTTTATATATCCGGTGGTAATATTGGAAAATAAAGCGCTTAGGGTCATGGCCAGGCTCAAAAGGAAGCTGTGTTCAAGAATCACAAAAAGATAAACTAAGAAAATCAGTAATATCATCTAGATTCTGAGTTCCAAAAGATGTCAATACTTTTGAGCTTCAAAGGAAAGTGAGATGCCAAAACTATTCAAAAGTAACATAGCTACTAGCCCCGCTCATCAATTGGAACTGAGCTTCATTGAAAACTCTGAGATTTATTGTCTCCTTCTCTTCTTTTTAATACTACTTGTTTTTGGTTGCTTGGGGACAAGCAACAGTTTAAGTTTGGTATTTTGAAGAGCGGATATTTTATACGCTTTTTGGCATTATTTTCAGAGTTTTTAGTTATGTTTTGTTAAGTTTTATCAAGTTTTAGTAGGTTTTAGTGCAGAAATGACTTTTTGGATGCTACTTTGAGTTTTTTTGTTTTTTCTATGTTTTTAGGTGATTTTTGGGTGATTCTGGCATGTTTTGGAAAAGTCTGATTCAGAGACAGAGAAAGGGCTGCAGATGCTGTTAGATTCTGACCTCTGTGCATTCGAACAAGAATTTCTGGAGCTATAGAGGTCAAATTGATGCGTGCTTAATGGTGATGGAAAGCTAACTTCCAAATCTTTCCAGAAATATATAATAGTACATACTTATCTTTGGAAATGATGGCTCAAAACGGGCGTTGAACGCCCATCTGACTCTGTGCCTGGCGTTTCAACGCCCCAAAGGGAGCAAACTGGCGTTTGGACACCCAAAAGGGAGCAAGTCTGGCATCCAACACCCCAAGAGGAGTTCCAGCACATGGAGTCACCCCAAGCTCAGCCTAAACACTCCCCAAGTGGGCCCTAGAAGTGGATTTTCGCACTAAGAGTCCAGTCTGTCTTATTTTTGTAATCTCTAGTGACTAGTTTAGTATTTAAAGGAGAAGATCACCCATGTTTAGGATCTTCTACCACCCTATTTTTGAATTACACACTATTTTCTGTAAGCTATGAGCAACAAAACCTCCTAAGTTAGGGTTAGGAGCTCTGCTAATCTCATGGATTAATAACATTACTGTTTCTATTTCAATATGTCTGATTCTATTCTCTTATGCGTTCTCGTTCTTCAATCTTAATGAATTGGGGGTGAACCGTGACATTCATCCTTGTTCTACATGGGTTCCGTGCGAGTCCTGATCAAAATAGTATTGAAATAAAGATAGAGAATGCATTGTGGATTCCAAGAGAGTACCTGGGCAACTTTAGATACATGACATGAAATCTCGTTGACCATCAGTTACTGAGGTCTCTGTGGCTCTAAGGCTAGAGTTAGAAAAGTAGCACTCTCTAATCTGAAAGATCTGACCTTGTTTGTGGCATTTTGAGTAGGATCGCGAAGGAGAGTGGATGCTTAGAGCTTCATCTTCGGCTACAGTGAGAAGCTATGAGTCAACTTGGTGAGAGGACATGGGTTACTCGGATATGATATACTGCTGTAGTTTAGAAGAGATTAACTTGATGAGGGAACATAAGTTAGTCACTTACGGTTGCCATTGAATGAATCATTCGTTATTGAAGTAGAGAGTAAGAAAAGTTAATTCGGAAAGAAATAGCATCTCCGAAGCATTAACTGAATCCTTATCACTGTTTTTGCATCTATCTGGTATTTCGTTCTTTACTATTTCGTTTATACTTTCAAAAAAACAACCAACTTTTCTAATCACCTGACTAAGATTTACAAGATACCAATTGCTTGCTCAATTCGACAATCTCCGTGTGATTCGACCCTCACTCACCTGAGGTATTACTTGGACGACCCAGTGCACTTGTCGGTTCAATTGTGCGGAGTTCAATTTCACACACCATCTTCCTCACACAATCTTCAGCAATCCTACTCTTATTCACTAGTTTTAAGAAAGTTTTGATCTCCATTGGTCCTACTGAGCTGAAGATATTGCTCTGGAGTCCTCCCTCTCATGAGCGAATAATTTATACACTTTTTGACATTGTTTTTAGGTAGTTTTAGTATGTTTTAGTTACTTTTATTATATTTTTATTAGTTTTTATGCAAAAATCACATTTTTGGCTGAAATTGAGGGATCTGAGCAAAAGTCTGATTTAGAGGCTGAGAAAGGACTGCAGATGCTGTTGGATTCTGACCCTCCTGCACTCGAAGTGGATTTTTTAGAGCTACAGAAGCCCAATTGGCGCGCTCTCAATTTCGTTGGAAAGTAGACATCTTGGGCTTTCCAGCAATGTATAATAGTCCATATTTTGCCCGAGATTTGATGGCCCAAAACTGGCGTTCAACGCCAGCCAGAGACCCTTTTCTGGCGTAAAACGCCGGAACTGGCACCAGAACTGGAGTTAAACGCCCAAACTGGCATCCAAGCAGGCGTTTAACTCTAGAAAAGGCCTATGCACGTGTAAAGCTCAATGCTCAGTCCAAGCACATACCAAGTGGGTCCCGGAAGTGGATTTCTGCACTATCTGCACTTAGTTACTCAATTTCTGTAATCCTTAGTAACTAGTTTTGTATAAATACTAGTCTTTCCTATTGTATAGAGAACTTTTTATGATCTTATGCCATTTTTTTACATTTGGGAGGTTGGCCATTCGGCCATGCCTAGACCTTTTTCTCTTATGTATTTTCCAACGGTGGAGTTTCTACACCTCATAGATTAAGGTGCGGAGCTCCGCTGTTCTTCATGAATTAATGCAAGTACTATTGTTTCTCTTTTAATTCACACTTACTTCTTCTCCAAGATATACTCTCGTACTTAATTTAGTTAAGTCAGAATAAAGGGGTGACCCATGACAATCACCCACTATCTTCGTTACTCGGTTAGCCAAGATCTGCGTGCCTGACAACCACAAGCGGTCTACATGATGTTCAACGTAGTCATTGGATGACAGCCAGAGTATAATCTCTTGGGTCTCTGATCCATGAATTTTTGTCTTGCCTCTCTTGACAACAGAGCATTCGAATCCGTGAGATTAGAACCTTCGTGGTAGAGGCTAGAACTAATTGGCAGCATTCTTGAGATCCAGAAAGTCTAAACCTTGTCTGTGGTTTTCCGAGTAGGATCTGGAACGGGATGACTGTGACGAGCTTCAAACTCACAAATGTTGGGCGCAGTGATAGTGTGCAAAAGGATAGAGAGATCCTATTCTGACATAAGTGAGAACCGGCAGATGATTAGCCGTGCGATAGCTGTGCCTGGTATTTTTCATCCGAGACGTGAGATCCAACAGTTGATTAGCCGTACAGAAACCGTACCTGGACCATTTTCACTGAGAGGACGGATGGTAGCCATTGACAATGGTGATCCACTAACATACAGCTTTCCATGGAAGGGAGCACGCATGATTGGATGAAGACAATAGGAAAGTAGAGGTTCAGAAGCAACAAAGCATCTCCAAACACTTATCTGAAATTCCCACCAATGAATTACATAAGTATCTTTATTTTAATTTACGTTTTATTTATTCTCTCAATTATCTAAACTCATAACCAATTGAATCCACCTGACTAAGATTTACAGGATGACCATAACTTGCTTCAAACCGTCAATCTCCGTGGGATCGACCCTTACTCACGTAAGGTATTACTTGGATGACCCAGTGCACTTGCTGGTTAGTTGTACCGGAGTTGTGAAAGGTGTCATCACAATTCCTGCACCAGTGTGGCACGCTAGTAGTAAAATCCAGAGAGGAAGATGAAGCAACCACAATGGGCGTGCCACGCCAAACCCTAGGTGTGCCACGCTAGTTCAACCTTCCAGAGAAGAAAATGGTACACACACAATGGGCGTGGCATGCCTGACCCTGGGTGTGCCACGATAGTTCAACCCTCCAGAGAAGATGAGGAAGCACAAAGTGGGCATGCCAAGCCTGTTCAACTTTTCCGAAAAGGAGAAGAAGAAGAAAAAGACCTGGACGTGCCACTTGGGCTTGAAGGCATGGCACGCCAGGCTAACCAAGCTATAAAACGGCCTGGGCGTGCCACTTGGGTTCGAAGGCGTGGCACGCCAGGCTAACCAAGGTTAAAAAAAACCCTGGGCATGCCACTTGGATTCGAAGGTGTGGCACGCGAGGGAGCTGGATGCATGGAGCGTGCCACTTGAGGTACTGGGCATGGCGTGCCATGCCAAACTTATTGGCAAGGCGTGGCACGCCACTCAAGTGCCAGCCACACCCCAAGCCTGGAGATGTCACGTTCTTGGAGTTTCCCTTTCCCTGCAGCTGTAATTTTCTTTTCTCTTTTGTATTTTCTTAATTCTAGTGCTAGAAGTAGTATAAATAACCCCTGAAATTACTGAGAGGGGGTTGTTGGGTAATAGTTTTGTTGAAGTATAGTTAGATTTACTTTTCACATCATCTTCTTCCATCTCTTGTACTTTTCTCTTAAGCTATGAGTAGCTAAACTCCCTCTCTCAGCTCCGTTGTACTTGATGGATTAATGATAGTAAATTTATTCTTCTCTTCATCTTCTCTTTGATTTGCTAGAAGGAATTTCGTTTTAATGCTAGTATTCAATCATCTTAGGAAAGAGGTTAAATGAAAAATGGGTTTGAGATTTAAGATCTATGAGGATGTGTGGTATAATCATGGACCAAGCATATCTCTCTTCATGAGCAATTAAACCAAGGAATTGGCTGATTATCAAGATTTGAGAGATTGAATCACCAAGGGATTGGGGTTCAATCAATCATGATTGCCAATAGGTCAATGAGTTGCATGATTGAAGATGTGATGAGCTGGATTTAATCCAAAGAGAACAACATCTCCTGATCTCAATGAATTTCCCCTATTCTCATCTTCCACATTCTTTATAGCTTTCTTTATATTCTATTATTCCCCATTCCCATTTCCAATTAAGTCATTTATGTTTTTGCACTTTACATTCTTGCCATTTACGTTTCTGCAATTTACTACTTCTCTTTACTTTTGAGCCATTTACATTTCTGCTCATTTAAATTTCTGTAATCACAATCTATATTGCTCAGCTTGACTAATTCACCCATTGATTAAAATTGCTCAAATCTACCAATCTCTGTGGATACAATCCCACTCCTAGTGGGTTATTACTTGACGATATTTTTGGTGTGCTTGCCAAAAGAACGGATTTATTATTTTTATATGGGTAGTAAATTCCAGTCATCAAGTTTTATGGCGCTGTTGCCGGCGATTGGTTTGAATTTGACAATGATTAGATTGGTGGGAAGCTAGATGAAGCACTTTTAACTACCTTGTTAATTCCTTTCATTTCAATTCTTTAGTCTTCTTAATTCTTTTTATTTTTGATATGATCATTTTAACTGTTCATTCTTCATATTTCCATTTTTTTCTACTGCTCTATTAACTGTTTGATCAATTGCACCAACCAAACTAACCACCAGTCTTAACAAGAAGTGATTTCTTCACTTGTCCTCTGTCTGCTGTTTGTTGAATGTATGACAGGTAGAAGAGGAGAAACTTCATCTTCTTTTGATAGTGAACCTGAGAGGACCTTCCTAAGATTAAGGAGGGAAGCAAGAGGCAAAGGAATAGTGATGACATGTCACCATGTCATATTTTTCTATGCTTATTCATACAAGAAATTGATGATTTGTGCTTGAATAATGAATGCTTTTGTACTTAAACGGTATATTTTCTTGATCTTTTGATTTTATAAATTTTGTAGAAAATAAGAAGAAAAAGAAGCAAAAAGCACAAAATAAGCTAAAAAGGAGAAAAAAAGAGCTTTGGGGCACACTTTGAAGTTGGAGCACACTTTGGAGCCTTAGGCCACGCTTTTAAAAGCGTGGCCCATGACCAAATTAAAGAAGATTTGCAATCAGCACACAAAGCTCCGCTCTTGCCAAGAGCAGAGCATTATCGTGATGAAAAAATAAGTTTGGAAGCAAAATTTTCGCTAAGTTAAAATCTGGGCGCTCACAGTATGACCATGCCTTCTTCAAAGGGCTATAACTTGAGCTACGGATGTCCGATTGATGTGCTTTCAGTTGCATTGGAAAGCTGACATTCAGAGCTCTCCAATGATATATGGAAATTCATATTTGGCATGAAATTAAGGCACGAGTGAAATGCATCTTTAAGGGCCAAAAACAAGCAAAAAAATCAGCCAATGCTTCCACCAAGGTTCGAAGCTGGAGCCTCACTCCAAAGCAAAGTAGCACTCTCAAGGAGAGCACAACGCTCTCTTGGAGAGTATTGTCGTGCTCTCTCCCAAAGAAAATACAAGGAAATTGGGCAAGAGTGCAATCCCCAAGGCTTGAACACGGATACCTCACCAAGGAAGCAAGGATGCTGCGCTCTTGGTGAGAGCGGAGCGCTACTTTGATGCTTGGACCGTGTCACGCACCAAATTGGAAGGCCAAGGCAGTACCAATGCTGCGCTCTTGGTGAGAGCTGAGCGCTCTACTGGGAGTGTCACCCATGGGCCAAAATTCAACCAAAATTTCATTTAAATTCAAATCTTCACCAATTTGAAAAAGGCGAAATCCAAATCAACCCACGCTTCTTCAAATCCAAAGCAAGCAAAGCCCATTAACTCAAAGGCACAAGGATCAATTAGATTAGGAATTTCATTTAATTGTAATTTGTTTTTCATTTCATTTTCATTTTTATTTTGTAAAAGCCTATATAAGGCATCATTTTCATCTTTGTAAAGGAGGTGAGCTCTACTAGAGAGCAATAGAGGTAGAGTTGAGATCTCTCTCTCTTAATTTTCCTTTTTGAGTTGAGGTTGGAAAGGAGATCTGAGTTTTCTTTCTGATAGTTCTTGCTTTGGCACTCTTACTTTCTGTTTTGAATTTTGGATTGAGATTGAAGAAATTCTGTTTCAATTCTTGATCTAAAATTCATCTTGTTCCTCTTCTGCGTAATTCTAAGGATTGAGAATTGGTTTACTGCTTTCATTTTCTTTTCTTCTGCAAGTTCTCTCTCTGCAATTTTTTTATTTAAGCTTATTGTGATCTGATATACATTTTCTGCAAAATTTAATTCCTCTGCAATTGCTCTAAGTTTTGATTCACTGCAATTTTGCTTCTTTGTTTACATTGCTTTCAATTTACATTCAAGAAATTTAATTCTTATGCACTTGTTCTGCATTTTACATTTCTGTTCATGACCTGATTCACTTTTTCTGCAAGTTTAATTCTCCTACAATTGCTCTAAGCTTTGATCTATTGCTTTCTTTAATTTCCAGCACCCACTCCCCTTTACATTTAATGCAATTTATATTTCTTGCAATTTAAGTTTTAGCTATTTTACTTTCTTGTTCTTTAAGTTACTTGCAATTTTACTTTCTGCATCTTTTAAATTCCTTGTAATTTACTTTCTGTTGGCTACATTTCACACAATTCACTCAATGTTAGCTTCACTAAACTAATCACACACTAAAGTTGCTTGATCCATCAATCCCTGTGGGATCGACCTCACTCTAAGTGAGTTTTACTACTTGATGCGACCTGGTACACTTGTCGGTGAGATTTAGGTGTTTGGAAATTCATTTTCCAAAATATCCATCAAATAGTTGGAGAGAAAGTAGTGGAGGAAGATCTGGGAGTTACTATAGAGGAAGAGGTGCATAACCATGTTGGAGTAGATACTGGCAATCATATTTGGCAAGAGAGGAGAGTTTTAGGCTCTTATATCAACCCAAATCTAGGAAACTATGGCAGCAACATTCTAAAGCCAACAATCCATGCTAACAACTTTGAGTTGAAGCCTCAGCTCATCACACTTGTCCAGAATAATTGCTCATTTAGAGGGAATGCCCAAGAGGACCCCAACTAACATCTCACTATATTCTTAAGGATTTGTGACACTGTAAAGTCAAATGGTGTACACCCTGACACTTACAAACTACTCATGTTCCCTTTCTCTCTCAGAGATAAGGCAGCAAAGTGGTTGGAAGCATTTCCCAAGGAGAGCTTAACAACTTGAGATGAGGTTGTAAATAAGTTTCTAGCAAGATTCTACCCTCCACAGAGAGTCAATAGACTGAGAGCTGAGGTGCAAATCTTTAGACAGTAAGATGGTGAAACACTTTATGAGGCCTGGGAGAGGTTCAAAGACTTGACTAGGAAGTGTCCTCCGGATATATTCAACGAATAGGTTCAACTACACATCTTCTATGAAGGGATGTCATATGAAGCAAAGAAAGCTATAGACTACTCTTCAGGGAGTTCACTCAACAAGAAGAAAACCATTGAAGAAGCCATAGATATTATAGAGACTGTAGCTGAAAATGAGTACTTCTATGCTTCAGAAAGAACTTAAAAGAAAGGAGTGCTGGAGCTCAATTCTATGGATGCCTTGTTAGCACAGAACAAGATGATTGCAGCTCAATTAACAGCCCTAACAAAGAAGATGGAGACAAGCCATGTCTCAGCTGTCCAAGCTCAAGCACCTCCACAAGAAGGAGATGCAGCAGAAGTTGATTACGAATGGGAGTAAGTTAATTATGTGAACAATCCCTCTAGACCACCATATGATCCTAATGCCAAGACATATAACCCAGGTTGGAAGAACCACCCAAATTTTGGGTGGGAAAACCAACAAAACCACAGCCAAGATCACAAACCATACCAATCTAACCAATACAACAACCACAACCCCAACCATCAATCAGGCAACAACAGGCCCTATCACAACTCACAAAATACACCCTATCACAACTCAAAAAATACATCATATCACTCCACCCAACAAACACACAACAACCACTATCAAGATACATCATCCTCAACCATGCAACCATGTGAAACCAGCAGCAATTTTGCAAAGTTGGAGGCTGCCATAGCGCAATTGTCAACACAACTAAGAGTAACCATTTCTACTATTCTAGAGAGACAAATGCAGGCTAAAAGGAAAATAGATGCAAACCAAAAAGAGTTCAGATCCAACATAAGAAACCAAGGAGCAACAATTTAAAAATTGGTAGCACAAGTAGGGACCTTGTCTAAATAAATACCAATGCCTACACAGACATTTTCCAGTGATACCATGGCCAACCCAAGAGGGGAATGCAAGGTCATCACACAAAGAAGTGGAAAAGTTGTAGAAGAAGCATCCCCAAGTCAAAGCAACCAAGAAGAAGAAGCAGCAAAGTAACCTGAAACCAAGAAAGAAGAAGAGACCCCTGCACCATCCTCACCAAAGAAAATCCTAAAGCCTTATGTACCAAAGGCACTGACGTCGGGTTTTCTACCAGTAAAGAAATTCATAGAAACTGTTGCATTGTAGATATAGTTTCCGAACCGGCAAAAATCCCTTCGTACAAACGTGTTGGGTGTCACAAGTAACAAACCCCTTAAAAATTGTTAACTGAGTATTCAAACCTCGGGTCGTCTTCTCAAGGAACTGCGAGGAAGTATGTTCTTATTATTGGCTATAAAGGTTGTAATCGGTGTTTAGAAGGTGAGAAGCAAGTAATTTCAATGACGAGTGAATTAAATGGCAAGTAAAAATAAATAATAACTGTATAACAACTTTTGGCAAGATAAGGGAAATTAGAAGTCCAACTTAGTTATCCTTCTCAACAATAATGAAAGTTGTATCTTAATTCCACTTGGTCAACCTTTACCAGAGCAAAGGAAAGTTAAGGGACTAATTAAATTGACCTTTGAATCCTAATTATTTCCTAAGAAAAGGTTGGGATTAATTAAGTTCAACTCAATTAGCAAGGTAACGATTATCAATTATGTTGAGTTTAATAACTGTTGAGTTACTGAATTCTAAACCAAAACCAAAAAGGGAAAAAGTAAATTGCTGAAATAATAAAAGTGTCCTTAGATGGGAAGCAATGGCAACTTAAATCAAAGAGAATAATCATAAACTGAAAATACCTCAAATTATCATTAATTCAATTAGAAATCTGTAACATGGAATAATTCGTAAATTATAATAATCAATTCAAATGTTGGAATAAATAAATAAAAGTAAAACTAAAAGAACATTAAACCTGGATCCAGAGTTACTCTAAAAACAAGAAGAAATCCTAAATCCTAAAAGAGAGAGAGAGAAGATCTCCCTCTCAACTAAATCTAAATCATTGAAAGGTGAAAATATGCGAGCTCTCTTTGAATGGAAGCATTCCCACACTTTATAACCTCTGGGCTATGCTGTCTGTACTTGGATCTGGGCCAAAAAGGGCTTCAGAATTCGCTGGGGGCGTATTCTGTAATTTCTGGTGCGTGGCCTCTGTCACGCGTCCGCGTGGGTCACGCGGTCGTGTCATTTGGAGCTTTTCCTTGCCACGCGGTCGCGTCAGCCATCTGACCGCGTCATGTGTATTCTGCTTAAGGCGCGCGGTCGCGTCAGTCATGCGGCCGCGTCGCTGCTGATTCGTGGTTGGCACGCGATCGCGTCATTCATGCGATCGCGTAGATACCAGTTTCTTTAAAGCTCCGTTTTGCTTTCTCCTTCCAATTTAGTATGTTCCCTTTTTCATCCTTTAAGTCATTCTGCCTTAGAAAATCTGAAACTACTCAACACACTAATCACAGCATCGAATGTAAATAAAGGTAATTAGAATAATTAATTTTTAAAGCTTCGAAAACATGTTTTTCATTATATGACATAATAAGGAAGGGAAAGTAAAACTATGCAATTAATGTGAATAAGTAGGTGAAGAGTTGAATAAATCACTCTAATTAAGCACAAAAGAACTCATGAAATATGGGTTTATCAACCTCCCCACACTTAAACACTAGCATGTCCTCATGCTAAATCCAAGGTAAATAGTTAAGGTTAAAGTGATGGAATGTTATGAAATGCAACCTATGCTAAATGCATCTACCTAATTAGTCATGCAATTCTAATTCATCCACTCATATATAAAGTTTACATGTAGCTAAGTTAATTCACATTCTCAAGGAGTTGTGTGTATATATATAGCCAACCCTTAAATAATAAAGCACTTTAGCAAATGAGATGGGAAAGAAAATATTGTACAAACTTGCAAAACAATTAGTAAAATTTAAGCACAGATATATGTTGATGAGTTATTGAACCCTCACTGGATTTTGTGTTTACTCTCTAGTCACTCAGTGTTTATTGGGTTTATTCACTCTATTTTTCTTTTTATTCTTAATTTCTACAGCTTTGTTTTTCATCTAACCAATCAACAATTATAGAATATAGTCATACCAAAAAGTCATGAGGTCTTAATTAAGGTTGTAATGGGGCCAAGGTAAAGGTAAGGATTTATGTATAGGGTTAAGTGAGCTAATAAGCGAATCCCTAATTAGACTAAGATCTCACCTAACATACACATCTAGTAAAATAAAATTTCTTTACCTAGTTTCCTATAATTTCCCACTTATTGTTACATGCTTATGTTTCACTTTTTATTTTATTTTATTTTTTATTTTTTATTTTTTTTTCTATTCCATGTGCATTATTTTCATTGGGGAATTTCCTTTTTGTATTCCCTTTTATTTAGATGCTGAAAAATAACTTTTTTTTTAATGCACATGATAATTAAATCACTTAGATTTTGTCATGAGCATGCTTCCCAAATTTTTTTTATTCCTTTTTACTTTTTCTACCCTTTTGTTTCTATTACCATGTTTCCAAAAGGTTTCCCACATTTAACTCTATTTATAATTTTCTATCTTAAGCTAACTAAGGATTCACTTGGGATTTTCCTTTATTTTTCTGCTTAAGGCTAGTAATTTGGCTAAATAGAATAAAGGGGTTTTAAAAGGCTCAAGGGAGTTAACAAGGGTGATGTAAAAGGTAGGCTGATTTGGGGTGAGTGAGCTAAAATCAAATGATGGCCTCAATCATTCTCTTGGTATGTATCTATTCTATATTCTATAATTGGACATATAAATTAAAGCAAAGTAAAGAACATCAGAATAAAAAGAAATGTGACACACAGAAATGAAATTATGGTTTGAATGCAACCATACAATTTAAGCTCAAGACTCACAGGCTGTGTGTTCTCTAACTCAAGCATCATATATCATTCATATATTGTATGCAGGTTTAGTTAAAAATTCCCATTATTCTCTTGAAAAAATTATTTAGGGTAGCTTTTAAAGTTTTAATGTTCCTCCTTGATGAAATGTTGTCAACTAACATGTAATGCTATATATACAAGGTGTGGGTTGTTTTGATTCTGTTAAAGTTTCTAGTTTACTTTCTTTTTATATTTTTCTATTTAAACTATACGATCTTATGCTAAAAAGGGTAAACTATACTAATTAATCCACTAATAAATCAGAATTGCAAACTAAACTAAATAACTAAAATAAACTAAATGGCTAAAGTATGAACTAAAGATGCAAAATGTAGCACATAGAGTAAAATACACAAGTAGCAATGTATAAGTACTCAGAAAATAACAGTAAAAAAAAGAGAGGAAAATACAGAAAAAAATATCCAAAATAAAAGAAAAAGTATGTAGTGGTTCACCAAAATAAACGCCAGAGATGGCGACCTCCCCACACTTAAAATGAAGCATCGTCCTCGATGCTCAATCAAGCCTAGTGTGAAGGAGTGTTATCAATGGTAGGGATGGTAGCTGGGGTCTCCGTGGCGGTGGTGGGCTGAGGGTCTGGCTACTGTTGAGGTGGGACGGACTGGAGCGGGATCTCCGGATCTGCAGCCTCTATCTGGGGCATAACCTCCTGATGCGGGGCAGCCTGCTCTGTGGCTGCCTGCTGATGAGTCTCCGCCTGGGAATGAGGCTCCTCCTCGTGCTCATCCTCCTTCTCGTGCTCATCCTCTGATGGCTCTGAAGGGGTATCGGGCTCGGAGGGGATGTCGGCGCCCTGTCTGATCATCAGCTTCAGATGGGAATAGCGTCGCCTGCTGCGGCGCTCTAATCTCTCATACCGGCGCCTGTTACGGCGCTCCATCTGATCAAGCTGGCCGAATAGACGGTGAACGAGGCGATAGACCGGCTCAGAGGTGGGTGGAGGTGCAGTGGTGGCAGCAGGGGCAGCTGGGGCAGCTGTGGATGAAGAGGGTCCAGCAGACGGAGGGGCTGTCTCATCAGTAGCAGTGACAGGCGGTGGTCTGTAGCCCAAAGCAAGGAAGTTCCTGCTGTGCGGGATGATCTTCCTGCAGTCCGCTGCTGGTGGTCTCTCATCGGCATCCTCCCAAGGCACATCAGCCTGACGGCCTAGCCGTGTAACCAGGTAAGGAAAGGGGAGGGTGCCTCGTACGTGTGCCCTGGCCATATAATGCCGGATAAAACGAGGTAAGTATATGTCCTTACCCTCCAGCACACACCAAAGGAGGGTGATCATGGTAGCCGGGATATCCGTCTCGTGAGTACTCGGCATCACAAAATTACTCAAGATCTGATGCCATAGCCGAGCCTCATCGTTCAAGTACACTCTCTTGATTCCTCTAGGCATAGTGGTGTTCTGACCCATCTCCCAAGGAACAGCAGGGTTGAGAGCTATCCGTGCCTTTACGGCATCCCAGTCAAACTGCATCTGGCCCATGTCCTCCTCAGCCTGTGCAAAACCATCTGGCTGATCGGACTTGGCTGGGAGCTGGAGAATGGTCTCTATGGCTTCCTCTGTGACTAGAATTTGCTTTCCCCTCAGGTTCACTGCATCAAGGGTAGTAAGGTAGTAGTTGCAATAGAATTCCCGGACCCAAGATGCATTGACCTCTGTCAGTGATCTCTCTAGAAAGAACCAGCCACTTTGCTTGATTTGCTCAGTAGTGTATTGCTGGAGGGCCTCTGGAATCTTCAAGGTACGTTCCAGGTATAGATTTCTGGAGTTTGCAAAAGCCGGGTACTTCAGCTCACAGTACCGGTTTGCAAATTTTATAGGATCGTTTGCAGGAAGCAGCTGGTTAGCTTTCTCTTGCGGTGTGAAGTTCTTCTCCTGCCATGATGAATCGTGCATTAGAGCAATGATGGACTGGGAGGATTCTCCTCTTTTGCGCTTGCCAGTGGCTTTGCCTTTACCTTTCCTCTGTGAGGTAGACATCCTGAAAAACAGAAAATCAAGAATGGATAAAAAAATAGGAAAGCAAATAGGCAATTAAACAAAGGAAACTCAAAGCGGTAAGGGAGAAATAGAATAAGGAAAATGAGTAATTGAAATGTGATTGAATGAATGTTAAATGGAAAGAAAATAAGCAATATGCCATGGTTAGAAAGTTAGAGGAAAGTGAAAATAATCAGAAAAGAGACCAAAAGGGGTAGTATGGTTAGGATTTGAAAAAGAAATTAGTAAATTAAAATCAGTGAGTTAGGAAGGTAAGTGGCATAGAAAAATTCCATATAACAAGGATTTACAGGTAAGAATAGAAGTACTCATAATTGAACAAGCAGTTTATGAACCAGGAAATCAAAAAGGATGAGAAGATCTGCCATAGCATTCATGTAGTGGTTTGGGTAAAGCGGAGTAAAACAGATTTCAGAAATGCCAAACCAAAACATGAATGAAAACAAATTTAAAAAAAAAATT
The DNA here is from genome assembly GCF_003086295.3 of Arachis hypogaea. NCBI lineage: Eukaryota > Viridiplantae > Streptophyta > Magnoliopsida > Fabales > Fabaceae > Arachis > Arachis hypogaea. The sequence goes on along the minus strand of NC_092046.1, from coordinate 81,100,731 downwards.
GGGTAGCATTCCAGCTAAAATTGGATTGTCCCAGAAAATAAACAGCAATTTAATCAGTTCATATGAATTAAAAAAATCAAGCTGCATGTACATAGATATAAAATAAACATAAAAACGCAATGTAAACAGCAGCAACATACAAGAAATGCAGCATATGAATCAGGATTATAGCAGCACAGAGATTTGCACATATGATAAAACAGAAGTAAGAACAGTGCAAATAAACAGACCTAGATCCACTAACCACAGCCTAAGCTACCTAACAACCTAAAAATCCACTACAACATGCAAGTCTAACTATCCTAATTATGAACATAAACGGAATAAAAAATACAGAAAAGTTACGAACAGATAAAAAAAATGGTTGCGTGTTGCGGAACCTGGTAAGCAGAAGGGGTGGAATAGGGAAGAAGGTGGCTGCGGCGGCGTCCGGCGCGGTGGTGGTGCACGGCGATGCGGTGGTGGCGGTGAAAGGGTTTAGGTTAAGTGTTGGAAGAAGAGGATAGGGGTGGGAGGTGGGGGTTGGTGTTGCTGGCTGAAGGGGTGGGGCGCGGTGGATGGCCGGCGGTGGTGGGCGTTGGTGGCGGCGAGCAGCGGTGGAAAGGGGAGGAGAGAGGAAGAAGGAAGGAGAGAGAAGGGGAGGGGGTGGTACGGCGGCGGTGGCAGGGCGGCGGCGGCGTCTGGGTGATGGTACGGTGGTGGCTGGAAGGTGGTGGGTGGTGGTTGGAGGGAGAGGAGGAAGAGAAGGGGAAGAGGGTTGGGGGTGAGGGCTGCGCGACTGATAGGGTTCGCGGGCTGGGGGGGTTATATTTTCGAGTCCACGCGGCAGCGTGGGGCACGCGGTCGCGTGGTTGGGACGAGAACGGGAGTGACGCGATCGCGTGGGGTGCGCGATCGCATGAGAGAGGGGAAAGAAGGGTGACGCGATCGCATGGGTCACGAGATCGCGTCGTTGGAAGTCGTGCTAAACGCACGACTCCAGCGCCGTTTTAGCACAACTCTCTGTCTCCTTTTGGACCGATGTGCAATCCATGCGATGCGATCGCGTCACTCACGCGGTCGCGTGGGATTGGTATTGGGTAAGTGATGCGATCGCATGGGGCATGCGATCGCGTGGGCCAATTTGTGCGAAACACACAAGGGCCGCACGATTCCAGCCCAACTTTCTGTTCGTTGGATCCTTACGCCGATATATATCACGCGACCGCATGGGTCACGCGGCCGCGTGGGTCATGCGGTCGCATGGGTGGTGTTTTTTCGCGATATGACGCGATCGCATGGGGCACGCGGTTGCGTCGTGCAACCTTTTTTTTTTATATATATATATGCATGAAAAATGCAGAATGTAATGACTATCATGAATGCTTATGCATGATTCCAGGTTTAATAAAAAAAAAGGAAAAATGAATGCAATTAACAAGAAATAAGTTGAAAAAGAAGCGACCATACCATGGTGGGTTGTCTCCCACCTAGCACTTTTAGTTAAAGTCCTTAAGTTGGACATTGGAAGAGTATCCTGTTATGGTGGCTTGTGTTTAAATTCGTCCAAAAATCTCCACTAGTGCTTGGAATGCCAATAGCCTCCGGGGTCCCAAACTAGGCATGTAAAGCTTCGGCGCAGCTCTGAACAGATATCCAGCCTCCCGGGATGACGAATGTCAGAACATAATCCATGATCCCAAGATGTGTTTTCAGATCTGCCCCCATTTTGATTTGTAAGTTTCCATTCGGGCGGGTTAAAGAGTAGAATCTCACCGTGGCGACCAAACGTTCTCCGTGATCCACGCAATTGAGCACGATACCAATCCGTGTACTTCGAGGTGAAGCGTGGAACCTTATTGAACCTGGTGCACCAGCTCTGAATACGAGCCATTTCCCTCTTACTCTTAAAGCCGCAGAGAGCTCCAAGCTGGCCATCTGTTTCAAGCAAACCATATTCAAGTGAATAAGTAAAATTATAAGTTAAGGATTGTACCCACATGAAGCTTGTATTGGGTGGTAATGGCCTTGGGATAGGTGTTTTTGGTGGTTCTGCGAGTTCCGTGTCCTTATGCTCTTCTGTGAATTCTTCCACTTCCTTGCAAAGATCTTCAATTGTATCTGTATTCTGGTCAAAGTCTTCTATGTCTTCCTCATCACTCGAGTCATAGATTGGAGGTTGAGAGAAATCTACCTCCGCATCATCTTCATATTCACTTGGGGAAGATTCTTCGATCTTAGAGAATTCACTTGTAGACGCAAGTTCATCACTAGGAGAACTAGACTGGTGACTATCATCATCAAGGAAATTTACTTCTTGGATTATTCCGTCTGATTCTTCGTAAACGACTTGCCTTGTAGATTGTACGGTATCCTTCTTAGCATCAACTGTGGCATCTCAGACGGAGTTTTCCTCGATTCTGGATTCCCAAGGAAGTTCAGCATCGCCTAGATCTTCAACCAACTCTTCTTCTTGAACAATGACAGCTTCTTCCATTTGTTCTAGTACGAATTCATTCTCTGTCTTGTCCACTGGAGTCTCTAGTATTTCTTTCATGCTACGCTCTTCATTGGGCTGTCCACATGGGGTTGTGGTTGATCCTTGTATATTTGAGTGCCTAGTGGCCCATTGAATTATCGCTTGCTCCAGTTGTTGAATGGTTGTTTGAAATTTAGTTACTATTTCTTTTAGGCGATCCTTTGCTTCGCGGTTTGCTAGACTTGGACATGATACAAAGGAAAGTGGTGATGATTGGGAATGATTGGATTGGTATTGGGGTAAGGAAGGATCATATGATGGCGAATGGTGAAGAGAAGCTTGTGAGTGTGGTGGTTCGAGGTTATGTTGAAAGGATGGTTCATATGCACGGGGTGGGGCTGGTTGGTAGTTACAAGGTTGTCCACCATGTCTTACAACTGGGTATGCACGGTAGAATGGTCTTTGTCCAGGATATCTCGGAGGGTGTTGCTGCCTAAAGGGTTGATTAGATCCTCTTGGCTCCATCCATCCTTGATTGGTCTGACCTTGATGCACATTCCTGCTATAACTTCTATTTCCTTTAACAATATTAGAACCAAACTCAAAGCGAGAGGGGTGAAAGTTCATAGTAGCAAATAAAGATAAAAAGGGAAACAAAAATAAATAAACAAGCAAAAGAAAAATATTTACAATAACCAATAATAAGGCATACGTTAGCAGTTCCCCGGCAACGGCGCCATTTTGACGTCGGGTTTTCTACTAGTAAAGAAATTCATAGAAACGGTTGCGTTGTAGATATAGTTTCTGAACCTGCAAAAATCCCTTCGTACAAACGTGTTGGGTGTCACAAGTAACAAACCCCTTAAAAATTGTTAACCGAGTATTCAAACCTCGGGTCGTCTTCTCAAGGAACTGCGAGGAAGTATGTTCTTATTATTGGCTATAAAGGTTGTAATCGGGGTTTAGAAGGTGAGAAGCAAGTAATTTAAATGACGAGTGAATTAAATGGCAAGTAAAAATAAATAATAACTGTATAACAACTTTTGACAAGATAAGGGAAATTAGAAGTCCAACTTAGTTATCCTTCTCAACAATAATGAAAGTTGTATCTTAATTCCACTTGGTCAACCTTTACCAGAGCAAAGGAAAGTTAAGGGACTAATTAAATTGACCTTTGAATCCTAATTATTTCCTAAGAAAAGGTTGGGATTAATTAAGTTCAACTCAATTAGCAAGGTAACGATTATCAATTATGTTGAGTTTAATAACTGTTGAGTTACTGAATTCTAAACCAAAACCAAAAAGGGAAAAAGTAAATTGTTGAAATAATAAAAGTGTCCTTAGATGGGAAGCAATGGCAACTTAAATCAAAGAGAATAATCATAAACTGAAAATACCTCAAATTATCATTAATTCAATTAGAAATCTGTAACATGGAATAATTCGTAAATTATAATAATCAATTCAAACGTTGGAATAAATAAATAAAAGTAAAACTAAAAGAACATTAAACCTGGATCCAGAGTTACTCTTAAAACAAGAAGAAATCCTAAATCCTAAAAGAGAGAGAGAGAAGATCTCCCTCTCAACTAAATCTAAATCATTGAAAGGTGAAAATATGTGAGTTCTCTTTGAATGGAAGCATTCCCACACTTTATAACCTCTGGGCTATGCTGTCTGTAGTTGGATCTGGGCCAAAAAAGGCTTCAGAATTCGCTGGGGGCGTATTCTGTAATTTCTGGTGCGTGGCCTCTGTCACGCGTCCGCGTGGGTCCTGCGGTCGCGTCATTTGGATCTTTTCCTTGCCACGCGGTCGCGTCAGTCATGCGACTGCGTCATGTGTATTCAGCTTAAGGCGCGCGGTCGCGTCAGTCATGCGGCCGCGTCACTGCTGATTCGTGCTTGGCACGCGATCGCGTCATCCATGCGATCGCGTGGATACTATGTTCCCTTTTAGTATGTTCCCTTTTATATCCTTTAAGTCATTCTGCCTTAGAAAATCTGAAACTACTCAACACACTAATCACGGCATCGAATGGAAATAAAGGTAATTAGAATAATTAATTTTTAAAGCTTAGAAAACATGTTTTTCATTATATGACATAATAAGGAAGGGAAAGTAAAACTATGCAATTAATGTGAATAAGTAGGTGAAGAGTTGAATAAATCACTCTAATTAAGCACAAAAAAACGCATGAAATATGGGTTTATCAGGCACCTTATCCACAAAGGCTGAGGAAGGATGGGAAAGACAGCCAGTTCTCTAGATTCCTAGAAATCTTCAAGAAGCTCCAGATCAACATACCCTTTGCTGCGGCATTAGAGCAAATACCACTCTATGCCAAACTTTTGAAGGAGCTCATGACAAGAAAAAGGAACTGGGGTGAAAAGGAAACCATAGTGCTAACTGAGGAGTGTAGTGCCATCATACAAAAGAAGCTTCCTCAAAAGATGAAAGATCCTGGGAGCTTCCAAATTCCCTGCATCATAGGTGATATCAACATTGAGAAAGCATTGTGCGATCTGGGGGCTAGCATCAACCTCATGTCCTTGGCTATGATGAAAAGGATGAAGATTGAGGAAGCCAAACCGACAAGAATGGCACTCCAATTGGCTGACAGAACATTCAAGTTTCCTCATGTAGTAGTGGAAGATTTGTTAGTGAAAGTAGGAGAGTTTATTTTTCTAGCTGATTTTGTGGTGTTGGATACGGAGGAAGAGGGCAACACATCAATCATCCTAGGAAGGTCATTCCTAACTACTGTTGGAGTCATTATTAATGTTCAAAAAGGGGAGTTAGTCTTGAGGTTGCATGAAGAGAGGATGGTCTTCAATGTCTTCAAAGCAATGAGTTACCCTAAGGAATCTATAGGAGAATTCATGATGGTATACACCATAGAAAAGATAGTTCAAGGAGTTTTGGAAGAAGAACAATGTGAAGAATCTTTGGAGCTGGAGCAACAAGCATCAAGTGGAGAATTACCACAAGAAACCATGGAGGATTCAATCATGTTAAACCACACAAGCAACAAGGAAGTGGAAGCACCAAAACTAGAGTTGAAGACCCTGCCTTCAAGCTTGAAGTATGCTTACTTGGGTGACAACAACACATACCCAGTAATCATAAATTCAAGCTTGAGTGAAGGACAAGAAGAGGAGCTTATTCATGTGCTGAATCAACATAAGGATGCTATAGGATGGACACTTACAGATTTGAAAGGAATTAGTCCTTCAATGTGCATGAACAAAATCCTGGTTGAGGAAGATGCTAAACCCTCAAGACAGCAACAAAGAAGGCTAAACCCAACAATTAATGAAGTAGTCTAAAAAGAGGTGTTAAAATTGTGGCAAGCTGGGGTGATCTACCCAATCTCAGACAGCCCCTAGGTAAGCCTAGTGCAAGTAGTCTCTAAGAAAAGAGGGGTCACTGTTGTTCCAAATAAGAAGAATGAGCTGATTCCAACAAGAACAATGACTAGCTGGCGCATGTGCATAGAATATAGGAAGCTTAATGAAGCCACCAGGCAGGACCACTTTCCCCTACCTTTCATAGACCAGATGCTAGAAAGACTTGCAGGACATGAATATTATTGCTTCTTGGACGGTTATTCTGGTTACAACCAAATAGTTGTAGATCTTAAGGACCAAGAAAAGACCTCATTTACCTGTTCCTATGATGTTTTTGCTTATAGGAGAATGCCCTTTGGATTGTGCAATGCACCTGCAACATTCCAAAGGTGCATGCTCTCCATATTTTCAGACATGATTGAAAGATTTATTGAAGTGTTTATGGATGACTTCTCTGTATTTGGTGATTCATATTCTAACTGGTTACACCACTTAGCCTTGGTGCTAAAGAGATGCCAAGAAACCAACCTCGTTTTGAATTGGGAGAAGTGTCACTTTATGGTCTCAGAGAGGGTGGTTCTTGGCCACAAGATCTCAAAAAGAGGCATAGAGGTGGACAAGGCCAAGGTGGAGGTGATTAAAAAGTTACCCCCACCTTGCAATGTCAAAGCAGTTAGAAGTTTTCTAGGGCATGCTGGCTTCTATAGAAGGTTCATTAGAGATTTCTCAAATGTTGCCAAACCCTTAAGTAACCTGCTTGTCTCTAATGTACCTTTTGTTTTGATAAGGAATGCATGCTAGCCTTTTATGAGCTTATGAACAGACTTTTCTCTGTACCTATCATAGCACCACCCTACTGGGATCTACCCTTTGAGTTGATGTGTGATGCATCAGACTTTGCTGTTGGTGCTGCTTTAGGACAGAGGAGAGATAAATTGGTGCATGTTATTTATTATGCTAGCAAAGTCCTTAATGAGAATCAAAGGAACTATACCATTACAGAAAAGGAACTGCTTGCCATAGTCTTTGCATTTGATAAGTTTAGATCATATCTTATTGGTTCTAAAGTAATTGTATTTACTGATCATGCAGCTCTCAAATATTTGCTTACCAAACAATAGTCCAAGCCCATACTAATAAGATGGATCCTGCTACTCCAAGAGTTTGATATTGAAATTAAAGATAGGAGTGGAGCAGAGAACAAGGTGGCTGACCACCTATCAAGGATCCCTTAAGAAGAAGATGAGGTACACCAACTTGCAGTGAATGAGAGCTTCTCTGATGAGCAGTTGATGATGATCCAAGAAGCTCCTTGGTTTGCAGACATAGCCAATTTCAAGGCTATTGGAGAGCTACCAACTAATATCAACAAACACATGAGGAGAAAGCTACTCAAAGATGCTAAACACTACATTTGGGATGAGCCTTATTTGTTCAAAAAGGGTGTTGATGTGATCTTGAGAAGGTGTATTTCCCATGAGGAAGGACAAGAAGTCCTCTGGCAATGTCATGGATCTGCATATGGAGACCATTTTAGTGGGGAAAGAACTACAGCCAAGGTGCTACAGTGTGGATTTTATTGGCCAACAATATTCAAGGATGCCAAGGACTTGGTAACAAGATGCAATGAATGTCAAAGAGCTGGAAATCTACCCAAGAAAAATGAGATGCCACAGAGGTTTATCATGGAATTGGAATTGTTTGATGTGTGGGGAATTGATTTCATGGGACCATTCCCATCCTCATACTCAATTATATACTAGTAGCTGTGCTGATAAACCACTATTTTATGGTTTATCTTGTGCTCAATTGAGTGGATTTTATCAATCTTTCATACACCTATTCATATGACTTGCATGAGTTTACGTTTTCCTTCCTGATTTTGTGCTATGATTGAAAACATGCTTCTTTGTTCTTAATTTTGATATGTTTAATCTTCTCTTATTACCATTTGATGCCTTGATATGTGTGTTAAGTGTTTTCAGAGATTATAGGGCAGGAATAGCTTAGAGGATGGAAAGGAAGCATGCAAAAGTGGAAGGAATACAAGAAGTTGAAGGAACTGCAAAGCTGTCAGCCTGACCCTCTCGCACTAAAACGACCATAACTTGAGCTACAGAGGTCCAAATGATGCGGTTTTAGTTGCGTTGGAAAGCTAACGTCCGGGGCTTTGACTTGATATATAATTTGCCATAGCTGCCTTGAAGCTAGGCGACGCGAACGCGTGGATCACACGGACGCGTGACCTGGCAAAAACCCAATCCGCGCGAATGCGTGGACGACACTTTCGCGTCACTTTCCCGCGACCTGTACGTACCAAAAATCACTGGGGGCAATTTATGGCCTGTTTTTGACCCAATTTTTGGCCCAGAAAATACAGATTAGAGGCTATAAAGTGGGGGAATGCATCCATTCATGAGGGAGGTCTTCGATTATTCACTTTTCATAATTTAGATGTAGTTTTTAGAGAGAGAGAGAGAGGTTCTCTCCTCTCTCTTTGGATTTAGTATTAGGATTCCTCTTAAAGGAATTAGGATTTCTTATTATTTCAACTTACAATTTCCTCTTTAATTACAGGTTCAATGTTCCTTTTACTTATTTTCTCAATTTAGTTTATGAACTCTTTATGTTTAGATTGATTTTCTATTTAATCTAATTTGAGGTATTTCAGAATTATGATTGCTTTCCTTTATTTATATAAATAATTTAGATTTTTCCCTTTTGGCCTTGGTTGATTAATTGGTAACTCTTGAGTTGTCAAACTCATCGTGATTGATAATTGTTATCTTTGCTGATTGATTTAAATTCCTATAACTCTAGTCTTTCCTTAGGAGTTGACTAGGACTTTAGGTGTTAAATTGATTTATCCACTTGACTTACCTTCATAGTTAGAGGTTGACTTAGTGGGGAGCAAAATATAATTCTCATCACCATTGATAAGGATAACTAGGATAGGATTTCTAATTTTCATACCGTGCCAAGAGTTTTATTAGCTATTGATATATTAATTTCTGTAATCTATTTTTCTCATTCAACCTTTTGCAAAAACCCAAAATTCTACCTTTTCCATAGCTAATAATAAGTCATACTTCCCTGCAATTCCTTGAGAAGACGACCCGAGGTTTAAATACTCGATTATCAATTTTATTGGGTTTGCTTAAGTGACAACCAAACGTTTGTATGAAAGGGATTCCTTGCCGGTTTAGAAGCTATACTTGCAACGAGGATTTATTTTTAGAAAATTCTAGATCGCGCAGGAATTCAGTTCGTCATGTGGATTATGTGTCAAAGTGGATACAGGTAATAGCTACATCAACTAATGACAATAAAGTAGGGATCAACTTTTTGAGGAAGAATATATTCAGCAGATATGGGGTTCCAAGAGCACTCATAAGTGATGGAAGGACTCACTTTTGTAATAAACAACTTGAGTCAATCCTCCTTAAATATGGTGTGAAGCACAAAGTGGCAACCCCATATCATCCACAGACCAATGCTCAAGCTGAAATCTCGAACAGAGAGCTCAAGAGGATCCTTGAAAAAATGTTGGAAGCTCAAGAAAGGATTGGTCTAAGAAGCTGGATGATGCATTTTGGGCCTATAGGACATCTTTCAAAACGCCTATTGGGATATCTTCATACCAACTAGTGTTTGGGAAGGCTTGTCACTTACCAGTGGAGCTTGAACACAGAGCATTTTGGGCTCTAAAAATGTTAAACTTTGATGATCAAGCTGCTGGAGAAAGAAGGCTAATACAACTCAATGAGCTGGAAGAATTCAGAAGCCAAGCTTATGAGAATGCCAAAATTTACAAAGAAAACACAAAAAAATGGCATGATCAAAAGATAGCAAGGAGAGAGTTCACAGAAGGTCAGAAAGTGCTGCTATACAATTCAAGGTTCATGTTCTTCCTAGAAAAGCTTCAGTCTCGATGGTCTGGACCCTTCACCATCCTCAAGGTGTCTCCCTATGGTTATGTAGAGCTCATGGAGGACAAGAAACAGAGAACTTTCACTGTAAATGGTCATAGACTCAAGCACTACTTGGGAGACTCACTGGATGAGTAGAGAGTGAGCTACAATCTCAACTAAAGATGGAGGAAGTCAAGCTAGTGACGATAAAGAAGCGCTAGTTGGGAGGCACCACAACACTCTGTATCCTTTTAATTTCTTGCTTTCTAAAAGTAGTGTATGATTGTTAAGTTAGGTAGTTTTAATTTCAGTCCCTCAATTGATAGTTCTTTAGTTTATTCTCTTTTTTTTTACTGGAAGTGCAACTTGCTAAACTCACTTGATGATATGATTGGTTGGGCTGAGAACTAGCTAAAAAACTAGGTTTGGTGTGGCCACTAACCCACTTAATTTGGGCTTACAACCATTTGAATGAATTACTTTTGAAAGTAAGCCCAGAGATTAAGTTTGGTGTGGCCACCACCATATGAAGTTCACATAGCAAGCCCAACATGATTCAAGTTTGAAAGCATTTGGTAAGTTGGTAAAGCATAAAAGGTCACTTTAATGTGTTCGAAAGGAATTAGAAGAAAAGGGATGTGAAAGGATTGAATTTATTTCACCCTTATGAACACATTAAAATCCAATGATGAACCAATTTATTAGATGCAATGAGATTAATTTTGGTGTCCCAATGGACACTCATTAATTGCAATTTAATTGATTCATAATAGAGTGAATGTGAAGAATTCTTTTTGTCATTACTGATGGGGTTTTTGGTCTACAATTTCAGGAGAGGTGGGGCCCACATGATTGACGGCACATCAAGCAAGGAGTCAAAGAGTACTTGCACTTTGGAACTCAACATCTGAAGAAGGCAAAAAGGCAAGGATTGGCGCCTCACCCCATGCTAGGCGCCACTCCCAAGTGGGAAAACATTTAATTGCTTTTACTTCCCACCTTCCCCACCCTCCAGACTACTCTTTCTCTTATAAAAGCCATTTACCTCTCCACTACCCTCTACACTTCAAACCCAACTTCACACCCAAACCTCTGCACTTTCCCTGCTTTTGTTCCATTCCTTCTTCTTTTCTTCTACTTGATTAGAGACAATCAAGTCCTAAGTTTGGTGTTGTGGAGCAAACCCTTGCTTTGCTCTCCATTCTTTACCTCTTCTTCAACTTTTCTTCAAGTTTTTAAACCTCTTTTCTCACCCCAATGGCACCACTAAGAGCCTCATCATCAAGGAAGAGAAAGAACAAGGAACCAACCTTCGGATCCTCAAGCTTCAATGAATACAAGTTCCTCTCATCATTCAACCAAAACCAATTTTATGGTTGGGTGAGTGAGAGGCAAATCATTCCGGAGGTGAGCTTCCAACTTGGAAGGAATGAGCATCCTGAGATCAATAGGGAGATCAACAACAGAGGTTGGGCACTCTTGTGCAATCCACCAAGGAAGGTGGTGGAGAGTTTAGTCAGAAAATTTTATGCTAATGCAGTGCCCCAACCTGGGCAACCTTATGACTATCTTAGTTATGTGAGGGGGAAGCTATAGACTATATCCCTTCCAACATAGATAGGATGCTGATGGTGAAGCAAACAGACTCCACCTAGAGCTATGAAGAGAGGATAAAGCAACAAGACCAAGGATCTGATGAGATCCTCAACAAAATATGTATGCTGAATGTGCAGTGGATTAATGACAAAGATGAGAGACCCAACCAATTGAGGAGAAGAGATTTACGCTCCCAAGCTAGAGGGTAGATGGACTTTGTAAGAAGGTCTCTCAACCCAACATCCAAAACCTCTGAGGTTACATTGGAGAGAGCTATGCTCATATACAACATAATGAAGTGAGAAAATATCAATGTTGGGGAGATGATTGCCAACAACATCAATAGAGTGTTGAAAAGCACCAAGGATAGCACAAGGTTGGCATTTCCTAGCATCATCCAAAGGATGTGTGATGAGGCAGGGGTGGAAATGATCATTGATAAAGTCCTGGTGGACCAACACAATCCTATAACTACCAAGAAGATGGCCAAAGTGGTAGCTGTCAACCCACTTCAGAGAGCAAGGGAGTACAGAGCTCATGTTCATGAGCCACAAGGTCCACCACACCAAGAAGAAGAAGCTGAAGATCAACCACAATACCTACCACTTCTACCACCACCATATCAACAATTTCTTGAAAGTTTCAATTGGGAGCAAATGCAATGAGACATTCACCAGATGAGGGGAGATATACACCACTTGAGAGAATATGTCAACCAACTCAAAGAGCAACAACAACAATGGGATCAAGTGCAAGAGAGCATACAACAACTCCAAGGAAGTATGGAGTACATGAAGGAACAACAAGGCTAATTCAACTGGGAAGAGATGCAAGGCAGCCTCAACAAAATTGTGAAACAAGGCAAATGGCAGCAGAGGAACCTTGCTGAGTTTAGGCATCTTTATGATGCTAGAACTACTTCAAGGAGGCAGTACAACATCAACACACAAGCCAAACTGAATCATTTATGCAATGTTGTGGCCACCTTGAACCCCGGATACCCCGCATTCATGCAAGGAATGGAGGAGCTAAGTGCTAGGCAAGAGGAAATATTAGCCAAGCACAAAGAAGATGAGAGGGCCTACATGAGAAGGTTGGGATTTTGGAAGCCTAAAGACACCAAGGCAGAAGAAGGATCCTCAAAGAAAAAAGGTGATGATTCCTCCTCCAAGAAGAAAGAGAAGGGAAAGGGGCCAATGAATTGAAGCTGCTCCAAGAATCAAAGGTTGTTGAGTTCCGTGGTTGATAATCTCATGTTTTCTTATTTTGAATTTCTGCTTAGTAGTTTGATAAAAGTTGCAGTGTTAGGATTGTTGCTTTAATTTCCTCATGCTTAATCTGTTTATGAGTCCTTTTGTGCTTTGACTTTAATTTCAAAGAAAGAAAATGCAATGTTGTTTAAGTCTCATGATCATCAAATAAAAGAATAGGTTGTTTCCATAAGAGTCTATGGTGAGTTGTGTAAAAAGAAGAGTACAAGAGATTAAGACCAAGTGAGACCATTCAAAACTAAAAGAGAAAGACTTAAGTATGAGACCTGATGGATATTTTTTGTGGAGAAACGAATTTCTCCAAAACACCCAAAACTAACCGGCAAGTGCACCGGGTCGCATCAAGTAATAATAACTCACGGGAGTGAGGTCGATCCCACAGGGATTGAAGGATTGAGCAATTTTAGTTTAGTGGTTGATTTAGTCAAGCGAATCAAGATTTGGTTGAGAGATTTGTGATTTGCAGAATTTAAATTGCATAGAAAGTAAAGGGAATGGGTAATTGGCATGAAATTAAAGAGAACTGAAATTTAAACTGCTGAATCTTAAAGAACAAGAAATTAAATGGCAGAAACTTAGAACGCAAGAAATGTAAATTGCAAAATCTTAAAGTGCAAGAATGTAAATGGCTTGAATTGTAAAGGGAATTGGGAATTGGATTTGCAGAATTTAAACAAGAAAAAGTAAATTGCAACAAACAGAGAAGTAAAGGACGACTTGAATCGAACCGGATCTTAAAACAGAAATGTAAATGAGATTTAAAAACATTAAACAAAGGATGTAAAATTGGAATTCAGATCTCAGGACTCAAGAGACTAGATAACCAAGTCTAGATCTCAATGCCTTCCTAGATCCAACAAGAGTAATTGCAAAGGAAATGTAAATTGCAGAGAAAGTAGATGAGAGAGCAAGTAACAGAAACTGAAATTCAATTAAGCAGAGAATTAAACAAGATCTCAAGGTGAGATTGAAACAGAAGTTCTTCAATTCTCCACCCAAGATCCGAAGCAAGAAAATTAAAGAGTGCTGGGCAAGAACAAGGAAGAAGAGAGATCAATTCTCCTCCCCAATTCTCTTGAATTAAAATAACAATGCTAGAATGTAAAATGAGCTCTCTGCTGCAAGTATTGAAAAATTCTAAAAAGGAAGCTCCTCTAAAAACTTAAATCCTATGCTATTTATACACTTTTTTCAAATGGTCTTCAAGCCTTCAATTGGGCCTTTGCTCTTGATGGAATTGGGTTGATAGAGGCCTTGGTTGATTGCTCTTGGAGTTTGGAGAAGAACCGAATTGAACCGGGTTTGGAATCATGAAAGCTTGAGTAAAAGTTTGAGTAAAAGTTTGAGGCAAACTTTTACTCCAACTTTTCACATCAGCCACCCTCTTTTGCTGATACCAACGTTGGGGCAAAAGTTTGGGGTCAAACTTTTGCTCCAACGTTGGCCTCCCCTTGCACACTCATGGCGCCAACGTTAGCCAAAAAGTTAGAGGCTAACGTTGGCGCAAACTTTTGCTCTCCAGGGTGTGTTGTTCATGCGCCAACGTTTGCCAAAAAGTTAGGGGCTAATGTTGGCGCAAACTTTTGCTCTCCAGGGTGTTGATTTGTGATGCCAAAAGTTTGCCAAAAAGTTTGAGGCTAACTTTTGCTCCAGCTTTTTGTCCAAAAGTTTGCACAAAAGTTTGAGGCAAACTTTTGGTCCAGCTTTTTGCTCCCTGGTTCATTTTCACTTATTCCAAAAGTTTGAGCTAAAGTTTGAGGCAAACTTTTGCTCAAACTTTTTGTCCTCTCTTCCTCCTAGCCATTCCTTCTTGCTTCAACCTTTCTCCAAGCTTTCTTCACCTATCATTAATCATCCAAACACATCAAAGCTATGCTCAGAATCATGAGATATTCATTCTTTCATAATATGTGACAATTATAGCATAAAATCTCATGAAATAGCATGAATTCATACATGGTTGATTAAATCAAAGGAAACATGAAAATCTACCCAATTGGCTTGCTTATGGCTCAAGAAAGTGCATAATTCAATTGAAAACAAAAGAAAAAGGCTAGTGAAACTAGGCTAAGATGACTTGTCATCACAACACCAAACTTAAAGCTTGCTTGTCCCCAAGCAAGAAATGAATTATGCTCAGAGGTTCTTTCAATTAAGACGGATTGAAGAACAACTTGTAAAGTCTTGTGAGTGAAGTGATTAAGTAACAGTGGGGTGAACTCTAAATCATATGCTCATGCAAGGGCTTCAGTGCTCACTAGTCCTCACATATTGGGAGTCTTAGGTCTTAGGATTTTCATCCAAATGGTATCATAGAGATCTCTTTATATGTAATCACCTTGAAGCAGCTTATAGTTTCTTTGCTTTGGCCTTGACTCTAAGTGTCATGTCTCAAAGCGGCTCTTTAGATAAGCTTTCAATCAATACGCCTAAACCAGTTGGTTTTAAGGTATTAGGTGTTAAAGCACCCCTAAGGATTTACTTGCTCAAGCCTCTTTCCTTGACACAACTCAACCACAAGCATTTACTAGGCTAACAACTCTTTGAGTTTTTGTTTCTTCTTTCTTTTCTGCCTAGTAATTGATGCTCAGAGCCTTGGGCCATGTTCTTTTTGTTTTTGTATTTTCTTTATTTTCTTTTGTTTTGTTTGCTGCTTCTTGGATCAATAAATTTTTGAGAATCTCCACAATACTTCTTTGAACTTCATGTCCTGCCTATGAGCTCCCATGCAAGTTTTCACAGGCATGCAACCTCAATGCATAATCATACAACTAGAACCACCACTTCTCCTAATCTTTTGCTTGCCTCAAAATTGTTTAATTCCTCAATCCTTCTTTTCAAAGAACTTTCATGTGATGCATTTTTGAAGTATTGAGTGCAAACAAGTGTGAAAAGTGTAGTGTTGTGAATAATCAAGCATCTTAATTATTGAATTACAGAAAAACTATACTATGCAGGCAGGCAGGGGTATTATGTAACTTTCAATTTAGCAGCATCTGATACAAAATAATCACTGGACAATACAACCTTTTGGAGTTCGCTTGCTTTCCTCTTCCTCATCATCATTGCCGATCTTTACATTCCTCTCTCTTCCTTTTGATAGATGATGCTTAATCCTTCCAAAAGTTTGTATGGTACACTGCAGTGATATTGAAAGTTGCTTGTTCCCCAAGCACTTGAAAGAAGAAATGGTTAGCTTGCATGATTTATTTGTGGGCTTTTGAACTTACTTTGGTGTGGGAACACCAAACTTAGTACCTTGCCAATGGTTCTCATGCATCGAATTAACCATGTGTGAAACTCTTTTTCTTTTTTTTTCAAAAGCAATAAAACTGAAAACTAGGAAACAGCAGAATAGTTAACTAGTTCATCCAACATGCTTGAAGCCAGCATTATGCAGAAAGTGAGAATGTGTTTTATGATGGGATTTTGGTGGAACACCAAACTTAGAATCCTTCATTCTCCCTTATATTATTTTGGTGTGTAACACCAAACTTAGCTTCTAGCAATATAGATAAAACTAATTAGCCTTTTTATTAAAATAGATATGAAAAGATGGTTACCTCCGGTTGGGTTGCCTCCCAACAAGCGCTCTTTTATTGTCACTAGCTTGACATCCTCTGTGCTTGCTCAGTTCAGATTCTGAGCTTCCTTCTCCTTGTCCCCTTGTCCTCCTAAGTGAGGCTTTGCTTTGTGATGCTCATCCTGGATGAGTGATTCTTTTCCTTTAGCCCTCTTCTCACTCATTTCTGTGAGATCCTTAGCTAATTGTTCCATTTGCCTCTCAATTCTCCCAAGTGAGGCCTCCTGGTATTTCCTTATCATCTCTTGATGTGTCATCATTCTCTACTAAGATCTCCAGATTGGTGATCCTCTGAGAGTCTTGTGAGATTGGTTGGTTGTGGGGTGTTGGGGGTTGGAAGGGTGGGTAGTGTGGTGGTATGTAGTGATTGTTATTGGTATGGTGGTGTTTTTGCAGGTTTGGGAAATTGGGGTTGTTGTAGTTGAAGTCCCTTTGTTTCTGATGTTGAGATTCCCTCATTCTTAGATAAGAATGTGGCTTCCATGGTGGAAATTGTGCATTCACTGTAGTAGAATGGAGAAAATCAATTTGTCTAGCTATTGACTCCAATTGTTGCTGAGTTTGCTGATGTAGCTGTTTGCTTTGATTCATGACTGCCTTCATTCCTTCAAGATTCATTATCTCCTTTTCTGAAGTTGCATTCTGTGGGGTCTCAAATGAGTGTTGGTTATTGGCTTTCTTGTCATTGAACTCTGCAGTTCCTTAGATGGTTACTGTTGCATTGAGCAGGCCATCTGAGAAGTGATCCACCGCTCTTCTTGTTTCCGGGGTTAATCCTTCATAGAACGCCTGGAAATCCGCTTTGTTGCTTGCCTTCTTGTATCTTTCCCATGCTTTGAACAATGGTTCTTCCCCTTCTTGTATGAATGGATGTACTCCCTCTTTTATCTTGATGTTTTGTTGGGACGAGGAGAATTTGGCTAGAAACTTGGCAACCAAATCATCCCAACTAGTTATGCTTCCTTGGGGAAAGGTTTCAAGCCATTGTGCCGCTTCATCCTTCAGTGAGAAGGTAAATAACAAGAGCTTATAGGTATCATGATTTACACTATCAAGATTGACAGCACCACAAGTTCTCAGAAAATTGGATAGGTGCTGTTTAGGATTCTCCAGTGGAGTTCCACCATAGGAACAATTGTTCTTGATCAGTGTAATGATTTGCGGCTTCATGTTGTGGTGTTCTTCTTTCTCAGGAACTCCTTCTTCATTGATACCCTTTCCTCTGACCTTTCTTCTTTCCTGTGACATATAAATCAACGCACAGTGGTATTCTTGAAATTTGATTGTAGTCAGTTGAGACAAAACTTCAAACAGTTAGTGGGTTAGTCAAAAATTAAAGAAAAAGTGCTTGATCTAAACTACAACCTCACTTAATCATTGTCAATCTAATCAATCCCCGGCAACGGTGCCAAAAACTTGATGGATATTTTTTGTGGAGAAACGAATTTCTCCAAAACACCCAAAACTAACCGGCAAGTGCACCGGGTCGCATCAAGTAATAATAACTCACGGGAGTGAGGTCGATCCCACAGGGATTGAAGGATTGAGCAATTTTAGTTTAGTGGTTGATTTAGTCAAGCGAATCAAGATTTGGTTGAGAGATTTGTGATTTGCAGAATTTAAATTGCGTAGAAAGTAAAGCGAATGGGTAATTGGCATGAAATTAAAGAGAACTGAAATTTAAAGTGCTGAATCTTAAAGAACAAGAAATTAAATGGTAGAAACTTAGAACGCAAGAAATGTAAATTGCAAAATCTTAAAGTGCAAGAATGTAAATGGCTTGAATTGTAAAGGGAATTGGGAATTGGATTTGCAGAATTTAAACAAGAAAAAGTAAATTGCAACAAACAGAGAAGTAAAGGATGACTTGAATCGAACCGGATCTTAAAACAGAAATGTAAATGAGATTTAAAAACATTAAACAAAGGATGTAAAATTGGAATTCAGATCTCAGGACTCAAGAGACTAGATAACCAAGTCTAGATCTCAATGCCTTCCTAGATCCAACAAGAGTAATTGCAAAGGAAATGTAAATTGCAGAGAAAGTAGATGAGAGAGCAAGTAACAGAAACTGAAATTCAATTAAGCAGAGAATTAAACAAGATCTCAAGGTGAGATTGAAACAGAAGTTCTTCAATTCTCCACCCAAGATCCGAAGCAAAAAAATTAAAGAGTGCTGGGCAAGAACAAGGAAGAAGAGAGATCAATTCTCCTCCCCAATTCTCTTGAATTAAAATAACAATGCTAGAATGTAAAATGAGCTCTCTGCTGCAAGTATTGAAAAATTCTAAAAAGGAAGCTCCTCTAAAAACTTAAATCCTATGCTATTTATACACTTTCTTCAAATGGTCTTCAAGCCTTCAATTGGGCCTTTGCTCTTGATGGAATTGGGTTGATAGAGGCCTTGGTTGATTGCTCTTGGAGTTTGGAGAAGAACCGAATTGAACCGGGTTTGGAATCATGAAAGCTTGAGTAAAAGTTTGAGTAAAAGTTTGAGGCAAACGTTTACTCCAACTTTTCACATCAGCCACCCTCTTTTGCTGATACCAACGTTGGAGCAAAAGTTTGGGGTCAAACTTTTGCTCCAACATTGGCCTCCCCTTGCACACTCATGGCGCCAACGTTAGCCAAAAAGTTAGAGGCTAACGTTGGCGCAAACATTTGCTCTCCAGGGTGTGTTGTTCATGCGCCAACGTTTGCCAAAAAGTTAGGGGCTAACGTTGGCGCAAACTTTTGCTCTCCAGGGTGTTGATTTGTGATGCCAAAAGTTTGCCAAAAAGTTTGAGGCTAACTTTTGCTCCAGCTTTTTGCCCAAAAGTTTGCACAATAGTTTGAGGCAAACTTTTGCTCCAGCTTTTTGCCCAAAAGTTTGCACAAAAGTTTGAGGCAAACTTTTGGTCCAGCTTTTTGCTCCCTGGTTCATTTTCACTTATTCCAAAAGTTTGAGCTAAAGTTTGAGGCAAACTTTTGCTCAAACTTTTTGTCCTCTCTTCCTCCTAGCCATTCCTTCTTGCTTCAACCTTTCTCCAAGCTTTCTTCACCTATCATTAATCATCCAAACACATCAAAGCTATGCTCAAAATCATGAGATATTCATTCTTTCATAATATGTGACAATTATAGCATAAAATATCATGAAATAGCATGAATTCATACATGGTTGATTAAATCAAAGGAAACATGAAAATCTACCCAATTGGCTTGCTTATGGCTCAAGAAAGTGCATAATTCAATTGAAAACAAAAGAAAAAGGCTAGTGAAACTAGGCTAAGATGACTTGTCATCACAACACCAAACTTAAAGCTTGCTTGTCCCCAAGCAAGAAATGAATTATGCTCAGAGGTTCTTTCAATTAAGACGGATTGAAGAACAACTTGTAAAGTCTTGTGAGTGAAGTGATTAAGTAACAGTGGGGTGAACTCTAAATCATATGCTCATGCAAGGGCTTCAGTGCTCACTAGTCCTCACATATTGGGAGTCTTAGGTCTTAGGATTTTCATCCAAATGGTATCATAGAGATCTCTTTATATGTAATCACCTTGAAGCAGCTTATAGTTTCTTTGCTTTGGCCTTGACTCTAAGTGTCATGTCTCAAAGCGGCTCTTTAGATAAGCTTTCAATCAATACGCCTAAACCAGTTGGTTTTAAGGTATTAGGTGTTAAAGCACCCCTAAGGATTTACTTGCTCAAGCATCTTTCCTTGACACAACTCAACCACAAGCATTTACTAGGCTAACAACTCTTTGAGTTTTTGTTTCTTCTTTCTTTTCTGCCTAGTAATTAATGCTCAGAGCCTTGGGCCATGTTCTTTTTGTTTTTGTATTTTCTTTATTTTCTTTTGTTTTGTTTGCTGCTTCTTGGATCAATAAATTTTTGAGAATCTCCACAATACTTCTTTGAACTTCATGTCCTGCCTATGAGCTCCCATGCAAGTTTTCACAGGCATGCAACCTCAATGCATAATCATACAACTAGAACCACCACTTCTCCTAATCTTTTGCTTGCCTCAAAATTGTTTAATTCCTCAATCCTTCTTTTCAAAGAACTTTCATGTGATGCATTTTTGAAGTATTGAGTGCAAACAAGTGTGAAAAGTGTAGTGTTGTGAATAATCAAGCATCTTAATTATTGAATTACAGAAAAACTATACTATGCAGGCAGGCAGGGGTATTATGTAACTTTCAATTTAGCAGCATCTGATACAAAATAATCACTGGACAATACAACCTTTTGGAGTTCGCTTGCTTTCCTCTTCCTCATCATCATTGCCGATCTTTACATTCCTCTCTCTTCCTTTTGATAGATGATGCTTAATCCTTCCAAAAGTTTGTATGGTACCCTGCAGTGATATTGAAAGTTGCTTGTTCCCCAAGCACTTGAAAGAAGAAATGGTTAGCTTGCATGATTTATTTGTGGGCTTTTGACCTTACTTTGGTGTGGAAACACCAAACTTAGTACCTTGCCAATGGTTCTCATGCATCGAATTTACCATGTGTGAAACTCTTTTTCTTTTTTTTTCAAAAGCAATAAAACTGAAAACTAGGAAACAGCAGAATAGTTAACTAGTTCATCCAACATGCTTTAAGCCAGCATTATGCAGAAAGTGAGAATGTGTTTTATGATGGGATTTTGGTGGAACACCAAACTTAGAATCCTTCATTCTCCCTTATATTGTTTTGGTGTGTAACACCAAACTTAGCTTCTAGCAATATAGATAAAACTAATTAGCCTTTTTATTAAAATAGATATGAAAAGATGGTTACCTCCGGTTGGGTTGCCTCCCAACAAGCGCTCTTTTATTGTCACTAGCTTGACATCCTCTGTGCTTGCTCAGTTCAGATTCTGAGCTTCCTTCTCCTTGTCCCCTTGTCCTCCTAAGTGAGGCTTTGCTTTGTGATGCTCATCCTGGATGAGTGATTCTTTTCCTTTAGCCCTCTTCTCACTCATTTCTGTGAGATCCTTAGCTAATTATTCCATTTGCCTCTCAATTCTCCCAAGTGAGGCCTCCTGGTGTTTCCTTATCATCTCTTGATGTGTCATTATTCTCTCTACTAAGATCTCCAGATTGGTGATCCTCTGAGAGTCTTGTGAGATTGGTTGGTTGTGGGGTGTTGGGGGTTGGAAGGGTGGGTAGTGTGGTGGTATGTAGTGATTGTTGTTGGTATGGTGGTGTTTTTGCAGGTTTGGGAAATTGGGGTTGTTGTAGTTGAAGTCCCTTTGTTTCTGATGTTGAGATTCCCTCATTCTTAGATAAGAATGTGGCTTCCATGGTGGAAATTGTGCATTCACTGTAGTAGAATGGAGAAAATCAATTTGTCTAGCTATTGACTCCAATTGTTGCTGAGTTTGCTGATGTAGCTGTTTGCTTTGATTCATGACTGCCTTCATTCCTTCAAGATTCATTATCTCCTTTTCTGAAGTTGCATTCTGTGGGGTCTCAAATGAGTGTTGGTTATTGGCTTTCTTGTCATTGAACTCTGCAGTTCCTTGGATGGTTGCTGTTGCGTTGAGCAGGCCATCTGAGAAGTGATCCACCGCTCTTCTTGTTTCCGGGGTTAATCCTTCATAGAACGCTTGGAAATCTGCTTTCTTGCTTGCCTTCTTGTATCTTTCCCATGCTTTGAACAATGGTTCTTCCCCTTCCTGTATGAATGGATGTACTCCCTCTTTTATCTTGATGTTTTGTTGGGACGAGGAGAATTTGGCTAGAAACTTGCAACCAAATCATCCCAACTAGTTATGCTTCCTTGGGGAAAGGTTTCAAGCCATTGTGCCGCTTCATCCTTCAGTGAGAAGGGAAATAACAAGAGCTTATAGGTATCATGATTTACACTATCAAGATTGACAGCACCACAAGTTCTCAGAAAATTGGATAGGTGCTGTTTAGGATTCTCCAGTGGAGTTCCACCATAGGAACAATTGTTCTTGATCAGTGTAATGATTTGCGGCTTCATGTTGTGGTGTTCTTCTTTCTCAGGAACTCCTTCTTTATTGATACCCTTTCCTCTGACCTTTCTTCTTTCCTGTGACATATAAATCAACGCACAGTGGTATTCTTGAAATTTGAGTGTAGTCAGTTGAGACAAAACTTCAAACAGTTAGTGGGTTAGTCAAAAATTAAAGAAAAAGTGCTTGATCTAAACTACCACCTCACTTAATCATTGTCAATCTAATCAATCCCCGGCAACGGTGCCAAAAACTTGATGGATATTTTTTGTGGAGAAACGAATTTCTCCAAAACACCCAAAACTAACCGGCAAGTGCACCGGGTCGCATCAAGTAATAATAACTCACGGGAGTGAGGTCGATCCCACAGGGATTGAAGGATTGAGAAATTTTAGTTTAGTGGTTGATTTAGTCAAGCGAATCAAGATTTGGTTGAGAGATTTGTTATTTGCAGAATTTAAATTGCATAGAAAGTAAAGGGAATGGGTAATTGGCATGAAATTAAAGAGAACTGAAATTTAAAGTGCTGAATCTTAAAGAACAAGAAATTAAATGGCAGAAACTTAGAACGCAAGAAATGTAAATTGCAGAATCTTAAAGTGCAAGAATGTAAATGGCTTGAATTGTAAAGGGAATTGGGAATTGGATTTGCAGAATTTAAACAAGAAAAAGTAAATTGCAACAAACAGAGAAGTAAAGGATGACTTGAATCGAACCGGATCTTAAAACAGAAATGTAAATGAGATTTAAAAACATTAAACAGAGGATGTAAAATTGGAATTCAGATCTCAGGACTCAAGAGACTAGATAACCAAGTCTAGATCTCAATGCCTTCCTAGATCCAACAAGAGTAATTGCAAAGGAAATGTAAATTGCAGAGAAAGTAGATGAGAGAGCAAGTAACAGAAACTGAAATTCAATTAAGCAGAGAATTAAACAAGATCCCAAGGTGAGATTGAAAGCCTAACTAAACGGTCATCTTGAGACAAAACATTTAGAGTCATGGTCAATAAAAAAAAGGGAGAACTAAAAATGAAAAAAAGAAAACAATCAAAGAAAAAGAAACAATTCTTGCTACTTCAAGGTGACAATCAATAGAAAAGGAGCCTAAGGCAAACACTTGGAAGAATCCTCAAGAGTCTAGGAGTTCATTATGACATTAACTCAATAAGATTCATGCATGAGTTAACACTTAGTCCTATCTTTAGTAATGAATGCATCTCTCCAAGGTCAAGTTTCAATCCAATTAAAGATTACTCACATTGATTTGCTTGGGACAAGCAAAGCTTAAGTTTGGTGTTGTGATGACTTGCATCATTCACCCTTTTTTCTTATATAAAAAGGGCCATCAAAGAGCATAATCTCATTTGATCATTGCAATTCATGAGCTAATTGATGAATATTATGGTACATTGCTTTGAAATGGGTTTGTGCTGAATTTCAGGTGAAAAGAGCAACAAAAAGGGAAGAAAACAACAAAATAAAGCTGGGTGTGTGAAACTGGCGTGCCACTTGGAACAAACGCCATGAAAGCATGTGGGTGTGGCACGTCAGGAGCTGGGCATGGCACACCAGTAATGATTTCCAGAAAGGAATGTTTGGGTTTAACAAGGGCGTGGCACGCCACCTGCTGGGCGTGGCACGCCAGTATCATTTCCCGATGAGCAATATTGAAGGCCACAAAAGGGGCATGGCACGCCAAGCTGGGCGTGCCACGCTAAGTCCATCACACACCATGGGTGTGCCACTTGAACCATTGGGCGTGGCACGCCAGTTCATCAATCCAGAAGGGGACAACCACTTGGGCGTGCCACTTGAAGACCCATCACTTAGGCACGCCAGCTCTAGCCCATCACTTAGGCATGCCACTTGAAGACCCAGGCGTGGTACGCCAAGCTTAACGGAGCCACTATAAGGTGGGCGTGTCACTTGAGCATCAAGGCATGGCACGCCAGTTCAAGTTTCCAGAGAAAAGGTTGAATACCCAAACACTTGGGTGTGCCACTTGGTGTCGAAGGCGTGGCACGCCAGTGATCATCCTCACTTTGGCGTGCCACTTTGGTCCCAGGTGTGGCACGCCAATGCTAAAGAAGGCCAAATACCAAGGCTGGGCGTGCCACTTAGATGCTGGGTGTGGCACGCCAGCTACTGGAGCAAGGAAGCATGCATTATGGGCGTGGCACGCCAGTTATGTTTTCCAGAGAGGTGAAGAAGGGTCTCCATGGGCATGGCACGCCAACTGCTGGGCGTGGCACGCCAGTAGTAAAATCCAGAGAGGAATATGAAGCAACCACAATGGGTGTGGCACGCCAGACCCTGGGCGTGCCACGCTAGTTCAACTTTCCAGAGAAGAAAATGGTGCACACACAATGGGCGTGGCATGCCAGACCCTGGGCGTGCCACGCTAGTTCAACCCTCTGGAGAAGAAGAGGAAGCACAAAGTGGGCGTGGCATGCCAGACCCTGGGCGTGCCACGCCAGTTCAACTTTCCAGAAAAGGAGAAGAAGAATAAAAAGGCCTGGGCGTGCCACTTGGGCTCGAAGGCGTGGCACGCCAGGCTAACCAAGCTTTAAAAAAGCCTGGGCATGCCACTTGGGTTTGAAGGTGTGGCACGCTAGGCTAAGCAAGGTTCAAAAAAAAGACCCTGGGCGTGCCACTTAGGTTCGAAGACGTGGCACACCAGGGAGCTGGATGCATGGAGCGTGCCACTTGAGGGACTGGGCGTGGCACGCCACTCAAGTGCCAACCACACGCCAAGCCTGGAGATGTCACGTTCTTGGAGTTTCTCTTTCTCTCCAGCTATAATTTTCTTTTCTCTTTTGTATTTTCTTAATTCTAGTGCTAGGAGTAGTATAAATAACCCCTGAAAGTTCTGAGAGGGGGGTTTTTGGATAGTAGTTTTGTTGAAGTATAGTTAGATTTACTTTTTACATCATCTTCTTCCATCTCTTGTACTTTTCTCTTAAGCTATGAGTAGCTAAATTCCAGCTCATTGAGAGAAGGAGCTCTGTTGTACTTGATGGATTAATGATAGTGAATTTCTTCTTCTCTTCATCTTCTCTTTGATTTGCTAGAAGGAATTTCGTTTTAATGCTAGTGTTCAATCATCTTGGGAAAGAGGTTGAATGCAAAATGGGTTTCATGGGAACCTAGAAAAAGGAAACATAAAACCATGCTTGAAATCCCTTCTCACGCTTGAGTGGATCTGGGTTTTGGTGATTGGATATGATGACATATAATCCACCCACTATTTGGATCTATGAGGATGTGTGGTATAATCAAGGACCAAGCATATCTCTCTTCATGAGCAATTAGATCAAGGAATTGGCTGATTATCAAGATTTGAGAAATTGAATCACCAAGGGATTGGGATTCAATCAATCATGATTTCCAAGAGGTCAATGAATGGCATGATTGAAGATGAGATGAGCTGGATTTAATCCAAAGAGAACAACATCTCCTGATCTCAATGAATTTCCCATATTCTCATCTTCCACATTCTTTATAGCTTTCTTTACATTCTGTTATTCCCCATTCCCATTTCCAATTACGTCATTTATGTTTTTGTAATTTACATTCTTGCCATTTACGTTTCTGTAATTTACTGCTTCTCTTTACTTTTGAGCCATTTACATTTCTACTCATTTAAATTTCTACAATCACAATCTATATTGCTCAGCTTGACTAATTCATCTATTGATTAAAATTTCTCAAATCTACCAATTTTTGTAGATACGATCCCACTCCTAGTGGATTATTACTTGACGATATTTTTGGTGCGCTTGCCAAAAGAACGGATTCATTATTTTTATATGGGAAATGAATTCCAGTCATCATGTTGCTATTGCAAGAATTTGACCTAGAAATCAAAGATAGAAGTAGTTTGGAAAACTTAGTGGCGGACTACTTGAGTCGCCTTGAGCATACAAAGGGCGATTCCACTCCTATTAATGATACATTTCCTTTTGAGGGCTTGCTAGCAATATCCGAGGTGACCCCTTGGTATGCACCTATTGCCAATTACTTGGTTGCTCACAACTTTCCTCCTAATTTTTCTCAACATCAAAAGGATAAGCTCAAAAGTGAATCCAAATATTATGTATGGGATGACCCATACTTATGGAGATGTGGTGCCGATCAAGTAATTCGAAGGTGTATCCGAGCACCAAGTTATTTTGGAGGCTTGCCACTCTTCCGAAAGTGGTGGCCATTTTGGTCCTCAAAGGACGGCTCGGAAGGTCTTGGATTGTGGGTTTTGGTGGCCTACACTTTTCAAAGATGCATCTCTCTTTTGTAGTTCTTGTCCACAATGCCTTAGGTTTGGAAATATCTCTAAGAAGAATGAGATACCCCAACAAACAATATTGTTTTGCAAAATTTTTTATGTTTGGGGTGTTGACTTTATGGGACCCTTTCCAAATTCTAATAGTTTCATGTACATTTTGCTAGCCGTTGACAAAGTTTCCAAGTGGGTGGAGGCGATTTCCACCCGAACTGATGATGCTAATGTGGTTCTTTCTTTTGTTCGGAATAACATTATTTGCTGCTTTTGATCACTACGAGCAATCGTGAGTGATCAAGGCTCGCATTTTTGCAACAAAAGAATGGCAGGGTTAATAAAGAAGTATGGCATCATCCATAAAGTGGCCACGACATACCACCCACAAATGAATGGCCAAGCCGAGGTCTCCAATCGGAAAATCAAGCGCATATTGGAAAAGGTTGTGAAGCCTCACAGGAAAGATTGGAGTTCTAAACTCGGTGATGTGCTTTGGGCCTACCGGACGGCCTACAAGACGCCGATTGGTATGAACCCATTCCGGTTGGTCTATGGGAAGGCTTGCCATCTACCGGTGGAAATAGAGCATAAAGTGTATTGAGCTGTAAAAGAGTTAAACACGGGTTTTGGGGTTGAAGTCGAAAGGAAGTTACAATTGGTGGAGCTTGAGAACCTTCGCTTGGAAGCCTATGAGAATTCAAGGCTTTACAAGGAGAAGATAAAAGCGGTGCATGATAGAAACATTAGAAGAAGAGAGTTTAGAGCGGGAGAGTTAGTTCTCCTCTATAACTCTAGGTTGAGATTGATGCCCAGGAAGCTAAGATCAAGGTGGGAAGGCCCATATAGAGTGGAGAAAGCGGAACCATATGGGGTCTACCACTTGCACTATCCTTCATGCCCCAATATCTTCAAGG
Organism: Arachis hypogaea; assembly: GCF_003086295.3. Lineage (NCBI taxonomy): Eukaryota > Viridiplantae > Streptophyta > Magnoliopsida > Fabales > Fabaceae > Arachis > Arachis hypogaea. Next base: position 81,073,425 of record NC_092046.1, on the reverse strand, counting down.
TTAATGGTCATCGTCTAAAGCTATACCATGGAGAAAAGATGAAAAGAAATAAAGAGGTTGAGGTGTTTGATGAGTCCATATTTGATGGTATATTTTGACTCGATTTGGAAGGATTCTAGCACATGAACTCATACTTAAGCACCAAAATAGCATAACTTTGTGTTTTGTCCCTAATTTGATCTAAATGTGAAAACATGTAATTTTGTGCTTGAAATAAGCAATTTAATTCCATTCTTATTCCATTTGATGCCATGACATGTTTGTTAAGTGATTTCAGGTCAATTAGGCAAGAATGGATAGGCAAAAGTGGAAAAAAGCATGTACAAGGGAGAAAACATGAAGAAAACAAGGAAAAGCACACACAGCGAAGTGTGTTTGCGCACAGCCCTGCGTGCGTGCGCACAAGCGAGAATTTCCATGTGTGCGTGCGCACGCACCTGTGCGTACGCACAGGTCAATTTTCAGCCGAGTGTGCGGATGCACACGTCTGTGCGTCCGCACGGGTCCCTGCACATGATTTCATTAATGAAACATGTGTTGTGCGAATTTGGAGGCCCTTGGCTCATTTTTGGCAGGCTGAAATGCTGTTTTGGAGTGCTATATAAAGGAGACTTCAACACTTATCAAGGGGGAGCATTTGAAGCACAATTTCACATAGTTTTGCATAGTAATTAGGAGTAGGAGTAGTGTAGCATTGCTCTCCTAGGGTTTCATTTATCAATTTCCATTGTAGCTTTTTATAGCAAGCTTTGATTTTGAATTTACTTCTTCAATTGTAAGTACTCTTAATTTCCTCTTTAATTAAAGCACTTTCACTTTCATTTCCTTTTGGTTCAAGTTACTTGTTTATATTTGCAATTTTGTGTTACTTGAAGTTTTGATCAATGAATTTAATGTTTCATGCCTCCTTTATGTTTGATTGCTTGTTTATATTTGGTTTTGTTGATAGTTGGTTTTAGTTTTCCATTTTACTTCGCAATTTTCTATGTTTTACTTTTATGAACACAAGGTGTTTGTGAAAATGCCAACTCTAGATTTTGAGTAGATTTTCCCACCTTGGCTTGTGGTTTGAGTTCCTAGGATACTAGAGTCATAATGTCTGACATTTAGTGGTAATTCTTGGGTAGTTCGTTGACTCTTGTTTCCATTGACGCTAGCCTTTTACCATCTAGTTTGGTAAGTTAGTTAGGACTTATGGATTAAGGTCAATTATACTTGCTTGACTTACTACTCGAAAGTTGGGGTTGACTAGGCAAGATTGACTCATGGTAATTACCATAGTTGTGGTTATGGTAATGATGGAATTCCTTGGATCCTCATCCCCAAGTCAAGGCCCTTTTATTGCATTTATACCATTTTCACTAAGTTTTTGTCTTATCTCTCTTTACTTGCATTAATTCCCAATTTTGCTCATTTCTTAGTTCTTTTATTGCTTAGTTCTTTTAATATTTCATTTCTTGCTTGAAAAACCCCCTTTTGTCCTCTTCACAACTGAAAGAAGTAACATTTCATTTGCATTCCTAGGGAGAACGACCCGAGGTTGAAAGACTCTCGGTTTAAATTAAAAATATTAAACTTTGATTTTGAGGATTATTTGTTGGTTCGGACTATACTACCAATGAAGACATTGTTTTGCTAAATTTTCCGAACCATCGTGATCCTCCCTATCAGTGTTCCTCCTTGAGGATGCATCGAAGCCGAAGAGATTTGAGCTCATGACCGTCCAACTTAAGGACGTTAAAGAAAAGTGCTAGGTGGGAGACACCCCACCATGGTATGATCTACCTTTGTGTATAGTTTCTTGCTAATAGCTCTTTTGAATATTTGTGACTTTTATGATTGCTTGATTTGTGAGTTTGTTCATAATAGGGTTAATTTTGCTCGATTTTTGTGCTAAATTGCTCATGAGGAGTCCATTGATAATGGTTTGATTGAATTAAGATGTTGAAGAAATGTTTAAGGTTGAGTGTTACATGAGGTTTTTGATGTTTCTGACCCCTTTAGCATGAATTACTACCAAATTGTGCTATAATTGCCCCTCCTCGTGTGTAGGGGAAAAAAAGAAAGGGCATCCACGTGCAAGCGTGCCATATGCATACGCGTGGACGCGTTTTTGCAGCACCTAGTACTAAAACCCGAGAGTTGTGCCCCCTGTGTGCGCATTTTGTGCCTGGGGCACAACCGTGACCCACGCGTGAGCGTGTGTGACGCCTATGCATCCCTCTGTGAATTCGCACACCCACGCATAAGCATGGGTGACGCGTACGCGTTGGCTGCGAATTTTGGACACTCTGGTACAAAAACCAGAGAGTTATGCCCCTTTATGCAAAAACTGTGCCAGGCGACCCACGTGTAAGCGTGGCCGACGCTTACTCGTCGTTCGCCAATTTTGCAATCCACACGTAAGCGTGATAGACGCGTACGCGTCGATTGTGCTGCACGACACTTCTGGTACAAAAACCAGAGAGTTATGCCTGCTTTGTGCCCACTTTGTGCCCAAGGCACAACTCGACCCATGCGTGCGCATCTCCTGACGCGTACACGTCCCCTCTCTTTCCTGTAAACCACGCGTACGCGTGGGAGACGCTTACGCGTCCCCTCTCTTTTCTATCCCTCTACGCGTATGCGTGGAGTGCGCACACGCGTCGCATCCCGGACGCAGGTACTGAATAATGCGCGCCCTGTTATGTTTTTATTCCAATTTCCATCCTCCAATCTTATTCTTCCGTCCTTTCTCTTTTTCTTTCTCCTCCCATCACCCTCCCCAATCACCACCACCGCCACCGGCGACCATCACTGCCGACGGTCCCACACTTTCTCTCTCCCCTCTTTTCTATCTCCTCTCTTTTCCTTTTCTCCATCTCAAGTTTCTACTCCTACTCCCTCTTCTCTTTTATCTTCTTTTATATTTTTTCTCCTACTAGTGCATTTGATTGATCTCTAGATTTCCTTTTTTCCTTTCCTCTTAGTTGTATTTTTTCTTAATTGTTTCTTGCTTATTTGCCTTCTTTCATTTCTTATTTCCCATGGGTGTTGAACTTGGAACTTTCTCTTGCTTTGATGGGTCAATTTGACATCTCTTGATTCCTTTATGACTATGTGGTGTTGTGTTGTTGTTTGGTATTTCATTTGAGGTTTTACATGTTTGAATTTCTCTTATTTTCTCACTATTTTAATAGTGCACACCAAGTGTTTGATGGAATGTACCTACAACATTTTAGTTCAATTTTGACTTTATGCTCTTAACTTGGTTCTTCTTCTTCTTACACTTGCCTCTCTATGTGCATTGAGCTTATTTTGCTTCATCTTCACCATTCTTATACCTTACCCATGACTTGCTTCATCATTATTATAGATGCTTGAGTTTATCCTTCTCATCCCTTATTACATGCTTTACTCACTCTTGCATCCCATGCTAAGTGTTATGCCCCATGATGTTATAATTGTCTTGTTCACATGTTGCAGCTGTCGTGTCCTCAAGATGCAATATTCCCTTTGGGCATTATCTTTCACTTGCATGTTATTCTCCTAGTGTTGATTATTTGGGCTTTCATATTTCCTCTTTCCCTTCCTTTTTCAGAATGGCCACCCGAAAAGGTAAGGAGAAGGCGTTGAGGAAACCGGCCACGAAAAGGGCACCCCCAAAATCAATCTCAAAGGCGCGCCCTACATTAGGGCTGAACCCCTTTCCAAGAAAGCAAAGACAATTGTTCATATTGATGAACACGAGAGGGGCAATCCGGCAAGGGACACCACAAGGTTTCCTAACCGCTTCTGTGAGCTCATGTTCCCTAACATAGTTTAGAGGAACTATCACTCTGAGCATCTACTCACTCCGCCGGACCACATTGCTCCGTATGTACTACCCTGCATTGAGTAGCGAGGATGGGGGTTTCTATTGCGAAGACCACAAGAGACCAACCTCTCGTGGGTGGTAGAGTTTTACTCCAATTTCCACTCTCCGTCTCTTTAGTCAGTTTACGTGCGCCGAAGGCAAGTCTAAGTTTCAGAGGAGGCTATTCAATGAGTGCTCAATGTCTTACTTGTACCGGAAGAAATGGATGGTTACCAAAAGGAGCTACGTCAACGGGAGGAATTTGGTTTTGATTGGGACTCGATCCTTCGAGTCATTGCCGAACCCGAGAATCATTGGACCCAGGGGAGACTAAGGATGCGGCCCAAGTGCCTTGATGCATGGTGCACGAAATTGCGACATCAACAATGGCACCAAAGACTTGGTGCTCTCAAACGTGAATCACACTTTGTCACAACTTTGCACAACTAACCAGCAAGTGCACAGCTATTGATTCTCCTAGTTTAGTATAGTTGATTCTTGAACACAGCTACTTTATGAGTCTTGGCCGTGGCCCTAAGCACTTTGTTTTCCAGTATTACCACCAGATACATAAATGCCACAGACACATAACTGGGTGAACCTTTTCAGATTGTGACTCAGCTTTGCTAAAGTCCCCAATTAGAGGTGTCCAGGGTTCTTAAGCACACTCTTCTTTTTTTGATTTGGACCTTGACCTTAACCGCTCAGTCTCAAGTTTTCACTTGACACCTTCACGCCACATGCACATGGTTAGGGACAGCTTGGTTTAGCCGCTTAGGCCAGGATTTTATTCCTTTAGGCCCTCCTATCCACTGATGCTTAAAGCCTTGGATCCTTTTTATTACCCTTGCCTTTTAGTTTTAAGGGCTATTGGCTTTTTTCTCTTGCCTTTTGGTTTAAAGAGCTTTTGGCTTTTTCTGCTTGCTTTTTCTTTTTCTCTCTTTTTTTTCGCCATTTTTCTTTTCTTTTCTTTTTCGCAAGCTTTTGTATTCACTGCTTTTTCTTGCTTCAAGAATCATTTTTATGATTTTTCAGATCTTCAAATAACATTTCTCCTTTTTCCTTATTCTTCAAGAGCCAAAATATTTAGCATTCGTAAACCACAATATCAAAAGATATATGCACTGTTCAAGCATTCATTCAGAAAACAAAAAGTATTATCACCACATCAAAATAATTAAACTAGTTTCAAGGATGAATTCGAAACCATGTACTTCTTGTTCTTTTGTTTTTAGAACATTTTTTCATTTAAGAGAGGTGATGGATTCATAGGACATTCATAACTTTAAGGCATAGACACTTAGACACTAGTGATCATATAGTAAAGACACAAACATAAATAAAACATAAAGCTCAAAAAATTGAAAAACAGTAAAATAAATAGACAAGGAGATTAAGGAATGAGTCCACCTTAGTAAAGGTGGCGTCTTCCTCTTCTTGAAGAACCAATAGTGCTTTTGAGCTCCTCTATGTCTCTTCCTTGTCTTTGTTGCTCCCCCCTCATAGCTCTTTGATCTTCTCTAATCTCATGGAGAATGATGGAGTGCTCTTGATATTCCACCTTTAGTTGTCCCATGTTGGAACTTAATTCTCCTAGGGAGGTGTTGATTTGCTCCCAATAGTTTTGTAGAGGAAAGTGCATTCCTTGAGGCATCTCAGGGATTTCATCGAGGGGAACTTCCTCATGCTCTTGTTGAGGTCCATGATATCTTGTTTTCTCCATCCTTTTCTTAATGATGGGTTTGTCCTCTTCAATGAGGATGTCTCCCTCTATGTCAATTCCAGCTGAATTGCAGAGGTGGCAGATGAGGTGAGGAAAGGCTAACCTTGCCAAAGTAGAGGACTTGTCAGCCACCTTGTAGAGTTCTTGAGGTATAATCTTATGAACTTCCACTTCCTCCCCAATCATGATACTATGGATCATGATGGCCCGGTCTACAGTAACTTCAGACCGGTTGCTAGTAGGAATGATTGAGCGTTGAATAAACTCTAACCATCCTCTAACTACAGGCTTAAGGTCCAATCTTCTTAATTGAACCGGCTTGCCTCTTGAGTCAACCTTCCATTGAGCTCTTTCTACACATATGTCCATGAAGACTTGGTCTAACCTTTGATCAAAGTTGATCCTTCTAGTGTAGGGGCGTGCGTTTTCTTCCATCATTGGCAAGTTGAACGCCAGCCTAACATTTTTCGGACTGAAATCTAAGTATTTCCCCCAAACCATGGTGAGCCAATGCTTTGGATTCGGGTTCACACTTTGATCATGGTTCCTAGTGATCCATGCATTTGCATAGAACTCTTGAGCCATTAAGATCCCGACTTGTTGAATGGGGTTGGTGAGAACTTCCCAACCTCTTCTTTGGATCTCAAGTCGGATCTCTGGATACTCATTCTTTTTGAGCTTGAAAGGAACCTCAGGGATCACTTTCTTCTTGGCCATAACTTCATAGAAGTGGTCTTAATGGACCTTTGAGATGAATCTCTCCATTTCTCATGACTCAGAGGTGGAAGCAATTGCCTTCCCTTTCCTCTTTCTTGAGGATTCTCTGGCCTTAGGTGCCATTGATGGTTATGGAAAAACAAAAAGAAATGCTTTTTACCACACCAAACTTAAAATGTTTGCTCGTCCCTGAGCAAAAGAAGAAAGAAAGAAGGAAAAAAAGAGAAAGAATGGAGGAGAGGGAGAGAGGTGTGTATTCGGCCAAGGGTAAGAAGAAAGGGATGTGTTGTATGAAAATGAAGAAGGAATGAGGGGTTTATATAAGGGTGGGGGAAGGTTTAGGGTTCGGCCATTAGGGTTGGGTTTGGGAGGGAAAAGAATTTGAATTTTAGAGGTAGGTGGGATTTATGGGGAAGAGAAGATGGATGTGAATGGTGAGGGGTGATGGAAAAGAGTGATTGAGGTGATTGGTGAAGGGTATTTGGGGAAAAGGGTTATGAAAAGGTGTGAAGAGGAGAGAAGAAAAGGTAGGGATCCTGTGGGGTCCACAGATCCTGAGGGGATCCTGTGGGGTCAAGGACTTAACATCTCTGCTCCAATTAGGCGTGTAAAACTGATGACAAGTCATCTTAGCCTATTTTAACTAGTCTTTTTCTTTTGTTTTCATTAGAATTATGCACTTTCTTGAGCTACAAGCAAGCTAATTGAGTAGATTTTCATGTTTCCCTTGATTGAATCAACCATATATGAATTCATGCCATTTCATGAGGTTTTATGCTATATTTGTTGCATATTATGAAAGAATGAATATCTCATGATTTTGAGCATAGCTTTGATGAGTTTGGTTGATTAATTATAGGTGAAGAAAGCTTGGAGAAGGGTTGAAGCAAGAAGGAATAGCTAGGAGTAAAGAGAAGACAATGGAATAAGTGAAATTGAACCAGGAAGCAAGAAGCTGGACCTAAAGTTAGCATCAAACTTTTGCACAAACTTTTGGTTGAAAAGTTAGCCCCAACGTTAGCCCCCTAACTTGGAGGCTAACGTTGGAACTTGAAAATTCTCCCCTGTGCACCAAAAGTTTGCGCCAACGTTAGCCCCCTAACTTTGAGGCTAACGTTGGCACATGAATTTCTCCCCTGGGCACCAACGTTTGCGCCAACGTTAGACCCCTAACTTGGAGGCTAACGTTGGCGCATGAAAATTCAAGGAAGAGGAGCAAAAGTTTGCGCCAACGTTAGCCCCCAAATTGGTGGCTAACGTTGGCGCCACTAGCACACAAGGCAAGGCCAACGTTAGGGTCAAAGTTAGACCCCTAACGTTGGCACCAACGTTCATACCAGCAAGTTTTGTGGGCTGCTATGAAAAGTTGGAGCCAAAGTTAGACCCCTAACTTTAGCTCCAACTTTTGGTCCAACTTTTGCTAACCTCAAAACCGGTTCAATTGGTTCACTTTGGTTCTTCTCCAAACTTCAAGAGCAATCAACCAAGGCCTCTTTCAACCCAATTCCACCGAGAGCAAAGGCCCAACTCAAGGCTTGAAGATCATTTGAAGAAAGTGTATAAATAGGATAGAATTCAAGTTCTTCGGAGAGCTTTCCTTTTGGAATTTTCATAATAGATTTCGGAGAGCTTTTGTTATTGAGTGAACTTTAATTTCTTTGTCTTGGGGAAGGAGAATTCACTTCTCTTCCTCTTAGTTTTATTGCTTTCAAATTCAATTACACTTGTCTTAGATCTTGGATTGGAGAATTGAAGAAATTCTGTTTCAATCTCAATCTTGGATCTCTCTATTTCTTTACTGCTAATTGAATTTTATTTCCGGTTAATTGCTCTTCATCTATTTTCCTTGCAATTTACAATTTCCTTGCAATTGTTCTTGTTGGATCTAGGAAGGCATTGAGATCTAGACTTGGTTTTCTAGTCTCTGGGTCCTGAGATCTGAATTTCCCATTTCACTTCTCTGTTTACTGCTTTCTATGTTCATTTACTTTTCTGCTTCATATCCGGTTCAATCCCAATTCCCTTTCCCTCTTCTGTTTAATGCAATTCAACTTTTCCTTGTTTAATTACTGCAAATCCACGTCCCAATCCCCTTTACATTCCGAGTCATTTACATTTCTTGCACTTTAAGATTTTGCAATTTATATTTCTTGCACTCTAAGTTTTTGCCATTTAATTTCTTGTCCTTTACGTTTCAGCAATTTATTTCTTATTCTCTTTACTTCAATGCAATTTAATTCTGCAAGTCACAAAACCATCAACCAAATCTTGATTCGCTTGACTAAATCAACCACTAAGCTAAAATTGCTCAATCCTTCAATCCCTGTGGGATCGACCTCACTCCCGTGAGTTTTTATTACTTGATACGACCCGGTACACTTGCCGGTTAGATTTGTGTGTTTTGGGAGAAATTTATTTTTCCTCCAAAATACTCATCAAGTTTTTGGCGCCGTTTCCGGGGATTGAATAGATTGACAATGATTAAGTGAGGTGGTGATCTAGATCAAGCGCTTTTTCTTTAATTTTTGACTAACCCACTAACTGTTTGAAGTTTTGCCTGAGCTAATAGAAACCTCATTCTAGCAATAGAGTGAAATTTCCTTGGTTTATCTTGCTGAATATGATTCTCATAGCTTGATAAATAAATGAGAGAAGTGATTTTCGTTCATTAATCTCTCAAGTTTACCAACTGTTTGACACATGGTGTCAACTAATCCTCTAACTACATTCTGGCATGAGAATATCCAATTTTCATTTGGATTGTTTGTGATTGTGCAGGTCATGGAGGAAAGGAATCCTACAGCAAGAGGAGAAAAACTGAGGCATTATGATTTCCAGCCTCCATAATCAAAGAGCAAGATGTCAAGCTAGTGACAATAAAAGAGCGCTTGTTGGGAGGCAACCCAACCTGAGGTAGTTTTCTTTCCATAGTTATTTTAATAAAAAGGTTAAGTAGTTTTATCTATAATGCAAGAAGCTAAGTTTGGTGTTGCACACCAAAACAATCTAAAGGAGAATGCAGGATTCTAAGTTTGGTGTTTCACCAAAATCCCATTATAAAACACATTCTCACTCTCTGCATAGTGCTGGCTTCAAGCATGTTGGATGAACTAGTTAACTATTCTGCTGTTTCCTAGTTTTCAGTTTTATTGCTTTTGAAAAAGAAGAAGAAAAGAAAAAAAAAGTTATTACACATGGTTAATTTGATGCATGAACCCCATTGGCAAGGTACTAAGTTTGGTGTTCTCACACCAAAGTAAGTTCAAAAGCCCATAAATAAATCAGCCAGACTAACCATTGTTTCTAAGTGCTTGGGGAACAAGCAACTTTCAATATCATTGCAGAATATCATACAAGCCTTTGGAGAGATTGAGCATCATTAACCAAAGAAGCAAAAGATGAACATAAAGGACAGCAATGATGATGATGAGAAGAAGGAAAGCAAGTGAACTCCAACAGGTTGTATTGTTAAGTGATTGTTTTACATCAAATATTGCTGTGATTGAAAGTTGGATTGTATCCTGATCTACCCTGCCTGTCTGCATAGCATAGTTTTTTTTATTTACCCCTGCCTGCCTGCATAGCATAGTCTTTCTTTATAATTCAATAAGCAAGGTGTCTGATCATTCACAACATTCTTATCTTCAAAACTTGTTTGCACTCAATTTCCAAGAAATGCATCACATGAAAGTTCTTTGAGAAGAAAGATTGAGGAATTAAACAATTTTGAGGCAAGCAAAAGATTAGGAGAAGTGGTGGTTCTAGTTGTATGATTTTGTATTGATGCTGCATGCTTGTGAAAACTTGCATGGGAGCTGATAGGCAGGACATGAAGTTCAAAGAAATATTGTGGAGATTCTCAAAAATCTATTGATCCAAGAAGCAGCAAACAAAACAAAAGAAAGAAAAGAAAATACAAAAACAAAAGGAATATGGCCCAAGGCTCTGAGCATCAATTACTAGGCAGAAAAAGAAAGAAAGAAACAAAAACTCAAAGAGTTGTTATCCTAGTAAATGCTTGTGGTTGAGATGTGTCAAGGAAAGAGGCTTGAGCAAGTAAATCCTTAGGGGTGCTTCAACACCTAATACCTTAAAACCAACTGGTTTAGGAGTATTGATTGAAAGCTTATCTAAAGAGCCGCTTTGAGACATGATACTTAGAGTCGAGGCCAAAGCACAGAAACTATAAGCTGCTTCAAGGTGATTACATATAAAGAGATCTCCATGATACCATTTGGATGAAAATCCTAAGACCTACGACTCCCAATATGTAAGGACTAGTGAGCACTGAAGCCCTTGCATGAGCATATGATTTAGAGTTCACCCCATTGATACTTGATCACTTCACTCACTGTACTTTACAAGTGTTTCTCAATCCATCTTAATTGAAAGAATCTCTGAGCATAATTCATTTCTTGCTTGAGGACAAGCAAGCTTTAAGTTTGGTATTGTGATGACAAGTCATCTTAGCCTATTTTAACTAGTCTTTTTCTTTTGTTTTCATTAGAATTATGCACTTTCTTGAGCTACAAGCAAGCTAATTGAGTAGATTTTCATGTTTCCCTTGATTGAATCAACCATATATGAATTCATGCCATTTCATGAGGTTTTATGCTATATTTGTTGCATATTATGAAAGAATGAATATCTCATGATTTTGAGCATAGCTTTGATGAGTTTGGTTAATTAATTATAGGTGAAGAAAGCTTGGAGAAGGGTTGAAGCAAGAAGGAATAGCTAGGAGTAAAGAGAAGACAATGGAATAAGTGAAATTGAACCAGGAAGCAAGAAGCTGGACCTAAAGTTAGCATCAAACTTTTGGTTGAAAAGTTAGCCCCAACGTTAGCCCCCTAACTTGGAGGCTAACGTTGGAACTTGAAAATTCTCCCCTGTGCACCAAAAGTTTGCGCCAATGTTAGCCCCCTAACTTTGAGGCTAACGTTGGCACATGAATTTCTCCCCTGGGCACCAACGTTTGCGCCAACGTTAGACCCCTAACTTGGAGGCTAACGTTGGCGCATGAAAATTCAAGGAAGAGGAGCAAAAGTTTGCGCCAACGTTAGCCCCCTAACTTGGTGGCTAACGTTGGCGCCACTAGCACACAAGGCAAGGCCAACGTTAGGGTCAAAGTTAGACCCCTAACGTTGGCACCAACGTTCATACCAGCAAGTTTTGTGGGCTGCTATGAAAAGTTGGAGCCAAAGTTAGACCCCTAACTTTAGCTCCAACTTTTGGTCCAACTTTTGCTAACCTCAAAACCGGTTCAATTGGTTCACTTTGGTTCTTCTCCAAACTTCAAGAGCAATCAACCAAGGCCTCTTTCAACCCAATTCCACCAAGAGCAAAGGCCCAACTCAAGGCTTGAAGATCATTTGAAGAAAGTGTATAAATAGGATAGAATTCAAGTTCTTCGGAGAGCTTTCCTTTTGGAATTTTCATAATAGTTTTCGGAGAGCTTTTGTTATTGAGTGAACTTTAATTTCTTTGTCTTGGGGAAGGAGAATTCACTTCTCTTCCTCTTAGTTTTATTGCTTTCAAATTCAATTACACTTGTCTTAGATCTTGGATTGGAGAATTGAAGAAGTTCTGTTTCAATCTCAATCTTGGATCTCTCTGTTTCTTTACTGCTAATTGAATTTTATTTCCAGTTAATTGCTCTTCATCTATTTTCCTTGCAATTTACAATTTCCTTGCAATTGTTCTTGTTGGATCTAGGAAGGCATTGAGATCTAGACTTGGTTTTCTAGTCTCTGGGTCCTGAGATCTGAATTTCCCATTTCACTTCTCTGTTTACTGCTTTCTATGTTCATTTACTTTTCTGCTTCATATCCGGTTCAAACCCAATTCCCTTTCCCTCTTCTGTTTAATGCAATTCAACTTTTCCTTGTTTAATTACTGCAAATCCACGTCCCAATCCCCTTTACATTCCGAGTCATTTACATTTCTTGCACTTTAAGATTCCGCAATTTATATTTCTTGCACTCTAAGTTTCTGCCATTTAATTTCTTGTCCTTTACGTTTCAGCAATTTATTTCTTATTCTCTTTACTTCAATGCAATTTAATTCTGCAAGTCACAAAACCATCAACCAAATCTTGATTCGCTTGACTAAATCAACCACTAAGCTAAAATTGCTCAATCCTTCAATCCCTGTGGGATCGACCTCACTCCCGTGAGTTTTTATTACTTGATACGACCCGGTACACTTGCCGGTTAGATTTGTGTGTTTTGGGAGAAATTTATTTTTCCTCCAAAATACTCATCAAAAACATCCTTGCTGTGCAATCCTGGCGTTTAACGCCAGACTGCTGCTTGTTTCTGGCGTTAAACGCCCAAATGTAGCCTTTTTCTGGCGTTTAACGCCAGGCAAATGCTTGTTTCTGGCGTTAAACGCCAGTTTGGTGCTTGTTTCTGGCGTTAAACGCCAAACAGATGCTTGTTTCTGGCGTTTACGCCAGACTACTCTTCCTCCAGGGTGTGCTAATTTTAATTCTATTTTTCATTCTGTTTTTGATTTTTTAGTAGTTTTTGTGACTTCACATGATTATCAACTTAAAGAAAACATAAAATAACAATCAAAAATAAATAAATATAATTAGATAACATTGGGTTGCCTCCCAACAAGCACTTCTTTAATGTCAATAGCTTGACAGTGAGCTCTCATGGAGCCTCACAGATGTGCAGAGCATTGTTGGGACCTCCCAACACTAAACTTAGAGTTTGAATATGGGGGTTCAACACCAAACTTAGAGTTTGGTTGTGGCCTCCCAACACCAAACTTAGAGTTTGACTGTGGGGGCTTTGGTTGACTCTACAGTGAGAGAAGCTTTTCATGCTTCCTCTCCATGGTTACAGAAGGAGATCCTTGAGTTTTAACCACAAGGTTGTCCTTATTCAGTTGAAGGACCAACTCTCCTCTGTCAACATCAATCATAGCTCTTGCTGTGGCTAGGAAGGGTCTTCCAAGGATGATGGATTCATCCTCATCCTTCCCAGTGTCTAGGATTATGAAATCAGCAGGGATGTAAAGGACTTTAACCTTTACTAGCACATCCTCTACTAGTCCATAAGCCTCTATTCTTGAGTTGTCTGCCATCTCTAGTGAGATTATGGCAGCTTGCACCTCAAAGATCCCAAGTTTCTCCATTACAGAGAGTGACATTAAGTTTATTCCTGACCCCAGGTCACACAGAGCCTTCTCAAAGGTCATGGTGCCTATGGTATAGGGTATTAAGAATTTACCAGGATCATGTTTCTTTTGAGGTAGAGTTTGCTGATCCAAGGCATTTAGTTCCTTGATGAGCAATGGAGGTTCATCCTCCCAAGTCTCATTGTCAAATAATTTGGCATTCAGCTTCATGATTGCTCCTAAATATTGAGCAACTTGCTCTTCAGCAATGTCTTCATCTTCTTCAGAAGATGAATAGTCATCAGAGCTCATGAATGGTAAAAGGAGGTTTAATAGAATCTCTATGGTCTTTGGATGAGCCTCAGATTTCTTTGGTTCCTCAAAGGGAAACTCCTTATAGGTTAATGGACGTCCCAGGAGGTCTTCCTCACTAGGATTCACATCCTTCTCCTCCTCTCTTGGTTTGGCCACACCAAGTAAGGTTATGGCCTTGCACTCTCTTTTTTGATTATCTTCTGTATTGCTTGGGAGAGTACTAGGAGGAGTTTTAGTGACTCTTTTACTCAGCTGGCCCACTTGTGCCTCCAAATTTCTAATAGAGGACCTTGTTTCATTCATGAAACTCAGTGTGGCCTTAGATAGATCAGAGACTATATTTGCTAAGCTAGATGGATTCTGCTCAGAATTCTCTGTCTGTTGCTGAGTGAATAATGGAAAAGGCTTGCTATTGCTAAACCTGTTTCTTCCACCATTATTAAAGCCTTGTTGAGGCTTTTATTGATCCTTCCATGAGAAATTTGGATGATTTCTCCATGAGGGATTATAGGTGTTTCCATAGGGTTCACCCATATAATTCACCTCTGCTATTGCAGGGTTCTCAGGATCATAAGCTTCTTCTTCAGAAGAGGCCTCTTTAGTACCACTGGATGATTCCTTCAATCCATTCAGACTCTGAGAGATCATATTGACTTGCTGAGTCAATATTTTATTCTGAGCCAATATGGCATTCAGAGTATCAACTTCAAAAACTCCCTTCCTTTGAGACATCCCATTATTCACAGGATTCCTTTTAGAAGTGTACATTAACTGGTTATTTGCAACCATGTCAATGAGTTCTTGAGCTTCTGCAGGCATTTTCTTTAGGTGAATGGATCCACCTGCAGAATGGTCCAATGACATCTTAGATAATTCAGACAGACCATCATAGAATATATCCAGGATGGTCCATTCTGAAAGCATGTCAGAAGGACACTTTTTGGTCAGTTCCTTGTATCTCTCCCAAGATTCATAGAGGATTGACCTTCCTTCTGGTTGAAGGTTTGAACATCCACTCTAAGCTTGCTAAGCTTTTGAGGAGGAAATAACTTGGCTAAGAAAGCCGTGACCAGCTTATCCCAAGAGTTCAGGCTATCCTTAGGTTGAGAGTCCAACCATACTCTAGCTCTATCTCTTACAGCAAACGGGAAAAGCATAAGCCTGTAGACCTCGGGATCAACCCCATTGGTCTTAACAGTATCACATATATGCAAGAATTTAGTTAAGAACTGAAAAGGATCTTCTGATGGAAGTCCATGGAACTTGCAGTTCTGTTGCATCAGAGAAACTAATTGAGATTTTAGCTCAAAGTTGTTTGCTCCAATGGCAGGTATTGAGATGCTTCTTGCATGTAAATTGGAATTTGGTGCAGTGAAGTCACCAAGCATCTTCCTTGCATTGTTATTATTTTCGGCCATGTCTCCTTCTTTTTCGAAAATTTCTGTCAGATTTTCTCCAGAGAGTTATGCTTTAGCTTCCCTTAGCTTCCTCTTCAGAGTCCTTTCAGGTTCAGGATCATCTTCAACAAGAATGTTCTTATCCTTGTTTCTGTTCATATGAAAAAGAAGAGAATAGAAAATATGGAATCCTCTATGTCACAGTATAGAGATTCCTTATGTAAGTATAAGAAGAGAATAATGGAGGAAGGAAAAGATAAGAATCCAAACACAAGGGAGAAGAATGAGGTCGAATTCTTGGGTGAAAGAAGGGTGTTAGTAGATGAATAAATAAACAGAAGGGGATGAGAGATGAGAGAATTCAAAAATTAAATAAATTAAAATAAAAGTATTTTTGTTTTTAAATTGAATTGAAAATAAAAATTCGAAAATTTAAAAAGAAAAATTAAATTAAATAAATTAAAATTTAAAACAAATAGTTAATTAAAAAGAAATTTTGAAAAAGAGGGAAGGTGATTTTTGAAAATTAGAGAGAGAGTTAGTTAGGTAGTTTTGAAAAAGATATGATTGAAACAAAAAGATAGGATTAGTTGGAAAGGATTTGAAATTTAATTTTGAAAAGATAAGAAGTTAGAAAATATTTTGAAATTAATTTTGAAAAAGATATGATTGAAACTTAATTTGAAAAAGATTTGAAAAAGAAATTTAAAAAGATTTGATTTTTGAAATCAAAGTTGATTACTTGACTAACAAAAAAAATAAAAAGATATGCTTCTAGAGTTTAAAGATTGAACCTTTCTTACTAGACAAGTAACAAACTTAAAATTTTTTGAGTCAATCACATTAATTGTCAGCATTAATTTCGAAAATATGAAACAAAAATAAGAAAAAGATTTTTGAAAATCATTTTGAAATCTTCGAAAATCATAAAAGAAAAATGAGAAAGATTTGAATTTTTTTGAAAAGATTTGAAAAAGATAGAATTTTTAAATTGAAAATTTGATTTGACTCATAAGAAACAACTAAATTTTAAAAAGTTTTGAAAAAGTCAACTCAAATTTTCGAAAATTTATGAGAGAAAGAGGGAAAGATATTTTTTTTATTTTTGAATTCTTAATAATGAAAGAGAAAAACACAAAATTGACACAAAACATAGAAATTATGAATCAAAACAACTAATGCATGCAAGAACACTTTGAATGTTAAGATGAACACTAAGAACACTTTGAAGATCATGATGAACATCAAGAACTTATTTTGAAAAATTTTCAAGAAAAGAAAACATGCAAGACACCAAACTTAGAAATTCTTAAACTTTAGACACTAACAAATTGAAAATGCATATGAAAAACAAGAAAAGATACAAAACAAGAAAAATTAAAGATCAAACATAGAAAATTATCAAGAACAACTTGAAGATCATGAAGAACACATGCATGAATTTTCGAAAATTTTAAGAAAAATTAAAAAGATGCAATTGACACCAAACTTAAAAATTGACACAAGACTCAAACAAGAAACACAAATTATTTTTGATTTTATGATTTTATAAATTTTTTTTTGGATTTTTGAAAATTTATTTTTAGAAAAACGAAAACAAAGAAAAAATTTTTTGAAAAATTTTTGAAAACAAAATAAAAGTTGAAACAAAAAGAAAATTACCTAATCTGAGCAACAAGATGAACCGTCAGTTGTCCAAACTCGAACAATTCCCGGCAACGGCGCCAAAAACTTGGTGCACGAAATTGCGATCATCAACAATGGCGCCAAAGACTTGGTGCTCTCAAACGTGAATCACACTTTGTCACAACCTCGCATAAATAACTAGCAAGTGCACTGGGTCGTCCAAGTAATAAACCTTACGTGAGTAAGGGTCGATCCCACGGAGATTGTCGGCTTGAAGCAAGCTATGGTCACCTTGCAAATCTCAGTCAGGCAGATTCAAATGGTTATGGTGAATTGATAATAAAAATATGAATAAAATATAAACTACGATAGAGATACTTATGTAATTCATTGGTGAGAATTTCAGATAAGCGTATAGAGATGCTTTCGTTCCTCCTGAACCTCTGCTTTCCTGCTGTCTTCATCCAATCATTCCTACTCCCTTCCATGGCAAGCTGTATGTTGGGCATCACCGTTGTCAATGGCTACATCCTGACCTCTCTGTGAAAATGGTCCAATGCGCTGTCACTGCATGGCTAATCATCTTTCGGTTCTCGATCATACTGGAATAGGATTTACTATCCTTTTGCGTCTGTCACTACGCCCAGTGATGAGCGGATATTTTATACGCTTTTTGGGGATAATTTCATATAGTTTAGAGTATGTTTTAGTTAGTTTTTAGTCTATTTCTAGTAGTTTTTAGGAAAAATTCATATTTCTGGACTTTACTATGAGTTGTGTGTTTTTCTGTAATTTCAGGTATTTTTCTGGCTGAAATTGAAGGAGCTGAGCAAAAATCTGATTCAGGCTGAAAAAGGACTGCTAATGCTGTTGGATTTTGACCTCCCTGCACTCAAATTGGATTTTCTGGAGCTACAGAACTCGAAATGGCATGCTTCTAATTGCATTGGAAAGTAGACATCCAGGGCTTTCCAGCAATATATAATAGTCCATACTTTGCACAAGTATAGACGACGTAAACTGGCGTTCAACGCCAGTTCTCTGCCCAATTCTGGCGTCCAGCGCCAGAAAAGGATCAAAAACTGGAGTTGAACGCCCAAACTGGCATAAAAACTGGCGTTCAACTCCACAAATGGCCTCTGCACGTGACTCACTCAAATCTCAGCCCCAGCACACACCAAGTGGGCCCCAGAAGTGGACCTCTGCATCATCCATCATAGTCCACTCATATTTTGTAACCCTAGGCTACTAGTTTAGTATTTAAACAACTTTTAGAGACTTATTTTGTATCTCATGACATTTCAGATCTAAACTTTGTATTCTCTGACGGCATGAGTCTCTAAACCCCATTGTTGGGGGTGAGGAGCTCTGCTGTGTCTCAATGAATTAATGCAAGTATTTCTGTTTTCCATTCAAACACGCTTGTTCCTATCTAAGATGTTCATTCGCGCTTAACTGTGATGAAGGTGATGACCCATGACATTCATCACCTTCCTTAAACCATGAACGTGTGCCTGACAACCACCTCCGTTCTATATCCGACTGAATGAGTATCTCTTAGATTCCTTAGTCAGAATCTCCTTGGTATAAGCTAGAACTGATGGCGGCATTCATGAGAATCCGGAAAGTCTAAACCTTGTCTGTGGTATTCCAAGTAGGATTCAATGATTGAATGACTGTGATGAGCTTCAAACTCCTGAAGGCTGGGCGTTAGTGACAGACGCAAAAGGATAGTAAATCCTATTCCAACCGAATCGAGAACCAACCGGTGATTAGCCATGCTATGACAGAGCACGTGAGCGTAGTTTTCACTGGAAGGATGGAAGGTAGCCATTGACAACGGTGATCCACCAACACACAGCTTGCCATAGGGGGACGTGCGTGCGTGAACAAGAAGACAGAGGAAAGCAGAGATTCAGAAGACAAAGCATCTCCAAAACTCCAACATATTCTCCATTACTGCACAACAAGTAACTTTTAATTTATGCTCTACTGGTTACTCACAATTCAATTGATAAACATAATTGACTTCCTGACTAAGATTTACAAGATAACCATAGATTGCTTCAAACCAACAATCTCCGTGGGATTCGACCCTTACTCACGTAAGGTATTACTTGGACGACCCAGTGCACTTGCTGGTTAGTGGTACGAGTTGTGAAAAGTGTGATTCACAATTTCGTGCACCAAGTTTTTGGCGCCGTTGCCGGGGATTGTTCGTGTTTGAACAACTGACGGATTATTTTGTTGCTTAGATTAGGAAAAATCTTTCTTTTTTTTGGTTTAGAGTCTTTTATTATTTATCCCTTGTTAAAATACTTTAAACTTATAGCTCAGTTATTTAGAACGTGGTGTTTATGTTCATGATAATTGGCTATCATATTTTTTAAAACCTTTTTCAAAAATAATTTTTCTATTAAATCCTGTGCCAAACTTTAAGTTTGGTGTTTTCAAAAATAATCTTTCTTAAAATTTTTCAAGGTCCCATAACTCATTTGGCTAGAGCGTTAATCTGTGTTCTTGGTAATTGGGTTAGAATCTTTTATACTCTTTTCAAAACCTTCTTTTTCAAAAATATTTTTTCTATTAAATCTTGTGCCAAACTTTAAGTTTGGTGTTTTCTTGTTGATTTCCCTTTGATTTTCGAAAATTTTGGTTTGATTTTCTAAAAATTTTAAGTTTGGTGTTCTTCCTTCATGTTCTTGTGTTCTTGTGAGTCTTCAAAGGGTTCTTGAGTTTCCTTGTGTCTTGATCTTAAAATTTTTAAGTTTGGTGTTCCTTGGTGTTTTCCCTCCAAAATTTTCAAAAACAAGGAGCATTAGATCTAAAAATTTTAAATCTTGTACTATCTTATTGTTTTTCTCTCTCCTCACTAAATTCAAAAATATCTTTTCAAAATATCTCTTCTAACTTCCTAACTTCTTATCTTTTCAAAATTTGTTTCAACTAACTAACTAACTTTTTGTTTGTTTCTTAACTTTTTCAAAACTACCTAACTAACTCTCTCTCTCTCTAATTTTCGAAAATATCTTCCCTCTTTTTCAAAAATTTCCTTTTTTTTAACTAATTATTTTTAATTTTTTTACGAAAAAAAAAATTTATTCTTTCAAAATTCAAATTCTTTTTAGTTATTTTATTTTATTTAAGTATTTACTTCTTATAAAATAAAATAAATAAAAAGATAAATCAGTCCAAGTTATATCCATATATCCATCATGGACATGAGTGGAGATGGACAGTCCAGGAGGACTTTGGGGTCATATTCTAACCCCTCTACTGCTTCGTATGGGAGTAGCATATGCATACCCTCCATTGGAGTTAGTAGCTTTGAGTTGAATCCTCAGCTCATTATCATGGTGCAGCAAAGTTGCCAGTATTCCGGTCTTCCACAGGAAGAACCTACAGAGTTTCTGGCACAATTTTTACAAATTGCTGACACAGTACATGATAAGGAAATAGATCAGGATGTCTACAGACTATTACTGTTTCCATTTGCTGTAAAAGATCAAGCTAAGAGGTGGTTAAATAACCAACCTAAGGCCAGCATAAGAACATGGAAACAGCTGACAGAAAAATTCCTGAATCAATATTTCCCTCCAAAAAGGATGACACAGCTAAGGCTGGACATCCAAGGCTTTAAACAAGGAGATAATGAATCTCTTTATGATGCCTGGGAGAGATACAGAGAGATGCTACGAAAATGCCCCTCTGAAATGTTTTCAGAGTGGGTTCAGTTAGACATCTTCTACTATGGGCTTGCAGAAGGAGCTCAGATGTCTTTAGATTACTCAGCTGGTGGATCTATCCATATGAGAAAGACAATTGAAGAAGCTCAAGAGCTCATTGATACAGTTGCCAGGAATCAGCATCTGTATCTAAGCAGCAACCCTTCCATGAATGAAGAGGTTAAAACAGTAACTGCTGAATTCAGTACTGTAAAACAAGCTGCTGAATTCAATCAGCAATTAGATTTTCTAACAAAGCAGCTAGCTGAATTCAAAGACAGGTTACAGGAGACAAGGATAGCTAATATACATATGGAGGAACAGTTTAAGCAAACAAAGCAGCAGCTATCAAAGCAAATAGCAGAAGAATGCCAAGCAGTTCAATTAAGAAGTGGGAAAACATTAAATACCCCACCTCAAGGCATCAAAAATTCAAGAAATGAGCAACCCACCAAAGATTCCCCTGAGGACAGTAAGAGCCCAGGGAAAAATAATTCTGGCACTAAAACGCCAGAAAATGGGTGGAAGGCTGGCGCTGAACGCCCAGACCATGCCCAAAACTGGCGTTCAGCGCCAGAAACAAGGCAGGATTAGCGTTGAACGCCAGAAATGGGCAAGAATCTGGCGTTGAA
Source organism: Arachis hypogaea (assembly GCF_003086295.3). Taxonomy (NCBI): domain Eukaryota; kingdom Viridiplantae; phylum Streptophyta; class Magnoliopsida; order Fabales; family Fabaceae; genus Arachis; species Arachis hypogaea. The sequence goes on along the minus strand of NC_092046.1, from coordinate 81,052,327 downwards.
CGCCCAAAGGGGGCATAATCCAGCGTTGAACGCCCAAAATGGGCACATTTCTGGCGTTCAGGCGCCAGGAACAGACAGTGAGTTGGCGTCTAACGTCACTCCAGCTTCTGGCTCTGGTACTCAATTGCCAGTGAGGGATCAGACACACACAAGTGCTGATAACAACCCCTCTAAAAAGGATTCTTTAACCACTAAGGTTGAGGAATATAAAGCCAAGATACCTTATCCTCAAAAACTTCGGAAAGAGGAGCAGGATAAGCAATTTGCTCGCTTTGCAGATTATCTAAGGACTCTTGAAATAAAGATTCCTTTTGCAGAGGCACTTGAGCAAATACCTTCTTATGCCAAGTTCATGAAAGAGATCTTGAGTCATAAAAAGGAGTGGAGAGAAACAAAAAGAGTTCTCCTCACTGAAGAATGCAGTGCAGTCATTCTGAAAAGCTTAAAGACCCTGGGAGTTTTCTGGTACCATGCATATTAGAAGGTGATTGCACCAAGACAGCTTTATGCGATCTTGGGGCAAGCATCAACCTAATACCTGCATCCACTATCAGGAAGCTTGGCTTAACTGAAGAAGTTAAACCAACCCGGATATGTCTCCAACTTCCTGATGGTTCCACTAAATACCCATCAGGCGTGATTGAGGACATGATTGTCAGAGTTGGGCCATTCGCCTTTCCCACTGACTTTGTTGTGCTGGAAATGGAGGAGCACAAGAGTGCCACTCTCATTCTAGGAAGACCCTTCCTAGCAACTGGACGATCCCTCATTGACGTCCAACAGGGGGAAATAACCCTGAGAGTCAACGATGACGAGTTCAAGTTGAACGCTGTCAAAGCCATGCAGCATCTAGACACATCAACAGACTGCATGAAAGTTGACCTCATTGACTCTTTGGTAGAAGAGATCAACATGGCTGAGAGTCTCGAATCAGAGTTGGAAGACATCTTTAAAGATGTTCAGCCTGATTTGGAGGATTCAGGGGACATGAAAGAGCCTCTGAACTTTCTTCTGAAAGAGGAAAAACCTCCTAAACCAGAGCTCAAGCCACTGCCACCATCCTTGAAATATGCATTTCTAGGAGAAGGTGACACCTTTCCAGTGATCATAAGCTCTGCTTTAAATTCACAGGAAGAGGAAGCACTTATTCAAGTGCTAAGGACACACAAGACAGCTCTTGGGTGGTCCATAGGTGACCTTAAGGGCATAAGCCCAGCTAGATGCATGCACAAAATCCTACTGGAGGATAATGCCAAACCAGTGGTTCAACCACAGAGGCGGCTAAATCCAGCCATGAAGGAAGTGGTGCAGAAAGAGGTCACCAAATTACTAGAGGCTGGGATTATTTATCCCATTTCTGATAGCCCCTGGGTGAGCCCTGTTCAAGTCGTCCCAAAAAAGGGAGGCATGACAGTGATTTATAATGAAAAAAATGAACTGGTTCCTACAAGAACAGTTACAGGGTGGCGCATGTGTATTGACTACAGAAGGCTCAATACAGCCACCAGAAAGGATCATTTTCCTTTACCATTCATAGACCAGATGCTAGAGAGACTAGCAGGTCATGATTATTACTGCTTTTTGGATGGCTACTCAGGCTATAACCAGATTGCAGTAGATCCCCAGGATCAAGAGAAAACAGCATTCACATGTCCATCCGGAGTGTTTGCTTATAGAAGGATGCCCTTTGGGCTATGCAATGCACCTGCAACCTTCCAGAGATGCATGCTCTCTATTTTCTCTGATATGGTGGAAAAATTTCTGGAAGTCTTCATGGATGACTTCTCAGTATATGGAGACTCATTCAGCTCCTGTCTTGATCACCTAAAACTTGTTTTGAAAAGATGCCAAGAAACCAACCTAGTTTTAAACTGGGAAAAGTGTCACTTCATGGTGACTGAAGGAATTGTTCTTGGGCATAAAATCTCAAACAAGGGAATAGAGGTGGATCAAGCAAAAATAGAGGTAATTGAAAAATTACCACCACCTGCCAATGTTAAGGCAATCAGAAGCTTTCTAGGGCATGCAGGATTCTATAGGAGGTTTATAAAGGATTTTTCAAAAATCACAAAACCTCTAAGCAATCTGCTAGCTGCTGACATGCCATTTGTGTTTGACACAGCATGCCTGCAGGCGTTTGAAACGCTGAAAGCTAAGCTGGTCACAGCACCAGTCATTTCTGCACCAGACTGGACATTGCTATTTGAGTTAATGTGTGATGCCAGTGATCATGCCATTGGTGCAGTATTGGGACAGAGGCATGACAAGCTTCTGCATGTCATTTATTATGCCAGTCGCGTTCTAAATGATGCCCAGAAAAATTACACAACCACAGAAAAAGAACTACTTGCAGTGGTTTACGCCATTGACAAGTTCAGATCATACTTAGTAGGATCAAAAGTGATTATGTATACTGACCATGCTGCTCTTAAATATCTACTCACAAAGCAGGATTCAAAACCCAGGCTCATCAGATGGGTATTGCTTCTGCAAGAGTTTGATATAGAAATAAGAGACAGAAAAGGGACAGAGAACCAAGTGGCTGATCATCTGTCCCGGATAGAGCCAGTGGAAGGGACGTCCCTCCCCTTCCTTGAGATCTCTGAGACGTTCCCTGATGAGCATCTATTTGCCATTCAGGAAGCACCATGGTTTGCCGATATTGCAAACTATAAAGCTGCAAGGTTCATACCCAAGGAGTACAATAGAATACAAAAAAAGAAACTAATTACTGATGCAAAGTACTACTTGTGGGATGAGCCCTATCTCTTTAAGAGATGTGCAGACGGAATTATCCGTAGGTGTGTCCCCAGAGAGGAAGCACAGAGAATCCTATGGCATTGCCATGGATCTAAATATGGAGGCCATTTCGGAGGTGAGCGAACAGCCACCAAGGTCCTCCAATGTGGCTTCTATTGGCCCACACTCTATAAAGATTCCCGAGAGTTTGTACGTAATTGTGACAGTTGCCAAAGAGCTGGTAATCTGCCTCATGGTTACGCCATGCCTCAACAAGGAATCTTGGAAATAGAGTTGTTTGACGTATGGGGAATTGACTTCATGGGACCTTTCCCACCATCATACTCAAACACTTATATTCTGGTGGCAGTTGACTATGTATCAAAATGGGTTGAGGCTATTGCCACACCCACCAATGATACTAAAACAGTGCTGAAGTTCCTCCAGAAACATATCTTTAGCAGGTTTGGTGTCCCTAGAGTGTTAATCAGTGATGGGGGCACTCACTTCTGCAATAAACAGCTTTACTCTGCCATGGTTCGGTATGGAATTCGCCACAAAGTGGCCACACCATATCATCCACAAACCAATGGGCAAGCTGAAGTCTCTAACAGAGAATTAAAGAGAATCCTGGAACGGATAGTAAATACCCGTAGAAAGGATTGGGCAAGGAGCTTGGATGATGCTCTGTGGGCTTACAGAACAGCATTCAAGACCCCTATAGGGACCTCTCCATACCAACTCGTATATGGTAAGGCATGCCACTTGCCCGTGGAACTGGAACATAAGGCCTACTGGGCAACCAGATTCCTAAACTTTGATGCCAAATTAGCAGGAGAAAAAAGATTGCTCCAGCTAAATGAGCTAGAGGAGTTCAGATTCACAGCTTTCGAAAATGCCAAGCTATATAAAGAAAAATCAAAAAAGTGGCATGACAGAAAGCTGTCATCTAGAATCTTTGAACCAGGACAGAAGGTTCTGTTGTTCAACTCTAGACTCAGGCTATTCCCCGGGAAACTGAAATCCCGGTGGAGGGACCATACGTGATTACAAGTGTATCACCATATGGTTATGTGGAGCTTCAAGATATTGATTCTGATAAGAAGTTCATTGTCAATGGACAGAGAATCAAGCATTATCTTGAAGGCAACACTGAGCAAGAATGCTCAAGGCTGAAGCTAGATTAAAAGCTCAGCAAAGTCCAGCTAAGGACAGTAAAGAAGCGCTTGTTGGGAGGCAACCCAATTTTTATTTATTCTCATGATTTTTCATGTTTTATTAGGTTCATGATCATGTGGAGTCACAAAATAAATATTAAAAATTGAAAACGGAATCAAAAATAGCAGAAGAAAAATCACACCCTGGAGGAAGCACCTGTCTGGCGTTCAACGCCAGAACAGAGCATGGTTCTGGCGCTCAACGCCAGAAATGGCTAGTAAATGGGCGTTGAACGCCCAAAATGGGCACCAACCTGGCGCTGAACGCCCAGAGTTGTGTGCAATTCCCTCTTCTTTTGCTCGAGGGCGAGCAACATTCTAAGTTTGGTGTGGTAAAACAATTATGTAAAGGATCTATAGCTCAGTGGTAGAACATGTGGCTGCAAATCAAGAGATACCTCAGGGGATGCACTTCCCTCCACATAATTAGTGGAAGCAACTGAGGATAGAAATACCAAAAATCACTAGGAATCAAGCCACAAAGGCAAGGAAGAGACATAAAAGAGCTCAAGAACATCATTGGTGCCTCAAGAAGGAAATGTCATCATCACTAAGGTGGACTCATTCCTTGTTCTTGCTTTCTCTGTTTTTCGTTTTCTCTATGATAAGTGCTTATCTATGTCTGTGTCTTCATTACATGATCATTAGTAGTAATTAGTGTCTAGTTTGATTTTATCCCCAATTAAGTTATAGTCTATTTTTCTCATCATCAGCAAACATGAATAAAATAGTAGATCTTTTGAATAAGAGGCAATAAAATTTCGAGTTTAATAAGAGAAATTCTAATTAGTTAAATGTGGTGGCAATGCTTTCTGTCTTCTGAATGAATGCTTGAACAGTGCATATGTCTTTTGAATTTGTTGTTTAAGACTGTTAAATATGTTGGCTCTTGAAAGAATAGTGAACATGAGACATGTTATTGATAATCTGAAAATCATAAAAATGATTCTTGAAGCAAGAAAAAGCAGCAAAGAACAAAGCTTGCAGAAAAAAAAAAAAAAAGAGAGAAGCAAGCAGAAAAAGCCAAAAGCTCTTAAAACCAAAAGGCAAGGGCAAATAAAAAGGATCCCAAGGCTTTGAGCATCAGTGGATAGGAGGGCCTAAAGGACTAAAATCCCGGTCTAAGCGGCTAAACCAAGCTGTCCCTAACCATGTGCTTGTGGCGTGCAGGTGTCAAGTGAAAACTTGAGACTGAGCGGTTAAAGTCAAGGTCCAAAGCAAAAAGAAGAGTGTGCTTAAGAACTCTGGACACCTCTAATTGGGGACTTTAGCAAAGCTGAGTCACAATCTGAAAAGGTTCACCCAGTTATGTGTCTGTGGCATTTATGTATCCGGTAGTAATACTGGAAAACAAAGTGCTTAGGGCCACGGCCAAGACTCATAAAGAAGCTGTGATCAAGAATCATCACACTGAACTAAGAGAATCAATAACACTATCTGAATTCTGAGTTCCTATAGATGCCAATCACTCTGAGCTTCAATGGATAAAGTGAGATGCCAAAACTGTTCAGAAGCAAAAAGCTACTAGTCCCGCTCATCTAATTAGAATCTGAGCTTCAATCAAAAACTCTGAGATATTATTGCTTCTCAACCTATTAGTCTTCTATTTTATTTGTCTAGCTGCTTGAGGACAAGCAACAGTTTAAGTTTGGTGTTGTGATGAGCGGATATTTTATACGCTTTTTGGGGATAATTTCATATAGTTTAGAGTATGTTTTAGTTAGTTTTTAGTCTATTTCTAGTAGTTTTTAGGAAAAATTCATATTTCTGGACTTTACTATGAGTTGTGTGTTTTTCTGTAATTTCAGGTATTTTTCTGGCTGAAATTGAAGGAGCTGAGCAAAAATCTGATTCAGGCTGAAAAAGGACTGCTAATGCTGTTGGATTTTGACCTCCCTGCACTCAAATTGGATTTTCTGGAGCTACAGAACTTGAAATGGCATGCTTCCAATTGCATTGGAAAGTAGACATCCAGGGCTTTCCAGCAATATATAATAGTTCATACTTTGCACAAGGATAGACGACGTAAACTGGCGTTCAACGCCAGTTCTCTGCCCAATTCTGGCGTCCAGCGCCAGAAAAGGATCAAAAACTGGAGTTGAACGCCCAAACTGGCATAAAAACTGGTGTTCAACTCCACAAATGGCCTCTGCACGTGACTCACTCAAATCTCAGCCCCAGCACACACCAAGTGGGCCCCAGAAGTGGACCTCTGCATCATCCATCATAGTCCACTCATATTTTGTAACCCTAGGCTACTAGTTTAGTATTTAAACAACTTTTAGAGACTTATTTTGTATCTCATGACATTTCAGATCTAAACTTTGTATTCTCTGACAGCATGAGTCTCTAAACCCCATTGTTGGGGGTGAGGAGCTCTGCTGTGTCTCAATGAATTAATGCAAGTATTTCTGTTTTCCATTCAAACACGCTTGTTCCTATCTAAGATGTTCATTCGCGCTTAACTGTGATGAAGGTGATGACCCGTGACATTCATCACCTTCCTCAAACCATGAACGTGTGCCTGACAACCACCTTCGTTCTATATCCGACTGAATGAGTATCTCTTAGATTCCTTAGTCAGAATCTCCGTGGTATAAGCTAGAACTGATGGCGGCATTCATGAGAATCCGGAAAGTCTAAACCTTGTCTGTGGTATTCCAAGTAGGATTCAATGATTGAATGACTGTGACGAGCTTCAAACTCCTGAAGGCTGGGCGTTAGTGACAGACGCAAAAGGATAGTAAATCCTATTCCAACCGGATCGAGAACCAACCGGTGATTAGCCGTGCTGTGACAGAGCACGTGAGCGTAGTTTTCACTGGAAGGATGGAAGGTAGCCATTGACAACGGTGATCCACCAACACACAGCTTGCCATAGGGGGACGTGCGTGCGTGAACAAGAAGACAGAGGAAAGCAGAGATTCAGAAGACAAAGCATCTCCAAAATTCCAACATATTCTCCATTACTGCACAACAAGTAACTTTTAATTTATGCTCTACTGGTTACTCACAATTCAATTGATAAACATAATTGACTTCCTGACTAAGATTTACAAGATAACCATAGATTGCTTCAAACCAACAATCTCCGTGGGATTCGACCCTTACTCACGTAAGGTATTACTTGGACGACCCAGTGCACTTGCTGGTTAGTGGTACGAGTTGTGAAAAGTGTGATTCACAATTTCGTGCACCACCCAGCACTCGCGAGTTTGAAGCTCGTCACAGCCATCCCTTCCCAGATCCTACTCGGAATACCACAAACAAGGTTTAGACTTTTCGGATATCGGAAATGGCCATCCATGGGTTCTAACTTATACCACGAAGATTCTAATATCTCGGACTTGGTCCCCTGTATTAGATATCTAAGAGATACTCATTCTGTCTCGTCTTCATGTAGAATGGAAGTGGTCGTCAGGCACGCGTTCATAGGTGAGAATAGTGATGAGCGTCACATAATCATCACATTCATCATGTTCTTGGGTGCGAATGAATATCTTAGAATAGGAATAAGCTTGAATTGAATAGAAAAACAGTAGTACTTTGCATTAATACTCAAGGAACAGTAGAGCTCCACACCTTAATCTATGGTGTGTAGAAACTCTACCGTTGAAAATACATAAGAACAAGGTCTAGGCATAGCCGAGAGGCCAGCCCCCTAAACATGATCAAAGGATCAAAAGATAATCCAAAGATTTAAATACAATTGTAAAAAGTTCTATTTATACTAAACTAGTTACTAGGGTTTACAGAAATAAGTAAATGATGCAAAAATCCACTTTCGGGGCCCACTTGGTGTGTGCTTGGGCTGGGCATTGAAGCTTTCACGTGTAGAGGCTTCTCATGGAGTTGAACGCCAGTTTGTAACCTGTTTCTGGCGTTTAACTCCACTTTGCAACCTGTTTCTGGCGTTTAACTCCAGAATGCAACATGGAACTGGCGTTGAACGCCAGTTTGCGTCATCTAAACTCAGAAAAAGTATGGACTATTATATATTTCTGGAAAGCCCTGGATGTCTACTTTCCAACGCAATTGAGAGCGTGCCATTTGGAGTTCTGTAGCTCCAGAAAATCCACTGAGTGCAGGGAGGTCAGAATCCAACAGCATCTGCAGTCCTTCCTCAACCTCTGAATCTGATTTTTGCTCAAGTCCCTCAATTTCAGCCAGAAAATACCTGAAATCACAGAAAAACACATAAACTCATAGTAAAGTCCAGAAATGTGATTTTTATTTAAAAAATAATAAAAATATACTAAAAACTAACTAAATCATACTGAAAACCATGTAAAAACAATGCCAAAAAGCGTATAAATTATCCACTCATCAATGCACGTGCGCTTATAGTGGAGGCCCGAGCATGGGCCCATATATTATCTCACTATGTGCTTTCTAGCACCCACAAGTCGTCCATCACGGCGGATCTATCCCTCCTTGTTTGGTGCGTACTCATGGAGAGGTCGGTCAACATTCTTCTCCTCATCCAGCAAGCGATGGGTCGAGTCCAGGCCAAGGGTAATCTACCATTTCTCACCTTGGTATCCGATTTGGTCGCCGCCTCTGGTGTTCCTTGCGACGCTAAGGACATGAAGGCTACAATTCCGGCAAAGGGCGATACCGTCCCAAGCAGGAAATATCTTCAGCCTCCCATGGACAGCACGGGCCTTGATATCGCCCCTCCTTCCACCACTCCTACTACTTCATCCGCACCACCCAAGTCAATCCATCAGTTGCTTGTAGAGCTCCATGAGAAGATGGATCTGATGACAAGACATCTTAGCCTAGTTTTACTAGTCTTTTTCTTTGTTTTTATTAGGTTTTATGCACTTTCTTGCATTGTAAGTAAGTAATTTGGAATGGAATTGCATGGTTTCTTTGAATCAATCAACCACCATTTAATTGATACTAAATCATGAGGTTTAAGCTAAATTTAATTGATTTTTAGATGATTTATAAACCATGTGAATTTGGTGATACTTTGATAGGTTGTTTTGATTACTTGTAGGTGAAGAAAAGAAGAAAACAAGAAAGCGTGGCCCAAGGAAGAGAAGAGAGTTGCATAGGAAACAAGGACGCATGGCACATGGAAGGAGGAAGCACAGCGCTCTCTTCAAGAGCGGAGCACTCTCTAAGGGAGCATAACAATGAACCAAGGAAGCAAGGCTTGGATGCTACGCTCCCTTTGAGAGCGGAGCACAATTTTGAACCAAGAGAGAAAGGGGAGAAGAATGACGCTCCGCTCTTGTCAAGAGCATTATCGGACTTCAATCAAAAATAAATTCAAGGAAGAAGTTTGCTAGTGAAGGCTACAAGGCTCGAACTCATGAGCAAGGGGGAGTGGGGGAGCGCTACTCACAAAGGAAATAAGCCAAAAATTAGCCAAAGGCATCCCCCAAGTTTCGAACCCAAGACACTCCCACTCAATGCATGCGCCACATTTGTTTCCTTCACAAAGAAAAAGAGCCAGCATGCCTCCCCAAGGTTTCGAACTTGGAACCTCACCCAAGCAAAAGGAGTGCTACGCTCTTGCTGAGAGGAGAGCGCTACTCTCCTTAGTCCTTGCACGAGCTTGACACGGCCAGGAGGAATTGGAGCGTGCAAGACACACCAAGGTAGCATGATGCTGCGCTCTCCACAAGAGCGGAGCGCTATCCTGATTGCTACCCAACCTTGGCACGCAACAAAGAGCTCCAAGATAAGGCAATGCTCCGCTCCTCACAAGAGCAGAGCACTCCACTGGGAGCCACACTCTTGGGCTAAAATTGGATCAAAATTCAATTTAAAATTTAATTCTTCACCAAATTTAAAAAGCCCACTCCAAATTCTAAAATCCAAAAACAGAAAGTGTACAAATAGAAGCTAGTTTGATTTAGTGAGAACGTTTTGCTTCTTTGAGAATTTTCATTTTGTAATTTTTAGAGTTTTTACTTTGAATTTGGATCTTGGAGAATTGGGAAGGAGAATTGATCTCTCTTCTTCCTTGTTCTTGCTTGAGTACTCTTTACTTCTTGTCTTGGATCTTGGGTGAAGAATTGAAGAAATTCTGTTTCAATCTCACCTTGAGATCTCTTGTTTTATCTTTCTGCATAATTCTAATAACTGTGATTTGAATGCAAATTCTGTTTACTGCTTTCACTCTTCTACTTCTTCTGCAATTTACTTTTCCATTTTCTTTTGTAATTGTTCTTGTTGGATCAAAGAAGGATTTGAGATCTAGACTTATTTTCTAGTCTCTTCCACTCCTGAGATCTTCAATTTCTCTTTTAACTTCTGCAATTAACTACATTTAATTTCTATTTTAATTCTTCAAGCATTTTTACTTTTCTGTTTGAGATCTACTTCAATTTAATTCATCTTTTGCTCTTCTGTTTGTTGCAATTCACTTGGGATTGTTTAATTTCTGCAATCCTATCTCTCTGAACCCTTTTACAATTCAAGCAATCTATATTCCTTGCACTTTAAGATTCAGTCATTTACATTTCTTGCAATCTAAGCTTCTGCAATTTAATTTACTTGTTCTTTAAGATTCAGCACTTTTACTTTCTGTTCTCTTTAATTTACTGCAATTCTTCCCTCTCCCTTTACATTTCATGTAATTTAGCTTCTGTCAATTACAAACCACTCAAACCAACACTTGATTTGCTTGACTAGATCAACCACCAAACTAAAATTGCTCAATCCTTCAATCCCTGTGGGATCGACCTCACTCATGTGAGTTATTATTACTTGATGCGACCCGGTGCACTTGCCGGTTAGATTTGTGTGCTTGGAATTCATTTTCCAAAAATACACCATCAGGATCGATCTGAATGGCTAAACAAACGCCGATTTGCTTACAAGAAGAAGCTTTGGAGTTGTGTCAACCCACCTATGGAAGAGCCAATAATTTCCACATTCGATTCAGACGGCAGTGAAGCAAGCACTCAAGGCACGGATGATGGAAGCGACGACCCGAACCCACCTTTGCATATCACCATTGGCACAGAGGACCATGCAAACTCTTAAGTGTGGGGAGATCGGTTACCGACTTCCGTAGGTACCCTTTTCTTTTTAACATCCATGATTTTGATCTTTCTTCCTTTAGTTAGAATAGATTGCATGGTTAGTTTTTGTATTTGAACACCTTTTGCATGTTAGGACTACTTGGTTAGGGTCATAACTTCTTTTCCAAGAAATCATTATTAGGGCACCCTACCAATTTGAAAATGTTTGTGTTAATCTTGCCTGAGGAATGTATTTTAGAACTTGGTTTTTGAGCTAAGAACACAAGCTTGTGAGACTTGAGCCTAATTGCGTGGTTACATCTTATAACCACTTATTTCATTCTTGTGCGCATTGTTCTCTTTCTATGATTGTGATCCTTGATTTGTTCGTTTTTTATGTCCATTATTCCATATAGACATGCATTTCATATGATTGAGGCCATCATTTCATTTAGCTCACATACCCAAATAGCCTACCATTCATCAACCATTGTTAGCTAACTTTGAGCCTATGATGAACTCCTTTTTTCTAATATTAGCACATTACAAGCCTTTAAGTGAAAAATAATAATTGTCCTTATTTGGATCTTTGATTAGCTTAGGCTAGTGTGTGTATGTCATTCAAGTGTGGAAAAACTTGGGACATTGGTTGAGGTAAATGGGTGTTTAGAATTTTCATTGAAGATCTTGGGAATTGGGTACATATTTATGTATTAAATACAAAGCCATGGGAATTGATGTTCTTATGTATGTTTGAAGTTCAAAAAGAAAGAAAAGAAGAAAAAAATATATGTACAAAAAAAAGACGAATGAAAAGAAAAAAGAAAAAGAAAGAAAAAAGGGGGGGGGACAAAATGCCCCAAAGTAAGGTTCAATAATAATCAATGCACATGGGAAATGATAAAGAAAAGAAATTGCATGAATGCGTGAAGAATAAAAGAATGGGTAGTTAGGTTTATATTAGATTTCTATAGGTTGTTATATAGATTAGGTGGGAAGCTTATGTTAATCAAGGATTCAAATTTTGAGCTCACTTAGCCATATATAACCTTACCTTGACCCTAACCCCATTACAACCTGTGAAAAGACCTCGTGATGGGTGTATGCATGCATTGGATAATTGTTGATTGTTAGATGACAAACAAATCGGGAAAAGAATGATTAGAAGAGAATTGAGTGGTCAACCCTAAACATTAGAGTGAATAGAGTGCAAACACTTCCGGTGAGGGTTTGACGCTCAATTCCTTGTTCCCGGCTTTCGCGAGCTTTCTTCTTGCAAGTTATGCATACTCCACTTTGATGTTTGAATTGGTAGAGTCACAGATTGTTGTGTCATTTTGGCCCTATGTGCTCATATATATTCTTAGAAGTTGATTTACCTTTGACCAAGTAGGTAGATACATTTGCATTAGTTGCATCCATATAGATAATTTGCATTCAATAAATTCCCTTTCTCCTATGATTCTTTGGTCTTTCAATCCCTTTAAGCATGAGGACATGCTTGGTTTAAGTGTGGGGAGATTTGATGAGCCCCAATCTTAGGGTATATTTTGTGTAAAATTTAGAGGGTTTTATCAACATTCTATCATACTTATCCATATAAAATGCATGGTTTTTGTCTCTTTACTACCATTCGAAAACATGCTTTTTAGGCCCTAAATGAGCTATATTTTTATCTCTCTCTACTACCATTCGATGTCGTGATCTATTTGTTGAGTGATTTTAGAGTTATAAGGGCAGGAATGATCTAGAAGAGAGAGGAAGAAAGCATCCATAAGTGGAAGGAGCATGGAAAATGGAGCTTTGGAGTATTGGCATCGACGTGCACGCGTAGCCAACGCGCACGCGTGGAGGCTGAATTCTGGAATTGGCGTGCAAGCATGGACGCATACGCGTGGCTGGGTGTAATCTTCATCGACGTGTACGCACGCATGACTCGTACGCGTATGCGTGACCCACGCACGTGACCTCTTTAATGAAAACGTACCTAGCGATTTCAGAGGATTTCTGGCCCAATTCTAAGTGGAATTCTGGCGGGAAAAGATTAAAAGAACCAAAGATTGAAGGAGGACACATCTTTTAGACACTTTTCTAGTTAGTTACTTTTGGTAGTTACATTTTTAGAAAGAGAAACTCCAACTTCTCTCTAGGGTTTTTTGGCTTTCTCAATCCCAATTATACTTGGATACTTTGGTGAGATCTAGATTTGATTCAAGTTTACATTGCTCTAGATTGTAGATACTCTTCTTCTATTCTCAATTTAGTGTTTTTGATGCTCTTGTATTGTAGATCTTGGATCTAGACCTTGTTACTTTTATTTCCATTAATGCATTGAGGAATTTCTTTTTCATTGTTGCTAATTGTTTGCTTGTTGTTAATGGTTTGTAATAGATAGCTTTAATTCAATTCCTTTCTCCAATTTCATGATGTCTTCCATTATTGCTCACCAAATGCTTGATAAAATGTCAACTTTAGCTATGGAGTAGTTATTCACTCTTGGCTTAGGGGATGGGTAATTGGAAACACTTGAATTATTAAGGTCTTTTGTTGATTGACAATTGGAAATTGCTAATTGATTTGAATGACACTAACTCTAGTCTCTCCCTAGGATTAGACTAGGACTTGTGGACTCAGATTGATTATCTTCACTTGCCTTTCCTTCATAGTTAAAGGTTAACTAAGTGGAGAAACAACCAATTGATGTCACAATTGATGGAGATAATGATGATAGGACTTCTAATTCTCAACCATAGCCAAGGCTTTTATATTGGTTGATTGTCATTCTCTCTTGCTTGATTTCAAATTCTTGTGTCCCTTAGTTTCATTATCAATTGTTCGTTACTTTTATGCAAGCTAGTTTACACTTCTCGTATTCAACCTCAAACACCAATAGATTCCTAACCAATGATGTGCATCCTAAGGCAACTCCTAGGGAGAACGACTCGAGACTAATACTCTCGGTTATTGATTTAAATTGTGGACACACACTTTCTTTGTTTGATGCGTTATAGTTTGTTAGTTTAGAGCTATACTCACGACATAATTCCATTGGACAATTCTATACCGACAAAATAGCTCATCAGTGACGTTAAAGAAGCGCTCCATGGGAGGCAGCCCATGCTTTAGTTAATTGCTTTTACTACTTTGATTTGAATAATCACTGGTTTACTAATATGAATTCAAAGCTCTCAGAGACAGATTGAGCATTTGCATATAACAACTTGAAGTATATGATCCATCCCTAAGTTTGGTGTGCCTAAAGGCACCCTAAGATGGTTTTCAAAACATGATGATCATATAGCCATCTTGGAACATATACTACAACACTTTCTTGAAGTATATGGCCAAACATTGAGCTGGTGTCACATATATACCATGTAGAGAGTCAATTGTCTTAAGTCTTGAATTTCACAAAGTACAACCATGCTTTGCAATTTTGATTTCATGATTCAAAATCAGAAAAATGAAGTGTTTCTTATGACGGTTTAATCAAAGGTGACAGGAATGTTGTTAAGCTTCTAAAAACATCACTTGGTGGAAAACAAATTTTTAGTGAAGACTTATTTAGTATGATTCACAAAATCTATGAGATTTGCACTTTAGAAAGTGAATTAATCTTTTGAACTACATTGCCAAACACTAAGTTTGGTGTCCACCAAGGGTGCACACATGCTTAACAAATTCACGGCTAGCATTGCTTTATAAGAAACACTTAACCAAATTTTCAATTTTTCAAATTTTACTTACCACCTTCATTACTTTTGCCGCCAAGTTTAGTGTAGAGTTTTGATATTTTTGTCTTGTTATGATGAATAGGTACATGGAAAAGGAGATTAACGGATAGGACACATAAAGGAAGTGGCACGGCTACCTTCATGCTAAAAAGGAGGTCACATGTCCTTGAAAAAGCTTCTTGGGAAGAAAAATTCTGCACATTGGGTGGATAGGAGTGTCCCCTTTAATAACCGAACCAACCCACGCCCCCCCCCCCCATTGAAGAGGCAATTTTTGTCCTTACTCCAGAGTACATGCAAGCCATCCATTTCCACCACCACAAGTGCATCCTCACCCTTCATTTCTCACTAACCCTTGCTATAAGAAGGACTCCTATGATGACCGAGCTTCACACCCTTAATTCACATAATTCACTTCTTGTAACTTCTCCTTAAATGCAAGTCATACACATGCTCTGTTCTTAGTCATACCACCTCTTACTCTATTAAGCCATATACTTTGCTCACTTCCCAAATAAACTCTAATTCCACATAGTAAGACTAGACGTGCCTTTTCACCATTCTTTTACTATTACTCGGCCAATTACTAAGATAACCATAGAATCTTCACCAAGCCACAAGAGAAGGAAAGGGAAAGAGCCTGCTGTTGAAGAAGAAAGTACTGAATATGATTAATAGAAGTTCAAATCATCATTTCATAAAATAAAATATATATGGATGAGCTCCAAGGGGATATTGCAAGAAATCCATTTCTAGCTGCCTGAAGGAGAATGCCCAGAGATAAGAGAGAAAATAAGAAAAAGGAAATGGGAGGCCCTCACTACTCCGATCACCAGAATCAATGCCAGCATTATAAGGGAGTTTTATGCTAAGACCACGAGGCTGAATACAACTATTCCCACTACCTACAAGAGCTATGTAAGGGGTGTGGAGGTTAACTTCAGCCCGAAGAGCATCATGAAGGTCTTAGGCCTGAGGGCAGCACACTTTAATGAGCCTGGTTACTATGAGAGGATAAATGGCATTCTGAATCATGATGAAATTGCTAGTGACATTTGTGTAGTCAATACTGACTAGGTAAGGGACTCTGTTGGAAGGCCAAAGCATATAAAGAGAGGGGGATCTCAGCCCAGAGGCAAAAGGGTGGTATGAGTTGGTGAGGAGATCAATGTTAGGCACTTCGAACACCTCAGAAGTTAATGTCAAAAGAGCCACCATATTGCACTGCATTATGGTAGGAGGAGAGGTAAAAATCCACGAGCTCATTACCAATGATATCCAAAAGATCTATGAAAAAAGTTCTGCTGAAGCTTGGCTCCACTACCCAAGCACCATCATTCGCTTATGCATAAAGGCTAGGGTGCCATTAGAGGATGCAAATCCTATTTGGCTGAACCTGACCATGCCAATGACCATGGAAAGAATGATGAATGTCACAATTACCCAGCCAAGAAGAAGACCATAGAGGAGACAAAGGAGGGAAGAACCACAAAGAGAGGAGCCACAACGAGAAGAACAACAAGAAGAAGAGCAACAAAAAGAACAACCGGCTCAAACCTCAACATATGCCTCAATGGATATGAGTGAAATGTAAGAAGCTATTGAAAGGTTATCCCAATAGCATATAAGAGCTCAAGAAAAGCAAGAAGAGTTTTACTCATAATACATAAAAGATCAAGAAAGACAGGAGGAGCTCCAGCTGAGGATGATCGACCAGCAAAAAGATTTCCAAGCAAGATTTTTGGATGCACAAAGAGAGCAATCTGCCTAGTTTCAAGAATCTTTCAACCAGCTGTCCCAATAAAAAGATGAGCAACAAGGTTACATCTTGAACCTGTTCAACTGGAAGAATATATACCATACAGTTGGAGAAGCCAGGCATAGGAATAGGATGGAGTATGACATAGATACTCAAGCACAGCTTGACTTTCTAGTGGGCAGCCTACCTTTTCTGAATCAAAAAATCCCTCCATTTGAAAAGCTCAATCGACCAATCGAGGCACAAGTGGAAAGATGCAAGAGAAATGAAGAAAGGATGCAACAAAAGTTGAAGGATGCTGGACTGTGGGATGAGGAGTTGTTTGGAACTGAAAAGAAAATAGAAGAAAGAAGGAGCAAAAAGAAACAAGACCCCAAGAAGAAAGGAGAATCGAGCGAAGGAAAGCAACCAAAGGAATTAAAGGTGGTGTTGCTCTTTGTTCATCAATAAGAAAGAACATGTCTCTATGTTTAGTTTACTTTAAGTTGAAATCATTTAAATTCTGTTTGTTTGTTTTCTTTAAATTTCAAATAAGTGTTTTAGTCTAAGTATCTGGGTTAATTTCACCTGCTTGAATGTATGCTTGCCTTACTTGTTTTAATTAAATAAAAGAGAATTGTTTGAACAGAAGTGAATTAGTTCCATTTGGTAAGGAATAAAATAAAGATTGAGTGGTGCTTTGTATGTCTGATTATGTAGCTAGCTCACAAATAACTAATAAAAGGGTAGAGTGTCCCTATTTAGTGTGAACTTGGCCGCTGTCTATGCATCTTAGCAAATAAAAATCCTTGGAAGAAAGAAAACAAATAAAAAGAAAGAAAAAAAAAAGCCAAAAGTGGCAACAAAAATGGAAGAAACAAAGAACAAGGCTAAACATCAATAGCTTAGACCTTAAGACATATGCCTATGGTATCTTTGTACTAGGATCTGCATGGATGATTAGGTACTATGGAGTGCCTTAACACTTGGTAACTTGGGTTAACTAACCCGGGATTATCAATCGAAAGTCCATTATCAAGAGCAACCTAGTTACAAGGCACTTAGTAACCCAAAGAGGTGTTGGGCACCAATGTCTTAAGAAGAATTGTGAGCCAAGTGTCTGTGGTGAATATGTGTTGAGTGAGAATAAGCTAAAAAGCTGCTACAACACATGACACTAAGCTACAAGTGAAAAATAAGTTCTAAAACAAAGAAATCAAAAACCAAGGATGAATAATAAGAGGTCATAGCAGTATGTTGGTTGATGCTTAAAGGGACACTTCTCACCTAAGAGTCAATAAAAGCGAGCTGCAACATTCTCTACATAAAACACCATGAATCAATTTCAATCACTTGCTAATATGGATATGTACTACCTTGTGTTTCATTCAGTCTTCTCATAATTCAGTGCTTACTTGGGGACAAGCAAGATTTAAGTTTGGTGTTGTGATGCCAAGGCATCTGAGGCTAGTTTCACTAGCCTTTTTCTTTTGTTTTTAGTAGATTTTATACACTTTCTTATGCTATAAGTAAGCATTTGGATTAAAAGTTCATGTGCACCTTGATTCATTCAAACATGGTTAATTTGTGCATTTTCATGACATTTTGGCTATAATTACTTGTGTGCTAAGAATGATGCAATTTCTCATGACTTTAGCAAAGCTTTGATGCATATATGTGTTGATGATAGGTGAAGAGAAGCATGGAAATTCAAGGAAAAATGGCCATGGAATGAAGAAAAGGAAGCAACGTTAGCGGCCAAGTTGGCTTACCAACGTTGCCTCAAATGTGGGGAGAAGGACTACAACATCTAAACTTGCTGGTGCCAACGTTGGACGGAGCGTTGGATCACCAACGTTACCTCCAATGTCTTCAAGGGTGCTCAATTCTGGACTTGTGAAAATCACCTTGTGTGCGTACGCACGGCATAGTGTGAGTACGTAAACCAAGCATGTCCTCATGCTTAAAAATAAAAAGACCAAAGATCATGGTAAGAAAGGGTTTATGAAATGCAAATTTCCTAAATAAATGCATGCAACTAATGTAGAATCATCTATCTACTTTGTCAAGGGTAAATCTATCCTCCAAGAACACATTTGAGCATACGGGGTGAAAATGATATGTAGTTCATAAATCCTACCAAATTGAACATTACTATGAAGTGCATATAACTTGCTAGATGAACTCTTGTGAAAGCCGGGAACAAGGAGTTGAGCATCGAACCCTCACCGGAAGTGTATCCGCTCTATTTGCTCGAGTGTATAGGGTTCGTCACTCAATCCTCTTCTAATCATACTTTCCAAGATTTGTCTTTTATCTAACAATCAACAATTACTTAATGCATGCTTACAAGTATCATGAGAACTTATTCATGGGTTGTAATGGGGTAGGGTAAAGGTAAGGATGTATATGGTCAAGTGAGTTTAAAATTTGAGTCCTTGATTAACCTAAGATCCCGCTAGACACACAGAATAACCTATACAACTATAATACAATACCTAGCTACCCATGGGTTTTACTTTTCGCATACTCATGCATTCTTTTCAATTCACATCCCATATGCATTGTTATTACTACTTTGTCTTGGGGCATTTTTGTCCCCTTTCATTGCTTTCTCTTTTTTTTTCATATCTTTGTTTCTTCTATATATATTTTTTTTCTATTTCTTTTTCTTACATTCTCATATATACACATATAAATTTTTTTCTTTTTGGTCTCCTTTTTCTTGGGGTCTCATATACAAAAGTTTCAATGAATATGGTTCAATCATTCAAAGCATTAGTATGTTCCCAAATCCTAGACTTTTCAATTATAACTACAATACACCTCTTTACATCTACCCAAATTCCCAAGTACACCCTCCCATTTGAATGATACACACCTTCACTTACCTAAGCTAATCAAGGATCCAAATTTAGGGACATTCATTGTTTTTTGCCTGGGGTGTTGATGTGCTCTTTTTAAGAACAAATAGGGTTTATCATAGGCTCAAAATTGGTTAGCATTGGTTGATAAAAGGGTTAAGGCCGTTTGGGAAAAGTGACTATTGAAATGATGGCCTCAATCATGTTAATGCATTCATACACAAAGTAATAGACATATAGAATCAGACAAAGCAAGGATTACAATCATAGAGAGAGAATAATACACACAAGAATGGGAATTAATGGTTAGAAGATATAACCACACAATAGGCTCAAAACTTACATGCTTGTGTTCTTAGCTCAATCACTATGTTCCAAAATACATTCTTGAAGCAAGTTTATCGCAAAAAAAAAATTTTCAAAATTGGTAGGGTACCCTAAAACACAATTTCTTAGGGAAGAAGTCATTATTTTGACCAAGCAACTCTATAGAGACTAACTATCATGCAAGGAGTATTTACAAGCAAGACTAACTACACATGCAATGTACTAACTATTAAGCAAAAGATAAATCCATGGGTATTGAAAGGAAGAGATTATACCCATGGAGATCGGTCGGACGACCTCCCCACACTTAGAATTTAGCACGGTCCTCCGTGCTACCAACAATGCGCAAAGGACAGTCGGGACCGGAACCTTCACTATCCCCCTCATCAGAGCTCCTATCACTTGGATTTGAGGTGGATGTGAATATTTCGGGTTCCTCCATGTTAGGGGTAATACAACGCAGAAGCTTCTTGATGTAAGTGTATCGGCATTGGTTGCGCCGCTCATATCTATCAATCTTCCAGTGTAGATCTTCTATCCTTTGATGGGTGGATCTTTGCCGTGGTGGTGACGATGAGGTCGAAGGATTAGTAGATAGGAGGGCTATGTCAAGGCTTGGGTTGTTCATAGGAAGATGTAAGTATTTTCTGCTTGGGACCACATCGCCCTTAAATTATAGCCTTCGTGTCCATGTCTTCCCAAGGAACACCCGCAGCAGCAACTAAATCAGATACCAATGCTAGAAATGGCAAATTGCCCCAGTCGCTTGCCTGACAAGAAGCGGAATGTTCACCGGTCTCTCCGTCAGAACACACCAAACAAGCAAGGCGAGATCCACCGTGAAGGACGACTTGTGGGTGCTAGGTAGCACATAGTGGGATAGGATCTGGGCCCAAGCTCTAGCTTCTACAGTGAGGAAACGTCCGTCAATGCACTTGGGCCTCATCCTGAGTCGACCATGGGTCCAAAATGTCTCTGGCTCAGCAATGACTCGGAGGATCGTGTCCTAATCAAATCCAAATTTTTCTCGCTGACGTAAGACTTCTTGGTAGCCATCCATATCACTTGGTACCTGTAAGACATTAAGCACTTGCAAGCCTCTTCTAAAACTGAAACTTGCTTCCGGTGCACGTATATCGATTGAAGAGGGGGAAGATGGTAGTTAGTGTAGAATTCTACCACCCATGAGAGGTTGACCTCTTGTGGTTTTCTTAGAAGAAACTCCCATCCTCGTCGTTCAATGCGGGGTAAAATACAAGGAACAACCTTGTCCGGCGGAGCGACTAGATTCTCGGCACGATAGTTCCTCTCAACCATGGCGGGGAACACAAGTTCACAGAAGCGGTTGGGGAATCTTGAAGAATCCTTTGCCGGTTTGCTCTTCTCGTTTTCATCAATAGGAGCGGGTCCCTTCGCCTTCTTAGAGAGGGGTTTGACTCCCAATGAAGAGTACGCCTTAGAGTTTGGCCTTTGGGGTGCCCTCTTTGCGGTTGGTTTCCTTGAAGCTTTCTCCTTGCCTTTCTTAGTGGCCATCCTGAAAAAGGAAGGGAAAAAGGAAAGCATTAAACCCAAAGAATCATTTCAACAAAAACATGCAAGTGAAAGGTAGTGCCCAAAAGAAGTAGTATAACAAAGTGATCATATAGGTATGGGTCACAACACTTCTCATGGGATGCAAGAGGGAGTAAAGCATGCAATATGGCATGAGAAGAATAATCTCAAGCATCCATAACAAAGAGAAAGTCATGTTCAATGCGTATCTAATTGGCAAGCATACACTCTAAGCAAGCAAAGTGGATTCAATGCACTTAGAAAAAAGCAAGTGAGTGAGGAGAAAGCACCAAATTGAGAGTAAATGATTAAAATAAACCAAAATGGCATTCGTGCATTTTCTCGAACACTTGGTGTGAAATTATCAAGCAATGAGCAATAATGAGATATTCAACCAATTAGAAGCCCAAAATGAAATATCAATCATCACACAACATCACTTACTGACAAAGACAATGGAAGACAACAAGAAGACCTATTAAAGCAAATTAAAACTCAAATTCAACATCCATGGAGAAGCAAGAAAAAGGAAAAGTAAACAAACAAAAAATAAGTAGTATAATCATACAACTAAAAGAGAAAATAAGTAAATCAACAAGAAAAAATCTAACTAGAAGAAGAGATTATGTAAAAAAAAGTAATAGATGAGATATGGAAGGAGTAGAACCTTGAAAAGTGTAGAAGAACAAGGTAGAATTTTCTTTTTGTGAAAATGAGAAAGAAAAAGAGAAGATGTAGTGCCACCGGAGGTAGTGGTGGTCGCCGGTGAGTAGCCGAAGACGGTGGTGGTGGATTGTGGAAGAAAAAGAAGAGAAGAGAGGTGATGGAGAAAGAAGAAGAAAGAAATAAGAAAGAAGGTGGGAGAGGGATAGAAGTAGGGCGCGCAGCTTTAAAACTGGTTCGCATGACCGGCGCGCGCGCACACAGTGCGCTGGCGCGTCGGTGAGGGTTGAGCAAGGGACGCGTACGCGTCCAGGGTGTGCACGCGTGAAGTAAGTTGGGCTCTTGGCACAGAGTTGGCACAACTTTTGCACAACTCTCGGGTGATTTGTACCAGAGTGGCATGTGGCACAGGCGAGGCGGATGCGCACAGTACGCGGACGCGTGCCTGAGTAAATTGGCGACCGGCGCGGACGCGCCAAGTATGCTTACGCATCAGTGCGGGCACAAAAGAGGCACACACATGGCACAACTCTCAGGTTTTTGTACCAGGGAGTCCATATTGCACCATCGGTGCGCACGCACTGATGGTGCACGCGCGCACAGTGCGCTTGCGCGTCGATGGTCAAGTTGCAGGGGCGCGCAAGTGGCATGCACGCTGGCGCGTGGGTGCATGGCATGGAGTGGACACAAGGTGGGCATGACTCTCGGATTTTTGGCCCAGAGTAAGAAATAAACCACCGGCGCACATGCGCACAGTGCACTCGCGCGTGGATGCCCCTTTTTCCTTGCTTTTCTCTTTTTTTTTTAACACAACATAGAGAGGGCTATTCTAACACATACTTGGCAGGTGTTTAAGCTAGTGGTCAAGAGAACACTCACAAATTCATGCACTATTTAAAACATAGCATTCTCTTCAGTTCACAAATCATCCATACCAAAATGATGAAATCTATATGAACATCCTAGTTATCCAACAAGATCAACAAAACTAGCATACCTATGCAATCAGTCGCTCAAGCTTCTCCTCCTTTAGGTGCATCCGTTAACAGGAACACCTCTAGCTCTTTGGGGAGCTTGTAGCCACGGTACTTCTTCACTCTATGTCTGTTCACCTTGAAAGTTGCTTCACTTTTAGGATCAAACAATTCTACCACTCCATAGGGCTTTATCTCTTTTACCTTGAAAGGTCCTTCCCATCTAGAACGGAGCTTGCCAGGCATGAATTTAAGCCTCGAGTTGTAGAGGAGAACCTCATCACTTTTTTGAAAGTCCTTCTTCTGGATGTGATGGTCATGGAATGCCTTAGTCTTTTCTTTGTAGATCCAAGCATTCTCATATGCTTCGTTCCTCAAACACTCGAGCTCCTCTAGCTATAACTTCCTGGCAACACCCGCCTTGGTTAAATCCATGCTGCACTGCTTTACCGCCCAATAGGCTTTGTGCTCAATCTCCACCGGGAGGTGGCACGCCTTACCAAAGACGATCCGGAAGGGACTCATCCCAAACGGAGTCTTGTAGGCCGTTCTATACGCCCATAGTGCATCTCCTAATCGGAGACTCCAATCATTCCTTTGTGGATTGACCACTTTCTCCAAGATTCTCTTAATCTCCCGGTTGGACACTTCCGCTTGTCCATTGGTCTGTGGGTGATAAGCAATGGCAACCTTATGCAATATCCTGTAGCGCTTGAGCAGTGCCTCTACTTTCCTGTTAGAAGAGTGGGATCCTTGGTCTCTCACGATTGCTCGTGGCGACCTATAACGGCATACAATGTTATTTCTAATAAAAGAAATGACAGTATTGGCATCGTCAAGGCGGGTAGGTATTGCTTCTACCCACTTTGACATGTATTCAACCGCTAACAGAATATACAGATACCCACTTGAGTTGAAAAACGGTCCCATAAAGTCAATGCCCCACACATCAAATATCTCACAGAACAACATAGGTTGCTGAGGCATATCATCCCTTTGGGACGTGTTTCCCAACTTCTGACACTGATGGCAAGACACAGAGAACCGGTTAGCATCTTTGAATAAGGTTGGCCACCAGAATCCACAATCCAACACCTTTTTAGCTGTCTTTTGTGGGCCAAAGCAGCCACCACATTCAAACAAATGGCAAGCTTCAAGAATGGGTTGGATTTCAGATTCTGGGACACATCTTCGAATTACTTGATCCACTCCCCTCTTCCACAAGTGAGGGTCATCCCAAATATAGTATTTGGAATCATTCCTCAACTTATCCTTTTGGTGTTTAGAAAAGTTATGAGGGAAGAGTTTTGCAACCAAGTAGTTCGCCATTGGGGCAAACCAAGGAAAGCTATCCAACACAGCATGCAAACTCTCCAATGGGAATGAGTCATCGATCAGAAATGGGTCAAATTTTAAAATCTCAAGGTGGTTTAAATGATCCGCAACTAAGTTTTGAGACCCACTCTGGTCCCTAATCTCAATGTCAAATTCTTGCAAAAGCAAGATCCAACGTATGAGTTTAGGTTTTGACTCATTCTTTGTCAATAAGTACTTTAAAGCTGCATGGTCCGTGTATACCACTATCCTGGACCCTTGCAAATAAGATCTGAATTTATCTAAAGCATGAACAATAGCTAGGAGTTCGTTTTCCATAGTGGTATAGTTGGATTGTGCTGCATCCAATGTTTTAGAAGAGTAAGCAATGACATAAGGGAGTTTACCATCGCGCTGTGCAAGCGCAGCACCTATAGCATGGTTTGACGCATCGCACATTATCTCAAATGGTAGCGTCCAGTTGGGGCCTCGCACAATCAGTTCTGTGGTAAGAACTCTCCTTAGCTCTTCAAACGCTTTCACGCAGGCACTGTCAAACTCAAAGTCTACATCTTTTTGGAGTAGGTGCGACAATGGCAAAGCAATCTTGCTAAAATCTTTTACAGATGAGGGGTGAGGTAAAGTGGTGATAACATCGACCTTGGCCGGGTCTACAGAAATGCCTTCATGAGATACTACATGTCCTAACATTATACCTTGTCTTACCATAAAGTGACATTTTTCAAAATTCAAGACAAGGTTAGTGTCAACACATCTAGCTAAGACCTTGGCCAAGTTTTCTAAGCAACAATCAAATGAAGTTCTATAAACACTGAAGTCATCCATAAAGACTTCCAGACAATTCTCTATCAAATCGGAAAAGACACTCGTCATACACTGCTGAAAAGTGGCAGGTGCATTACATAATCCAAATGGCATCCTTTTGTAGGAAAAGGTGCCAAAAGGACAAGTGAATGTGTCTTTTCCTGATCCTCAGGAGCAATGTGAATCTGGAAGTAACCAGTGAATCCATCAAAAAAGCAATAATGGGATTTACCCGCCAAACGGTCCAACATCTGATCGATAAAGGGCAAAGGGTAGTGGTCCTTCCTTATAGCGGCATTCAATCTTCTATAATCGATGCACACTCGCCACACATTTTATACTCTCTTGGTGACCACTTCACCATCATCCTTTTTAACCGCAGTGATGCCCAATTTCTTGGGAACAACCTGGACCGGGCCCACCCACTCACTGTCAGAAATTGGGTATATGATACTCGCATCAAGTAGCCTAGTGACCTCCTTCTTTACCACATCGAGGATAGTTGGGTTGAGCCCCCTTTGCGGTTGCCTAACCAGCCGAGCTCCCTCTTGGAGAAATATACGATGCATGTACTTGCGATGATCAATCCCCACAATATCGGCTAGGCTCCAACCAATTGCCTTCTTGTACTTTCTTAGAACATCTAGGAGCTTCCCTTCTTCTTCACTAGAAAGCTCACTAGCAATAATGACCGGAAACTTTTGGTTGTCCTCTAAGAAAGCATACTTCAAATGAGATGGAAGAGGTTTCAATTTACTCTTTGCCTCAAGCTGAGGTTCCTTTTCATCAAGCACACGGAGTTCATTCTCAACAACTTTCTCTTGTTCATCCTCTTGGTCATCCGTCTCTTCAACAATGGGGTAGCATAACTTGTTGTAGTCTTCTTTTCGTACTTCCACTACCACTTCATCAATTACATCACATTGGAGAATGGAATGCTCTTCGGGAGGATGTTTCATGGCTTCTTCCAAATTGAACTTGATAGTCTTGTCTTCAACCTCAAAGGAATATGTGCCGGTGAAGGCATCTAACTTGAATTTAGAGGTCTTAAGAAAGGGTCTACCAAGTAGAACGGAGGATGAGCTTCTATTTTCTATTGGAGGCATTTTAAGGATGTAAAAGTCAACCGGAAAGACTAAGTCCTTGATCGCCACAAGTACATCTTCTGCTATTCCCATCACCGTGATCACACTTTTATCGGCTAAGGCAAACTTCACCGTCAACTTCTTTAATGGAGCTAAATTCAACCGCACAAAGATAGAAAGCGGCATGATGCTTACGCAAGCTCCTAAGTCACACATACAATCATGAAAAGTGCGCCCACCAGTACAACAAGACACCAAACAAGGTCCAGGGTCACCACATTTCTTTGGAATATGTTCCATCAAGGAAGAAATCGAACTACCCAAGGATAATGTCTCCAACTCTCCTATCCTATCCTTGTGTGTACACAAGTTTTTCAAAAATTTTGCACACTTCAGAATTTGTTGGATAGCATCAAGAAGTGGTATGGTTACCTCAACCTTCTTGAACACTCGAAGCATGTTCAAATCAAATTCCGGCGTTTTCTTTGCTTTCTTCACCATGGAAGGGAATGGAATAGGAATGGACTCATCCACTATAGCTTTCCTCTTGGGTTCCTTAAGGCTTACTCCTTCTTCCTCATGCCTTTTGTCCACCTCCTCTTCTTCATGTGGAGCTTCAACAATAACTTCTTCCTTATAAATGTCTTCCATGACCCTAGGAGGTATCTCCTCCAATGTAGTCCTCGACCGTAGAGTGATGGTGTTGAGACCACCCTTAGGGTTTGGTTGGGGTTGGGATGGAAGGTTAGAAGAGCTTGAGGGTTGGTTGGTGTTGTTGTTGGAGGGGGGCATGGTCATCTTTGAAAGCATGTTGGTGAGATTGGCCAATTGAGCGCCCAAGGCATCAAATTGAGCCTTGTTGCTCTCGTCCCCTTTCTCTATTGCGGCTCTAATCTCAT
The DNA here is from genome assembly GCF_003086295.3 of Arachis hypogaea. NCBI lineage: Eukaryota > Viridiplantae > Streptophyta > Magnoliopsida > Fabales > Fabaceae > Arachis > Arachis hypogaea. Next base: position 81,025,414 of record NC_092046.1, on the reverse strand, counting down.
CAACTTGATTGGTGGAAGATGAAGATGTTTGGTTGGATTGTTGTCTATGGTGTGGTGCTTGGTATTTGGTGTAGTTGTTTTGGTTTTGGTTGGGGTGATTTTGGTTGGCTTGGTGGTTGGTGTTGTTATGGTGGTATTGAGATGAAGATTGGTTGTTGTTGTAATGAGAAGAAGAATTGTTCCATCTTTGGTTTTGATTGCTCCCTTGTGCATTATCCCTCCACCCTTGATATGGATTACTACCATGAGGGTAGTTGTTTTGGCCTTGAGGAGGATAGGGTGGACGGTTGTTGTAATTCACATTGGCCACTACAAGGGCATGTTCCTCTTGAATTTGATGGCATTGATCGGTGTAATGTGTGGTGCTAGAGCACAAACCATAAATCCTAAGAGGGCCTTCAAGTTGAGCGCGGAGGTGTACTGCTGTAGTTCCTCTGGAATTTTCAGAGATCTCTCCAGGTACAGGTTCCTGGAGGTGGCAAACACCGGATACTTCAGCTCACAGTATCTGTTTGCAAATTTTACCGGATCTGTGGCAGTGAGGAGCTGGTCAGCCTTCTCCTGCGGGGTAAAGTGCTTTTCCCGCCAGGAGTCATCATGCATAATGTCCAGGATGGACATAGAGGATTCGCCTCTTTTCCTTTTGCCAGTGGTGGCTTTGCCTTTTCCTTTTCGTTGAGGGTCAGAAATCCTGAAAAGCAGAAATTCCAGGATATAATTGAAGAACAAAAGCAGGAAAACAAGTAGGCAAATAGAATAAAAACAATATAGGCACATAGTGGCAAAAGAGCAGTAGAATAATGAAATGAGTTAAATAAATGTATATTTTGGATTGTTTCAGAGTTAAAAATCTGAGATGAGAAATCACAATCCAAAATATATTATAAGTAGAGTTCATGTTAATTAGGAGAAACAATAATCATGCCATGAGTTAAAAAGTTAATGTAATTAGATAAAAACCGAAAAGAGAAGTTTGAAAGTTAAAATGGTTAGGAGTGAAAAACAAATTTTTAAAGGAAAAAGTAGGGAGTTAGTGAAAAGAAAGGTAAAGTAAGTGGCATGAGAATTGATTCCTAGGTAACAATAAATTCTCAATTTTAAAGAATAATCAACTCATATTCAAGCATGGATATCAGGTTATTGATGATTCATATAGATATAGAAATAGCAAAAATCGAAATCGAATCATCAGAAGTGCAATTTATGAACCAGGAAATTGAAAGGAAAGAGAATGCTGGCGCGTGCATTCATGAATTGGTTTAATTGTAGCTAAGTAGTGCAAAATTGAAAATTGCCAAAACCACTTCCTGAATGTAAAAATGAAACAATTTGCAGAAAATTGGGCAGCATTCTGGCTAAAATTGGATGTTCCCGGAAAATAAACAGTAAGAAAAATAGTTCAAATGAATTTAAATAAATCTGCAAATAGACACAAATAACAAGAACATGAAAGAACAGTGTAACAGCAGCAAGAAACAGTAGAGAATAGTATATGAATAGTAGGAACATCAAAGCCAGATCAAAAGTGCAGAATAAGTAAAACAAGCAACAAGTATGTCGTAATTAACAGGCCTAAATCCACTAATCACATCCTAGCTACCTAACCACCTAGAATCCACTACAAATATGCATCTCTAACTAGCCTAATTTTGAACATAAACTGAAAAATATGCAACAAACTACGAATGAAAGAAAAGTGGCGATCGGCGGAACCTGGTATGCGTATGAACAAATTTATGGAACAGAGAGATGATAGGGTGGTGGTTGGTGGTGGTGCTGACGCGGCAGTGATGGGTGGTTGGCGCGGCGGTGGGCGGCTGTTCGGTGGCAGGGGGTTAGGGGTTGGGGTTAATGTTGTAGAGGGGGGTAAGGAGGAAGGGGGTGAGGGTGGTGATGTTGGGGTGGTGGTCGATGGTGGGAGGCGGTGGTCGGAGGTGGTCCGCGGTGGGGGGCACGGGGGCGCGGTGGCGGAACAGGTTGAGTTGAAGGGTTGGGTTTGGGTTGGTTGAGGGGTTGTGATGGTGGGAGGGTTGTGGGTTGGAGGGGGTTGGAATGGGAGGCGGCACTGGTGGCGTGGTGGTGTTTGGGTGGGGAGCAGAGAGGGAGCAGAGGGGGGTTGGGGGGAAGAGAATGGTGACAGGGGGAATAGGGTTTCGCGTGGTTGGGATTAGTGATTTTGAATCCACGCGAACGCGTGGGGCACGCGATCACGTGGCTAGGGTGAAATGGGATTGACGCAGTCGCGTGATTGACGCGATCGCGCGGGTTGTGTACAAGATAGATGACGCGGACGCGCGAGGCATGCGACTGCGTTGCTGTAAATTGTGCTAAAAGCACAATTCCAACGTCGTTTCAGCGCAACTCTCTGTCTCCATTAGGGTGCCATGCTATCCATGCGACGCGAACGCGTCGCTCACGCTTTCGCGTGGGATGAGTGTTTTGCAAGTGACGCGTTCGTGTTAGGGACGCGAACGCGTAGGCCGTTTTGTGCAAAACGCACACTAGCCACACAATTCCATCCCAGAATTCTAGGCGTTGGATTTTTACGCCGATTTCCAGATCACGCGTTCGTGTGAGTGACGCGGACGCGTGGGAGGTATTTTTTGCAACTGACACGAACGCGTTAGCGATGCGGTCGCGTGGAACAATCTGTGCCAAAGGCACAACTCCAGCCACGCTTTCGCGTGACTTTCTGTTCACTTTCCTTTTCTTCCTAATGCACTTGTGACGTGGATGCGTCAGCGACGCTTACGCGTCGCATGCATTTTTTTTTTGTTTGCAATGATGCAGTATGCAATGCTGATGCAAATGCTATGAATAATATCCAGGTTCAATGAAAATAAAACAATATAAAAATGAAAAAAATGAAATGGAACTGAAACAGGAACGATTATACCATGGTGGGTTGTCTCCCACTTAGCACTTTTAGTTAAAGTCCTTAAGTTGGACATTTGATGAGCTTCCTGTTATGGTGGCTTTTGTTTAAATTCATCTAGAAATCTCCACCAATGTTTGGAATGCCAATAGCCTCCGGGGTCCCAAACTAGGCATGTAAAGCTTCTGAGCAGCTTCAAACAGATTCTCAGGCACCCGGCGTGACGAATGTCAGAATATTTTCCAGGATCCCAAATTTTGTTTTTAAATCCGCCTCTGTTTTTATCTATATTCTTCGATCTGGGCGGTTTAGAAATTATATTCTCACCAAGATGACCAAACGTCTTCTGAGACCCATTCAATTGAAGTTGATACCAATCCCTGCATTTCAAATCGAAGCGCGGAACCTTATTGAACCTTGTACATGATGAGCGGATAATTTATACGCTTTTTGGCATTGTTTTTAGTATGTTTTTAGTATATTTTAGTTAGTTTTTATTAGTTTTTAAATAAAAATCACATTTTTGGTCTTTACTATGAGTTTGTGTGTTTTTCTGTGATTTCAGATATTTTCTGGCTGAAATTGAGGGACCTGAGCAAAATCTGATTCAGACGCTCAAAAAGAACTGCAGATGCTGTTGGATTTTGACCTCCCTGCACTCGAAGTGGATTTTCTGGAGCTACAAAAGCCCAATTGGCGTGCTCTGAATTGAGTTAGAAAGTAAACATCCTGGGCTTTCCAGCAATATATAATAGTTCATACTTTGCCCAAGATTTGATGGCCAAAACTAGCGTTCCAAGTCAGCTTAAGAATTTTGGCGTCAAAACGCCAGAACTGGCACAAAAGCTGGAGTTAAACGCCCAAACTGGCACAAAAGCTGGCGTTTAACTCCAAGAAAAGTCTCTACACATGGAAGCTTCAATGATCAGCCCAATCACACACCAAGTGGTCTCAGAAGAAGATTTCTGCATTAATTACTTATTTCTGTAAACTCTAGGCTACTAGTTCTCTATAAATAGGGCCTTTTACTATTGTATTTTCATCTTTGATAAGTCTTATGCTATCTTAGACCATGGAGGCTAGCCTCACAGCCATGCCTAGACCTTGTTCTTATATTTTTTCAACGGTGGAGTTTCTACACACCATAGATTAAGGTGTGGAGCTCTGCTGTTCTTCATGAATTAATGCAAAGTACTATTGTTTTTCTATTCAACTCAAGTCTATTTCTTCTCCAAGATATTCATTTGCACCCAAGAACATGATGAATGTGATGATTATGTGACACTCATCACCATTCTCACCTATGAACGCATGCCTGACAACCACTTCCGTTCTACATGCAACCAAGCTTGAATGTGTATCTCTTGGGTTTCTAATCTAAGATTAGAACCTTCGTGGTATAGGCTAGAATTGTTGGCAGCCATTCCTGAGATCCGGAATGTCTAAACCTTGTCTGTGGTATTCTGAGTAGGATCTGGGAAGGGATGACTATGACGAGCTTCAAACTCGCGAGTGTTGGGCGTGTGACAGACGAAAAAGGATCAATGGATCCTATTCCAATATGATCGAGAACCGACAGATGATTAACCGTGCAGTGACAGCGTGCATAGAACATTTTCACTGAGAGGATGGGAAGTAGCCATTGACAACGGTGATGCCCAACATAAAGCTTGCCATGGAAAGGAGTATGAATGATTGGAAGAAGGCAATAAGAAAGCAGAGGTTCAGGAGGAACAAAGCATCTTCATACGCTTATCTGAAATTCCTACCAATGAATTACATAAGTATCTCTATCTCTATCTTTATTTTATGTTTTATTTATCTTTAATTATCAATCCTCTATAACCATTTGAATCTGCCTGACTGAGATTTACAAGATGACCATAGCTTGCTTCAAGCCGACAGTCTCCATGGGATCGACCCTTACTCATGTAAGGTATTACTTGGACGACCCAGTGCACTTGCTGGTTAGTTGTGCGGAATTGTGACAAAGTGTGATTCACGTTTGAGAGCTCCAAGTCTTTGGCGCCATTGTTGATGATCATAATTTCGTGCACCAAGTTTTTGGCGCCGTTGCCGGGGATTGTTCGAGTTTGGACAACTGACGGTTCATCTTGTTGCTTAGATTAGGTACTTTTCTTTTTATTTTTCAGAATTTTTAGGAATGAATTCTAGAGTTTCAAGGTGATGTTCTTATCATCACAAAAGTTGATTGATTCTCATCAATTTAGCTGCTGAATGTAATATCCTGCTGAAGCTTGGCTAGCCATGTCTAATCTTTTTAGACTAAAGCTTTAGACTAACATTGCATGATTCCTGGAATTCATATTAAAATTTTTGAATCTATTATACTCTTTTCCATATGATTTTCGAAAAATCACAAAAAATTTATAAAATCACGAAAATAAAAAATATTTTATGTATCTTAGTATCAATTTTTAACTATGGTGTCTTGCATGCATTATTTATTTGATCTTAGTTGCATTCTTTATTGTTTCTCATCATTAAAAATTCAAAAATATGTTCAAAATGGTGTCTTTTCATGTCAATAATAGAGAGAATTGAAGATTCAGAACATTCAGCAGAGGAATTAAACAGAAAAAGCTGGGCGTTCAAAACGCCCAGTGAAGAAGGAAAACTGGCATTTAAACGCCAGCCAGGGTACCTGGCTGGGCGTTTAACGCCCAAAAAGGTAGCATTTTGGGCGTTAAATGCCAGAATGGATACCATTCTGGGCGTTTAACGCCAGGATGACACTAGAGGGAAGATTTTGTTTTTAATTCAAATTTTTTTTCCAAATTTTCATAATTTTTCAAAATCAATTCTTTTTCAAATCATATATTTTCAATCATATCTTTTCAAAATCAATTTCTTTTCAATTTTTTTTATTTATTACTATTTTCGAAAATCCTTGCTACAATTAGTGATTTAATTCTAAATTTTCAAGTTGTTACTTGCCTATTAAGAAATGATCAAATTTTAAATTCTAGAATCATATCTTCTAATTTCTTGTTAGTCAAGTAATCAACTTTAATTTTGAAACTTTCTCTTTTTAATTTGATTTTTAATCATATCTTCTCAATCATATCTTTTCAATCACATCTTTTTCAAAATTAATTTTCAATCATATCTTTTTAATTTCTAATTTCAAAATCTTTTTCAAAATCACTTAATTTCTTTCCCAATTTTAGTTTTCGAAAATCATCAATCAAAATTTCAAAATTTCTTTTAATTATTTCAAAATCTTTTACTTTAATTTCGAAAATTCTTCCCCTCTACTCACATCCTTCTATTTAAGGACTAACACTCCTCCACTATCAACAATTCGAACTATATACCTCTTGATAAGTTTGAATTCTTCTCTTTCTACATTCTCCTTCTATTCTTCTTTTCCTCTGACACTTCAAGGAATCTCTATACTGTAACATAGAGGATTCCATACTTTCTTGTTCTCTTCTCTTTCATATGAGCAGGAGCAAGGACAAAAGCATTCTTGTTGAGGCTGATCCTGAACCTGAAAGGACCTTGAAGCGAAAGCTAAGAGAAGCTAAAGTACAACTCTCTGTAGAGGACCTAACAGAGCTTTTCAATCAAGAAGAAGCCATGGCAGCCGAAAACAACAACAATGCCAACAATGCAAGGAAGGTGCTTGGTGACTTTACTGCACCTTCTCCCGACTTCTATGGGAGAAGCATCTCAATCCCTGCCATTGGAGGAAACAACTTTGAGCTTAAGCCTCAATTAGTTTCTCTAATGCAACAGAATTGCAAGTTTCATGGACTTCCATTGGAAGATCCTCATCAGTTCTTAGCTGAATTCTTGCAAATCTGCGATACTGTCAAGACCAATGGGGTTGATCTTGAGGTCTACAGACTTATGCTCTTCCCTTTTGCTGAAAGAGACAGAGCTAGGACATGGTTGGACTCACAACCTAAAGAAAGCCTGAACTCTTGGGAAAAGCTAGTTAATGTCTTCTTGGCAAAGTTCTTTCCACCTCAAAAATTGAGTAAGCTTAGAGTGGAAGTCCAAACCTTCAGGCAGAAGGAAGGTGAATCCCTCTATGAAGCTTGGGAAAGATACAAGCAATTGATCAGAAGGTGTCTTTCTGACATGCTTTCAGAATGGAGCATCATAGGTATCTTCTATGATGTTCTGTCTGAACTGTCCAAGATGTCAATGGACAGCTCTGTTGGAGGATCTCTTCATCTGAAGAAGACGCCTGCAGAAGCTCAGGAACTCATTGAAATAGTTGCAAATAACCAATTCATTTATACTTCTGAAAGGAACCCTGTGAATAATGGGACAAGTCAGAAGGAAGGAGTTCTTGAGATTGATACTCTGAATGCCATATTGGCTCAGAACAAAATATTGACTCAGCAAGTCAAAATGATTTCTCAGAGTTTGTCTGAAATGCAAGCAGCAACAGGCAGTACCAAAGAAGCTTCATCTAAAGAAGAAGCTTATGATCCTGAGAACCCAGCAATGGAAGAGGTGAATTACATGGGAGAACCCTAAGGAAACACCTATAATCCTTCATGGAGAAATCATCCAAATCTCTCATGGAAGGATCAACAGAGACCTCAACAAGGTTTCAACAACAGTAATGGTGGAAGAAACAGGTTTAGCAATAGTAAGCCTTTTCCATCATCTTCTCAGCAACAGACAGAGGATTCTAAGCAGAGTCACTCTAACTTAGCAACTATAGTCTCTGATCTAATTAAAACCACTCAAAGTTTCATGACTGAAACAAGGTCCTCCATTAGAAATTTGGAGGCACAAGTGGGTCAGCTGAGTAAGAAGATTACTGAACTCCCTCCTAGTATTCCCCCAAGCAATATAGAAGAGAATCCAAAGAGAGAGTGCAAGGCCATAAACACGTCTCACATGGCCGAACTTGGAGAGGAGGAAGAGGCAGTGATCTCCACTGAGGAAGACCTCAATGGATGTCCACTGGCCTCCATGAAATTACCTGATGAGAAATCATGGGAATCTGAGGCTCACACAGAGACCATAGAGATTCCATTGAATTTACTCCTGCCATTCATGAGCTCTGATGAGTATTCTTCCTCTGAAGAGGATGAAGATATTACCGAAGAGCAACTTGCTAAGTACCTTGGAGCAATCATGAAGCTAAACACCAAGTTATTTCGTAATGAGATTTAGGAGAATGAACCTCCATTGCTCACTAAAGAACTGGATGACTTGACTAGGCAGAAATTACCTCTGAAGAGACAAGATCCTGGAAAGTTCTCAATACCTTGTACCATAGGCACCATGACCTTTGAGAAGGGTCTGTGTGTCCTAGGGTCAAGCATAAACCTCATGCCTCTCTCTGTAATAGAGAAGCTAGGGATCATTGAGGTACAAGCTGCAAGAATCTCACTGGAGATGGCAGACAATTCAAAGAAACAGGCTTATGGACTTGTAGAGGATGTCTTAATAAAGGTTGAAGGCCACTACATCCCTGCTGATTTCATAATCCTAGAGACTGGGAAGTGTATGGATGAATCCATCATCCTTGGCAAGCCCTTCCTAGACACAGCAAAAGCTGTAATTGATGTTGACAGAGGAGAATTGATCATTCAAGTGAATGAAGACTCCCTTGTGTTTAAAGCTCAAGGATATCCCTCTGTAACCATGGAGAGGAAGCATGAAGAGCTTCTCTCAATACAGAGACAAACAGAGCCCCCACAATCAAACTCTAAGTATGGTGTTGGGAGGCCACAACCAAACTTTAAGTTTGGTGTTGAACCCCCACATTCAAACTCTAAAGTTTGGTGTTGGGAGGTTCCAACATTGCTCTAAACATCTGTGAGGCTCCACGAGAGCCCACTGTCAAGCTATTGACATTAAAAAAGCACTTGTTGGGAGGCAACCCAATCTTTAATTATCTATGTTAAATTTCTATTTTCTTTTGTTATTTTATGTTTTTTGTAGGTTGATGATCATGTGAAGTCAAAAAAAAAACAATTGAAGAAGAAAAAACAGAAGGAAAAATAGTATTAAAAATAGAACACCCTGGAGGAGAAACTTACTGGCGTTTAAACGCTAGTAAGGGTAGCAGAATAGGCGTTAAACGCCCAGTCTGGTACCCTTCTGGGTGTTTAATGCCAGAAATGGGCACCAGACTGGCGTTTAACGCCAGGAATGGGCAAGAAGCTGGCGTTAAACGCCAGAAATAGGTAGCAGCCTGGCGTTTAATGCCAAGATTGGCAGAAAGGGGCATTTTTGCACGCCACTTGGTGCAGGGATGAGATATCCTTGACACCTCATGATCTGTGGACCCCACAGGATCCCCACCAACCCCACCTCTCTCTCTCTTCTTCACCTATTCACCAATCACCTCAATACCTCTTCCCCAAAAACCCCTCACCTATCAAATCCCACCATTCTCTTCACCACTCACATCCATCCTTCATAAAACCTCACCTACCTCACCATTCAAATTCAAAGCACTTTCCCACCCAAACCCACCCATAATGGCCGAACTATACCCCCCTCTCCACTCCTATATAAACCCATATTCACTCCTTCATTTTCACACAATATACACACTACTTCTCCCCCTTGGCCGAAACACTAAGCCCATCCATCTCCTCTATTTCTTTTTCTTCTACTCTCTTCTTTCTTCTTTTTCTTGAGGACGAGCAAACCTTCTAAGTTTGGTGTGGTAAAAGCGTTACTTTTTGTTTTTCCATAACCATTTATGGCACCTAAGGCCGGAGAAACCTCTAGAAAGAGGAAAGGGAAGGCAAAAGCTTCCACCTCCGAGTCATGGGAGATGGAGAGATTCATCTCAAGGGTGCACCAAGATCACTTCTATGAAGTTGTGGCCAAGAAGAAGGTGATCCCCGAGGTCCCTTTCAAGCTCAAAAAGGGTGAATATCCGGAGATCCGACATGAGATTCGAAGAAGAGGTTAGAAAATTCTCACCAACCACATTCAACAAGTCGGGATCTTAATGGTTCAAGAGTTCTATACCAATGCATGGATCACCAAGAACCATGATCAAAGTGTGAACCCGAACCCAAAGAATTGGCTTACAATGGTTCGGGGGAAATGCTTAGATTTTAGTCCGAAGAATGTAAGGTTGGCATTCAACTTGCCCATGATGCAAGGAGATGCACACCCCTACACTAGAAGGGTCAACTCTGATCAAAGGTTGGACCAAGTCCTCATAGACATCTGTGAAGAGGGCACTCAATGAAAGGTAGATTCAAGAGGAAAGCTGGTTCAACTAAGAAGGCATGACCTCAAGCCCGTGGCTAGGGGATGGTTGGAGTTCATCCAACGCTCAATCATTCCCACTAGCAACCGGTCTGAAGTTACTATAGACCGGGCTATCATGATCCATAGCATCATGATTAGGGAGGAAGTAGAAGTTCATGAAGTTATATCCCAAGAACTCTACAAGGTGACGGACAAGTCCTCTACTTTGGCAAGGTTAGCCTTCCCTTATCTCATTTGTCACCTCTGCAATTCAGCTGGAATTGACATAGAGGAAGACATCCTCATTGATGAGGATAAGCCCATCACTAAGAAAAGGATAGAGCAAACAAAAGATCCTACTCATGGACATGAGGAAATTCCTCACCATGAAATCCCTGAGATGCCTCAAGGGATGCATTTTCCTCCACAAAAATATTGGGAGCAACTCAACACCTCCCTAGGAGAATAAAGTTCCAACATGGGATAACTAAGGGTGGAGCACCAAGAGCATTCCATCCTCTTCCATGAAATTAGAGAAGACCAAAGAGTCATGAGAGAGGAGCAACAAAGGCAAGGAAGAGACATTGAGGAGCTCAAGCACTCCATAAGATCTTTAAGAGGAAGAACTAGCCGCCATCACTAAGGTGGACCCGTTCTTTAATTTCCTTGTTCTTTATTTCTCTGTTTTTCAAAAATTATGCTTTATTTTTATGTATGTTTGTGTCTTTATTACATGATCATTAGTGTCTTAGTGTCTATGCCTTGAAGCTATAAAAATGAATCCATCACCTTTCTTAAATGAAAAATGTTTTTAATTGAAAAAGAAAAAGAAGTGCATGAATTTCAAATTTTAAAACAGTTTAGTTATTTTGATGTGGTGGCAATACTATTATTTTTCTGAATGAATGCTTGAACAGTACATATTTTTTGAATTTGTTGATTCATGAATGTTAAAATTGTTGGCTCTTGAAAGAATGATGGAAAAGGAGAAATGTTATTTGATAATCTGAAAAATCATAAAATTGATTCTTGAAGCAAGAAAAGGCAGTGAAAAGCTTGCAGAAAAAATATATATATGCGAAAAAAAAAGAGAGAAAGAAAGAAAAAGAAAAAGCAAGCAGAAAAAGCCAATAGCCCTTTAAACCAAAAGGCAAGGGTAAAATAAAAAGGATCCAAGGCTTTGAGCATCAGTGGATAAGAGGGCCCACAGGAATAAATTCCTGGCCTAAGCGGCTAAACCAAGTTGTCCCTAACCATGTGCTTGTGGCGTGAAGGTGTCAAGTGAAAACTTGAGACTGAGCGGTTAAAGTCGTGGTCCAAAAGCAAAAAGAGTGTGCTTAAGAGCTCTGGACACCTCTAATTGGGGACTCTAGCAAAGCTGAGTCACAATCTGAAAAGGTTCACCCAGTTATGTGTCTGTGGCATTTATGTATCCGGTGGTAATACTGGAAAACAAAATGCTTTGGGTCACGGCCAAGACTCATAAAGTAGCTGTGTTCAAGAATCAACATACTTAACTAGGAGAATCAATAACACTATCTGGTTTCTGAGTTCCTATAGAAGACAATCATTCTGAACTTCAAAGGATAAAGTGAGATGCCAAAACTGTTCAGAAGCAAAAAGCTAAAAGCCCCGCTCATCTAATTAATACTGATCTTCATAGATGTTTTTGGAATTCATTGTATATTCTCTTATTTTTATCGTATTTGATTTTCAGTTGCTTAGGGACAAGCAACAATTTAAGTTTGGTGTTGTGATGAGCGGATAATTTATACACTTTTTGGCATTGTTTTTAGTATGTTTTTAGTATATTTTAGTTAGTTTTTATTATGTTTTTATTAGTTTTTAAATAAAAATCACATTTTTGGACTTTACTATGAGTTTGTGTGTTTTTCTGTGATTTCAGGTATTTTTTGGCTGAAATTGAGGGACCTGAGCAAAATCTGATTCAGAGGCTGAAAAAGGACTGCAGAAGCTGTTGGATTCTGAACTTTCTGCACTCGAAGTGGATTTTCTGGAGCTACAGAAGCCCAATTGGCACGCTCTCAATTGCGTTGAAAAGTAGACATCCTGGGCTTTCCAGCATTATGTAATAGTCCATACTTTGCCCAAGATTTGATGGCCTAAACTGGCGTTCCAAGTCAGCTTAAGAATTCTGGCGTCAAAACGCCAGAACTGGCACAAAAGCTGGAGTTAAACGCCCAAACTGGCACAAAAGCTGGCGTTTAACTCCAAGAAAAGTCTCTACACATGGAAGCTTCAATGCTCAGCCCAAGCACACACCAAGTGGGCCCGGAAAAAGATTTCTGCATTAATTACTTATTTCTGTAAATCCTAGGCTACTAGTTCTCTATAAATAGGACATTTTACTATTGTATCTTCATCTTTGATAAGTCTTATGCTATCTTAGACCATGGAGGCTGGCCTCACGGCCATGCCTAGACCTTGTTCTTATGTATTTTCAATGGTGGAGTTTCTGCACATCATAGATTAAGGTGTAGAGCTCTGTTGTTCTTCATGAATTAATGCAAAGTACTGTTGTTTTTCTATTCAACTCAAGTCTATTTCTTCTCCAAGATATTCATTCGCACCCAAGAACATGATGAATGTGATGATTATGTGACACTCATCACCATTCTCACCTATGAACGCGTACCTGACAACCACTTCCGTTCTACATGCAAACAAGCTTGAATGTGTATCTCTTGGGTTTCTAATCTAAGATTAGAACCTTTGTGGTATAGGCTAGAATTATTGGCGGCCATTCCTGAGATCCGGAACGTCTAAACCTTGTCTGTGGTATTCTGAGTAGGATCTGGGAAGGGATGACTGTGACGAGCTTCAAACTCGCGAGTGTTGGGCGTGTGACAGACGCAAAAGGATCAATGGATCCTATTCCAACATGATCAAGAACCGACAGATGATTAGCCATGCGGTGACAGCGTGCGTAGAACATTTTCACTGAGAGGACAGAAAGTAGCCATTGACAACGGTGATGCCCAACATAAAGCTTGCCATGGAAAGGAGTATGAATGATTGGAAGAAGGCAATAAGAAAGCAGAGGTTCAGGAGGAACAAAGCATCTTCATACGCTTATCTGAAATTCCTACTAATGAATTACATAAGTATCTCTATCTCTATCTTTATTTTATGTTTTATTTATCTTTAATTATCAATCCTCCATAATCATTTAAATCTGCCTGACTGAGATTTACAAGATGACCATAGCTTGCTTCAAGCCGACAGTCTCCGTGGGATCGACCCTTACTCACGTAAGGTATTACTTGGACGACCCAGTGCACTTGCTGGTTAGTTGTGCAGAATTGTGACAAAGTGTGATTCACGTTTGAGAGCTCCAAGTCTTTGGTGCCATTGTTGATGATCACAATTTCATGCACCATTACACCAGCTCTGAGTACGAGCCATTTCCCTCTTACTCTTAAAGTCGCAGAGAGCTCTAAGCTGGCCATCTGTTTCAAGCAAACCATATTCAAGTGAAAAATTAAAGATAAAGGTTAAGGATTGTACCCACTTGAAGCTTGTATTAGGTGGTAATGGCCTTGGGGTAGGTGTTTCCAGGGGTTCTGCAAGTTCTACTCCCTTGTAATCTTCTGTGAATTCCTCCACTTCTTTACAGGATTCTTCAACCGCAACTGCGTCCTGATCAAAGTCTTCGATATCTTCCTCATCACTCAAGTCATAAGTCGGAGGTCGAGAAAAATCTACCTCCGCATCATCTTCGTATTCACTTGGGGAAGATTCTTCAATCTCAGAGATTTCACTTGCGAATGCAAGTTCATTACTAGGAGAACTTGACTTGTGACTATCATCATCAAGGAAACTTGCGTCTTGGGTTATTCCGTCTAGTTCTTCATAAAATACCTGCTTTAGGAGTTATGCACTATCCTCCTTAGCATCAATTGTAACGTCCTTGACGGAATTTTCCACAACTCTGGATTCCCATGGAGGTTCAGCATCTCCTAAATCTTCAATCAGTACTTCTTCTTCTTGGATAAATTGAGCTTCCTCCAATTGTTCCAGAACAAATTTATGCTCCTTACTGTCCACTGGGGTTTCTAGTGCCTCCTTCTTGCTACGTTCGTCATTAGATTCTCCACATAAAGCTATTGGAGTTCCTTGAGTGTCTAAACGTCTGAAAGATAATTGATTTATTCCTTGCTCCAGCTGATGAAGGGTTGTATGAAGTTGATCTACTGTTTCCTTGAGGTGAGCTTGTGATTCTTGAGGTGATGGATATGGACATGGTACATAGGGAAGTGGTGGTGTTTGGGAGTAATTGGATTGGAATTGTGGTAAATAAGGATCATACGATGGTGAAAGGTGAAAAGGAGCTTGTGAGTGTGGTGGTTCGAAGTTAAGTTGAGAGGATGGTTTATAAGCACAGGGTGGGGCTTGTTGGTAACTACCAGGAGGTCCACCATATCTATCAGCTTGGTATGCATTGTAGAATGGCCTTTGTACATGATATCTTGGAAGGTGTTGTTGCCGAAAGAGTTGATCAGATCCTCTTGGCTCCATCCATCCTTGACTGTTTTGACCTTGATGCATGTTCCTGCTACAGCTTCCATCCCCTTCAACAATATTAGAACCAAACTCAAAGCGAGAGGGGTGAGAGTTCATAGTAAATAATAAAAATTAAAATAGAAATAAAAGCAAATAAATAAAATGAAATATTTATAATAACCAATTAATAAGGCACACGTTTGCAATTCCCCGGCAACGGCGCCATTTTGACGAGCGGAAGTTCTATCGATAAAGAAATATAAAAATATGATCGCGTTGTAAGTATAGCTTCTAAACCAACAGAAAATCCTTTCGTACAAACATTTTGGTTGTCACAAGTAACAAACCCCTTTAAAATTGATAACCGATGTATTTAAACCTTGGGTCGTCTTCTCAAGGAATTGCAGGGAGGTGTTCTTATTATTGGTTATGAGTCTTGTAAATTGGGGGTTTTGAAAGTAAGGAACAGGTAATTTAAATGACAAGTAAAATAAATTAACAATAATAAAATCTCTTGGCAAGGTATAAGAATGTGGAATTTCTGTCCTAGTTATCCTTATCAGATGTGATGAGAATTGGTTTTTAATCCCACTCAGTTAATTCAAGTGGACTAATTAGCTTGATCCTCAAGTCCTAATCAATCCCTGTGGGAAGACTAGCTTTAGAGCGATCCAAATCAATTAGTAATCTGCCAATTTCAATCACTGCTGAGTTTGACAACTCAACTGTTACCAATTACTTAACCAAAGCCAAAAGGAAGAAAATATCTAAATTAAATTAAAAGCATCCATATAAAGCAAAGCAAAGTCAAATCTGAAATATCTCAAAATATATTAAATAGAAAATCATAACATGAATGGTTCATAAGCCAATTTGGCAACATAAATCAGATACGAATAAAAAGCATTAGGATAAATAAAAATATAAAAGGAATATTGAACCTTGATAAAGAAGTTGAAATCCTAATTTCTTAGGAAATCTGAAAATACTTAACACACAAATCACGGCATCGAATGATAATAAAGGGTAATTAAAATTATTATTTTTTTAAGCATAGGAAACATGTTTTTCACATATACCACATAATAAGGAAGGGAAAGTAAAACCATGTAATTTACATGAATAAGTGAGTGAAGGATTGAATAAATCACTTAGATTGAGCACAAAATACATCATAAAATATGGGTTTATCATTGCCCTGACGCTAGGCGACGCAAACGTGTGCTCTACGCGGACGCGTCGCAATGACGAAAATCAGCGTGGTAGATTTCTTCTCCAGCGATTTCTGGGCTGTTTTCGACCCAGTCTGTGGCCAAAAAACACAGATTAGAGGCTACAAAGTGGGGGAATCCATTCATTCATGATCAAGCTTTAATATACACAACTTTTCATAATTTAGATATAGTTTTTAGAGAGAGAGGTTCTTTCCTCTCTCTTAGGATTTAGGATTAGGATTCCTTTTAAAGGATTTAGGATTTCTTATTATTTCAACTTATTATTTCAACATCCTCTTAGGTTCAATATTCCTTTTACTTTATATTTCTCTTTTACTTTCAGACACTTTAATACTTTTATTTAATTACTTATGTTGCCAAATTGGATTATGAACCATTCATGTTAGGATTTTCTCTATTTGATATGAATTGAGGTATTTCAGATTTATGATTCTTATTTAGCTTTTTACATTCTTGGCTTTAATTGATTAATTGGAGGCTCTTGAGTTATCAAACTTATCGTGATTGTTAATTGTTATTTTTGCTAATTGAATTGAATTCCACTAACTCTAGTCTTTCCTTAGGAGTTGGCTAGGACTTGGGGATCTAACTAATTAGTCCACTTGACTTTCCCTTGCTTTCGTAAAGGTTAACTAAGTGGGATTAAACTCAATTCTCATAAGGATAACTAGGATAGGACTTCCGAATTTTCATACCTTGCCAAGAGTTTTATTAGATATTAATTTATTAATTCCTGTAATTTATTTTTCTTGTTCAAACCTTTCAAAACCCAAAAACACTATTTTCCAGAACTAATAATAAGAATACCTCCCTACAATTCCTTGAGAAGACGACCCGAGGTTTGAATACTTCGGTTTATAAATTTTATTGGGTTTGTTACTTGTGACAACCAAAACGTTTGTAAGAAGGGATGATTGCTTGGTTTAGAAACTATACTTGCAACGGAAGTTTATTCTGAAATGGCGCCGTTGCTGGGGAATTGCTAACGTGTGCCTTATTATTGGTTATTGTAAATATTTGCTTTTTGCTTGTTTATTTTTTTATTTTTGTTTTTATTTTTTCTTTTTCGTAAATTAACAAGTTATTGGTTTTTATTTAGTTATTAAAAATTTTTTTCAAAAATTTGTTCTTGGTGTTCATCTTGATCTTCAAGTTGTTCTTCGTGTTCATCTTGACCTTCAAGTTGTTCTTAGTTGTTTTCTTCGTTTTGATCTAAAAATTTTAAGTTTGGTGTCATTTTATTGTTTTTCTCTTTCCTCATTTAATTCAAAAATATCATTTCTCTTTATTTTAATTGAATTTTCGAAATTTGCAAAAAAAAAAAATTCAGATTTTTATTTTAAAATTTTTATCTTATCTTATCTTAGTTTTAAGTTTCAAAATTCAAATCTTTTTCAAAAATCATATCTTTTTCAAAATCTTATCTTATCTTATTTCAAAAATCAAAATTCAAAATTCAATATTTAAATTTCAAATTTCAAATTTCAAATTTCAAATTTCAAAAATTTAAAATTCAAATTTCAAAATTTAATTTTCAAATTCAAAATTTAAATTTCAATAACCTTTTAATTTAAATTTGTTTTTATTTTCGTTTTTAATTTTTATTTGCTATTATGAGTTCTCACCCCCATCGCTTTAAGTTTGGTTCCAATGTTGTTGTAAGGAATAGAAACTGTAATAAAAATAGGCATCAAGGTTGGAAGAATCAAAGATGGGAGGAGCCACAAGGATTTGATCAACCCTCTTGGCAACAACCCCCTCCAATGCACTATAACCAATAACCATTCTGTGATGCATACTAAAATGATGACTATGGTGGACCTCCTTGTAGTTACCAACAAGTCCCGCCATATGCTTATGAACCATCTCCTCAACACAACTCTGGACCACCATACTCACAAGTCCCTTACCACCAAACACCACCATATGACCCTAACCTATATCTACCACACCAACCACCATATGAACCACACCAAGAACCACCACCTCAATATTCACCATCTCCATATCCTTATCAAGAAGAACCACCTTTCTATTATGAACCCTTTCTCCAAAATAATGAACCCTCATATCCACCCCAATCCCCAATGGATGACTTCCTTCGTGGTCTTCTTCAAGGACAAGCGAAGATGCAAAGGGACGTACTGGAACTCACTACTGCCTTAACCAAGTTAGTAAATATAATAGCTTCTCAACATCTGAGCACTCAAAGTACTCCCATGGCTACATGTGGAGAATCTAAAGAAGAGCATAGCATGAAGGAGACACTAGAAACTTCGGTGGACAATGAGGAACATGGCTTTGTATTGGAACAAGTGGAGGAAGCCATAATAGTTGCAGAGGAAGAAATGGTTGAAGATTTATGAGTTGCTGAACCTCCATGGGAATCGAGAACTGTACAGGATTCCGCCGAGAAGTTTGAATTTGATGTTGAAGAGGGTGTACAACCTCCAAGGCATATCATAGTTGAAGACTTGGAAGAGGTAAGTTAAGAGATGGAGATTAAAGAAGAAGAAGCACAGCCTCCCATGCCCTTGGTGAGCAATGAAGAAGAGATTGAATTGGAAGAAAGCTACCAAGAGGAAAAGGTTGATATTGAAGAAACTTGCAAAGAGGTGGAAGTTGTCAGAGAAGAGCACAAGGGAGTGGAGCTTGCAAATTCATTAGAAATACCTCCCCCTAAGTTGCCATCATCCTTCACAACATTCAAGTGGGTAAAATTCATATCCCTTAGCTTTCTAATTCCACTTGAATATGGGCTACTAGGGACGGATGGTCAACTTAGAGCTCTTTATGGCATTAAGAGTAAGAGGAAGATGGTTAGTGGTTGGAGTTGTCAAGCAAGGTTCAACATGGTTATGTGCTCAAAGTTTAAATGCAAGGGTTGGTGTAAAGCTCAACTGAATGGGTCTAGGAAGTTGTTTGGCCGCTTTAGCGAGAATTCAGATTGCTTGCCACCCGGATGGAATCATAATGATCAACAAGAAGACGGGTGCAAAAGCAAGATTTGGGACCCCGGAATTCATTCTGGCAATCAACACTCTTGCGGCCTTATCACTTGCTTTAACTTACTTGAAGGCTTTTTGCGCCTAGTTTGGGATCTCGGAGGCTACTGGAATTCCAAACATTGGTGGAGATTTTTGGATGAATTCAAGCACAAGCCACCATGACAAGGAGCTCACCAAGTGTCCAACTTTAGGACTTTAACTAAAAGTGCTAGGTGGGAGACAACCCACCATGGTATGATCGTTCCTTTCTCAATTTTAATTTTATTTCGTTTTGTTTGTTTTTAGTTTTATTCTATTTTATTGAACCTGGAATTATTCATAACATCCATATCAGCATTGCATTTTGCATTCTGCATTTTTTCATGCATTAAAAAAAATAGCACGCGACGCGATAGCGTCGCCGACCCGTCCGCGTCATATGTGCGTTGGAAGGAAAACAAGATTGAACAAAGAGTGACGCGAAAGCATGGCTGGAGGCGTGCCTTTGGCACAAATTGATCCACGCGACCGCGTCGCTAACGCGTCCAAGTCATGTGGGAAAAATGCCTCCCACGCGTCCGCGTCACCCACGCGAACGCGTGGCCCTGTAAAATCGACGTAAAACGGGTGTATGGCAGCAAGTTGTGATAGAGTGGGGCTAGACTCGTGCTGGACGCCCAAGCCCTCCCACGCGAACACATGACTCATGCGTCCGCGCCATTTTTCAAAACAAGGCCAACCACGCGATCGCGTCCCCCACGCGATCGCGTCCCCCACGCGACCGCGTCACCCAGATTTTTGGCAAAATGCATTTAAAACAGAGAGTTGCACGACCGCGAGGCTGCCCTCGCGCTAATGGCACAAATCACTCCATGCGAACGCATGACCCACGCGTCCGCGTCACTTCATTGAAGCGCTATCCGCGCGAACGCATAACCCACGCGCTCGCGTCGCCTGCGCCGCACAACTTATCCAGATCAACGCCAATTATCTTATCTTTTCTTTTCTAATCCTATTTTCTTCTAACTTTTCTTCTTTCTTATTATCCTTTCTTACTTTCTTTTTCTTCATCTCTTTAACTTCTCATCCCTCTTCACTTCCATTCTATTTCATTTAATTTATTTGCATACTTTTATTCATTGCATTATTTTCATTGGTGTTAGAAATTTATTTGGGTCATTATTTTCTATATTTTTGTGGATTATTAAAAGAATTGTTTGACAATTATATATTTCCTTTTAAAGGGTTGCTTGCATGTTCAATTTAATACTTTCAATAGCTTATTTACCATGCTTGCTATGTGTTTGTGAAAAAAACCCGTATGGCATTGTGCACTATTTTTAGATTTCTTTTATTCTATTACTCTAAATGCTTGCTTTTCACAAAACCCTTTTTATATTATATTATTTAAATATAATTGTTATTACAAACATGTTGTTAGTTTGAAAGACTTGGTAATCTAACTTGGACATTGAATGCTTGATCTATACTACTCATGCCTTTGCCAGCATGCCAATAAACACCTTGCATTTAATTGTCATCATATGCACTTGCTATATTTCCATTGATGATTTTTCACATGTAGTCATGACCATGTGTTAACGTCATTCTTCCTTGCTGTGCATTGATTACCACCTTTCCCGCTCTCTTCCTTGCTCTAACCCTTAGCTTTAAAAGTTACTTTCTTTTTCCCTTTTCAGGATGGCTACCAAGAAGGATAAAGAGAAAGCTACTCCCAAACTATTGGCAAGGACAGGAACAAAAAGAGCCCCAGCTGAGGAACCACAAGCCCCATCCACTTGCACATCTTAGCATGCACCAAGGACGGTGCAATCTTTAAGTGTGGGGAGGTCGATACCGACTTCCAGGGGTTAGTTACCTTCTTTCAACACCAATACTCTATTTTCTTTGTTTGTTCATTGTTGCATTTGCATATTTGATTGCATATTTGTTTGATTTTATGCATTTAGTTACTACTTGTTGAAGTAATATTTTTTTTTCAAGAAATTTTTATAGTATTTCACTAACTTAAATTGAAATTTTTTTTTTAAATTTGTTTGAAGTTGTATTTGGAACATAGTTTAAAAAGCTAAGAACACACAACCTGTGAAATTTTGAGCTTAATTATATGGTTACATTATTTAACCATAAATATTTTATTCTTGTGTTTTTTCTTCTCTATAATTGCAATCTTTACTTTGTTCCACTCTATATGTCCATTATTCAGTGTATTTACATGCTTGCATATGATTGAGGCCATTACTTGTTTTCACTCACTTATCCCAAATAAGCCTACCCTTTTATGTCACCCTTGTTAGCCACTTTGAGCTTTTTAACCCCCCTCTATTCCATAACCACATTACTAGCCTTAAGCAGAAAAACAAAATAAAAACCCAAGTTGAATCCTTGGTTAGCTTAAGATAGATATTGTGTATAAATTAAGTATGGGGAATTTTATGGGAACATGGGATGCTAAAAAAAAAGGGGAATTAAATTGAATAAGTTATTTCATGGTTTGGGAAGCATGCTCATGTGAAATCAAAATAATTAAATTACCATGTGCATTGAAAAAAAAAATTTAAGTAATTAAATAAGGGGATACAAAAATTTCCCCAATGCAAAATAAAAAGAATCAATGCACATGGGACAAAATTCAAAAATAAGTTTGATACATGAGCATGTAATAAAAAAGTGGGAACAATTTGGGTAGCTAGGTAAAGCATTTTAAATTATATAAAGTATGTATACGTTAGGTGAGATCTTAGACTAATCAAGGATTCATTTTGTTAGCTCACTTAGCCTTATATATATATATATATATATATATATATATATATATCCTTACCTTTACCTCAACCCCATTACAACCCTGAAAAGACCTCATGATGTTTGCATTGGTATGCTAAATATTTGTTGACTGGTTAGATGAAGAACAAAGTTTAGAAAGAATGACTAGAGAAGAATAGAGTGATTGACCCTAGACACTTGAGAGTTAGAGTGATATACACTACCAGTAAGGGTTCAATGCTTGATTCTATATTCCCTGCTTTCATGAACTATCTTCTTACAAGTTTACTTGTCTTTTATTATGTAAATTGAATTAGTGGAATTTGATTCATATTTGTCTTGGAGGACTTATTTACTTTTAACCAAGTAGGTAGAAATATTTTGCATGTAGTTGCATTCACATAGAAAGGTTGCATTGCATACTCTCTATCATTCCTCTTCACTTCTTTATAGTTTCTCTTGAGCTTAGCATGAGGACATGCTAATGTTTAAGTGTGGGGAGGTTGATAAACCACTATTTTATGGTTTATCTTATGCTCAATTGAGTAGTTTTTATCAACTCTTTACCCACTTATTCATACTATTTGCATGGTTTTACCTTTTCCTTCCTGATTTTGTGCTATGATTGAAAACATGCTTATTTGATCTTATATTTGCTAATTATTAATCTTCTCTTATTACCATTCGATGCCTTGATATGTGCGTTAAGTTTTTTCAGAGATTACAGGGCAGGAATGGCTTGGAGGATGGAAAGGAAGCATGCAAAAGTGGAAGGAATACAAGAAGTTGAAGGAACTGCAAAGCTGTCAGCTTGACCCTCTCGCACTAAAACTGTCATAACTTGAGCTACAGAGGTCCAAACCACGCGGACGCTTCGCAGTGACAAAAATCAGCGTGGCAGATTTCTTCTCCAGCGATTTCTGGGCTGTTTTCGACCCAGTCTGCGGCTCAGAAAACACATATTAGAGGCTATAAAGTGGGGGAATCCATTCATTCATGATCAAGCTTTAATATACACAACTTTTCATAATTTAGATGTAGTTTTTAGAGAGAGAGGTTCTCTCCTCTCTCTTAGGATTTAGGATTAGAATTCCTCTTAAAGGATTTAGGATTTCTTATTATTTCAACTTATTATTTTAACTTCCTCTCAGGTTCAATATTCCTTTTACTTTATATTTCCCTTTTACTTTCAGACACTTTAATGCTTTTATTTAATTACTTATGTTGCTAAATTGGCTTATGAACCATTCATGTTAGGATTTTCTCTATTTGATATGAATTGAGGTATTTCAAATTTATGATTCTTATTTAGCTTTTTATATTCTTGGCTTTAATTGATTAACTGGAGGCTCTTGAGTTATCAAACTTATCGTGATTGTTAATTGTTATTTTTGCTAATTGAATTGAATTCCACTAACTCTAGTCTTTCCTTAGGAGTTGGCTAGGACTTGGGGATCTAACTAATTAGTCCACTTGACTTTCCCTTGCTTTCGTAAAGGTTAACAAAGTGGGATTAAACTCAATTCTCATAAGGATAACTAGGATAGGACTTCCGAATTTTCATACCTTGCCAAGAGTTTTATTAGATATTAATTTATTAATTCCTGGAATTTATTTTCCTTGTTCAAACCTTTCAAAACCCAAAAACACTATTTTCCATAACTAATAATAAGAACACCTCCCTGCAATTCCTTGAGAAGACGACCCGAGGTTTGAATACTTCGGTTTATAAATTTTATTGGGTTTGTTACTTGTGACAACCAAAATGTTTGTAAGAAGGGATGATTGCTTGGTTTAGAAACTATACTTGCAACGGGAGTTTATTCTGAATTCTAAACCGTCAATCATTCGTTCTTCACGAGACAATCATGGAAGGCATAAACATTTGAAAAGGGGGGATCTCTCTCCTGAGGCAAAAGGATGGTTTGAGCTTATAAAGAGATCAATTATGGGCACTGTAAATACCTTAGAGGTCACCAAGAAAGGAGCTGTCATGTTGCACTGCATTAAGGTAGGAAGGGAGATAAAGGTTCATGAGATCATTGAAAAGGATATTCAAAGGATGTCAGAAAAGATTTCAAAGCCAGGGTACCCGAGCACCATCATGCGGCTATGCATGAAAGCCAGGGTACCACTAGAGGATGAAAGTCCAATTTGGTTGAACCCGGGCGAGCCAATGACTCTGGAAAGAATGATGAATGTTACAGTTGCCTAGCAATGGAGGATACCATAGAGGAGAAGAAGAGAGGAAGTGCAAGTGCAAGAACAACAAGAGGAGTAACAGGCAGAACAATAATTTCAGGAAACAGCTTCTAGTGCATTGGACTTAAGCCAGATTCAGAATACCATTGCAGAAATGTCTCAGCAATATTTGAAGGCTCAACATGAGCAATATATGAGAGTCCAGGAACAGCAGGGGAACTGGCAGCTGAGAATGATAGAGAGACAAAAAGACTTTCAAGCAAGACTACTGGATCAGCACAGAGAGCAATCAAATCAAATCCAGGAGTCTTTCAATAAAATATCTGAATGACAAGATCAGCTTGAGGAATATTTCCAAGATTTTAGGCAATGGAAGGATCTTTTCCATACAGCTGGGGAGGCCAGGAACAAGGACAGAGTGGAATATGATGTGAATGCTCAAGCAAGGCTAGGCTACATAACCCACAGCATGCCAATATTAAACAGAGGAATCAAGTCATATGATGAATGCACTGAACTACAGGAGGTACATCTAGCTAAAGCAAGAAGCAATCAGGAAAGAATGAAGCAATATTTAAAGGATACTGGACTATGGGATGAGGAGAGATTTGGGACTGAAACACAGTTAAGAGAAAGAAGAAGCAAGAAGAATGAGGAGCTGAAGAAAAAGGGAAAGTCGAGCAAAGGAAAGCAACCAGAGGATTGAAAGGTGGTGTTGCTCCTTGTCTATCAAAAAAAAAGATCATCCTTTCATTTTCCTTTTTATGCAGTTTGAATTCTGTTGTTTACTTTCTTTAATTTCCAAAATAAATGTTCTAGTATAGGTGCTTGTTTTCATTTTCATCTACTTGAATGTTTTTCTTGTGCCCCTTTTGATTCAATAAGAGAAATGACTGAACTAGAAAGCAATTGTCCAATAGGGTAGAAATAGAAATAAGGATCAGTGGTGGAAATTGCTTGATTAGTTGGTAAGCTTAATAATAAAAGCTACAAGGTAGAATGTCTCTTTCTAGTGTAAACTTAGTTGCTATTATGAACCTTCAATAAATAAAGATTCTTGGACAAAAAGAAAAAGTAAGACGAAAAGAAAGAAAAGCCAAGAATTGGCAACAAACACATGAAAGGAACAAAGAATAAAAGCTAGACACCAATAGCTTAGACCTTAAGACACATGCCTGTGGTGTCTTTGTACTGGGATCTGCTTGGATGATTAGGTTCTAAGGAGTGTTTCAACAGTTGGTAACTTGGGTTAACTAACCCGGGATTATCAACCAAAAGTCCATTATCAAGAGCAACCTAGTTACAAGACATTTAGTAACCAAAAGAGGTGCTGGGCATCATTGCTTTTAAGAAGAATTGTAAGCCAAGTGTTTGTAGTGAAGACGTGTTGATTGAAAATTAAGCCAAAGACCTTATGCAACACTTGACACTGAGCTACAATTGAAAGAAATAAGTTTCTGAAGCAAAATGAAGAAAAGAAAAATCTAACAAGGATCAATAAGCAAGAGGTTCACATCAGTAACTCTAGTTAGCATTAAGAGAAGACATTTCACATTTGGAAGTTGATAATAGTTGAGTTGCACTCTGTCTGCATAAAACCCCATGATCCAAATTCAATCACCTGCTAATAAGGACACATATGCTTATCTTTATTCATTCCTGTCTCTCATGTTTTAGTGCTTGCTTGGGGATAAGCAAGTTTTAAGTTTGGTGTTGTGATGACAAGTCATCTTATGCTAGTTTGAATAGCATTTTTCACTAGTTTTTATTAGGTTTTCATACTTTCTTGAGCAACAAGTAAGCAGTTGGATTGAAAATTCATGCATCTCCTGAGTCAAGTAAACATAGTTGTTATTGTGCTTTTTCATAAGGTTTTGAGCTACTTTTAATGGATGTTTTGAATAATGCAAATACCCTATGATTATAGCAAACTTTGAGGCATTCTGTTTGATTGATTGTAGGAGAATATGAGGCAAGAGAGAAGAGGAAAAATCAGAGGAGAAGCAAAGCAAAGGAAGTAACGTTGGTGGCCAAGTTGGTCCACCAACGTTACCTCAAACGTGGAAGCAAATGCGAAAGCTGGTGCCACGTTGGAGGGAACGTTGGCAAGCCAACGTTTCCCCCAACGTTGGTGATGTAAAATGCTTTCTAGAAAATAAAAAAATTGCACCGACGCATACGCGTGCCATACGCGCACGCGTAGATTGGAAATTTTGACAATCCACACACACGCGTAGGTTACGCGTAAGCGTGAATAGAGCAACGTTGGAACTCCAACGCTTATGCCAACGCGTGCGATTTGAGTTCAAAAAGTTTCATTTTGAAAAAGTATAACGACGCGCACGCTCATGCAATGCGTATGCATAATCTAAGAGTCTTTACAATCCACGCACACGCGTATATTATGCGCACGCATGGATAGAGCAACGTTTGAGGAAGCGTTGCCTCTCAAACGCTGGGTCCAACGTGTTCACAAGGCTTTCAAAACTGGAATTTGGGGATTCACCTCCACGCGCACGCGCATATAACGCACACGCATGGATGAGTTTTATGACCCCAAACACAAAAAAGTGTGGGACACGCAGACACGTAGAGTGGCATTTTGCACCATCCACGTGATGACATGTCATCATGCCATGTTTTTCTATGCTTTTTCATACAAGAAATTGATGATTAGTGCTTAAATATTGCATTCTTTGGTGCTTAAATGGTATATTTCTTTGATCTTTTGATTTGATAAACTTTGTAGAAAATAAGAAGAAAAAGAAGCAAAGAAGCACAAAATAAGCTAAAAAGGAGAAAAAAAGAGTTTTGGGGCACACTTTGAAGTTGGAGCACACTTTGGAGCCTTAGGCCACGCTTTTAAAAGCGTGGCCCATGACCAAATCAAAGAAAATTGGTAACCAGCACTCAAAGCTCGGTTAACTTAGTGAACTTAGCTTTGCCGTACAAGAAACTTAGCTTGGAAGCAAGAATTTTCGCTAAGTTAAAACTTAGGCGTTTACAGCATGACCATGCCTCCTTCAAAGGGCTATACCTTGAGCTACAGACGTCCAATTGATGTGATTCTAGTTGCGTTGGAAAGCTGACATTTAGAGCTTTCCAACAACATATAATAGTCTATATTTGGCATGAAATTGAGGCACAAGTGAAATACATCTTTAAGGGCCAAAAATAAGCAAAAAAAATCAGCCAATACTTCCACCAAGGTTCGAAGCTGGAGCCTCACTCCAAAGCAAAATAGTGCTCAGTTCACTTTCCCAACTGAGATTTATCGGGCTCCCACTCAAGAAAATTCAAGGAAAAGGCTCACAAAAGTGCTTCCACCAAAGTTCGAACTCAAGACCTCACACTCAAGCCAAAGGCGCTACCAAGGCACACAAAGGAAAGCTCAGTTCACTTTCCTAACTGAGCACTACTCCCCCATGCACTCCAACAACGTGACACGAGCAAGGATCAATGGGGGCAGCAACAAAGAAGGCTTGGTGCGCACAACTTGGCACACCAAGTGCAAATAGAGAGCTCAGTTTGATATTTGAACTGAGCCGTGCCCTGGGAGTGTCACCCATGGGCCGAAATTCAACCAAAATTCCAATTAAATTCAATTCTTCACCAAATTGAATCAAGTTCAACCAAACCCATCTCTCTTCAAATCCAAAGCAAGCAAAGCCCACATCATCACTCAAAGGCACAAGAACAAGCTAGAATTAGGATTTTCATTTAATTTGTTTTTCATTTCAATTTCATTTTATTTTCATTTTGTAAAAAGCCTATATAAAGGCATCATTCTCATTTTCAAAAGGAGGTCAGTTCCATTAGAGAGTATAGAGGGTGAGATCCATTAGAGAACTCTCTCTTAGTTTTCATTCTTGTCTTGAATCTTGGGTTGAGAATTGAAGAAATTCTGTTTCAATCTCACCTTGAGAATTCTCTTTGTTTTGTTCTTCTGCAAACTTTCAAGCTCTTTGTGATTTGAATCAAAGTTCTCTTCATTATTTTCATCTTTAATTTTCCTGCATCTTGTTCTCTGTTGGATCAAGGAAGGGAGTGAGATCTAGACTTGTTTTCTAGTCTCTTTGATCCCCTGAGATCTTCACTTGTCTTTTTAGATTTCACAATTGAAGTGAGTTTTCTTGCTGGTTTACTTTTCTGCTACAATTTCCTTCTTTGCAATTTTTACTTTCTGTTCCTAATGCTCTGGATTTATTTTCCTGCACTTTTGTTCATCTACACTTTACATTTGAGTTGCTGTGATTTGAATTTACTTTTCCTGCACTTTAAATTTCCTGTTACTTGTTCTCAAGATATCTTCAATTGCTTGCTTTACTGCTCTCTTTAATTTCCAACACCCCAACCCCCTTTATATTTTATGCAATTTACATTTCTTGTCATTTAAGTTTCTGCAATTTACTTTACTTGTTCTTTAAGTTTCTGCACATTTACTTTCTGCAACTTTAAATTTCCTGTCATTTAAAATTCTGTTGGTCACTTTTCACCTCAAATCATCAATGTTAGCTTGACTAAACTAATCACCCACTAAAGTTGCTTGATCCATCAATCCCTGTGGGATCGACCTCACTCTAAGTGAGTTTTACTACTTGATGCGACCCGGTACACTTGCCGGTTAGTTAGGGTATTGGAATTCATTTTCCAAAATATCCATCAAGTTTTTGGCGCCGTTGCCGGGGATTGATTTAGATCAACAATGATTAAGTGGGTAAGAAGTCTAGATTAAGCATTTTTTTGTTTTTGTTCTTGAAACCAATGTGTTTGTGTTTTTGCCTCACTAAGAAATTCTCATCTCTGATATGAGTAATTTCAATTTTCATTGATGTTTACAAAATACAAATGGAGTTCAACTCATCTTATGGTCAAACAAAATTTTATGGGATATTACCCACCATCATCAATCTCTAATGATGGCTGGGAATATCACTAAGAGAATACATATTATGAGCACTCCAATTCATGGAGAATTGCTTCAGAAACACAAGATGAGAAAGAAAATCATATGGGATATTTCTCTCCACCACAAAATGATGCAAGTCATGATTCTAATGCTGGCGGGGAGTATTACCAAGAAACTGCAAATTCTGAGCAGTCAAGTCACGTGAGATATTGTCCAATTGCCAAAGACTCACAACCAAAACAAACTTCCAATAGCCAAAGACTCTCAAAACTTGAGTCCATGCTCAAAAGATTTGCGGAGGAGACAAAGAAGTACTGGGAAGAACAAGAAAAGTCCCTCAAAAACATGGAAGTAAGGTTAGCTCAGTTGTTGAGTGCAAAGAAGAAAGAGGAAAGGCTCATGGAATAACCTATTCAAAAGGCTGTTGATAAAGAAAACACTCTAAAAACCACACAGCAACCATGTGTTGAATTCAAGGAAGTGAAGGCAATTAACAAAAGCACCAAGAAGAGGATTGTGACCAAGCTACCAAGGAAAATATTCGTGAAGAATAGAGGGTCAACCACAAGCAATCCAACCCCTGGATCACTAGCAAGCAAGCTCAATCAAGCCATGTACAAAAGAAAGCTTGCTGAGAGGAAACCAAGAAAGGGGACAATAGTTGAAACCTTTTCCCCCTTGAGGTCATTCCTCTTAACAAATTGGAAGAAGAGGAAGAAAGTGAAGAACAGGTAGACCGTAGGTACATTTCTTCTTCTTGCTTTGTTTAAATTCCATAAATTGGCATATGGTTACATTCTAAGTTTGGTGTTACCTTGCAACAAATTATTTTCAATCTTTTTGAATGCTTGCATCAAATCAAAAATGAAAGTGACACACCAAGATTCTAAGTTTGGTGTGCCACTTATTTTCTATGCAATTCATTCAAGCAACACTACTTGTCTGCATAATCATAATGCCTCTGCAGTTTTATTTTTCTCTTTTAATTTGACACTTTTTTTTTATTCTACTTGCTTTAGTCACTTTTCTATCTTTAATTGCTTTCATTTAATTTGCTATTTAACTGTTCTTGTTAATACTTCACCAAGATATCCTTATTCATGACAGATTCTTCACTTGGTGATTGTATTTAACATATAACAGTTTTTTTTTTCATTTAATTTTAATTCAAATAAATTGACATAGGGTTGCATTCTAAGTTTGGTGTTGCTATGCAACTAAAATTTGGTTCCCATATCTACTAGATACTTGCATCAATTTCAAGTGAAAGTGTCACCCTAAGTTTGGTGTGCCACTTATCTTTTATGCAATGTATTGTGCACACCTTCTTATCTATGCAATCAAAATGTCTTTGTCTCTTGTGACTTGATTCTTATCTTTAATTCTGCTTGCTTAAAACACATGTGCTACTAACATTTCATTGTATAAGACATTCATGATCTATCTTAGCCCCATAGCCATTGTTCTAATTGTTGCTTGAGGATGAGTAATCATTCTGAGTTTGGGGAGGGAAAGAGGAAGAATAGAGGAAAAAGGACAACAATAATGAAAATGAACTACAAGGTTGTAGAGTTCCTTTTCTCCCCATTTGTTTCCAGCACTTAAATTGCATGATTGTCTTTAACTTTTCTGTTTACATGTGTGTATGAATAAAGCATAGCTTGAATCTTGATTTGTAACATGTTGCTGTGGCATTATGACTACCAACTTGAGTTTTGTGAGTTCAAAAGCAATAAAGCATTATGATCATAAACAAACAAGGAATTAAAGAAGATTATAGCATGTGCATACAAGTATTGGAAAGCTAGTATGATTAATTGTTGCTCAATTGTATTGGATTTTATTGAAGTTTTCATCTAGTACATTTTGTGAAATCTTTTGAAAATCATGAAAACCTTGAAAGAAAAAGCAAAAAAGGGCAAGAAAAGAAAAAGGGAAAGAATGAGAATGCTAAAGGCTCTGAGTACCAATGGCAATTTATTTGTTAAGTACTTGTGGTGTTTATGTATCAAGCCAAATGCTTGAAAAGAAAATACTTAGAAGTCAAGGCTAGGCTCAAGTGCAAAAGCACTCCTTCAAAGCTCAAGGTTCTGAGCATCAATGATTAGAAAGTCAAGAAAAGAAAAGAAAAATTAGCTTAATGAAGTCCTCTAATTCAAATGCTTGTGGTGCTTATGTATCAAGTGGTAATACTTGAAAACAAAGCATTTAGAATCGTAGCTTTGTTATCAACTCATGGGGCAAAGCACCCAAAAGGAAAAGCTAATAAGAAAATCAAAAGCTTGTTTAAAGGAAGAAATATAAGAAAAAGATTTCATAAATTGAGCTAGATAGAAGCATCAATCATTTACATTTCTTTTGTGATTGTAGCATGCATAGAAAACTAGCTAACCATGAATAATTGAGTTGCTATCCTTCTTACCTTGGGTTGTCAATCTTAATTGCATGATTCTTTTCTTGCTTGGGGACAAGCAAGGTTTAAGTTTGGTGTTGTGATGACATGTCATCATGTCATGTTTTTCTATGCTTTTTCATACAAGAAATTGATGATAGTGCTTAAATATTGCATTCTTTGGTGCTTAAATGGTATATTTCTTTGACCTTTTGATTTGATAAACTTTGTAAGAAATAAGAAGAAAAAGAAGCAAAGAAGCAGAGAATAAGCTAAAAAGGAGAAAAAAAGAGTTTTGGGGCACACTTTGGAGCCTTAGGCCACGCTTTTAAAAGCGTGGCCCATGACCAAATCAAAGAAAATTGGTAACCCGCACTCAAAGCTCGGTTAACTTAGTGAACTTAGCATTGCCGTACAAGAAACTTAGCTTGGAAGCAAGAATTTTCGCTAAGTTAAAATATGGGCGTTTACAGCATGACCATGCCTCCTTCAAAGGGCTATAACTTGAGCTTCAGACGTCCAATTGATGTGATTCTAGTTACGTTGGAAAGTTGACATTTAGAGCTTTCCAATGACATATGATAGTCCATATTTGGCATGTAATTGAGGTACAAGTGAAATGCCTCTTTAAGGGACAAAAATAAGCAAAAAAAATAGCCAATGCTTCCACCAAGGTTCGAAGCTGGAGCCTCACTCCAAAGCAAAATAGCGCTGAGTTCACTATCCCAACTGAGCTTTATCGGCTTCCCACTCAAGAAAATTCAAGGAAAAGGCTCATAAAAGTGCTTCCACCAAAGTTCGAACTCAAGATCTCACACTCAAGCCAAAGGCGCTACCAAGGCACACAAAGGAAAGCTCAGTTCACTTTCCTAACTGAGCACTACTCCCCCATGCACTCCAACAACGTGACACGAGCAAGGATCAAAGGGGGAAGCAACAAAGAAGGCTTGGTGCGCACAACTTGGCACACCAAGTGCAAATAGAGAACTCAGTTTGATATTTGAACTGAGCCGTGCCCTGGGAGTGTCACCCATGGGCCAAAATTCAACCAAAATTCCAAGTAAATTTAATTCTTCACCAAGTTGAATCAAGGCCAACCAAACCCATCTCTCTTCAAATCCAAAGCAAGCAAAGCCCACATCATCACTCAAAGGCACAAGAACAAGCTAGAATTAGGATTTTTATTTAATTTGTTTTTCATTTCAATTTCATTTTATTTTCATTTTGTAAAAAGCCTATATAAAGGCATCATTCTCATTTTCAGAAGGAGGTCAGTTCCATTAGAGAGTATAGAGGGTGAGCTCCATTAGAGAACTCTCTCTTAGTTTTCATTCTTGTCTTGAATCTTGGGTTGAGAATTGAAGAAATTCTGTTTCAATCTCACCTTGAGAATTCTCTTTGTTTTGTTCTTCTGCAAAATTTCAAGTGAATTGTGATTTGAATCAAAGTTCTCTTCATTATTTTCATGTTTAATTTTCCTGTATCTTGTTCTCTGTTGGATCAAGGAAGGGAGTGAGATCTAGACTTGTTTTCTAGTCTCTTTGATCCCCTGAGATCTTCACTTGTCTTTTTAGATTTCACAATTGAATTGAGTTTTCTTGCTGGTTTACTTTTCTACTACAATTTCCTTCTCTGCAATTTTTACTTTCTGTTCCTAATGCTCTCAATTTATTTTCCTGCACTTTTGTTCATCTACACTTTACATCTGAGTTGCTGTGATTTGAATTTACTTTTCCTGCACTTTTCATCCATTATTCAAGGAGAATCAGAGACCCTTTACGAGTATTGGGAGCATTTCATGAATCTCCTAGACTCATGTCCCCATCTTATGATTTACCAGTTGGTGTTGATTATCTATTTCACAAAAGGCATGAAGCCTCGAGACAAGACTATATTAGATGCTGCGAGTAATAGCTCTCTGACTAAGTATAAGACGGCGACAGAAGCGTGACAACTGATCACCGATCTAGCTGAGTCTACCCGGAATGCAAGGCACAGGAACAACCATCCCAAGGCTATTGCGGAGGTTTCCTCTAGTTGTGAGACTGTTGCTCTCACACAGACTCTGGGAGAGAAGACCAACATACTGAAGCAGCTACAGCTGAATCAACAACAACCTCAGCCTCCTTCACAACAACAGTGTCAACATTTGGTTCCTCAGAGAGTGTGTGGAATATGTGCCTGCTATTCCCATTACACTAATGAATGTCCACAACTCCAACAAGAAGAAGACAATACCTTGGTAGCTACTAGCAACTACTGTAACTGCCCGAACCAAGGGAATTATCAACAAGGCGGTAATTATAACCAAGGTGAGAACTACAATCAAGGTTGGCAAGACAACTCCAACTAGGGATGGAGAGATAATTCCAACCAAGGATGGAGGGACAACTACAATCAAGGAGGTAGAGACAACGGTGGAAATCAGAGGTGGAACAACAATGACAATCAGCAGAACTCGTATCAACAGAACCCCCCATACCAACAGCAGAACCAAGACTAGAGTTACCGAGCACCTCATCAAAGCAATCCCAAGCGCCTCAAAACAACCAACAGTAAGCCCCTCAAATAATTTATCCTTCTTCCTCTTCCAATGATGAGATGCTTCGCTCTATTGCGCAAGGACAAAAAGACATTCAGAATACACTTAACTCTACCATAAACGGTCTTAACTCCACTCTACAAGCTCTTATTTCCTGGTTGGAACCACCTTCTACTCCCAACAATCAACCTTAAAGCTCTAGTGCACTACCTTCTCAACCCTTACCTAACCCAAGAGGTGGAATCAATGCCATTACTTTGAGGTCTGGAACCACACTGTAAGAGAGGAGTCATGAGGAGCCGAGCTCAAAAGAAGACATTCATGTTGAAGACATTGTTGAGGTAGAGGATGCTGAAGAAGAGGATGAAGTACAAGATATGGTTGAAAAAGAAGCAGCTCAACCAAGGAATGGAGTACCTAAGTGTTCCGGGGGTTACCTGAAACTGTAGGTCGAGCTCAAACAAAATCTACGGTGGTGGCCGGAACTGACGTGTCCAACTTGTTGTACTTGTTGGTGTTGCTGATCATGGATCACCGAAGGGGGGTGTGGTGCACGAAATTGTGATCCATAACAACGGCGCCAAAAACTTGGTGCTCGGAACGTAATTCACACACTTTGTCACAACTTCACACAACTAACCAGCAAGTGCATTGGGTCGTCCAAGTAATAAACCTTACGTGAATAAGGGCCGATCCCACGGAGATTGTCAGCTTGAAGCAAGCTATGGTCACCTTGTAAATCTCAGTCAGGCGGATTCAAATGGTTATAGAGTTTTAATAATTAAAAGATAAATAAAAGGTAAAATGGGATAGAGATACTTATGTAAGTCATTGGTGAGAATTTTAGATAAGCGTATAGAGATGCTTTTGTTCCTTCTGAATCTTTGCTTTCCTGCTGTCTTCATCCAATCCTTTCCACTCCTTTCTATGGAAAGCTTTGTGTAGGCATCACCGTTGTCAATGGCTACTTTCCATTCTCTCAGTGAAAATGGTCCAAGATGCGCTGTCACCGCACGACTATTCATCTGTCGGTTCTCGATCATATTGGAATAGGATTCAGTAATCCTTTTGCGTCTGTCACTACGCCCAGCACTCGCGAGTTTGAAGCTCGTCACAGCCATCCCTTCCCGGATCCTACTCGGAATACCACAGACAAGGTTTAGACTTTCCGGACCTCAAGAATGGCCACCAATAGTTCTAGCCTATACCACTAAGACTCTGATCTCACGATCAGAAGGCTAAGAGATATACATTCAAGCTTCTTTGCATGTAGAACGGAAGTGTTTGTCAGGCACGCGTTCATAAGTGAGAATGATGATGAGCGTCACATAATCATCACATTCATCATGTTCTAGTGTGCGAATGGATATCTTAGAGAAGAAATAGGCTTGAATTGAATAGAAAAACAATAGGACTTTGCATTACTTCATGAGGAACAGCAGAGCTCCACACCTTAATCTATGATGTGTAGAAACTCTACCATTGAAAATACATAAGAACTAGGTCCAGGCATGGCTGAATGGCCAACCTCCCCAAATGGCATATGAATTCAAAAATTGGGAAAAAGACCCCAAGTACAATAGTAAAGAGTTCTATTTATCCTAAACTAGTTACTAGGGTTACAGAATTGAGTAAATGATGCAGAAAATCACTTCTGGGCCCACTTGGTATGTGCTTGGGCTGAGCATTGAAGCTTTCAAGTGCAGAGGTCTTCCTTGGAGTTAAACTCCAGTTTGTAATATGTTTCTGGCGTTTAACTCTGCTTTGCAACCTATTTCTGGTGTTTAACTACAGAATAGGGCAGAGAGCTGGCGTTGAACGCCAGTTTGCGTGTCTAAACCCGGGCAAAGTATGGACTATTATATATTTCTGGAAAGCCCTGGATGTCTAATTTCCAACGCAATTGAGAGCACACCATTTGGACTCTTGTAGCTCCAGAAATTCCACTTTAAGTGCAAGGAGGTCAGAATCCAACAGCATCTACAGTCCTTCTTCAACCTCTGAATCTGATTTTTGCTCAAGTCCCTCAATTTCAGCCAGAAATTACTTGAAATCACAGAAAAACACCCAAACTGATAGTAAAGTCCAAAAATATAATTTTTGTTTAAAAACTAATAAAAATATACTAAAAACTAACTAAATCACACTAAAAACTATGTAAAAACAATGCCAAAAAGCGTATAAATTATCCGCTCATCACAACACCAAAATTAAATTGTTGCTTGTCCCCAAGCAACTGAAAATCAAATAGGATAAAAAGAAGAGAATATACTATAAATTCCAAAATATCAATGAAATTTAGCTCCAATCAGATGAGCGGGACTAGCAGTTTTTTGCCTCTTGAATAGTTTTGGCATCTCACTTTATCCCTTGAAGTTCAGAATGATTGGCATCTATAGGAACTTAGAATTCAGATAGTGTTATTGATTCTTCTAGTTCAGTATGTTGATTCTTGAACACAACTATTTTATGAGTCTTGGCCGTGGCCCTAAGCACTTTGTTTTCCAATATTACCACTGGATACATAAATGCCACAGACACATAACTGGGTGAACCTTTTCAGATTGTGACTCAGCTTTGCTAGAGTCCCCAATTAGAGGTGTCCAGGGTTCTTAAGCACACTCTTTTTTTTGATTTGGACCTCGACTTTAACCGCTCAGTCTCAAGTTTTCACTTGACACCTTCACGCCACAAGCACATGGTTAGGGACAGCTTCGTTTAGCCGCTTAGGCCAGGATTTTATTCCTTTAGGCCTTCCTATCCACTGATGCTCAAAGCCTTGGATCCTTTTTATTACCTGTGCCTTTTGGTTTAAAGGGTTACTGGCTTTTTGCTCTTGCCTTTTGGTTTTAAGAGCTTTTGGCTTTTTCTGCTTGTTTTTTCTTTTTCTTTCTCTCTTTTTTTTCGCCATTTTTCTTTTCTTTTTTTTTTCTGCAAGCATTTGTATTCACTGTTTTTTCTTGCTTCAAGATTCATTTTTATGATTTTTCAGATTATCAAATAACATTTCTCCTTTTTCATCATTCTTTCAAGAGCCAACATATTTAACATTCATAAACAACAAATTCAAAAGGCATATGCACTATTCAAGCATTCATTCAAAAAACAAAAAGTATTGTCACCACATCAAAATAATTAAACTAATTTCAAGGATGAATTCGAAACCCTGTACTTTTTGTTCTTTTGTTTTTAGAACAGTTTTCAATTAAGAGAGGTGATGGATTCATAGGACATTCATAGCTTTATGACATAGACACTTAGACACTAATGTTCATATAGTGAAGACACAAACATAAATAAAATATAAAGCATAGTAAACGAAAAACAGAAAAATAAGAACAAGGAGATTAAGGAATGGGTCCAGCTTAGTGAGGGTGGCGTC
This sequence comes from Arachis hypogaea, assembly GCF_003086295.3. Taxonomy (NCBI): domain Eukaryota; kingdom Viridiplantae; phylum Streptophyta; class Magnoliopsida; order Fabales; family Fabaceae; genus Arachis; species Arachis hypogaea. The sequence continues at coordinate 80,988,370 of NC_092046.1, read as the reverse complement.
TTCCTCTTCTTGAAGAACCAATGGTGCTCTTGAGCTCCTCTATGTCTCTTTCTTGTCTTTGTTGCTCCTTCCTCATAGCTCTTTGATCTTCTCTAATCTCATGGAGAATGATGGAGTGCTCTTGGTGTTCCACCCTTAGTTGTCCCATGTTGGAACTTAATTCTCCTAGGGAGGTGTTGATTTACTCCCAATAATTTTGTGGAGGAAAGTGCATCCCTTGAGGCATCTCAGGGATTTCATGGTGAGGAATTTCCTCATGCTCTTGTTGAGGTCCATGATCTCTTGTTTGCTCCATCCTTTTCTTAGTGATGGGCTTGTCCTCTTCAATGAGGATGTCTCCCTCTATGTCAATTCCAGCCGAATTGCAGAGGTGGCAGATGAGGTGAGGAAAGGCTAACCTTGCCAAAGTAGAGGACTTGTCAGCCACCTTGTAGAGTTCTTGAGGTATAATCTCATGAACTTCCACTTCCTCCCCAATCATGATACTATGGATCATGATGGCCCGGTCTATAGTAACTTCAGACCGGTTACTAGTAGGAATGATTGAGCATTGAATAAACTCCAACCATCCTCTAGCTACAGGCTTAAGGTCCAGTCTTCTCAATTGAACCGACTTGCCTCTTGAGTCAACTTTCCATTGAGCTCCTTCCACACATATGCCCATGAGGACTTGGTCCAACTTTTGATCAAAGTTGACCCTTCTAGTGTAGAGGCTTGCGTTTTCTTCCATCATTGGCAAGTTGAACACCAGCCTTACATTTTCCGGACTGAAATCTAAGTATTTCCCCCAAACCATGGTAAGCCAATGCATTGGATTCGGGTTCACACTTTGATCATGGTTCCTAGTGATCCATGTGTTTGCATAGAACTCTTGAACCATTAAGATCCCAACTTGTTGAATGGGGTTAGTGAGAACTTCCCAACCTCTTCTTCGGATTTCATGTCGGATCTCTGGATACTCATTCTTTTTAAGCTTGAAAGGAACCTCAGGGATCACTTTCTTCTTGGCCACAACTTCATAGAAGTGGTCTTGATGGACCTTTGAGATGAATCTCTCCATCTCCCATGTCTCAGAGGTAGAAACAATTGCCTTCCCTTTCCTCTTTCTTGAGGTTTCTCTGGCCTTAGGTGCCATTAATGGTTATGGAAGAACAAAAAGCTATGCTTTTACCACACCAAACTTAAAATGTTTGCTCGTCCCCGAGCAAAAGAAGAATGAAAGAAGGAGAAGAAGAAGAAAAATGGAGGAGAGGGAGAGAGGTGTGTATTCGGCCAAGGGGAAGAAGAAAGGGTTTAGGAGTGGGGGAAGGTTTAGGGTTCGGCCATTAGGGTTGGGTTTGGGAGGGAAAGAGTTTGAATTTTGGAGGTAGGTGGGGTTTTTGGGAAAGAGAGGATGGATGTGAGTGGTGAAGAGGTGATGGGGAAGAGTTATTGAGGTGATTGGTGAGGGGTATTTGGGGAAGAGAGTTATGAAAAGGTGTGAAGAGGAGAGAAGAAAATGTGGGGATCCTGTGGGGTCCACAGATCCAGTGGGGTCAAGGACTTAACATCCCTGCTCCAATTGCTGTAAAACGCCCTTGATAAACCACTATTTTATGGTTTATCTTGTACTCAATTGAGTGAATTTTTTCAACTCTTTACCCACTTATTCATACTATTTGCATGGTTTTACATTTGCCTTCCTAATTATGTGCTTTGATTAAAAACATGCTTCTTTGGCCTTAAGTTCCCTATGTTTAAATCCTCTCTTATTACCATTAGATGCCTTGATATGTGTGTTAAGTGATTTTAGAGATTACAAGGCAGGAATGGCTTAGAGGATGGAAAGGAAGCATGCAAAAGTAGAAGAATTACAAGAAATTGAAGGAACTGCTAAAGCTGTCCAGCCTGACCTCTCTGCACTCAAACGGTCATAACTTGAGCTATAGAGGTCCAAATGATGCGGTTCTAGTTGCGTTGGAAAGCTAACGTCCGGGGCTTCGATTTGATATATAATCTGCCATAGCTGCTCTGAATTTAGGCGACGTGAACGCGTGAATGACGCGCTCGCATCGCATATCGCATGTGCGAATTGCAATCCGCGCGAACGCGTGGATGACGCCTCCGCGTCACTTTTCCGCGACCAGTACGTACCAAAAAACACTGGGGGCGATTTTTGGGCTGTTTTTGACCCAGTTTTCGGCCCAGAAAACACAGATTAGAGGCTATAAAGTGGAGGAATGCATCCATTCTTAAGAATAAGCTCATAATTCATAATTTTAGGATTAGATGTAGTTTTAGAGATAGAGGTTCTCTCCTCTCTCTTAGGATTAGGATTTAGGATTTAGGATTTCTTTTAGTTTTAGGATTGTTTCTTCATTCCAGGTTCTATGTTCCATTAATTTATATTTTCTTCTACTTTTATTCATTCTATTATTTCAGTTGATTATTAGATGTTTCCAATTTGGTTTATGGATTCCTATGTTTAATTTGATTCAATAAAATTCGAGGTATTTCAGATTTATTATTGTTTTCTTCTATTTATGATATAAATAATTTAGATTTTTCCCTTTTGGCTTTGGTTGAGTCATTGGAGCCACTTGACTTATCAAACTCATTGTTGATTGAAAATTGGAATTCTTTAAGAATTAATTCGAGTTCCAATAACTCTAACTTTTCCCAAGGAAAGACTAGGACCTGAGGAATAAAAATTAATTCATTCACTTAACTTACCTTCATAGTTAGAGGTTAACAAAGTGGGAGAAAAATCCAATTCTTATTACAATTGATAAGGATAACCAGGATAGGACTTCCAGTTTTCATACCTTGCCAAGAGTCTATTTTATAGTTATTTATTTATTTTATTCTTCTTATCATTCAACATACTGCTTCCTTACTTTCAAAACCCCCAATTTACAAGACTCATAACCAATAATAAGAACATACTTCCCTGCAATTCCTTGAGAAGACGACCCGAGGTTTGAATACTTCGGTTATCAATTTATTTAGGGGTTAGTTACTTGTGACAACCAAAACGTTTGTAAGAAAGGTTGATTGCTTAGTTTAGTAACTATACTTACAACGAGAGTTTACTATAACTTCTAAACCATCAATCTTCAGTTTTTTCAAAATGGCGTCGTTGCCGGGGAATTGCAAACGTGTGCCTTATTATTGGTTATTATAAATATTTGCTTTTACTTGTTATTTGTTTTTATTTTTTTCTTTTTCGTAAATTAAGAGTTTATTGGTTTTTATTTAGTTATTAAAAATTTTTCAAAAAATTTTTCTTGGTGTTCATCTTGATCTTCAAGTTGTTCTTCGTGTTCATCTTGACCTTCAAGTTGTTCTTAGTTGTTTTCTTCATTTTAATCTAAAAATTTTCAGTTTGGTGTAATTTTATTGTTTTTCTCTTTCCTCATTAAAATTCAAAAATTAAAAAATTTAAAACTCAAATTTCAAATTTCAAATTTCAATTTTCAAAATTCAAATTTAAAAATTACAATTAAAATCTCAAATTTAAAAATTTAAAATTTCAAAATTTAAATTTCAAAATTTAAATCTTTTTCAAAAAAATCATATCTTTTTCAAAATCTTGTCTTATCTTATTTCAAAAATCAAATTTCAATATTTAAATTTCAAATTTCAAATTTCAAATTTCAAAATTCATATTTCAATAATTTAAAATTCAAAATTTCAAAATCTAATTTTCAAATTTAAAAATTTAAATTTCAATAACCTTTTAATTTCAATTTGTTTTTATTTTTCGTTTTGAAATTTTTATTTGTTATCATGAGTTCTCACCCGCATCGCTATGAGTTTGGTTACAATTATGTTGCAGGAAGAAGAAATTACAATGAGAACAGGCATCAAGGTTGAAACAATCAAAGATGGGAGGAGCCACAAGGATTTGATCAACCCTCTTGGCGACAACCACCTCCAATGGACTATCAACAACCACCACCATATGCCTATGAACCCTTTCCTCAACATGACTTTGGACCACCAAACTCACAAGCCCCTTTACACCATTTACCTCCATATAACCCAAACCCACATCCACCATACCAACCACCCTATGAACCGAATGAGCCATACATAGATCCACCCCAACCTCCATTGGATAACAATACACTCATCTCTAACATCATTAGTCTCACCTCTACACTCCAAAATCTTATATCCCACATGAATCAACCCTCTACCTCCAAAATTCAACCCTTAAGCTCTAGTACACTTCCTTTTCAACCACATAATGATCTTTTCATCCCATCACCACCCTCCATGGAAGAGCACCCACATCCATCAATCCAAGAGCAAGATGACCCCAATTATGCTATTGATATGGAACAGGAAAGAAGGAATCATTTCGCGAATCCATACTTCACAAAGAGCTAGAGGAGGCCCTATGGGTAAAGGTAGGAGAGACCCTTAAAGATGAAAGAGTAGTTGAAAGGAGTTGTCATGGAAAGAAAATCATCGAGGATGAGTACGATTTTATACATAAACAACTGGACAAAGCAGAAATTATTAAAAAGGAAGAAGTGGTTGCAGACTTAAGAGATGTTGTACCTCCATGGGAAAGTCAAAACATAAAGCCTCCTTATAAGACGGTTGCATTTGATGTTTAGGAGGGTGTACAACCTCCAAGGCATGTCATGGTTAAGGACTTAGAAGAGGTCGATCAAGAGATGGAGATTCAAGAAAAAGAAGCACAACCTCCCATGCCCTTGGAAAGCAGTGAAGAGGAGATTGAATTGGAAGAAAGCTACCAAGAGGAAGAGGTTGAAATTGAAGAAGCTTATAAGGAGGTGGAAGTTGTCAGAGAAGAGGACAAGGGAGTGGAGCTTGCTAATTCGTTAGAAATACCTCCCCCTAAGTTGCCATCATCCTTCACAACATTCAAGTGGGTAAAATTCATATCCCTAGCTCTCTAATCCCACTTGAATATGGGCTACTGGAGACGGATGGTCAACTTAGAGCTCTTTGTGGCATTAAGAGTAAGAGGAAGACTGTCAGTGGTAAGAATTGTCCTGCAAGGTTAATTATGGTTGGAAGCTTTAAGTTTAAACACAAAGGTTGGTGTAGAGCTCAATTGAATGGGTCTAGGAAGTTGTTTGGACGCTTCAGTGAGAATTCTAAGGCTGAACCACCCGAATGGAATCATGATAATCAACTTGAAGACGGGTGTAGAAACAAGATTTGGGATCCCAGAGGCTACTGGAAATACAAACACTGGTGGAGATTCCTGGATGAGTTCAAGCACAAGCCACCATAACAGAGAGCTCATCAAATGTCTAACTTAAGGACTTTAACTAAAAGTGCTAGGTGGGAGACAACCCACCATGGTATGATTGTTCCTCTTTCAATTTTTATTTAGTTTTATTTGTTTTCGAGTTTTATTTTATTTTATTGTATTGAACCTGGAGGTTTGCATAACATTCATATTAGCATTGCATTCTTCATTTTTCATGCATAAAAAAAAAAAGCACGCACGCGACGCGGCAGCGTCGCTGATGTGTCCGCATCAGGTGGGAACATTGGCCTCCCACGCGACCGCGTCACCCACGCGGCCGTGTGACCTGAATATCGACGTGAAAAGGGTGCTTAACCGAAAGTTGTGCTGGAGTGGTGATGGAATGGTACTAAACACACAAGCCCTACGACGCGACCACGTGACTGACGCGACCGCGTCATATCCTAATATTGGCCACTCACGCGATCGCATGACCTACGTGATCGCGTCACCCAAAATTTGGCAAAATAAGATTTCGAACAGAGAGTTGTGCGAGTGCGAGGCTGCCCTCGCGCCAGTAGCATAAACGAGTCACGTGACCGCGTGACCGACGCGACCGCGTCAATCCGAATAAGCGCAAGTCGCGTGACCGCGTACCCCACGCGTCCGCGTCGCTCACGCCGCACAGCTCATCCAACTCTGCCAAAATATCTTATATTTTTCTTTTCCAAATCCTTATTTTTTATCTTTTCTTATTTTGTTCTTCTTCCTTTTTTATTTTCTTTCTCTTCTATTCTATTTTATTTAATTTATTTGCATACCTTCATTCATTGCATCATTTTCATTGGTGTTGGAAATTTATTTACTTTACCTGTGGATTATTAAAGGAATTGTTTGACAAATATATATTACTTTTTAAAGGGTTGCTTGCATGCTCAATTTAATACTTTCAATAGCTTATTTACCATGCTTGCTATGTGTTTGTGAAAAAGCCCGTATGGCATTGTGTACTATTTTTCGATTTTTTTCTATCTACCACTTTAAATGCTTGCTTTTCACAAAACCCTTTTTATATTATATTGTTTAAATATAATTATTATTACACACACGTTGTTAGTTTGAAAGACTTGGTAATCTAACTTGGACATTGAATGCTTGATCTATGCGACTCATGCCTTTGCCAGCATGCCAATAAACATCTTGCATTTAATTGTCATTACATGCACTTGCTATATTTCCATTGATGAACTTTTCACATGTAGTCATGACCATGTGTTAACGTCATTCTTCTTTATTGTGCATTGATTACCACCTTTCCCGCTCTCTTCCTTGCTTTATCCCTTTGAATTCAAATTACTTTCTCTTTTTTTTTTTCCTTTTCAGGATGGCCACCAAGAAGGGTAAAGAGAAAGCTACTCCCAAACCACCGGCAAGGAAAGGAACAAAAAGAGCTCCAGCTGAGGAACCACAACCCCCATCCACTTGTACATCTTAGCATGCACCGAGGAGGATGCAATCTTTAAGTGTGGGGAGGTCGATACCGACTTCCAGGGGTTAGTTACCTTCTTTCCAACACCAATACTATATTTTCTTTGTTTGTTCATTGTTGCATTTGCATATTTTGCATATTTGTTTGATTTTATGCATTTAGTTACTACTTGGTTGAAGTAATATTTTCTTTTTCAAGAAATTTTTATAGTATTTCACTAATTTAAATTAAAACTTTTGTGTTAAATTTGTTTGAAGTTGTATTTGGAACATGGTTTTTGAGCTAAAGAACACACAACCTGTGAGATTTGAGCTTATTTATATGGTTACATTATTTAACCATAAATATTTTATTCTTGTGTGTTTCCTTCTCTATGATTGTAATCTATATTTTGTTCCAATCTATATGTCCATTATTTAGTGTATTTACATGCTTGCATATGATTGAGGCCATTGTTTGATTTTAGCTCACTTATCCCAAATAAGCTTACCCTTTAAATCACCCTTGTCAGCCACTTTGAGCCTTTTAATCCCCATTTGTTCTGTATTTTACCACATCACTTGCCTTAAGCATAAAAACAATTAAATATCCCAATTGAATCTTTGGTTAGCTTAAGATAGGGATTGTGCAACAATTAAGTGTGGGGAAACTGTGGGAACTTGGGTTAATAAGGGAATGTATCATGTTTCTAATTTTGAATATTGGAAAATTTGGGTACCTACTCATGTAAAACAGAAAATTAAAAAAATTCCATATGCATTGATATGTTATTCTAGTTTTTATGTCTCTCTAAAAAAAAAGAAAGAAAGAAGAAAAAAAGAGAAAAAGAAAAAGAGAAAAAAATATATAATATAAATAAAAAAATAAGGGGACAAAATTACCCCAATGTTAAGTTAATAAAAGATCAATGCATATGTGATAAAATTAAAGAAAAATTGATACATGAGTATGTAATGCAAAAGTGAAGCCTATGGGTAGCTAGGCATGATTCTAGAGTTATATAGAGTATATGTATGTTAGGTGAAAGCTTAGGTTAATTAAAGATTCAATTTATATAGCTCACTCAGCCATATACATATACCCTTACCCTTACCTTAGCCCCATTACAACCTTGAAAAGACCTCATGATGTTTGCATTGGTATATTAAATATTGTTGATTGGTTAGGTGAAGAACAAATTTTAGAAAGTATGATTAGAGAAGAGTAGAGTGATTGACCCTAGACACTTGAGAGTTAGAGTGAAATACATTATCAGTAAGGGTTCAGTGCTCAATTCTATGTTCCCTGCTTTCATGAGCTATCTTCTTACAACTTTACTTGTCTTTTATTGTATAATTTGAATTAGTGAAATCTGATTTCTGTTTGTCTTGGAGAACTTATTTATTTTTAAACCAAGTAGATAAAAACATTTTGCATGTAGTTGGATTCATATAGATAGGTTGCATCTCATACATTCTACCATTCCTCTTCACTCCTTGATAGCTTCTCTTGAGCTAAGCATGAGGACATGCTATTGTTTAAGTGTGGGGAAGTTGATAAACCACTATTTTATGGTTTATCTTGTGCTCAATTGAGTGGATTTTATCAACTCTTTACACACTTATTCATACTATTTGCATGGTTTTACATTTGCCTTCCTAATTATGTGCTTTGATTGAAAACATGCTTCTTTGGCCTTAAGTTCCCTATGTTTAAATCCTCTCTTATTACCATTAGATGCCTTGATATGTGTGTTAAGTGATTTCAGAGATTACAGGGCAGGAATGGCTTAGAGGATGGAATGGAAGCATGCAAAAGTGGAAGGAATACAAGAAACTGAAGGAACTGCTAAAGCTATCCAGCCTGACCTCTCTGCACTCAAACGATCAAAACTTGAGCTACAGAGGTCCAAATGATGCAGTTCCAGTTGCGTTGGAAAGCTAACGTCTGGGCTTCGATTTGATATATAATTTGCTATAGCTGTCCCGAAGTTAGGTGATGCGAACGCGTGAATGACGCGCCCACGTCGCATGTGCGAATTGCAATCCGCGCGAACGCGTGGATGACGCCTCCGCGTTACTTTCCCGCGACCAGTACGTACCAGAAAACGCTGGGGGCGATTTCTGGGCTATTTTTGACCCAGTTCTCGGCCCAAAAAACATAGATTAGAGGCTATAAAGTGGAGGAATGCATCCATTCATAAGAATATGCTCATAATTCATAATTTTAGGATTAGATGTAGTTTTAGTGAGAGAGGTTCTCTCCTCTCTCTTAGGATTAGGATTTAGGATTTAGGATTTCTTTTAATTTTAGGATTATTTCTTCATTCCATGTTCTATGTTCCTTTAATTTATATTTTCTTCTACTTTTATTCATTCTATTACTTCAGTTGATTATTAGATGTTGCCAATTTGGTTTATAGATTCCTATGTTTAATTTGATTCAATACAATACGAGGTATTTCAGATTTATAATTGCTTTCTTCTATTTATGATATAAATAATTTGGATTTTTCCCTATTAGCTTTGGTTGAGTCATTGGAGACACTTGAGTTATCAAACTCATTGTTGATTGAAAATTGGAATTCTTTAAGAATTAATTCGAGTTCCATTAACTCTAACTTTTCCCAAGGAAAGACTAGGACCTGAGGAATAAAAATTAATTCATTCACTTAACTTACCTTCATAGTTAGAGGTTAACAAAGTGTGAGAAAAATCCAATTCTCATTACAATTGATAAGGATAACCAGGATAGGACTTCCAGTTTTCATACCTTGCCAAGAGTCTATTTTATAGTTATTTATTTATTTTATTCTTCTTATCATTCAACATACTGCTTCCTTACTTTCAAAACCCCCAATTTACAAGACTCATAACCAATAATAAGAACATACTTTCCTGCAATTCCTTGAGAAGACGACCCGAGGTTTGAATACTTCGGTTATCAATTTATTTAGGGGTTAGTTACTTGTGACAACCAAAATGTTTGAAAGAAAGGTTGATTGCTTGGTTTAGTAACTATACTTGCAACGAGAGTTTACTATAACTTCTAAACCATCAATCTTCAGTTCTTTCAGCCCTTAGCATGCATGTCTAGCGTTAAACGCCAGCTTGCTGCTTGTTTTTGGCGTTAAACGCCCAAATGTAGCCTGTTTCTGGCGTTTAACGCCACTTCCATGCTCTGTTCTAGCATTAAACGCCAGTCTGGTGCTTGTTTCTGGCGTTTAATGCCAGCTTGATGCTTCTTTCTGGCGTTAAACGCCAGTTTGATGCTTCTTACTGGCGTTTAAACGCTAGTAAGTTCTTCCTCCAGGGTGAGCTGTTTTTAAAGCTGTTTTTCATTTTGTTTTGGATTTTTCAGTAGTTTTTGTGACTCCACATGATCATCAACCTAAATAAAATAAAATAAAATAAAATAGATATAATTAAATAACATTGGGTTGCCTCCCAACAAGTGCTTCTTTAATGTCAATAGCTTGACAGCGAGCTCTCATGGAGCCTCACAGATATTCAGAGCATTGTTGGAACCTCTCAACACCAAACTTAGAGTTTGAATGTGGGGGTTCAACACCAAACTTAGAGTTTGGTTATGGCCTCCCAACACCAAACTTAGAGTTTGACTGTGGGAGCTTTGGTTGACTCTGCAGTGAGAGAAGCTTTTCATGCTTCCTCTCCATGGTTACAGAAGGAGATCCTTGAGTTTTAAACACAAGGTTGTCCTCATTCAGTTGGAGGACCAACTCTCCTCTGTCCACATCAATCACAGCTCTTGCTGTGGCTAGTGATGAGAGGAACTTTTGCGTGGTCTAGAAATTTGCGGATAAATCCTCGTTGCAAGTATAGTTTCTAAACCTTCAAAAGTCCTTTCATACAAACTTTTTGGTTGTCACAAGTAACAAACCCCTTTTAAAATTGATAACCGAGTATTTAAACCTTGGGTCGTCTTCTCAAGGAATTGCAGGGAGGTGTTCTTATTATTGGTTATGAGTTTGTAAATTGGGGGGTTTTTAATGTATAAGATAAAAAGCAAGAATAGTAAATGGAAAGAAAGTAAATTGTATTAAATTAAATAGATAATAAAACTCTTGGCAAGGTATGAAAACTGAAAGTCCTATCCTGGTTATCCTTATCAATTGTAATGAGAATTGGATTTTTCTCCCACTTTGTTAACCTCTAACTATGAAGGTAAGTTAAGTGGATGAATTAATTCTGATTCCTCAAGTCCTAGTCTTTCCTTGGAAAAAGTTAGAGTTAGTGGAACTCGAATTAATTCTTGAAGAATTTCAATTTTCAATTAACAATGAGTTTGATAACTCAAGAGTCTCCAATGACTCAACCAAAGCCAAAAGGGAAAAATCCAAATTATTTATATAATAAATAAAAGAAAGCAATCATAATTCTGAAATACCTCAATTAGCACTAATAAAGATATCAAATGTAACATGGAAGAGTTCACAAATTAAATTAGGAAAATAAATCAAAAGAATATTGAACCTGTCATGAAGTAGAAATAATCCTAAATTCTAAAACTAAATCCTAAGAGAGAGGAGAGAACCCCTCTCTCTAAAAACTACATCTACTCCTCAAATTGTGAATATGAAAGCCTGATTGTGAATGGATGCATTCCTCCACTTTATAGCCTCTAATTTGTGTTTTCTGGGCCGAGAAATGGGTCAGAAACAACCCAGAATTCGCTGGTTGCGAATTCAAACATGCTGAATTTCTGTCACTGCGACACGGCTGCGTGGGGCACGCGTTCGCGCCATCTAACGTCAGGGAAACTATGGCATATTATATATCAAATCGAAGCTCCAGACGTTAGCTTTCCAACGCAACTGGAACCGTGTCGTTTGGACCTTTGTAGCTAAAGTTATAGCTGTTTGAGTGCGAAGAGGTCAGGCTGGACTGCTTAGCAATTTCTCCAACTTCTTGTATTCCTTCCACTTTTGTATGCTTCCTTTGCATCCTCTGAGCCATTCCTGCCCTGTAGTATCTAAAATCACTTAACACACATATCAAGGCATCTAATGGAAATAAGAGAGGATTAAACATAGGAAACTTAAGGCCAAAGAAGCATGTTTTCAATCAAAGCACATAATTAGGAAGGCAAATGTAAAACCATGCAAATAGTATGAATAAGTGGATAAAGAGTTGATAAAAACCACTCAATTGAGTACAAGATAAACCATGAAATAGTGGTTTATCAACCTCCCCACACTTAAACATTAGCATGTCCTCATGCTAAGCTCAAGAGAAGCTATAAAGGAATGAAGAGGAATGGTAGAATGCATGAAATGCAACCTATGAATGTAACTAAATGCAGAATGCTTTTTCCTACTTGGTTAAAAGTAAATAAATCTTCCAAGACAAACATAAATCAGATTTCACTAATTCAAATCATACAATGAAAGACAAGTAAACTTGTTAGAAGATAGCTCATGAAAGCAGGGAACATAGAATCAAGCATTGAACCTTCACTGGTAGTGTATATCACTCTAGTCTCTCAAGTGTATAGGATAATTCACTCTACTCTTCTCTAGTCATGCTTTCTAAAACTTTGTTCTTCATCTAACCAATCAACAAATATTTAGCATATCAATGGAAACATCATGAGGTCTTTTTAGGGTTGCAATGGGGCTGAGGTAAAGGTAAGGATATATATATGGCCAAGTGAGCTTTATAAAGTGAATCCTTGATTAGTCTAAGATCTCACCTAACATATACATACTTTATATAATTTTAAAATACTTTACCTAGCTACCCAAATTTTTTCCACTTTTGTATTACATGCTCAAGTATCAAACTTATTTTTGAATTTTGTCCCATGTGCATTGGTCCTTTTTATTTTGCATTTGGGGTAATATTTTTTTTCTCTTTTCTTTTCTTCTCTTTTTTTTGTATCCCCTTATTTAATTACTTAATATATATATATTCAATGTACATGGTGATTTAATTATTTTGATTTCACATGAGCATGCTTCCCAAAATTTTTATTTTGAATTATTTTATTCTTTTTAACTTTCTACCCTTTGTTTTTATCATCCATGTTCCCAATAGGTTTCCCACACTTAAACAATACTCAATTTCTATCTTAAGCTAACCAAAGATTTAACTTGAGATTTTTATTTTATTTTTCTGCTTAAGGCTAGTAATGTTGTTTATAGAATAAGAGGGGATTTAAAGGCTCAAGGAGGCTAACAAGGATGATGTAAAAGGTAGGCTAATTTGGGATAAGCGAGCTAGAATCAAATAATGGCCTCAATCATATGCAAGCGTTTAAATACACTAAATAGTGGACATATAGAATGGAACAAAGCAAAGATTGCAATCATAAAGAAGAAAACACACAAGAATAAAAATTTATGGTTAAATAATATAACCATGTAAATAAGCTCAAATCTCACAGGTTGTGTGTTCTTTAGCTCAAAAACCATGTTCCAAATACAACTTCCAAACAAGTTTTAATAGAAAAGTTTTTTTTCAATTTAAATTAATGAAATACTATAAAAATTTCTTGAAAAAGAAAATATTATTTCAACCAAGTAGTAACTAAATGCACAAAATCAAATAAACATGCAATTAAATATGCAAATGCAACAACTAACAAGAAAAATAAAATATTGGTGTTGAGAAGAAAATAACTAACCCATGGAGATCGGTATCGACCTCCCCACACTTAAAGATTGCACCGTCCTCGGTGCATGCTAAGACGTGCAAGTGGATGGGTTGTTCCAACTGATGCTTTTCTCCAAAGATTGTGCAGGTGGACTTGTCTTGTCTCCCCATGTAAACGTCTTCCGGTTCCCTTCTGGGTGGCCATCCTGAAAGAAAAAGGGAAGAAAAGTAACCCAGAAATAAAAAATAAGAAAATAAATGAAGTATGGTTGGGTTAATGCCAAATGATAAGGGTCTCATTTACATGGTAGCTACAACATGTACGTGAGAAAACAATAGAAGCCATGGCATGCCAGTGGTGCAAGATTTGAAACAATGGGGAAAGAGGGTGTGGGTAATGCAAAATAGTGTAAGTACATATCAATGCAAAAGGAATATCAGTATTATAAAAATTAGCATTGACTTATGAATAATAATATCCAATTAGAATAAAACAAGTCATGAAGCACCAAGATAATACTAGAAAAGAGATAACAGTTGAATAAGAACATTTGAACACCAATAATAAATTTAGAAAAGAAAAATATGCACAAAATTAAAATGCAATGAATGAAATATGCAAATAAATTAAGTGAAATAGAATGAAAAAAAAGAAGATGAGAAGTTTAAAGAAAATAAGAAAGGAAGAAGAAGTAAGTAGGAAAGGAGGGAGGAAAAATTAGGATTGGGGAAGAAAAGATAAGATATTTGGCAAATTAGGATAGGCTGTACGGCGCAAGCGACGCGGACGCGTGGGGCACGCGGTCGCGTGACTTGCGCTTTAAGTTAATCGACGCGGTCGCGTCGGTCACGCGGTCGCGTGACACGTTTTATGCTACTGGCGCGAGGGCAGCCTCGCGCTCGCACAACTCTCTGTTCAAAATCTTATTTTGCCAAATTTTGGGTGACGCGATCGTGTAATCGACGCAATTGCGTGAGTGGCCAATATGAGGATATGACGCGGATGCGTGAGCCATGCGTCCGCGTGGTAAGGTTGTGCTTTCAGCACCAGTCTAGCACCACTCCAGCATAACTTTCGGCTATGCACCCTTTTTACGTCGATTTTCATGGCACGCGGCCGCGTGGGAGGCCAATGTTCCCATCTGACGCAGACGCGTCAGCGACGCGGTCGCGTGGGGTCAAATTATGATAAAGGCGTGCCTCCAGCCACGCTCTCGCGTGACTTTCTGTTCGTTTTCTTTTCTTCCAATTGCACTGGTGACGCGGTCGCGTGCTTTTTTTTTTTATATAATCTAAAAAAAATGCATAATGCAGTGTTAATATGAATGTGATGCAAAACTCCAGGTTCAATATAATAAAATAAAATAAAACTCGAAAACAAATAAAACTAAATAAAAAAATGAAAAAGGAATGATCATACCATGGTGGGTTGTCTCCCACTTAGCACTTTTAGTTAAAGTCCTTAAGTTGGACATTTGGTGAGCTCCCTGTTATGGTGGCTTGTGCTTGAACTCATCTAGGAATCTCCACCAATGTTTGTGATTCCAATGGCCTCCGGGATCCCAAACTAGGCGCAGAAAGCCTTCTAGCAGGTTGAAAGAAGTGACAAGGCCCCAAGAGTGTTGATTTCTAGGCTGAATTCCGGGGTCCCAGACCTTGCCTTTGCACCCATTTTTTTGTTGATCATTATGGTTCCATCCGGGTAGCAAGCAATATGAATTCTCACTAAAGTGGCCAAACAACTTCCTAGACCCATTCAGTTGAGCTCTACACCAACCTTTGCGTTTAAACTTAAAGCTTCCAACCATAATGAACCTTGCAAGATAATTCTTACCACTGACCATCTTTCTCTTACTCTTAATGCCACAAAGAGCTCTAAGTTGACCATCCGTCTCCAGTAGCCCATATTCAAGTGGGATTAGAAAGCTAAGGGATATGAATTTTACCCACTTGAATGTTGTGAAGGATGATGGCAACTTAGGGGGAGGGGTCTCCAATAACTTTGGCAAGGTGATTCCAAGCTCCACTTCCTTGTGCTCTTTGACAACTTCCACCTCTTTGCAAGCTTCTTCAATATCAACCTCTTCCTCTTGGTAGCCTTCTTCCAATTCAATCTCTTTTTCATTGCTCGCCAAGGGCATGGGAGGCTGTGCTTCTTCTTCTTTAATCTTCATCTCTTGATCAACCTCTACAAAATCTTCAACCATGATCTACCTTGGAGGTTGTACGCTCTCCTTAACATCAAATGCAACCGTCTTGGAAGGAGGATCTATGACTGGACTTTCCAACGGAGGTACAGCATCTCTTAAGTCTGCAACTACTTCTTCCTTTTTAATAATTTCTGCCTTGTCCAGTTTTTTAAGTACAAAATCGTACTCATCCTCGATGATTTTCTTTCCATGACAACTCCTTTCAACTACTCCTTCATCTTCAAGGGTCTCTCCTACCTTTACCCGTAGGGCCTCCTCTAGCTCTTTATGAAGTATGGATTCACGAAGATGATTCCTTCTTTCCTGTTCCATATCAATAGCATAATTGGGATCATCTTGCTCTTGGATTGATGGATGTCGGTGCTCTTCCATGGAGGGTGGTGATGGGATGAAAAGATCATTATGTGGTTGAAAAGGAAGTGCACTAGAGCTTGAAGGTTAAATATTGGAGGTAGAGGGTTTGTTCATGCGGGATATAAGAGTTTGGAGTGTAGAGGTGAGACCAATGGTGTTAGAGATGAGCGTATTGTTATCTAATGGAGGTTGGGGTGGTTCTATGTATGGTTCATTTGGTTCATAGGGTGGTTGGTATGGTGGATGTGGGTTAGGGTCATGGTGCATGAAATTGTGATCTCAGGCAACGGCGCTAGAAACTCTGTACGCACGTCCTAATAAATCATTTTTCATTCACAACTTTGATACAACTAACCAGCAAGGGCACTGGGTCATCCAAGTAATAAACCTTACGTGAGTAAGGGTCGATCCCACGGAGATTGTTGGTATGAAGCAAGCTATGGTCACCTTGTAAATCTCAGTCAGGTGGATATCAAAGGTTATGGAGTTTTCGAAAATAAATAATAAATAGATAGAAAATAGGGATAGAAACACTTATGTATATCATTGGTGAGAATTTCAGATAAGTGTATAGAGATGCTTTCGTTCCTCTGAACCTCTGCCTTCCTGCTGTCTTCATCCAATCAGTCTTACTCCTTTCCATGGCTGGCTTTATGTAAGGACATCACCGTTGTCAATGGCTACTTTTATTCCTCTCTGGAAAATGGTCCGATGCGCTGTCACTGCATGGCTAATCGTCTGGAGGCATCACCCTTGCCAATGGCTGCATCCTATCCTCTTGTGAAAATGGTCCAAATGCTCTGTCACAGCACGGCTAATCATCTGAGGTTCTCGATCATACTGGAATAGGATTCATCCTCCTTTTGCGTCTGTCACTATGCCCAGCACTTGCGAGTTTGAAGTTCGTCACAGTCATTCAATCCCGGAATCCGACTCCGAATACCACAGACAAGGTTTAGACTTTCCGGATTCTCATGAATGCCGCCATCAATCTAGCTTACACCACGAAGATTCTGATTAAGAGATCCAAGAGATACTCATTCAATCTAAGGTAGAACGGAAGTGGTTGTCAGGCACGCGTTCATAGGGAATGATGATGATTGTCACGTTCATCACATTCATGTTGAAGTGCGAATGAATATCTTAGAAGCGGAATAAGTTGAATTGAATAGAAAAACAGTAGTACTTTGCATTACTCTTTGAGGAACAGCAGAGCTCCACACCTTAATCTACGGAGTGTAGAAACTCTACCGTTGAAAATACATAAGTGAAAGGTCCAGGCATGGCCGAATGGCCAGCCACCATGATCTAAGAACGAGGCGTCCAAAGATGTCAAATACAATAGTAAAAAGTCCTATTTATACTAAACTAGTTAGTAGGGTTTACAGAAATAAGTAATTGATGCATAAATCCACTTCCGGGGCCCACTTGGTGTGTGCTTGGGCTGAGCTTAAATGTTGCACGTGCAGAGGCTCTTTCTGGAGTTGAACGCTAGGTTGTAACGTGTTTCTGGCGTTCAACTCTGGTTTGTGACGTGTTTCTGGCGTTTAACTCCAGACAGCAGTGTAGAACTGGCGTTCAACGCCCATTTGCATCGTCTAAACTCGGCTAAAGTATGGACTATTATATATTGTTGGAAAGCCCCGGATGTCTACTTTTCAACGAAATTAGAAGCGTGCCAGTTTGAGTTTTGTAGCTCCAGAAAATCCACTTTGAGTCCAGGAAGGTCATAATCCAACAGCATTAGTAGTCCTTCTTCTACCTCTGAATCTGATTTTTGCTCAAGTCCCTCAATTTCAGCCAGAAAATACCTGAAATCATAGAAAAACACACAAACTCATAGTAAAGTCCAGAAATGTGAATTTAACATAAAAACTAATAAAAACATCCGTAAAAGTAACCAGATTCTACTAAAAACATATTAAAAACAATGCCAAAAAGCGTATAAATTATCCGCTCATCACAACACCAAACTTAAATTGTTGCTTGTCCCCAAGCAACTGAAAATCAAATAGGATAAAAAGAAGAGAATATACTATAAATTCCAAACTATCAATGAAACATAGCTCCAATTAAATGAGCGGGACTTGTAGCTTTTTGCCTCTTGAATAGTTTTGGCATCTCACTTTATCCATTGAAGTTCAGAATGATTGGCATCTATAGGAACTCATAGTTCAGATAGTGTTATTGATTCTCCTAGTTCAGTATGATGATTCTTGAACACAGCTATTTTATAAGTCTTGGCCGTGGCCCTAAACACTTTGTTTTCCAGTATTACCACCGGATACATAAATGCCACAGACACATAATTGGGTGAACCTTTTCAGATTGTGACTCAGCTTTGCTAAAGTCCCCAATTAGAGGTGTCCAAGGTTCTTAAGCACACTCTTCTTTTGCTTTGGACCTTGACTTTAACCGCTCAGTCTCAAGTTTTCACTTGACACCTACACGCCACAAGCACATGGTTAGGGACAGCTTGGTTTAGCCGCTTAGGCCAGGATTTTATTCCTTTAGGCCCTCCTATCCACTGATGCTCAAAGCCTTAGGATCGTTTTTATTTACCCTTGCCTTTTGGTTTTAAGGGTTATTGGCTTTTTGCTCTTGCCTCTTGGTTTTAAGAGCTTTTGGCTTTTTCTGCTTGCTTTTTCTTTTTTTTTTCGCCTATTTTTTTTTCTGCAAGCTTTGTTCTTTGCTGCTTTTTCTTGCTTCAATAATCATTTTTATGATTTTTCAGATTATCAAATAACATGTCTCCTTGTCATCATTCTTTCAAGAGCCAACATATTTAACATTCTTAAACAACAACTTCAAAAGACATATGCACTGTTCAAGCATTCATTCAGAAAACAAAAAGTATTGTCACCACATCAATATAATTAAACTAAGTTCAAGGATAAATTCAAAACTCATGTACTTCTTGTTCTTTTGAATTAAAACATTTTTTCATTTAAGACAAAGTTACTAAATACTAATGATCATGTAATAAGACACAAACTTAGATAAGCACTTAACATAGAGAAAATGAAAAACAGAGAATAAGAACAAGGAATGAGTCCACTTTAGTGATGGTGGCGTTTCCTTCTTGAGGAACCAATGATGTCCTTGAGCTCTTCTATGTCTCTTCCTTGTCTTTGTTGCTCCTCTCTCATTGCTTTTTGATCTTCTCTAATTTCATGAAGGATGATAGAGTGTTCTTGATGTTCCACCCTTAATTGTCCCATGTTGGAACTTAATTCTCCTAGGGAGGTATTGATTTGTTCCCAATGGTTTTGTGGAGGAAAATGCATTTAAGGCATCTCCGGGATCACATGGTGATGAGCTTCATGCGTCTCTTGAGATCCATGAATGGGCTCTCTTGCTTGCTCCATCCTTTTCTTAGTGATGGGCTTCTCTTCCTCAATGGGAATGTCTCCTTCTATGAAAGCTCCAGCTGAGTAACATAGATGGCAAATGAGATGAGGAAAAGCTAGCCTTGCCCCAGGAGAGGGCTTTTCGGCTATTTTGTAGAGTTCAAGGGATATGACTTCATGAACTTCTACTTCCTCTCCAATCATGATGCTGTGAATCATGATGGCCCGATCCACAGTAACTTCAGATCGGTTGCTAGTGGGGATGATGGAGCGTTGGATGAACTCCAACCATCCTCTAGCCATAGGCTTGAGGTCCAGTCTTCTTAATTGAACTGGCTTGCCTTTGGAGACAATCTTCCATTGAGCTCCTTCCACACATATGTCCATGAGGACTTGGTCTAACCTTTGATTAAAGTTGACCCTTCTAGTGTAGGGGCGTGCATCTCCTTGCATCATAGGCAAGTTGAACGCCAACCTCACATTTTCCGGACTAAAATCTAAGTATTTCCCTCGAACCATAGTGAGATAAATCTTTGGGTTCGGGTTCTTACTTTGATCATGGTTCCTTGTGATCCATGCATTGGCATAGAACTCTTGAACCATTAGGATGCCGACTTGTTGGATGGGTTTTGTTAGAACTTCCCATCCTCTTCTTTGGATTTCATGTCGGATATCCGGATACTCATTTCTCTTGAGCTTGAAAGGGACCTCGGGGATCACCTTCTTCTTGGCCACAACATCATAGAAGTGGTCTTGATGGGCTTTGGAGATGAACCTTTCCATCTCCCATGACTCAGAGGTGGAAGCTTTTGTCTTCCCTTTCCCTTTTCTAGAGGATTCTCCGGTATTAGGTGCCATCAATGGTAATGGAAAAACAAAAAGCTTATGCTTTTACCACACCAAACTTAGAATATTGCTCGTCCTCGAGCAAGAGAAGAAAGAAGAGATGAAGAAGAAGAAGAAATGGAGGAGAGGGAGAGAGATGTGTTTCGGCCAAGAAGGGGAAGAGAGGGTTGTGTTGTGTGAAAATGAGGAGGAATGGAGGGCTATATATAGGGAAGGGAGGGGGTTAAGGTTTTGGCCAAATAGGGTGGGTTTGGGTGGGAAATTGATTTTGAATTTTAAAGGTAGGTGGTGTTTATGAGGTAGGTTTATAGGGAAGAGTGGATGGATGTGAGTGGTGAAGTGGTGATAGGGAAGAGAGATTGGGGTAATTGGTGAAGAGTTTTGGGGAAGAGTGTTTATGGGATTGTGTGAAAGAGGGGTGAGAATAAGTGAGTGGAAGTAGGTGGGGATCCTGTGGGGTCCACAGATCCTGAGGTGTTCAAGGATTTACAACCTTGCACCAAATTAGGCATGCAAAATGCCCTTGCACACAACTCTGGGCGTTCAGTGCCAGATTGGTGCTTGTTCAGGGCGTTGAACGCCCATTTGTTGCCCATTTCTGGCGTTGAACGCCAGAACCATGCTTGTTCTGGGCGTTCAGCGCCAGCTCTTCTCCAGGGTGCAATTCTGGCGTTCAAATGCCCAGATGCTGCCCATTTTAGGCGTTCAGCACCAGAACCATGCTCTGTTCTGGCGTTGAACGCCAGCCAGATGCTTCTTACTGGCGTTTAAACGCCAGTAAGGTCTTCCTCCAGGGTGTGATTTTTCTTCTACTGTTTTTGATTCCGTTTTCAATTTTTTTATTTATTTTGTGGCTCCACATGATCATGTACCTACAAAGACATATAACTAATAAAAATATAATTAAATAAAAATTGGGTTGCCTCCCAACAAACGCTTCTTTAATGTCAATAGCTTGACAGTGGGCTCTCATGGAGCCTCACAGATGTTCAGAGCATTGTTGAGACTCCCCAACACCAAACTTAGAGTTTGGATATGGGAGTTCAACACCAAACTTAGAGTTTGGTTGTGGCCTTCCAACACCAAACTTAGAGTTTGACTGTGGGGTCTCTGGTTGACTCTGTTTTGAGAGAAGCTTTTTATGCTTCCTCTCCATGTTTACAAAAGGGTAATCTTGAGTTGTAAACACAAGGGAGTCCTTATTCAATTGAAGGACTAATTCACCTCTGTCAACATCAATCACAGCTCTTTCTGTGGCTAGGAAAGGTCTTCCAAGGATGATGGATTCATCCTCATCCTTCCCAGTATCAAAGATTATGAAATCAACAAGGATGTAAAGGCCTTCAACCTTTACTAACACGTCCTTTACTTGTCCATAAGCCTGTTTTCTTGAATTGTCTGCCATCTCTAATGAGATTTTAGCAGCCTGTACCCCATAGATTCCCAGTTTCTCTATTACAGAGAGGGGCATGAGGTTTATCCCTGAACCAAGGTCACACAGAGCCTTTTCAAAGATCATGTTGCCTATGGTACAAGGTATTACGAACTTTCCAGGATCCTGTTTCTTCTGAGGCAATGTCAGTTGATCCAGATCACTTAGTTCATTGGTGAACAAGGGAGGTTCATCTTCCCAAGTCTCAATACCAAATAATTTGGCATTCAGCTTCATGATTGCACCAAGGTACTTGGTGACTTGCCCTTCAGTAACATCCTCATTCTCTTCAGAAGAGGAATACTCATCAGAGCTCATGAAGGGCATAAGGAGGTTTAATGGAATCTCTATAGTCTCTAGATGAGTCTCAGATTCCTTTGGTTCCTCAGAGGGAAACTCCTTATTGATCACTGGACGTCCCAGGAGGTCTTCCTCCTTGGGATTCACGTCTTCTCCTTCCCTTACAGGTTCGGCCATGGTGATCAATTCAATGGCCTTGCACTCTCCTTTTGGATTTTCTTCTGTATTGCTTGGGAGAGTACTAGGGGGGATTTCAGTGACCCTTTTACGCAGCTGGCCCACTTGTGCTTCCAAATTTCTAATGGAAGACCTTGTTTCATTCATGAAACTCACAGTGGCCTTAGATAGACCAGAGACTAAGTTTGCTAAATTAGAGGTATTTTGTTCAGAGTTCTCTGTCTGTTGCTGAGTGGATGATGGAAAAGGCTTGCTATTGCTAAACCTGTTTCTTCCACCATTATTAAAGCCTTGTTGAGGCTTTTGTTGATCCTTCCATGAGAGATTTGGGTGATTTCTCCATGAGGGATTATAGGTGTTTCCATAAGGTTCACCCAAGTATTTTACCTCTGCTATTGCAGGGTTCTCAGGATCATAAGCTTCTTCTTCATAAGAAGCCTCTTGAGTACTGTTGGATGCAGCTTGCATTCCATTTAGACTCTGAGAGATCATATTGACTTGCTGAGTCAATATTTTGTTCTGAGCCAATATGGCATTCAGAGTATCAATTTCAAGAACTCCCTTCTTCATAGGCGTCCCATTACTCACAGGATTCCTCTTAGAAGTGTACATGAACTGGTTATTAGCAACCATGTCAATGAGTTCTTGAGCTTCTGCAGGCATTTTCTTTAGGTGAATGGATCCACCTACAGAGGTATCCAATGACATTTTAGCTAATTCAGACAGACCATCATAGAATATGTCTAGTATGGTCCATTTTGAAAGCATGTCAGAAGGACACTTTTTGGTCAGTCCTTTGTATCTCTCCCAAGCTTCATAGAGGGATTCACCTTCTTTCTGTCTGAAGGTCTGAACATCCACTCTAAGCTTACTCAGCTGTTGAAGAGGAAAGAACTTGGCTAAGAAAGCCTTGACCAGCTTATCCCAAGAGTTCAGGCTATCCTTAGGTTGAGAGTCCAACCATACTCTAGCTCTGTCTCTTACAGCAAAAGGAAAAAGATTTTTCAGCCTTTGAGTGCAAGGAGGTCAGAATCCAACAGCATCTGCAGTCCTTTTTCAGCCTCTGAATCAGATTTTTGCTCAGGTCCCTCAATTTTAGCTAGAAATTACCTGAAATCACAGAAAAATACAAAAACTCATAGTAAAGTCCAGAAATGTGATTTTTATTTAAAAACTAATAAAAATATATTAAAAACTAACTAAATCATACTAAAAACTATGTAAAAACAATGCCAAAAAGCGTATAAATTATCCGCTCATCACAACACCAAACTTAAATTGTTGCTTGTCCCCAAGCAACTGAAAATCAAATAGGATAAAAAGAAGAGAATATACTATGAATTCTAAAATATCAATGAAACTTAGCTCAAATCAGATGAGCGGGACTTGTAGCTTTTTTCCTCCTGAATAGTTTTGGCATCTCACTTTATCCTTTGAAGTTCAGAATGATTGGCATCTATAGGAACTTAGAATTTAGATAGTGTTATTGATTCTCCTAGTTCAGTATGTTGATTCTTGAACACAGCTACTTTATGAGTCTTGGCCTTGGCCCTAAGCACTTTGTTTTCTAGTATTACCACCTGATACATAAATGTCACAGACACATAACTGGGTGAACCTTTTCAGATTGTGACTCAGCTTTGCTAGAGTCCCCAATTAGAGGTGTCCAGGGTTCTTAAGCACACTCTGTTTTTGCTTTGGACCTCGACTTTAACCGCTTAGTCTCAAGTTTTCACTTGACACCTTCACGCCACAAGCACATGGTTAGGGACAGCTTGGTTTAGCCGCTTAGGCCAGGATTTTATTCCTTTAGGCCCTCCTATCCACTGATGCTCAAAGCCTTGGATCCTTTTTATTACCCTTGCCTTTTAGTTTTAAGGGCTATTGGCTTTTTGCTCTTGCCTTTTGGTTTAAGGAGCTTTTGACTTTTTCTGCTTGCTTTTTCTTTTTCTTTCTCTTTTTTTTTTCCATTTTTCTTTCTGCAAGCTTTGTTCTTCATTGCTTTTCTTGCTTTAAGAATCATTTTTATGATTTTTCAGATTATCAAATAACATTTCTCCTTTTCATCATTCTTTCAGAAGCCAACATATTTAACATTCATAAACAACAATATCAAAATACATATGCATTGTTCAAGCATTCATTCAGAAAACAAAAAGTATTGTCACCACATCAAAATATTAAACTAATTTTAAGGATGAATTCGAAATCATGTACTTCTTGTTCTTTTGTTTTTAGAACAATTTTCATTTAAGAGAGGTGATGGACTCATAGGACATTCATAGCTTTAAGACATAGACACTTAAACACTAATGATCATATAGTAAAGACACAAACATAAATAAAACATAAGGCTCAAAAATCGAAAAACAGGAAAATAAGAACAAGGAGATTAAGGAACGGGTCCACCTTAGTGAGGGTGGCGTCTTCCTCTTCTTGAAGAACCAATGGTACTCTTGAGCTCCTCTATGTCTCTTCCTTGCCTTTGTTGCTCTTTCCTCATAGCTCTTTGATCTTCGCTAATTTCATGGAAGGTGCCATATGGTTATGAAAAATGAAAAAGTGGGGCTTTTTCCACACCAAACTTAAAATGTTTGCTCGTCCTCGAGCAAAAGAAGAAAGAAAGGAGGAGATGGAGATGTGTGGTGGGTTCGGCCAAGGGAGGGTGATAGTGTGTATGAGGTGTTTATGATGGATGGATGTGAGTGGTGAAGAGAGTATGGAGAAGAGTGTTATGAAAATGTGTGAAGAGGAGAGAAGAAGAGGTGGGGTAGGTACGGATCCTGTGGGGTCCATAGATCTTGAGGGGTCAAGGACTTAGCATCCCTGCTCCATTGAGGCGTGCAAAAACGCCCTTAGAGTGCAATCCTGGCGTTTAACGCCAGAATGCTGCTTGTTTCTGGCGTTAAACGCCAGCTTTTCCCCCTTTCTTGGCGTTGAACGCCAACTTGGTGCTTGTTTCTGGCATTTAACGCCAGCTTGATGCTTCTTTCTGGCGTTAAATGCCAGTCTGATGCTTCTTAAACGCCAGTAAGCTCTTCCTCCAGGGTGAGCTGTTTTTAATGCTGTTTTTGATTTTGCTTTGATTTCTGTGACTCCACATGATCATCATCCTAAAGAAAACATAAAATAAAAAGGGAAAACAGAAAATTAACATAGATAAGTAAAAAGTGGATTGCCTCCCAATAAGCGCTTCTTTATTGTCTTTAGCTGGACCTTGCTGAGCTTTTAATCTAGTCTCAGCTTTGAGCATTCTTGCTCAAGATTGCCTTCAAGATAATGCTTGACTCTCTGTCCATTAACAATGAACTTCTTATTAGAATCAATGTCTTGAAGCTCCTCATAGCCATATGGTGACACACTTGTAATCATATATGGTCCCCTCCACCGGGATTTCAGTTTCCCGGGAAATAGCTGGAGCCTAGAGTTAAACAGCAAAACCTTCTGTCCTGGTTCAAAGACTCTAGATGACAGCTTTCTGTCATGCCACCTTTTTGCTTTCTCTTTGTAAAGCTTGGCATTTTCGAAAGCAGTGAGTCTGAATTCCTCTAGCTCATTTAGCTGGAGCAATCTTTTTTCTCCAGCTAATTTGGCATCAAAGTTTAGGAATCTGGTTGCCCAGTAGGCCTTATGCTCCAGTTCCACGGGCAGATGATAGGCCTTACCATACACAAGCTGGTATGGAGAGGTCCCTATAGGAGTATTAAATGCTGTTCTGTATGCCCACAGAGCGTCATCCAAGCTTCTTGCCCAATCCTTTCTACGGGTACTTATAGTATGTTCCAGGATTCTTTTTAGTTCTCTATTAGAGACTTTAGCTTGCCCATTTGTCTGTGGATGATATGGAGTTGCCACCTTATGGCTAATTCCATATCGGACCATAGCAGAGTAAAGCTGTTTGTTGCAGAAGTGAGTGCCCCCATCACTGATTAGTGCTCTAGGGACACCAAATCTGCTAAAGATATGTTTCTGGAGGAACTTTAGCACTGTCTTAGTATCATTGGTGGGTGTTGCAATGGCCTCTACCCATTTGGATACATAGTCGACTGCCACCAGAATATAAGTGTTTGAGTATGATGGTGGGAAAGGCCCCATGAAGTCAATACCCCATACGTCAAACAACTCAATCTCTAAGATCCCTTGCTGAGGCATGGCGTAACTATGAGGCAGATTACCAACTCTCTGGAAGCTGTCACAGTTACGCACAAACTCTCGGGAGTCTTTATAGAGAGTGGGCCAGTAGAAGCCACATTGGAGGACTTTTGTGGCTGTTCGCTCACCTCCGAAATGTCCTCCATATTGTGATCCATGACAATGCCATAGGATCTTCTGTGCTTCTTCTGTAGGCACACACCTACGGATTATTCCGTCTGCACATCTCTTAAAGAGATATGGTTCATCCCACAGGTAGTACTTTGCATCAGTAATTAATTTTTTTCTTTGTTGCCTGCTGTACTCCTTGGGTATGAATCTTGCAGCTTTATAGTTTGTGATGTTTGCAAACCATGGTGTTTCCTGAATGGCAAATAATTGCTCAACCGGAAAGGTCTCAGAGATCTCAATAGAGGGAAAGAATGCCCTTCTACTGGTTCTATCCGGGACAGATGATCAGCCACTTGGTTCTCTGTCCCTTTTCTGTCTCTTATTTCTATATCAAACTCTTACAGAAGCAACACCCATCTCATGAGCCTGGGTTTTGAATCCTGCTTTGTAAGTAGATATTTAAGAGCAGCATGATCAGTGTACACAATCACTTTTGATCCTACTAAGTATGATCTAAACTTGTCAATGGCATAAACCACCGCAGGCAATTCTTTTTGTGTGGTTGTGTAATTTTTTTGGGCATCATTTAAAACATGGCTAGCATAATAAATGACATGCAGAAGCTTGTTATGCCTCTGTCCCAATACTGCACCAATGGCATGGTCACTGGCATCACACATTAGTTCGAATGGTAATGTCCAGTCTGGTATAGAAATAACTGGTGCTGTGACCAGCTTAACTTTCAGAGTTTCAAACGCCTCCAGACACTCTGTGTCAAACACAAATGGAATGTCAGCAGCTAGCAGGTTGCTTAGAGGTTTTGCAATTTTTGAAAAATCCTTTATAAACCTCCTATAGAATCCTGCATGCCCCAGAAAGCTTCTGATTGCCTTAACATTGGCAGGTGGTGGTAATTTTTCAATTACCTCTACCTTAGCTTGATCCACCTCTATTCCCTTGTTCGAAATCTTGTGCCCAAGGACAATCCCTTCAGTCACCATAAAGTGACATTTTTCCCAGTTTAAAACCAGGTTAGTCTCTTGGCATCTTTTCAGAACCAGTGTCAGGTGATCAAGACAGGAGCTGAATGAGTCTCCATATACTGAGAAGTCATCCATGAAGACTTCTAGAAATTTTTCCACCATATCAGAGAAAATAGAGAGCATGCATCTCTGAAAGGTTGCAGGTGCATTACACAGCCCAAATGGCATCCTTCTGTAGAAAAATACTCCAGATGGGCATGTAAATGCTGTTTTCTCTTGATCTTGGGGATCTACTGCAATTTGGTTGTAACCTGAATAGCCATCCAAAAAGTAGTAATAATCATGACCTGCTAGTCTTTCTAGCATCTGGTCTATGAATGGTAAAGGAAAATGATCCTTTCTTTTGGCTGTATTAAGCCTTCTGTAGTCAATACACATGCGCCACCCTGTAACTGTTCTTGTAGGAACTAGTTCATTTTTTCATTATGAACCACTGTCATGCCTCCCTTTTTGGGGACAACTTGGACAGGGCTCACCCAGGGGCTATCAGAAATAGGATAAATAATCCCAGCCTCTAGTAATTTGGTGACCTCTTTCTGCACCACTTCCTTCATGGCTGGATTTAGCCGCCTCTATGGTTAAACCACTGGCTTAGCATCGTCCTCCAATAGGATCTTGTGCATGCATCTTGCTGGGCTGATGCCCTTAAGATCACTTATGGACCACCCAAGAGCTGTCTTGTGTGTCCTTAGCACTTGAAGCAGCGCTTCCTCTTCCAGGGGATTTAAAGCAGAGCTTATGATCACCGGAAAAGTGTCGCCTTCTCCCAGAAATGCATATTTCAAGGATGGTGCTAATGGTTTGAGCTCGGGTTTAGGAGGTTTTTCCTCTTCCTGAGGAAGTTTCAGAGACTCTTTCAATTCCTCTGAATCCTCCAGATCAGGCTGAACAACTTTAAAGATGTCTTCTAGCTCTGATTCGAGACTCTCAGCCATGTTGATCTCCTCTACCAAAGAGTCAATAAGATCAACTTTCTTGCAATCTTTTGGTGTGTCTGGATGCTGCATGGCTTTAACAGCATTCAACTTAAACTCATCCTCATTGACTCTCAGGGTTACTTCTCCCTTTTGGACATCAATGAGAGTTCGTCCAGTTGCTAGGAAAGGTCTTCCTAGAATGAGAGTAGCACTCTTGTGCTCCTCCATTTCCAACACTACAAAGTCAGTGGGGAAGGCGAATGGCCTAACTATGACAATCATGTCTTTAATCACGCCTGATGGGTATTTAATGGAGCCATCAGCAAGTTGGAGACATATCCGGGTTGGTTTGACTTCTTCAGTTAAACCAAGCTTTCTGATAGTGGACGCAGGTATTAGATTGATGCTTGCCCCAAGATCACATAAAGCTGTCTTGGTGCAATTATCCTCTAATATGTATGGTATCATAAAGCTCCCAGGATCTTTAAGCTTTTCTGGAAAGATTTTCAGAATGATTGCACTGCATTCTTCAGTGAGGAGAACTCTTTCAGTTTCTCTCCAATCCTTCTTATAACTCAAGATCTCTTTCATGAACTTGGCATAAGAGGGTATTTGCTCAAGTGCCTCTGCAAACGGAATCTTTATTTCAAGAGTCCTGAGATAGTTTGCAAAACGGACAAATTGCTTATCCTGCTCCTCTTGGCGGAGTTTTTGAGGATAAGGCATTTTGGCTTTGTATTCCTCAACCTTAGTTGCTGCAGGTTTATTTCCTACAGAGGTGGTTGGAGAAGCCTTTTTAGAGGGGTTGCTATCAGCACTTATGTGTGTCTGATCCCTTACTGGCGTTTGAATGCCAGGGTTAGAAGCTGGATTGGCGTTGGACGCCAATTTCTTACCTGTTTCTGGCGTTTGAATACCAGAACTGAGCTTCCATTGGGCGTTTAACACCAACTCCTTGCCTGTTTGTGGCGTTGGAACGCCAGAACTGAGCATGGGTTGGGCGTTTAACGCCAGCTCTTCACCCTTTTCTGACGTTTGAGCGCCAGAATTATTCCTCTCTGGGATCTTACTGTCCTCAGAGGGATTTTGGGTAGTAGTTTGTTCATTTCTTGGCTTCCTGCTACTTTGAAGTGAGGTATTTAATGTTTTCCCACTTCTTAATTGAACTGCTTGGCACTCTTCTGTTATTTGTTTTGATAACTGCTGTTTTGTTTGCTTTAACTGTACTTCCATATTCATGTTAGCCATTCTTGTGTCTTGTAGTATCTCCTTGAATTCGGCTAGCGGTTTTGTTAAAAAATCTAATTGCTGATTGAATTCAGTAACTTGTTCTGCAGGACTGAGTTCAGCAGTTATTGTTTTAGCCTCTTCTTTCATGGAAGACTCACTACTTAGGTACAGATGCTGATTTCTGGCAACTGTATCAATGAGCTCTTGAGCTTCTTCAATTGTCTTTCTCATGTATATGGATCCACTAGCTGAGTGGTCCAAAGACATATGAGCTTTCTCTGTAAGCCCATAATAGAAGATGTCTAACTGCACCCACTCTGAAAACATTTCAGAGGGGCATTTTCATAGCATCTCTCTATATCTCTCCCAGGCATCATAAAGAGATTCATTATCTCCTTGTTTAAAGCCTTGGATGTTCAGCCTTAGCTATGTCATCCATTTTTGAGGGAAATATTGATTCAGGAATTATTCTGACAGCTGTTTCCATGTCCTTATGCTAGCCTTAGGTTGGTTATTTAACCACCTCTTAGCTTGGTCTTTTACAGCAAACGGAAACAGTAATAATCTGTAGACATCCTGATCTACTTTCTTATCATGTACTGTGTCAGCAATTTGTAAAAACTGTGCCAGAAACTCTGTAGGTTCTTCCTGTGGAAGACCGGAATACTGGCAACTTTGCTGCACCATGATAATGAGCTGAGAATTCAACTCAAAACTACTGACTCCGATGGAGGGTATATAGATACTACTCCCATATGAAGTAGTAGTGGGGTTAGCATATGACCCAGAGTCCTTCTGGACTGTTCATTTCCACTTACGTCCATGATGGAGAAAGGGAGATGTTGTGAATTGGAGATTCAAATAGTATTAAAATTTTATTTTTTTATTTTTTATTTCTTTTAGAAAACAGAAATTAAAAAATAAAATAAAATAAAATGAAAAACGGGTGAGGATTTTCGAAAAATGAAGAGAGAAAAAAAGTGGTTAGGAGGTTTTGAAAAAGATTTGATTTTTGAAAAAGATATGGTTGAAAAGATTTGATTGGAAAAAGATATGATTGAAAAAGATATGATTTTTAAAATTGATGACTAATTTAATGCTAAATTTTCGAAAATTATGAGTGGAATGAGGAAAAGATATGTCTTAAAATTGAATATATTTGTAGGAAAATAAGTAAGAGAAAATATTTGGAAAAGATATGATTTTTAAAAACTTGACAACTAAGATATGAAAAGGTAAAATTTTGAAATTGAAATCTGAATTTTTTTTTTTTGAAAAATTTCAAAATTTTTGCTAAAAAATAGTTAGAGAAGATAATTTTTTTTTTATTTTTGAATTTTATGATGAAAGAGAAAAACACACAAAAGACAAACAACTTAAAATTTTTAGATCTAATGCTCCTTATTTTCGAAAATTTTGGAGGGAAAACACCAAGGAACACCAAACTTAAAAATTTTAAGATAAAAACACAAGGAAGACTCAAGAACACCTTGAAGACTCACAAGAACAACAAGAACATGAAGATAGAACACCAAACTTAAAATTTTTAGAAAACCACAATGAAGTTTTTGAAAACTAAAGGAAAATTAACCAGAGAACACCAAACTTAAAAATTGACACAATATTTAATCAAAGAAAAATTATTTTTGAAAAAGTTTTTTAAAAGGAAGATACCCAATTACCAAGAACATAGGCACAACGCTCTAGCCAATTGAGTTATAAATTTAAAGTGTTTTAATAAAGGTATTTAATGTATAAATATTTTTTTTTTGGAAACTAATAATTCGAAAATGAACAAGAAAAACAAGAAAAATCACAAAACAAGAAAAACTAAAGATCAAAGCGCTGGCACAGGTTGTGCGAGTGAATAGACCTTTTGTGTTTTGGCACCTGTGCGTACGCACACCCCTGTACACCTTTAAAAATTTCCTGGGCGTGCGCACGCACACCCTTGTACGGACGCACACGCCTTGTTTTTCAAATTTTGCTTTGTTTTCAACTATTCTACTTCCCCAACAAGGTTGTAAGCTTCTATAACACTATTTAAAGACTTTTGGGCCTAGTTTTGAGTATTAGAACATGGGATATAACTTAAGGGTTCTTGTACATGATTTTATGATAGATTAGAAAACGGAGGCCTAGGTTTCTGGTGTGCTGAGAATGGTTGACGTTAGGTGAAGGATGATTGATACCTGAGATGAGGAATGATGAACTTTGATATTTGGAAACTGAGTTATGAATGGACAGTGGTTGAGATGAGTCGAGGACTCGGATTGAGATGATGGATCTATGTATACTGAAAGTGTTTTCTAAAACCACTGATATGTCATTTCTACTGTGATTATGAGACGCTATGCGCTCGGCAGGGACGGTGGTTAATCCCGCCTGTCGAGGTAGCGGCGGTGGCATAAGGACGGTGGTTAATCCCGCTTGCGCTTAGATGTGAGGACAGAGGCAAGAGATCCCGCTCGCATCCCTTCGGATCTATAGGGCGTGCAGGCGCCGGTACCTGGACAGTGATCCGAGCACTATATCTCGGGGGTTCCTATATGAGAAAATCCGAAGGGCGACGTCTCGACGGAGATGTGTCGGGTTGGCAGTTGAACCGACAATGTGATATCACAGCTAGTAGGGCAGGCATTCATCATATGCATTTCTTATCTGTTTGTATGCTGTGTTTACTTGTAATGGCTTGCCTAATTGAATAACATGCCTTTCTGCTTCTTGAACTACTTCTCGTATATGAATATTATTTGTGTTTTACTTGTTTGTATTAATTGTGATTGTCTGGTGCTGAGGAGGTTAGGTAGGCGGTGGCGATGGGATCGCACGGAGGTTAGGTTGGTAAGGGCTGTGGGATACAGTGGTGTGATTAGTATTAGTTAGAAATCCCCTAAGTTAGATAACCCTGCTTGTGGTTTATGGTTTAAGTTCTGTATATATTTACTTATAATTATCCTAAGCTTGAATATCCGTATGTGATGTGAAGTTCTAGGATTGCCTTCGGAGTCCCAGAGCCTTACATCTTACGTCATTGGGCACTGTTACCATACTGAAAACCTCCGGTTCTCATTCCATACTTTGTCGTTATTTTTTAGATGCAGGTCGTAATCTACTTCGGTGAGATTGCGGATATGGTGACAGAGCATAGTATGGTTCGTTCCTTGTTTATTTCTGTTTTATTTTCGTCATAGTATTCTCTCACCTTTTATGTATTTATCTTTATGGCCTTAGAGGCTTATTTGAGAGATAGGTTTTATAAGCTATTTTAATTCTAAACCTCTGTATCTTTCTATTTGTAACTAGTCAGCTTAAACTCCGCAAGCTGCGGCTAGTTCTCTATGATTATAATAATATTGTACCTATATATATGTTTTATTCTTTCATCTAAACCCTGAGTCTTGTGCATTAGTTTCGTGTGAACGTTTCGCACTTCTGAAATTCTATTTTTGAGCTTAATTCTTCATCAAGCTTCTAGAATATGTTATTTCCTTCTATATATAAATATGTAAAAGCCTTAGGACTGTCGTAATCTCTTATTAACCTTTGCTTTACGGCTAGAGGTAAGGCTTAGGGTAATTGGGGTGTTACACCATACGTCAAATAACTCAATCTCTATGATTCCTTGCTGAGGCATGATATGGCCATGAGGAAGATTGCTAGCCCTTTGGCAATTATCACAGTTATGGACGAACTCTCTTGAATCCTTAAAGATAGTAGGCCAGTAAAAGCCACTTTGGAGCACCTTAGCAGCTGTCCGCTCACTTCCAAAGTGTCCTCCATAGTCAGAGCTATGGCAATGCCATAGAATTCTCTGTGCCTCTTCTTCAGACACACATTGTCAGATTATTCCATCCGAGCATCTCTTAAAGAGATATGGCTCATCCCATAGGTAATACTTTGCATCATGCATGAGTTTTCGGGCCTGCTACTTGGTAAACTCCTTTGGAATGAACTGTATAGCCTTGTAGTTTGCAATGTCTACAAACCAAGGTACTGTCCAGATGGCATAGAGTTGCTCATTTGGAAATGATTCGAATATGTCAATGGAGGGAGAAGAACTCCCTGCTACTGGCTCAATCCGGGACAAGTGATCAGCCACCTGATTTTCTGTCCCTTTTCTGTCTCTAATTTCTATATCAAACTTTTGCAGGAGTAATACCCATCTTATAAGTCTGGGTTTAGACTCCTGCTTACTGGGTAGATACTTTAGAGCAGCATGGTCAGTATAAATAATAACCTTAGATCCTACTAGGTAAGATCTGAACTTGTCAATGGTATAAACTACTGTAAGTAGCTTCTTTTCTGTAGTAGTGTAGATTTTCTGCGCATCGTTTAACATGTGACTAGTATAATAAATGACATGGAGAAGCTTGTCATGTCTCTGACCTAGGACTGCACCAATTGCATGATCACTTGCATCACACATTAGCTCAAATGGCAAGTCCCAATTGGGTGCAGATATGATAGGAGCAGTGACAAGCTTGGATTTCAGAGTTTCAAATGCATGCAGGCACTCTTGGTCAAAGACGAATGGAACATCAGTGTCCAAGAGATTACACAGGGGTTTGGCGATTTTGGAAAAATCTTTTATGAACCGCTTGTAGAATCTTGCATGTCCCAGGAAACTTCTGATTGCCTTGACATTAGTAGGTGGAGGTAAGCATTCTATTACTTCCACCTTAGCTTTATCAACTTCTATACCCTTATTTGAGATCCGATGTCCAAGAAAAATGCCTTCAGTTACCATGAAATGGCATTTCTTCCAGTTTAGAACAAGGTTTATTTTTTGGCATCTTTTGAGGACCAAGGTCAGATGATCAAAATAGGAGTCAAATGAGTCTCCATAAATAGAGAAGTCATCCATGAATACTTCAAGGAATTTCTCTACCATATCAGAGAAGATGGATAACATGCATCTCTGAAAGGCGACAAGCGCATTGCACAGGCCAAATGGCATTCCTCTACAGGCGAACACACCAGAATGACATGTGAATGTTGTCTTCTCTTGATCCTGTGGATCCACTGCTTTTTGATTGTACCCGGAATATCCATCCAGGAAACAATAAAAAACATGACCTGCTAGTCTTTCTAGCATTTGGTCAATGAAGGGTAAAGGAAAGTGATCTTTCCTGGTGGCATCATTGAGCCTTCTGTAGTCAATGCACATGCGCCATTCTGTAACTGTCCTTTTTGGAATCAGCTCATTCTTTTCATTATGAACCACTGTCATCCCTTCTTTCTTAGGGACAACGTGGACAGGGCTCACCCAGGGGCTGTCAGAAATGGGATAAATAATCCCAGCCTCATAGAGCTTAGTGGCTTCCTTCTGCACTACTTCCTTCATAGCTGGATTCAAACGCCTCTATGGTTGTACCACTGGTTTGGCATTATCCTCCAAAAGGATTTTATGCATGCATCGGGCAGTGCTAATGCACTTAAGGTCACTTATAGTCCACCCAAGGGCAGTCCTATCTGCTTTGAGCACTTTAATGAGTGCTTCTTCTTCCTGTGGCTCTAAGGTAGAACTTATGATCACAGAAAATGTATCTCCATCTCCCAAAAATGCATATTTCAGGGAGGATGGTAGTGGCTTAAGCTCAAGCTTTGGAGGCTTCTCTTTTTTCTCAGAGGTTTCAAAAGGTTCTTCTGAATTAGGATGAGTATCATCAAGGATATCATCTAGCCCTTCCTTGAGGCTTTCGGCCATGTTGACCTCTTCCACCAGGAAATCAATGAGGTCAATGCTCATGCATTCCTTAGGAATGTTTGGATGCTGCATAGCTTTGACAGCATTCAGTACGAACTTTTCCTCGTTGACTCTCAGGGTTACTTCCCCTTTTTCAACATCAATGAAGGTCCGAACTGTAACTAGGAAAGGTCTTTCTAGGATAAGGGATGCACTCTTGTGCCCCTCCATGTCCAATACCACAAAGTTAGTGGGAAGGGCAAAGGGTCCAACCCTGACAATCATGTCTTCAACTACTCCTGATGGTATCTTAATAGAACCATCAGCAAGTTGAAGGCACATGTAGGTTGGTTTTACTTCATTAGTCAAACTAGGCTTCTTTATTAGTGAAGCAGGTATTAAGTTGATGCTTGCTCCAAGGACACATAAAGCTGTCCTTGTACAAGCATCACCTAGAGTGCATGGTATCACAAAGCTTCCAGGATCTTTAAGCTTCTCTGGTAAACTGTTCTGAATGACTGCAATGCATTCCTCAGTGAGGAGGACTGTTTTTGTCTCTCTCCAATCCTTTTTATAACTTAAAATGTCCTTCATGAACTTTGAATAAGAAGGTATCTGTTCAAGAGCTTCTACAAAAGGGATCTTTATCTCTAATGTTCTGAGACACTCCGTAAAGCTGGCAAACTGTTTATCCCTTTCCTCTTGACAGAGTTTTAGAGGAAATGGCATCTTAGCTTTGTATTCATCAACCTTGGTTGATGAAGGCCGAATGCCATGTGAGTTGGAAGGGGGGTTACTAGCTTGCTTTGGAGGGTTATTATTAGTCTATGACTGACCTCCTTTGCATGGGCGTTCAACGCCCAGGCTGCTGCCCCCTTGGGCATTTAAACGCCCACTCTCTGCCCTTTCCTGGCATTCAACACTAAGAGGGATACCTCTTTGGGCGTTTGAACGCCCAGTCTCTGCCCATTCATGGCGTTCAACGCCAAAAGGGATACCTCTCTGGGTGGTTGAACGCCCAGAACTATATTGTGCAGAGATCTGGTTATCCTCTATGGGCTTTTCGTTCTTATTAGGCTGAGGTTGGGAGCTTAAGGTTTTCCCACTCCTCAGTCTAATGGCTTGCATTCATCTGTTATCTGCTTAGATAACTGCTGCCTTATTTGACTCAACTAGGCCTCTACATTTCTGTTAGAAGCCTGAGTTTCTCGCAGAGCCTCTTGTAGTTCCAGCATTTGTTGGGCAAGGACTTACAGTTGTTGAGTCAATGGGCCATCCTGCTTTGGAGGGTTAGGTTCAACAACTACTGCCTTAACCTCTCCTTTTATAGAAGTCTCAGGAGATTAGTACAGATGCTGATTAATGGCAACTGTCTCAATAAGCTCTCGAACATCTCCAATGGTTTTTCTCATGTGCATGGAACCACCATTCTGAAAACCCATAGTAGAAGATGTCTAACTGTATCCATTTTGAAAATATTTCAGTGAGACATTTTCATAGCGTCCTCTTATACATCTCCCAGGCATCATAAAGAGATTCACCATCTCCTTGTTTGAAGCCTTGGATGTCCAGTCTCAGTTGGTTCATCTTTCTTGGGGGAAAGTATTGGTTTAAAAACTTGTCCACTAACTGTTTCCAAGTTTTTAAACTAGCTTTAGGCTGGTTATGCAACCACCTTTTTGCTTGGTCTTTTATTGCAAAAGGAAAAAGCAATAATCTATAGACATCTTGGTCTACTCCCTCACTGTGTATTGTGTTAGCAATCTTTAAGAAATCTGCCAGGAATTCTTTAGGTTCCTCTTGAGGAAGCCCAGAATACTGGCAGTTTTGCTACACTAGCGTAATAAGCTGAGGGTTCACTTCAAAGCTACTAGCTCTGATATGAGGTATGCTGATACTTCTTTCATAGAAGTCAGCAGAGGGATTTGTATAAGATCCCAGTCTTCTCTTGAACTCTTCATTCCCACTTGGGTTCATGATTAAGATAGGTAGAAGATAGAAGGAGTATAAGAAGAGATAGAAGTAGAGAGGATAAACAATAATTAAAATATTTATTTATTTATTTATTTATTTTTTTAATTAAACAAAAATTAAAATTAATTAATTAAAAAAATTTAATTCTAAAAAAGGAAGAGAGAGAAGAAGAAAAGAATTTTCAAAAACTAGAGAGAGAAGAGTTAGTTAGGTAGTTTTGAAAAAGAAGAGAGAGAAGATATATAATTAATTTAAAAGAGATTTGAATTTAAGATTTGAAATTTGAAAAAATAAAAAATTAGAATTTTGAAATTTGAATTTGAAAATGAAATTTGAAAATTGAAAATTTGAATTTTGAATTTTGAAATTTGAAATTTAAATTTTGAAAAAGATTTGAAATTTGAAATTTGAAATTTTAGATTTTGAAATTTTAAATTTTTGAATTTTGAAAGTTAAAATTTTAAATTTGAAATAAGATAAGATAAGAATTTTGAAAAAGATATGATTTTTGAAAAAGATAAGATTTTTAATTTTGAAAAGATTTAATTTTTGAAAACTTGACAACTAAGATATGATAAGATAAAAATTTAAAAATAAAAATCTGAATTTTTAAAAGAAATTTCGAAAATTAAGTTAAAAGTTGGTTAGAAAAGATATTTTTTGTTTTTGAAATTAATGAGGAATGAGAAAAACAAGTAAAAGAAACCAGACTTAAAATTTTTAGATCTAGTGTACCCAAATTTTCGAAAATTTGGAGGGAAAACAAAATTGGACACCAAACTTAAAAATTTTAAGATCAAAACACATATAAAACACAAGAACACTCTGAAGACTAACAAGAACACGAAGAACAAGACTCAAAGAAATTTAAAGAACACAATAACACATAAAGAACACCAAACTTAAAATCTTTAGAAAACTAAACAAGGATTTTCAAAAATTGAAAGAAAAATAAAAAGAAAACACCAGACTTAAAAATTTGAACAAGATTTAACCAAAGAAAAATTATTTTTGGAAATTATTAGAAAAAAAGACTCCAAGAACACAAAAAATTCAACAAAAACAAGAACATAAGACTCAAACAAAGAACAAAAATTAAATAAAGAAAATAAAAATATTTTTGAAAAGGTTTTTATGATTTTCGAAAATTATAAAAGAAGAAAATAAAAAATAAAAGACTCAACGACTCAAACCACGAACACAAAGACTCAAACAGAGAAAAGACAAATATTTTAAAAAAGAGTTTTAAAGTTTTTGAAAATTTAAGGAAGAAGAAAACAAAAATTGAAAGACTCAAATCAAAGTTATACTCTTACAAAAATCAGAGACTCAACAAGAACATAAATTGAACAAAGAAAAGAAAAATATTTTTGAAAAAGAATTTTAAAATTTTTCGAAAAATTGAGAAGAAGCAAAAAGTAGAAAAGCTAACAAAATTAAAAATTACCTGATCTAGGGAGCAAGACAATCCTTCATTTGTCCAAACTCAACAATCCCCGGCAATGGCACCAAAAACTTGGTAGCACAAATCCCCACACCTTCGTACTAGTGTACCAGCAAGTACACTAGGTCGTCCAAGTAATACCTGAGTGAGTCAGGGTCGATCCCACGAGGATTGTGGCTTGAAATAATCTATGGTTATTCTGCAGGTCTTAGTCAAGCAATCAGAAGGTTGTTGATTGTAAAAGGAATACCGAA
Source organism: Arachis hypogaea (assembly GCF_003086295.3). Classification (NCBI taxonomy): domain Eukaryota; kingdom Viridiplantae; phylum Streptophyta; class Magnoliopsida; order Fabales; family Fabaceae; genus Arachis; species Arachis hypogaea. The sequence goes on along the minus strand of NC_092046.1, from coordinate 80,949,593 downwards.
TTGTAATAAAGTTTAAGGATAGGAATATGAATAAAGTTGTAAGAATAATGTCCGAAAGGTGTAAGACCAATTGGATTAAGTAAAAGGAATAGAGTTGAGAGTTGGAGTTGCTTTGTCTTTCTAAATTAACTCTGGTATTACTGCTTCCTTTGCTTGTGTGTGATTTCTTCAATGGCAAGTTGTATGTGATTGACACTGGTTTGAGCAGCTGCCAATACTCCTCCAGATCTGAACCCCAGGTTTAGTGCGGTTCCATTCTAATTGAGGGTGAAGCTTCTTAGGATTCTAGCCTCTACCACAGAGACCCTAATCTCCCCATAAATCGGCTGAACTAATGTCTCGAGAAGTCTCCAATGAAGTCGTGTATTAGCCGTCTGAGAGACGTGTATTCAAGCTGGTGGTTCATCATTGTCCGATGAAAGACGCACTCTGAACTCATGTAGAATGTGATAACCTTATGCCAGTTCAACACATTCATATTGATGAAGAACGAATATACATCTTTGAATTAATCAAACACTAATCCATGAGAAACAGTAATACATTTATTAATTCATAGGACTCATCAAGGCTCCTCCCCTCAACCTAGGAGGTTTAGAAACTCATACTGAAAGTAAAATACAATGGTGAAAATGAAAATAGGGCTGGTTGGTGTATGATGTCTCTCAAAATCATGTAAAATACACTTTAAAACAAAACAGATGACTAGTAAGGGTAAAACAGTTTATTTAGTGCTAAAATCCACTTCTAGGGCTCACTTGGTGAGTGTTTGGGCTGAGCTTTGATGAGATCCACGTGCTATGAGGCTCCTTGGGCGTGGAACGCCAGCTAGGGGGTCCTCTTTTGGCCTTTGGACGCTGGGCTCTGCTCTTTGGGTGCTGGACACCTGGAAGGGAGCAGGAGGCTGGCGTTGAATGCTAGTTTTGTGCCTTCTAATCCAAAATAAAGAATGGACTATTATATATTTTTGGAAAGATCTAGAAGTCAGCTTTCCATAGCCATTGAGAGCATTCAATTTGGACGTCGGTAGCTCCAGAAAAGCTCTTGCGAATGCAGGCAGGTCAGATTCAGATAGCATCTGCAGTGCTTTCTCTCTCTCTGAATCAGACTTCTGCTCCAGCTCCTCAATTTCAGCCAAAAAATACCTGAAATTGCCCAAAAACACAAAAACTCATAGTAGAATCCAAAAATTTTAATTTAACACAAAAACCTGTAAAAACTTAATAAAAACTAAATAAAACTACTAAAAACTATATGAAAATGATGTCAAAAAGTGTATAAAATATCCGCTCATCAGTAACTATTCCCCTTTTTGATGCTATTCATCAAGTTCCTATGTATGCTAAGTTTATAAAGGATTTGTGCATGAATAAGGAGAAGATTCATGACTTAGAAACTATTTCTTTGGGTAGCTCGATTTCTGCTTTGATGGGTGCTATACCGGAGAAATATGGTGATCCCGGTCCATGTATGGTTACATGCACTATTGGTGGTGTACAGTTTGTTGATTGCATGTGTGACTTAGGTGCATGTGTCAGTATTATGCCATTATCTATTTATGATGCTTTGAAGCTTCCACCATTGAGAAGGTCGGCAGCCCAATTTGTTTTGGCAGATAAGAGCATAATCTCAGTAGTTGGAATTGCGAAAGTCGTCTTGGTGACCATTAATGGGTTGATTTTTCCTATTGATTTCTACATTCTTGAGATGCCCCCTAATGACTCAGGAAGACCGTCATCTATCTTGCTTGGAAGGCCGTTCTTGAAGACCTCTCGGTTTAAATTGGATGCCTTCTCGGGTACCTACTCCTTTGAGATTGATGGAAGAGCAATGAGTTTTAACCTTGATGAAGCTATGAAGTATCTACTGGAAGACCACTCTATCTTCCAGTGTGATATTTTTTATGAAACTGTGGCTGAAATTCACCAAGAGACAGTTGATGAGAAGAACATGGTGAAGGGTTCAAGTGTGGGGAAGCCCCATGAGTATACTAAAGACACATTGCCACCTCCAATGGTTCCAGATGATCAAGTGCCACGCCATGAGCTGAACATAGAGTTGAAGCCCATTCCACCTCACCTAAAATATGCTTATTGATACGTAAAAAATTAATTTCACGTAATTACTGGCAAGTATACCGGGTCGTATCAAGTAATAAAACTCACTAAGAGTGAGGTCGATCCCACGGAGATTGTTAGATTAAGCAACTTTAGTTAAATGGTAGATTTAGTCAAGCAAACATGGTTTTGAATTCATGAGATTTGATTTTTGAATGTAATTGCGGAAAGTTAAATAACAAAGAATTTAAAGAACTATAATAAAGACGAACAATGAAAGTAGATAACTGAAATTTGAAATGCAAGAAACTTAAATGACATTAAAGATACCTTGCAAGAAAGTAAAGATTGCGGAATTATAAAGAGCAGAAGAGTAAATTGCAAGAATTAGATAAACAGAATGTAAATGGTAAGAATGATAAATTGCAAGAAGATAAAAGGGGATTGGGTAATGGGTATTCAAAACAACTAAAGAGCAAAAGAGATGAGAAGTAATGATAGAGAGATCATTAGGGATCAGAGATGCAAATTTTCATGAATTGATGTTGATCAATTCCTTCTCAATCATGGGTATAGATCCATGGCAAATTGTAGGTAATTGAGTCCCAATCTCTTGGTAACTCAATTTCTCTCAACACAACCAATTGCCACTCTCGTGATCTAATTGTTCATGAGAAGAGATGAAGTTCACTTCCTTAACCAAGCCACACAACTTCCATAATCTCAACCAAAGGAGGTTACATCTCACATACCAACCAAGGTGTATTGATTAAGAAAATCATGAGAGGATGAACTCTAAACTGAATTATGTGGCTCCTTGTCCAAATTCACCACATGAATCACATAGATTAATCCCTCTCTTGATGGTGATTGAATCTTTGAAGAATAAGAGTCTCCTCTTAGATCAACCACTTGAATTAAGAAGGAGAAGAAGAGTTATCAATTCAATCCAATAAACAGAGCTCCTCCCCCTAATGAAAATGGGGTTTAGTGAATCATAGCTCTAAATTCAACAACAAATGAAAAAGTAAACATGAGAATTGAGTAGAGAAGAATGAAGAAGATGAAGAAGAAGAAGATCTTAAAACCGTAATTCAAAGTTGCAAGAAAAACAAAATAGAAAACTGGTGAGAAAATGTCTAAGTGTCCAAAAATCTCAAAACAAGTTACAAGCAAAAAGTAGTGTAAAAAGAGTCCTTCTAAGTACCAAACTTTTCTCTATTTATACTACTCCTAAAACTTCTTCAGAGATCTTTAATTTGGGCTAGCAATGTGGGCTTTCTCATTGTTGAATTCTTGGCTCAATGGAAGAAGTTGCTGGCCTTTGTGAGGAACAGAGGAAGCAGAGCAAGTTGTCATCAATTCTGGCCCATTGAGGGGCGTTGTTGGCAATAACTCCAGGCTTAATGCACGTTGGCAGCATGCATGTTGTTTTCCTGGGAGTGAGCTTTGAGACTTGGGCGTTGTTGGCCCAAGTTGTTGCTAACAACTTGCTCTTCTTCTTCTTGACTCTTCTCTCATGCCTAATGTTGCCCAGAATTTGAGTGTCAATCCTTTGCTTCAATATGTACTATCATACATCATTGGAAAGCTCAGAGTGTCTTCTTTCTAATGCACTTGGAATTATCTCAATTGAATTTTTCTAGCTCAAGTTATGCTTCCTCAAAGAAGGTAAGGTCAAGCTGCCAAGTTGTTATTAAAAACGCCCCCTTCTTCCCAAGTTGGCAACGTGCCAAGCCTCCCAAGGCAGCAACAATGGGCTGGCGTTGTCCTCAAACACGCCTCCTTGTTAGCACGTTGCCAACGTGCTCGTGCTCCTCTCCAGGGTGCTTTCTAGCTTCCTCCAATTCCAACCTCATTTTCTTATTTTTGGGGCCTAAAGATGACTCTGATTCGAGCTTCCATTTCATGCTTCACTATAGACTATTATATATGGTTGGAAAGCTCTGAATGTCAGCTTTCCAACGCAACTAGAATCCCTCAATTTGGATATCTGTAGCTCAAGTTATGCTCGTTTGAAGGAGACAGGGTCAGGCTGCCAAAATCGCACACGTTTTTGGTGAAAACGCCCTTGTTTCCAGCGTTGGTAACGCCAGCTTTTGAAGCTTCAAAATGAATGCCAACCCCATACTATGATATATGGTTGGAAAGCTCTGAATGTCTACTTTCAAATGCCGTTGGAATCACCTCATTTGGAGTTTTTTAGCTCAAGATATACTCCATTGAAGGAGGTAAGGTCAGGCTGCCTTGTTGGAGTTGTTGTGGGTAACGCCCCTATATTCCATGTTGGCAACGCCAGCTTCCTTTTCTTGGGCGTTGTCACCAAACACTCTAGCTCTCCCTGGAGTTGGCAACGTGCTCGACTACTCTTCAAGGCTCCATTCTTGTTGCTTGGCGTTGCCTTGGATAACGCCTATGGTTCCTGGCGTTGGCAACGCCAGCTCCTCTTCCTCCTAGGCCAAGCCTTGCTTGTGTGCGTTGCCAAGGAACACGTCCCTTGTTTCTGGCGTTGGCAACGCCCTCGACCTTCTCCTTGGCTCAGCTCCTTGCTTGCCTGCGTTGCCATCAAACACTCACTCCTTTCTCCAAGTTGGCAACGCCAACATTTGCTCTCCAGGGTGCTTGGCGTTGCCTTCAACAACTCACCCTTTCTCCAAGTTGGCAACGCCAACATTTACTCTTCTTCTTGCCCAACTTGCTTCTTGAGTTGTTGCCAAACATTCCAATGTAACTCCAAGTTAGCAACGTGCATAGTCTTCATAGGAAACCACTTTCTTGCAAAGTTGCTTGTGCTCTTCCTCAAGTGGGGCTTCATTGGCGTTGCCAACTTGAATCCCAAGTTAGCATCGTGCATATTGCTTTTCTTGAAGGAGTTGTTAGCCACTTGCTTGCTTCATTCTTACTTCAATGCCTTCTTGTTTCATCACCTATCATTAACCAAAGAATTTGCTTCAAAGTTTTGCCATTCTATGCAACAATTTTCAAGAGATTCATTCATACTAATTCATTTGTCAACTTCTTGAATTCTTTGCGCAAATATGGCCAAATTACACCTAGTTCTTGGTTCATGAATGCATGGAGAGAAAACTCACACAAATGCTTGTTTATTTCAAAGAAAGTGAATGAAATTAAGCTAAAACTACTTAAACTAACTAGCTAAAATAGCACAGATGCAAATGCATCACAACACCAAACTTAAACCTTGCTTGTCCTCAAGCAAGAAAAGAACTATGCACAAAGGTTTCTTTTAATTGGAACAAGTTGAGGGATAGCTTGTAATGCCTTGGTGAGTGAAGTGATTAAGTGATAGTGGGGTGAACTCTGAATTATATGCTCATGCAAGGATTCCAGTGCTTATTAGTCCCTACATTTTGGAAGTCTTAGATCTTAGGACTTTTATTCAAATGATATCATGGAAATCTCTCTATGGGTAATCACCTTGAAGCAGTCTTATAGTTTTTGTGTCTTGGCCTTGACTCTAAGTGTCATGTCTCAAAGCGGCTCTTTAGATAAGCTTTCAATCAATACTCCCAAACCAGTTGGTTTTAAGGTATTAGGTGTTGAAGCACCCCTTAGGATTTACTTGCTCAAGCCTCTCTCTCTGACACAATTCTACCACAAGCATTTAACTAGGATAATAACTCTTTGAGTTCTTATTTCTTTCTTTTTCTTCCTAGTAATTGATGCTCAGAGCCTTTTGCCATGTTCTTTTTTTTTTTTTTTTGCTGCTTCTTGGATCAAAAGATATTTGAGAATCTCCATAATACTTCTTTGAACTCTATTTCCTGCCTATGAGCTCCCATGCAGGTTTTCACAAACATGCAACCTCATTACACAATCATACAACTAGAACCACCACTTCTCTTAATCTTTTGCTTGCCTCAAAACAAATTTTTGATTCCTCAATCATTCTTTTTCAAAGAAATGTTCTCTGTTTTCATTCTTATAGATATTGAGTGCAAGCAATTTCAAGAGTATGGTGTTATGATATATCAAACGTCTTAGTTATTGAACTACAAAGAAGTCATACTAAGCAGATAAACAGGGGTACAATATCACTTTCAATCATAACAGTTTTAAGTACAAGACAATCACTTAACAATACAACCTTTTGGAGTTCACTTGCTTTACTCCTTATCATCATCATTGTTGGTCTTTACATCCCTCTTTGTCTCTTTGGTTGACGATGCTTAATCCTTCCCAAGATTGAAGTGACTGCCTATAATAAACTTTGAAAGTTGCTTGTCCCCAAGCACTTGAGAAATGGTTAGCATGCAATTATGCTTGTGAGTTCTTGAACTTAAGTTAGTGTGGGAACACCAAACTTAGTTCCTTGCCTACTTCTATATGCTAACACAGAACGCTTCTTTCATGCATGCATAATACATCATGTGCTTTAAGTCTATGAGTAAATAAAATGCAGGACTAAAAGGTAAACAAATGAAATTGCAGGCTTAGTCAATTTCTATGCTTGTTTGGGATTTGTGATTATTCATAATTGTCTCAAGGGTTACTTTGTTTTTCATGAATGTTGGTGGAACACCAAACTTAGTACCATGCATTCACCCTTAAATTTTTTTTTTTTGTTGATACAATCACATTGGTGTGGAACACCAAACTTAATTCCTTACAATACATAGAAGTTGAACTAACCATTTATTCTGAGAAGAGTATAAAAAAATAGTTACCTAAGGTTGGGTTGCCTCCCAACAAGCGCTCTTTTATCGTCATTAGCTTGACGGTTGTCCTTCTTTAGGGAGGGTGATGATCATAGTGCCTTAATCCTTCCCCTCTCACCGTGAGCTTCCTTCCAGTATCCTTCTTGATGATTTCCACATGTTCAAGTGATAGGATTTTGTTCACTGTGTAATATCCAGAAAAGTGTGGAGATGTTTCCATTGGTTGGTAAGTTAGCATCACTTTATCCCCTGGTGAGAAATCTTCCGTGGGGATTTTCTTGTTTCTCCATCCTCTTGGCACTTTCTTCTTGAGGCTCTTTTCTTTTTCAGGAGGTAGTTCAGGTTTTGGAGGCTCAATTTTTAGAATGTCCTTGCTGAGAATCTCAAATGCATGCTTTGATTGAAGCTTCTCCTCTATTCTTTGAGCTTGTTGCAACACTTCTACCTCTTCCTTTCTTTTCCAGCATGAGCTTAGGTGCATTGGAAGCGTTTCATCAGGTGCTTCTTTCAAGTTTGGATTTATGGAATCAATCTTCATACACTCCTCCTCTTGGGTAGAATCTTGCAAATTCTTGAAGACATGGAACACTATATGCTCTTCATGCACCCTTAGCATCAATTCTCCTTTTTTAACATCTATCAATGCCCTGGCAGTAGCTAAGAAAGGTCTCCCTAGGATAATGGGAGTGTTGTCATCTTCCTCTATATCTAGGATGACGAAGTCAGCTGGGAGGAAAAATTTGTCCACCTTTACCAATACATTCTCCACAACACCAAGTGCTTGCTGAATGGATTTGTCTGCCATTTGAAGGGCTATTTTTGTGGGTCTCAATTCATGAATCTGAAGCTTCCTTATCAGGGATAAAGGCATTAAGTTGATGCTTGCACCAAGATCACAAAATGCTTTCTCAATTGTCATGTTGCCTATGGTGCAGGGGATATGAAAGCTCCCTGGGTCCTTCCTCTTCCTTGGTAATCCTTTCTGGATAATGGCACTACACTCCGTGGTCATTACAACCATTTGTCCCTCCTTCAAGGATCTTTTCTTTGTTAACAATTCCTTCATGAACTTTGCATACAATGGCATTTGTTCAAGTGCTTCTATGAAGGGGATATTGATGTGCAGTGTCTTGAATATCTCCAGAAATTTGGAGTATTGCTTCTCTTTGTTCTCTCCCTTGAATCTTTGAGGATATGGTAGCATTGGTTGATATGCTCTCACTGCCTCTTTCTTAGTTGACTTATCACTTTGTGTAGAGGTTTCTTGCTCATGCTTTTGCTCCTTCACCTCTTCTTTCAAGCCTTCTTTGTTGTGCTCTTCCTAAGTGATGGCTTCTGTCTCCACCTTCTTACCACTTCTCAGGGTGATTGCTTTACACTCCTCCCATTTTATGGCTTTTCCTGTGTCCCTTGGGTTGTCTTCAGTGGTACTAGGGAGTGCTCGCTTCTCACCTATCTCTGTGATATGTTTGGCCATTTGTCCCACTTGTCTTTCAAGATTTTTCATAGATGCATCTTGGTTTTTGAGTGTCAGGGCTTGATCTTGTCTTGCCATCTCTTGAGTCTTGATGAGTTTCTCCATTAACATCTCTAAGTTAGAGATCCTCTGAGAGTCTGGATGCGGTTGTATGGTAGGTGATGGTTGCTGGTGGAGGTTGTTTGGAGCATCGAGGTGGTTATTTTGTGAGTTGAATGGAAGTGTGGAAAAGTTATTTTGGTGAGTTTGTGAGTTGTTATGAGGTGGATGATATGTGTTTTGTGAGTTTTTGTATTGGTTAGTGTTACTGGGTGAATGATTTTGGTTGTTTGTGTTGCGGGAGTTATTGAAATTGTGGTTTCTCTGCCATGAATTTTGATTGTCACCCCATCTTAGGTTGGGGTGATTCCTCCAAGATGAGTTGTATGTGTCACCATGGAAATCATTTTGAGAGGGATTTGAGGTATTATGCATATATTGAACCTGTTCTTGTTGCTGCTCAACATTGCTCACTTCATTTTGACCCCATTTAATTGAATGATTTGTTGTGCTCACTGAAGCTAGTTGGAGGCCATCTATTCTCTTAGCCATCATTTCCATTTGTTGCTGGAGTTGCTGGTGCATCAACTTGTTTTGTGCCAAGATTGTGTCTATTCCTTCTAGTTCCAATACACCCTTCTTTTGAATAGGTTGGCATTGCCTCTGATGAGCAAAGAAGTATTGGTTATTTGTCACCATGTCTATGAGATTCTGACCTTCTTCGGCTGTATTCATCAATTGTAGCGAGCCTCCTGCAGAGTAATCCAAAGACTCTTGAGATTTTTCAGTCAACCCTTCATAGAAATTTTGAAGTTTATCCCATTCAGTGAACATCTCAGGTGGACATTTTCTAATCAGGGCTTTGTATCTTTCCCATGCTTCATACAATGATTCCCCATCCATTTGAGTGAATGTTTGCACCTCTATTTTTAACCTGATGATCCTCTGAGGTGGATAAAACTTGGATAGGAATTTATTCACCAGATCATCCCAAGTGTTGATACTTTCCTTGGGGAATGTCTCTAGCCATTGAAATGCCTTGTCTCTCAACGAAAATGGGAATAATAGCAGCTTGTAAACATCTGGATGCACACCATTTGTCTTGACAGTTTCACAAATTCTTAGGAAGACAGATAGGTGTTGATTTGGGTCCTCAAGGGGGCCTCCTCCATAGGAACAATTATTTTGCACGAGAGTGATGAGCTGAGGCTTCAATTCAAAGTTGTTTGCATGAACATTGGGAGCGAGTATACTGCTCCCATAGTGTCTTGGATTTGGGAGAGTGTAAGAAGCTAGAACTCTTCTTTGAGGTGGGTTGTTATTGTTGGCAACTCCCTCTGGGTTGTTATTGTTGGCAACTCCCTCAGCATGGTTATGTGAATTGCCCTCCATGACTTGGTCTTCTCCTTCTGAATCCCCCTCACCAATTATGTTTTTCCCTCTTTCAGCTCTTCTTAATCTTCTGAGGGTTCTTTCGTCTTGTTCACAAAAGGTGGGTATAATTCTCCTTGTACCTGACATACAACCAAAGCATAAGAATCACACAACGCCAGAAAGGCAATAACACTTCAATCCATGGCTGAAGTGAAATGTTAGTTGGCTTAAGCAAAAATTCAAACAGTTAGTGTGTTAGTTAAAAGTTAAAGAAAAAAAATAAAAAGTGCTAGATCTAGATCTTCAATTCACTTAATCATTGTTAATCTTTGCCAATCCTCGGCAACGGCGCCAAAAACTTGATACGTAAAAAATTAATTTCACGTAATTACCGGCAAGTATACCGGGTCGTATCAAGTAATAAAACTCACTAAGAGTGAGGTCGATCCCACGGAGATTGTTAGATTAAGAAACTTTAGTTAAATGGTAGATTTAGTCAAGCAAACATGGTTTTGAATTCATGAGATTTGATTTTTGAATGTAATTGCGGAAAGTTAAATAACAAAGAATTTAAAGAACTATAATAAAGACGAACAATGAAAGTAGATAACTGAAATTTAAAATACAAGAAACTTAAATGACATTAAAGATAGCTTGCAAGAAAGTAAAGATTGCAGAATTATAAAGAGCAGAAGAGTAAATTGCAAGAATTAGATAAACAGAATGTAAATGGTAAGAATGATAAATTGCAAGAAGATAAAAGGGGATTGGGTAATGGGTATTCAAAACAACTAAAGAGCAAAAGAGATGAGAAGTAATGATAGAGAGATCATTAGGGATCAGAGATGCAAATTTTCATGAATTGATGTTGATCAATTCCTTCTCAATCATGGGTATAAATCCATGGCAAATTGTGGGTAATTGAGTCCCAATCTCTTGGTAACTCAATTTCTCTCAACACAACCAATTGCCACTCTCGTGATCTAATTGTTCATGAGAAGAGATGAAGTTCACTTCCTTAACCAAGCCACACAACTTCCATAATCTCAACCAAAGGAGGTTACATCTCACATACCAACCAAGGTGTATTGATTAAGGAAATCATGAGAGGATGAACTCTAAACTGAATTATGTGGCTCCTTGTCCAAATTCACCACATGAATCACATAGATTAATCCCTCTCTTGATGGTGATTGAATCTTTAAAGAACAAGAGTCTCCTCTTAGATCAACCACTTGAATTAAGAAGGAGAAGAAGAGTTATCAATTCAATCCAATAAACAGAGCTCCTCCCCCTAATGAAAATGGGGTTTAGTGAATCATAGCTCTAAATACAACAACAAATGCAAAAGTAAACATGAGAATTGAGTAGAGAAGAATGAAGAAGATGAAGAAGAAGAAGATCTTAAAACCGTAATTCAAAGTTGCAAGAAAAACAAAATAGAAAACCGGTGAGAAAATGTCTAAGTGTCCAAAAATCTCAAAACAAGTTACAAGCAAAAAGGAGTGTAAAAAGAGTCCTTCTAAGTACCAAACTTTTCTCTATTTATACTACTCCTAAAACTTCTTCAGAGATCTTCAATTTGGGCTAGCAATGTGGGCTTTCTCATTGTTGAATTCTTGGCTCAATGGAAGAAGTTGCTGGCCTTTGTGAGGAACAGAGGAAGCAGAGCAAGTTGTCATCAATTCTGGCCCATTGAGGGGCGTTGTTGGCAATAACTCCAGGCTTAATGCACGTTGGCAACGTGCATGTGGTTTTCCTGGGAGTGAGCTTTGAGACTTGGGCGTTGTTGGCCCAAGTTGTTGCTAACAACTTGCTCTTCTTCTTCTTGACTCTTCTCTCATGCCTAATGTTGCCCAGAATTTGAGTGTCAATCCTCTGCTTCAATATATACTATCATACATCATTGGAAAGCTCAGAGTGTCTTCTTTCTAATGCACTTGGAATTATCTCAATTGGATTTTTCTAGCTCAAGTTATGCTTCCTCAAAGAAGGTAAGGTCAAGCTGCCAAGTTGTTGCTAAAAACGCCCCCTTCTTCCCAAGTTGCAACGTGCCAAGCCTCCCAAGGCAGCAACAATGGGCTGGCGTTGTCCTCAAACACGCCTCCTTGTTAGCACGTTGCCAACGTGCTCGTGCTCCTCTCCAGGGTGCTTTCTAGCTTCCTCCAATTCCAACCTCATTTTCTTGTTTTTGGGGCCTAAAGATGACTCTGATTCGAGCTTCCATTTCATGCTTCACTATAGGCTATTATATATGGTTGGAAAGCTCTAAATGTCAGCTTTCCAACGCAACTAGAATCACTCAATTTGGATATCTGTAGCTCAAGTTATGCTCGTTTGAAGGAGACAGGGTCAGGCTGCCAAAATCGCACACGTTTTTGGTGAAAACGCCCTTGTTTCCAGCGTTGGTAACGCCAGCTTTTGAAGCTTCAAAATGAATTCCAACCCCATACTATGATATATGGTTGGAAATCTCTGGATGTCTACTTTCAAATGCCGTTGGAATCACCTCATTTGGAGTTTTGTAACTCAAGATATACTCCATTGAAGGAGGTAAGGTCAGGCTGCCTTGTTGGAGTTGTTGTGGGTAACGCCCCTATATTCCAAGTTGGCAACGCCAGCTTCCTTTTCTTGGACATCCTCCATGCTTGGGCATTGTCACCAAACACTCTAGCTCTCCCTGGAGTTGGCAACGTGCTCGACTACTCTTCAAGGCTCCATTCTTGTTGCTTGCCGTTGCCTTGGATAACGCCTATGGTTCCTGGCGTTGGCAACGCCAGCTCCTCTTCCTCCTGGGCCAAGCCTTGCTTGTGTGCATTGCCAAGGAACACGTCCCTTGTTTCTGGCGTTGGCAATGCCCTCGACCTTCTCCTTGGCTCAGCTCCTTGCTTGCCTGCGTTGCCATTAAACACTCACTCCTTTCTCCAAGTTGGCAACGCCAACATTTGCTCTCCAGGGTGCTTGGCGTTGCCTTCAACAACTCACCCTTTCTCCAAGTTGGCAACGCCAACATTTACTCTTCTTCTTGCCCAACTTGCTTCTTGAGTTGTTGCCAAACACTCCAATGTAACTCCAAGTTAGCAACGTGCATAGTCTTCATAGGAAACCACTTTCTTGCAAAGTTGCTTGTGCTCTTCCTCAAGTGGGGCTTCATTGGCGTTGCCAACTTGAATCCCAAGTTAGCATCGTGCATATTGCTTTTCTTGAAGGAGTTGTTAGCCACTTGCTTGCTTCATTCTTACTTCAATGCCTTCTTGTTTCATCACCTATCATTAACCAAAGAATTTGCTTCAAAGTTTTGCCATTCTATGCAACAATTTTCAAGAGATTCATTCATACTAATTCATTTGTCAACTTCTTGAATTCTTTGCGCAAATATGGCCAAATTACACCTAGTTCTTGGTTCATGAATGCATGGAGAGAAAACTCACACAAATGCTTGTTTATTTCAAAGAAAGTGAATGAAATTAAGCTAAAACTACTTAAACTAACTAGCTAATATAGCACAGATGCAAATGCATCACTTATCATGAAGAAAATCAGAAGCTCCCAGTGATCATCGCAAAGGAGCTTACTTCCCAACAAGAAGAGCGACTGCTTAATGTACTGAGAAGAAATAAGAAAGCTATTGGGTGGAGTTTGGCAAATATAGTTGGTATAAGCCCTCAAGTTTGTGAGCACCATATTTTTCTAGAGGAGGGAGCCAAGCCTATCCCTCAACCTCAAAGGCGGCTGAACCCCACAATTCTAGAAGTTGTAAAAAAGGAAGTGACCTGACTGCTTGAAGCTGACATTATCTATCCAATCTCGGATAATGAGTGGGTTAGTCTAGTTCAAGTGGTTCCGAAGAAGTCCGGCGTCATGATAGTGAAGAATGAAAATGGAGAACTCATGGCTACAAGGGTGCAGAATTCCTGGAGAGTGTGCATCGACTATAGGCGCTTGAACTTGGCCACTCGCAAGGATCACTATCCACTACCTTTCATCGATCAAATGCTTGATCACCTGTCAGGTAAATCACACTATTATTTTCTAGAAGGTTATACTGGTTATTTTCAGATCCATATTGCTTCAGAAGATCAGGAGAAAACAACTTTTACATGACCCTTTGGAACGTATGCATATAAAAGAATGCCTTTTGGTTTATGTAATGCACTGGCTACGTTTCAAAAGCGCATGATGAGTATCTTCTCAGATCTTTTTTAGCATTATATGGAAGTTTTTATGGATGACTTTAGTGTCTATGGTGATTCCTTTGACCTTTGTTTGGATAATCTTGCTAGAATATCAGAAAGATGTGCTAGTTCAAACCTTGTGCTTAATTTTGAAAAATGACATTTTATGGTAAATCAAGGTATTGTTCTAGGCTATGTTGTTTCTAATACTGGTATATTTGTTGATCCTGCAAAGGTTGATGTTATTTATGGTTTACCTTATCCCTCCTCTGTGAGAGAAGTATGTTATTTTCTTGATCATGCAGGTTTCTATCGGTGTTTTATCAAGGACTTCAGTAAGGTTGCACTACCCCCTTTCCTGTCTGCTGGAGAAAGACGTAGAGTTTGACTTGAGTGAAGAATGCATGGAAGCATTTGACAAGCTGAAGATTGCCTTGACCCAAGCTCCTATTGTGAGAGGGCCTGACTGGATTAGGCCGTTCGAGATCATGTGCGACGCATCTAACTATGCGGTAGGAGCAGCGCTGGCTCAGCGCGAAGGTAAGGATCCTTACATTATTGCTTATACTTCTAAAACTTTAGATGGTGCCCAGTCTAATTATACTACCACTAAAAAGGAACTGTTAGCCATTGTTTTTGCTTTAGATAAATTCCGGGCTTATTTACTTGGAACAAAAGTTATAGTATATTCAGACCATGTGGCTTTGAAATACTTGTTAGCTAAGAAAGAGTCTAAACCAAGGTTAATCTGTTGGATATTGCTATTGCAAGAGTTTGATTTAGAGATCAAAGATAGGAGTGTGATGAGCGGATAATTTATACGCTTTTTGGCATTGTTTTTAGTATGTTTTTAGTATATTTTAGTTAGTTTTTATTATGTTTTTATTAGTTTTTAAATAAAAATCACTTTTCTGGACTTCACTATGAGTTTGTGTGTTTTTCTATGATTTCAGATATTTTCTGGCTGAAATTGAGGGACCTGAGCAAAAATCTAATTCAGAGGCTGAAAAAGGACTGCAGATGTTGTTGGATTCTGACCTCCCTGCACTCGAAGTTGATTTTCTGGAGCTACAGAAGCCTAATTGGCACGCTCTCAATTGCGTTGGAAATTATACATCCTGGGCTTTCCAGCAATATATAATAGTTTATACTTTTCCCGAGATTTGATAGCCCAAACAGGCGTTCCAAGTCAGCTCAAGAATTCTGGCGTTTAACTCCAGAACTGGCACAAAAGCTGGAGTTAAACGCCCAAAATGACACAAAAGCTGGCGTTTAACTCCAAGAAAAGTCTCTACACATGAAAGCTTCAATGCTCAGCCAAGCACACTCCAAGTGGGCCCCAGAAGTGGATTTTTACACTAAACACCCTAGCTTACTCATTTTCTGTAACCCTAGGTCACTAGTTTACTATAAAAACTACTTTTAGTGATTCATCTTGTACCTCATGACACTTTACACGTTTCATATTGTATTCTCTACGGCATGAGTCTCTAAACCCTATTGTTGGGGGTGAGGAGCTCTACTGTTCTCCATGAATTAATGCAATTACTACTGTTTTTCATTCTATCACGCTTGCTTCTATTCTAAGATATTCATTCGCACTTCAACGTGATGAATGTGATGATCCGTGACACTCATCATCATTCTCACCTATGAACGCGTGCCTGACAACTACCTCCGTTCTACCTTAGATTGAATGCATATCTCTTAGCCTCAAGATTCAGATCAGAGTCTTCGTGGTATAAGCTAGAATTATTGGCGGCCATTCTTGAGATCTGGAACGTCTAAACCTTGTCTGTGGTATTCTGAGTAAGATCTGGGAAGGGATGACTGTGACGAGCTTCAAACTTGCGAGTGTTGGGCGTAGTGACAGACGCAAAAGGATCAATGGATCCTATTCCGACATAATCGGGAACCGACAGATGATTAGCCGTGCGGTGACAGCGCATTTGGAACATTTTCACTAAGAGGACGGGAAGTAGCCATTGACAACGTTGATTTCCAACATAAAGCTTGCTATGGAAGGAGCCTTGCGTGCATGAAGAAGAAGTATTTATTTCATGTTCTTTTACTTTTTACAATTAAATCTAAGAATTATTGATATCCTGACTAAGAGTTACAAGATAACCATAGCTTGCTTCAAGCCGACAATCTCCGTGGGATCGACCCTTACTCACGTAAGGTATTACTTGGATGACCCAGTGCACTTGCTGGTTAGTTGTGCGGAGTTGCAAAATAGTGATTGTAATTTTGTGCACCAAGTTTTTGGCACCGTTGCCGGGGATTGTTTGAGTTTGGACAACTGACGGTTTATCTTGTTGCTTAGATTAGGAATATTTTATTTTTGTTGGTTTAGAGTCTTTTATTTGAGTTTAGTTTCATATTTGAAGTTTGGTGTCAATTGCATGCTTTTATTTTCTTTTAATTTTTCAAAATTTCATGTCCTTAGTTCTTTCTTGATTTTTAAAAAAAAATTCTAAGTTTGGTGTCTTCTTTGTGTTTTCCTTTAATTTTTCGAAAATTTGTGTTTTATTTTCTAAAAATTTTAAATTTGGTGTGTTTTTGTGCTTTTATTTACTTACAAATTTTTCAAAAATTTGTTCTTGGTGTTCATCTTGATCTTCAAAGTGTTCTTGGTGTTCACCTTGACATTCAAAGTTTTCTTGTTTGTTCTCTTTGTTTTGATCTAAAATTTCTAAGTTTAGTGTCGTTTTGTTGTTTTTCTCTTTCCTCATTAAAATTTAAAAATAAAAAAATATCTTTTCCTTATTTTACTCATAGTTTTCGAAATTTAGCATTAAAGTAGTCAAAGATTTTTAAAATCATATCTTTTCTTTTTAATCAAGTCAAAATTCTAATTTCAAAAATTGATCTTTTCAAATCTTTTTCAAAAAAAAAAAAATCAAATCTTTTTAATTTCTTCAATCATATCTTCTCAATCAAATCTTTTTCAAAATAATTTTCAATCATATCTTTTTGATTGCTAATTTCAAAATATTTTTAATTAATTAAATAATTTAGTCTTCAATTTGCTTTTATTTTATTTTCTTTTTTTCGAAATCTTATTTTATTTTATTTTCCATTTATTTTATTTTATTCTATTTTAATTTCGGTCACTTTTAATTAAATAAATAAAAAATAAAAATATAATTTATTTGCAATTCATATCAATCCCCTTTTCTCCCTCATGGACATAAGTAGAAATGAACAGTCCAGAAGGACTCTGGGGTCATATGCTAACCCCATTACAGCTGCATATGGGAGTAGCATCTGTATACCTCCCATCAAAGCAAGTAGTTTTGAGCTAAATCCTCAGCTCATTATCATGGTGCAGCAAAATTGCCAGTATTCCGGTCTTCCACAAGAAGAACCTACTGAGTTTCTGGCACAGTTCTTACAAATTGCTGACACAGTACGTGATAAAGAAGTGGATCAAGATGTCTACAGATTATTACTGTTTCTATTTGCTGTAAAAGATCAAGCTAAGAGGTGGTTAAATAACCAACCCACAGCAAGCATAAAAACATGGAGACAGTTATCAGACAAATTCCTGAATCAATTTTACCCTCCAAAAAGGATGACACAGCTAAGGCTGGACATCCAAGACTTTAAACAAGAGGATCATGAATCCCTTTATAATGCCTGGGAGAGGTATAGAGGGATGCTAAGGAAATGCCCCTCTGAAATGTTTTCAGAGTGGGTACAGTTAGACATCTTTTACTATAGGCTTACAAAAAGAGCTCAAATGTCTCTAGACCACTCAGCTGGTGGATCTATACACATAAGAAAAACAATTGAAGAGGCTCAAGAACTCATAGATACAGTTGCTAGAAATCAACATCTGTACTCAAACAGTGAGTCCTCCATAAAAGAAGAGCCTATGGCAGTAACTACTGATCCTAATCCTCAAGAACAGATTGTTGAACTTAATCAGCAATTACTCCTTATGACAAAACAATTAGCAGAATTCAAAGAGATGCTCCAAAACACTAAAAATGCTAACAAGAATATAGAAGCACAATTGAATCAGACAAGACAGAAGCTATCTAAACAGATAACAGAAGAATGCTAAGCTGTCCAACTAAGGAGCGAAAAGACATTGAATAACTCAGCTCAAAGTAGCAAAAAGTCAAGAAAGGAACAAATGATAGAGGATGACCAAACCACTGCCCAAAATCTCTCTGAGGACACCAAGAGCCCAGAGAGGAATAACTCTGGCGTTCAAACGCCAAAAAAGGGGGAAAAATTGGCGTTAAACGCCCATTCCTTGTCCAGTTCTGGCGTTCAAACGCCAGAAAAGGGTGGGAAGCTGGCGTTAAATGCCCATCCAGCACCCAATCCTGGCGTTCAAACGCCAATGAGGGATCAGACACCTACAAGTGCTGATAGTAACCCCTCTAAGAAGGCTTCTCCGACCACTTCTGTAGGGAATAAACCTGCAGCAACTAAGGTTGAAGAATATAAAGCCAAGATGCCTTATCCTCAGAAGCTCCGCCAAGAGGAACAGGATAAACAATTTGCCCGATTTGTAGACTATCTCAGGACTCTTGAAATAAAGATCCCGTTTGCAGAGGCACTTGAGCAAATACCCTCTTATGCTAGGTTCATGAAAGAGATCTTAAGTCATAAGAAGGATTGGAGAGAAACTGAAAGAGTGTTTCTCACTGAAGAATGCAGTCCAGTCATTCTGAAAAGCTTACCAGAAAAGCTTCAAGATCCAGGAAACTTTATGATACCATGCACATTAGAGGGTGCTTGTACCAAGACAGCTCTATGTGACCTTGGAGCAAGTATCAACCTAATACCTGCATCCACTATCAGAAAGCTTGGGTTGACTGAAGAAGTCAAACCAACCCGGATATGTCTTCAACTTGCTGATGGCTCCATTAAATACCCATCAGGCATCATTGAGGATATGATTGTCAAGGTTGGGCCATTTGCCTTTCCCACTGACTTTGTAGTGCTGGAAATGGAGGAGCACAAGAGTGCAACTCTCATTCTAGGAAGACCTTTCCTAGCAACTGGACAAACTCTTATTGATGTACAAAAATGGGAAGTGACCCTGAGAGTCAATGAGGATGAGTTCAAGTTAAATGCTGTCAAAGCTCTTGATGAGCGGATAATTTATACGCTTTTTGGCATTGTTTTTAGTATGTTTTTAGTAGGATCTAGTTACTTTTAGGGATATTTTTATTAGATTTTATGTTAAATTCATATTTCTAGACTTTACTATGAGTTTGTGTGTTTTTCTGTGATTTCAGGTATTTTCTGGTTGAAATTGAGGGACTTGAGCAAAAATCAGATTCAGAGTTTGAAGAAGGACTGCTGATGTTGTTGGATTCTGACCTCCCTGCACTCAAAGTGGATTTTCTGGAGCTACAAACCTCAAAATGGCGCGCTTCCAATTGCGTTAGAAAGTAGACATATAGGGCTTTCCAGCAATATATAATAGTCCATACTTTGCCCGAGTTTAGACGACGCAAAAGGGCGTTGAACGCCTGTTCTACGCTGCAGTCTGGAGTTAAACGCCAGAAACACGTCACGAACCAGAGTTGAACGCCAAAAACACGTTACAACTTGGCGTTCAACTCCAAGAATAACCTCTCCACGTGTAAACTTCAAGCTCAGCCCAAGCACACACCAAGTGGGCCCCGGAAGTGGATTTATGCATCAATTACTTACTTCTGTAAACCCTAGTAACTAGTTTAGTATAAATAGGACTTTTCACTATTGTATTAGAAAACAATTTAAGTTTGGTGTTGTGATGAACAGATAATTTATATGCTTTTTGGCATTGTTTTTAGTATGTTTTTAGTAGGATCTAGTTACTTTTTGGGATGTTTTTATTAGTTTTTATGTTAAATTCACATTTCTAGACTTTACTATGAGTTTGTGTGTTTTTCTGTGATTTCATGTATTTTCTGGCTGAAATTGAGGGACTTGAGCAAAAATCAGATTCAGAGGTTGAAGAAGGACTGCTGATGCTGTTGGATTTTGACCTCCCTGCACTCAAAGTGGATTTTCTGGAGCTACAAAACTCAAAATGCCGCACTTCCAATTGCGTTGGAAAGTAGACATCCAGGGCTTTCCAGCAACATATAATAGTCCATACTTTTCCCAGTTTAGACGACGCAAAAGGGCATTGAACGCCAGTTCTACGCTGCAGTCTAGAGTTAAACGCCAGAAAACACGTCACGAACCAGAGTTGAACGCCAAAAACACGTTACAACTTGGTGTTCAACTCCAAGAATGACCTCTCCACGTGTAAACTTCAAGCTCAGCCAAAGCACACACCAAGTGGGCACCGGAAGTGGATTTATGCATCAATTACTTACTTCTGTAAACCCTAGTAACTAGTTTAGTATAAATAGGACTTTTCACTATTGTATTAAAGATCTTTGATCAGTTTTATGCTATCTTAGACTTTCATGGGGGCTGGCCATTCGGCCATGCCTGGACCATTATCACTTATGTATTTTCAAATGGTAGAGTTTCTGCACTCCATAGATTAAGGTGTGGAGCTCTGCTGTTCCTCATGATTTAATGCAAAGTACTACTGTTTTTCTATTCAACTCAACTTATTCCGCCTCTAAGATATCCATTCGTTCCCAAGAACATGATGAATGTGATGATTATGTGACGCTCATCATCATTCTCACTCATGAACGCGTGCCTGACAAACACTTCCGTTCTACATGCAAATAAGCTTGAATGAATATCTCTTAGATATCTAATACAGGGGACTGAGTCCAAGTTATTAGTATCTTCGTGGTATAAGTTAGAACGCATGGATGGCCATTCCTGAGATCCGGAAAGTCTAAACCATGTCTGTGGTATTCCGAGTAGGATCTGGGAAGGGATGGCTGTGACGAACTTTAAACTCGCGAGTGCTGGGCGTAGTGACAGACGCAAAAGGATAGTAAATCCTATTCCAGTATGATCGAGAACCTCCAGATGATTAGCCATGCCGTGACAGAGCATTTAGACCATTTTCACAGAGAAGATGGGATGTAGCCATTGACAACGGTGATGCCCTTACAGAAAGCTTGCCATGGAGAGGAGTAAGACTGATTGGATGAAGATAGTGGGAAAGCAGAGATTCAGAGGAACGAAAGCATCTCTATACGCTTATCTGAAATTCTCACCAATGAATTACATAAGTATTTCTATCTTTATTTTCTGTTTATTTATTATTATTATTTGAAAATACTATAACCATTTGATATCCGCCTGACTGAGATTTACAAGGTGACCATAGCTTGCTTCATACCAACAATCTCCATGGGATCGACCCTTACTCACGTAAGGTTTTATTACTTGGACGATCCAGTGCACTTGCTGGTTAATTGTGCGAAGTTGTGAAGTTATGTTTGGACCATGGTATTGTGCACCAGTTTGTTGGCGCCATTTCCAGGGAGAGAACGCACAACAAATTTTACAACCTCTGAGTAACAATTTCGCATACCAAGTTTTTGGCGCCGTTGCCGGGGATTGTTCGAGTTTGGACAACTGACGGTTCATCGTGTTGTTCAGATTGGGTAATTTTCTTCTTATTTTATTTTCAAAAAGTTTTCAAAAATTTTTCAAAAATATTTTCTTCTTTTTCGTTTTTCCCAAAAAAATATTTTGAAAAAAAAATTTATATACTTTTATTCTTCAGAATTTTTAAGAATGAATTCTAGAGTTTCATGAAGCATGTAGAATCCTGGCTGGCTGTAAAGCCATGTCCAAATTCCTTTGGACTGAGGATTCAACTAATCACTTCAATGCATGTAATAGCATACTAAAGCTTGGCTGGCTATTAAGCCATGTCTAATCCTCATATTGGAGCTTTAGACTAAAGAGCACAAGATTCCTGGAATTCATATTAAAAATTTTGGAATCCTTATTTTTCTTTTTCACATTAATTTTCGAAAAATCCAAAAAAAAATTAATAAAATCATAAAATCAAAAATATTTTGTATTTCTTGTTTGAGTCTTGAGTCAATTTTTAAGTTTGGTATCAATTGCATTTTTTCTAAAATTCTTTATGCATTTTTTTTCGAAAATTCATGCATTCATAGTGTTCTTAATGATCTTCAAGTTGTTCTTGGTCAGTCTTCTTGTTTGATCTTCATATTTTCTTGTTTTGTGTCTTTTCTTGTTTTTCATATGCATTCTTGCATTCATAGTATCTATACATGAAAAATTTCTAAGTTTGGTGTCTTGCATGTTTTCTTTTCTTGAAAATTTTTCAAAAAAAAGTCTTGATGTTCATCTTGACATTCAAAGTGTTCTTGGTGTTCATCTTGACATTCATAGTGTTCTTGCATGCATTGTGTGTTTTGATTCATAATTTTTATGTTATGAGTCTTCTTCATGTTTTTCTCTTTCATCATTAAAAATTCAAAAATAAAAAAAAATATCTTTTCTTTTTTCACTCATAAATTTCTAAAATTTGGATTGACTTTTTCAAAAATTTTTAAAATCTAGTTGTTTCTTATGAGTCAAATCAAATTTTCAATTTGAAAATCTTATCTTTTTCAAAATATTTTTCAAAAATCATATCTTTTTCATTTTTCTTATTTATTTTCGAAAATTTTAAAAATAATTTTGAAAAATCTTTTTCTTAATTTTATATCATATTTTTGAAAATATCATCAACAATTAATGTTTTGATTCAAAAATTTCAAGTTTGTTACTTACTTGTTAAGAAAGATTCAAAATTTAAGTTCTAGAATCATATCTTGTGATTTCTTGTGAATCAAGTCATTAATTGTGATTTTTAAAAATCAAATTTTTTTCAAAACTAATTTCAATCATATCTTTTCAAAAATATCTTTTTATCTTATCTTTTTAAAATATCTTTTCTAACTTCTCATCTTCTTATCTTTTTAAAATTGATTTTCAAATCTTTTTCAACTAACTAATTAACCTTTTGTTTGTTTCTTATCTCTTTCAAAACTACCTAACTAACTATCCTTCTCTAATTTTTGAAAATACCTCCCTCTTTTTCAAAAATTCTTTTTAATTAATTAATTGTTTAAATTTTAATTTTAATTCTCCTTTAATTTTCGAAAATCACTAACTCTTTTTCAAAAAAATTATTTTCGAAAACTTCTCTCTCTCATCTTCTTCTATTTATTTATTTATTTACTAACACTTCTCCTCATCTCATATCTCTGCTCCCCTCACCCTTGTGTTTGGATTCTCCTCCCTTCTCTTTCTTTACATTACATTCTTTTCTTCTTCTACTCACACAAAGGAATCTCTATACTGTGACATAGAGGATTCCATATTTTCTTTGTTATTCCCTTCTTTGTCATATGAGCTGGAGCAAGGACAAGAACATTCTTGTTGAAGCAGACCCTGAACCTGAATGGACTCTGAAGAGGAAACTAAGAGAAGCTAAATTACAACAATCCAGAGACAACCTTACAGAAATTTTTGAAAAGGAAGAGGAGATGGCAGCCGAAAATAATAATAATGCAAGGAGGATGCTTAGTGACTTTACTGCACCTAATTCCAATTTACATGGAAGAAGCATCTCCATCCCTACCATTGGAGCAAACAATTTTGAGCTTAAGCCTCAACTAGTTGCTCTGATGCAACAAAACTGCAAGTTTCATGGACTTCCATCTGAAGATCCTTTTTAGTTTTTAACTGAGTTCTTGCAGATTTGTGATACTGTTAAGACTAATGGAGTAGATCCTGAAGTCTACAGGCTCATGCTTTTCCCTTTTACTGTGAGAGACAGAGCTAGAATATGGTTGGACTCTCAACCTAAGGATAGCCTGAACTCTTGGGATAAGCTGGTCAAGGCTTTCTTAGCCAAGTTCTTTCCTCCTCAAAAGCTGAGTAAGCTTAGAGTGGATGTTCAAACCTTCAGAAGAAAGAAGGTGAATCCCTCTATGAAGCTTGAGAGAGATACAAGGAACTGACCAAAAAGTGTCCTTCTGACATGCTTTCAGAATGGACCATCCTGGATATATTCTATGATGGTCTGTCTGAATTAGCTAAGATGTCATTAGATACTTCTGCAGGTGGATCCATTCACCTAAAGAAAACGCCTGCAGAAGCTCAAGAACTCATTGACATGGTTGCTAATAACCAGTTCATGTACACTTCTGAGACAAATCCTGTGAGTAATGGGACGCCTCAGAAGAAGGGAGTTCTTGAAATTGATACTCTGAATGCCATATTGGCTCAGAATAAAATATTGACTCAGCAAGTTAATATGATTTCTCAGAGTCTGAATGGAATGCAAGCTGCATCCAACAGTACTCAAGAGGCATCTGCTGAAGAAGAGGCTTATGATCCTGAGAACCCTGTAATAGCAGAGGTGAATTACATGGGTGAACCATATGGAAACACCTATAATCCCTCATGGAGAAATCACCCAAATCTCTCATGGAAGGATCAACAAAAGCCTCAACAAGGCTTTAATAATGGTGGAAGAAACAGGTTTAACAATAGTAAACCTTTTCCATCATCTTCTCAGCAACAGACAGAGAACTCTGAACAAAATACCTCTAATTTAGCAAACTTAGTCTCTGATCTGTCCAAGGCCACTGTAAGTTTCATGAATGAAACAAGGTCCTCAATTAGAAATTTGGAGGCACAAGTGGGCCAGCTGAGTAAGAAGATCACTGAAACTCCTCCTAGTGCTCTCCCAAGTAATACAGAAGAAAATCCAAAAGGAGAGTGCAAGGCCATTGAATTGACTATCATGGCCGAACCGACAAGAGAGGAGGAGGACGTGAATCCCAAGGAGGAAGACCTCCTGGGACGTCCAGTGATCAATAAGGAGTTTTCCTCTGAGGAACCAAAGGACTCTGAGGCTCATCTAGAGACCATAGAGATCCCATTAAACCTCTTTACGCCCTTCGTGAGCTCTGATGAGTATTCTTCTTCTGAAGAGAATGAAGATGTTACTGAAAAGCAAGTTGCCAAGTTCCTTGGTGCAATCATGAAGCTGAATGCCAATTTATTTGGTAAAGAGACTTGAGGAGATGAACCTCCCCTGTTCACCAATGAATTAAATGCATTGGATCAACTGAGATTGCCTCAGAAGAAACAGGATCCTGGAAAGTTCCTAATACCTTGTACCATAGGCACCATGACCTTTGAGAAGGCTCTATGTGACCTGGGGTCAGGAATAAACCTCATGCCACTCTCTGTAATGGAGAAACTGGGAATCTTTGAGGTACAAGCTGCTAAAATCTCATTAGAGATGGCAGACAATTCCAGAAAATAGGCTTGTGGACAAGTAGACGACATATTAGTAAAGGTTGAAGGCCTTTACATCCCTGCTGATTTCATAATCCTAGATACTGATGGGAAGGATGATGATGAATCCATCATTCTTGGAAGACCCTTCGTAGCCACAGCAAGAGCTGTGATTAATGTTAACAGGGGTTTACTAGTCCTTCAATTGAATGAGGACTCCCTTGTGTTTAAAACTCAAGGTCATCCTTCTGTAAACATGGAAAAGAGGCACAATAAGCTTCTCTCAGTACAGAGTCAACTAAAGCCCCCACAGTCAAACTCTAAGTTTGGTGTTGGGAGGCCTCAGCCAAACTCTAAGTTTGGTGTTGTATTCCCATATCCAAACTCTAAGTTTGGTGTTGGAAGTCTATAAATTGACCTGATCACCTGTGTGGCTCCATGAGAGCCCACTATCAAGCTATTGACATTAAAGAAGCGCTTGTTGGGAGGCAACCCAATTTTTTATCTAATTTTATTTTTATTTTATTGTTCTTTCATGTTTTATTAGGTTCATGATCATGTGGAGTCACAAAATAAATAGAAAAATTAAAAACAGAATCAAAAATAGCAGAAAAAAATCACACCCTGGAGGAAGGACTTACTGGCGTTTAAACGCCAGTAAGGAGCATCTGGCTGGCGTTCAACGCCAGAACAGAGCATGGATCTGGCGTTGAACGCCCAAAACAAGCAGCATCCTGGCGTTTAGATGCCAGGAATGCACACTGAGGAAAGCTGGCGCTGAATGCCAGAAACAAGCATAGAACTGGCGTTCAACGCCAGAAACATGCTGCATCTGGGCGCTGAACGCCCAGAACAAGCATCAATTCGGCGTTTAAACGCCAGAATTGCATGCAAAGGCATTTTACATGCCTAATTGGTGCAGGGATGCAAATCCTTGACACCTCAGGATCTGTGGACCCCACAGGATCATCTCAGCATCTGTGGACCCTACAGGATCCCCACCTACCTCCAATCATACTCTTTCCTCTTCTCATTCATCCTCTCTTCCCAATAAACACCTTTCCCCAAAACCCTTCACCAATCACATCAAGCTCTCTTCCCTACTACCCCTTCACTACTCACATCCATTCACTCTTCCCCATAAACCTACCTCATAAACCCCACCTACCTCCAAAATTCAAAATCACTTTCCCACCCAAACCCTCCCTAAATGGCCGAACCTAACCCCTCTCCCTTCACGATATAAACCCCTCCATTCTTCTACAATTTCACATAACACAACCCCCTCCTCCTCTTCTTAGCCGAAACACATCTCTCTCTCCCTCTCCTCAATTTCTTCTTCTTCTTCATCTATTCTTTCTTTTCTTGCTCGAGGGCGAGCAATATTCTAAGTTTGGTGTGGTAAAAGCATAAAGCTTTTTGTTTTTCCATTACCATGGCACCTAAGACCAGAGAATCCTCTAAAAAAGGGAAAGGAAAGACAAAAGCTTCCACCTCCGAGTCATGGGAGATGGAAAGATTCATCTCCAAAGCCCATCAAGACCACTTCTATGATGTTGTGGCCAAGAAGAAGGTGATCCCCGAGGTCCCTTTCAAACTCAAGAGAAATGAGTATCCGGAAATCCGACATGAAATCCAAAGAAGAGGTTGGGAAGTTCTAACAAAACCCATCCAACAAGTCAGAATTCTAATGGTTCAAGAGTTCTATGCTAATGCATGGATCACTAGGAACCATGATCAAAGTAAGAACCCGAACCCAAAGAATTATCTCACCATGGTTCGGGGGAAATACTTAGAATTTAGTCCGGAAAATGTGAGGTAGGCGTTTGACTTGCCTATGATGCCAGGAGATGCACGCCCCTACACTAGAAGGGTAACTGTGATCAAAGGTTGGACCAAGTCTTCATGGACATATGTGTGGAAGGAGTTCAATGGAAGATTGACTCAAAATACAAACCAGTTCAACTTAGAAGACTGGACCTCAAGCCTGTGGCTAGAGGATGGTTGCAGTTCATCCAACGCTCCATCATTCCCACTAGCAACCGATCTGAAGTTACTGTGGATCGAGCCATCATGATTCATAGCATCATGATTAGAGAGGAAGTAGAAGTTCATGAAGTCATCTCCCTTGAACTCTACAAAATAGCCGAAAAGCCCTCCCTCTTGGCAAGGCTAGCTTTCTCTCATCTTATTTGCCATCTATGTTACTCAGCTGGAGCTTTCATAGAAGGATACATTCCCATTGAGGAAGAGAAGCCCATCACTAAGAAAAGGATGGAGCAAACAAGAGAGCCCACTCATGGAGCTCAAGAAACATGTGAGGAAGCTCATCATCAAGAAATCCCTGAGATACCTCAAGGGATGCACTTTCCTCCACAGAATTTTTGGGAGCAAATCAACACCTCCCTAGGAGAACTAAGTTCCAACATGGGACAATTAAGGGTGGAACATCAAGAGCACTCCATCATCCTTCATGAAATTAGAGAAGATCAAAGAGCAATGAGGGAGGAGCAACAAAGACAAGGAAGAGACATAGAAGAGCTCAAGGACATCATTGGTTCCTCAAGAAGGAAACACCACCATCACTAAGGTGGACTCATTCCTTGTTCTTAAATTTTCTATTTTTCGTTTTCTTATGTTAAATGTTTATCTTTGTTTGTGTCTTTATTACATGATCATTAGTGTCTAAGTGTCTATGCCTTAAAGTAGTGAATATGAATCCATCACCTCTCTTAAATGAAAAATGTTTTTAATTCAAAAGAACAAGAAGTACATGAGTTTCGAATTTATCCTTGAACTTAGTTTAATTATATTGATGTGGTGACAATACTTTTTGTTTTCTGAATGAATGCTTGAACAGTGCATATGTCTTTTGAAGTTGTTGTTTAAGAATGTTAAATATGTTGGCTCTTGAAAGAATGATGACAAGGAGACATGTTATTTGATAATCTGAAAAATCATAAAAATAATTCTTGAAGCAAGAAAAAGTAGTGAATACAAAAGCTTGAAGAAAAAAAAAATAGCGAAAAAAAAAATAGAAAAAAAAAAGAGAAAAAGCAAGCAGAAAAAGCCAAAAGCTCTTAAAACCAAAAGGCAAGAGCAAAAAGCCAATAGCCCGTAAAACCAAAAGGCAAGGGTAATAAGATGGATCCCAAGGGTTTGAGCATCAGTGGATAGGAGGGCCTAAAGGAATAAAATCCTGGCCTAAGCGGCTAAACCAAGCTGTCCCTAACCATGTGCTTGTGGCGTGAAGGTATCAAGTGAAAACTTTAGACTGAGCGGTTAAAGTCAAGGTCCAAAGCAAAAAAAGAGTGTGCTTAAGAACCCTGGACACCTCTAATTGGGGACTTTAGCAAAGCTGAGTCACAATCTAAAAAGGTTCACCCAATTATGTGTCTGTGGCATTTATGTATCCGGTGGTAATACTGGAAAACAAAGTGCTTAGGGCCAAGGCCAAGACTTATAAAGTAGCTGTGTTCAAGAATCAACATACTGAACTAGGAGAATCAATAACACTATCTAAACTTTGAGTTCCTATAGATGCCAATCATTCTGAACTTCAATGGATAAAGTGAGATGCCAAAACTATTCAAGAGGCAAAAAGCTACAAGTCCCGCTCATCTGATTGGAGCTATGTTTCATTGATAGTTTGGAATTTATAGTATATTCTCTTCTTTTTATCCTATTTGATTTTCAGTTGCTTGGGGACAAGCAACAATTTAAGTTTGGTGTTGTGATGAACGGATAATTTATACGCTTTTTGGCATTGTTTTTAGTATGTTTTTAGTAGGATCTAGTTACTTTTAGGGATGTTTTTATTAGTTTTTATGTTAAATTTACATTTCTGGACTTTACTATGAGTTTGTGTGTTTTTCTGTGATTTCAGGTATTTTCTGGCTAAAATTGAGGGACTTGAGCAAAAATCAGATTCAGAGGTTGAAGAAGGACTGCTGATGTTGTTGGATTTTGACCTCCCTGCACTCAAAGAGGATTTTCTGGAGCTACAAAACTCAAAATGCTGCACTTCCAATTGCGTTGGAAAGTAGACATCTAGGGCTTTCCAGCAACATATAATAGTCTATACTTTTCCCGAGTTTAGATGACGCAAAAGGGCATTGAACGCCAGTTCTACGTTGCAGTCTGGAGTTAAACGCCAGAAAACACGTCACGAACCAGAGTTGAACGCCAAAAACACGTTACAACTTGGTGTTCAACTCCAAAAATGACCTCTCCACGTGTAAACTTCAAGCTCAGCCAAAGCACACACCAAGTGGGCACCGGAAGTGGATTTATGCATCAATTACTTACTTCTGTAAACCCTAGTAACTAGTTTAGTATAAATAGGACTTTTCACTATTGTATTAAAGATCTTTGATCAGTTTTATGCTATCTTAGACTTTCATGGGGGCTGGCCATTCGGCCATGCCTGGACCATTATCACTTATGTATTTTCAAATGGTAGAGTTTCTGCACTCCATAGATTAAGGTGTGGAGCTCTACTGTTCCTCATGATTTAATACAAAGTACTACGGTTTTTCTATTCAATTCAACTTATTCCGCCTCTAAGATATCCATTCGTTCCCAAGAACATGATGAATGTGATGATTATGTGACGCTCATCATCATTCTCACTCATGAACGCGTTCCTGACAAACACTTCCGTTCTACATGCAAACAAGCTTGAATGAATATCTCTTAGATATCTAATACAGGAGACCAAGTCCGAGTTATTAGTATCTTCATGGTATAAGTTAGAACCCATGGATGGCCATTCCTTAGATCCGGAAAGTCTAAACCTTGTCTGTGGTATTCCGAGTAGGATATGGGAAGGGATGGCTGTGACGAACTTCAAACTCGCGAGTGCTGGGCGACCATTTTCACAGAGAGGATGGGATGTAGCCATTGACAACGGTGATGCCCTTACAGAAAGCTTGCCATGGAGAGGAGTAAGACTGATTAGATGAAGACAGTGGGAAAGCAGAGATTCAGAGGAACGAAAGCATCTCTATACGCTTATCTGAAATTCTCACCAATGAATTACATAAGTATTTCTATCTTTATTTTCTGTTTATTTATTATTATTATTCGAAAATACTATAACCATTTGATATCCGCCTGACTGAGATTTACAAGGTGACCATAGCTTGCTTCATACCAACAATCTCCGTGGGATCGACCCCTTACTCACGTAAGGTTTTATTACTTGGACGACCCAGTGCACTTGCTGGTTAGTTGTGCGAAGTTGTGAAGTTATGTTTGGACCATGGTATTGTGCACCAGTTTGTTGGCGCCATTGGCAAGGAGAGAACGAACAACAAATTTTACAACCTCTGAGTAACAATTTCGCATACCAGCTATGCAGCATCCAGACACATCAAATGACTGCATGAGCACTGATATTAATGACTCTTTGGTGGAAGAGATCAATATGAATGAGAGTCTTGAATCAGAGCTAGAGGACATCTTTAAAGATGTTAAGCCTGATTTGGAGGAACCAGAGGAAATAAAAGAACCTCTAAAAATCCCTAAGGAAGAGGAAAAACCTCCTAAACCAGAGTTCAAACCACTACCACCATCCCTGAAATATGCATTTCTGGGAGAGGGTGACACTTTTCCAGTGATCATAAGCTCTGCTTTAAATCCACAGGAAGAGAAAGCACTAATTCAAGTGCTAAGGACACACAAGACAGCTCTTGGGTGGTCCATAAGTGATCTTAAGGGCATTAGCCCAGCAATATGCATGCACAAGATCCTATTGGAGGATGATGCTAAGCCAGTGGTTCAACCACAGAGGCAGCTAAATCCAGCCATGAAGGAAGTGGTGCAGAGAGAGGTCACTAAGTTACTAGAGGCTGGGATTATTTATCCTATTTCTGATAGCCCTTGGGTGAGCCCTATCATAGTTGTCCCCAAGAAGGGAGGCATGACAGTGGTTCATAATGAAAAGAATGAACTGGTTCCCATAAGAACAGTTACAGGGTGGCGTATGTGTATTGACTATAGAAGGCTCAATACAGCCACCAGAAAGGATCATTTTCCTTTACCATTCATAGACCAGATGCTAGAGTGACTAGCAGGCCATGAATACTACTACTTTTTGGATGCCTATCCAGGCTACAACCAAATTGCAGTGGATCCTCAAGACTAAGAGAAAACAGCATTCACATGTCCATCTGGAGTATTTGCTTACAGAAGAATGCCTTTTGGTCTGTGCAATGCACCTGCAACCTTTCAGAGGTGCATGCTCTCTATCTTCTCTGATATGGTAGAGAAGTTCCTGGAAGTCTTCATGGATGACTTCTCAGTATTTGGAGACTCATTCAGCTCCTGTCTTGATCATCTAGCACTTGTCCTGAAAAGGTGCCAAGAGACTAAACTGGTCTTAAACTGGGAAAAATGTCACTTTATGGTGACTGAGGAATTGTCCTTGGGCACAAAATTTCAAGTAACGGGATAGAGGTGGATCAAGCCAAGGTAGAGGTAATTGAGAAATTACCACCACCTGCCAATGTTAAGGCAATCAAAAGATTTCTGGGGCATGCAGGATTCTATAGGAGGTTCATAAAGGATTTTTCAAAAATTGCAAAACCTCTAAGCAACCTGCTAGCTACTGACACGCCATTTGTGTTTGACACAGAGTGTCTGCAAGCATTTGAGACCCTGAAAGCCAAGCTGGTCACAGCACCAGTCATCTTTGCACCTGACTGGACATTACTATTCGAATTAATGTGTGATGCCAATGACCATGCCATACGTGCAGTGTTGGGACAAAGGCATAACAACCTTCTGCACGTTATTTACTATGCCAGTCGTGTTCTAAATGACGCAGAGAAGAATTACACAACCACCGAAAAGTGATGCCAGGGCATCTTGGCCAGTTTCACTGACCTTTTCTTTACTGTTTTTAGGATAGTTTCATGCATTTCCTTAGGAAATAAGCTAGTTTTGGGTAGATATTCACTTACACCTTGACTCAAGCATACATTGTGCATTTTACATTATTTCATGAGGAAATAGGATATCATAGGTTAACGTGAACTCTAACGTGGAAAAGGGAAGTTGAGCTACCGTTAGTGACACTTAACATTGTCACTAACGTTGGCAAACACTCATGAGTGGCCACGTTAGAGCCCACGTTAACCTAGTTAACGTGGCCTCTAACGTTAAAGGGGGAAGAGAAGCCAACGTTAGTGACATTCAACATTGTCACTAACGTTGGCCTAAGGATGCAACACACCACGTTAACTCCCACGTTAACTTGGTTAACGTGGGAGCTAACGTAAGAAGTGAGAGTTGTCGCCAACGTTAGTGACACTCAACATTGTCACTAACGTTGGAAGCAACCACACAACCCCCCAAGGAGCCACGTTAACTTCCACGTTAACTTAGTTAACGTGGAAGCTAACGATGAGGAATGAATGATGAGCCAACGTTAGTGACACTCAACATTGTCACTAACGTTGGGATGGCTAAGAATGGCCACATTAGAAGCCACGTTAACCTAGTTAACATGGACTCTAACGTGAGATCTAGGGGCACATTGGAACGTTAGTGACAATGTTGAGTGTCACTAACGTTCTCGAAAGTTGGCAAGGCCATGTTAGAAGCCACGTTAACCTAGTTAACGTGGAGCTTTAACGTGAAGCAAAAAGGGGCACACTGGAACGTTAGTCAATGTTGAGTGTCGCTAACGTTCTCGAAGTTTGGCAAGGCCACGTTAGAAGCCACGTTAACATAGTTAACGTGGGCTCTAACGTGAGGCAAAGGGGTACATTGGAACGTTAGTGAAAATATTAAGTGTCACTAACGTTCTCGAATTTATACTTTCACTAAATGTTAACACCCCTGATGAGCGGATAATTTATACGCTTTTTGACATTGTTTTTAGTATGTTTTTAGTAGGATCTAGTTACTTTTAGGGATGTTTTCATTAGTTTTTATGTTAAATTCACATTTCTGGACTTTACTATGAGTTTGTGTGTTTTTCTGTGATTTCAGGTATTTTCTGGCTGAAATTGAGGGACTTGAGCAGAAATCAGATTCAGAGGTTGAAAAAGGACTGCTGATGTTGTTGGATTCTGACCTCCCTGCACTCAAAGTGGATTTTCTGGAGCTACAGAACTCGAAATGGCGCGCTTCCAATTGCGTTGGAAAGTAGACATCCAGGGCTTTCCAGCAATATATAATAGTCCATACTTTGGCCAAGAATTGATGACGTAAACTGGCGTTCAACGCCAGCCTTCTGCCCAAATCTGGCGTCCAGCGCCAGAAAAGGAGCCAAAACCAGAGTTGAACGCCCAAACTGGCACAAAAACTGGCGTTCAACTCCACAAATGGCCTCTGCACGTGCAACACTTAAGCTCAGCCCAAACACACACCAAGTGGGCCCCGGAAGTGGATTTATACATCAAATACTTACTCATGTAAACCCTAGTAGCTAGTTTATTATAAATAGGACCTCTTACTATTGTATTAGGCATCATTGGATTACCTTATGATCCTTTGATCACGTTTTAGGGGGCTGGCCATCTCGGCCATGCCTGGACCTTCACTTATGTATTTTTAACGGTAGAGTTTCTACACTCCATAGATTAAGGTGTGGAGCTCTGCTGTTCCTCAAAGATTAATGCAAAGTACTACTGTTTTCTATTCAATTCTTCTTATTTCGCTTCTAAGATATCCATTCGCACTCAAGAACGTGATGAAGGTGATGATTATGTGTGACGCTCATCATCCTTCTCCCTTATGAACGCGTGCCTGACAAACACTTCTGTTCTACATGAATTAAGCTAGAATGAATATCTCTTAGATCTCCTAACCGGAATCTTCGTGGCGTAAGCTAGAATGATGGCGGCATTCAAGAGAATCCGGAAGGTCTAAACCTTGTCTGTGGTATTCTGAGTAGGATTCAATGATTGAATGACTGTGACGAGCTTCAAACTCGCGATTGTTGGGCGTTAGTGACAGACGCAAAAGGAGGGTGAATCCTATTCCAGCATGATCGGGAACTGACAGATGAATAGCCGTGCCGTGACAGGGTGCGTGAGCATATTATTCACTGAGAGGAGGGGATGTAGCCACTGACAACGGTGATGCCCTTGCATACAGCCAGCCATGGAAAGGAGTAAGACTGACTGGATGAAGATAGCAGGAAAGCAGAGTTTCAGAGGAACGAAAAGCATCTCCATTCGCTTATCTGAAATTCCTACCAATGATTTACATAAGTATCTCTATCCCTATTCTATTATTTATTATTCGAAAACTCCATAATTATTTTATATCCGCCTGACTGAAAATTACAAGGTGACCATAGCTTGCTTCATACCAACAATCTCCGTGGGATTCGACCCTTACTCACGTAAGGTATTACTTGGACGACCCAGTGCACTTGCTGGTTAGTTGTATCGAAGTTGTGACAATTATGAATTAAGATCAGAGCACCAAGCTTTGGAGCCATTACCAGGATTTGTTTGAGCCTGGAGATCACAATTTCGTGCACCAAGTTTTTGGCGCCGTTGCCGGGGATTGTTTAAGTCTTCGGCAAGCTTTTGGTCCGGTAACATCAGTGCCATATTCCCTTTTGATCCGGCAACAGCACCAAGTTTTTGGCGCCGTTGCCAGGGATTGTTTGAGTTTGGACAACTGACGGTTCATCTTGTTGCTCAGATTAGGTAATTTTCTTTCTATTTTATTTTCAAAAAAAAAATATTTTCAAAAATCTTTCAAAAAATTTCTCATCTGTTTTCGAAAAAAAAAAAAATTTGTTTTCAAAAATAAATTATTCTATGGCTTCAGAATTTTTAAGAATGAATTCTAGTGTTTCATGAAATATGTTGAATCATATCTGGCTGTAAAGCCATACCCAAACTACTTTGGGATTGGTATTCAACTAATCAC
Organism: Arachis hypogaea; assembly: GCF_003086295.3. Classification (NCBI taxonomy): domain Eukaryota; kingdom Viridiplantae; phylum Streptophyta; class Magnoliopsida; order Fabales; family Fabaceae; genus Arachis; species Arachis hypogaea. Next base: position 80,914,687 of record NC_092046.1, on the reverse strand, counting down.
TCCAGCCCATGTAATTATATGTTGCAGCCTGGCTGGCTGTAAAGCCATGTCTAAATTCATTTGGACTGAGGCTTGCAATTGGTTATCAAGAGCAAGCTAGTTGGAGCTAATCCACCTGCTACTGTTCCTGATCTACCCGCTGTTGATCCACGATCACCTGCTGAAGCTTGGCTGGCCATTGGCCATGTCTAGTGTTTTGGACTGAAGCTTTCATTGAAAGCTTGGCTGGCTAGTGAGCCATGTCTAATTCCTGGACTGAAGCTTTAGACTAACATGGCAAGATTCCTGGAATTCATATTAAAAATTTTGGAATCCTTATTTTTCTTTTAATTTTCGAAAAATATAAAATAAAAATCCAAAAAAATTAGAAAATCATAAAAATCAAAAATATTTTCTGTTTCTTGTTTGAGTCTTGAGTCACATTATAAGTTTGGTGTCACTTGCATATGCATCTTGCATTTTTTCGAAAATATCATGCATTCATAGTGTTCTTCATGATCTTCAAGTTGTTCTTGGTAAGTCTTCTTGTTTGATCTTGATGATTTTTTGTTTTGTGTCTTTTCATGTTTTTCATATACATTCTTGAATTCTTAGTGTCTAAGCATTAAAGAATTCTAAGTTTGGTGTCTTGCATGTTTTCTTTGCATTAAAAATTTTTCAAAAATATGTTCTTGATGTTCATCATGACATTCAAAGTGTTCTTGGTGTTCATCTTGACATTCATAGCATTCTTGCATGCATCACATGTTTTGATCTAAAAATTTCATGCATTGCATCTTTTAAGTGTTTTTCTCTTGCATCATAAAAATTTCAAAAATCAAAAAAAATATCTTTCCCTTTTTCTCTCATCAAATTCGAAAATTTGGATTGACTTTTTAAAAAATTTTAAAAATCAAATTGTTTCTCATGAGTCAAATCAAATTTTCAATTTGAAAATCTTATCTTTTTCAAAATCTTTTTCAAAAATCAAATCTTTTTCAAAATTCTTAGTTATTTTCGAAAATTCCAAAAATATTTTTCAAAAATCTTTTTCTTATTTTTATACCATATTTTCGAAAATAACAATAACAATTAATGTTTTGATTAAAAAATTTGAAGTTTGTTACTTGCTTGTTAAGAAAGTTTCAAACTTTAAGTTCTAGAATCATATCTTGTGATTTCTTATGAATCAAGTCATTAACTGTGATTTTAAAAATCAAATCTTTTTCAAAAACTAATTTCTATCATATCTTTTCAAAAATATCTTCTTATCTTATCTTTTTCAAAATATCTTCTCTAACCTCCTAACTTCTTATCTTTTCAAAATTTGTTTCAACTAACTAACAAACTTTTTGTTTGTTTCTTAACTTTTTCAAAACCACCTAACTAATTCTCCCTCTCAATTTTCGAAAATATCTTCCCCCTTTTTCAAAAATTTCTTTTTTATTAACTAATTAATCTTATTTTTATTTTTAATTTCAAAAAAAAAAATTTCAAAACAATACTAAACTTTTTCAAAAACTATTTTCAAAAATCACTAACTCCTTTTCAAAAATAAATTTCGAAAATTCCCTCCTTCTCTCCCATCTCATTCTATTTATTCATTCATATCCTAACATCTCATCTCACATTCCAATCCTCACAGTTGTGTTTCTTCCTTTACATCACATCCTTTATCTCCCCCTCTTCTTCTACTTACAAAGGGATCCCTATACTGTGGTATAAAGGATCTCTATTATTATTATCATTTTTCTGGCCATTCTTCCTTGTCATATGAGCAGGAGCAAGGATAAGAACATTCTTGTGGAAGCAGATCCAGAACCTGAAAGGACTCTGAAGAGAAAATTAAGAGAAGCTAAAATACAACAATCCAGAGACAACCTTACAGAAATTTTCGAACAGGCAGAGGAGATGGCAGGCGAAAATAATAATAATGAAAGGAGGATGCTTGGTGACTTTACTGCACCTAATTCCAATTTACATGGAAGAAGCATCTCCATTCCTGCCATTGGAGCAAACAACTTTGAGCTGAAACCTCAGTTAGTTTCTCTGATGCAGCAGAACTGCAAGTTTCATGGACTTCCATCTGAAGATCCTTTTCAGTTCTTAACTGAATTCTTGCAGATATGTGATACTGTTAAGACTAATGGCGTAAATCCTGAAGTCTACAGGCTCATGCTTTTCCCTTTTGCTGTAAGAGACAGAGCTAGATTATGGTTGGATTCTCAACCTAAAGACAGCCTGAACTCTTGGGATAAGTTGGTCACGGCTTTCTTAGCCAAGTACTTTCCTCCTCAAAAGCTGAGCAAGCTTAGAGCTGATGTTCAAACCTTCAGACAGAAAGAAGGTGAATCTCTCTATGAAGCTTGGGAAAGATACAAACAGTTGACCAAAAAGTGTCCTTCTGACATGCTTTCAGAATGGACCATCCTGGATATATTCTATGATGGTCTGTCTGAGCTATCAAAGATGTCACTGGACACTTCTGCAGGTGGATCCATTCACCTAAAGAAAACGCCTGCAGAAGCTCAAGAACTCATTGGCATGGTTGCTAATAACCAGTTCATGTACACTTCTGAAAGGAATCCTGTGAATAATGGGACGCCTATGAAGAAGGGAGTTCTTGAAATTGATACTCTGAATGCCATATTGGCTCAGAATAAAATATTGACTCAACAAGTCAATATGATCTCTCAGAGTCTGCATGGAATGCAAGCTGCATCCAACAGTACTCAAGAGGCATCTTCTGAAGAAGAAGCCTATGATCCTGAGAACCCTGCAATAGCAGAGGTAAATTACTTAGGTGAACCTTATGGAAACACCTATAACTCAACATGGAGAAATCATCCAAATTTCTCATGGAAGGATCAGAAGCCTCAACAAGGCTTTAACAATGGTGGAAGAAACAGGTTTAGCAATAGCGAACCTTTTCCATCATCAACTCAGCAACAGACAGAGAACTCTGGACAAAACGCTTCTAATTTAGCAAATCTAGTCTCTGATCTATCTAAGGCCACTGTAAGTTTCATGAATGAAACAAGGTCTTCCATTAGAAATTTGGAAGCACAAGTGGGCCAGCTGAGTAAAAGGATCACTGAAATCCCTCCTAGTTCTCTCCCAAGCAATACAGAAGAGAACCTAAAAGGAGAGTGCAAGGCCATTGACATAAGTGCCATGGCCGAACCTGTGAGGAAAGGAGAGGACGTGAATCCCAAGGAGGAAGACCTCCTGGGATGTCCAGTGATCAATAAGGAGCTTCCCTCTGGGGAATCAAAGGACTCTGAGGCTCATCTAGAAACTATAGAGATCCCATTGAACCTCCTTATGCCCTTCATGAGCTCTGATGAGTATTCCTCTTCTGAAGAGAATGAGGATGTCACTGAAGAGCAAACTGCCAAGTTTCTTGGTGCAATCATGAAGCTGAATGCCAAATTATTTGGCATTGATGCTTGGGAAGTTGAACCTCCCTTGTTCATCAATGAACTAAGTGATCTGGATCAACTGACATTGCCTCAGAAGAGACAGGATCCTGGAAAGTTCATAATACCCTGCACCATAGGCACCATGGTCTTTAAGGCTTTGTGTGACCTTGGTTCAGGAATAAACCTCATGCCTCTCTCTGTAATAGAGAAACTGGGAATCTATGGGGTGCAAGCTGCTAAAATCTCATTAGAGATGGCAGACAGCTCTAGAAAACAGGCTTATGGACAAGTAGAAGATGTATTAGTAAAGGTTGAGGGCCTTTACATCCCTGCTGATTTCATAGTCCTGGATACTGGAAAGGAAAAGGATGAATCCATCATCCTAGGAAGACCTTTCCTGGCCACAGCAAGAGCTGTGATTGATGTTGACAGAGGTGAAATATTCCTTCAATGGAATGAGAACTCCCTTGTATTCAAAACTCAAGGATCTCCCTCTGCAACCATGGAGAGGAAGCAGGAAAAGCTTCTCTCCAAGCAGAGTCAACCAGAACCCCCACAGTCAAACTCTAAGTTTGGTGTTGGGAGGCCACAACCAAACTCTAAGTTTGGTGTTGAACTCCCATATCCAAACTCTAAGTTTGGTGTTGGAGAGTCTCAACAAAGCTCTGCACATCTGTGAGGCTCCATGAGAGCCCACTGTCAAAGCTATTGACATTAAAGAAGCGCTTGTTGGGAGGCAACCCAATGTTTATCTAATTCTTATTTTTATTGTTTTTTCATGTTTTCTTAGGTTCATGATCATGTGGAGTCACAAAATAAACAAAAAAATCAAAAACGGAATCAAAAACAGCAGAAGAAAAATCACACCCTGGAGGAGCATCTGTCTGGCGTTCAAACGCCAGAACAGAGCATAGTTCTAGCGCTGAACGCCCAGAATGGGAGCATCCTGGCACTGAACGCCCAAAACAAGCATGGTTCTGGCGTTCAACGCCAGAAATGGCAGCAAAGGGGCGTTGAACGCCCAAAATGGGCACCAACCTGGTGCTGAACGCCCAGAGTTGTGTGCAAGGGCATTTTACATGCCTAAATTGGTGCAGGGATGTAAATGCCTTGACACCTCAGGATCTGTGGACCCCACAGGATCATCCCAGGATCTGTGGACCCCACAGGATCCCCACCTACCTTCACTCACTCTCTTCTCTCTTCTCAATCATCCTCTATTCCCAATAAACACTCATCCCTTCTGTCTTCCATTTACCACTTACACCCATAAACCCACTTACCTTCAAAAATTCAACATCTCTTCACCACCCAATCCCACCCATATGGCCGAATACACACAGCCATCCATCTCCTCCATATCCTCTTCTTCTTCTATTCTTTCTTCTTTTGCTCGAGGGCGAGCAACATTCTAAGTTTGGTGTGGTAAAAAGCATAGCTTTTTACCTTTTTCCATAACCATTGATGGCACCTAAGGCCAGAGAAGCCTCTAGAAAGAGGAAAGGGAAGACAAAAGCTTCCATCAAGGGTCTATAGCTCAGTGGTAGAACATTTGACTGCAAATCAAGAGATCCCTGAGATACCTCAGGGGATACATTTTCTTCCACACAATTATTGGAAGCAACTAAGGGTGGAACATCAAGAGCACTCCATCATCCTTCATGAAATCAGAGAAGATCTAAAAGCAATAAAGGAGGAGCAGCCAAGGCAAGGAAGAGACATAGAAGAGCTCAAGGATATCACTAAGGTGAACTCATTCCTTGTTCTTACTTTCTCTGTTTTTCGTTTTCTATGTTATGTGCTTATCTATGTTTGTGTCTTCATTACATGATCATTAGTAGTTAGTAACTTTGTCTTAAAGTTATGAATGTCCTATGAATCCATCACCTCTCTTAAAATGAAAAATGTTTTAATTCAAAAGAACAAGAAGTACATGAGTTTCGAATTTATCCTTGAACTTAGTTTAATTATATTGATGTGGTGACAATGCTTCTTGTTTTCTGAATGTATGCTTGAACAGTGCATATGTCTTTTGAAGTTGTTGTTTAAGAATGTTAAATATGTTGGCTCTTGAAAGAATGATGACTAGGAGACATGTTATTCGATAAACTGAAAAATCATAAAAATGATTCTTGAAGCAAGAAAAAGCAGCAAAAATAACAAAGCTTGCAGAAAAAAAAAAAGAAGAAAAAAAAAATATAGGCGAAAAAAAAAAAAAAGAGAATAGAAAAAAAAATAGAAAGAAAAAGAAAAAGCAAGCAGAAAAAGCCAATAACCCTTAAAACCAAAAGGCAAGGGCAAATAAAAAGGATCCCAAGGCTTTGAGCATTAGTGGATAGGAGGGCCTAAAGGAATAAAATCCTGGTCTAAGCGGCTAAACCAAGCTGTCCCTAACCATGTGCTTGTGGCGTGTAGGTGTCAAGTGAAAACTTGAGACTGAGCGGTTAAAGTCAAGGTCCAAAGCAAAAAAAGAGTGTGCTTAAGAACCCTGGACACCTCTAGTTGGGGACTTTAGCAAAGCTGAGTCACAATCTGAAAAGGTTCACCCAATTATGTGTCTGTGGCATTTATGTATCTGGTGGTAACACTGGAAAACAAAGTGCTTAGGGCCACGGCCAAGACTCATAAAGAAGCTGTGTTCAAGAATCATCATACTGAACTAGGAGAATCAATAACACTATCTGAACTCTGAGTTCCTATGGATGCCAATCATTCTGAACCTCAATGGATAAAGTGAGATGCCAAAACTATTCAAGAGGCAAAAAGCTATAAGTCCCGCTCATATGATTGAAACTATGTTTCATTGATAGTTTGGAATTTATAGTATATTCTCTTCTTTTTATCCTATTTAATTTTCAGTTGCTTGGGGACAAGCAACAATTTAAGTTTGGTGTTGTGATGAGCGGATAATTTATACGCTTTTTGACATTGTTTTTAGTATGTTTTTAGTAGGATCTAGTTACTTTTAGGGATGTTTTCATTAGTTTTTATGTTAAATTCACATTTCTGGACTTTACTATGAGTTTGTGTGTTTTTCTGTGATTTCAGGTATTTTCTGGCTGAAATTGAGGGACTTGAGCAGAAATCAGATTCAGAGGTTGAAAAAGGACTGCTGATGCTGTTGGATTCTGACCTCCCTGCACTCAAAGTGGATTTTCTGGAGCTACACAACTCGAAATGGCGCGCTTCTAATTGCGTTGGAAAGTAGACATCCAGGGCTTTCCAGCAATATATAATAGTCCATACTTTGGCCAAGAATTGACGACGTAAACTGGCGTTCAACGCCAGCCTTCTGCCCAAATCTGGCGTCCAGCGCCAGAAAAGGAGCCAAAACCAGAGTTGAACGCCCAAACTGGCACAAAAACTGGCGTTCAACTCCACAAATGGTCTCTGCACGTGCAACACTTAATCTCAGCCCAAACACACACCAAGTGGGCCCCGGAAGTGGATTTATACATCAAATACTTACTCATGTAAACCCTAGTAGCTAGTTTATTATAAATAGGACCTCTTACTATTGTATTAGGCATCTTTGGATTACCTTATGATCCTTTGATCACATTTTAGGGGGCTGGCCATCTCGGCCATGCCTGGACCTTCACTTATGTTTTTTTAACGGTAGAGTTTCTACACTCCATAGATTAAGGTGTGGAGCTCTGCTGTTCCTCAAAGATTAATGCAAAGTACTACTGTTTTCTATTCAATTCTTCTTATTTCGCTTCTAAGATATCCATTCGCACCCAAGAACGTGATGAAGGTGATGATTATGTGTGACGCTCATCATCCTTCTCCCTTATGAACGCGTGCCTGACAAACACTTCTGTTCTACATGAATTAAGCTAGAATGAATATCTCTTAGATCTCCTAACCGGAATCTTCGTGGCGTAAGCTAGAATGATGGCGGCATTCAAGAGAATCCGGAAGGTCTAAACCTTGTCTGTGGTATTCTGAGTAGGATTCAATGATTGAATGACTGTGACGAGCTTCAAACTCGCGATTGTTGGGCATTAGTGACAGACACAAAAGGAGGGTGAATCCTATTCCAGCATGATCGGGAACCGACAGATGAATAGCCGTGCCGTGACAGGGTGCGTGAGCATATTATTCACTGAGAGGAGGGGATGTAGCCACTGACAACGGTGATGCCCTTGCTTACAGCCAGCCATGGAAAGGAGTAAGACTGACTGGATGAAGATAGCAGGAAAGCAGAGGTTCAGAGGAACGAAAAGCATCTCCATTCGCTTATCTGAAATTCCTACCAATGATTTACATAAGTATCTCTATCCCTATTCTATTATTTATTATTCGAAAACTCCATAATTATTTTATATCCGCCTGACTGAGATTTACAAGGTGACCATAGCTTGCTTCATACCAACAATCTCCGTGGGATTCGACCCTTACTCACGTAAGGTATTACTTGGACGACCCAGTGCACTTGCTGGTTAGTTGTATCGAAGTTGTGACAATTATGAATTAAGATCAGAGCACCAAGCTTTGGAGCCATTACCAGGATTTGTTCGAGCCTGGAGATCACAATTTCGTGCACCAACCCCTAACGTCCTGAGCTGAAGTCTCCACCCACTTAGCACTTTCTCTCTGCAAGTAAAGCCAAGCCCAAATGAAGAAAAGAACTGCTTCAAACTCAAGATCCAAAGGCCCAAGACTTGAAGAGTAAACTAGAAGCTGAGAAGAGTAGTATATATAGGAGTAGCTTTGAATTGTAAAAGGAGTTCTGGAGGCTGGAAAAAGGGAACTACTCTCTGTATTTTACTTTCTCTGCATTTTCTAGTTTTATGATGTATTCTCCATCTTTGTTTTCATTTTCTAAAGCTATGAACAACTAAACCCCTTTCATTGGGTTAGGGAGCTCGGTTGTAATTTGATGGATCAATACAAATTTTCATTATTCTTCTTCTATCTTTTCTCTTGATTTTACTTGAAAGCTTTCGATCTTCATCCAATTTAGTAGTTATCTTGGAAGATAAGCTATTCAAACTTGGATCTCTTTTGAACCTTGAAAGAGGAATGAAGAGATCAAGATAGAAATGCTTTCTCATGCTGAACCAAATTGGGTTTGGATGGGTATGTGACTATAACCCTCCTAATACTTGATTTGGGAAATGCATGTGGTATAATCAGTGACCATACTTCATCTTTTCTCATGAGCAATTGACCAAGGAATTGGATATTGATCAAGATTTGAGAGATTGAATTGCAAGAAATTGTAATTCAATCACTTAAGATTGCCAAGGAGATCAATGAGTGCATTGATTGAGGAAGAGATGAAAATGAACTTGATCCGGAGAATTGCAGCATCTTCTAAGCCCAATGAACTCCCCATCTCTGATCTTACCCATTCTCTTTAACTTCTGCCATTTACTTTTATGAGCAAATCCCCCATTCCCATTTACAATTCTGCAACTTATTTTCAGTCATTTGCTTCCAGTCCTTTAATTCTAGCATTTACTTTTCTGTTATTTACATTCCCGCCATTTTATTTTCTACAACTCTCAACCCAAATTCTGGATTCGCTCAACTAGAACATTCTTCTAATTAAAGTTGCTTGATCAATCAATCCCTGTGGGATTCGACCTCACTCTATTGTGAGTTTTTACTTGACGACAAATTCGGTACAATTGCCGAAGGGAGATTTGTTGTGAGACAAGTTTTCCGTGCATCAAGTTTATGGCGCCGTTGCCGGGGATTGATTGTGCATCAACAATGATTAAATTGGAAGATCACTAGATTGAGCATTTTTATTTTGTGAATTTCATTTTCTGTTTGAGTGATTTACTTTTTGTTTTAGTTAAACTTCTTCCCTTCTCCGTCTACTCTTTTGTTCTTCTTTGTTATTTTCAATTCTGTTTGCTAACCCACTAACTGTTTGATATATTGCATCACCCACAACTAACAGTAATTCTGACACAAATACTTTCTGCACCTATCTTTTCTTGCTTGCACTTGATGGTTATATGACAGGGAGAAGAAGCGGGGCTTCAACTTCCTTCGATTCTGAACCTGAGAGGACCTTCCTTAGATTAAGGAGGGAGGCAAGAGGAAAGAAAGTGGTTGGTGCTGAGGAAGAAGAGGAATTCTTTGAAACACACATGGAAGACAAGATGAAAAACCATCATGAAGAAGAAGATCACAACCATGGGGGAGGAGGTAGAGCAAATCATGCTGGGGAGGATAGAAGAATTTTGGGCTCTTACATCAATCCAAGCCCAGGCAATTGTGGAAGTAACATCCAAAAGCCAACAATCCATGCCAACAACTTCGAACTTAAACCACAGCTCATCACCCTTGTTCAGAACAACTGTTCGTTTGGAGGAAGTGTTCAAGAAGACCCCAATCAACATTTAACCACATTCCTGAGAATATGTGACACAGTGAAGTCTAATGGTGTTCATCCTGACGCCTATAGACTACTCTTATTTTCATTCTCACTCAGGGACAAGGCAGTCAAATGGCTGGAATCTTTTCCAAGGGAAAGCTTGACAACTTGGGAAGACGCGGTGAACAAATTCTTAACAAGATTTTACCCTCCTCAACGAATCAATAGGCTGAGAGCTGAGGTCCAAACTTTCAGGCAACAAGATGGTGAGACTCTATATGAAGCATGGGAGAGGTTCAAGGACTTAACATGGAGGTGTCCACCTGACATGTTCAACGAATGGGTGTAGCTACACATTTTCTATGAAGGGCTCTCTTATGAGTTAAAGAAGGCCGTAGACCATTCATCTGGAGGATCTTTGAACAAGAAGAAGACCATTGAGGAAGCTATAGATGTTATTGAAACAGTAGCAGAGAATGACTACTTATATGCTTCCGAAAGAGGGAACACAAGAGGAGTAATGGAGCTAAACAATGTAGATGCTCTGTTGGCCCAAAATAAGCTCATTACCCAGCAGCTAGCTGACCTCACCAAGAAGATGGAGATGAACCGAGTAGCAGCAATTTCCACTTGATCAACAATCCAAGAAGGAGTGAATGAAGAAGCAGAGGGGAGTCAGGAGCAAGCCAACTACATTGGGAGTTCACCAAGGAAAAACTATGATCCATACTCCAAGACCTACAACCCTGGATGGAGAAACCACCCAAACTTTGGGTGGGGAGGTGAGCAAGATCAAAACCAAGACCAGAGACGTTACAACTCCAACAACAATGCAGCTCACCAGTAATTCACACAGAGGACGTCTCAACACCCCCACAACAACACTTCTACATATGCTTATCAAAACCAAAATAACACATCTGCTCCGAATCACCCATCAATTGATGACAAGCTCTCTAAGATCGAAACCTTAATTGAAGGAATATGCAGAGACATTCGAGACAATAAAGCATTCAGAGAGAAAGTGCAGTCAAACATGCAGAATCAAAATGCTGCCATCACGAAACTGGAGACACAAATCAGCTATCTGTTTAAGCAGCTCCCTAACCACAACTTTTGCTATGATGCCCACTCAAGCAAAAGAGAGGAGTGTCAAGCTATCACACTTAGGAGTGGGAAGGAACTGAAGGAACATCCTCAAAAACCACAAGAAGAAGGCTCAAATGAAAAGGGAAAAGAGCAAGATAGAGTTCCACTTCCCACGCCAAGTTTGCAAAAAGAAAAAGAGATACCCCAACTGAACATCTCAAGAGCTCCATATCCCCAGCTATTGAAGAAAAAGGAAGATGACAACCAGTTCTTGATATTTTTGGAAATCTTTAAGAAACTACAAATCAACATACCCTTTGCTGAAGCCATAGAACAAATGCCACTCTATGCCAAGTTTTTGAAGGAGCTAATGACTAAGAAAAGAAGCTGGAAGAACAATGAGACTGTGATACTAAATGAAGAGTGCAGTGCTATCATTCAGCATAAACTACCTCAGAAACTGAAGGATCCTGGGAGTTTTCAGATCCCTTGTATTATAGGAGAAATCACAATAGAGAAGGCTCTTTGTGACTTAGGGGCTAGCATCAATTTGATGTCAGTAGCTATGATGAGAAAGATGAAAATTGAGGAGGCTAAACCAACAAAAATGGCCCTACAACTGGCAGACCGATCGTTCAAATTCCCTCACGGGATAGTAGAGGATTTGCTAGTAAAAGTGGGAGATTTCATATTTCCAGCAGATTTTGTGGTGCTGGACATGCAGGAGGACGCCAAGACCTCCATCATCCTGCGAAGGCCGTTCTTGGCCACTGCTGGAGCTGTCATCAATGTTCAAAAGGGTGACCTCACACTGAGATTACACAATGAAAAGATGACATTCAATGTGTTCAAGGCCATGAGTTATCCACCAGAACAATTGGGGGAATGCATGAGGTTAGATGCACTTGAGGATGAAGTGCAGGAGAATTTTGAAGAAGAAGAACCTGAAGAGGACGAGAGATTAGTGGAGGAAGAATCTGAATCAAGTGAAGAGGTAGCCACAGCAGAAATACATATACCAGATGCACCAAAGGAAGGGAACGAAAAGTCAGAAGCACCCAAACTTGAACTCAAAGCACTGCCACCCACTCTCAAATATGCATATCTAGGAGAAAATGAAAACTACCCAGTGATCATAAGTTCATCCCTCAGTCAAGATCAAGAGGACGAGCTACTCAAGGTGCTGCGGGAGCATAAGAATGCCATTGGATGGACCCTTGCTGACCTGAATGGAATCAGTTCAGCCATATGCATGCATAAAATACTGTTGGAAGATGATGCCAAGCCATCCATTCAATCCCAAAGAAGGCTGAACCCAATCAAGAAGGAAGTGGTACAGAAAGAGGTTATGAAGCTTTGGCAAGGAGGGGTCATATACCCAATTTCGGACAGCCCTTGGGTTAGCCCCATACATGTTGTGCCAAAGAAGGGAGGAATCACTGTGGTTACCAATGAGAAGAACGAGCTCATACCTACAAGGACCGTCACAGGATGGCGGATGTGCATAGACTACAGGAAACTCAATGAGACTACACGAAAGGATCATTTTCCCCTTCCATTCATGGATCAGATGTTGGAAAGACTTGCAGGGCACGCATATTATTGTTTTCTCGATGGTTATTCAGGATATAACCAAATAGTGGTTGATCCAAGAGACCAAGAGAAAACCTTATTTACTTGTCCGTATGGAGTGTTTGCCTATAGGCGCATGCCATTTGGATTATGTAATACCCCTACAACTTTCCAACGCTGCATGCTTTCTATCTTTTCAGATATGATAGAAAAATTTATTGAAGTTTTTATGGATGATTTCTCGGTATTCGGAGATTCTTTTCCTAGTTGCCTACATCACCTCGCCTTGGTATTGAAAAGATGCCAAGAGACCAATTTGGTCTTGAACTGGGAAAAATGCCACTTCATGGTGACAGAAGGAATAGTCCTTGGTCACAAGGTCTCTCACCAAGGCATTGAGGTTGATAGAGCTAAAGTAGAACTTACTGAAAAACTACCCCCACCCAGTGATGTCAAGGCAATTAGGAGTTTTTTAGGGCATGCTGGTTTTTACAGAAGGTTCATTAAAGATTTTTCAAAGATAGCCAAGCCCTTAAGCAATCTCCTTGTATCTGATACACCATTTATCTTTGATGAAACATGCATGCTAGCATTTGCACATTTGAAAATGAGGTTATCCTCTGCTCCTATCATTTCCCCACCTGATTGGAACCTACCATTTGAATTGATGTGTGATGCATCTGATTTTGTAGTTAGGGCAGTGTTAGGACAAAGGAAAGATAACCTAGTTCGTGTGATATACTATGCTAGCAAAGTCCTTAATGAAACTCAAAGAAATTATACCACTACTGAAAAGGAGTTGCTAGCAATAGTTTTTGCATTTGACAAATTTAGATCATACCTCATTGGTGCTAAAGTGATTGTTTTTACAGATCACACGGCACTTAAATATTTGTTTGCCAAGCAAGAATCAAAGCCAAGACTAATAAGGTGGATCTTACTGTTGCAGGAATTTGATATTGAAATCAGAGACAAGAAAGGAGTGGAGAACAAGGTGGCAGATCACCTATCCAGAATCTCTCATGATCAAGGTGGAGAAAATGATACAAATGTGAACGAGCTCCTCCCTGATGAGCAGTTGATGACAGTTCACAAAGCACCATGGTTCGCAGATATTGCAAATTTCAAGGCAACTAGGGCATTACCCCCAGAGATCAATAAACAACAAAAGAGGAAGCTCATGAATGATGCAAAATACTTTGTCTGGGACGAGCCATATCTCTTCAAGAAATGTTCAGATGGAATCCTTAGAAGATGTGTTTCGGAAGAGGAAGGAAGAGAAGTCCTGTGGAACTGCCACGGTTCATGTTATGGCGGGCACTTTGGAGGGGACAGAACTGCAGCAAAGGTGTTACAAAGCGGATTCTTTTGGCCCACCCTTTTCAAGGATGCCAAGGAACTAGTAAAAAGCTGTAATGAATGCCAAAGATCTGGAAACCTGCCCAAAAGAAACGCCATGCCACAAAATTTCATCTTGGAACTGGAACTGTTTGATGTGTGGGGAATAGAGTTCATGGGACCATTCCCAACCTCATCTGCAAACAAGTACATCCTGGTAGCAGTGGATTATGTTTCCAAGTGGGTAGAGGCTATTGCAACCCCAACTAATGATAACAAGGTAGTCATGAACTTCCTCAGGAAGAATATCTTTAGCCGGTTTGGAGTCCCAAGAGCCCTCATCAGTGATGGAGGGAGCCACTTTTGTAACAAACCACTAGAAACTCTCCTCCTACGATATGGGGTAAAACACAAAGTAGCCACCCCTTACCACCCTCAAATGAGTGGGCAAACTGAGATATCCAACAGAGAACTGAAGAGGATCCTGGAAAAAACTGTGGGTGCATCTAGAAAGGATTGGTCGAAGAAGCCGGATGATGCTCCTTGGGCATACAGAACAGCATTCAAAACTCCACTTGGAATGTCCCCATATCAACTGGTATATGGAAAGGCTTGTCATTTACCACTGGAGCGGGAACACAAAGCTCTCTGGGCTATCAAGATACTAAATTTTGACAGCATTGCTACTGGTGCAAAAAGGATCTTGCAGCTGCAAGAGATGGAGGAATTCAGGTCACAAGCCTATGAAAATGTAACGACCCAATTTCTAGTACGTCATGATCATACTAGAAACTGAGCGCTACCAACTTGTCTACCTATTTATTATCTATTATTTATTATATGAGCCTGATTCGTTGTTAAAAGCGTAGTTATTTTACGAGGTACTTTTTTTTTTTGAAAACGTTTGAATTAATAAACAGAATCATTTATAATCAATTCACAAATAATAACAGATAAAACAGTTATAAACAACCATACATAAATATATCACAAGCAGTTGATATCATTCGGTTATCCAGCCTTTATTAGAGTAAAGATCTTTAGTTAGGACACCCCTAGATATAACTAGATAATAACTATATACATATATATACATACAACATCCCAAGTCCTGACCTGTTCAAGAAGTCCCTAAGCTGGCACCCAGGCTAGCCTAGACTCTATACTCACCTAGTCCCTCTAAACTACTAGAGCGAGGGAAAGTACGTTCTAGGTCTTCAAAACTCAAGTCAGGTGGAACGTCATCAAAAGGTGGAAGGTCGTCTACTACTCCTCTGCACGATCATATGTTATCAAAGAGCGTCTCTCAAGTACTTCATCGAGTGGCCACATAACAGCAACATCGTACGGAGGACTTAAGCTAAAGTTTGTAGATAAGCAGGGTACAGACGTTGGCTGGCCTCACAGTATATACATATAAACAGGTAACGGAGTTCACTCTAGACCCAGAAGACTACCTAGAGTGGAATCCTCTTTGCAGAACAGTCATTAGTAAACTACGGAAGGGTACTCATGCTTCCATATGAAGCGGGAAGGGTGAGAGAAGGGGTAAGAACTGGGGAGTTCTTAGTAGGGTTGGGGTTATTAGTTAAGTTCATTAATTTGTGTCGCTTAGCAGATATATATAGCAGAATACCAAGAAGTGGTGAACAGAAGAAACAGATAAATAGAGAAAATAGAAAGAAAAACACAAACAAAAGAATACAATAAAACAAAACACAGACACAGAAAATATAATGAAAACAAAGAAAGCATACATTCAAACAACAATCATAACAGAGGAAATTCGCAACCAAGTATGATGCATGTCTGTCCTATGCAGGCCATGAGCTCACGTGTCGGTTTACACCCTGCAACCCAACATTACCCAGGAACTAGTCCTAGATATGGCTTTATTTCTGTAGGTGAACTTCGGCCTACAGAAACAGCACTCTTGTAAGTGAACTTCGGCTTACAGGAATAGTCTAAACACAACAGAACAACTTTCTGTAGGTGAACTTCGGCCTACAGAAATGGCACTTCTGCAAGTGAACTTCGGCTTACAGAAATGGCGCTCTTGTAAGTGAACTACGGCTTACAGGAATAATATAAACACAACACAACAACTTTCTATAGGTGAACTTCGGCCTATAGAAATGGCACCTCTGTAAGTGAACTTCGGCTTACAGAAATGACAACTCTCTGTAGGTGAACTTCGGCCTACAGGAGCAATACCCTGATATACACAATTGATATTCACTGCAGGTGAACTTTGGCCTACAGGAATAATAACTCACTGTAGGTGAACTTGGGCCTACAGAACCTCTAGGGCCAATGGAAAAGCAGCAGATGAACATACAACAGAACATCATGCCACAAGGCTTAACTCTTTATTCTTATACTATTCTCCTCTATTCTTTTTGTTATATTACTCTTTTCTCATTGTCTCTTTACTCTGCTCTGATTACTCTATTCTCTGTATCTCTCTACTTTGCTCTAATTTTTCTGTTTAACATATGTATTTAAAGCTTATGTAAATTTCGGTATGAATAGTTAGTCTGTCCCAAGTATAGGTTCATTAAGTCTATACTGAAACAATTTAACTTTTCATATAATACCTAACCCTAGTCGCGACTCAAGTACTAACTAAGTTGCCCTAGTTCGTTTACTAGTCTCTATCTGTTTTTCTGTCGTTAAAACTTTACAGACTTTTCTTTCAATTTTTATCTTCTCTTCAACTTTTTATCTTTTATTTATCTTTGCCTCACTAATATGTTTTTACCACTCCCTAAGTGTTTTATGAAAGTAATTATGAGATTCTGCGCTTAAAGTTGTCTTTCTAAAGCTTTTACAGAAAACTGCCTTTTCCGTATTATTTTATTATTTTTATTAAAATATTATTTTTAATTAAATATTATTATTTAATATTATATTATTTTTTTATTATTTTATCATTAAATTTTCGAAAATTAACTTACTTTTACTTTTAACTTTTAAAATTCACTTTTTACTACCCGTAACTTTTAATATTTCTACTTTTACCACCCTAACTTTCAGAAATTACAAAATAAACCCCCAAACCCCAAAATATTTCCTTCCTTGCCCTTTTATGGATCAAAAAGGTGTTCTTCATTGTTCTTCATCACACTCAAAGTGTTCTTCATGTTCTTCATAAATTCTTCAGATTCTTTCTCTGTTTTTAACCGTTTTTCAGTCTTTTCAGCAACCGATTTTTATTATAATTCATAATAAATTAGCAGCCACTAAAACCCCATCTTTTCTAAATTAT
Source organism: Arachis hypogaea (assembly GCF_003086295.3). NCBI lineage: Eukaryota > Viridiplantae > Streptophyta > Magnoliopsida > Fabales > Fabaceae > Arachis > Arachis hypogaea. Next base: position 80,897,682 of record NC_092046.1, on the reverse strand, counting down.
TTTAACACAAATTGAACCCCAATTTAAGCTTAAGGTTTCGTTTTTCCAGCTGCCCCAAGAACATGAACTTTAAAGCTTGAATTTCATCAAATTTCATCAAAATTTCACCAAATTTTCACCAAGAATCAATCATATAAGCAACCAATTTTTAGCACAGCCAATTTATACAACATTCACACAACTCAAACACAAATAATCAAGATTAATTTCGTGACACCCTACCTGGTTTTGCTGCTCCTAATTCGGTTAGACTTTCAGGTGGTCCTTAAGCACTTTTTCCTCCTAAAACACATCAAGAACAACTTTAAATCCACAAACTCTCAACTGACCAAATCTCCCTCAGCACGTTAGGAAGAGATATCTCACCTTAGACTTTCTGAAAATTAATGGTTCTTGGCCCTCAAGTCAAGTTAAGCATGATTCCTAAGGAAGAACATCAAGAAAACATATGTTTTGCATGGTTTTCCTTGAAAACCGAATTGAAGAGGGAGGGAGACAGCCATCTCAACTTATTTCCAGCCTTGATAAGTCACATGGTTATGTAGAGGAAGAAGAGAGGAACATTTTGGTGAAATCGGAGTTTTGATTTGAGTTTTGGTTCAGAAGAAATCAAGATTTGAAGATTAAGTATTCATGAAGTTTTCTCTCTTTTCTCTCCTTTCAATTTCGGCCAAAATGATGAAATGAGACAGCCTTGGAGGTCTTGGGGGTGTAAGGTGAGTTTTGATTGGTTGGCTTGAAGGTGGATTAAAATAATATTAAAATATCTCTGGTGTACAACTACTAAAACTAGGTGTATCGGAACACTCGTAAAAACATCTCTAAAAATTATTTTCTGAGCTACTAGCATAAATGACACTAGTAAAATATTTATTATGAGAATAGAACATGTATGATGAGGCCTTAGCATTGCTAAAGTCATCAGAGAGTGCTGGTGCTAAGCTGCACCAGTAAATTGTGAACCCGGTTTAACCGGTTTTCTATTTTTAACTAAAACTGATCAGGTAACCTTATAATATCATTCAAGAGGCTTCTAATACTCATATAATGATGGTATTATCCTATTATCTCTCTTTTCTCATGAATCGAGTCTGGTTTGTCAAACTGAGACTATTTATGAAAAACCGAATCAAAACTCCTAACCGATACGGTTCAAAAACTAGGTTCTTCGTGATTGCGTTATCGAGCTTGCCTTGGGAAAGGTTCTAGATTAAGGATGACGTAATGATAATGAGGATTGAGATACTTGTTGATATAGAAGAGGTGTTCCCTTTAGTGATCTTCTGGCGAAATCCGTGCCTTCGGAAAAGATCTCGCATACTCGAAAATCAGGGTTGTTACATTCTACCCTCCTAAAAGAAAATTTTGCCCTCAAAAATTCAGCCGCATGCAAGAATCAATCTTCAAGCAGTCTATTTCCTTCAAGCCATCCTGACGAAGATATCAGTTCGTTCCTTACAGCATCTAAATATCACATAGCCATGGCCATGGAGATCATAACAGCTATAAGAATAGTTGTGCCTCACACGAATTTGTCGTTCGAAACTCGATTAAACCATGCCTATTCACAGTCATTGAGGTCTTATCTGCACCAAACAATCAACATTAAGGTGATCAGTCTTAATATCTCAAGTTAGGCACGAACATTCCCAAAATGAGCACTCATAGACATTCATGCCAAATGTATCTAGAAGATACCCTAACAGCATGAGACACACAAGCAGAGTATGCAATAAAGCATAATCAGTCCACTCCCCAGGCTCTACTGGGAATGAACTGCTCTGATACCAAATTGTAACGACCCAATTTTTAGTACGTCATGATCATACTAGAAACTGAGCGCTACCAACTTGTCTACCTATTTATTATCTATTATTTATTATATGAGCCTGATTCGTTGTTAAAAGCGTAGTTATTTTACGAGGTACTTTTTTTTTTGAAAACATTTGAATTAATAAACAGAATCATTTATAATCAATTCACAAATAATAACAGATAAAACAGTTATAAACAACCATACATAAATATATCACAAGCAGTTGATATCATTCGGTTATCCAGCCTTTATTAGAGTAAAGATCTTTAGTTAGGACACCCCTAGATATAACTAGATAATAACTATATACATATATATACATACAACATCCCAGGTCCTGACCTGTTCAAGAAGTCCCTAAGCTGGCACCCAGGCTAGCCTAGACTCTATACTCACCTAGTCCCTCTAAACTACTAGAGCGAGGGAAAGTACGTTCTAGGTCTTCAAAACTCAAGTCAGGTGGAACGTCATCAAAAGGTGGAAGGTCGTCTTCTACTCCTCTGCACGATCATATGTTATCAAAGAGCATCTCTCAGGTACTTCATCGAGTGGCCACATAACAGCAACATCGTACGGAGGACTTAGGCTAAAGTTTGTAGATAAGCAGGGTACAGACGTTGGCTGGCCTCACAGTATATACATATAAACAGGTAACGGAGTTCACTCTAGACCCAGAAGACTACCTAGAGTGGAATCCTCTTTGCAGAACAGTCATTAGTAAACTACGGAAGGGTACTCATGCTTCCATCTGAAGGGGGAAGGGTGAGAGAAGGGGTAAGAACTGGGGAGTTCTTAGTAGGGTCGTGGTTATTAGTTAAGTTTATTAATTTGTGTCGCTTAGCAGATATATATAGCAGAATACCAAGAAGTGGTGAACAGAAGAAACAGATAAATAGAGAAAATAGAAAGCAAAACACAAACAAAAGAATACAATAAAACAAAACACAGACACAGAGAATAGAATGAAAACAAAGAAAGCATACATTCAAACAACAATCATAACAGAGGAAATGCGCAACCAAGTATGATGCATGTCTGTCCTATGCAGACCATGAGCTCACGTGTCGGTTTACACCCTGCAACCCGACATTACCCAGGAACTAGTCCTAGATATGGCTTTATTTCTGTAGGTGAACTTCGGCCTACAGAAACAACACTTCTGTAAGTGAACTTCGGCTTACAGGAATAGTCTAAACACAACAGAACAGCTTTCTGTAGGTGAACTTCGGCCTACAGAAATAGCACTTCTGCAAGTGAACTTCGGCTTACAGAAATGGAACCCCTGTAAGTGAACTTCGGCTTACAGGAATAATATAAACACAACACAACAACTTTCTATAGGTGAACTTCGGCCTATAGAAATGGCACCTCTGTAAGTGAACTTCGGCTTACAGAAATGACAACTCTCTGTAGGTGAACTTCGGCCTACAGGAGCAATACCCTGATATACACAATTGATATTCACTGCAGGTGAACTTCGGCCTACAGGAATAACAACTCACTGTAGGTGAACTTGGGCCTACAGGACCTCTAGGGCCAATGGAAAAGCAGCAGATGAACATACAACAGAACATCATGCCACAAGGCTTAACTCTTTATTCTTATACTATTCTCCTCTATTCTTTTTGTTATATTACTCTTTTCTCATTGTCTCTTTACTCTGCTCTGATTACTCTGTTCTCTGTATCTCTCTACTCTGCTCTGATTTTTCTGTTTAACGTATGTATTTAAAGCTTATGTAAATTTTGGTATGAATAGTTAGTCTGTCCCAAGTATAGGTTCATTAAGTCTATACTGAAACAATTTAACTTTTCATATAATACCTAACCCTTGTCGCGACTCAAGTACTAACTAAGTTGCCCTAGTTCGTTTACTAGTCTCTATCTATTTTTCTGTCGTTAAAACTTTACAGACTTTTCTTTCAATTTTTATCTTCTCTTCAACTTTTTATCTTTTATTTATCTTTGCCTCACTAATATGTTTTTACCACTCCCTAAGTGTTTTATGAAAGTAATTATGAGATTTTGCGCTTAAAGTTGTCTTTCTAAAGCTTTTACAGAAATCTGCCTTTTTCGTATTATTTTATTATTTTTATTAAAATATTATTTTTAATTAAATATTATTATTTAATATTTTATTATTTTTTTATTATTTTATCATTAAATTTTCGAAAATTAACTTACTTTTACTTTTAACTTTTAAAATTCACTTTTTACCACCCGTAACTTTTAATATTTCTACTTTTACCACCCTAACTTTTAAAAATTACAAAATAACCCCCCCAAACACCAAAATATTTACTTCCTTGCCCTTTTATGGATCAAAAAGGTGTTCTTCATTGTTCTTCATCACACTCAAAGTGTTCTTCATGTTCATAAATTCTTCAGATTCTTTCTCTGTTTTTACCCGTTTTTCAGTCTTTTCAGCAACCGTTTTTTACTATAATTCATAATAAATTAGCAGCCACCAAAGCCCCATCTTTTCTACATGATTTTAACACAAATTGAACCCCAATTTAAGCTTAGGGTTTCATTTTTCCGGCTGCCCCAAGAACATGAACTTTAAAGCTTGAATTTCATCAAATTTCATCAAAATTTCACCAAATTTTCACCAAGAATCAATCATATAAGCAACCAATTTTTAGCACAGCCAATTTATACAACATTCACACAACTCAAACACAAATAATCAAGATTAATTTCGTGACACCCTACCTGGTTTTGCTGCTCCTAATTAGGTTAGATTTTCAGGTGGTCCTTAAGCACTTTTTCCTCCTAAAACACATCAAGAACAACTTTAAATCCACAAACTCTCAACTGACCAAATCTCCCTCATCACGTTAGGAAGAGATATCTCACCTTAGACTTGCTGAAAATTAATGTTTCTTGGCCCTCAAGTCAAGTTAAGCATGATTCCTAAGGAAGAACATCAAGAAAACACATGTTTTGCATGGTTTTCCTTGAAAACCGAATTGAAGAGGGAGGGAGACAGCCATCTCACCTTATTTCCAGCCATGATAAGTCACATGGTTATGTAGAGGAAGAAGAGAGGATCATTTTGGTGAAATCAGAGTTTTGATTTGAGTTTTGGTTCAGAAGAAATCAAGATTTGAAGATTAAGTGTTCATGAAGTTTTCTCTCTTTTCTCTCCTTTCAATTTGGGCCAAAATGATGAAATGAGATAGCCTTGGAGGTCTTGGGGGTGTAAGGTGAGTTTTGATTGGTTGGCTTGGAGGTGGATTAAAATAATATTAAAATATCTCTGGTGTACAACTACTAAAACTAGGTGTATCGGAACACTCGTAAAAACATCTCTAAAAATTATTTTCTGAGCTACTAGCATAAATGAAACTAGTAAAATATTTATTATGAGAATAGAACATGTATGATGAGGCCTTAGCATTGCTAAAGTCATCAGAGAGTGCTGGTGCTAAGCTGCACCAGTAAATTGTGAACCCGGTTAAACCGGTTTTCTGTTTTTAACTAAAACTGATCAGGTAACCTTATAATATCATTCAAGAGGCTTCTAATACTCATATAATGATGGTATTATCCTATTATCTCTCTTTTCTCATGAATCGAGTCTGGTTTGTCAAACTGAGACTATTTATGAAAAACCGAATCAAAACTCCTAACCGATACGGTTCAAAAACTAGGTTCTTCGTGATTGCGTTATCGAGCTTGCTTGGGAAAGGTTCTAGCTTAAGGATGACATAATGATAATGAGGATTGAGATACTTGTTGATATAGAAGAGGTGTTCCCTTTAGTGATCTTCTGGAGAAATCCGTGCCTTCGGAAAAGATCTCGCATACTCGAAAATCAGGGTTGTTACATTCTACCCTCCTAAAAGAAAATTTTGCCCTCAAAAATTCAGCCGCATGCAAGAATCAATCTTCAAGCAGTCTATTTCCTTCAAGCCATCCTGATGAAGATATCAGTTCGTTCCTTACAGCATCTAAATATCACATAGCCATGGCCATGGAGATCATAACAGCTATAAGAATAGTTGTGCCTCATACGAATTTGTCATTCGAAACTCGATTAAACCATGCATATTCACAGTCATTGAGGTCTTATCTGCACCAAACAATCAACATTAAGGTGATCAGTCTTAATATCTCAAGTTAGGCACGAACATTCCCAAAATGAGCACTCATAGACATTCATGCCAAATGTATCTAGAAGATACCCTAACAGCATGAGACACACAAGCAGAGTATGCAATAAAGCATAATCAGTCCACTCCCCAGGCTCTACTGGGAATGAACTGCTCTGATACCAAATTGTAACGATCCAATTTTTAGTACGTCATGATCATACTAGAAACTGAGCACTACCAACTTGTCTACCTATTTATTATCTATTATTTATTATATGAGCCTGATTCGTTGTTAAAAGCGTAGTTATTTTACGAGGTACTTTTTTTTTTTGAAAACATTTGAATTAATAAACAGAATCATTTATAATCAATTCACAAATAATAACAGATAAAACAGTTATAAACAACCATACATAAATATATCACAAGCAGTTGATATCATTCGGTTATCCAGCCTTTATTAGAGTAAAGATCTTTAGTTAGGACACCCCTAGATATAACTAGATAATAACTATATACATATATATACATACAACATCCCAGGTCCTGACCTGTTCAAGAAGTCCCTAAGCTGGCACCCAGGCTAGCCTAGACTCTATACTCACCTAGTCCCTCTAAACTACTAGAGCGAGGGAAAGTACGTTCTAGGTCTTCAAAACTCAAGTCAGGTGGAACGTCATCAAAAGGTGGAAGGTCGTCTTCTACTCCTCTGCACGATCATATGTTATCAAAGAGCGTCTCTCAGGTACTTCATCGAGTGGCCACATAACAGCAACATCGTACGGAGGACTTAGGCTAAAGTTTGTAGATAAGCAGGGTACAGACGTTGGCTGGCCTCACAGTATATACATATAAACAGGTAACGGAGTTCACTCTAGACCCAGAAGACTACCTAGAGTGGAATCCTCTTTGCAGAACAGTCATTAGTAAACTACGGAAGGGTACTCATGCTTCCATCTGAAGGGGGAAGGGTGAGAGAAGGGGTAAGAACTGGGGAGTTCTTAGTAGGGTCGTGGTTATTAGTTAAGTTTATTAATTTGTGTCGCTTAGCAGATATATATAGCAGAATACCAAGAAGTGGTGAACAGAAGAAACAGATAAATAGAGAAAATAGAAAGCAAAACACAAACAAAAGAATACAATAAAACAAAACACAGACACAGAGAATAGAATGAAAACAAAGAAAGCATACATTCAAACAACAATCATAACAGAGGAAATGCGCAACCAAGTATGATGCATGTCTGTCCTATGCAGACCATGAGCTCACGTGTCGGTTTACACCCTGCAACCCGACATTACCCAGGAACTAGTCCTAGATATGGCTTTATTTCTGTAGGTGAACTTCGGCCTACAGAAACAACACTTCTGTAAGTGAACTTCGGCTTACAGGAATAGTCTAAACACAACAGAACAACTTTCTGTAGGTGAACTTCGGCCTACAGAAATAGCACTTCTGCAAGTGAACTTCGGCTTACAGAAATGGCACCCCTGTAAGTGAACTTCGGCTTACAGGAATAATATAAACACAACACAACAACTTTCTATAGGTGAACTTCGGCCTATAGAAATGGCACCTCTGTAAGTAAACTTCGGCTTACAGAAATGACAACTCTCTGTAGGTGAACTTCGGCCTACAGGAGCAATACCCTGATATACACAATTGATATTCACTGCAGGTGAACTTTGGCCTACAGGAATAACAACTCACTGTAGGTGAACTTGGGCCTACAGGACCTCTAGGGCCAATGGAAAAGCAGCAGATGAACATACAACAGAACATCATGCCACAAGGCTTAACTCTTTATTCTTATACTATTCTCCTCTATTCTTTTTGTTATATTACTCTTTTCTCATTGTCTCTTTACTCTGCTCTGATTACTCTGTTCTCTGTATCTCTCTACTCTGCTCTGATTTTTCTGTTTAACGTATGTATTTAAAGCTTATGTAAATTTCGGTATGAATAGTTAGTCTGTCCCAAGTATAGGTTCATTAAGTCTATACTGAAACAATTTAACTTTTCATATAATACCTAACCCTAGTCGCGACTCAAGTACTAACTAAGTTGCCCTAGTTCGTTTACTAGTCTCTATCTGTTTTTCTGTCGTTAAAACTTTACAGACTTTTCTTTCAATTTTTATCTTCTCTTCAACTTTTTATCTTTTATTTATCTTTGCCTCACTAATATGTTTTTACCACTCCCTAAGTGTTTTATGAAAGTAATTATGAGATTCTGCGCTTAAAGTTGTCTTTCTAAAGCTTTTACAGAAATCTGCCTTTTCCGTATTATTTTATTATTTTTATTAAAATATTATTTTTAATTAAATATTATTATTTAATATTTTATTATTTTTTTATTATTTTATCATTAAATTTTCGAAAATTAACTTACTTTTACTTTTAACTTTTAAAATTCACTTTTTACCACCCGTAACTTTTAATATTTCTACTTTTAGCACCCTAACTTTCAGAAATTACAAAATAACCCCCCAAACACCAAAATATTTACTTCCTTGCCCTTTTATGGATCAAAAAGGTGTTCTTCATTGTTCTTCATCACACTCAAAGTGTTCTTCATGTTCATAAATTTTTCAGATTCTTTCTCTGTTTTTACCCGTTTTTCAGTCTTTTCAGCAACCGTTTTTTACTATAATTCATAATAAATTAGCAGCCACCAAAGACCCATCTTTTCTACATGATTTTAACACAAATTGAACCCCAATTTAAGCTTAGGGTTTCATTTTTCCGGCTGCCCCAAGAACATGAACTTTAAAGCTTGAATTTCATCAAATTTCATCAAAATTTCGCCAAATTTTCACCAAGAATCCATCATATAAGCAACCAATTTTTAGCACAGCCAATTTATACAACATTCACACAACTCAAACACAAATAATCAAGATTAATTTCGTGACACCCTACCTGGTTTTGCTGCTCCTAATTAGGTTAGATTTTCAGGTGGTCCTTAAGCACTTTTTCCTCCTAAAACACATCAAGAACAACTTTAAATCCACAAACTCTCAACTGACCAAATCTCCCTCAGCACGTTAGGAAGAGATATCTCACCTTAGACTTGCTGAAAATTAATGTTTCTTGGCCCTCAAGTCAAGTTAAGCATGATTCCTAAGGAAGAACATCAAGAAAACACATGTTTTGCATGGTTTTCCTTGAAAACCGAATTGAAGAGGGAGGGAGACAGCCATCTCACCTTATTTCCAGCCTTGATAAGTCACATGGTTATGTAGAGGAAGAAGAGAGGATCATTTTGGTGAAATCGGAGTTTTGATTTGAGTTTTGGTTCAGAAGAAATCAAGATTTGAAGATTAAGTGTTCATGAAGTTTTCTCTCTTTTCTCTCCTTTCAATTTCGGCTAAAATGATGAAATGAGATAGCCTTGGAGGTCTTGGGGGTGTAAGATGAGTTTTGATTGGTTGGCTTGGAGGTGGATTAAAATAATATTAAAATATCTCTGGTGTACAACTACTAAAACTAGGTGTACCGGAACACTCATAAAAACATCTCTAAAAATTATTTTCTGAGCTACTAGCATAAATGACACTAGTAACATATTTATTATGAGAATATAACATGTATGATGAGGCCTTAGCATTGATAAAGTCATCAGAGAGTGCTGGTGCTAAGCTGCACCAGTAAATTGTGAACCCGGTTAAACCGGTTTTCTGTTTTTAACTAAAACTGATCAGGTAACCTTATAATATCATTCAAGAGGCTTATAATACTCATATAATGATGGTATTATCCTATTATCTCTTTTTTCTCATGAATCGAGTCCGGTTTGTCAAACTGAGACTATTTACGAAAAACCGAATCAAAACTCCTAACCGATACGGTTCAAAAACTAGGTTCTTCGTGATTGCGTTATCGAGCTTGCCTCGGGAAAGGTTCTAGCTTAAGGATGACATAATGACAATGAGGATTGAGATACTTGTTGATATAGAAGAGGTGTTCCCTTTAGTGATCTTCTGGCAAAATCCGTGCCTTCGGAAAAGATCTCGCATACTCGAAAATCAGGGTTGTTACAGAAAACACTAAGATGTATAAAGAAAAGGCAAAGAGAAAACATGATATGCATCTTGCGCCAAGGAGTTTCGAAAAGGGGCAGCGAGTACTCGTTTACAATTCTAAATTAATGCTGTTTCCAGGAAAACTCAAGTCAAGGTGGTCCGGACCTTTCATGGTTACGAAAGTATCACCATATGGCCACATCGAAATCACAGATGAAGGTTCAGAGAGGACTTTTACAGTGAATGGACAAAGACTCGATCATTATCTGGGCAACATGGGGGAAAGCCCCAGAGTAAAGTACCATCTCAAGTAATTAAGGACTCGTCGAGCTAGCGACGATAAAAGAGCGCTCTGTTGGGAGGCAACCCAACCTCAGGTAGTTTCACTTTCATCTTTATTTCAATAAAAATCACAAGTCGTTTTCCCTGTATTGTAAGGAGCTAAGTTTGGTGTTCCACACCAGAACAATCCAAGAGTGATGGTGTAATTCTAAGTTTGGTGTTCCACCAAAGGACATTGGTCAGAATTACACTCCACTCCAGAAGAACATTGCTAGCTCCATCCAATCAAGAGAAACCACTTAGATGTAGTTAGACTATAGGTGATCATTGCTTTGTTGACAATAAGATATGGGGTTCTCTACATATGTACAATGTTTGCACTGGCAAGGAACTAAGTTTGGTGTTCACATACCAAATTGAGTTCAAAAAGCACCAGCATACATGCAAGCTAACTATGTCTCAAGTGCTTTGGGAACAAGCAACTTCCAGTCACCCTGCAGGAATCTTATGAGGAAATGGTGCACCTCTACCCAAAGAAGCGAGGCAACCAAAAACTAGGATGATGACAAAGAGAGAGAGCAACCAGAAATCATCACCCGAAGGTTGTTTGTTACTTAATTCCATTGTACTCAGAATGGTTGAAAGTTGGAAGTCCGAATGCACTTTTGATTTGTGGCTACTTGTAGTTGAAACTTTTTTTCTATCTTTTAAAGTTCTGAGTAGGTCTATGTGCTAGTCTTTATGTCACTGTATCCTTACTTAACTTACTTGTATACTGGTTCCTTTTGAATTAAATGAAGAGAGAATGATTGTTTTTAAAAGACCAGAGTGGAGTTCATATTGTGGAAGTGCAGTCATGAATCTTTGGGGTAGTCATAAGTTTGCTAAGTTGATTCAACCACAAGGTTAGGAGGACAACTATCTATCCTGAATACTTGACTTTGGATATACCCATGAGACTGAGCATATGACAAGATCCTAATAAGAGAAAAGGGAAAGAATAATGGAAGTGAAAAATAAAAGAAAAAGAGTAAGCAATAAGGCTAGGCACCAATGGTTTGGACCTTGAGACAAGTGTCTGTGGTGCTCCTGTGTGAGGGATCTACTTGGATGAATAAGCTCTCAGGGGTGCTTTATCACTTGGTAACTTGGGTTAACTAACCCGGGATTATCAGCTGAAAATCCACTATCAAGAGTAACCCTCACTACAGAGCATTTAGTAACCCAAAGAGGTGCTAGACACCAAGGTCTCAAGAAAAGAAAATAAACAAACTATATGCCTGTGGTGTGTATGTATGGGGGAGAGACTTGAGGGAGTAAGTCCTTAGGGGTGCTTCAACACCTAGCACCTTGAACCAACTGGTTCGGGAGTGTTGGCTGAAAACTTATCTTAAAGAGTTGCCCCCTTACAGAGCACTTAGCCTAAATAACACAAATAACCCTTGAAATAACAATAAAAGGATCAATGAATAAAAGTCTCATGGGATATAAACAAAGTAAGTGTTTAGGGACATGATAAAGGTCTAAAAGCCAGTAATGGAATGAACCTAAGTTGCTATGCATGAAACCACCATAAAATCAGTAACATGACTTCCACAAGAATGACTCACTCCTCTGGATATTCCATTCATCATTCTCTTGTTCCAGTACTTGCTTAGGGACAAGAAAGGTTTAAGTTTAGTGTTGTGATGCCAGGGCATCTTAGCCAGTTTCACTGACCTTTTCTTTACTGTTTTTAGGATAGTTTCATGTATTTCCTTAGGAAATAAGCTAGTTTTGGTTAGATATTCACTTACACCATGACTCAAGCATACATTGTGCATTTTACATTATTTCATGAGGATTTTGCATAAGTTTAGTGACAAATTGTATGTTGCATTGCCCATGACTTGGACTAGAACTTTGATGCACTCTATTGCTTGATTTCAGGACCAAAGGAAGCAAGGAAAGGGAGGAAACTTGCAAGGTTAATGAGAAAAGTGATTGCCAATGACACTCTCATAGCCATCATTGCCCACGTTAAGAGTCACGTTAACTAAGTTAACGTGAACTCTAACGTGGAAAAGGAAAGTTGAGCCAACGTTAGTGACACTTAACATTGTCACTAACGTTGGCAAACACTCATGAGTGGCCACGTTAGAGCCCACGTTAACCTAGTTAACGTGGCCTCTAACGTTAAAGGGGGAAGAGAAGCCAACGTTAGTGACATTCAACATTATCACTAACGTTGGCCTAAGGATGCAACACACCACGTTAACTCCCACGTTAACTTAGTTAACGTGGGAGCTAACGTAAGAAGTGAGAGTTGTCGCCATCGTTAGTGACACTCAACATTGTCACTAACGTTGGAAGCAACCACACAACCCCCCAAGGAGCCACGTTAACTTCCACGTTAACTTAGTTAACGTGGAAGCTAACGATGAGGAATGAATGATGAGCCAACGTTAGTGACACTCAACATTGTCACTAACGTTGGGATGGCTAAGAATGGCCACGTTAGAAGCCACGTTAACCTAGTTAACGTGGACTCTAACGTGAAATCTAGGGGCACATTGGAACGTTAGCGACAATGTTGAGTGTCACTAACATTCTCGAAAGTTGGCAAGGCCACGTTAGAAGCCACATTAACCTAGTTAACGTGGAGCTTTAACGTGAAGCAAAAAGGGGCACACTGGAACGTTAGTGACAATGTTGAGTGTCACTAACGTTCTCGAAGTTTGGCAAGGCCACGTTAGAAGCCACGTTAACATAGTTAACGTGGGCTCTAACGTGAGGCAAAGTGGTACATTGGAACATTAGTGAAAATGTTAAGTGTCACTAACGTTCTCGAACTTATACTTTCACTAAATGTTAACACCCCTAACGCCCTGAGCTGAAGTCTCCGCCCACTTAGCACTTTCTCTCTGCAAGTAAAGCCAAGCCCAAATGAAGAAAAGAACTGCTTCAAACTCAAGATCCAAAGGCCTAAGACTTGAAGAGTAAACTAGAAGCTGAGAAGAGTAGTATATATAGAAGTAGCTTTGAATTGTAAAAGGAGTTCTGGAGACTGGAAAAAGGGAACTACTCTCTGTATTTTACTTTCTCTACATTTTCTAGTTTTATGATGTATTCTCCATCTTTGTTTTCATTTTCTAGAGCTATGAACAACTAAACCCCTTTCATTGGGTTAGGGAGCTCGGTTGTAATTTGATGGATCAATACTAATTTTCATTATTCTTCTTCTATCTTTTCTCTTGATTTTACTTGAAAGCTTTCGATCTTCATCCAATTTAGTAGTTATCTTGGAAGATAAGCTATTCAAACTTGGATCTCTTTTGAACCTTGAAAGAGGAATGAAGAGATCAAGATAGAAATGCTTTCTCATGCTGGACCAAATTGGGTTTGGATGGGTATGTGACTATAACCCTCTCAATACTTGATTTGGGAAATGCATGTGGTATAATCAGTGACCATACTTCATCTCTTCTCATGAGCAATTGACCAAGGAATTGGCTATTGATCAAGATTTGAGAGATTGAATTGCAAGAAATTGTAATTCAATCACTTAAGATTGCCAAGGAGATCAATGAGTGCATTGATTGAGGAAGAGATGAAAATGAACTTGATCCGGAGAATTGCAACATCTCCTAAGCCCAATGAACTCCCCATCTCTGATCTTACCCATTCTCTTTAACTTCTGCCATTTACTTTTATGAGCAAATCCCCCATTCCCATTTACAATTCTGCAATTTATTTTCAGTCATTTGCTTCCAGTCCTTTAATTCTAGCATTTACTTTTCTGTTATTTACATTCCCGCCATTTTATTTTCTGCAACTCTCAACCCAAATTCTGGATTCGCTCAACTAGAACATTCTTCTAATTAAAGTTACTTGATCAATCAATCCCTGTGGGATTCGACCTCACTCTATTGTGAGTTTTTACTTGACGACAAATTCGGTACACTTGCCGAAGGGAGATTTGTTGTGAGACAAGTTTTCCGTGCATCAAAAAGGAGTTACTTGCAGTGATTTATGCCATTGACAAGTTTAGATCCTATTTAGTAGGTTCAAAAGTGATTGTGTATACTGACTATGCTGCTCTTAAATATCTACTCACAAAGCAGGATTCAAAACCCAGGCTCATAAGATGGGTGTTGCTTCTGCAAGAGTTTGATATAGAAATAAGAGACAGAAAAGGGATAGAGAACCAGGTAGCTGATCACTTGTCCCAGATAGAACCAGTAGCAGGGGCGTCCCTCCCTCCTACTGAGATCTCTGAGACCTTTCTGGATGAGCAACTTTTTGCCATTCAGGAAGCACCATGGTTTGCAGACATTGCAAATTATAAAGCTGTGAGGTTCGTACCCCAGGAGTACAGCAGGTTGCAAAAGAAAAAACTAATTTCTGATGCAAAGTACTACTTATGGGATGAACCATATCTCTTTAAGAGATGCGCAGACAGAATGATCTGCAGATGCATCCCTGGAGAGGAGGCACAGAAGATCCTGTGGCATTGCCATGGATCACAGTATGGAGGACATTTCGGAAGTGAGCGAACAGCCACTAAAGTCCTCCAATGTGGCTTCTATTGGCCTACTCTCTATAGAGATGCCCGAGAGTTTGTGTGTAACTGTGACAGTTGCCAAAGAGCTGGTAACTTGCCTCATGGTTATGCCATGCCTCAACAAGGGATCTTAGAGATTGAGTTGTTTGATGTATGGGGTATTGACTTCATGGGTCCTTTCCTACCATCATACTCAAACACTTATATTCTGGTGGCAGTAGACTACGTATCCAAATGGGTGGAGGCAATTGCCACACCCACTAATGATACCAAGACTGTACTGAATTTCCTCCAGAAACATATTTTCAGTAGATTTGGTGTTCCCAGAGTACTAATCAGTGATGGGGGCACCCATTTCTGCAATAAACAGCTTTACTCTGCTATGGTTTGATATGGAATTAGCCACAAAGTAGCAACTCCGTATCATCCACAGACAAATGGGCAGGCTGAAGTCTCTAATAGAGAACTAAAGAGAATCCTGGAACGGACTGTAATTGCCCGTAGAAAGGATTGGGCAAAGAGCTTGGATAATGCTCTGTGGGCATACAAAACAGCATTCAAGACTCCTATAGGAACCTCTCCATACCAGCTTATGTATGGCAAGGCCTGTCATCTGCCCGTGAACTGGAATATAAAGCCTACTGGGCAACCAGATTCCTAAACCTGGATGCTAAGTTAGATGGTGAGAAAAGATTGCTCCAGCTAAATGAGCTAGAGGAGTTCAGACTCAATGCTTTTGAAAATGCAAAAATTTATAAGGAAAAAGCAAAAAAGTGGTATGACAAGAAATTGTTATCCAGAGTCTTTGAGCCAGGACAAAAAGTTCTGCTGTTCAACTCTAGTCTCAGATTATTCCCCGGGAAATTAAAATCCCAGTGGAGGGGACCATATGGATGTGTTGAGCTTCAAGATATTGATTCTGACAAAAAGTTCATTGATAATGAACAGAGAATCAAACATTATCTTGAAAGTAATTTTGAGCAAGAATGCTGAAAACTGAGGCTTGAATGAAGCAAAGTAAAGGTCCAGCTAAAGACAATAAAGAAGCGCTTACTGGGAGGCAACCCAGCCATTAGCAAGTTATTTGTTTTAATTAATACTTGTAGAAGTTTGATATACATTTTTCTTCAAAGTTTAATCATCAAAATTGAAGGAATTCACAGAGTTACAGAAGGATTCAGTGCAAAAAGCAGAGAAAAGAAGCTTGCTAGCAAGAAAACGCCAGTAAAGGGCATTTTGGGCGTTAAACGCCAGAATGGGTACCATTCTGGGCGTTTAAAGCCAGTAAAGGTACCATTTTGGGCGTTAAACTCCAGAATGGGTACCATTCTGGGCGTTTAATGCCAGAATTGCAGCATCCTGGGCGTTCAGAAAAACGCCTAGTGATAAAGGGGTTTCTGGCGTTTAACGCCAGCCAGGGTACCTGGCTGGGCGTTAAATGCCCATAATGGCCAACAATTGGGCGTTAAACACCAGAATGGATACCATTCTGGGCGTTTAACGCCAGAAAGGCAGGAGGAGGAGATTTTGTTTCCAACTTCAAATTTTTTCAAATTTTCATGTTTTGACTCAAAATTTTATGCATAAACATGTTTCAAACTTTCATCATTCACCTTCAATTTTCCAGAATTCAACAATTTTCTAAATCTCTTTTCAATTTTCTTCAAATCCTTCCCAAATCTTTTCAAAAACTCAATTATCCTCTTAATTTCTTTCCAAATCCTTTTCAACACATCATATCATCTCTTATTTCTTAGATGCATAACCAAATTTTAATATTTAACATCTTTATATCTTTTTCAATTACAAATCTCATCTTTTTCATATCATGATTTTATTTTCTTCCATCAATCATGTCTCTATGTCATATCTCTTTCAAATTTTTCGAAATCCCTCCCCTCCTCCTATAAATATACATTCGGCCATCCCCTCCTCCCCACCATTTGAATTTGGCTCTTCTTCTCTCTCTCCCCTTTACTTTCTTTTGCTTGAGGGCAAGCAAACCTCTAAGTTTGGTGTGTTTTTCCATGATCACTGAGCTAAGACTCATCAAGATCATGGCACCTAAGGGAAAACAAACCAATTCAAGAGGCAAGAAAGAGAATACTCCAAAGAGTCTTTGGAATCAAGAGAGGTTCTTAACCAAAGAGCATGCAGACCATTACCACAAAATAATGGGTTTGAGGTCAGTGATCCCGGAAGTTAAATTCAATTTGAAAGAAGATGAATATCTGGAGATCCAAGAGCAAATTCGAAACAGAGGATGGGAAATTCTAGCTAATCCTGAGACAAAGGTTGGAAGAAACATGGTTCAGGAATTCTACTCAAATCTGTGGCTAACAGATAAGCAGAGAATAACTGGAACCACCTTTCACACCTACTGAACTATGGTCCGAGGGAGGCTTATTTACTTCCATCTGGATAAAATAAGAGAGGTCTTCAAAATGCCTCAACTACAAGATGATCCAGAATCCTTTAATAGGAGAATGGTGAGAGTAGATAAGGGGTTGGATCAAGTTCTAGAGGACATATGCCTCCCTGGAACTAAGTGGATAACCAATTCAAAAGGTGTCCCAGACCAACTCAAGAGGGAGGATCTCAAACCAGTTGCAAGAGGCTGGTTGGACTTCATTGGGCGTTCTATATTGCCCACTAGCAACCGCTCTGAGGTCACTGTCAAAAGAGTAGTGATGATTCATTGTATGATGCTGGGGAAAGAAGTGGAGATTCATCATCTAATTTCTTGTGAGATTTACACAATTGCAAACAAGAACTCCACCAAAGCCAAACTGGCCTACCCAAGCTTAATTTCTCTGCTATGTAAAGATGCTGGGGTGAGGATGGGAGTAGATGAATTCATCCCAATCGAACACCCAATCACCAAGAAGTCAATGGAAGGACAAGTGCAAGACAACTCCATCAAAAAGGAGGGCGCAGGAGTTCCTCCTAGAAATTCCTGAAATTGACTACTGGACCTGCCTAGAAGCATCTGTTACCAAGCTGCAAGAAGTTATGGAACAACTTAAGGAAGAACAGCAAAATCAAAACTGCATGCTCTGCAAGCTGCTGAAGGAACAGGAGAAGCAGGGGCGTGAGCTACAGGAGCTGAAGCGCCAGAAGCTCTCCCTTGAAGGACTAAGCACCCCACAGATTGAGGGAACATCCACTTCTCAAAATCAAGGTTGTTGAGTCCTAACTCTGTGATAACCTTTATTATTAAGAGTCTATTTTAAGAGTCATTCATTTTTCTGCTTTTAATTTTCTGTCTTCTATTATTATGGGTCTGCTCTTATATTTATTTTTGAGTCTTATTTTTAGTCCATAATCAATAAAATTTAAAGTTTATGTCTTAAAGCTATGAATGTCCCATTAATCCATCACCTTTCTTAAATGAAAAAAATGTTCTTAATTGAAAAAGAAAAATAAGTACATGAATTTCGAATTTTAAAATAGTTTAATTATTTTGAGGTGGTGGTAATACTCTTGTTTTCTGAATGAATGCTTGAACAGTGCATATTTTTGAATTTGTTGTTTATGAATGTTAAAATTGTTGGCTCTTGAAAGAATGATGAAAAAAGAGAAATGTTATTTGATGATCTGAAAAATCATAAAATTGATTCTTGAAGCAAGAAAAAGCAGTGAATAAAAAGCCTGCAGAAAAAAAAGCGAAAAAAAGAAAGAAAAAAAAGAGAGCAAGCAGAAAAAGCCAATAGCTCTTTAAACCAAAAGGCAAGGGTAATAAAAATGATCCAAGGCTTTGAGCATCAGTGGATAGGAGGGCCCACAGGAATAAAATCCTAGCCTAAGCGGCTAAACCAAGCTGTCCCTAACCATGTGCTTGTGGCGTGAAGGTGTCAAGTGAAAACTTGAGACTGAGCGGTTAAAGTCATGGTCCAAAGCCAAAAGAGTGTGCTTAAGAGCTCTGGACACCTCTAATTGGGGACTCTAGCAAAGCTGAGTCACAATCTGAAAAGGTTCACCCAGTTATATGTCTGTGGCATTTATGTATCCGGTGGTAATACTGGAAAACAAAATGCTTAGGGTCACGGCCAAGACTCATAAAGTAGCTGTGTTCAAGAATCAACATACTTAACTTGGAGAATCAATAACACTATCTGGATTCTGAGTTCCTATAGAAGCCAATCATTCTGAACTTCAAAGGATAAAGTGAGATGCCAAAACTATTTAGAGGCAAAAAGCTAAAAGCCCCGCTCATCTAATTAATACTGATCTTCATAGATGTTTTTGGAACTCATTGTATATTCTATTCTTTTTATCCTATTTGATTTTTAGTTTCTTGGGGACAAGCAACAATTTAAGTTTGGTGTTGTGATGAGCGGATAATTTATACGCTTTTTGGCATTGTTTTTAGTATATTTTTAGTATATTTTAGTTAGTTTTTATTATGTTTTTATTAGTTTTTAAATCAAAATCACTTTTCTGGACTTTACTATGAGTTTGTGTGTTTTTCTGTGATTTCAGGTATTTTCTGGCTGAAATTGAGGAACCTGAGCAAAAATCTGATTCAGAGGCTGAAAAAGGACTGCAGATGCTGTTGGATTCTGACCTCCCTGCACTCGAAGTGGATTTTCTGGAGCTACAGAAGCCCAATTGGCGCGCTCTCAATTGCGTTGGAAATTAGATATCCTGGGCTTTCCAGCAATATATAATAGTTTATACTTTACCCGAGATTTGATGGCCCAAACAGGCATTCCAATTAGCTCAAGAATTCTGGCGTTTAACTCCAGAACTGGCACAAAAGCTGGAGTTAAACGCCCAAAATGACACAAAAGCTGGCGTTTAACTCCAAGAAAAGTCTCTACACATGAAAGCTTCAATGCTCAGCCCAAGCACACTCCAAGTGGGCCCCGGAAGTAGATTTTTACACTAAACACCCTAGCTTACTCATTTTCTGTAACCCTAGGTCACCAGTTTACTATAAAAACTACTTTTAGTGATTTATTTTGTACCTCATGACACTTTACACGTTTCATATTGTAATCTCTACGGCATGATTCTCTAAACCCCATTGTTGGGGGTGAGGAGCTTTGCTGTTCTTCATGAATTAGTGCAATTACTATTGTTTTCCATTCTATCACGCTTGCTTCTATTCTAAGATATTCATTCACACTTCAACCTGATGAATGTGATGATCCGTGACACCCATCATCATTCTCACCTATGAATGTGTGCCTGACAACCACCTCCGTTCTACCTTAGATTGAATGCATATCTCTTAGCCTCATGATTCAGATCAGAGTCTTCGTGGTATAAGCTAGAATTATTGGCGGCCATTCCTGAGATCCAGAATGTCTAAACCTTGTCTGTGGTATTCTGAGTAGGATCTAGGAAGGGATGACTGTGACGAGCTTCAAACTCACGAGTGTTGGGCGTAGTGACAGACGCAAAAGGATTAATGGATCCTATTCCGACATAATCGAGAACCGACAGATGATTAGCCGTGCGGTGATAGCGCATTTGGAATATTTTCACTGAGAGGACGGGAAGTAGCCATTGACAACGGTGATGCCCAACATAAAGCTTGCCATGGAAGGAGCCTTGCGTGCATGAAGAAGAAGATAGTAGGAAAGCAGAGATTCAGAAGACAAAGCATCTCCAAAGCCTCAACCTGTTCTTCATTACTGCATAACAAGTATTTATTTCATGTTCTTTTACTTTTTACAATTAAATCTGAGAATTATTGATATCCTGACTAAGAGTTACAAGATAACCATAGCTTGCTTCAAGCCGACAATCTTCGTGGGATCGACCCTTACTCACGTAAGGTATTACTTGGATGACCCAGTGCACTTGCTGGTTAGTTGTGCAGAGTTACAAAAGTATGATTGTAATTTCGTGCACCAGAGTGGTTCCCAAAATTTGGTGGCAGACCACTTGAGTCACCTAGATCATATTAAAAGTGACTCTACTCCTATCAATGATGCATTTCCACTTGATAGCTTACAAGCAATATCTGAGATGGTTCCTTGGTATGCACCCATAGCTAATTATTTGGTTAGTCGTACCTTTCCTCCAAAATTTTCTATGCATCCAAAGGACAAACTCAAGAGCGAGTCCAAGTATTACATATGGGATGACCCATATTTGTGGAGAGGTGGTGCTGACCAAATAATTAGAAGGTGTGTTTCACAATCTGAAATCCAGTATATTTTAGAGGCATGCCTCTCTTCTGAGAGTGGTGGACACTTTGGTCCTCAAAGAACTGCCAGAAAGATTTCAGACTGTGGATTTTGGTGGCCCACACTTTTTAAGGATGCTAATATTTTCTGTGACTCTTGCCACCAATGCCAGAGATTTGGAAATATATCCAAGAGGGATGAGATGCCCCAACAACTCATGTTGTTTTGTGAAATTTTTTATTTTTGGGGTATTGACTTCATAGATCCATTTCCAAACTCAAATGGTTTCTTATATATTCTGTTCTAATTGGGTGGAAGCAATTCCTACCTATACTGATGATGCTAAAGTGGCTGTTTCTTTTGTTAGGAATAATATTATTTGTCGCTTTGGATCACCACGAGCAATCGTGAGTGATCAAGGCTCTCATTTTTGTAACAGAAGAATGACAGGTTTGTTGAAGAAACATGGCATCATTCACAAGGTGGCAACGGCTTACCATCCCTAAACAAATGGCCAAGCCGAGGTGTCTAATAGAGAGATCAAGCACATACTCGAGAAGATTGTTAAACCTCATAGAAGGGACTGGAGCTCTAGGCTTGGAGATGCACTGTGGGCTTATCGCACAGCTTACAAGACACCCATCAAAATGAGTCCGTTCTGCCTAGTCTACGGAAAGGCTTGTCACCTTCCGGTGAAGGTGGAACACAAAGCTTACTGGGCTGTGAAGGAATGCAACTCAGGATTGGGAGGAGCCAGTATTGAGAGAAAATTACAACTAGAGGAATTGGAGTACCTTCGGTTAGAAGCGTATGAAAACTCAAGGCTCTACAAAGAAAAGGTAAAGGCGGTGTGATTTAAGAGATTTGTCGTGTCGGTATAGAATTTCACACAAAATGAATTTTTTCTCGTTGCAAGTATAGTTCTACACCAACAAACAATCCTCCCAATCAAAAATTTGAGTTGTCACAAGTAACAAACCCCTAATAAGAATTAACCGAAGTAGTTAGAGTCCGGGTCGTCTCCCTAGGAAACAATGTAGTACTTAGTTATTGGCTATGAAGGGGTAAAGAGGGGGGGGTTTTGGTTCATGAGATGGAAAGAAAGTAAATCAAGTGAGTAAGTAAAGAAAGCAAAATAAAGAACTTTTGGCTAAGACTTGTGTAATTGGGATCACCATCCTTGTCAAAAAACCGAATATTGATAATCATCAGAGGCCAACCTATTAAGTCTACTTCCCAAAAGCTTTAAGTACATAACATTTACTCCTAAGCTTGAAGTACGTCAAATAGATTTGATCACATCCACCCTTAAGTCCTAACCTACCTACTAATAACTTAGTAGTGGGTTAGTATTAATGGGTATCAAATTGATCACCATGGGTTCTCAAATCACTAATTCCATCATACCCAATGACTCAAGATTACCCAATTCCCTTCGCATAGACCAAGAGTTGACAAAACTACTCAAAAACTAAAGAGAATATTTCATCAAACACATAGAGTGCAATAAAAGTAAACTTCATAAATTGCAAGAATAGTAACGTCTAACAACTACTAATGTGAAAGAAAATTGAGATCAACAACTCAAATCAACAATGAAGAAACATCAAACATTAAATTGCATTAAAAGTAAATCAAATCCAACATGAGTTCATCATCACAAAAGAGAGAAAAATGAGAAATTAACATCACAATTAAGAGAATCAAGACGTAGAAATGCGAAATTATAAAAGAAACAAGATGAGATCAAGTAATTAAACATGAATTTAGAGTAATCTAACCTAATCTTAACCTAATTCTAGAGAGAAGAGGGAGCTTCTCTCTTTAGAAAACTAACTAAAGGCTCATGTTGGCTAAACTAATTGCTCTCCCTTTGCTTGGACTTCAATTCTACATGAAATACACTTAGAAACAAGTTGGAATTGGGCCTGGGCAGCTCAGAAATCACCCCCCAGCGTTTTGCCTTTAAGTGGGCCATGTAAGAGTATTGGCGCGTGCGCGCCATGTGTGCGTGCGCGTCAATTGGCAACTTTTCCATCCGCGCGGACGCGGCATGTACGCGTGCGCGTCTATGGGCGAGACCACTTTTGCGCGTGCGCGCCTTGTGCACGTGTGCATCGTTTGATGCATTTCCAATCTTTGTTTCTTCATGTATTCTCCCCTTTGTATGATTTTCTATTCATTTCTTCCATCCAATACTTGCCTTATACACCTGAAATCACTCAACACATGCATCAAGGCATCGAATGGAATTAGAATGAATCAAAATTACCAATTTAAGGCCTAAAAAGCATGTTTTTACATTTATGCAAAATTCAAGGGAGAATTACAAAACCATGCTATTTCATTGAATAAATGTGGGAAAAGATGGTAAAATCCCCCAAAATAAGCACAAGATAAATCACGAAATCGAGGTTTATCAAATCTCCCCACACTTAAACTAAGCATGTCCTCATGCTAAAATCAAGAAGAAGCAAAGGGTATTAACATTTATTCAATGCAACTAACTAAATGCAATCTATTTTCATGATGTAATGGCTTAGTCAAAATAAATCAATCTCCAAGAATACACATGCAAGAACAAGGGAAAAGATATTAGCAATCAAAGCAAACCACAATTGGATTAAATCATTGAAATAGTTCACAAACTTGCAAGAAAAGATGATCATAGGTGGAATCATGTAATTGAGCGACTGAACCCTCGCCGGATGTGTATCCACTCTATGCACTCAAGTATATGGGGTTACTTCACTCATTCCTCCCCTAATCATGCTTTCCAATAATTATTTTTCATCTAACAATCAATAATTACTTTATGCATGCATACAAATATCAAGAGGACTTCCCATAGGTTGTAATGGGGCTAGGGTCAAGGAAGGATGCATATGGTCAAGTGAGCTTGAAATTTGAATCTTTGATTAACTTAAACTTCCCACCTAACCTATGAAAACCTAAACAATTCTAAACAAACCTAGCTATCCATTCTTCACTTTTCACATACTCATGCAATTCCTTTTTAATACCTCACATATGCATTGAATTTATGAAACCTTAAACTTTGGGACCCTTTGTTCCCTTTTTGTTGCAAAATTAAATTTTTTTTTCTAAAATATATACAAGAACATCAATGCATATGGTTTACATATGATCACTACATGATTATGTACCCAATTCTTGAGAAATTTTCAACAAAAACATAAATACGCTTATATCTCTAACCAATGTACCCAACCTTCCCAAAATCAAGTAATGAACACTCTCACTAGCCTAAGCTAATCAAAGATCCAAACAAAGGACATTTATTATTTTTCACTTAAGCTTGTAAAGTGCTATAATAATGAACAAATGGGTTAAGCATAGGTTCAAAATTGGCTAACAATGGAAGATAAAAGGTAAGTTATTTTGGGTAAGTAAGCTATTTGAACAATGGCCTCAATCATATAATTGCATATATACAGAAAATAGTGGACATAAAGAATCAAACAAATCAAAGATTACAATCATAAGAAGAGAATAATGCACACAAGAATGAAAGTAGGTGGTCATAGGATGTCACCATACAATTAGGCTCAAATCTCACATGCTTGTGTTCTTTGCGCAATACATGATCCACAAGTGTCTAATTCAAGCAAGTTCTAAAAAAATTTTTCAACCAATTGGGTGGTACCCTAAAAATGAATTTCTTGGAAATTTTCATCATATTGACTAAGCTTATTCCAGTGCAATGTTGTGATTTAGAAAATTTTGAAAATTTTCCTAGTTTTACCCCTTTTTTTTTTCAATCAAAGCATAATTCTTATACAAAAAGGGTTAACTAGATTTTTAACAATCCAAAATACTTTTCTAATCACAATCAAAAACTAAGATGCAAAACATATATATATATATAAAATAAAAGTATGCAACGACCAAAACAAGAGTATCTACAATAACAAATATATACAGTCATCCTAAAATGATCTAAAATATAAAGTGCAAAATAAAATAAAGTAGCAGAAACTAAAGATGGAGGTCCGAAAGTTCACCACATAAATACAAACACCGGTCACGAACGGTGACCTCCCACACTTTAGAATCAAGCATCGTCCTCGATGCTACTGCTGAAGCTCGGGATAGGGGTCAACAATCGCGCCGGTCTCCTCAGACTTGGGCTGTGGGACTGAGACTGGCTGTGGCTCTAGATGTGGCTGTGGATCCTCAGGAGGCTGCTGGACCTCAGTGGTGGCCTGTGTCTCTAGAGGTGCATCCTGATGAGTCGGCTCCTCAGCCGACTCCTCCTCCTGATCCTGCTCGTCGGAAGCGGGAGAGTCTGGGAGTGGCGGTAGCTCGATGCCCTGTGATACAAACACCTGGTCGATGCGATCGAGACGTCGCATGACACGACGCTTGAAGCACTCCATGATGCGAAGCAGGTGCTGCACCAGCAGATAAGTCAGCTCAGGTGCTGGTGGTGGTGGTGGTAAGGATGCTGCGGCTGCTGAAGTAGAGGGGGGTCCTGCTGCTGCTGCTGACGATGAGGGCTGAGCCGCCTCCTCTATTGCTCTGGCTCGGGAACGGCATTTGGGTGGGGGCTTCTCGTGCACCCACCCACGCCATGGAATATTAGTCTCCTTGTCATCGTCATCTGGGGGTGGTGGTGTCACATCATCATCCTCCCACGGGACACCTGCCAGCTCAATCATGCTGGTGACCAGTGTAGGGAAGGGTAGCAAGCCACGAATATGAGCTCTCCACATACTATGCCTGATCAGTCGGGGGAAGTTTACCTCCTTCCCTTCCATCACACACCCAATCAGAACCAGCATATTCATCAGAATCTCTGAAAAGTGAGTGGTGAGAAAGACATAGTGGGCGAAGATATGCTACCAGGTCTTGGCCTCCTTCGTCAGATAAGCAAAGCGCATCCCCTTGGGCTTCTTGTTGTTTGAATCCATCACCCAAGGAGCATCTGGTGTGGCAATCACGCGCTTAAGCGCCTCATAGTCAAAAGTCATGAAGAGGATAGCTACCTCTGCCTGCCTATAGGCGCAGGTCTCATCAAGACAATGGTGGCAAAGCAGTGCATCCCTAATAGCATTCTCAGTGATCATAATTTCTCTACCCCGCAGCTGCATTGAATCAAGGTTGGCTCGGAAGAAGTTACAATAAAATTCTCTCACCCATGAAGTGTTCACCCTCCCCAAATCTCTGTCAACAAAGTCCAATCCTAACTCCAGAATGCGGGTGTTAATGGCATGCCTCACATCATTGGGAAGGAATAGTTTCTTCTCAATGTTCAGATTTTTCTTCCTTGTCCACCTCATTCAGCGGATTCTTAGCATAATTTGCATAGGAAGAGGGGGTAGAGGACTTAGAGCGCTTCCTCTTTTTAGAAGTAGTGGCTATAGCCTTTCCTTTGTCTGACACCCTGAAAAACAGAGATGATATAATATAAGCAAATAGCCAAATAGATACAAAGCACTCAAAGCAAAGCATATTCATGAAGTGAATAAGGAAAGGAGATTTCTTGAAATGCAAGGAACAAAATTCAGAATTCAAATCATACTTCAAACCAAGAATTTCACCCACATTTGCACATTACTTGTTCATCAAGTATAAGAAACACCATATCCAAAATAATGATCAAAAGAGTTAGGTTGAAAACCAAAAGAAGTTAGTTGGTTAAACAGATTAAAGTTAGAAATTAGTTTGAAAATCAGTGATGTGGTGGTTACTAGCTCAATTCAAAAGAGAATGCACAAAATAGGAATGTAAGCATGTTCACAATCATGAAATGCATCAAGTCATTGATGATGAAATATGGTATAGCTAGAAAGCAACTAATATGGAACAAATCATCAATCAATGTAAGGATCACTAGAGTCAAATGAATTTGTGTTGGTGAAGTCAAATCATTAAAGAAAGAGTCAGTCAAGCAGAGTTCAACACCAAATTCAATGAGCTATGAAAGTCACAAGGATTGAGATAAGATTTGAAAAATTCATGCACTATGTAACCAACGGTAATTTGGGCATAAAGGAATTGAATCACAGTGGCCACATAGGTAGAAGAACTCATCAATCTTGTGAAGCAAGCAAATTAGGATTAATTCTCAATCATGCAATGCATTTATGCAACTTAGCATTGCATGCAAGCAAGGAGTATTAGAGGCATGACCAAAGAACCTGTTCTTGAGGAATTTTCAAAACCATTTAGACGACAAAATTCTATTTAACATAAAAATCATCAAATAGAAGTTTGTTACATCCATCAAACAATGTCAATTCAAGAAATATGGTTAAGAAAAATCCGGCAGCATTTCAGAAGTACATTGGCTAAATCCCAAATTTAAACAGTCAAATCAGATTCCATATGAATTCATCAAAAGTCAAAAGCACAAAGATCATGTATGAGTTCATATGACTGAGGCAATCAAGCCAATAGTGCAGCAGCAAAGCATTAGAGAGCGATTTAAACTAAATCAGCCAACAAGCAGTTATGAATAAGTAAACAACCAGTATCCATGAGCAAAGCAATACTCAATAATGGCAAGCCAAGCATATAGCACAAGCAAAGTAATGAAACAGAGCAATTCCACAGAGCAGTAAGAATTCAGACAGGCCTAAATCCACTACTCAGCCCAGATTCGCTAACCACCTAGGTAAACTAAACTAACTAACTAAGCTAATTATACAGGCTAAACAAAATATCTAAACAAAATTAATTAAATGAAACTGAAATTGGAACGGGAAAAGAACTAAACCTGGAGCAGGGGAGTTAGAAGGTGGAGCAGAGAACGGGGAAGGGAAAGGGAAGAGATGAACCAGCCAGAGCAAACGGCGGTCTGGTGGCATAGGGGGGCTTGTGCCGGCGACAATGGGGGTCACGGTGGTGCTTGTGGTGGCGCAGGGCTGGCTACGGGAGAGGCAGAGAAGAGAGGGTTGAGTGAGAGAGAGGGAGAGCGAGGAAGGAGGGGGGTCGAGCGCGCACGGCGACAGCGGCGGTGGTCGCGGGATGCTTGCCGGAGGTGGTTGGGTGCTGGGAGATTGAAGGTTGGAAATGGAGGGAGAAGAAGGAAAGACGTTGGAGAAGAGAAGGGAGTTGGGGGCGCGTCTACGCTAGGGCTTTCGCGTCCCTGGTTAAATAGGATTTTTAAATCCACGCGGGCGCGCACTGTGCGAGTCCGCGTGGGTGAAGGTAACTAAGGATTGGCGCGGAAGCGCCATATGCGCTTACGCGTAGATGGAAGAATTAGGGATCGGCGCGGAAGCGTACGGTGCGCGTCTGTGCGGGTGTGCTGGGCCAGAGGCACAAAAGAGGCCCAGAGCTGGCACAACTCTCGGGTCCTTTGGCTTGGGTGATGCTAAAACGCATCGACGCACGTGCGCACTGCGCTTGCGCGTCGATGGCTTGAAATTTTGGAATGGGCGCAGAGGCGCCAAGTACGCCAAGCGTGGGTAGTGAAACAGGGAGTGGCGCTGACGCGTACAGCGTGCGTCCGCGTGGGTTGAGACGCAGAGTTGGCCCAAAAGTGGCACAACTCTCTGGTCCTTGGCCCAGATAGTTAAAATGCGTAGCCGACGCGCGCTCTCGCTTTGCGCTTGCGCGTGGCTTGGTTTTTTTTTTAATGAGCATCAAAGAGAGCTCATAACCTTCTCATCCTCCTCTAAAATGTTAAAACTGGCTAAGATGCAAAATTAAACACATTTTTTAAATATTGGGGATTTTTCAAACAAATTGAGGAAACTTGCAAGCCAAGCAAAAACTCAAATTCAAAGAATCATCCCTAATTAAAGCATAGAATGTATAAACACCTTAGCAAGCAAGCAAAATATGCCAAGAAGTAAAGAAATTATATACAATGGAACTTAATTCATTCATTCATTACATCTACAAGAGAATGGAAAGAGTTTACTATGGTGGGATGTCTCCCACCAAGCACTTTTAGTTTAAGTCCTTAAGTTGGACATTGGGAGGCTTCTTGTCAAGGTGGCTTATGCTTGTATCCATCATTGAACCTCCATGAGTGCTTGTCCTTCAATAGGTTGTCAGAAGTTCCAACCATCTTCACTAAGCTTGAGTGAGGTCCTTTCCAAGATATGAGCTTCCAAAATTGACTCTCACAGGGTAATCCAGGATCCCATATCTTATCCTCGCACCCATCTTCTAGTTGATTGCCTTGACTTTGTCCGGGTGACGAGAAAGCAGAATTCTCATGAAAACACCAAACTACTCTTCTGGACCCATTTAATTGAGCATTACACCAATCCATTCTCTCCAATTTTGAGCTTCCAACCATAATAAGTCTAGATTTACAATGCCAACCACTAAACATCCTCTTCTTTTGCTTAATTCCGTAAAGCGCCCTAAGTTGGCAATCCGTCTCAAGCAAACCATACTCAAGTGGGATAATAAAGCTGAGAGTTAGGAGTTTTACCCACTCAAGCGAAGGATTGGATGACGAACTAGGTGGAGGAGTTCCCAAGGGTCTTGATAAAGCATGCTCTACTCCGGTCCATCCTCTTCTAGAGGTTTCCACCACTCGGCAAGGTTCTTCAAGTTTCTCCTCTTGCCAAGCTTCCTCAAGTTCACATTCTTCCTCACCAAATTCTTCTATCTCCTCCCCATCACTCTCATCATAGATCGGAGGTCTAGTGAAGTCTACTTCATCATCAAGTCTAAGCATTTTGGGGAGAGACTCTTCAAACTCGAAAGGATCATATGTGCGGAATCATCATATATAGGAGGGCTTGTTGCTTGGAACACTTCTTCCAGTTCTTTACTTATAATGGGTTTTGGAGGTGGCGCACCCTCCTCAACCTCGCATTCTAGTCCACTGGGGGAAGGCTTAACAAGATTGTCAAGGGAATTGCTCAATGTGGGCAAAAAATCACTAGTGATGAAATCCACTTCTTGATCATTCTCCTTTAACTCTCCGTTTACTTCCGCAACTTTACTCTCCTCTTTAACATCCTATATGTGTTCCACATATCCCAAACATCCACCCACTACTTCCTTTTGTGCGCTAGTCTCTGTCTTCTCCTCTTGTTGCACCTCTTGCTTCAATTCTTCTTTCTCACCATGGAGCTTTAAGTTCACTCCCTCACTAGGCTCCTTAATTGTTTCTCCACATTCAATAATAGAAGTACTCAGGGTACACGAGCCTAGGTGGGATGTTACGTGATTCACGGCATCTACCATGCTAGCTATCCTTGGTCTTAGCTCCTTGAACTTAGTTTCATCCTCCTCTTGACGCCTTAAGATACGAGATTTAAGGTCTCTCAGTTCTAATATGAAAGCTTCGTCGGGAGGTAGTGGTGGAAGATAGGGTTCAGTATTTGAGGGAAGGTTGTTAATATTGGAAGGTGGTTCATAATGGTGGAATTCTTGAGGTGGTGTATGTGGAATTTGTGGTTCTTGGGAGTATTGGTATTGGGATGGTGGTTGTTCTATATGTGATTCAAATGGTGGTTGATACGGTGTGTGTGAGTTATGGTCATATGGAGTTGAATGGTGGTGTGAGGATTGTGAGTATGGTGTATGGCTATATTGAGGAGTGGGATCACATGTATATGATGATTGTGGTTGACAACCACAATGAGGGCCATCACACACATTGGATTGATACACATTAGGATCAGGATTATACACATAAGAGTTCGTAGGAGGTTGTTGCCATGAAGATTGTTCATAAGCTTGAGGTTCCTCCCATCCTTGATTTCCAAATCCTTGATGTATATCCTCATTGGAGCTTCCATTTCCTACAACATAGTTTGAACTACACTCATAGCCAAAAGGATGAGAATTTATAGTGAAAGAGAAAATAAAAACAAAGATTAATAAGAAACAAAGAAGATAAAATCTTAAACTAGCAAAAACTAGCAAACCAACCAAAATTCAAGCCATTCACAATATATACAATAGTCAATAGCATAACACCATTGTACCCCGGTGGTGCACGAAATTGTGATCATCAATGGCGCCATCAACATGGTACGCTCAATTGTAATCTCAACCTTTTTTCACAACTTCGCACAACTAACCAGCAAGTGCACTGGGTCGTCCAAGTAATAAACCTTACGCGAGTAAGGGTCGATCCCACGGAGATTGTTGGTATGAAGCAAGCTATGGTCATCTTGTAAATCTCAGTCAGGCGGATATAGAATGGTTATGGAGTTTTCGAAAATAAATAATAAAATAGGGATAGAAATACTTATGTAAATCCTTGGTGAGAATTTCAGATAAATGCATGGAGATGCTTTCGTCCCTCTAAACCTCTGCTTTCCTGCTGTCTTCATCCAATCAGTCTTATTCCTTTCTATGGCTAGCTTTATGTAAGGACATCACCGTTGTCAATGGCTACTTTCGATCCTCTCTGGAAAATGGTCCGATGCGCTGTCACTGCATAGCTAATCGTCTGGAGGCGTCACCCTTGCCATTGGCTGCATCCTATCCTCTTGTGAAAATGGTCCAAATGCTCTGTCCCAGCACGGCTAATCATCTGAGGTTCTTGATCATACTAGAATAGGATTCACCCTCCTTTATCGTCTGTCACTACGCCCAGCACTCGCGAGTTTGAAGTTCGTCACAGTCATTCAATCCCAGAGTCCTACTCAGAATACCACAGACAAGGTTTAGACTTTTCGGACTCTCATGAATGCCGCCATCAATCTAGCTTACACCACGAAGATTCTGATTAAGAGATCCAAGAGATACTCATTCAATCTAAGGTAGAACGGAAGTGGTTGTCAGGCACGCGTTCATAGGGAATGATGATGATTGTCACGTTCATCACATTCAGGTTGAAGTGCGAATGAATATCTTAGAAGCGGAACAAGTTGAATTGAATAGAAAACAATAGTACTTTGCATTAATCTTTGAGTAACAGTAGAGCTCCACACCTTAATCTATGGAGTGTAGAAACTCTACCGTTGAAAATACATAAGTGAAAGGTCCAGGCATGGCCGAATGGCCAGCCTCCAAAACGAGATCACAGGATCAAAAATACAATCCAGGATGTCTAATACAATAGTAAAAAGTCCTATTTATACTAAACTAGTTACTAGGGTTTACAGAAGTAAGTAATTGATGCATAAATCCACTTCCGGGGCCCACTTGGTGTGTGCTATGGCTGAGCTTGAATGTTACATGTGCAGAGGCTCTTTCTGGAGTTGAACGCAGGTTGTAACGTATTTCTGGCGTTCAACTCTGGTTTGTGACTTGTTTCTGGCGTTTAACTCCAGACAGCAGCATAGAACTGGCGTTCAAGGCCCTTTTACGTCATCTAAAATCGTTCAAAGTATGAACTATTATACATTGATGGAACGCCCTGGATGTCTACTTTCCAACGCAATTAGAAGCGCGCCATTTTGAGTTCTGTAGCTCCAGAAAATCCACTTTGAGTGCAGGGAGGTCAGAATCCAACAGCATCAGCAGTCCTTCTTCAACCTCTGAATCTGATTTTTGCTCAAGTCCCTCAATTTCAGCCAGAAAATACCTGAAATCACAGAAAAACACACAAACTCATAGTAAAGTCCAGAAATGTGAATTTAACATAAAAACTAATGAAAACATCCCTAAAAATAACTAGATTCTACTAAAACATACTAAAAACAATGCCAAAAAGCGTATAAATTATCCGCTCATCACCCGGCAACGGCGCCATTTTGATTTAAGAGATTTGTCGTGTCGGTATAGAATTTCACACAAAATGAATTCTTTCTCGTTGCAAGTATAGTTATACACCAACAAACAATCCTCCCAATCAAAAATTTGAGTTGTCACAAGTAATAAACCCTAATAAGAATTAACCGAAGTATTTAGACTCCGGGTCATCTCCCTAGAATACAATGTAGTGCTTAGTTATTGGCTATGAAGGGGGTAAAGAGGGGGGTTTTGGTTCATGAGATGGCAAGAAAGTAAATTAAGTGAGTAAGTAAAGAAAGCAAAATAAAGAACTCTTGGCTAAGACTTGAGTAATTGGGATCACCATATCCTTGTCAACAAACCGAATATTGATAATCATGAGAGACCAACCTATTAAGTCTACTTCCCAAAAGCTTTAAGTACGTAACATTTACTCCTAAGCTTGAAGTCTGTTAAATAGATTTGATCACATCCACCCTAAAGTCCTAACCTACCTACAAATTAACTTAGTAGTGGGTTAGCGTTAATGGGTATCAAATTGATCACCATGGGTTCTCAAATCACCAATTCCATCATACCCAATGACTCAAGATTACCCAATTCCCTTGGCTTAGACCAAGAGTTGACAAAGCTACTCAAAAACTAAAGAGAACATTTCATCAAACACATAGAGTGCAATAAAGGTAAACTTCATAAATTGCAAGAATAGTAATGTCTAACAACTACTAATGTGTAAGAAAATTGAGATCAACAACTCGAATCAACAATGAAGAA
Organism: Arachis hypogaea; assembly: GCF_003086295.3. Lineage (NCBI taxonomy): Eukaryota > Viridiplantae > Streptophyta > Magnoliopsida > Fabales > Fabaceae > Arachis > Arachis hypogaea. The sequence continues at coordinate 80,864,378 of NC_092046.1, read as the reverse complement.
ACATCAAACATTAAATTGCATTAAAAGTAAATCAAATCCAACATGAGTTCATCATCACAAAAGAGAGCAAAATGAGAAATTAACATCACAATTAAGAGAATCAAGACTTAGAAATGAGAAATTATAAAAGAAACAAGATGAGATCAAGTAGTTAAACATGAATTTAGAGTAATCTAACCTAATTCTAGAGAGAAGAGGGAGCTTCTCTCTCTAGAAAACTAACTAAAGACTCATGTTGGCTAAACTAATTGCTCCCCCTTTGCTTGGACTTCAATTCTGCATGAAATACACTCAGAAACAAGTTGGAATTGGGCCTGGGCAGCTCAGAAATCGCCCCCAGCATTTTGCCTTTAAGTGGGCTATGTAAGAGTATTGGCGCGTGCGTGCCATGTGCGCGTGCGCGTCAATTGGCAACTTTTCCATCCGCGCGGACGCGGCATGTACGCGTGCGCGTCTATGGGCGAGAACACTTTTGCGCGTGCGCGTCCTTTGATGCATTCCCAATCTTTATTTCTTCATGCATTCTCCTCTTTGTATGCTTTTCTACTCATTTCTTCCATCCAATACTTGCCTTATAAACCTGAAATCACTCAACACACGCATCAAGGCATCGAATGGAATTGAAATGAATCAAAATTACCAATTTAAGGCCTAAAAAGCATGTTTTTACACTTAAGCAAATTTTAAGGGAGAATTACAAAACCATGCTATTTCATTGAATAAATGTGGGAAAAGGTGGTAAAATCCCCCAAAATAAGCACAAGATAAATCACGAAATCGGGGTTTATCACGGTGCATGATAAATTATCAAGTCTTTCTTTACAACTCAAGGTTGAGGTTAATGCCGGGCAAACTGAGGTCAAGATGGGATGGACCTTACATGGTAGAGAAGGTAGAGCCGTATGGAGTTGTCCACCAAAGTCACCCCATAAGCCCTACCTTCTTCAAAGTCAATGGCCACCCTTTAAAGCTCTATCATGGTGTGAAAGTGAAGAATAACAAGGAGTTGGAGATCTTCCTCTTGAAGGATCCAGTAGAGGAAGAGGATTGAGCCTATGGACAGTCCAACTTAAGGACGTTAAAGAAAAGTGCTAGGTGGGAGGCAACCCACCATGGTATGATCTTCCTTTTTATAGTTCTATTGTATTTATTTGCTTATATTTGTTTCATTAATTGTCTTGTTAATTTTCATATAAGCATGTTTTCCTTTTTGTTCTGAGTTATATATTTAAAAAAAAAAAAGAAGCACCATCCCATGCGTAAGCGTCATCGACGCACACGCGTCATAAGGATGTTGGCCGTCTCTGATATATTTTCCCGAGAGTTGGGCTAGAACTGTGCGGGTGGGGTGCCTGGCGACAACCCACCCCACGCGTACGCGTACGCGTCCCAGCAATTTTTGTATCTCATGCGTGTACGTCAGTGACGTGTACGCGTCGTATGTAATTTCGGCGTACTCTTGTACAAAAACCCAAGACTTGTGCTGGTATTATGCTGGAATCGTGCGTCTGGCATGACGAGTAGTCACTCGTACGCGTGACTGACGCTTACGCGTCACTGAGATTTCTGCTTACCCACGTGTATGCATGGGCGACGTGCACGCGTCACAGCGCCGAATCATTTAAACCAGCGCGCCGCCTAGACCTCCGTTTCTTTCATTTTTCTTTTCTTTCTCTAATCCTAATACTTCTTCACTCTTCTTTTTTCTTTCTTTCTACTTCATCCTTCTTTCTCTTCCCCATCCACCACCACCGTCGGACCACCAACTCTGGCAGCCACAACTTCCTGTCCTTTTCTTTTTCTCTGCCTACCCCTCTTATCTCATTCTTACCCCCATTTATCTCCCTCTTTTCATCTTCTTTTCAAGGTTTCTTTTCTTCCTTTCTTCTAGTCTTTAATTCTTCTATTGTTTCTTGCACTTGAATATTTTAATTATTTTTAATTGCATGCTGGTTTTGTTATTTGTAATTTCTTTTTCATTCCTTTCTGTTGTATTTTTATTTTAGTGTTGGAATTTTATTTGGGTAATTATTTTTCTATTTCTTATCTTGTTTGTGTTATGAGGTATGTTTTGATAGTTGGCATCCTATTTTCGGTCTCCCATACACTTGGATTGGTTACCTTACTTCCTATTTTTAATTTGCACACCAAGTGTTTGTGAAAAAGCTCTCATGGTATCTTGATTTATTTTCTATCTTATTCTTGCACCTTGATGCTTCTTTTTCACAATCCTTGCAATCCATGTGTATTGAGTTTTGGTAGCACGAATCCCAACACTCCGTACAGCTGTACCAGCACGTACCAGCACGTACACTGGGTCGTCCAAGTAATACCTGAGCGAGTAAGGGTCGATCCCACAAGGATTGTGGTTTAAAGCAAGCTATGGTTATCTTGCAGGTCTTAGTCAGGAGAATCAGAAGGTTGTTGGATTGATGCAAGGGCAATTCATGAAAGGAATATATTGTATAAATTAAAATCAGTGATAGAAATATAGTTGAAGATTGGAGTTGCTTTGGCTTTTTGAATTAACTCTGGTATTACTGTCTTCTCTACTTGTGAGTGATCTCTTCTATAGTAGGCTGTATGTGATCAAAGCCATTGCCCGTGGTCATTCATCTCCTCTGCTCCAGATCAAACGCCATTGCCCGTGGTCATCCAATCTGACGGAGGGTGAAGCTCTAGCACTTCATTCTCTTGGTGATCCTACTCAAAATGCCACAAACAAGGTCGAATCTTCCGGATCAGAGAATGTTGCTTCTTTAAATTCTAGCCTATACCACGGAGACCCTAATCTCCCCGGAAATTCATTGAACTGGTGTCTCGAGAAGTCCCCAACGAAGTCGTGGATTAGCCGTCTGAGAGATGTATAAACATAGCTGTTGGTCTGCGCTTTCCGACCACGTATTCACACGAACCCAAGGAGACGTGGGTGTTTGTCAGGCATGTTCGTCTTAGTATGATGAATAGAGCTGATTGTCACTGATCATCCTATTCACCATGTTGAAGAACGAATATACATCTTAGAAATAAATTAAGCACGGATCGAAGAAGAAACAGTAATACTTTTATTAATTCGTAGGACTCAGCAAGGCTCCTCCCCTCAACCAAGGAGGTTTAGAAACTTATACTAAAAGGAAAAATAATGTGATACACGAAATTATGGTAAAAAGTGGCTAAAGATCCTTAACAAAGACTGATCTTCTACTTTAAATACTAAATTAATCACTAGTAAGGGTAAAACAGTCTTTTTAGTGCTAAAATCCACTTTTGTGACCTACTTGGTGAGTGTTTGGGCTGAGCTTTGGTGAGATCCATGTTATAGGAGTCCTCTAGGGCATTGAACACTGGCTAGGGGGTCCTTTCTGGGCGTTTGGATGCTGGTCTCTGCTCTTTGGCCGCTGGATGCTTGGAAGGGGGTAGGAGGTTGGCGTTGGATGCCAATTTTGGGCCTTATAATCTAAAGTAAAGTATAGACTATTATACGTTGCTGGAAAGCTCTAGAAGTCAGATTTCCATATCCGTTGAGAACTCTCCATTTAGACTTCTGTAGGTCCAGAAAAGTGCTTCTGAGTGCAAGAAGGTCAGATCCAGACAGCATCTGCAGTGCTTTCTCTGTCTCTGAATCAGACTTTTGCTCTAGCTCCTCAATTTCAGCCAAAAGATACTTGAAATTGTACAAAAACACAAAAACTTATAGTAGAATCCAACAATGTGAATTTAACACTAAAACATATAAAAACTTAATAAAAACTAAACAAAACATACTAAAAACTCTATGAAAATAATGCCAAAAAGCGTATAAAATATTTGCTCATCACAACACCAAACTTAAACTGTTTCTTGTCCCTAAGCAACTAAAAACATAGTAAGATAGAAAAGAAATTAAAGATACAATAAATTTTTAAGTTTCCAATGAAGCTCAGTTACAATTAGATGAGCGGGACTTAGTAGCTTTTTGCTTCTAAATAGTTTTGACATCTCACTATCCATTGAAACTCAGAATGGTTGGCATCTTTAGGAACTTAAAATCCAGATGATATTATTGACTCTGTTAGTTCAGTTCTTTTTTATTCTTGAACATAGCTTTTAGAGTCTTGGCCGTGACCCTAACCACTTTGTTTTTCAGTATTACCACCAGATACATAAATGCCACAGACACTTTAACTGGGTGAACCCTTGATGACAAGTCATCTTATGGTAGTTTCACAAGCATTTTTCACTTGTTTTTATTAGGTTTCATGCATTTTCTTGCATAATAAGTAAGTAAATGGATTAGAATTTCATACATCCCTTAGTTCAATCAGACATGGGTATTTATGTGATTTTTCACAAGGTTTTATGCTAATTTTACTTGATGTTATGAATGATGCAATTACCTTGTGATTATAGAAAAATTTTATGCAATTGTTTGATTGAAAATAGGTGAAGAAGAGGCAAGAAAGAAGAGGAAAAAATAGAGGAAGAAGCAAAGCAGAGGAAGTAACATTGGTAGCCAAAGTTGGCCCACCAACGTTACCTCAAACGTTGGAAAGGGGTATGCAAATGTTAGTGCAATTCTGGGTGCCAACGTTGGAGGGAACGTTGGTGAACCAACGTCACCTCCAACGTCCTCGAAAAATATTAAAAAATGGAGCTGGAAAAATTTTGGGTGACGCGTAAGCGTGGTAGTGCAACTCATGCGTATGCATGAGCTGCGCGCATGCGTGAAATGCCAAAATTTACCATTCACGCATACGCGTGGGTCACGCATACCCGTGACCAAGTCAACGCTGGAGGAAACATTGGTGGACAAACGCTACCTCCAACATACACGATATGAAGCCCAAAATTGGATTTAGAAAACTTGCATCGACACGTACACGTGGGTCACTCGTACGCGTGGATGCAGATTTTGGCCAGACACGCAAATACATGAGCGATGCACACGCGCAAAACACTGTTTCAACGCGTACGCGTGGGCAAAAAAACGTTGGTGCACCAAAGTTGAGTCAAACATTGGCGGCAACGTTCATTCCTTTCAAAATCCTATTTCAAGACAAACGTTTGACTCAACATTTTCTGGCAAACATTGAGCACCAACGTTGACACCAGCACCAGTCAAATTTGGCACCCATGCAGATCATTAATATAAATTACCAATTACCCCTCTTCAACATCACTGAGACCCATTCTATTTTGCTTTAACAAGGCCAAAAAGCCCAATCCAAGGACTTGAAGACTGAATTAGAAAGTGTATAAATAGAAGGGAATTTGATTTGGAGAGGAAGCGAGCAAAGTTGGCAGATATCAGATCAAAAAGGCTAGAGAGTTAGAGTCCCAATTGGGAAATACTGCACTCAATTCTCTTTGTATATTCACTTTTGCAATTTTTCTGCAACTTCTTTGTTTTCTGTTTTGATTTGAGCCATGACAAACTAAACCCCAAATTCATTAGCGGGAGGAGCTCTATTGTATTCATAATGAATCAATGAAATTCTTCTTCTTCTCAATTCAATTGTGTAGCTATAGGATATCTTCTGTTTTGATTGTGGATTATTCGCTCCGGAAGGGGGGTTTAATTCAACTGAATGTAGGTGTGAGCTTCGGAAGTGGAATCACCTACATTAGAATTGGAGCTCTATCCTTCACAATTCTTCTAACCAACACCATTCAGGAGGAATTGAGGTTTTGAGAATCTGTGTGGCTTATGGATAAGAGAATATGCTCTAACTCTTCTCATGATAATTAGATCAAGGAATTGGCAAGATTGATTGTGATTAGAGAGATTGGATTGCCAAGGAATTAGGATCCAATCAATTTCAATCCACCATGGATTTACTCATATGATTGAGAAAAGAGTTGAGACTCAATTGATTCATGGTGGATTATGATATCTCCAATCCCTGATGAATCACTTTCTTTGATTTTCTTCAATCTCTCTGATTTTACTTTAATTTGCAATTATTCACTACTGTTTTGATTCCCTGCACCCAATTCCCTTTATAATTCATGCAATTTAAGTTTCCCTGCAATTTAGATTCTGCAATTCTACTTTCCTGTACTTTAAGATTCAGTTATTTACATTTCTTGCAATTTATGTTTCAGCACTTTTAGTTTCTTGCTCTCTAAGTTTTAGTCATTTAATTCTTCTGCAATTTAAGATTCTGTCAATTTACATTCTGCACTTTAATTTTCCAGCAATTTACATTCTGTTAGTCAATTTTCACTCAAATTACTAACTGTCAGCTTAACTAAATTTATCACCCAACTAAAGTTGCTTGATCCATCAATCCCTGTGGGATCGACCTCACTTTTGTGAGTTTTACTACTTGATGTGACCTGGTAAACTTGCCGGTTTATTTGTGCAGAAATCAATTTTTCACTCATCAAGTTTTTGGCACCGTTGCTGGGGATTGATTTAGATTGTAATGACTAAGTAGGTGATAATCTAGATTAAGCATTTTTCTTCGTTTATGTTAGGCATACTAACTGTTTGAGATTTTGTTTCTGCTAACTATAACTCCACTCTAGCAATAGAGTGCTCTGCTTTTGTTTTTTTGTTTGCTTGTGTTATATGCCAGGAGGAAGAAGAGGTGCATCCACCTCTTTTGATTCTGAACCAAAGAGAACTTTCTTGAGATTGAGAAGAGAAGCAAGAGGCAAGGGAGTGATTGGAGAAGAAGATTCAGATGAGGGAGATCAAGAGATGGAGGATAATCTCCCTAATCCACCAGAGGAGGTGGCAATAACAATGGCCAACCTCCAAGGAGAGTTCTAGCCTCTTACACCTTTCCCAACCCAAGAAACTGTGGGAGCAGTATACTCACTCCAAATGTTCATGCCAATAACTTTGAGTTGGAGCCTCAACTTATAACTTTGGTGCAAAATAATTGTTCTTATGGAGGGGGTCCTCTTGAAGACCCAAATCAACACTTATCTGTCTTCCTAAGGATATGTGACACAATCACGACAAATGGTGTGCACCCAGATATCTATAAGTTGCTGCTATTTCCATTCTCCTTGAGGGATAAGGCATCTCAATGGCTGGAGATATTTCCCAAAGAAAGCATCAATAACTGGGATGATTTGGTGAGCAAATTTCTAGCTAAGTTCTACCCACCTCAAAGAATCATCAGATTGAAGACACAAGTGCAAACCTTCACTCAAATGGATGGAGAATCACTTTATGAGGCATGGGAGAGATACAAAGCATTGATTAGGAAATGTCCACTTGACATGTTTAGTGAATGGGATAGACTTCATAATTTCTATGAGGCCTTGACTCTAAAAGCTTAAGAGGCCCTGTATTACTCTGCAGGAGGCTCACTACAGCTAATGAAGACAGCTGAAGAAGCTCACCATCTTATAGACATTGTGACCAACAATCAATACTTTTATGCTCATCAAAGGCAACGCCATCCAGCTTCAAAGAAATGTGTATTAGAGCTTGAGGGTATGGACACTATCTTGGCACAGAACAAATTGATGCACCAGCAAATCCAACAACAAATGGACATGATGACATAGAGAATTGATGGACTTCAAGTGGCTGCAGTAAACACAGCAAGTCAACCTTCAAATGGATGGAGCCAAGGTGAAGAAGCTTTTGAGAAATACAACAATGAGCAGCAACCAGAGCAAGTCCAGTACATGCATAACACCGCAAGTTCTTCTCAAAATGACTTCCATGGTGATACTTACAATTCATCATGGAGGAACCATCCTAACTTGAGGCGGGGTGATAATCAAAATTTATGGAAGAGGAACCACAATTCCAACAACTCCCGCAACACAAACAACCAAAATCATTCATCCAATAATACTAACCAATTTAAAAACCCACAAAATACATATCACCAACCCCACAATAACTCACAGAACCACCAGAATAAATTCTCCACACCCACATTCTACTCACAAAATACCCCTGCAAATAATTCAAATAACTTTCAGCAACAACCATCTCATTTCACACAACCACAACCATGTCCAGACTCTCAGAGAATCTCTAGTCTAGAGATAATGATGGAGAAAATTATGAAAAATCAATAGATGGTAAGACAAGATCAGGAAGCTGCAAGGAAAGATCAAGACCTGGCATTCAAAAACCAAGAGGCCTCAATCAGAATCCTTGAAAGACACATGGGGTAAATGGCTAAACAAATTTCAGAGATAGGTAAGAGGAGAGCAAATGCCTTCCCTAGTGACACTAAAAACAATCCAAGAGACACAGGAAAAGCCACAGAATGGGAGGAGTGTAAAGCAATCACTTTGAGAAGTGGAAAGAAGGTGGAGAAAGAAGCCATTACTCAAGAAGAGCACATCAAAGAAGGCTCAAAAGAAGAAGGGAAAAAGCAAAAGCAGGAGCAAGACACCTCTACACAGAATGATAAGTCAACTGATGACTTGCATCATTTACCCTTTTTTCATGCCTAAAAAGGACCATAAAAGAGCATAATCTCATTTGATCATTGCAATTCATGAACTATTTGATGAACATTATGGTACATTGCTTTGAAATGGGTTTATGCAGAATTTCAGGTGAAAAAGGCATCAAAAAGGGTTGAAAACAACAAAACAAAGCTGGGCGTGTGAAACTAGCGTGCCACTTGGAAAAAACGCCACAAAAATGTATGGGCGTGGCACGCCAGGAGCTGGGTGTGGCACGCCAGTGTTGAATTCCAGAAAAGACCCTCAAGTCATCTATATGGGCGTGGCATGCCAGGAACTGGGCGTGACATGCCAGTTATGATTCCCAGAGAAGCATATTTGAACATTTTACATTGGCGTGGCACACTAAGAGCTGGGTGTGGCTTGCCAGCACAATTTTTCAGAGAGGACTCCCAAAGCCTTTACATGGGCGTGGCACGCCAAGAGCTGGGCCTGGCACGCCAGTGTAATGTTCTAGAGAGCAATGCTGAAGGCCACACAAGGGGCGTGGCACGCCAAGCCCATCACACACTATGGGCGTGCCACTTGAACCATGGGGCGTGGCACGCCAATTCATCAATCCAGAGGGGACAATCACTTGGGCGTGCTACTTGGTATCGAAGGCATGGCACGCCAGCTTCAAATCATCACTTGGGCGTGCCATTTGAAGACCCAAGCATGGCACGCCAAGCATAAAGGAGTCACATTAAAGTGGGCGTGCCACTTAAGCATTAAGGCATGGCACGCCAGTACAAGTTTTCAGACAAGAGGTTGAAGGTCCAAAAAGCTGGGCGTGCCACTTGGTGTCGAAGGCGTGGCACGCCAAGCCATCATCCTCACTCAAGCGTGCCACTTGAAGACCAGGCGTGGCACACCAATGTTGAAGAAGGCCAAAGCAAAGCTGGGCGTGCCACTTGGTGTCGAAGGCGTGGCACGCCAAGCTCTCATCCTCAGTAAGCGTGCCACTTGAAGACCCAGGCGTGGCACGCCAACACTTAAGAAGGCCAAAGCAAAGCTAGGCATGCCACTTGGTGTCGAAGGCATGGCACACCAGCTTTCAACTCTCACTTAAGCATGCCACTTGAAGATCCAGGCTTGGCACACCAGCTACTGGCCCAAGGAGGAATGCTGGGCGTGGCACGCCACACACTGGGCGTGCCACGCTAGTTCAACGGACCAGAGAGAAGGACCAAGCAACCATAATGGGCGTGGCACGCCAGACCCTGGGCGTGCCACGCTAGTTCAACTGACCAGAGAGGAGAACCAAGCACACATAATGGGCGTGGCACGCCAAACCCTGGGCGTGCCACGCTAGTTCAACTTTCCAGAGAGGAGAAGAGGATGGAAAAAGCCTGGGGGTGCCACTTGGGCTCGAAGGCGTGGCACGCTAGGCCAACCCATGCTTAAGAAAAAGCCTGGGCGTGCCACTTGGGCTCGAAGGCGTGGCACACCAAGGACACCAACACATGGTGCGTGCCACTGGAAAATTTGGGTGTGGCGCGCCAAGCCAAATTGGGGCTGGGCGTGGTACCCTACTTAAATGTCTGTCACACGCCAACATGGAAGGTCATGTTTTTTGAGTTTTCTTTTCCATCCGAATTGTAATTTTCTTTTCTCTTTTGTATTTTTTTTATTCTAGTGCTAGGAGTAGTATAAATAACCCTTGAAAGTATTGAGAAAGGAGTTAAGTAGTTAGCAAGCTGGGTTTTTGAGTAGAGTTTTGATTTACTTTTCACTTCATCATCTCTTCTATCTCTTGTACTTTTCTCTGAGCTATGAGTAACTAAATTCCCTCTCATCGAGAGAGGTAGCTCTATTGTACTTGATGGATTAATGATAGTGAAATTCTTCTTCTCTTCATCTTCTCTTTGATTTGTTAGAAGGAATTTCGTTTTAATGATAGTGTTTAATCATCTTGGGAAAGAGGTTGAATGCAAAATGGGTTTCATGGGAACCTTGGAAAAGGAAACATGAAATCATGCTAGAAATCCCTTCTCACACTTGAGTAGGATCTGGGTTTTGGTGTTTGGATATGGTGACATATAATCCTCCCTCTACTTGGACCTATGATGATGTGTGGTATAATCAGGGACCAAGCATATCTTTCTTCATGAGCAATTAGACCAAGAAATTGGCTGTTGATCAAGATCTGAGAGATTGATTCACCAAGGGATTGGGGCTCAATCAATAATGATTGCCAAGAGGTCAATGAGTTGCATGATTGAAGATGAGATAAACTAGATTTAATCCAAAGAGAACAACATCTTCTGATCTCAATGAATTCCCCCTATTCTTATCTTCCACATTCTTTATAGTTTTTATTACATTCTGTCAATCCCCATTTCCATTTACAATTAAGTCATTTATGTTTCTGCACTTTACATTATTACCATTTCCTTTTCTGCACTTTACTACTTTTCTTTACTTTTGAGTCAATTATATTTCTGCTCATTTACAATTTTGTAATCACAATCTATTTTGCTCAGCTTAACTAATTCACCAATTAATTAAAATTGCTCAAATCTACCAATCTTTGTGGATTTGATCCCACTCCACTGTGGGTTATTACTTGACGATCATTTTGGTGCGCTTGCCAAAAGAATGGATTCATCAATTTTATATGGGGAGTGAATTCTGGTCATCATCAACCAAAAAGGAGGTAGTGAAAGCATACTAACCAATGTTACCATATCCTCAGAGGTTCAAAAGAGAAAACAAAGAGAAGCAATACTCAAAATTCCTAGAGATATTCAAGACACTGCACATCAACATCCCTTTCATAGAAGCACTTGAAAAGATGCCACTTTATGCTAAGTTCATGAAGGAGTTGTTGACAAAGAAAAGATCCTTGAAACAAGGACAAATGGTTGTGATGACCAGGGAGTGTACTGCCATCATCCAAAGAGAATTGTCAAGGAAGAAGAAGGACCCTGGAAGCTTTCATATCCCTTGAGAAAGCATTTTGTGACCTTGGTGCAAGCATCAATCTGATGCCTCTATCCTTGATGAAGAAACTTCAAATTCATGAATTCAAACCCACACAGATAGCTCTCCAAATGGCAGACAAATCCATTAAGCAAGCACTTGGAGTTGTGGAGAATGTACTGGTAAAAGTGGGGAAATTTTTCCTCCCAGCTGACTTTGTCATTCTAGACATGGAGAAATATCATAATACTCTCATCATTCTAGGGAGACCCTTTCTAGCTACGGGTAGAGCATTGATTGATGTTGAGTGACGAATGGATTTTTGACGGTTTAGAATTTCACAAATGAATTCTCGTTGCTAGTATAGTTTCTAAACCAACAAGGAACCCTTTCGTACAAAAACTTGTTTGTCACTAGAGCAAACCCAATAAAAAATAATAACCGAAGTATTTAAACCTCGGGTCGTCTCTCAAGGAATTGCAGGGAGGTGTATTTATTATTGGTTATGGAAAAGTATCTTTTTTGGGTTTTTGAATAGGAAACAGGAAAAGTAAAATTGCAGAGAAAATAAAATAACAACAAGAAAAGTCAAGTAATTAAGCCAACTTCTATTCACAAGTCCTAATCCTCTCTCTTGGGAAGGATTAGCGTTAGCAACTAGGGAGCCAACCAACAACTTCCAATTACCAATTAACTCTTGAGTATTCCAACTCAAGGGTCTCCTATTAAATATTAATCAACTCCAAAGCTAAGTTGGAAGTCTACTCCATTGACATGGATGCGAATTTCACATACACATACAAGGGGTAGAAAGAAGACATAATAATTGGAATTGAATTGAGATAATCAAGCAAATAAAGAAATTAAATAGAAAAATACTCTTTGTATTAATAAATTAACAAGAGAAGAAGATAAACTAAAGTAATAGAACAAATAAAAGTATAAGAAAACTAAATTAAAGGACATTGAACCTGGATTTGAGAAGAAATTGCAAAAAAAATCTGATAAATCACTATTTTATGGTTTAACTTGTGCTCAATTGAGTGCTTTTTATCAATCCTTTGCACACTTACTCATAAAATTTGCATGGTTTTACATTTCCCTTCCTAAATTCTGTGCTATGACTGAAAACATGCTTCTTTGGCCTTAAATTTGCTATGTTTAATCCTCTCTTATTACCATTCGATGCCTTGATATGTATGTTAAGTGTTTTCAGAGATTACAGGACAGGAATGGCTTAGAGGATGGAAACGAAGCATGCAAAAGTGGAAGGAATACAAGAAATTGAAGGAACTGCTAAGCTGTCCAGCCTGACCTCTTCGTACTTAACTGACCATAACTTGAGCTACAGAGGTCCAAATGAGGCGGTTCAAGTTGCGTTGGAAAGCTAACATCTGAAGCTTCAAAATGATATATAATTGGCTATGGTCCATAACGTATTTTACATGCATACCAAGTGTTTGTGAAAAGCCCGTATGGCATGGTGAATTCTTAATCATTCTATCCTTCTACTCTAATGCCTGTTTTTCACAAAACCGTTCCAATATTTTATTAATTAAATATAATTGTCAATACAAACATTATTGTTAGTTTGTTACAGGTGATAATACATTTTGGCTTTTAATGCTTGATCTACGCTACTCATGCCTTTGCCAGCATGCCAATAAACATCTTGTATTTAATTGCCTCAATATATCATGCTATATTTACATTGATGTCCTAATTACATGGAGTTGCGACCATGTGTTAACAACATTCTTCTTTACCTTGGCATGATTATCACTCGTACTGCCCTCTTCCTTGCTCTATCCCTTTGAATTCATGTCGCTTTCTCTTCTCCCTTTTCAGGATGGCCACCAAGAAGGGTGCAGAGAGAGCCTCTAACAAGTCACCGGCATGGAGGAGAACCAAAAGCACAAGCATCTTCAATAAATCAGCTACTCCTTCAGATACTTCAGTGGTTAGACCGGCTTGATCGGCAGGCAAAGCAAATAGAGCGCCATAACAAGCGCCAATTTACATACCTCAAGGAGCTGATTGTTGGCAACCACCCACCTGAAGAAGAATCAGACACTCCGGACTCCACCTTACCTACCAGCACCGGGAGCCATGACGACCGCGACTGTGGAGATGCTGTTACCAACCCCGCTTTATTCCTGACTGATAGCACCGAGGACGGTGCCAAGCTTTAAGTGTGGGGAGGTCGGTGATGAGAAGACTTTTGCTAGTAAAGAATTTTATAAAAATAATCACGTTGTACGTATAGCTTCTAAACCAACAAAGAATCCTTTCGTACAAAAACTTTGGTTGTCGCAAGTAACAAAACCCAATAAAATTTATAGCCGAAGCATTTAAACCTCAGGTCGTCTTCTCAAGAAATTGCAGGGAGGTATAATTTATTATTGGTTATGGAAAAATATCGTTGGGTTTTTGAAGTAAGGAATAAGTAATTTAAATGGCAAGAAAAAATAAATTAATAATTAGAAAAACTCTTGGCAAGGTATGAGAACTGGAAATCACATCCCAGTTATCCTTATCAAGTGTGATGAGAATTGTTTATTGCTCCCACTTAGTTAACCCTTACTAAATAAAGGAAAGTCAAGTGGACTAATCAACTTGATTCCTCAAGTCCTAGTCAACTCCTATGGAAAGACTAGCTTTAGAGGGATCCAAATCAATCAACAATCCCAATTTTCAATCAACTGCTGAGTTTGGTAACTCAAGTGTCACCAATTACTCAACCAAAGCCAAAAGGGGAAAATATAAATTATTTATATCATAAATAGAATAAAATGATCATAAATCTAAAATACCTCAAATTGCATTAAATAGAATATTCAAATCTAACATGAAGAGTTCATAAGCCAATTTGGCAACATAAGTAATTAACAAATAAAAGCATTAGAATAAATAATAGTAGAAGAGAACATAAAGTAATGGAACATTGAACCTGGTGTGAAGAATTAACCATAAAATAAGAGAAATCCTAATTATAAAATCTAAGAGAGAGAGGAGAGAGCCTCTATCTCTAGAAAACTACATCTAAAACCTAAAATGTTGTGTTAATTGTGTCTATTGATTCCCCCATTCTCTAGCTTTTATTATGTGTTTTTTGGGCTTAGATATAGGCCAAAAAAGGGCCCAGAAATCGCTCCCAGCGATTTCTGGTACGTACAGGTCACAGCACTGTCACGCGTGAGCGTGGATTGAGTTTTTGCCAGGTGACGCGTGTGCGTTGCCTATCTTCGGGAAAGCTATGGCAAATTATATATCTTTGTAAAGCCCCAGATGTTAGCTTTTCAATGCAACTGGAACCGCGTCATTTGGACCTTTGTAGCTCAAGTTATGACCGTTTGAGTGCGAAGAGGTCAGGCTGGACAACTTTAGCAGTTCCTTCAGCTTCTTGTATTCCTTCCACTTTTGCATGCTTCCTTTCCATCCTCTTTACCATTCCTGCCCTGTAAACCCTGAAATCACTTAACACACATATCACAGCATCGAATGGTAATAAGAGAGGATTAATATTAGCAAATATAAGGCCAAAAAAGCATGTTTTCAATCATAGCACAAAATTAGGAAGGAAAATGTAAAACATGCGAATTGTATGAATAAGTGTAAGAATAATGGATAAAATCCATTAGATTAAACACAGGATAAACCCTAAAAATGGGGTTTATCAGTCGGTCAGTACCTGACTTCCGGAGGTAATTGTTTTTCTCAACACCAATAGGTTATTTTTCTTTTGTTAGGATAGGATAGATTTCATAGTAATAAGTGTTTGCATGTATGTTCTACTTGGTTGAAAAATAATAAGTTTCTTTTTAAGACCCTATTTTGAAAAGAAAAAATTTCACTAATTCAAATTAAAATTTTGTGTTAAACTTGTTTGAAGATTGTAATTTGGAACATGAATTATAGCTAAGAACACACAACATGTGAGATTTGAACTTAATTACATGGTTACATTACTTAACCATAACATTTTATTCTTGTGTGTTTTCTTCTCTTTGATTGTAATCTATAGTTTGTTCCATTCTATATGTCCACTGTTTAGTGTATTTACATGCTTGCATATGATTGAGGCCATCATTTGATTTTAGCTCACTTATCCCAAATAGCCTACCCTTTCAATTACCTTTGTTTGCCACTTTGAGCCTTTTAATTCCCTTTTGTTCTATATTTTACCACATCACTAGCCTTAAGCGGAAAAACATTAATTACCCCAATTGAATCATGGGTTAATGAAACTGTGCAGTGTCTAAATGGCAAAATATTGGAAATTTGGGTACCTACTCATGTGAGACCAGAAAAATTAAAAGTCCATGTGCATTGATATGTTATGTTTATTTTTATATTTTTAATAAAAAAAACCAAAAATATTCAATAAGTAAATAGATAAATAAATAAGGGGAGAAAACTACCCCAATACTAAATTTAATGAAAAATCATTGCATATGTGATACAAATTAAAAAAAAAGTTGATACATGAGTATGTGATACAAAAGTGAGAATTTTGGGTATCTAGGCATAATTTTCGAATTACATAGTGTATGTGTGTATGTTAGGTGAAAGTTTAGGTTAATTAAAGATTTATATTTTAGCTCACATGGCCATACATATATCCTCACCCTCACCTTAGCCCCATTACAACCCTGAAAAGACCTCATGATGTTTGCATTGGTATACTAAATTTTTGTTGATTGGTTAGATGAAGAACAAAGTTTAGAAAGCATGACTAGAGAAGAGTAGAGTGAATTAACCCTAGACACTTGAGCAATTAGAGTGCATATACACTACCAGTGAAGGTTCAATGCTTGATTCTATGTTCCCTGCTTTCATGAGCTATCATCTTACAAGTTTACTTGTCTCTTATTGTGTGATTTGAATTAGTGGAATCTGATTTATGTTTGTCTTGGAAAATTTGTTTACTTTAAACCAAGTAGGTGGAAGTATTTTTGAATTTAGTTTCATTCATATAGATAGGTTGCATTTCATAAGTTTTACCATTCGTCTTCACTCTCTTATAGCTTCTCTTGAGCTTAGCATGAGGACATGCTATTGTTTAAGTGTGGGGAGATTGATAAACCACTATTTTATGGTTTATCTTATGCTCAATTGAGTGGTTTTTATCAATTCTTTGCACACTTACTCATACAATTTGCATGGTTTTACATTTTCCTTCCTTAATTCTGTGCTATGATTGAAAACATGCTTCTTTGTCCTTAAATTTGCTATGTTTAATCCTCTCTTATTACCATTCGATGCCTTGATATGTGTGTTAAGTGTTTTCAGATATTACAGGGCAGGAATGGCTTAGAGGATGGAAAGGAAGCATGCAAAAGTGGAAGGAATACAAGAAATTGAAGGAACTACTAAGCTGTCCAGCCAGACCTCTTCGAACTTAACTGACCATAACTTGAGCTACAGAGATCCAAATGAGGCGGTTTCAGTTGCGTTGGAAAGCTAACATCTGGGCCTTCAAAATGATATATAATTCGCTATAGTGTCTTGATGAGCGGATAATTTATACGCTTTTTGGCACTGTTTTTAGTATGTTTTTAGTAGAATCTAGTTACTTTTAGGGATGTTTTCATTAGTTTTTATGCTAAATTCACATTTCTGGACTTTACTATGAGTTTGTGTGTTTTTCTGTGATTTCAGGTATTTTCTGGCTGAAATTGAGGGACTTGAGCAAAAACCAGATTCAGAGGTTGAAGAAGGACTGCTGATGCTGTTGGATTCTGACCTCCTTGCACTCAAAGTAGATTTTCTGGAGCTACAGAACTCAAAATGGCGCGCTTCCAATTGCGTTAGAAAGTAGACATCCGGGGCCTTCCAGCAATATATAATAGTTTATACTTTGCCCAAGTTTAGATGACGCAAACTGGCGTTCAACGCCAGCTCTCTGCCCAATTCTGGCGTCCAGCGCCAGAAACAAGTTGCAAAGTGGAGTTCAACGCCCAAAATGGCACAAAAGCTGGCGTTCAACTCCAAGAATGACCTCTCCACGTGTAGACTTCAAGCTCAGCCCAAGCACACACCAAGTGGGCTCCGAAAGTGGATTTATGCATCAATTACTTACTTCTGTAAACCCTAGTAGCTAGTTTATTATAAATAGGACTTCTTACTATTGTATTAGGGATCTTTGATCATCTTTTGATCATTTTTAGATCTCTAGACCTCCATGGGAGGCTGGCCACTCGGCCATGCTTACCCTCTATTCACTTATGTATTTTTCATACGGTAGAGTTTCTGCACTCCATAGATTAAGGTGTGGAGCTCTGCTGTTCCTCAAAGATTAATGCAAAGTACTACTGTTTTTCTATTCAATTCAACTTATTCCGCTTCTAAGATATTCATTCACATTTCAACCTGAACGTGATGAACGTGACAATCATCATCATTCCCTATGAACGCGTGCCTGACAACCACTTCCGTTCTACCTTAGATTGAATGAGTATCTCTTATATCTCTTAATCAGAATCTTCGTGGTGTAAGCTAGATTGATGGCGGCATTCATGATAATCCAGAAAGTCTAAACCCTGTCTGTGGTATTCCGAGTAGGATTCAGGGATTGAATGACTGTGACGAGCTTTAAACTCGCGAGTGTTGGGCGTAGTGACAGACGCAAAAGGAGGGTGAATTCTATTCCAGTATGATCGAGAACCTCAGATGATTAGCCGTGCTGTGACAGAGCATTTGGACCATTTTCACAAGAGGATGGGATGTAGCCATTGACAACAGTGATGCCATTACATAAAGCTAGCCATGGAAAGGAGTAGGATTGATTGGATGAAGACAGCAGGAAAGCAAAGGTTCAGAGGAACGAAAGCATCTATATGCGCTTATCTGAAATTCTCACCAATGATTTACATAAGTATTTCTATCCTTATTTTCTGTCTATTTATTATATAATTTCAAAAACTTCATAACTATTTTATATCCGCCTGACTGAGATTTACAAGGTGACCATAGCTTGCTTCATACCAACAATCTCCGTGGGATCGACCCTTACTCACGTAAGGTTTATTACTTGGACGACCCAGTGCACTTGCTGGTTAGTTGTATCGAAGTTGTGAATGAAAAACGATTTATTAAGACGTGCGTACAGAGTTTCTGGCGCCGTTGCCTGAGATCACAATTTCGTGCACCATGTCCGAACAGATAAACGCGTACGCGTGCATCACGCGCACGCGTTGTTCTGCAGAAATTCCAGCGACCTGTACGTAATTGAATTCGCCCCCAGCAATTTCTGGGCTGTTTCTAACCCAGTTTTCAGCCCAGAAAACACATATTAGAGGCTATAAAGTGGGGGAATCTATTCATTCATATATACAACATTCATTATTCACAATTTTAGGTTTTAGATGTAGTTTTCTAGAGAGAGAGTCTCTCTCCTCTCTCTAGGTTTTAGGATTTAGGATTTCTTCTTTCAATTTCTTCTCAATTACAGGTTCAATATTCCTTTAATTTAGTTTCTCTTCTACTTTTATTTGTTTTAGCATTCTAGTTTATCTATTTCCCTTATTGATTACTTTATGTTGCTATTTGGTTTATGAATTCTCATGTTTAATTTGATTTTCTATTTAATGCAAATAGAGGTATTTCAGATTTATGATTGCTTTCTTCAATTTATGTTATTGATGCTTTCAATTTAATTTAGATTTCTCCCCTTTTGGCTTTGGTTGAGTAATTGGTGACACTTGAGTTATCAAACTCCTTTGTTGATTGATAATTAGAATTTGCTAGTTGATTTGGATCCCTCTAAAGCTAGTCTTTCCTTAGGAGTTGACTGGGACTTGAGGAATCAAATTGATTAGTCCACTTGACTTTTCTATATTTATTAAGGGTTAACTAAGTAGGAGTAATGAACAATTCTCATCACAATTGATAAGGATAACTAAGATAGGATTTCCAGTTCTCATACCTTGCTAAGAGCTTTATTAGTTATTAATTTAATTTCTTGCAATTTTATTTTCTTGTTCCTTATTCAAAAACCCAAAAGGATAATCTTCCATAACCAATAATAAATACACCTCCCTGCAATTCCTTGAGAGACGACCTGAGGTTTAAATACTTCGGTTATAAATTTTACTGGGTTTGCTTTAGTGACAAAAAAGTTTTTGTATGAAAGGATTCTTTGTTGGTTTAGAAACTATACTTTCAACGAGAATTTATTTGAGAATTTTTTTACTAGCAAAAATCCGTTCGTCAAAATCCTAATCCTAAAACCTAGAGAGAGGAGAGAGCCCCTCTCTCTAGAATCTACATCTAAAACCTAATTTGTGAATAACGAGAAGTGTTTGAATAAATTGAATGGATTCCCCCACTCTATAGCCTCTAATTTGTGTTTTATGGACTGAAAACTGGGTCACAAACAGCTCAGAAATCGCCCCTAGCAATTTCTGATATGTCCAATACGTGGCCCTGTCACGCGTACGCGTCGTCCATGCGCACGCGTGGATTAAACTTTTACCAAGTAACACGTACACGTTATCCACGCGTGCACGTCACCTAACAGCATGGAAACTATGGCAAATTATCTATCATTTCGAAGCCCTGAATGTTAGCTTTCCAATGTAACTAGAACTGCCTCATTTGGACTTCTGTAGCTCAAGTTATGGTCGATTTAGTACGAAGAAGTCAGGCTTGACATCTTTAGCAATTCCTTCAATTTCTTGTATTCCTTCCACTTTTGCATGCTTCCTTTTTATCCTCTAAGTCATTCCTGCCCTATAAACCCTGAAATAACTTAACACACATATCAAGGCATCAAATGGTAATAAGAGAGGATTAAACATAGCAAATTTAAGGTCGAAGAAGCATGTTTTCAATCATAGCACAAAATTGGGAAGAATTTGTAAAACCATGTAAATCATATGAATAAGTGTGCAAAGAATTGATAGAAACCACTCAATTTAGCACAAGATAAACCATAAAATAGTGGTTTATCAATCTCCCCACACTTAAACATTAGCATGTCCTCATGCTAAGCTCAAGGAGACAAAAGGTATGAATGGGGGAAAGTAAGACTCATGAGATGTAACCTATGTTTGTGAATGCAATTATATGCTAAGATGTTTCTATCTACTTGGTTAAAAGTAAACAAGTTCTCCAAGACAAATATAAATCAGATTCCACTAATTCAAATCACACGATAAAAGACAAGTAAGCTTGTAAGAAGATAGCTCATGAAAGCAGGGAACATAGAATCAAGCATTGAATCCTCACAGGATGTGTATATGCACTCTAATCGCTCAAGTGTCTAGGGTTAATCACTCTACTCTTCTCTAATCATGTTTTCTAAACTTTGTTCTTCATCTAACTAATCAACAAAAATTTAGTATACCAATGCAAACAGCATGAGGTCTTTTCAAGGTTGTAATTAGGCTCAGGTAAGGGTAAGGATATATGTATGGCCAAGTGAGCTAAAATATGAATCTTTGACTAGCCTAAGATCACCTAACACACACACACACTCTATATAATTCTAAAATCATGCCTAGCTACCCAAAATTTCACTTTTGTATAATTCACACACTCATGTATCAATTTTTTTTTTAATTTCACCACTTATGCATTAATCTTTTATTAAACTTATCATTGGGATAATTTTGTCCCCAATTTATTATTCATTTATTTATACTGTAATTATTTTTATTATTATTATTTTTTTTTAAATTAAAAGCAAACATAACATATCAATGCACATGGTTTTTCTGGTTTCACATGAGTATGTACCCAAATTTCCAATATTTTTGTTAATAGAACATAATACTTTTTCATCAACCCAAGTTCCCACAATTCCCCACACTTAATTGATACACAATCTCTATCTTAAGCTAACCAAAAATTCAATTGGGGTAATTAATTATTTTTCTGCTTAAGGCTAGTGATGTGGTAAAATATAGAACAAATGGGGAGTAAAAGGCTCAAAGTGGCAAACAAAGGTAATTGTAAAGGTGGGCTATTTGGGATAAGTGAGCTAATAACAAATAGTAGCCTCAATCATATATATGCATGAATATACTAAACAATGGACGTACATAATGGAACAAACTATAGATTACAATCATAGAGAAGAAAACACACAAGAATAAAAATTTATGGCTAAATAATGTAACCATATAAATAAGCTCAAAATCTCACAGGTTGTGTGCTCTTAGCTCAAAAACCATGTTCCAATTTACAATCTTCAAACAAGTTTAACACAAATTTTCATTTAAATTAGTGAAATGCTATAAAAAGGGTTTTAAAAAAGAACTTATCACTCCAACCAAGTATTGGTAGAAGAACATGCACAAAATCAAACATGCAAATGCAACAACTAATTTATTAAGGAAAATTTAAACATTGGTGTTGAAATAGGAAATGACTAACCCACGAAAGTCGGTATCGACCTCCCCACAACTAAAGATTGCACCGTCCTCGATGCATGCAAAGAAGTGCAAGTGGACGGGTGGCTACAACTGACGCTTTTCTCCAAAAGTTGTGCAGATGGACTTGTCTGTTGCCCCATGTAAAAGTATTCCATTTTCCTTCTTGATGGCCATCTTGAAAGAAGATGAAAAGGAAGAAAAGTAACCAGAAATAAAGATAGAGAGCAAATAAAGTATGGGAGGTTTAATGCCAAATAATGAGGGTCGCAATTACATGGTAGCTACAACATGCAAGTAAGAAAACAGTAAATGCACATGGCATATCAATAGTGCAAAAATTGCAACAATGGGGAAGAGATAGTAGGTAGTGAAAGATAATATAAATTCATGTCAATGCAAAGGAATACAAGTATCATAAAAATTAGCATTGACTTAGATAATATTACCCATTCAGAATAAAATAAGTCATGAAGCACCAGAATAATGGAAGAAAAGATGCAATAGTTGAATAAGAACATTTAACACCAATAGTAAAATAAGAATTTAGAAAAGAAAACAAAAATATGCACAAAATTAAAATGCAGAGAATGAAAGCATGGAATTAAATTAAGTAAAATAGAATGAAAGAGAAGAAGGATGAGAAGTTAAAGAATTGAAAAAGAAGAAAGTTGGAAAGGAGGGAGAAAGAAGAAGAAAGGATAAGAGAACAAGAAACAGACGCGATGCGCGCGCAGGCATCATGCGTACGCGTGAAAACTTAAGAAGCCATGTGATGCGTAAGCGTCGCCTACGCATAGCTTGGGTGGCCAAACATGCATACTGACGCATGTGCGTTGGTCGCGTGTAGCATGACTACCCGCACGCTTCTAGCACAGTGGCCGCACAACTTTCTGTCCAACTCGCTCATTTACGCCGATTTACAGGCCCACGGGCGTGGATTAAAAATTTGCATGGGATGCATACGCGTGAGGCACACGTACGCGTGGAGTGGCTTGTGCGCCGTCCTCGGTGCATGCAAAAAAGTGCAAGTGGACGGGTGGCTACAACTGACGTTTTTCTCCAAAAGTTGTACAGATGGACTTGTCTGTTGCCCCATGTAAAAGTTTTCCGTTTCCCTTCTTGATGGCCATCCTGAAAGAAGATGAAAAGGAAGAAAAGTAACCAGAAATAAAGATAGAGAGCAAATAAAGTATGGGTGGTTTAATGCCAAATAATAAGGGTCGCAATTACATGGTAGCTACAACATGCAAGTGAGAAAATAGTAGAAGAACATGGCATATCAATAGTGCAAAAATTGCAACAATGGGGAAGAGATAGTAGTTAATGAAAGATAATATAAATTCATATCAATGCAAAGGAATACAAGTATCATAAAATATTAGCATTGACTTAGATAATATTACCCATTCAGAATAAAACAAGTCATGAAGCACCAGAATAATGGAAGAAAAGATGCAATAGTTGAATAAGAACATTTAACACCAATGGTAAAATAAGAACTTTGAAAAGAAAATAAAAATATGCACAAAATTAAAATACAGAGAATAAAAGCGTGGAAATAAATTAAGAAAAATAGAATGAAAGAGAAGAAGGATGAGAAGTTAAAGAATTGAAAAAGAAGAAAGTAGGAAAGGAGGGAGAAAGATCATACCATGGTGGATTATCTCTCACCTAGCACTTTTAGTTAAATCCCTTAAGTTGGACATTTTTTGAGATCCTTGTCATGGTGGCTTATGCTTGAACTCATCTTGAAACTTCCACCAATGCTTGAACTTCCAATAATCTTCATCATTCTTAAGTGAATTTACCAAGCCTTGATGGTGTTCTTCACAAGCTTTGAGCTCCCAAAGTTGATCCTCTTGTATGCCCGAATCCCAAATCTTGTTCCTACACCCGTCTTGAAGTGGATCACCATTGTCCCAACTGGGTGGCAAGCAGTCTGAATTCTCAATGCAGTACCAAACTCTTCTCTTAGATCCAACCAAATTTTCACTAGTTCCACCCTTGCATCTAGTTCTTGAAGTATCAACCTTGATGAGCCTTGCTTTGCAACTCCAACCACTAAACATCCTTCTCTTACGCTTAATGCCACAAATCCTCCTAAGTTGGCCATCCGTTTCAAGAATACCATATTCAAGTGGGACAGTAAAGTGAATAGAGATAAGTCTTACCCACTCAAATGAAGGAGTAGATGGCCACCTAGGTAGAGGGGTCTCCAACGTTCTTGACAAAGTGTACTCAACTCTCGTCCACCCTTTCTGAAGGACCTCTGCTTCCACATCATTCTCAGACTCAATCAGGGAAGGGTATTCATATTCATAGAGTTCAATTGCGGATGTGAATTCATCACTAGGAGGACTTGATTCATGATCCTCATCACCAAGGGAATTTGCTTCTTGATCTATCCCGTCTAAGTCTTCATAGGGAATATGCCATGGAGGTTATGCACTAGCCTTCTTGACATCAATTTCAATCTTCTTGGTGGAATACTCTACGACTCTAGGTTCCCATAGAAGTTCAGCGTCTCCTAAGTCTTCAACCACTTCTTCCTCTTCAACTATTATGGCTTCCTCCACTTGTTCCAATACAAAATCACGTTCCTCATTGTCCACCAGAGTTTCTAGTGTCTCCTTCATGCTACGCTCTTCTATTGATTCTGCACATGTAGCCATGGGAGTTTCTTGAGTGTCCAAATGTTAGGAAGCTAATTGATTTACTTCCTCGGTCAAGGCAGTCATGAATTCTAGTACTTCCCTTTTCATCTCTCTTTGCCCTTGATGAAGAACACTTAGAGTGTCATTCATTGGAGATTGGGGTGGATATGAGGATTCATTACTTGGGAGGAAAGGTTCATGATAAGAGGGTGGTTCATCATAATAAGGATGTGGTGGTTCATCACTCTCTATCTTTTCTACTTGTTGCACAACACACTTCAATCCCTTGTTCTCAAGTTGAGATTCCTTATCCACGAGAGCTTCGGGTGCTATTCGGCTTACCACTTGGTCCAATTGATGAAGGGTTACATGAAACCGATCTATTGTTTCCTTGAGACGATCCTTTGATTCTTGTTCTGCTCGGATTGCATGATTAGGATCATATGGCTCTTGGGTTGATGGATATGGACATGGTGTATATGGAGGTGGTGGTTCTTGGGAGTAATTGGGTTGGAATTGGGGTAGTTCTATGTATGGTTCATATGGCTCATAGGGTGGTTGATATGGTGGATATGGGTTAGGATCATATGAGGGTGTTTGGAAGTAGGGGGCTTGTGAGTATGGTGGTTCAAAGCTATGTTGAGGAGGGGGTTCATATGCATATGGTGGGGCTTGTTGGTATGCACCATGTCCATTGTCTTAGTATGCACCTTGGAATGGCTCTTGCTCATAGTAAGCTGGAGGAGGTTGTTGCCAAGAGGGTTGATCAAATCCTTGTGGCTCCTCCCATCTCTGATTGTCCCAACCTTGATGCATGTTCTTATTGTAGCTTCCATTCCCTACAACATAATTTGAACCAAACTTATAGCCAAAGGAGTGAGAATTCATAGTAGCAAGTAAAAACAAAAACTAATAAGAATTAATGAAAATAAACTCCTAAAACTAGTCACTAACAAAGAAAGGAAAAAGAAAAATTATTCACAATATTCACAATAACCAATAATAAGGCACACATTTGCAATTCCCCAGCAACGGCACCATTTTGACGAACGGATTTTTGACAGTTTAGAATTTCACAAATGAATTCTCGTTGCTAGTATAGTTTCTAAACCAACAAGGAACCCTTTCGTACAAAAACTTGTTTGTCACTAAAGCAAACCCAATAAATAATAATAACCGAAGTATTTAAATCTTGGGTTGTCTCTCAAGGAATTTCATGGAGGTGTATTTATTATTGGTTATGGAAAATTATCTTTCTTGGGTTTTTAAATAGGAAACAGGGAAAGTAAATCGCAGAGAAAATAAAATAACAACAATAAAAAGCCTTGACAAGGAGAAGATTAATCGGAAGTTCTATCCTTGTTGGATTTCCCAAGATTAATAGTAATAGGTTGTTGTTTCTACTTAGTTAACCCTTACCAAATAAAGGAAAGTCAAGTATTTAAGCCAACTTCTATTCACAAGTCCTAATCCTCTCCCTTGGGAAGGATTAGCATTAGCAACTAGAAAGCCAGCCAACAACTTCCAATTACCAATTAACTCTTGAGTATTCCAACTCAAGGGTCTCCTATTAAATATTAATCAACTCCAAAGCCAAGTTGGAAGTCTACTCCATTGACATGGATGCCAATTTCACATACACATACAAGCGGTAGAAAGAAGACATAATAATTGGAATTGAATTGAGATAATCAAGCAAATAAAGAAATTAAATAGAAAAATACTCTTTGTATTAATAAATTAACAAGAGAAGAAGATAATCTAAAGTAATAGAACAAATAAAAGTATAAGAATTGAGAAGAAATCTTAATCCTAAAACCTAGAGAGAGAAGAGAGCCTCTCTCTCCAGAATCTACATCTAAAACCAAATTTGTGAATAATGAGAAGTGTCTGAACGAATTGAATGGATTCCCCCACTCTGTAGCCTCTAATCTGTGTTTTCTGGGCCAAAAATTGGGTCAAAAATAGCCCAGAAATTGCCCCTAGCGATTTCTAATACGTCCAGCATGTGGCTCTGTCAGGCATACGCGTCATCCACGCGCACGCGTGGATTGAACTTTTACCAGGTCACGCGTACGCGTGATCCATGCGTGCGCATTACCTAACAGCATGGCAACTATGGCAAATTATCTATTATTTCGAAGCCCCGGATGTTAGCTTTCCAACGCAACTGGAACCCCCTCATTTGGACCTCTGTAGCTAAAGTTATGGTCAATTTAGTACGAAGAGGTCAGGCTTGACAACTTTAGCAATTCCTTCCACTTTTGCATGCTTTCTTTCCATCTTCTAAGCCATTCCTACCCTATAAACCCTGAAATCACTTAACACACATATCAAGTTGAATGGTAATAAGAGAGGATTAAACATAGCAAATTTAAGGCCGAAGAAGCATGTTTTCAATCATAGCACAAAATTGGGAAGGATTTGTAAAACCATGCAAATCATATTTATAACTGTGCAAAGAATTGATAGAAACCACTCAATTTAGCACAAGATAAACCATGAAATATTGGTTTATCATTGAGAAAGGATAATTGATGCTGAGAGTGCATGAAGAGCATATAGTGTTGCATGTCTTCAAGAGTCTGCAAGATCCCAATCAAGAAGAAGAGTGTATGAAGATTGATTTAAGAGATCCAAACTTGAAAGAAGCACCGGATGAGTCACTCCCAATGCACCAAAGTTCATGCTAAAAAGAAGGGGAAGAGGTAGAAGTGCTGCATCAAGCTCAAGGAGTTGAGAAGGAGCCACAACCAAAGCCTCCATATGAGACCCTCAGCAAGAACCTTCCAAAACTTGAGACTCCAAAACATGAACCACCTCCTGGAAAAGAAAAGAATCCCAAAAAAAAAAGTACCAATAGGGTGGAGGAATAGAGAAATTCCCACTGCAGGAGTCACACCAAGAGATAAAGTGATGCTAGCTTACCAACTGACGAACGAAACTCTCGTGCGATCTAGAATTTTCACAAATAAATTTGCGTTGTAAGTATAGCTTCTAGACTGATAAGAATTCCTTTCGTACAAAAGTTTTGTTTGTCACTAAAGCAAACCCAATAAAATTGATAACCGAAGTCTTGAAACCTCGGGTCGTCTCTTAAGAAATTGCAGGGCAGTGTGATTTGTTATTGGTTATGGAAAAGGTAGAATTTTTGGATTTTTGAAATAAGTAGCAAGTAATTTAAATGACAAGGAAAATAAATTAATAATTAGAAAATCTCTTGGCAAGGTATGAGAATTGGAATTTCTATCCTAGTTATCCTTATCAAGTGTGATGGGAATTGAGTTTTCAATCCCACTTAGTCAACCCTTACTAAAGTAAAGGAAAGTCAAGTGGACTGATTAATTTAATCTTCAAGTTCTAGTCAACTCCTATGGGAAGACTAGCTTTTAGAGTGATTGAAGAACGAATGATTGACGGTTTAAAATTCAGAATAAATTCCCGTTGCAAGTATAGTTTCTAAACCAAGCAATCATCCTTTCTTACAAACGTTTTGGTTGTCACAAGTAACAAACCCAATAAAATTTATAAACTGAAGTATTCAAACCTCGGGTCGTCTTCTCAAGGAATTGCAGGGAGGTGGTCTTATTATTAGTTATGGAAAACAGTGTTTTTGGGTTTTGAAAGGTTTGAACAAGGAAAATAAATTGAAGGAATTAATAAATTAATATCTAATAAAATTCTTCGTAAGGTATGAAAATTCGGAAGTCCTATCACAGTTATTCTTATGAGAATTGAAGTTAATCCCACTTAGTTAACCTTTACGAAAGCAAGGGAAAGTCAAGTGAACTAATTAGTTAGATTCCCAAGTCCTAGCCAACTCCTAAGGAAAGACTAGAGTTAGTAGAATTCCAGTCAATTAGAGGAATTAATTAACAATCAATCACGATAAGGTTGATAACTCAAGAGCTTCCAGTTAATCAATTAAAGCCAAGAATATAAAAAAAACCAAATAAGAATCATAAACTGAAATACCTCAAATTATATTAAATAGAATATTCAAATCTA
The DNA here is from genome assembly GCF_003086295.3 of Arachis hypogaea. Lineage (NCBI taxonomy): Eukaryota > Viridiplantae > Streptophyta > Magnoliopsida > Fabales > Fabaceae > Arachis > Arachis hypogaea. Next base: position 80,836,003 of record NC_092046.1, on the reverse strand, counting down.
AACATGAATGGTTCATAAGCCAAATTGGCAACAAAAGTAATTAAAGGAAAGCATTAAAGTATCTGAAAGCAAAAGAGAATATAAAGTAAAAGAAATATTGAACCTAAAAAAGATTTGAAATCATAAATTGAAATAGTAAGAAATCCTAATTCTAAAACTAAGAGAGAGGAGAGAACCTCTCTCTAAAAACTACATCTAAATCATGAAAATTGAATAATTGGAGGCCTCTCTTTGAATGGATGCATTCTCCCACTTTATAACCTCTAATCTGTGTTTACTGGACTTGGATCTGGGCCAAAAAGGGCTTCAGAAATCGCTGGTAGCATTTTCTGCAGTTTCTGCACGTGGCGTCTGTCACGAGTCCGCATGGGTCACGCGGTCGCGTCATCTGGGATTTTTCCTTGTCACGCGGTCGCTTCGGTCACACGTACGCGTCATCTGCGTTCTGCTCAAGGCACGCGTCTGCGTCAGTCACGCGTTTGTGTCATTGCCTTTTCGTGCTAGGCACGCGGCTGCGTCATCCATGCGTTCGCATCGCTGCCAGTTTCTTTAAAAACTCCATTTTGTGCTTTCCTTCCATTTTGTTATGTTTCCTTTCCATCCTTTAAGTCATTCCTGCCTTAGGGGATCTGAAAATACTTAACACACAAATCACGGCATCGAATGGTAATAAAAGGTAATTAAAATAAATTTTAAAGCATAGGAAACATGTTTTTCACATATATCACATAATAAGGAAGGGAAAGTAAAACCATGCAATTTACATGAATAAGTGAGTGAAGGATTGAATAAATCACCTAAATTGAGTACAAAATATATCATAAAATATGGATTTATCAGTGATCCAAATCAATCAGCGAGTCCAATTTTAATCAAAAGCTGAGTTTGACAACTCAAGTGTTACCAATCAGTTAACCAAAACCAAAAAGAAAAATAAATCTAAATTAAATTGAAAGCATCATAAATAGAATAAAATAATTATTAATCTGAAATACCTCAAATAATATTAAATAGAATATTCAAATCTTGACATGAAAAGGTTTATAAGCTAAATTGGAACATTAGCAAGTAAAAGCATTGGAATAAATAAAAATAGAAGAGAAACATTAATTAAAAGAAATATTTGAACCTGGCATTGGAGTAATAAAAATAAAAGGAATCCTAATCCTAAAACCTAAGAGAGAGGAGAGAACCCCTCTCTCTCTAAAACTACTTCTAAACCTAAAAGTGTGTATATTATAATTGTCTCTCAGTTGTTATTTGATTCCCCATTCTCTGGCTTATATTCTGTGTTTTGGATTTGGAATTGGGCTGAAAAAGGGTCCAGAAATCGCTGGGGTCGTTTTCTGCAGATTCTTGTACGTGGCGTCTGTCACGCGTTCGCGTCGCTCACGCGTTCGCGTGGTTTAGGAATTTTCCTTGTCATGCGTACACGTCGGTCGCGCATACGCGTCATTTGCATTCTGCTCAAGTCACGCGTCCGCGTTGTCCACGTGTTTGTGTCGCTGCCATTTCGCACTAGGCATGCGTTCGCATCATCCATGCGTTGGAGTCGCTGCCCTTTTCTTCAAAACTCCATTTATGTGCTTTCCTTCCATTTTTGTATGTTTCCTTTCTGTCCTTTAAGCCATTCCAGCCCTATGAGACCTAAAAATACTTAACACACAAATCACGGCATCGAATGTTAATAAAGTATAATTAAGATTAATATTTTTAAAGCATAGGAAACATGTTTTCACACTTATCACATAATAAGGATGGAAAATTAAAACCATGTAATTCATATGAATAAGTGGGTGAAGAATTGATAAAAACACTCAATTTGAGCACAAGATAAATCATAAAATAAGGGTTTATCAACCTCCCCACACTTAAACAATAGCATGTCCTCTTGCTAAATCCAAGAGAAAGGGTAAAGTTAGAATGGTGGAATCTTATGCAATGCAATCTATTCTAAATGCAATCTACCTAAATGGATCATGCAATTCTAATTATTACCCACCTATATATATAGAGCTTACATGTGGTTAATTTGATTCATAAATTCAAGGAATCATATAGCCAAGCCTATATCATGTTAAAGCACCTTCACTATTGAGTTGGGTTAAAATATTTCACAAACTTGCAAGACAGTTAAATAATTAAATCTCGATATATGGAGATGAGCTATTGAACCCTCACTGGATTTTGTGTTTACTCTCTAGTCACTCAGTGTTTGGGGTTAATCACTCTATTCTTTTCTATTCATGCTTTCTAAAACTTTCTAATCAATCAACAAATATACAATGTATACATACAAACATCATGAGGTCTTTTCAAGGTTGTAATGGGGCCAAGGTAAAGGTAAGGGTATATATAAGGCTAAGTGAGCTATAAGTTGAATCTTTAAATAGTCTAAGATCTCACCTAACATATACATACTCTTTTATAAGTTTGAGAATTTGCCTAGCTACCCTATTCTCCACTTTTTTTTTATTCCATACTCATGTACTAACTTTACTTTGATTTTTACCTTATGTGCATTGATTTCTTCACTAAGCTTATTATTGGGGTAATTTTGTTCCCTTATTTATTTAATTAAAAAGGAAAGATATTTTTTTTAAACATAAACATAACATATATCAATGCACATGGTATTTTAATTTAAATTTGTTTCACATGAGTATGCTCCCAAAATCCTTATTATTTTATTGGTTTAATCCTTTCCTATCAACCCATGTTCCAGCATTTCCCAACACTTGGTGAATACACAACTTCTATCTTAAGCTAACCAAGGATTCAACTTGGGATTTTTAAATTGTTTTTCTGCTTAAGGCTAGTGATGTGGTTATAGAACAAGAGGGGATTAAAAGGCTCGAGGGGGCTAACAAAGGTGATGTAGTAGGTAGGCTTATTTGGGATATGTAATGGAAAATTTAAATGATGGCCTCAATCATATGCATGGATGTATCTACATTCTATATTGGACATATAGATTAAAACAAAGTAAAGATTACAAGCATAGAAAAGAAGTGCGAAACACACAAGAATGAAATTTATGGTTGAATAAAACCGTACAATTAAACTCAAAAACTCACGGGTTGTGTGTTCGTTGGCTCAAAATCCATATATCAGTTATATATGTCATGCAAGTAGAAATCAAGATTTCCCATTATTCTAAATGTGAATCTTAGGATGGCTCTTAAAAACTTAGTGTTCTTCCTTGAAGAAATGTTGTTAATTAACCAACATTTGCTGCTATATATATATATATATATATATATATATATATATATATATATATATATAAAGTGTGTGGATTGTTGTGATACTGTTATACTAAAGTTTTTGGTTTACTCTTTTTATTTTCAATTACTCCAAGCTATCGTATGCTAAAAGGGTAAACTAAACTAACTAATCCATATATTCTATATCACAACTTAATAAGCTAAAATTGCAACTAGACTAAACTAAATATCTAAGATAAATATATAAACCAAAGTGCAGAATGCAGAAATACAGTAAGAATACAGAAAAATGTGCAAGTACTGAAAGATAAATAAGATAAGGTAAAATAAAAATAAAAATAAAAATAAAAATAAAAATACAGAAAATAAACAAAATATGATAGAAAGAGAGTCTGAAAAGTGGTTCACCAAAATAAAGTACGCCAGAGATGGCGACCTCCGCACACTTAAATAATAGCATCGTCCTCGATGCTCACTCAAGCTGGGTGAGAAGAAGTGTCATCTCCGGAAGGATGTGCAGTAGGTGTCTCTATGGTGATCTGAGGATCTGCAATCTGGATGAGGGTTGGAGGGTCTGCCTGTAGAAGTGGAGGCTCTGCCTGAAGAGGGATCTCGAGATCAGTCAGCTGTATCTGATGGGGCTTCTCATGGTGTGGCGCAGCCTGCTCAGGTCCTGTCTGCTCAGCCTCTGCATGTGCCTCCTCCTCATGATCATCCGCCTCCGCATCAGATGGGTCAGAAGCGGTGTCAGGCTCGGAGGGGACGTCGCTGCCGGATCAGATCATCAACTTTAAGTGCTCATAGCATCACTTGTAGCGACGCTCCATACGATCTAGGTGTGCGAAGAGTCGGTGCACGAGATGATAAATGGGCTCTGAGGCAGGTGAGGGTGCAGTAGTGGCTGGTGGCGCAGTGGATGCAGAAGGGGCAACAGAAGATGTGGCTGCCTCACCCGAGGCAGTGAGGAATAGAGGTCTGTAGCCTAAAGCCTGAAACTTCCTGCTGTGAGGGATAATCGTCTTGCAGTCTGCAGCAGTTGGCTTCTCATCTGTCGGCTCCCAGGGCACCTCAGCTCGGCGGCCCAACTGAGTAATCAAGTATGGAAAAGGGAGGGTGCCTATGACATGGACCCTGGCCATGTAATACTGGATGAAGCGGGGCAGATATAAGTCCTTTCCCTCCATCACACACCAGATGAGGGTGATCATGGCAGCTGGCACCTCTGTCTCATGAGTGCTTGGCATCACATAGTTACTCAGAATCTGCACCAAAGCCGAGCCTCATCATTCAGATAAATAATCTTTATTCCCTTTGGGGTTGTAGTTGTCTTACCCATGACCCAGGGGACAGTAGGATCAATAGCTATTCTCTGTTTTACTGCGTCCTAGTCAAATCTCATAAATCGCAAATCCTCCTCAGCCTTTTGGTAACCATCTGGCTGATCTGATTTATGTAGAAGATGGAGGATTTCTTCTATTGCTTCCTCAGTAACCAGAATTTGTTTGCCTCTAAGCTGAACTGCATCTAGGGACGTTTTGAAGTAGTTACAATAGAATTCCCTAACCAAGGATGAGTTGATCTCAGTCAAGTTTCTCTCCAAGAAGAACCAACCTCTCTGTCTAATTTGTTCTGAAGTGTATTGTTTGAGTTCTTCTGGAATTTTGAGGGTCCTTTCCAGGTATAGGTTTCTGGAAGTGGCAAAAACTGGGTACTTCAGCTCAAAGTATTTGTTTGCAAATTTTCCTGGGTCAATGGCAGGCACCAACTGATCAGCCTTTTCCTGCGGGGTGAAATTCTTTTCCCGTCAGAAATCATCATGGAGGAGATCTAAAATAGACGTAGAGGTTTCTCCTCTTTTTGTTTTGCCTGTAGTTGCTTTGCCTTTTTCCTTACTTTTGGGATCAGACATCCTGAAAAGCAGAAGTTGCAGGATACAGTTTAAGAACTAAAGCAGGAAAATAGGTAAGCAAATAGGATTTATCAATATAAGCATAAAGGCAAAAGAGCAATATAAGCATGAAATGAGTTAAATATAAGTATATGGTTGACTGTATGCAAGTGAAAAGTCTGAGAGCAAAAATCACAATCCAAAATATAGGATATGTGGAATTCTTGTGAATTAGGAAAAACCGTAATCATGCCTTTGAGTTAGAAAGTTAAAGTAGTTACGTAAAAAGAAAAGTTAGAAAGTTAAAGTAGTTAGGTAAAAAGAAAAGTTAGAAAGTTAAAGCGGTTAGTAAGTATAAAGTGAGTGGCATGATAATGGGTTTCCTAGTTAACAATAAATTCATAAACTTGAAGAACAATCAACTCATATTCAAGCAAAGATTTGTAGGTTATTGATGATAACTTATAAAATTTTGCAAAAGGAAAAGAAAATCATCAATAATGCAGTTTAGTAATCTGGGAACCAGAAAGAGTGAGAATGCAAGCCCATTCATCCATGAATTGGCTAGCTTGAAACCAAATAGCGCAAAACTTTAATTTACTAAAACCAGTTCATGAATGGGAGTTGAGTGAAACAATTTGAAAAAATTTGGGCAGCATTCCGGCTAATATTGGATGTTTCTGGGTAATAAACAGCAAGAAAATAAGTTCATATGATAGTAAATAGTGCTAAAAAGATCAAGAAATGAGAGAACAGTGTAACAGCAGCATCAACATGAAAGAACAACATATGAACAGCACATCATCACAGCAAATTCAGAATTGCAAATCAAATAAAAATAGGTAGCAAGAACGGCGCATTTATCAGGCCTAAATCCACTAACCACATCCTAGCTACCTAATCACATAAAATCCACTACAATTATGCATCTCTAACTATCCTAATTTTGAAAAAAAAAATCGAAAAACTAACTAACTAATTAACGGGAAACAGGATTCAGTGTTCGGCGGAACCTGGTGCGCAGAGGAATAAATGTATGGATCAGAGAGATGGTGGGAGTGTGGTGGTGGTGTTGGTGACGCGGCAGCGATGGGTGGCGGCACAGCAGCGGTTCAGGGTGGCGGGGCAATGGGGGCCGTGTGGTTGGTGTGGGTTTAAGGGAAGGAGTAGAAGAGGTGAGGAGGGGAGGGTTGGGGCGTGGTGGCCGGTGGTTGGTTGGAGGTCTGGGAGGTGGCGGCGGCGCTGGGTGGCTCGGTGACGGGGCGGCGGCAGTGGTTGTCATGGAGGAGAAGCGGGGAAAGAAGAAGAAGGGGAGGGAGGAGAAGAGGGGGGTCGGTCCGGTGAGGGCAGCGTGGCAAGGGTGGTCGGCGACGGTGGGGCTAGTTGGTGGTGGTTGAGGGTGGCGCGGCAGTAGGAAAGATGGAGAGCACAGAGGGGAGAAGGGGGGTAGGTTTTGGGACGCGAAGGGGTACGGTTTCGCGTGGGTTGGGGGTTAGTGTATTTGAATCCACGCGAACGCGTGGAGCACGCGATCACGTTATTGGGGTGAAAAGGGCTCTGACGCGAACACGTTAGTGACACGATCGCATGAGTTAGGTAAAATGTAGGTGACACGTACGCGTGAAGCAAGCGAACGCGTCACTTAGAAATATGCTAAACGCACAGTTCCAGCGTCGTTTTGGCGCAACTTTCTGTTTCCAATAGATTCCCAAAAATCCATGCAACGCGTACACGTCGCTCACGCTTTCGCGTGGGGTGTGTGTAGTTCAAGTGACATGTTCACGTCAGGGACACGAATGCGTGGGCCAATTTCTGCTAAACTCACACCAGCCGCACGATTCCAGCCCAACTTTCTGGGCGTTGGATCTTTACGCCGATTTTCAATCGACGCCCACACGTGGCCTACGCGCTCGCGTGGGGCAATATTTTTTTGTTTGTTTTTTTTATGCAGGATGCAAAATGTAGTGCTAATGTGGATGCAATGAATAACTCCAGGTTCGATGAAAACAGAATAAAATAAAACTTAAAAACAAACAAAATGAAATAAAATTAAAATTGAAAAAGGAACGATCATACTATGGTGGGTTGTCTCCCACCTAGCACTTTTAGTTAAAGTCCTTAAGTTGGACATTTGATGAGCTTCCTGTTATGGTGGCTTGTGCTTGAATTCGTCCAAAAATCTCCACCACTGTTTAGAATGCCAACTGCCTCCGGGGTCCCAAACTAGGCATGTAAAGCCCTTGAGCAAGTTCAAATAGGTTCTCAGGTTCCCGGGGTGTTGAATGTCAGAATAGATTCCAATATCCCAAACGTTGCTTTTATATCCGCCTTTGTCTCAATTTATACTTTTCCACCCGGGCGGTTTGAAAGTTGTATTCTCACCAAGATGACCAAATATTTTCCGAGACCCATTCAATCGAACTCGAAACCAATCCTTACACTTCAAATTGAAGCGTGGAACCTTATTGAATCTTGCATACCAGCTCTGAGCACGAACCATTTCCTTTTTACTCTTAAAGCCGTAAAGAGCTCTAAGCTGGCCATCTGTTTCAAGCAAACCATATTCAAGTGGAAAAGTAAAGATAAAGGGTAAGGATTTTACCCACTTGAATTTTGTATTGGGTGGTAATGGCCTTGGGATATGTGTTTCCCGTGGTTTTGCAAGCTCTACTCCCTTGTGTTCTTCTCTGAATTCCTCCACTTCGTTGCAAACTTCTTCAATTTCAACCACATCTTGATCTAAGTCTTCGATATCTTCCTCATCACTCAAGTCATAAGTTGGAGGTTGCGAAAAATCTACCTCCGCATCATCTTCATATTCACTTGGGGAAGATTCTTCCATCTCAAAAAATTCACTTGTGGATGCAAGTTTATCACTAGGGGGACTTGACTCATGATCATCATCATCAAGGAAACTCGCTTGTTGAGTTGTTCCGTCCAATTCTTCATAAGTTACCTGCTTTGGGGGTTGTGCACTATCCTTCTTAGCATCAAGTGCAAAATTCTTGACAGAATCCTCCTCAATTCTAGACTCCCATAGAGGTTTAGCATCTCCTAAGTCTTCAACCAATTCTTCTTCTTCGATAGTTTCAGCTTCCTTTACTTGTTCTAGTACAAAATCATGCTCCTTACTGTCCATTGGAGTTTCTAGTATCTCCTTCATGATGCGTTCTTCATTAGATTGCCCACATGAAGCCGTTGGGGTTCTTTGAGTGTCCGAACGTCGGGAAGGTAATCGATTTATCGCTTGATTCAATTGGTGAAGGGTAGCATGAAATTTTTCCACTGTTTTCTTAAGACGCTCCCTTGATTATTGGGGTGAGGGATATGGACATGTTGCATAGGGAAGTGATGGTTCTTGGGAGTAATTGGGTTGGGATTGGGATGGATAAGGGTTGGGGTCATATGGAGGTGAATGGTGGTAGTTGGCTTGTGAGTGTGGTGGTTCAAAGTTGCGTTGAGGAGGTGGTTCATAGGCATATTACGGGGCTTGTCGGTAATTACAAGGAGATCCACCATATCTATCGTCTTGGTATGCACCTCGGAATGGGTTCTGATCATAGTAATTTGGTGGGTGATGGTTATCACGAAAGGGTCCCCCATAACTGTTGTCTCGACATGCATTGTTGAATGGTCGTCGTCCATGGTAGTTTGGAAGGTGTTGTGCCGAAATAGTTGATCAGATCCTCGTGGCTCCATCCATCTCTGATTGTTTTGACCTTGATGCATGTTCCTGTTATAGCTTTCATTCCTTTCAACAATATTCAAACTGAACTCAAAGTGACGGGGGTGAGAACTCATAGTAATTAGTAAAAATAAAAAACAAAAATAAAAACAAATAGATAGGTAAAAGAAAATATTTACAATAGCCAATAATAAGGCACACAGTTGCAATTCCCCGGCAACGGCGCCATTTTGACAAACGAAACTCTCGCGCGATCTAGAATTTTTAAAAATAATTTCGCGTTGTAAGTATAGCTTCTAGACTGACAAGAACTCGTTTCGTACAAAAGTTTTGTTTGTCACTAAAGTAAACCCAATAAAATTGATAACCAAAGTATTGAAACCTCGGGTCGTCTCTCAAGGAATTGCAGGGCAGTGTGACTTGTTATTGGTTATGGAAAAGGTAGAATTTTTGGGTTTTTGAAATAAGGAGCAAGTAATTTAAATGACAAGGAAAATAAATTAATAATTAGAAAATTTCTTGGCAATGTATGAGAATTGGAATTTCTATCCTAGTTATCCTTATCAGGTGTGATGGGAATTGGGTTTTCAATCCCACTTAGTCAACCCTTACTAAAGCAAAGGAAAGTCAAGTGGACTGATTAATTTAATCTTCAAGTCCTAGTCAACTCCTATGGGAAGACTAGCTTTTAGAGCGATCCAAATCAATCAGCGAGTCCAATTTCAATCAACATTTGAGTTTGACAACTCAAGTGTTACCAATCACTTAACCAAAACCAAAAGGGAAAATAAATCTAAATTAAATTGAAAGCATCATAAATAGAATAAAATAATCATTAATCTGAAATACCTTAAATAATATTAAATAGAATATTCAAATCTTGACATGAAAAGGTTCATAAGCTAAATTGGAACATTAACAAGTAAAAGTATTGGAATAAATAAAAATAGAAGAGAAACATTAATTAAAGGAAATATTTGAACCTGGCATTGGAGTAATAAAAATAAAAGGAATCCTAATCCTAAAACCTAAGAGAGAGGAGAGAACCTCTCTCTCTCTAAAACTACATCTAAACCTAAAAGTGTGTATATTATAATTGTCTCTCAGTTGTTATTTGATTCCCCCATTCTCTGGCTTATATTCTGTGTTTCTGGATTTGGAATTGGGCCGAAAAAGGGTCCAGAAATCGCTGGGGGCGTTTTCTACAGATTCTTGTACGTGGCGTCTGTCACGCATTCGCGTGGGTCACGCGTTCGCGTGGTTTAGGAGTTTTCATTGTCACGCGTACACGTCGGTCGCACGTACGTGTCATTTGCATTTTGCTCAAGGCACGCGTCCGCGTCATCCACGCGTTTGCGTCGATGCCATTTCGCACTAGGCACGCATTCGCATCGTCCATGCATTCGCGTTGCTGCCCTTTTCTTTAAAACTCCATTTTTGTGCTTTCCTTCCATTTTTGTATGTTTCCTTTCTATCCTTTAAGCCATTCCTGCCCTACGAGACCTGAAAATACTTAACACACAAATCACGGCATCGAGTGGCAATAAAGGATAATTAAAATTAATATTTTTAAAGCATAGGAAACATGTTTTCACACTTATCACATAATAAGGAAGGAAAAGTAAAACCATGCAATTCATTTGAATAAGTGGGTGAAGAATTGATAAAAACACTCAATTTGAGCACAAGATGAATCATAAAATAGGGGTTTATCAAGCTCCCCACACTTAAACAATAGCATGTCCTCATGCTAAATCCAAGAGAAAGGGTAAAGATAGAATGGTGGAATCTTATGCAATGCAATCTATTCTAAATGCAATCTACCTAAATAAATCATGCAATTCTAATTATTATCCACCTATATATAGAGAGAGCTTACATGTGGTTAATTTGATTCATAAATTCAGGGAATCATATAGCCAAGCCTATATCATGTTAAAGCACCTTCACAATTGAGTTGGGTTAAAATATTTCACAAACTTGCAAGACAGTTAAATAATTAAATCTGGATATATAGAGATGAGCTATTGAACCCTCACTGGATTTTGTGTTTACTCTCTAGTCACTCAGTGTTTGGGGTTAATCACTCTATTCTTTTCTATTCATGCTTTCTAAAACTTTGTTCTTCATCTAACCAATCAACAAATATACAATGTATACATACAAACATCATGAGGTCTTTTCAAGGTTGTAATGGGGCCAAGGTAAAGGTAAGGGTATATATAAGGCTAAGTGAGCTATAAGTTGAATCTTTAATTAGTCTAAAATCTCACCTAACATATACATACTCTTTTATAAGTTTGAGAATTTGCCTAGCTACCCTATTCTCCACTTTTTTTATTACATACTCATGTACTAACTTTACTTTGATTTTTACCTTATGTGCATTGATTTCTTCACTAAGCTTATTATTGAGGTAATTTTGTCCCCTTATTTATTTAATTAAAAAGGAAAGATATTTTTTTTAAACATAAACATAACATATATCAATGCACATGGTATTTTAATTTAAATTTGTTTCACATGAACATGCTCCCAAAATCCTTATTATTTTATTGGTTTAATCCTTTCCTATCAACCCATGTTCCCACATTTTCCAACACTTGTTGAATACACAACTTCTATCTTAAGCTAACCAAGGATTCAACTTGGGATTTTTAAATTGTTTTTCTGCTAAAGGCTAGTGATGTGGTTATAGAACAAGAGGGGATTAAAAGGCTCGAGGGGGCTAACAAAGGTGATGTAGGAGGTAGGCTTATTTGGGATATGTAAGGAAAAATTCAAATGATGGCCTCAATCATATCCGTGGATGTATCTACATTCTATATTGGACATATAGATTAAAACAAAGTAAAGATTACAAGCATAGAAAAGAAGTGCGAAACACACAGGAATGAAATTTATGGTTGAATATAACCATACAATTAAGCTCAAAAACTCACGGGTTGTGTGTTCATTGGCTCAAAATCCATATATCAGTTATGTATGTCATGCAAGTAGAAATCAAGAGTTTCCATTATTCTCAATGTGAATCTTAGGATGGCTCTTAAAAACTTAGTGTTCTTCCTTGAAGAAATGTTGTTAATTAACCAGCATTTGTTCCTCTCTATATATATATAAAGTGTGTGGATTGTTGTGATTTTGTTATACTGAAGTTTCTGGTTTACTCTTTTTATTTTCAATTAATCCAAGCTATCGTATGCTAAAAGGGTAAACTAAACTAATTAATCCATATATTCTATATCATAACTTAATAAGCTAAAATTGCAACTAGACTAAACTAAATATCTAGGATAAATATATAAACCAAAGTGCAGAATGCAGAAATACAGTAAGAATACAAAAAAATGTGCAAGTACATAAAGATAAATAAGATAAGGTAAAATAAAAACAAAAATAAAATTACAGAAAATAAACAAAATAGGATAGAAAGAGTGTCTGAAAAGTGGTTCACCAAAATAAAGTACGCCAGAGATGGCGACCTCCCCACACTTAAATAATAGCATCGTCCTCGATGCTCACTCAAGCTGGGTGTGAAGAAGTGTCATCTCTGGAAGGATGTGCAGTAGGTGTCTCTGTGGTGATCTGAGGATCTGCAGTCTGGATGAGGGTTGGAGGGTCTGCTTGCTGAAGTGGAGGCTCTACCTGAAGAGGGATCTTGGGATCAGCTGGCTGTATCTGATGGGGCTCCTCATGGTGTGGCGAAGCCTGCTCTAGTCCTGCCTGCTCAGCCTCTATATGTGCCTCCTCCTCATGATCATCCGCCTCTGCATCATATGGCTCAGAAGCGGTGTCAGGCTCGGAGGGGATGTCGCTGCCAAATCGGATCATCAACTTTAAGTGCTCATAGCGTCGCTTGTTGCGACGCTCCATACGATCCAGGCGTGCGAAGAGTCGGTGCACGACATGATAAATGGACTCTGTGGCAGGTGAGGGTGCGGTGGTGGCTAGTGGGGCAGTGGATGCAGAAGGGGCAGCAGAAGATGTGGCTACCTCACCCGAGGCAGTGAGGAATGGAGGTCTGTAGCCCAAAGCCTGAAATTTCCTACTGTAAGGGATAATCATCTTGTACTCCGCAGTAGTTGGCTTCTCATCTGTCGGCTCTAGGGCACCTCAGCTCGGCGGGCCAACTGAGTAATCAAGTATGGAAAAGGGAGGTTGCCTCTGACATGGACCCTGGCCATGTTATACCGGATGAAGCAGGGCAGATATAAGTCCTTTCCCTACATCACACACCATATGAGGGTGATCATGGCAGCTGGCACCTCTGTCTTTGAGGGCTCGGCAACACATAGTTACTCAGAATCTGCTACCAAAGCCGAGCCTCATCATTCAGATAAATAATCTTTATTCCCTTTGGGGTTGTAGTTGTCTTACCCATGACCCAGGGGACAGTAGGATCAATAGCTATTCTCTGTTTTACTGCGTCCCAGTCAAATCTCATAAATCGCATGTCCTCCTCAGCCTTTTGGTAACCATCTGGCTGATCTGATTTAGGTAAGAGATGGAGGATTTCTTCTATTGCTTCCTCAGTAACTAGAATTTGTTTGCCTCTAAGCTGAACTGCATCTAGGGACGTTTTGAAGTAGTTACAATAGAATTCCCTGACCCAGGATGAGTTGATCTCAGTCAAGTTTCTCTCCAAGAAGAACCAACCTCTCTGTCTAATTTGTTCTGAAGTGTATTGTTTGAGTTCTTTTGGAATTTTGAGGGTCCTTTCCAGGTATAGGTTTCTGGAAGTGGCAAAAACTGGGTACATCAACTCACAGTATTTGTTTGCAAATTTTCCTGGGTCAGTGGCAGGCACCAACTAATTAGCCTTTTCCTGCGGGGTGAAATTCTTTTCCTGTCAGAAATCATCATGGAGGAGATCTAAAATAGACGTAGAGGTTTCTCCTCTTTTTGTTTTGCATGTAGTTGCTTTGCCTTTTTCCTTACTTTTGGGATCAGACATCCTGAAAAGCAGAAGTTGCAGGATACAGTTTAAGAACTAAAGCAGGAAAATAGGTAAGCAAATATGATTTATCAATATAAGCATAAAGGCAAAAGGGCAATATAAGCATGAAATGAGTTAAACATAAGTAGATGGTTGGACTGTACGCAAGTGAAAAGTCTGAGAGCAAAAATCACAATCCAAAATATAGGATATGTGGAATTCTTGTGAATTAGGAAAAACCGTAATCATGCCTTTAAGTTAGAAAGTTAAAGTAGTTAGGTAAAAAGAAAAGTTAGAAAGTTAAAGTAGTTAGGTAAAAAGAAAAGTTAGAAAGTTAAAGCGGTTATTAAGTAAAAAGTGAGTAGCATGATAATGGGTTTCCTAGTTAACAATAAATTCACAAACTTGAAGAACAATCAACTCATAAAATTTTGCAAAAGGAAAAGGAAATCATCAATAATGCAGTTTAGTAATCCGGGAACCAGAAAGAGTGAGAATGCAAGCCCATTCATCCATGAATTGGCTAGCTTGAAACCAAATAGCGCAAAACTTGAATTTGCTAAAACCAGTTCATGAATGGGAGTTGAGTGAAACAATTTGAAAAAATTTGGGCAGTATTCTGGCTAAAATTGGATGTTTTCGGGTAATAAATAGCAAGAAAATCAGTTCATATGATAGTAAATAGTGCTGAAAAGATCAAGAAATGAGAGAACAGTGTAACAGCAGCATCAAAATGAAAGAACAACATATGAACAGCACATCACCACAGCAAATTCAGAATTGTGAATCAGATAATAACAGGTAGCAAGAACGGCGCATTTATCAGGTCTAAATCCACTAACCACATCCTAGCTTCCTAACCACCTAAAATCCACTACGATCATGCATCTCTAACTATCCTAATTTTGAAAAAAAAATCAAAAAACTAACTAACTATTAATGGGAAACAGGATTCAGTGTTTGGCAGAACCTGGTACGCAGAGGAATAAACGTATGGATCAGAGAGATGGTGGGAGTGTGGTGGTGGTGTTGGTGACGCGGCAGCGATGGGTGGCGGCACGGCGGCGGTTCAGGGTGGCGGGGCAGTGGGGACCGTGTGGTTGGTGTGGGTTTAAGGGAAGAAAGAGAAGAGGTGAGGAGAGGAGGGTTGGGGCGTGGAGGCCGGTGGTTGGTTGGAGGTCTGGGAGGTGGTGGCGACGCTAGGCGGCTCGGTGACGGGGCGGCGGCAGTGGTTGTCATAGAGGAGAAGCAGGGAAAGAAGAAGAAGGGGAGGGAGGAGAAGAGGAGGGTTGGTCCGGCGAGGGCAGCGTGGCAGGGGTGATCGGCGACGGTGGGGCTAGTTGGTGGTGGCTGAGGGTGGCGCGGTAGTAGGGAAGAGGGAGAGTACAGAGGGGAGAAGGGGGGTGGGTTTTGGGACGCGAAGGGGTAGGGTTTCGCGTGGGTTGGGGGATAGTGTATTTGAATCTACGCGAACGCGTGGAGCACGCGATCGCGTGATTGGGGTGAAAATGGCTCTGACGCGAACACGTCAGTGACGCGATCGCGTGAGTTAGGTAAAATGTAAGTGACGCGTACGCGTGAAGCACGCGAACGCGTTGCTTAGAATTTTGATAAACGCACAGTTCCAGCGTCGTTTTGGCACAACTTTCTGTTTCCAATAGATTCCTTAAAATCCATGCGATGCGTACGCGTTGCTCACGCTTTCGCGTGGGGTGTGTGTAGTTTAAGTGATGCGTTCGCGTCAGGGATGCGAACGCGTGGGCCAATTTGTGCTAAACGAACACCAGCCGCACGATTTCAGCACAACTTTCTGGGCGTGCGATTTTTTTTTGTTTTTTTATGCATGATGCAAAATGCAGTGCTAATGTGGATGCAATGAATAATTCTAGGTTCAATGAAAACAGAATAAAATAAAACTTAAAAACAAACAAAATGAAACAAAATTAAAATCGAAAAAGGAACGATCATACCATGGTCGGTTGTCTCCCACTTAGCACTTTTAGTTAAAGTCCTGAGGTTGGACATTTGATGAGCTTCCTGTTATGGTGGGTTGTGCTTGAATTCGTCCAAAAATCTCCACCACTATTTAGAATGCCAACAGCCTCCGGGGTCCCAACTAGGCATGAAAAGCCCTTGAGCAAATTCAAACAGGTTCTCAGGTTCCCGGGGTGTTGAATGTCAGAATAGATTCCAGGATTCCAAACCTTGCTTTTATATCCGCCTTTGACTCGATTTATACTTTTCCAGCCGGGCAGTTTGAAAGTTGTATTCTCACCAAGATGACCAAACATTTTCCGAGACCCATTCAATTGAACTCGAAACCAATCCTTACACTTCAAATTGAAGCATGGAACCTTATTGAATCTTGCATACCAGCTCTGAGCATGAACCATTTTCCTTTTACTCTTAAAGCCGTAAAGAGCTCTAAGCTGGCCATCTGTTTCAAGCAAACCATATTCAAGTGGAAAAGTAAAGAAAAAGGCTAAGGATTTTACCCACTTGAATTTTGTATTGGGTGGTAATGGCCTTGGGATATGTGTTTCCCATGGTTTTGCAAGCTCTACTCCCTTGTGTTCTTCTGTGAATTCCTCCACTTCATTGCAAACTTCTTCAATTTCAACCACATCTTGATCTAAGTCTTCGATATCTTCCTCGTCACTCAAGTCATAAGTTGAAGGTTGCGAAAAATCTACCTCCGCATCATCTTCGTATTCACTTGGGGAAGATTCTTCTATCTCAAAAAATTCACTTGCGTATGCAAGTTTATCACTAGGGGGACTTGACTCATGATCATCATCATCAAGGAATCTCACTTGTTGAGTTGTTCCGTCCAATTCTTCATAAGATACGTGCTTTGGGGGTTGTGCACTATCCTTCTTAGCATCAAGTGCAAAATTCTTGACGAAATTTTCCTCAATTATGGACTCCCACGGAGGTTCAGCATCTCCTAAGTCTTCAACCAATTCTTCTTCTTCGATAGTTTCAGCTTCCTCTACTTGTTCAAGTACAAAATCATGCTCCATATTGTCCATTGGAGTTTCTAGTATCTCCTTCATGCTGCGTTCTTCATTAGATTGCCCACATGAAGCCGTGGGAGTTCTTTGAGTGTCTGAACATCAGGAAGGTAATCGACTTATCACTTGATTCAATTGGTGAAGGGTAGCATGAAATTTTTTCACTGTTTCCTTGAGACGCTCCCTTGATTCTCGGGGTGAGTGATATGGACATGGTGCATAGGGAAGTGGTGGTTCTTAGGAGTAATTGGGTTGGATTGGGGTGGATAAGGGTTGGGGTCATATGGAGGTGAATGGTGGTAGCTGGCTTGTGAGTATGGTGGTTCCAAGTTGTGTTGAGGAGGTGGTTCATAGGCATATGACGGGGCTTGTCGGTAATTACAAGGAGATCCATGATGTGTGAACTTTTGTTGATATAGAATTTCTCAATTGAATTCTCGTTGCAAGTATTGTTCTAGACCAATAAAGAATCCTCACAAATTTAGGTTGTCACATGTACAAACCCCAAATAAGAATTAACCAGAGTATTTGGACTCCGAGTCGTCTCACGAGAAATTGCAATGAAGTGAATGATTATTGGCTATGAAGGAACAAGGGGGTATGATTGATAAAGGGGTAAGGAAGTAAATGGACAAGAATTTAAATGACAAGAAGAGTAAATTAAGCAAGTAAATAAAGAAAACAAGTAATAAAGAGAGAGACATTCATGGCAAGGATTGAGAATATAGGCTTTCTATCCTAGTCATACAATGATTAATTCATCTTATTTAGTCAACTCCAACAAACGGAAGAAGGTATCATGTCATCTTCACATAGGGAGAATGTCAAACAAGACTAATTAATCATGTCGCAAATATAAACAAGAATTTATCTTATTACGTCATCTCCAACATTGGAAGAAGATATAGGTTATCTTCCATGAGAGAAAGTCTAACAAGACTAGCTAATCTCAATCCAAAAGTCGTAATCAACTTACTAATTAAATTAGCAAAAGATTAGCGTCAATGGAATCAATATTAGCTAACAACTCTAGATCACCAACATGAGTTGGATTTTTATAACTCAAGATTGCCTAATTACTCTTTCCAAGCCAAGAATGCTCAAAATCTACTCTAACATCCTTCTAAGTATTTTATTAAACACTTAGAAGGCATACAAGGAAAGCATAGTAAAAGTGCAAGAAATATAAATCTACCAACTATCAATTTCAAGAAAAGTAAATCACAACTCAAATCAACATCAAAAGAACATCAAACATCAAATCTCATTAAAAGGAAAATCCAAATCCAACAAGTGTTCATCAATCACAAAACAATGCTCAAAAGAGAAATTAACAAGAGAATCAAGAAGAATTGAAGTGTAGAAATGAGAAATTGTAGAAGAAACAAGTTGAAAATAAGGAATTAAACATGGATCTATAACAATCTAACCTAATCCAAACCTAATTCTAGAGAGAAGAGGGAGCTTCTCTCTCTAGAAAACTAACTAAAGGCTCATGTTGGCTAAACTAATTGCTCCCCCTTTGCCCAAGCTTGAATTCTGCATGAAATAGCATTAGAAATGAGTTGGGTTGGGCCCAAAGTGCTTTAGAAATCGCTGGGGGCGATTTCACTTTAGTGGGCCACGAGCAGCATCGGCGCGCACGCGTACATGGCGCATGCGCGCCCCTATACACAAAGCAACATATGGCAAATTTTAAATCATTTTGAAGCCTTGGATGTTAGCTTTCCAACGCAACTGAAACCGCCTCATTTGGACCTCTGTAGCTCAAGTTATGGTCGATTGAGTGCGAAGAGGTCGGGCTTAACAGCTTTACGGTTCCTTCATTTCTTCATGAGTTCTCCCACTTTGCATGCTTTTCTCCTCACTTCTTCCATCCAATACTTGCCCTATAAACCTGAAATCACTCAAGAAATACATCAAGGCATCGAATTGAATTAAAGTGAATTGAATTTAGCTATTTTAAGGCCTAAAAAGCATGTTTTCACATTTAAGCACAAATCAAGGGAGAATTGCAAAACCATGCTATTTCATTGAATAAATGTGGGAAAAGGAGATAAAATCCCCAAATTAAGCACAAGATAAACCACAAAATTGGGGTTTATCAAATTATTTTGATGAGCCGGACTTTTGTGTGGTCAAGAATTCTACTAATAAATTCTCGTTGTAAAGTATAGTCTCTAAACCAAACAATAGTCCTTTCATACAAAAATTTATTTGTCACTAGTACAAACCCCTAAATTTATAAACCGAAGTATTGGAACCTCGGGTCGTTCTCCCTAGGAATTGCAATAAAGTGTTCTTGTTATTGGTTATGAAGTATATTTGGGGTTTTGAGATTTTAGACAAGAAACATAAATGACAAAGAAAATAAACTAACAACTAACAAAGCTCTTGGCAAGGTATGAGAACTAGAAGTCCTATCCTAGTTATCCTCCTCAATTGTGACCACAAATTATCCATTGCTACCACTTAGTTAACCTCTAACCATGGAGGAAAGTCAAGTGGATGAATCAACTTGATTCCACAAGTCCTAGCCAACTCCCAAGGGAAAGAGTAGCTTTAGTGGTATCCAAATTAATTAGCAACTTTTAATTATCAATCAACAAAGGAATTAGATAAATCAAGCGTCACTAGTTACTCTCCCTAGGCCAAGAGGAACAAAATCTATACTAAAACCCAACCAAGTATTTTATCAAACACTTGGAAGGCATAAAAGGGAAGCATAGTAAAATTGCAGGGAATATAAATCTACACTACTCAATTG
Organism: Arachis hypogaea; assembly: GCF_003086295.3. Lineage (NCBI taxonomy): Eukaryota > Viridiplantae > Streptophyta > Magnoliopsida > Fabales > Fabaceae > Arachis > Arachis hypogaea. The sequence goes on along the minus strand of NC_092046.1, from coordinate 80,816,486 downwards.
CAAGGAATTAAACAACAATAAAGCAAATCAATGATAAAAGAACATGAATCATAAATTGCATTGAATTGAAAATAGAAGAACAAAAATGCATCAACATAAAAGTAGAGAATTACAAGAAAGAAATACAAAATTAGAGAGAGGGAGAGTAGAGGAACAAGAAATTGTAAAGAAAAAGTAAATCAAAGCATGAATTAAACCTAGTTCTAAGAAATTCTAATCCCAATTCTAGAGAGAAGAGGGAGCATCTCTCTCTAGAAACTACTCTACATGATGCTAACACTTCAAACAATTGCTCCCCCTTTGCCCAAGCTTGAATTCTGCATGAAATAGCATTAGAAATGAGTTGGGTTGGGCCCAAAGTGCTTCAGAAATCGTTGGGGGCGATTTCACTTTAGTGGGCCACAAGCAGCATCGGTTCGCACGCGTACATGGCGCGTGCGCGCCCCTATACGCGAAGCAACATATAACAAATTTCATATCATTTCGAAGCCTCGGATGTTAGCTTTCTAACGCAACTGGAACCGTCTCATTTGGACCTCTGTAGCTCATGTTATGGTCGATTGAGTGCGAAGAGGTCGGGCTTGACAACTTTACGGTTCCTTTATTTCTTCATGAGTTCTCCCACTTTGCATGCTTTTCTCCTCACTTCTTCTATCCAATACTTGCCCTATGAACCTAAAATCACTCAACAAATACATCAAGGCATTAAATTAAATTAAAGTGAATTGAATTTAGCTATTTTAAGGTCTAAAAAGCATGTTTTCACATTTAAGCACAAATCAAGGGAGAATTGCAAAACAATGCTATTTCATTGAATAAATGTGGGAAAAGGTGATAAAATCCCCCAAATTAAGCACAAGATAAACCACAAAATTGGGGTTTATCAAATCTCCCCACACTTAAACTAAGCATGTCCTCATGCTAAAATCAAGAAAGAAGCAAAGGGACATCAACATTTATTCAATGCAAACTAACTACATGAAACCTATCTATATGCAATCTATCTACATGAATGCATCCACTTAGTCAAAATAAATAAATTCCCAAGAATACATATACAAACACAAGGGCTAAGGCAATAGCAATTACTCAACCCACAATTGAATTGAATTATTAAAAATATTTTACAAACTTGCAAGAAAAGAGATGATCATGGGTGGAAACATGTAATTGAGCAATCGAACCCTCACCGGATGTGTATCCGCTCTAGTCACCCAAGTGTATGGGGTTGATTCACTCAATCCTCCCCTAATCATGTTTTCCAAGATTTGTTTTTCATCTAACAATCAACAATTATTTTATGCATGCATACAAATATCATGAGGACTTCCCATAGGTTGTAATGGGGTTAGGGTCAAGGTAGGATGCATATGGTCAAGTGGGCTTGAGATTTGTATCCTTGATTAACTTAAACTTCCCACCTAACCTATGACAACCTATACAATTCTAAACAAATCTAACTACCCATTCTTCACTTTTTCACACACTCATGCATTCTCTTTTTGTTCACCACCCATATGCATTGACTTTTATTGATCCTTGCTTTGGGGTATTTTGTCCCCTTTTTATTGCAATTCTTTGTCTTTCTTTTTCTATTTTTATTATTTATTTTCATTTTTCTCTTTTTTTTAAAGTCAAAAAAATTTTTTTTTCAAACTAAAATATATACACAAGAACATCAATGCATATGGTTTACACATGATTAATACATGAGTATGTACCCATATCCCAAGATTCTCAACACAAGTACAAAAACACACTTTTATCTCTACCCAATGTTCCCAACTCTCCCAAAATCAAATGATAAACACTCTCACTAGCCTAAGCTAATCAAAGATCCAAATTAAGGGATATTTATTGTTTTTCACTTAGGCTTGTAATGTGCTACAATTAAGAACAAGTGGGTTAAGCATAGGCTCAAAATCGGCTAACAATGGAAGATAAAACGTAGGCTTATTTGGGTAAGTGAGCTATTTGAACAATGGCCTCAATCATATAAATGCATGTATACACAAAATAATGGACATATAGAATTAAACAAATCAAAGATTACAATCATAGGAAGAGAATAATGCACACAAGAATGAAAATAAGTGGTTACATATGATGTAACCACACAATTAGGCTCAAATCTCACATGCTTGTGTTCTTAGCTCAAAAATCATGTTCCTCAAGTGTATAATTTAAGCAAGTTCTAAAAAAAATTTTTCTTTTCAATTAGGGTGCCCTATAGATAAAATCCTTGGAAAATATCATGATTTTGACTAAGCTTAATATATACAAAAGTGTTGGGATTAGAAACTTGTCACCCAAAAATGCCGAGCGGTCGGACGACCTCCCCATATTTAAAAGTTTGCACGGTCCTTGGTGCATCCAAAGATGAACAAGGGGGTACGGCGACTTTCCTAGTTGCTACCTTCAGTTGGTAGGTCAACCGATGCTGCGTGTTCTTCTCCCACTTCCGTTTTTGCTTATGATGATTCATCCTGAACATAGAAAACAGGAGATAATAAGACAGGTAAATGCACAAGCAAGGAAGCATGGATTGTTGAAATGAGGTAAATCACTAGAATTGAGTGAGTGAATTAGTGTGACAATAATGAAAAATAAGTGTGTGGGTCCTAACTTGCATGCGGTTTAGAACTCACACCCTAGTATTTAAAAATCATGTCACAATTATACAAAAGAAAACATGCACTTCACTCATTCTAGTGTGCTTGAGATACTTGAAAAGACTTGTAGGTTAAGTCAACCACACAAGTAGTGAAGAGGCATGAAAGCATTCAAGCAATTAATCAAGCAATTGTGAAATTGGATAATGCATGGACATTGATTGATGTGTAGGTAAACTTAGTGAACAAAATATTATATGAAACTCACACAACAATCAATGACACATATTGAAGTTGTTGCAACACCTAAGTGACATAGAGGTGAAACACATGGATGCTATGGAACTTAGGAAAAGGAAGATAGAAGTGAAAAATCAATCACACAGCAAGCCCGGCCCACAAAGCTTTACAAAGCTCAAAAATATGTCACTATGTAAGCTTTCGATCCAATTTCAAAATTTCAAAAATCTCAATGCTTGAAATAGGTGATGGTTACTTAGAACAAGCATCCAAAAAAAATGTATTGATAATATACAATTTGCCTAACAATGGATGATGAATGCATGGTGGCCAAAACATGAAATTCAAAGAGGTAAGATGCATGAAGGCAATGTAACAAGTACTTGGTATTCAAAAGTGTTAAACATGAAAAATTCCAAACCAAGTAATAAATTGCAACCTCAACAAAGAAATTCAACAATGACAATAACGACAATGATGTTAAACTAACATCCCATTAGTAATAAGCAGCAGTAAATCATAAACAAGATTAGTAATCCAACACTTATAATGGAAAACAAAAATTAAACTAACTAACTAACTAAAAGAAATGGTGTTATATGATGCTTGGTAGTGTTAGATGATGATTGAAGGCTGGAAAGAGAAGAGAAGAAGGAAAGAAATGGAAAGAGGAGAAGAAAAGAAGGTGAGTGAAACAGGGCGATCCACGTGTGGGCGTCATGTGCGTGTAAGCGTGGATTGATGAAAATGGAAGCGACGTGGACGCGTTCAGTGCACGTACGCGTGCATGGCAAAGTAGAGAGTCGAAGCGCATGCACAAGGTACGCGTGCGCATGCCTTTGGGCACAAAGTTGGCACACTTCAGGCACAACTCTCGGGTGAATGTATGGAGGGGTGGAAAAACTCAATCCACGCATACGCGTACATGGCGCGTCCGCGTGGATGGTCGAAAATGCTTGAGGCGCGCATACGCGCCAGGTGCGCGCACGCGCGGGTTGGTGCTCTTTTTTTCAAATTTTTTTTTATGTTTTTTGCACCAAACCAAGCATTCCTAACCTCCAAACAACTACCGAAACATCACAAAACCTTATTTGACCTACTAGACTCCCAATTAAACTCAACTAATCAAACAAAACATGAAATTAAATCTAGATTACCAATATTTACAAAGAGGAAAAGGGAAAGATGTTACCATGGTGGGTTGTCTCCTACCTAGCACTTTTGTTTATTGTCCTTAAGTTGGACTTATGGGGAACTCCTCTCAAGGTGGCTTGTTCTTGAAGCCATCTTGGAACATCCACCAATGCTTGGTTTTCCATTGTGCCTCAAGATTCCTTATTAGTTGCACCAAGTGTTGATGGAGTTCTTCACAAGTTTGGGGCTCCCAAAATTGATCTTCTTCTTGTAATCTGGGGTCCCACACTTTATTTTCACACCCGTCTCGAAGTTGACTCTCATTATTAGCCCATCCGGGTGGTGAACAAGGTGAATTCTCTATAAAGTGACCAACAATCCTTCTAGACCTATCTAGATGAGCACTACTCCAACCTTTATATCTCATGTTTGATGCATCAACCATAATGAGCCTTGATTTGCAACACCAACCACAAAACATCTTTCTTTTACGCTTCATCCCACAAAGCATCCTAAGTTGGCCATCCATTTCAAGCAAACCATATTCAAGTGGGATAATAAAGATAATAGAAATGAGTTTCACCCACTCAAATGAAGGTGTAGATGGCAACCTAGACAAAGGTGATTGCAAGGGTCTTGACAAGGCGTATTCAATTCCCATCCTCTTTTTTCTAAGGACTTCCACCTCTTCACAAGATCTCTTAATTTCAATCCTTTGTTCAACAATTTTATCTAAACCTTTTCCCTTACTGGTACACGAAATTGTGATCTCTGGTAAGGGCTCCAAAAACTTGGTGCTCTAATCTCAATTCATAATTTGTCACAACTTCGATACAACTAACCAGCAAGTGCACTGGGTCGTCCAAGTAATAAACCTTACGTGAGTAAGGGTTGATCCCACGGAGATTGTTGGTATGAAGCAAGCTATGGTCACCTTGTAAATCTCAGTCAGGCGGATATAAAATAGTTATGGAGTTTTCGAAAATAAATAATAAACTAAGGATAGAAACACTTATGTAATTCATTGGTGAGAATTTTAGATAAGCGTGTAGAGATGCTTTCGTTCCTCTGAATCTCTGCTTTCCTGCTGTCTTCATCCAATCAGTCTTACTCCTTTCTATGGCTGGCTTTATGCAAGGGCATCACCGTTGTCAATGGTTACATCCCCTCCTCTTGTGAAAATGGTCCAAATGCTCTGTCACAGCACGGCTAATCATCTGAGGTTCCCGATCATGCTGGAATAGGATTCACCCTCCTTTTGCGTCTGTCACTACGCCCAGCAATCGCGAGTTTGAAGCTCGTCACAGTCATTCAATCCCAGAATCCTACTCGGAATACCACAGACAAGGTTTAGACTTTTCAGATTCTCATGAATGCTGCCATCAATCTAGCTTACACCACGAAGATTCTAATTAAGAGATCCAAGAGATAATCATTCAATCGAAGGTAGAACGGAAGTGGTTGTTAGGCACGCGTTCATAGGGAATGATGATGATTGTCACATTCATCACATTCAGGTTGAAGTGCGAATGAATATCTTAGAAGTGGAATAAGTTGAATTCAATAGAAAAATAGTAGTACTTTGTATTAATCTTTGAGGAACAGCAGAGCTCCACACCTTAATTTATGGAGTGTAGAAACTCTACCGTTGAAAATACATAAGTGATAATGGAGTTCATTGGTCTCGGCCCCAGAGGGGAACCGGAGTAACCAAGACTGCGAATACAATGATAAAAAGTTTTATTTATACTAAACTAGTCACTAGGGTTTACAGAAGTAAGTAATTGATGCATAAATCCACTTCTGGGGCCCACTTGGTGTGTGCTTGGGCTGAGCTTGAATGTTACACGTGTAGAGGTCAATCTTGGAGTTGAACGCCAGCTTTTGTGCCATTTTGGGCGTTGAACTCCACTTTGCAACTTGTTTCTGGCGCTGGACGCCAGAATTGGGTAGAGAGCTGGCGTTAAACGCCAGTTTGCGTCATCTAAACTTGGGCAAAGTATGGACTATTATATATTGCTGGAAGGCCCTGGATGTCTAATTTCCAACGCAATTGGAAGCGCGCCATTTTGAGTTTTGTAGCTCCAGAAAATCTATTTTGAGTGCAGGGAGGTCAGAATCCAACAGCATCAGCAGTCCTTCTTCAACCTCTGAATCTGATTTTTGCTCAAGTCCCTCAATTTCAGCCAGAAAATACCTGAAATCACAAAAAAACACACAACTCATAGTAAAGTCCAGAAATGTGAATTTAACATAAAAACTAATAAAAACATCCCTAAAAGTAACCAGATTCTACTAAAAACATACTAAAAACAATGCCAAAAAGCGTATAAATTATCCGCTCATCACAACACCAAACTTAAATTGTTGCTTGTCCCCAAACAACTGAAAATCAAATAGGATAAAAAGAAGAGAATATACTATAAATTCCAAACTATCAATGAAACATAGCTCCAATCAGATGAGCGGGACTTGTAGCTTTTTGCCTCTTGAATAGTTTTGGCATCTCACTTTATCCATTGATGTTCAGAATGATTGGCATCTTTAGGAACTCAGAGTTCAAATAGTGTTATTGATTCTCCTAGTTCAGTATGATGATTCTTGAACACAGCTACTTTATGAGTCTTGGCCGTGGCCCTAAGCACTTTGTTTTCCAGTATTACCACCGGATACATAAATGCCACAGACACATAATTGGGTGAACCTTTTCAGATTGTGACTCAGCTTTGCTAAAGTCCCCAATTAGAGGTGTCCAGGGTTCTTAAGCACACTCTTTTTTGCTTTGGACCTTGACTTTAACCGCTCAATCTCAAGTTTTCACTTGACACCTTCACGCCACAAGCACATGGTTAGGGACAGCTTGGTTTAGCCGCTTAGACCAGGATTTTATTCCTTTAGGCCCTCCTATCCACTGATGCTCAAAGCCTTGGGATCCTTTTTATTTGCCCTTGCCTTTTGGTTTTAAGGGTTATTGGCTTTTTGCTCTTTCCTCTTGGTTTTAAGAGCTTTTGGCTTTTTCTGCTTGCTTTTTCTCTCTAATTTTTTTTTTCGCTATTTTTTTTCTTTTTTTTTTCTGCAAGCTTTGTTCTTTGCTGCTTTTTCTTGCTTCAAGAATCATTTTTATGATTTTTCAGATTATCAAATAACATGTCTCCTAGTCATCATTCTTTCAAAAGCCAACATATTTAACATTCTTAAACAACAACTTCAAAAGATATATGCACTGTTCAAGCATACATTCAGAAAACAAGAAGCATTGTCACCACATCAATATAATTAAACTAAGTTCAAGGATAAATTCAAAACTCATGTACTTCTTGTTCTTTTGAATTAAAATAGTTTTTTTATTTAAGAGAGGTGATGGATTTATAGGACATTCATAACTTTAAGACAAAGTTACTAAATACTAATGATCATGTAATGAAGACACAAACATAGATAAGCACTTAACATAGAGAAAACGAAAACAGAGAATGTAAGAACAAGGAATGAGTCCACCTTAGTGATGGTGGTATTTTCTTCTTGAGGAACCAATGATGTCCTTGAGCTCTTCTATGTCTCTTCCTTGTCTTTGTTGCTCCTCCCTCATTGCTTTTTGATCTTCTCTTATTTCATGAAGGATGATGGAGTGCTGTTGATGTTCCACCCTTAGTTGTCCCATGTTGGAACTTAATTCTCCTAGGGAGGTGTTGATTTGCTCCCAATAGTTTTGTGGAGGAAAATGCATTTGAGGCATCTCTGGGATCTCATGGTGATGAGCTTCCTGCGCCTCTTGAGCTCCATGAATGAGCTCTCTTGCTTGCTCCATCTTTTTCTTAGTGATGGGCTTCTCTTCCTCAATGTGAATGTCTCCTTCTATGAAAGCTCCAGCTGAGTAACATAGATGGCAAATAAGATGAGGAAAAGCTAGCCTTGCCCCAGGGGAGGGCTTTTCGGCTATTTTGTAGAGTTCAAGGGAGATGACTTCATGAACTTCGACTTCCTCTCCAATCATGATGCTATGAATCATGATGGCCCGATCCACAGTAACTTCAGATCAGTTTCTAGTGGGGATGATGGAGCGTTGGATGAACTCCAACCATCCTCTAGCCACAGGCTTGAGGTCCAGTCTTCTTAGTTGAACCGGCTTGCCTTTGGAGTCAATCTTCCATTGAGCTCCTTCCACACATATGTCCATGAGGACTTGGTCCAACCTTTGATTAAAGTTGACCCTTCTAGTGTAGGGGCGTGCATCTCCTTGCATCATAGGCAAGTTAAACGCCAACCTCACATTTTTCGGACTAAAATCTAAGTATTTCTCCCGAACCATAGTTAGATAATTCTTTGGGTTTGGGTTCTTACTTTGATCATGGTTCCTAGTGATCCATGCATTGGCATAGAACTCTTGAACCATTAGGATGCCGACTTGTTGGATGGGTTTTGTTAGAACTTCCCAACCTCTTCTTTGGATTTCATGTCGGATCTCCGGATACTCATTTTTCTTGAGTTTGAAAGGGACCTCGGGGATCACCTTCTTCTTGGCCACAACATCATAGAAGTGGTCTTGATGAGCTTTGGAGATGAACCTTTCCATCTCCCATGACTCGGAGGTGGAAGCTTTTGTCTTCCCTTTCCCTTTTCTAGAGGATTCTCCGGTCTTGGGTGCCATCAATGGTAATGGAAAAACAAAAAGCTTATGCTTTTACCACACCAAACTTAGAATTTTGCTCGCCCTCGAGCAAGAGAAGAAAGAATATATGAAGAAGAAGAAGAAAATATGGAGAGGAGGGGGGAGGTGTGTTTCGGCCAAGAAGAGAAAAGAGGGTTGTGTTGTGTGAAAATGAGGAAGAATGGAGGGTTATATATAGGGAAGGGAGGGGGGTAAGGTTCGGCCATAAGGGTGGGTTTTAGGTGGGAAATTGATTTTGAATTTTGAAGGTAAGTGGAGTTTATGAGGTAGGTTTATGGGGAAGAGTGGATGGATGTGAGTGGTGAAGTGGTGATAGGGAAGAGAGATTGAGGTGATTGGTGAAGAGTTTTGGGGAAGAGTGTTTATGGGATTGTGTGAAAGAGGGGTGAGAAGAAGTGAGTGCAGGTAGGTGGGGATCCTGTGGGGTCCACAGATCCTGAGGTGATCCTGTGGGGTCCACAGATCCTGAGGTGTTCAAGGATTTACAACCTTGCACCAAATTGGGCATGCAAAATGCCCTTGCACACAACTCTGGGCGTTCAGCGCCAGATTGGTGCTTGTTCTGGGCGTTGAACGCCCATTTGTAGCCCATTTCTGGTGTTGAACGCCAGAACCATGCTTGTTCTAGGCGTTCAGCGCCAGCTCTTCTCCAGGGTGCATTTCTGGCGTTCAAACGCCCAGATGCTACCTATTTCTGGCGTTCAGCGCTAGAACCATGCTCTGTTCTGGCATTGAACGCCCAAAACATGCTTCTTACTGGCGTTTAAACGCCAGTAAGGTCTTCCTCCAGGGTATGATTTTTTTTCTGCTGTTTTTTATTCCGTTTTCAATTTTTATATTTATTTTGTGACTCCACATGATCATGAACCTAATAAAACATGAAAAACAATGAAAATTAGATAAATAAACATTGGGTTGCCTCCCAACAAGCGCTTCTTTAATGTCAATAGCTTGATAGTGGGCTCTCATGGAGCCTCACAGATGTGCAGAGCTTTGTTGAGACCTCCCAACACCAAACTTAGAGTTTGGATATAGGGGTTTGACACCAAACTTAGAGTTTGGTTGTGGCCTCCCAACACCAAACTTAGAGTTTGACTGTGGGGGCTTTGTTCGACTCTGCTTTGAGAGAAGCTTTTTATGCTTCCTCTCCATGGATGCAGAGAGAGATCCTTGAGTTGTAAACACAAGGTTGTCCTCATTTATTTGAAGGATCAATTCTCCTCTGTCCACATCAATCACAGCTCTTGCTGTGGCTAGGAAGGGTCTTCCAAGGATGATGAATTCATCCTCATCCTTCCCAGTATCTAGGACTATGAAATCAGTAGGGATGTAAAGGCCTTCAACCTTTACTAACACATCCTCTACTTGTCCATAAGCCTGTTTTCTTGAATTGTCTGCTATCTCTAACGAGATTTTAGTGGCTTGCACCCCAAAGATTCCCAGTTTCTCTATTACAGAGAGGGGCATGAGGTTTATTCCTGAACCAAGGTCACACAGAGCCTTAAAGATCATGGTGCCTATGGTACAAGGTATTAAGAACTTTCCAGGATCCTGTTTCTTCTAAGGCAATGTCAGTTGATCCAGATCACTTAGTTCATTGGAGAACAAGGGAGGTTCATCTTCCCAAGTCTCAATACCAAATAATTTGGCATTCAGCTTCATGATTGCACCAAGAAACTTGGCAGTTTGCTCTTCAGTAACATCCTCATTCTCTTCAGAAGAGGAATACTCATCAGAGCTCATGAATGGCATAAGGAGGTTCAATGGAATCTCTATGGTCTCTAGATGAGTCTCAGATTCCTTTGGTTCCTCAGAGGGAAACTCCTTATTGATCACTGGACGTCCCAGGAGGTCTTCCTCCTTAGGATTCATGTCCTCTCCTTCCCTTACAGGTTCGACCATGGTGGTTATGTCAATGGCCTTGCACTCTCCTTTTGGATTTTCTTCTGTATTGCTTGGGAGGGTACTAGGAGGAATTTCAGTGATCCTTTTACTCAGCTGGCCCACTTGTGCTTCCAAATTTCTAATGGAAGACCTTGTTTCATTCATAAAACTTATAGTGGCCTTGGACAGATCAGAGACTAAGTTTGCTAAATTAGAGGTATTTTGTCCAGAGTTCTCTGTCTGTTGCTGAGTGGATGATGGAAAAGGTCTACTATTGTTAAACCTATTTCTTCCACCATTATTAAAGCCTTGTTGAGGCTTTTGATCCTTCCATGAAAGATTTGGATGATTTCTCCATGATGGATTATAGGTGTTTCCATAAGGTTCACCTAAGTAATTTACCTCTGCTATTGCAGGGTTCTCAGGATCATAAGCTTCTTCTTCAGAAGATGCCTCTTGAGTACTGTTGGATGCAGCTTGCATTCCATTCAGACTCTGAGAAATCATGTTGACTTGCTGAGTCAATATTTTATTCTGAGCCAATATGGCATTTAGAGTATCAATTTCAAGAACTCCCTTCTTCATAGGTGTCCCATTACTCACACGATTCCTCTCAGAAGTGTACATGAACTGGTTATTAGCAACCATGTCAATGAGTTCTTGAGCTTCTGCAGGCGTTTTCTTTAGGTGAATGGATCCACCTGCAGAAGTATCCAATGACCTTTTAGCTAATTCAGACAGACCATCATAGAATATATCCAGGATGGTCCATTCTGAAAGCATGTTAGAAGGACACTTTTTTGTCAGTTCTTTGTATCTCTCCCAAGCTTCATAGAGGGATTCACCTTCTTTCTGTCTGAAGGTCTGAACATCCACTCTAAGCTTACTCAGCTTTTGAGGAGGAAAGAACTTGGCTAAGAAAGCCTTGACCAGCTTATCCCAAGAGTTCAGGCTATCCTTAGGTTGAGAGTCCAACCATATTCTAGCTCTGTCTCTCACAGCAAAAGGGAAAAGCATGAGCCTGTAGACTTCAGGATCTACTCTATTAGTCTTGACAGTATCACAGATCTGCAAGAATTCAGTTAAGAACTGAAAAGGATCTTCAGATGGAAGTCCATGAAACTTGCAGTTCTGCTGTATCAGAGAAACTAGCTGAGGTTTCAGCTCAAAATTGTTTGCTCCAATGGCAGGAATGGAGATGCTTCTTCCATGTAAATTGGAATTAGGTGTAGTAAAGTCACCAAGCATCCTCCTTGTATTATTGTTGTTGGGTTCGGCTGCCATCTCCTTTACTTGTTCGAAATTTTCAATAAGGTTGTCTCTGGATTGTTGTAATTTAGCTTCTCTTAGTTTCCTCTTCAGAGTCCTTTCACGTTCTGGATCAGCTTCAACAAGAACGCCTTTTTCCTTGTTCCTGCTCATAAGAAAGAGAAGAGAACAAGAAAAGAAGAGAAATCCTCTATGTCACAGTAAAGAGGTTCCTTATTGTTAGTAGAAGAAGAAAAGGAATAGGGGAGAAGAAGAATGAAGAATCCAAACACAAAGGTAAGGATAGGAGCAGTGATGTGAGATGAAGAGAAGTGTTAGTAGATGAATAAATAATTAGAAGGAGATGAGGGAGAAGGATTTTCGAAAATAGTTTTTTTGAAAAAAAAAAGGTTAGTAATTTTCGAAAATTAAAATAAAAAATTAAAATAATTAGTTGATTAAAAAGAATTTTTGAAAAAGAGAAGAGATATTTTCGAAAATTAGAGAGAGAGAGTTAGTTAGGTAGTTTTGAAAAAGATAAGAAACAAACAAAAAGTTAGTTAGTTAGTTGAAACAAATTTTGAAAATCAATTTTGAAAAGACAAGAAGATGATAAGTTAGAAAAGATATTTTGAAATCAAATTTTTGAAAAAGATAAGATAAGAAAATATTTTTGAAAAGATATGATTGAAATTAGTTTTGAAAAAGATTTTATTTTTAAAATCACAATTAATGACTTGATTCACAAGAAATCACAAGATATGATTCTAGAACTCAAAGTTTGAATCTTTCTTAACAAGTAAGTAACAAACTTGAAATTTTTGAATCAAAACATTAATTAATGATGTTATTTTCGAAAATTATGATATAAAATTAAGAAAAAGATTTTTGAAAAAGATTTTTATAATTTTCGAAAATAACTAAGAAAAATGAAAAAGATTTGATTTTTGAAAAAAATTTTGAAAAAGATAAGATTTTTAAATTGAAACTTTGATTTGACTCATAAAAACAGCCAGATTTTAAAAATTTTAAAAGAAGTCAAATCTAATTTTCGAAATTTTAAGAGAGAAAAAGGGAAAGATATTTTTTTTTATTTTTGAATTTTTAATGATGAGAGAGAAAAATTAAAACATCATTTTCATGTTTTTCTCTTTTATTTTTGAATCAAAACAAGGAATGCATGCAAGAACACTATGAATGTCAAGATGAACACCAAGAACACTTTGAATGTCAAGATGAACATCAAGAACATATTTTTGAAAATTTTTATATGCAAAGAAAACATGCAAGATACCAAACTTATAAATCTTTCATGTTTAGACTCTATGGATGCAAGAATGCATATGAAAAATAAGAAAAGATGCAAAACAAGAAAACATCAAGATCAAACAAGAAGACTTACCAAGAACAACTTGAAGATCATGAAGAACACCATGAATGCATGAATTTTTTGAAAAATGCAAGATGAAAATGCAATTGACACCAAACTTTCAACTTGACTCAAGACTCAAACAAGAACCATGAAATATTTTTGATTTTTATGATTTTATGATTTTTTTGTATTTTCTTTTAATTTTTTTTTTCGAAAACCATTTTGAAAAAGAAAAATAAGGATTCCAAAATTTTTAATATGAATTCCAGGAATCTTTTGCTCTTTAGTCTAAAGCTCCAATCATGGGGTCAGGCATGGCTTAATAGCCAGCCAAGCTTTAGTATGTAACTCAGACATGACACGCCTAACATGCCCTACAGAGGAATTAGATATGGCTTTACAGCCAGCCAGGCTTCAACATGCTTCATGAAACACTAGAATTCATTCTTAAAAATTCTGAAGAAAAATATATTTTTGAAAACATTTTTTTTTCGAAAAAAAGGAGAAATTTTTTGAAAGATTTTTAAAAAATTTTTGAAAATAAAACAAAAAGAAAATTACCTAATCTGAGCAACAAGATGAACCGTCAGTTGTCCAAACTCGAACAATCCCCGGCAACGGCGCCAAAAACTTGGTGCACGAAATTGTGATCTCTGGTAATTGCTCCAAAAACTTGGTGCTCTAATCTCAATTCATAATTTGTCACAACTTCGATACAACTAACCAGCAAGTGCACTGGGTCGTCCAAGTAATAAACCTTACGTGAGTAAGGGTCGATCCCACGGAGATTGTTGGTATGAAGCAAGCTATGGACACCTTGTAAATCTCAGTCAGGCGGATATAAAATAGTTATGGAGTTTTCGAAAATAAATAATAAACTAAGGATAGAAACACTTATGTAATTCATTGGTGAGAATTTCAGATAAGCGTGTAGAGATGCTTTCGTTCCTCGGAATCTCTGCTTTCCCGCTGTCTTCATCCAATCAGTCTTACTCCTTTCTATGGCTGGCTTTATGCAAGAGCATCACCGTTGTCAATGGTTACATCCCCTCCTCTTGTAAAAATGGTCCAAATGCTCTGTCACAGCACGGCTAATCATCTGAGGTTCCCGATCATGCTGGAATAGGATTCACCCTCCTTTTGCGTCTGTCACTACGCCCAGCAATCGCGAGTTTGAAGCTCGTCACAGTCATTCAATCCCAGAATCCTACTCGGAATACCACAGACAAGGTTTAGACTTTCCGGATTCTCATGAATGCCGCCATCAATCTAGCTTACACCACGAAGATTCTGATTAAGAGATCCAAGAGATAATCATTCAATCGAAGGTAGAACGGAAGTGGTTGTCAGGCACGCGATCATAGGGAATGATGATGATTGTCACATTCATCACATTCAGGTTGAAGTGCGAATGAATATCTTAGAAGCGGAATAAGTTGAATTGAATAGAAAAACAGTAGTACTTTGCATTAATCTTTGAGGAACAGCAGAGCTCCACACCTTAATCTATGGAGTGTAAAAACTCTACCGTTGAAAATACATAAGTGATAATGGAGTTCATTGGTCTCGGTCCCAGAGGGGAACCGGAGTAACCAAGACTGCGAATACAATGATAAAAAGTTCTATTTATACTAAACTAGTCACTAGGGTTTACAGAAGTAAGTAATTGATGCATCAATCCACTTCTGGGGCCCACTTGGTGTGTTCTTGGGCTGAGCTTGAATGTTACACGTGTAGAGGTCAATCTTGGAGTTGAACGCCAGCTTTTGTGCCATTTTGGGCGTTGAACTCCACTTTGCAACTTGTTTCTGGCGCTGGACGCCAGAATTGGGCAGAGAGCTGGCGTTGAACGCCAGTTTGCGTCATCTAAACTTGGGCAAAGTATGGACTATTATATATTGCTGGAAAGCCCTGGATGTCTACCTTTCAACGCAATTGGAAGCGCGCCATTTTGAGTTCTGTAGCTCCAGAAAATCCATTTTGAGTGCAGGGAGGTCAGAATCCAACAACATCAGCTGTCCTTCTTCAACCTCTGAATCTGATTTTTGCTCAAGTTCCTCAATTTCAACTAGAAAATACCTGAAATCACAGAAAAACACACAACTCATAGTAAAGTCCAGAAATGTGAATTTAACATAAAAACTAATAAAAACATCCCTAAAAGTAACCAGATTCTACTAAAAACATACTAAAAACAATGCCAAAAAGCGTATAAATTATCCGCTCATCACTTACTCAAATCATAAATGGGAGGACGAGAGAGATTTACCTCCATATTGCTTTCAAACCCAACGGGAGAAGGTTCTTCATGCTCAAAGGATTCTTCACTACTAAGACTTGGTGTTTGATCTTCTTCACCAAGGGAACTCAATTCTTGCTCTATCCCATCCGAGGCTTCATATGGAATATGCCTTGGAAGGTGTGCACTTTCCTCCCTAGCATCAATTTCAATCATCTTGGAGTGATTTTCTTCAACTCTATGTTCCCAAGGAGATTCCGCATCTCCTAAGTCTTCAACCATCTCTTCCTCTACTTCAACAGTTATGGCTTCCTCCAATTGTTCTAATACAAAGCAACTTCCCTCATTTTCCACCAATCTCTTCTTCATGTTATGCTCTTCATTTGATTCTCCACATGCAGCCATCGGAGTTCCTTGAGTGTTCAAGCATTGGGATGCTAACCGGTTTACCACCTCATCCAAGGCAGCCGTGAATTGTTCTACATCCCTTTTCATCTCCTTTTGTCCTTGAACAAGAACATTAAGGATATCATCCATTGGAGGTTGGGGTGAATGGAAGGGTTCATCAATTTGGGAAAAGGATTTAGAGTCGAAAGGTGGTTCTTCTTGGTAGAGTTGTGGTGGGCTAATATTTTCCCTTCTTTCCATTTGTTGCACAACACACTCCATGGTTGCTTGGAATTGTTCCAATGCCTCCTTGAAACGATCCCTTGACTCTTGCTCCTCTTGGATATCATGAGTAGGATCATATGGCTCTTGGATTGAAGGGCATGAATATTCTTCTATGGGAGGTTGTGGTGGAAAGTAGTATTCATCTTGTGGTTGGAAATTTTCATACATTGGAGGTGGTTCATCTTGGTAATAATATGGAGGGGGTGGCTCTTGAAAATGTTGATATTGGAATGGTGGTGGCTCTATATGTGGTTCATATGGCTCATATAGTTGTTGGTAGGATGGATATGGATCAGGGTCATATGAAGATGGTTGGTGAAAGGTGGCTTGTGAGTATGGTTGATGGCTATGTTGAAGATATGGCTCATAGGTGTATGGTGGTAGTTTTTGGAAGTCACAAGGGGATTCACCATAACTATTGGACTGGTATGCATCATAGAATGGCTCTTCTTCATAGTGCATTGGTGGAGGTTGTTGCCAAGAGGATTGATCATATGCATATGGCTCCTCCCACCTTTGGTTATCCCATCCTTGATGCACATCATCATTGAAGTTCCCATTTCCTACAACATAGTTGTAATCACACTCATAGCCAAAGTGAGAATTCATAGTGAAAAGTGAAAATAAGAAACAAAAGCTAACAAGAAATAATGAAACAAAGTCCTAAAACTAACAAAAACTAACAAGCAATCCAAAAATCAAGTTATTCACAATAGTCACATATATACAATAACCAATAACGTAACACCATTGCGATTCCCCGGCAACGGCGCCATTTTGATGAGCCGGACTTTTGTGTGGTCTAGAATTCTACTAATGAATTCTGGTTGTAAAGTATAGTCTCTAAACCAAACAATAGTCCTTTCATACAAAAATTTGTTTGTCACTAGTACAAACCCCTAAATTTATAAACCGAAGTATTGAAAGCTCGGGTCGTTCTCCCTAGGAATTGCAATAAAGTGTTCTTGTTATTGGTTATGAAGTATGTATGGGGTTTTGAGATTTTAGACAAGAAATATAAATGGCAAAGAAAATAAACTAACAACTAACAAAGCTCTTGGCAAGGTATGAGAACTAGAAGTCCTATCCTAGTTATCCTCCTCAATTATGACCACAAATTATCCATTGCTACCACTTAGTTAACCTCTAACCATGGAGGAAAGTCAAGTGGATGAATCAACTTGATTCCACAAGTCCTAGCCAACTCCCAAGGGAAAGACTAGCTTTAGTGGTATCCAAATCAATTAGCAACTTCTAATTATCAATTAACAAAGGAATTAGATAACTCAAGCATCACTAATTACTCTACCTAGGCCAAGAGTAACAAAATCTATACCAAAATCCAACCAAGCATTTTATCAAACACTTGGAAGGAATAAAAGGGAAGCATAGTAAAATTGCAGGGAATATAAATCTACACTACTCAATTGCAAGGAATTAAACAACAATAAAGCAAATCAATGATAAAAGAACATGAATCATAAATTGCATTGAATTGAAAATAGAAGAACAAAAATGCATCAACATAAAAGTAGAGAATTACAAGAAAGAAATATAAAATTAGAGAGAGGGAGAGTAGAGGAACAAGAAATTGTAAAGGAAAAGTAAATCAAAGCATGAATTAAACCTAGATCTAAGAAATTCTAATCCTAATTCTAGAGAGAAGAGGGAGCTTCTCTCTCTAGAAACTACTCTACATGATGCTAACACTTCAAACAATTGCTCCCCCTTTGCCCAAGCTTGAATTCTGCATGAAATAGCATTAGAAATGGGTTGGGTTAGGCCCAAAGTGCTTCAGAAATCGTTGGGGGCGATTTCACTTTAGTGGGCCACGAGCAGCATCGGTGCGCACACGTACATAGCGCGTGCGTACCCCTATACACGAAGCAACATATGGAAAATTTTATATCATTTCGAAGCCCCGGATGTTAGCTTTCCAAAGCAACTAAAACCGCCTCATTTGGACCTCTGTAGCTCAAGTTATGATCGATTGAGTGTGAAGAGGTCGGGCTTTATGACCTCTGGACCTCATTTAGGGTTTAGGGTTTAGGGTTTAGGGTTTAGGGTTTAGGGTTTAGGGTTTACGGTTCCTTCATTTCTTCATGAGTTCTCCCACTTTGCATGCTTTTCTCCTCACTTCTTCCATCCAATACTTGCCCTATGAACCAGAAATCACTCAACAAATACATCAAGGCATCAAATTGAATTAAAGTGAATTGTTTTTAGCTATTTTAAGGCCTAAAAAGCATGTTTTCACATTTAAGCACAAATCAAGGGAGAATTGCAAAACCATGCTATTTCATTGAATAAATGTGAGAAAAGGTGATAAAATCCTCCAAATTAAGCACAAGATAAACCACAAAATTTGGATTTATCAATCCACCATATCTATCGTCTTGGTATGCACCTTGGAATGGGTTCTGACCATAGTAATTTGGTGGGTGATGGTTGTCACGAAAGTGTCCACCATAACTATTTTCTCGACATGCATTGTTGAATGGTCGTCGTCCATGGTAGTTTGGAAGGTGTTGTTGCCTAAAGGGTTGACCTTGATGGATGTTCCTGTTATAGCTTTCATTCCTTTCAACAATATTCGAACCGAACTCAAAGCGACGGGGGTGAGAACTCATAGTAATTATTAAAAATAAAAAACGAAAATAAAAACAAATAGACAGGTAAAAGAAAATATTTACAATAACCAATAATAAGGCACACAGTTGCAATTCCTCGCCAACAGCGCCATTTTGACGAACAAAACTCTCACGCAATCTAGAATTTTCACAAATAAATTTGCGTTGTAAGTATAGCTTCTAGACTGACAAGAATTCCTTTCGTACAATAGTTTTGTTTGTCACTAAAGCAAACCCAATAAAATTGATAACCAAAGTATTGAAACCTCGGGTCGTCTCTCAAGGAATTGCAGGGCAGTGTGATTTGTTATTGGTTATAGAAAAGGTAGAATTTTTGGGTTTTTAAAATAGGGAGCAAGTAATTTAAATGACAAGGAAAATAAATTACTAATTAGAAAATCTCTTGGCAAGGTATGAGAATTGGAATTTCTATCCTAGTTATCATTATCAGGTGTGATGGGAATTGGGTTTTCAATCCCACTTAGTCAACCCTTACGAAAGCAAAGGAAAGTCAAGTGGACTGATTAATTTAATCTTCAAGTCCTAGTCAACTCCTATGGGAAGACTAGCTTTTAGAGCGATCCAAATCAATCAGCGAGTCCAATTTCAATCAACAGCTGAGTTTGATAACTCAAGTGTTACCAATCACTTAACCAAAACCAAAAGGGAAAATAAATCTAAATTAAATTGAAAGCATCATAAATAGAATAAAATAATCATTAATCTGAAATACCTCAAATAATATTAAATAGAATATTCAAATCTTGACATGAAAAGGTTCATAAGCTAAATTGGAACATTAACAAGTAAAAGCATTGGAATAAATAAAAATAGAAGAGAAACATTAATTAAAGGAAATATTTGAACCTGGCATTGGAGTAATAAAAATAAAAGGAATCCTAATCCTAAAACCTAAGAGAGAGGAGAGAACCTCTCTCTCTCTCTGAAACTACATCTAAACCTAAAAGTGTGTATATTATAATTGTCTCTCAGTTGTTATTTGATTCCCCCATTCTCTGGCTTATATTCTGTGTTTCTAAATTTGGAATTGGACTGAAAAAGGGTCCAGAAATCGCTGGGGGCATTTTCTGAAGATTCTTGTACGTGGCGTCTGTCACGCGTTCACGTGATTTAGGAGTTTTCCTTGTCACGCGTACGCGTCGGTCTCGCGTACGCGTCATTTGCATTCTGCTCAAGGCACGCGTCCGCGTCGTCCACGAGTTTGCGTCGATGCCATTTCGCGCTAGGCATGCGTTCGCATCGTCCATGCGTTCGCGTCGCTGCCCTTTTCTTCAAAACTCCATTTTTGTGCTTTCCTTCCATTTTTGTATGTTTCCTTTTTGTCCTTTAGGCCATTCCTGCCCTATGAGACCTGAAAATACTTAACACACTGGTGCACGAAATTGTGATCTCAGGTAACGGCGCCAAAAACTCTGTATGCACGTCTTAATAAATCATTTTTCAATCACAACTACGATACAACTAACCAGCAAGTGCACTGGGTCGTCCAAGTAATAAAACCTTACGTGAGTAAGGGTCGATCCCACGGAGATTGTTGGTATGAACCAAGCTATGGTCATCTTGTAAATCTCAGTCAGGCGGATAATAATTGATTATGGAGTTTTCGAAAATAATACTAATTAAACAGAAAATAAAGATAGAAATACTTATGTATATCACTGGTGAGAATTTCACATAAGCGTATAGAGATGCTTTCATCCCTCTGAATCTTTGCTTTCCTGCTGTCTTCATCCAATCAGTCCTACTCCTTTCCATGGCTGGCTTTATGTAAGGACATCACCATTGTCAATGGCTACTTTTCATCCTCTCTGGAAAATGGTCCAATGCGCTGTCACTGCATGGCTAATTGTCTGGAGGCATCACCGTGGTCAATGGCTGCATCCTATCCTCTTGTGAAAATGGTCCAAATGCTCCGTCACAGCACGGCTAATCATCTGAGGTTCTCAATCATACTGGAATAGGATTCACCCTCCTTTTGCGTCTGTCACTACGCCCAGCACTCGCGAGTTTGAAGTTCGTCACAGTCATTCAATCCCAGAGTCTTATACGGAATACCACAGACAAGGTTTAGACTTTCCGGACTCTCATGAATGCCGCCATCAATCTAGCTTATACCACGAAGATTCTGATTAAGAGATCCAAGAGATAATCATCCAATCTAAGGTGGAACGGAAGTGGTTGTCAGGCACGCGTTCGTGGGGGAATGATGATGATTGTCACGTTTATCACATTCATGTTGAAGTGCGAATGAATTATCATAGAAGCAGAATAAGTTGAATTGAATAGAAAAACAGTAGTACTTTGCATTAATCTTTGAGGAACAACAGAGCTCCACACCTTAATCTATGGAGTGTAGAAACTCTACCGTTGAAAATACATAAGTGATGAAGGTCCAGGCATGGCCGAATGGCCAGCCCCCAAACGTGATCAATATGATCCTCAGATGAACTAAAAATCATAAGATGTCTAATACAATAGTAAAAAGTCCTATTTATACTAAACTAGTTACTAGGGTTTACAGAGATAAGTAATTGATGCATAAATCCCCTTTCGGGGCCCACTTAGTGTCTGCTTGGGCTGAGCTTGAATGTTACACGTGCAGAGGCTCTTTCTGGAGTTGAACGCCAGGTTGTAACGTGTTTCTGGCGTTCAACTCTGGTTCGTGACGTGTTTCTGGCATTTAACTCCAGACTGCAGCATAGAACTGGTGTTCAACGCCCTTTTACGTCATCTAAACTCGGCCAAATTATGGACTATTATATATTGCTGGAAATCCCTGGATGTCTACTTTCCAACGCAATTGAAAGCGCGCCATTTTGAGTTTTGTAGCTCCAGAAAATCCACTTTGAGTGCAGGGAGGTAAGAATCCAACAGCATCAGCAGTCCTTCTTCAACCTCTGAATCTTATTTTTGCTCAAGTCCCTCAATTTCAGCCAGAAAATACCTGAAATCACAGAAAAACACACAAACTCATAGTGAAGTCCAGAATTGTGAATTTAACATAAAAACTAATAAAAACATCCCTAAAAGTAACTAGATCCTACTAAAAACATATTAAAAACAATGCCAAAAAGCGTATAAATTATCCGCTCATCACACACAAATCACGATATCGAATGGTAATAAAGGATAATTAAAATTAATATTTTTAATGCATAGAATACATGTTTTCACACTTATCACATAATAAGGAAGGAAAAGTAAAACCATGCAATTCATATGAAT
Source organism: Arachis hypogaea (assembly GCF_003086295.3). NCBI lineage: Eukaryota > Viridiplantae > Streptophyta > Magnoliopsida > Fabales > Fabaceae > Arachis > Arachis hypogaea. The sequence continues at coordinate 80,794,540 of NC_092046.1, read as the reverse complement.
AAATGGGTGAAGAATTGATAAAAACACTCAATTTGAGCATAAGATGAATAATAAAATAGGAGTTTATCAGCAACCAATGGAAACATCTCCATATTTCTCTGGATAGTACACAGTGAATAAGATCCTCTCACTTGAACATGTAGAAATCATCAAGAATAATACTGGAGGAAAGCTCACAGTGAGAGGGAAAGGGCTGAGGCACTATGTTCATCACCCTCCCTAATGAGGGACAACCGTCAAGCTAATGGTGATAAAAGAGCGCTTGTTGGGAAGCAACCCAACCAGAGGTAACTCTCTTTTCCTTTAATGTTAAGTTAAGTAGATCTATCTGTATTGCTAGGAGCTAAGTTTGGTGTTGCACACCAAAGTAATTCAAGGGTGAATGTTGGATGCTAAGTTTGGTGTTCCACCAAAGATTTCATTAAGAACACATTGCACCCTCAGCATGACTAGTTATCAGCTCCAAATAATTAGAGAAAATATACTTAACAATTGCTTAGTTTCTAGTTCATAATTTGCTTTCTAGTCATAGTCTGTTTTTTAGTTCATAGTTTGTCTTCTAGTTTATAGTTTGTTTTCTTAATAAAAGCACATGAGGTTTTCTGCATGTATACAATTTGCTGCATAAGGCAAGGAACTAAGTTTGGTGTTCTGATGAGCGGATAATTTATAAGCTTTTTGGCATTGTTTTTAAGTAGTTTTTAGTATGATTTAGTTAGTTTTTACTATGTTTTTATTAGTTTTTAAATAAAAATTACATTTCTGGACTTTACTATGAGTTTGTGTGTTTTTCTATGATTTCAGGTATTTTCTGGCTGAAATTGAGGGACCTGAGTAAAAATCTGATTCAGAGGCTGAAAAAGGACTACAGATGCTGTTGGATTCTGACCTCCCTGCACTCGAAATAGATTTTCTAGAGCTACAGAAACCCAATTGGCGCGCTCTCAATTGCGTTGGAAAGTAGATATCCATGGATTTACAATAATATATAATAGTCCATACTTTGCCCGAGTTTTGATGACGCAAACAGGCATTCAAACGCTAACTTCCTGCCCTGTTCTGAAGTTAAACGCAAGAAATAGGTTACAAACCAGAGTTAAACGTCACAAACAGGCTGCAACCTGGCATTTAACTCCAAGAGAAGTCTCTACACGTGTAAAGCTCAATGCTCAGCCCAAGGACACACCAAGTGGGCCCCGAAAGTGGATTTCTACATCATTTACTTATTTTCTGTAACCCTAGCTACTAGTTTAGTATAAAAACTACTTTTAGTGATTTATTTCACATCTTTTGATCAATTTTGAGACTGTCTTTGTGTCATTTTTGATCTCTTGATCACGTTTAGGGGGCTGGCCATTCGGCCATGCTTGGACCATTATCACTTATGTATTTTCAACGATGGAGTTTTTACACCCCATAGATTAAGGTGTGGAGCTCTGCTGTTCCTCATGAATTAATGCGAAGTACTATTGTTTTTCTATTCAATTCAAGTTTATTCTTATTTCAAGATATTCACTCGCACTTCAAACTAATGAATGTGATGATCCGTGACACTCATCATCATTCTCACCTATGAACGCGTGCCTGACAACCACTTCTGTTCTATCTACAATAGCTTGAGTGTGTATCTCTTAGCCTCCATTCCGAAAGATCAGAGTCTTCGTGGTATAAGCTAGAATCAATTGGCAGAATTCTTGAGATCTAGAAAGTCTAAACCTTATCTGTGGTATTCCGAGTAGGATCTGGGATGGGATGACTGTGACGAGCTTCAAACTCGCGACTGTTTGGCGTAGTAACAGAAGCAAAATGATCAATGTATCCTATTCCAACATGATCGAGAACCGACAGATGATTAGTCGTGCAGTGACAGCGCATTTGGACCATTTTCACTAAGAGGACGGATGGTAGCCATTGACAACGGTGATCCCCCAACATACAGCTTGCCATGGAAAGGAGTAGGAATGATTGAATGAAGCCAGTAGGAAAGCAGAGATTCAGAAGGAGTAAAGCATCTCCATATGCTTATCTGAAATTCTCACCAATGAATTACATAAGTATCTCTATCTTATTTTATGTTCTATTTATCTTTTAATCATCAAAACCTTATAACCATTTGAATCTGTCTGACTGAGATTTACAAGATGACCATAGCTTGCTTCAAGCCGATAATCTCTGTGGGATCGACCCTTACTCACGTAAGGTTTATTACCTGGACAACCCAGTGAACTTGCTGGTTAGCTGTGCGGAGTTGTGAAAACGAGTTGAGATTACAATCGTGCGTACCAAGTTTTTAGCACCGTTGAGATCACAATTTCGTGCACCAAGTTTTTAGCGCCGTTGCCGGGGATTGTTCGAGTTTGGACAACTGACGGTTCATCTTATTGCTCAGATTAGGTAATTTTATTTTAATTTTAAGCTTTTTGTTTTTATTATTTTTAATTTCGAAAAATTTCAAAAAGAAATATAATATATATGTTCTTCAGAATTTTTAAGAATGAATTCTAGAGTTTCATGAGATATGTTGAATCCTGGCTGGCTGTTAAGCCATGTCTAATCTTTTGGACCGAGGTTTCACTTATCCTTAGAAAAGCATCTTTGTCTTTCTCATCAATTTAGCTGTTGTATGTAAAGTTCTGCTGAAGCTTGGCTGGCCATTGGCCATGTCTAGTGTTTTGGACCGAAGCTTTCACTGAAAGCTTGGTTGGCTAGTAAGCCATGTTTAATTCCTGGACCGAAGTTTTAGACTAACATTGCATGATTCCTGGAATTCTTATTAAAAATTTTGAAATCCTTATTTTTCTTTTTTCAAAATAATTTTTGAAAAATCCAAAAAATTTAATAAAATCATCAAACCAAAAAAATTTTGTGTTTCTTGTTTGAGTCTAGAGTCAAATTTTTAAGTTTGGTGTCAATTAAATCTTTTTAATTTCCTAAAATTTTTCGAAAACTCATGCATTGAATTTTGTTCTTCATGATCTTCAAGTTGTTCTTGATGATCTTCTTTGTTTGATCTTTGCATTCTCATGTTTTGTGTCTTTTCTTGTTTTTCATATGCATTTTTAATTTGTTAGTGTCTAAAGTTTGAAAATTTCAAAGTTTGGTGTCTTGCATGTTTGTCTTTTCTTAAAAATTTTCAAAAATAAGTTCTTTGTGTTTATCTTGACATTCAAGGTGTTCTTGGTGTTCATCTTGGCATTCAAAGTGTTCTTGCATGCATGTTTTGTTTTGATCTTAATTTTTCATGTTTTGTGTCATTTTTATGTTTTTCTCTCTCATCATTAAAAATTCAAAAATCAAAAAAATATCTTTCCCTTAATTCACTCATAAATTTCGAAAATTTGATTTGATTTAGTCATAAAGTTTTAAAATTTAATTATTTCTTATGAATCAAGTCAAATTTTCAATTTTAACATTCTATCTTTTTCAAATCCTTTTCAAAAATCAAATCTTTTTCATTTTTTTTATAATTTTGAAAATTTCAAAATTAATTTTCAATATCTTTTTCTTATTTTTATTTTCTATTTTTGAAATTAATGCTAACATTTAATATTTAGATTCAAAAATCTAAAGTTGTTACTTGCCTATTAAGAAAAGTTTCAATCTTTAAATTTTAAAATCATATCTTTTTGTTTCTTGTTAGTCAGGTAATCAACTTTAATTTCAAAAATAAAATCTTTTTAAATTTCTTTTTCAAATCTTTTTCAAAATGAATTTCAATCATATCTTTTTCAAAACTTAATTTCAAAATCTTTTCTAACTTCTTATCTTTTCAAATTTGATTTTCAAATATTTTTCAATTAACTACTTGATTTTTTTTATTTCAATCATATCTCTTTCAAAACCACCTAACTAATTTTCTCTCTCTAATTTTTGAAAACTCCTCCCCACTTTTTCAAAATTCCTTTTAATTAACTAATTGTTTTAAATTTTAATTTAATTTTATTTCTCTTTTTAATTTTCGAATACTAACTAATATTTAAAATAAAAACAAAAATATTTTTATTTTATTTTATTTAATTTTCGAATTCTTCTCTCTCTCATCTCTTTCTATTTATTTATTTATTTACTAATGCTTCTCTTCTTCTTATAATTCGAACCCTCTCTCCCTCTCTGCGTTCGAATTCTTCTATTCTTCTACCACATAAAGGAATCTCTATACTGTGACATAGAGGATTCCATACTTTTCTTGTTCTCTTCTCTTTCATATGAGTAGGAACAAGGACAAAGGCATTCTGGTTGAAGCTGATCCTGAACCTGAAAGGACCTTGAAGAGGAAGCTAAAAGAAGTTAAAGCACAACTCTCTGGAGAGGACCTAACAGAAATTTTCGAAAAAGAAGAAGACATGGCCGAACCCAATAACAATGGTGGAGATGCAAGGAAGTTGCTTGGTGACTTTATTGCACCCTCTTCTGACTTCTATGGAAGAAGCATCTCAATTCCTGCCATTGGAGCAAACAACTTTAAGCTTAAGCCTCAATTAGTTTCTCTAATGCAACAGAATTGCAAGTTTCATGGACTTCCATTGGAAGATCCTCATCAGTTCTTAGCTGAATTCTTGCAAATATGTGACACTGTCAAGACCAATGGAGTTGATCCCGAGGTCTACAGGCTTATGCTTTTCCCTTTTGCTGTAAGAGACAGAGCTAGAACATGGTTGGATTTACAACTTAAGGAAAGCCTGACTCTTAGAAAAAGCTGGTCAGTGCTTTCCTGGCCAAATTCTTTCTACCTCAAAAGATGAGGAAGCTTAGAGTGGAAATCCAAACCTTCAGACAGAAGGAAGGTGAGTCCCTCTATGAAGCTTGGGAAAGATATAAGCAATTGATCAAAAGGTGTCCTTCTGACATGCTTCCAGAATGGAGCATCATATGTATATTCTATGATGGTCTGTCTGAGTTGTCAAAAATGTCATTGGACTATTCTGCAGGAGGATCTCTTCATCTGAAAACCCCTACAGAAGCTCAGGAACTCACTGAGATGGTTGCAAATAACCAGTTCATATACACCATTGAGAGGAGTCCTGTGAACAATGGAACACCTCAGAAGAAGGGAGTTCTTGAAATTGATACTCTGAATGTCATATTGGCTCAAAACAAAATATTAACTCAGCTAGTCAATATGATTTCTCAGAGTTTGAATGGATTGCAAGTTGCATCCAACAGTACTAAAGTAGCATCTTCTGAAAAAGAAGTTTATGATCCTGAGAACCCTGCAATGGCAGAGGTGAATTACATGGGAGAGCCCTATGGAAACACCTATAATCCTTCATGGAGAAATCATCCTAATCTCTCATGGAAGGATCAACAGAAGCCTCAACAAGGCTTCAACAATAATGGTGGAAGAATTAGGTTTAGCAATAGCAAGCCTTTTCCATCATCTTCTCAGCAACAGACAGAGAATTCTGAACAGAGCCATTCTGGCCTAGAAACCATAGTCTCTAATCTATCCAAGACCACACTAAGTTTCATGAATGAAACAAGGTCCTCTATTAGAAATTTAGAGGCACAGGTGGGTCAGCTGAGTAAGAAGATTACTGAAACTCCTCCCAGTACTCTCCTAAGCAATACAGAAAAAAATCCCAAGAGAGTGTGCAAGGCCATAACCATGACCAACATGGCCGAACCTGGAGAGAGTGAGGAGGACGTGAGTCCTAGTGAGAAAAGCCTCATGGGACGTCCTCTGGACAGAAAGGAGTTTCCCTTTGAGGAACCAAAGGAATCAGAGGCTCATACAGAGACCATAGAGATTCCATTGAACTTCCTTCTGCCATTCATGAGCTCTGACGAATATTCTTCCTCTTCAGAGGATGAAGACATCACTGAAGAGCAAGCTGCTAAATATCTAGGAGCAATGATGAAGCTGAATGCCAAGTTATTTGGTACTGAGACTTGGGAGGATGAACCCCCCTTGTTCACCAATGAACTGAATGCATTAATGAGGCAGACATTACCTCAAAAGAAACCAGATCCCGGAAAATTCTTTATACCCTGTACCATAGGCACCATGACCTTTGAGAAGGCTCTATGTGACCTGGGGTCAGGGATAAACCTCATACCACTCTCTGTAATGGAGAAACCGGGAATCTTTGACGTACAAGCTACAATAATCTCACTAGAGATGTGATGAGCGGATAATTTATACGCTTTTTGGCATTGTTTTCACAGAGATTTTAGTATGATTTAGTAAGTTTTTACTATATTTTTATTAGTTTTTATGCAAAATTCACATTTATGGACTTTACTATGAGTTTGTGTGTTTTTCTGTGATTTCAGGTATTTTCTGGTTGAAATTGAGGGACTTGAGAAAATTCTGATTCAGAGGCTGAAAAAGGACTGCAGATGCTATTAGATTCTGACTTCCCTGCACTCGCAATGGATTTTCTGGAGCTACAAGAGTCCAAATGGTGTGCTCTCAATTGCGTTAGAAAGTAGACATCCAGGGCTTTCTAGAAATATATAATAGTTCATACTTTTCCCGAGTTTAGATGACGCAAACTAGCGTTCAACGCCAGTTCTCTGCCCTATTCTGGCGTTAAACGCCAGAAACAGGTTACAAGTTGGAGTTAAACGCCCAAAACAGGTTACAACCTGGCGTTTAACTCCAGAAATAGCCTAGGCACGTGTAAATCTCAAGTCTTAGCCCCAGCACACACCAAGTGGCCCCGGAAGTGGATTTCTGCACTATCTATCGTAGTTTACTCATTTTCTGTAAACCTAGGTTACTAGTTTAGTATTTAACAACTTTTAGAGATTTATTTTGTACCTCATGACATTTTCACATTTTACATTGTATCTCTACGGCATGAGTCTCTAAACTCCATGATTGGGGGTGAGGAGCTCTGCTGTGTCTCGATGAATTAATGCAATTACTTCTGTTTTCTATTCAACTACGCTTGTTTCTATTCTAAGATACTCGCTTGTACTTAACCGTGATGAATGTGATGATTCGTGACACTCATCATCATTCTCAACCTATGAACACGTGCCTGACAACCACTTCCGTTCTACCTTAGATTGAGTGTGTATCTCTTACCCTCTTGGTTCATGATCAGAGTCTTCATGGTATAGGCTAGGATTATTGGCGGCCATTCCTGAGATTCAGAAAGTCTAAACCTTGTCTATGGTATTCCGAGTAGGATCTGGGAGGGGATGACTGTGACGAGCTTCAAACTCACGAGTGCTGGGCGTAGTGACAGACGCAAAGGATCAATGGATCCTATTTCAAGATGAGTGAGAACCGACATATGATTAGTCGTGCGGTGACAGCGCATTTGGACCATTTTCACTGAGAGGACGGATGGTAGCCATTGACAACGGTGGTCCACCAACATACAGCTTGCCATGGAAGGAGACCTGCGTGCGTGAAGAAGAAGACAGTAGGAAAGCAGAGATTCAGAAGACAGAGCATCTCCAAAACCTCAATATGTTCTCCATTTCTGCATAACAAGTACTATTTAATTTATGCTTTTTACTCTTCATAAATATAATCACTCTTATCATTGATCTCCTGACTAAGAATTACAAAATAACCATAGCTTGCTTCAAGCCGACAATCTCCGTGGGATCGACCCTTACTCACGTAAGGTATTACTTGGACGACCTAGTGCACTTGCTGGTTAGTGGTACGAGTTGTGAAAAGTGTGATTTACAATTCGTGCACTAAGTTTTTGGCGCTGTTGCTGGGGATTGTTCGAGTTTGGACAACTGACGGTTTATTTTGTTGCTTAGATTAGGAAAAATTTACCTTTTTAGTTTAGAGTCACAAAAATTGCGTCTTCTATTATTGTTTTTGGTTGAAATTTTTTTTAAATCTTTATTTTCTCTTTTAAATTTTTCGAAAATTTTTATAAACTAATAATTGAGTTTTTCTGTTTGAGTTTAGTTTGATATTTTAAGTTTGGTCTCAATTGCATATTTTTATTTTCTTTTAAATTTTCGAATTTGTGTTCATTGTTCTTTCTTAATCTTCAAGTTGTTCTTGCTATTTTTCTTGTTTGATCTTTAGTTTTTCCTGTTCTGTGTATTTTCTTGTTTTTCTTGTGAGTTTTCAAATCATCAGCATAAAAAAAAATTTATACATTAAATACCTTTTTTTTTTAAAAAAAACACTTTAAATTTATAGCTCAGTTGGCTAGAGCGTTGTGCTTATGTTCTTGGTAATTGGGCATCTTCCTTTTAAAACTTTTTCAAAAATAATTTTTCTTTGATTAAATCTTGTGTCAAACTTTTAAGTTTGGTGTTCTCTTGTTATTTTTCTTTAATTTTTGAAAATTTATTTTTGGTTTTCTAAAAATTTTAAGTTTGGTGTTCTTTGTGTTTTTATTTTCTTAAAAATTTCCAAAAATTGTTCTTGGTGTTCATCTTGACATTCAAAGTTTTCTTACTCGTTTTCGTTATTTTGATCTAAAAATTCTAAGTTTGATGTCAGTTTATTGTTTTCTCTTTCCTCATTGAATTCAAAAATATCTTTTCCCTTTATTTTAATTAATTTTTCGAATTTTCCTTTTAAAAATTCAGATTTTATTTTAAAATTTTTATTTTATCTTATCTTAAGTTTTAAAATTTCAAAATTTAAATCTTTTTGAAAAAAATCATATCTTTTTCAAAAACTTATCTTATCTTATTTCAAATTTCAAATTTCAACTTCCAAAATTCAAAATTCAAAATTTCAAATTTCAAATTTCAAATTTCAAATTTCAAATTTCAAATTTCAATTTTCAAATTTAAAATTTAGTTTTCAAAACTTTTTAATTTAAATTCCTTATCTTCTCTTACCTAGCTTATCTTATCTTTTCTAATCTCAAATCTTAAAATCAAATCTTTTTCATATCTTTTCTTTCTTTTTTTTTTTATTTTCTTACAAGTATGTTTAATTTTAAGACATATCTTTTTCAAAACTTCCTAACCAATTTCTCTCTCTTTATATTTTTTTCGAAAATCCTCACCCACATCCTTTTCAAATCTTTTTAATTAATGAATTTAGTTTTCAATTTTTTTTATTTATTTTTCTTCAAATTTTTGAAATTATAGTCAATTTTTCATTTATTTTATTTTATTTTATTTTATTTTATTTTATTTTAATTTCGGTTTTCAAAAAAAATTTATTTGCAATCCGTATCATCTCCCTTTCTCCATCATGGACCTAAGTGGAAATGAACAGTCCAGAAGGACTCTGGGGTCATATACTAGCCCCATTACTGCTGCATATGGGAGTAGCATCTGTATACCTTCCATCAAAGCAAGCAGTTTTGAGCTAAATCCTCAGCTCATTGTCATGGTGCAGCAAAATTGCCAGTATTCCGGTCTTCCACAGGAAGAACCTACTGAGTTTCTGGCGCAGTTCTTGCAAATTGCTGACACAGTGCGTGACAAAGAGGTAGATCAGGACGTATGCAGGCTGTTGCTATTTCTGTTTGCTGTAAAAGATCAAGCTAAGAGGTGGTTAAATAACCAACCCACAGCAAGCATAAGAACATGGAAACAGTTATCAGACAAATTCCCGAATCAATATTTCCCTCCAAAAAGGATCACACAACTAATGCTGGACATCCAAGGCTTTAAACAAGAGGATGATGAATCCCTTTGTAATGCCTGGGAGAGGTACAGAGGGATTCTATGGAAATGCCCCTCTGAAATGTTTTCAGAGTGGGTGCAATTAGACATCTTCTACTATGGGCTTACAGAAAGAGCTCAGATATCTCTAGACCACTCAGCTGGTGGATCTATACACGAAAAAAACTATTGAAGAGGCTCAAGAGCTTATTGATATAGTTGCTAGAAATCAGCATCTGTACATAAGTAGTGGATCTTCCATAAAAGAAGAAGCCAAAGCAGTGTCTATTGAACTTGGTCCTCCAGAACAAGTTACTGAACTCAATCAACAATTGTGTTTTCTAACAAAACAGCTAGCAGAATTCAAGGAGATGCTACAAGACAATAAAAATGCTAATAAAAATATGGAAGCACAATTGAATCAGACAAAACAGCAGTTATCAAAGCAGATAACAGAAGAGTGCCAGGCAGTTCAATTAAGAAGTGGGAAAACATTAAATACCTCACTTCAGAGCAGCAGAAAGCCAAGAAAAGAACATCTGACAGAGGATGAGCAAAATATTATCCAAAATCTCTCTAAGGACAGTAAGAGCCCAGAGAGGAATAACTCTGGCGTTCAAATGCCAAAAAAGGATGCAAAGTTTGCGTTAAACGCCCAACCTATGCACAGTTCTGGCATTCAAACGCCAAAAACAGGCAAGGAGCTGGCGTCAAACGCCCAATGGAAGCTCAGTTTTGGCGTTCAAATGTCAGTGAGGGATCAGACACACACAAGTACTGATAGCAACCCCTCTAAGAAGGCTTCTCCAACCATCTCTGTAGAAAATAAACCTGCAGCAACTAAGGTTGAGGAATACAAAGCCAAGATGCCTTATCCTCAACAACTCCGTCAAGAGGAGCAGGATAAGCAATTTGCCCGCTTTGCAGACTATCTCAGGACTCTTGAAATAAAGATTCCGTTTGCAGACGCACGTGAGCTAATACCCTCTTATGCCAAGTTCATGAAAGAGATCTTGAGTCATAAGAAGGATTGGAGAGAAACTGAAAGAGTTCTCCTCACTGAAGAATGTAGTGCAGTCATTCTGAAAAGCTTCCCGGAAAAGCTTAAAGATCCCTGTAGCTTTATGATACTATGCATATTAGAGGGTAATTGCACTAAGACAGCTTTATGTGATCTTGGGGCAAGCATCAACCTAATCCCTGCATCCACTATCAGAAAGCTTGGCTTGACTGAAGAGGTCAAACTAACCCGGATCTGTCTTCAACTTGCTGATGGCTCCATTAAATACCCATCAGGCATAATTGAGGACATGATTGTCAAGGTTGGGCCATTTGCCTTCGCTACTGACTTTGTAGTGCTGGAAATAGAGGAGCATAAGAGTGCAACTCTCATTCTAGGAAGACCATTCCTAGCAACTGGACGAACCCTTATTGACGTCCAAAAAGGGAGAAAACCCTGAGAGTCAATGAGGATGAGTTTAAGTTGAATGTTGTCAAAGCTATGCAACATCCAGACACATCAGACGACTGCCTGAGCGTTGATATTATTGACTCCCTGGTGGAAGAGGTCAGTATGGCTGAGAGTCTCGAATTAGAGCTAGAGGACATTTTTAAAGATGTTCAGCCTGATCTGGAGGAACCAGAGGAAATAAAAGAACCTCTGAAAACTCCTCAGGAAGAGGAGAAACCTCCTAAACTCGAGCTCAAACCACTACCACCATCCCTGAAATATGCATTTCTGGGAGAAGGTGACACTTTTCCTGTAATCATAAGCTCTGCTTTAGAGCCACAGGAAGAAAAAACACTAATTCAGGTGCTAAGGACACACAAGACAACTCTTGGGTGGTCCATAAGTGATCTTAAGGGCATTAGCCCAGCTAGATGCATGCACAAGATCCTATTGGAGGATGATGCTAAGCCAGTGGTTTAACCACAGAGGTGGCTAAATCCCGCCATGAAGGAGGTGGTGCAAAAAGAGGTTACTAAGTTACTAGAGGCTGGGATTATTTATCCTATTTCTGATAGCCTCTGGGTGAGTCCTGTCCATGTTGTCCCTAAGAAGGGAGGTATGACAGTGGTTCATAATAAAAAAAATAAACTGGTTCCTACAAGAACAGTTACAGGGTGGCGTATGTGTATTGACTACAGAAGGCTCAATACAGCCACCAAGAAGGATCACTTCCCATTACCATTCATAGACCAGATATTAGAAAGACCAGCAGGTCATGAATACTACTGCTTTTTGGATGGCTATTCAGGTTACAACCATATTGCAGTAGATCCTCAGGACCAAGAGGAAACAGCATTCACATGTCCATTTGGAGTATTTGCATACAGAAGAATGCCTTTTGGTCTGTGCAATGCACCTGCAACCTTTCAGAGGTGCATGCTCTCTATCTTCTCTGATATGGTAGAGAAATTTCTGAAAGTCTTCATGGATGACTTCTCAGTATTTGGAGATTCATTTAGCTCCTGTCTTAACCATCTAGCACTTGTTCTGAAAAGATGCCAAGAGACTAACCTGGTTCTAAATTGGGAAAAATGTCACTTTATGGTGACTAAAGGAATTGTCCTTTGGCATAAAATTTCGAAAAGGGGAATAGAGGTGGATCAAGCTAAGGTAGAGGTAATTGAAAGATTACCACCACCCACCAATGTTAAGACAATCAGAAGCTTTCTGGGGCATGCAGGATTCTATAGGAGGTTTATAAAGGATTTTTCAAAAATCACAAAACCTCTGAGCAATCTGCTAGCTGCTGACACGCCATTTGTGTTTGACACAGAGTGTCTGCAGGCGTTTGAAACCCTGAAAGCTAAGCTGGTCACAGCACCAGTTATTTCTGCACCAGATTGGACATTACCTTTGGAACTAATGTGTGATTCCAGTGACCATGCCATTGGTGCAGTATTGGGACAGAGGCATAACAAGCTTCTGCATGTCATTTATCATGCTAGCCATGTTTTAAATGATGCCCAGAAAAATTACACAACCACAGAAAAAGAGCTGCTTGCAGTGGTTTATGCCATTGACAAGTTTAGATCATACTTAGTAGGATCAAAAGTGATTGTGTACACTAACTATGCTGCTCTTAAATATCTACTCACAAAGCAGGATTCAAAGCCCAGGCTCATAAGATGGGTGTTGCTTCTGCAAGAGTTTGATATAGAAATAAGAGACAGAAAAGGGACAGAGAATCAAGTAGCTGATCACCTGTCCTAGATAGAACCAGTAGCAGGAGCATCCCTCCCTCCTACTGAGATCTCTGAAACCTTTCCGGATGAGCAATTGTTTTCTATTCAGGAAGCTCTGTGGTTTATAGACATTGCAAACTATAAGACACAAGGTTCTCCTTCTGCAACCATGGAGAGGAAGCATGAAAAACTTCTCTCAATACAGAGTCAAACAAAACCCCCACATTCAAACTCTAAGTTTGGTGTTGGGAGGCCACAACCAAACTCTAAGTTTAGTGTTGAGAGGCCCCAACCTTGCTCTGATTATCTGTCAGGCTCCATGAGAGCTCACTGTCAAGCTATTGACATTAATGAAGCGCTTATTGGGAGGCAACCCAATGTTATTTAATTATATCTATTTATTTTCCAATGCTATTTTATGTTTTCTTTAGGTTGATGATCATGTGAAGTCACAAAAACAACTGAAAAATCAAAAACAGAATGAAAAATAGCATTAAAAATATCTTACCCTGGAGGAAGAGCTTACTGGCATTTAAACACCAGTAAGAAGCATTAGACTGGCATTTAACGCCAGAAAGAAGCATCAAGCTGGCGTTAAACGCCAGAAACAAGCACCAGACTGGCGTTTAACGCCAGAACAGAGCATCAACTTGGCGTTTAACGCCAAGAAAGGGAGAAAAGCTGGCGTTTAAACGCCAGAAACAAATAGTTGTCTGGCGTTAAACTCCAGGATTGCACACTAAGGGCATTTTTGCACGCCTCAATGGAGCAGGGATGATAAGTCCTTGACCCCTCAGAATCTGTGGACCCCACAGGATCCCCACCTGCCACACCTTTTCATACACACCTCCTTCTCCCCATTTCCTCCTTCTTTTGCTCGAGGACGAGCAAACATTTTAAGTTTGGTGTGGAAAAAGCATTGCTTTTTTGTTCTTCCATAACCACTAATGCCTCAAGGGATGCACTTTCCTCCACAAAACTATTGGGAGCAGATTAACACCTCCCTAGGAGAATTAAGTTCCAACATGGGACAACTAAGGGTGGAGCACCAAGAACATTCCATCCTCCTCCAAGAAATTAGAGAAGATCAAAGAGCTATGAGGGAGGAGCAACAATGGCAAGGAAGAGACATAGGAGGAGCTCAAGAGCACCATTAGGTCTTCAAGAGGAAGAAGATGCCACCCTTACTAAGGTGGACCCGTTCCTTAATCTCCTTGTCTATTTATTTTTTCTATTTTCATTCTCTATGCTTTATTTATGTTTGTGTGTTCATTACATGATCATTAGTATCTAGTTTCTATGTCTTAAAGCTATGAATGTCTTATGAATCCATCACCTTTCTTAAATGAAAAATGTTTTAATTACAAAAGAACAAGAAGTACATGATTTCGAATTCATCCTTGAAACTAGTTTAATTATTTTGATGTGGTGACAATACTTTTTGTTTTCTGAATGAATGCTTGAACAGTGCATATGTCTTTTGAATTTGTTGTTTATGAATGTTAAAATTGTTGGCTCTTGAAAGAATGATGAAAAAGAGAAATGTTATTGATAATCTGAAAAATCATAAAATTGATTCTTGAAGCAAGAAAAAGCAGTGAATACAAAAGCTTGCAAAAAAAAAAGAAAAAGAAAAGAAAAATGGCAAAAAAAAGAGGGAAAAGAAAAAAAAGCAAGCAGAAAAAGCCAATAGCCCTTAAAACCAAAAGGCAAGGGTAATAAAAAGGATCCAAGGCTTTGAGCATCAGTGCATAGGAGGGCCCAAAAGGAATAAAATCCTGGTTTAAGCGGCTAAACCAAGCTGTCCCTAACCATGTGCTTGTGGCGTGAAGGTGTCAAGTGAAAACTTGAGACTGAGCGGTTAAAGTCGAGGTCCAAAGCAAAAAGAAGAGTGTGCTTAAGAACCCTGGACACCTCTAATTGGGGACTCTAGCAAAGCTGAGTCACAATCTAAAAAGGTTCACCCAGTTATGTGTCTGTGGCATTTTTGTATCCGGTGGTAATACTGGAAAATAAAGTGCTTAGGGCCACGGCCAAGACTCATAAAGTAGCTGTGTTCAAGAATCCAAGACTCATAAAGTAGCTGTGTTCAAGAATCAACATACTAAACTAGGAGAATCAATAACACTATCTGAATTCTAAGTTCCTATAGATGCCAATCATTCTGAACTTCAAAGGATAAAGTGAGATGCCAAAACTGTTCAGAGGCAAAAAGCTACTAGTCCTGCTCATCTGATTGGAGCTAAGTTTAATTGATATTTTGGAATTTATAGTATATTCTCTTCTTTTTATCCTATTTGATTTTCAGTTGCTTGGGGACAAGCAACAACATAAGTTTGGTGTTGTGATGAGCGGATAATTTATACGCTTTTTGGCATTGTTTTTACATAGTTTTTAGTATGATTTAGTTAGTTTTTACTATGTTTTTATTAGTTTTTATGCAAAATTCACATTTCTGGACTTTACTATGAGTTTGTGTATTTTTCTGTTATTTCAAGTATTTTCTGGCTAAAATTGAGGGACCTGAGCAAATTCTGATTCAGAGGCTGAAAAAGGACTGCAGATGCTGTTGGATTCTGACCTCCCTGCACTCGAAATGGATTTTCTGGATCTACAGGAGTCGAAATGGCGCGCTCTCAATTGCATTGGAAAGTAGACATCTAGGGCTTTCGAGAAATATATAATAGTTCATACTTTGCCCGAGTTTAGACGATGCAAACTGGTGTTCAACACCAGTTCTCTGCCCTATTCTGGCGTTAAACACCAGAAACAGGTTACAAGTTGGAGTTAAACGCCCAAAATAGGTTACAACCTGGCGTTTAACTCCAAAAACAGCCTAGGCACGTGTAAAGCTCAAGTCTCAACCCTAGCACACACCAAGTGGGCCTCGAAAGTGGATTTCTGCACTATCTATCGTAGTTTACTCATTTTCTGTAAACCTAGGTTACTAGTTTAGTATTTAAACAACTTTTAGAGATTTATTTTGTACCTCATGACATTTTCACATTTTTCATTGTATCTCTACAGCATGAGTCTCTAAACTCCATGATTGAGGGTGAGGAGCTCTGCTGTGTCTCGATGAATTAATGCAATTACGTCTGTTTTCTATTCAATCACGCTTGTTTCTATTCTAAGATACTCGCTTGTACTTAACCGTGATGAATGTGATGATCTGTGACACTATCATCATTCTCAACCTATGAATGCGTGCCTGACAACCACTTCCGTTCTACCTTAGATTGAGTGTGTATCTCTTAGCCTCTTGGTTCATGATCAGAGTCTTCGTGGTATAGGCTAGGATTATTGGCGGCCATTCCTGAGATCCGAAAAGTCTAAACCTTGTCTGTGGTATTCCGAGTAGGATCTGGGAGGGGATGACTGTGACGAGCTTCAAACTCACGAGTGCTGGGCGTAGTGACAGACGCAAAAGGATCAATGGATCCTATTCCAACATGAGTGAGAACCGACATATGATTAGCCGTGCGATTACAGCGCATTTGGACTATTTTCACTGAGAGGACGGATGGTAGCCATTGACAACAGTGATCCACCAACATACAGCTTGCCATGGAAGGAGACCTGCGTGCGTGAAGAAGAAGACAGTAGGAAAGCAGAGATTCAGAATACAGAGCATCTCCAAAACCTCAATCTGTTCTCCATTACTGCATAACAAGTACTATTTAATTTATGCTTTTTACTCTTCATAAATATAATCACTCTTATCATTGATCTCCTGACTAAGAATTACAAAATAACCATAGCTTGCTTCAAGCTGACAATCTCCGTGGGATCGACCCTTACTCACGTAAGGTATTACTTGGACGACCAAGTGCACTTGCTGGTTAGTGGTACGAGTTGTAAAAAGTGTGATTTACAATTTGTGCACCAAGATGGCAGACAAATCAATAAAACAGGCTTATGGACTAGTAGAGGACGTGCTAGTGAAGGTTGAAAGCCTTTACATCCCTGCTGATTTCATAATCCTAGACAATGGGAAGGATGAGGATGAATCAATCATCCATGGCAGACCCTTCCTGGCCATAGCAAAAGCTGTGATTGATGTTGACAGAGGAAAGTTGGTCCTTCAGTTGAATAAGGACTACCTTGTATTCAAGACTCAAGGTTCTCCTTCTGTAACCATAGAAAGGAAGCATGAAAAGCTTCTCTCAATACAGAGTCAAACAAAACACCCACATTCAAACTCTAAGTTTGGTGTTGAGAGGCCACAACCAAACTCTAAGTCTGATGTTGAGAGGCCCCAACCCTGTTCTGATTATCTGTGAGGCTTCATGAGAGCTCACTGTCAAGCTATTGACATTAAAGAAGCGCTTATTGGGAGGTAACCCAATGTTATTTAATTATATCTATTTATTTTCCATTGTTATTTTATGTTTTCTTTAGGTTGATGATCATGTGAAGTCACAAAAACAACTGAAAAATCAAAAACAGAATGAAAAATAGCATTAAAAATAGCTCACCCTGGAGGAAGATCTTACTGGCGCTTAAACGCCAGTAAGAGGCATCAGATTGGCGTTTAACACCAGAAAGAAGCATCAAGCTGGCGTTAAATGCTAGAAACAAGGATACAGTCTGGCGTTTAATGCCAGAAACAGGCTACAGCTTGGCGTTTAACGCCAGAAACAAGCAACAGTCTGGCGTTAAATGCCAGGATTGCACTCTAACGGCATTTACACGCCTAAATGGAGCAGGGATGATAAGTCCTTGACCCCTCAAGATCTGTGGACCCCACAGGATCCCCACCTACCCCACCTCTCTCTCTCTCTCTCTCTCTCACCTTTTCATAACACTCTTCCCCAAATACCCTTCACCAATCACCTCTATATCTCTTCCACAAAAACCCCACCTACCTCCAAATTCAAAATCCTTTCCCTACCAAACCCAACCCTAATACACGAAACCTAACCCTCCCCCCACCCCTATATAAATCCCTCACCACTCCTTAATTTTCACTCATTACAACCACCACTTCTAACCCTTGGCCGAACCACATATCTCCCTCCATCTCCTCCATTTTTTTCTTCTTCTACTACTTTCTTTCTTCTTTTGCTCGAGGACGAGCAAACCTTCTAAGTTTGGTGTGGTAAAAGCATTTCTTTTTGTTTTTCCATAACCATTAATAGCACCTAAGGCCAAAGAAACCTCAAGAAAGAGGAAAGAGAAGGCAATTGCTTCCACCTCTGAGTCATGGGAGATGGAGAGATTCATCTCAAAGGTCCATCAAGACCACTTCTATGAAGTTGTGGCCAAGAAGAAGATGATCACTGAGGTCCCTTTCAAGCTCAAAAGGAGTGAGTATCCGGAGATCCGACATGAGATTAGAAGAAGATGATGGGAAGTTCTCTCCAATCCTATTCAACAAGTCAGGATCTTAATGATTCAAGAGTTCTATGCAAACGCATGGATCACTAGGAACCATGATCAAAGTATGAACCCGAATCCAAAGAATTAGCTTACAATGGTTCGGGGAAAAATACTTAGATTTCAGTCCAGAAAATGTAAGGTTGGCGTTCAACTTGCCAATGATGCAAGAAATTGCACGCCCCTACACTAGAAGGGTCAACTTTGATCAAAGGTTAGACCAAGTCCTCATGAACATATGTGAGGAAGGAGCTCAATGGAAAATTGACTCAAGAGACAAGCCGGTTCAATTGAGAAGGCATGACCTTAAGCCTGTGGCTAGAGGATGGTTGGAGTTCATCCAACGCTCTATTATTCCTACTAGTAACCGATCCGAAGTAACTATTGATCGGGCCATCATGATCCATAGTATCATGATTGGGGAGGAAGTGGAAGTTCATGAGATTATACCTCAAGAACTCTACAAGGTGGCTGACAAGTCCTTCACTTTGGCAAGGTTAGCCTTTCCTCACCTCATTTGTCACCTCTGCAGTTCGGCTGGGATTGTCATAGAGGGAGACATCCTCATTGAAGAGGACAAGCCCATCACTAAAAAGAGGATGGAGCAAACAAGAGAGCCCACTCATGGACCTCAATAAGAGCATGAGGAAATTCCTCATCATGAAATCCCTTAGATGCCTCAAGGGATGCACTTCCCTCCACAAAACTATTGGGAGCAAATTAACACCTTCCTATGAGAATTAAGTTCCAACATGGGACAACTAAGGGTGGAGCACCAAGAGCATTCCATCCTCCTCCATGAAATTAGAGAAGATCAAAGAGCTATCAGGGAGGAGCAACAAAGGCAAGGAAGAGACATTGAGGAGCTCAAGCGTTCCATTGGATCTTCAAGAGAAAGAACTAGCCGCCATCACTAAGGTGGACCCATTCTTTAATCTCCTTGTTCTTATTTTTCTGTTTTTTGAAAATTATGCTTTATGTTCTATTTATGTTTGTGTCTTTATTACATGATCATTAGTGTCTACTGTCTATGTCTTAAAGCTATGAATGTCCTATGAATCCATCACCTTTCTTAAATAAAAATTGTTCTAAATGCAAAAGAACAAGAAGTACACGAATTTCGAATTCATCCTTGAGATTAGTTTAATTATTTTGATGTGGTGACAATACTTTCTGCTTTCTGAATAAATGCTTAAACAGTGCATATTTTTGATAGTGAAGTTTATGAATGTTCAAATTGTTGGCTCTTGAAAGAATAATGAAAAAGGAGAAATGTTATTGATAATCTGAAAAATCATAAAATTGATTCTTGAAGCAAGAAAAAGCAGTGAAGAACAAAGCTTGCGAAAAAAGAATGGCGAAAATAACAGAAAAAAAAGAAAGAAAAAGAAAAAGCAAGCAGAAAAAGCCAAGAGCTCTTTAAACCAAAAGGCAAGAGCAAAAAGCCAGTAACCCTTTAAACTAAAAGGCAAGGGTAAAAAGGATCCAAGGCTTTGAGCATTAATGGATAGGAGGGCCCAAAGGAATAAAATCCTGGCCTAAGCGGCTAAACCAAGCTGTCCCTAACCATGTGCTTGTGGCGTGAAGGTGTCAAGTGAAGAGCTTGAGACTGAGCGGTTAAAGTCGTGATCCTAAGCAAAAAGAGTGTGCTTAAGAGCTCTGGACACCTCTAACTGGGGACTCTAGCAAAGCTGAGTCACAATCTGAAAAGGTTCACCCAGTTATGTGTCTATGGCATTTATGTATCCGGTGGTAATACTGGAAAACAAAATGCTTAGGGTCACAGCCAAGACTCATAAAGTAACTGTGTTCAAGAATCAACATACTGAACAAAGAGAATCAATAACACTATCTAAATTCTGAGTTCCTATAGATGCCAATCATTCTGAACTTCAAAGGATAAAGTGAGATGCCAAAACTGTTCAGAGGCAAAAAGCTACTAGTCCCGCTCATCTAATTGGAGCTAAATTTCATTGATATTTTGGAATTTATAGTATATTCTCTTCTTTTTATCCTATTTGATTTTCAGTTGCTTGGGTACAAGCAACAATTTAAGTTTGGTGTTGTGATGAGCGGATAATTTATACGCTTTTTGGCATTATTTTTTAGTAGTTTTTAGTATGATTTAGTTAGTTTTTATTATGTTTTTATTAGTTTTTAAATAAAAATCACATTTCTGGACTTTACTATGAATTTGTGTGTTTTTCTGTGATTTCAGGTATTTTCTGGCTGAAATTGAGGGACCTGAGCAAAAATCTGATTCAGTCGCTGAAAAAGGACTGCAGATGCTGTTGGATTCTGACCTCCCTACACTCAAAATGGATTATCTGGAGTTACAGAAACCCCATTGGCGCGCTCTCAATTGCGTTGGAAAGTGGGCCCCAGAAGTGGATTTCTGCATCATTTACTTATTTTCTGTAACCCTAGCTACTAGTTTAGTATAAAAACTACTTTTAGTGATTTATTTCACATCTTTTGATCAATTTTGAGTCTATCTTTGTATCACTTTTGATCTCTTGATCACGTTTAGGGGGCTGGCCATTCGGCCATGCCTGGACCATTATCACTTATGTATTTTCAACGGTGGAGTTTCTACATCCTAGAGATTAAGGTGTGGAGCTCTGCTGTTCCTCATGAATTAATGCGAAGTACTATTGTTTTTCTATTAAATTCAAGTTTATTCTTATTCCAAGATATTCACTCGCACTTCAACCTGATGAATGTGATGATCTGTGACACTCATCATCATTCTCACCTATGAACGCGTGCCTGACAACCACCTCCGTTCTATCTGTAATAGCTTGAGTGTGTATCTCTTAGCCTCCATTCCGAAAGATCAGAGTCTTCGTGGTATAAGCTAGAATCAATTGGCAGCATTCTTGAGATCCGAAAAGTCTAAACTTTGTCTGTGGTATTTTGAGTAGGATCTGGGATGGGATGACTGTGACGAGCTTCAAACTCGCGAGTGTTGGGCGTAGTGATAGACGCAAAAGGATCAATAGATCCTATTCCAACATGATCAAGAATCGACATATGATTAGTCGTGCGGTGACAGCGCATTTGGACCATTTTCACTGAGAGGACGGACGGTAGCCATTGACAATGGTGATCTCCCAACATACGGCTTGCCATGGAAAGGAGTAGGAATGATTGAATGAAGGCAGTAGGAAAGCAGAAATTCAGAAGGAGCAAAGCATCTCCATATGGTTATCTGAAATTCTCACCAATGAATTACATAAGTATCTCTATCTTATTTTATGTTCTATTTATCTTTTAATCATCAAAACCTCATAACCATTTGAATCTGCCTGACTGAGATTTACAAGATGACCATAGCTTGCTTTAAGCCGATAATCTCCGTGGGATTTACTCACGT
Source organism: Arachis hypogaea (assembly GCF_003086295.3). Taxonomy (NCBI): domain Eukaryota; kingdom Viridiplantae; phylum Streptophyta; class Magnoliopsida; order Fabales; family Fabaceae; genus Arachis; species Arachis hypogaea. The sequence goes on along the minus strand of NC_092046.1, from coordinate 80,773,041 downwards.
AAGGTTTATTACTTGGATGACCCAGTGCACTTGCTGGTTAGCTGTGTGGAGTTGTGAAAAGGAGTTGAGATTACAATCGTGCATACCAAGTTTTTGACACCGTTGAGATCACAATTTCGTGCACCATGTTCACACACCAATCTTAGTTCAAAAGCCTAGAAACAATCATGCATGCTAACCATCTTTCCTGTGCTTGGGGAACAAGCAACTTCCAATAACTTTTTGGAATTGAATCAATCCCCTGGAAGAACTATGCACCATCATCCAAGTACACAAAGAAGAAGACAAAGCTATGGATGATGATGATAAAGGGAGAGCTAGAAGACACCACCAAGAGGTTGTATTGTTACTTAATTCCCTTTGAATCAAAATGCTTTAGTCAAAAGTCTAAATGTACCCATGCTGATTAGTTTAAGTTGTTTGCATTCTGTTTGTTTACTGTTATTTTACTCTTCAATTAAGTGGTCTAGCCGGAGTGTCTGCCTCATTTGCATCTGCTTGAATTTACGTCTTATTCCCCTTTGCATAAATAAAAGAAAATGTTGAAACAGAAAGTGAAATGGTCCAATTTGATAGGAATGAGAATAAAGTTCAGTGGTGGTATGTGCTAGATTGTTCAGTAAGCTCATTAATAAAGAGGAATGGTAGAGTGTCATTTTAAGTATGGACTAAGCTGCTGTCTGTGAAACCTTAGTAAATAGATACCCTTAGAAGAAAGAAAGAGTAAGAAAGAAAGGAAGAAAAGCCAAGAATTGGCAACAAAAAATGAAAGAAAAGAAGAATAAAGCTAGACACCAATAGCTTGGACCTTAAGACACATGGTTGTGGTGTTTTTGTACTAGGATCTGCTTGGATAATTAGGTTCTGAGGAGTATTTTAAAACTTGGTAACTTGGATTAACTAATTCGGGATTACCAACCAAAAGTCCACTATCAAGAGCAACCTAGTTACAAGGCATTTAGTAACCCAATGAGGTGCTGGGCATCAATGTTCTTAAGAAAAATTGTAAGCCAAGTGTCTGTGGTGAATATGTGTTAACTGCAAAACAAGCTAAAAAGCTGCTGCAACACATGACACTAAGCTGCAATTGAGGAATAAGTTTCTCAGTAAAAGAAAAACAAAGAAAAAAAAAATCAAACACCAAGGATGATGAATAATAAGGTTTACAGCAGCAAACTTTAGTTAACACTTAAAGGACAATTCAATCCTGGAAACCAATAAAAGTAGGGCTTCAAACAAATCCTGCATGAAACCCCATAAACCTAGACAGAATGCTTTCGAATAAGGACATATATGCTTATCTGTTTTCATTCATTTCTCTCATATTTTACTGCTTGATTGGGGACAAGCTAGATTTAAGTTTGGTGTTGTGATGACAAGTCATCTTATGCTAGTTTCACAAGCATTTTTCAATTATTTTTATTAGGTTTCATGCACTTTCTTGCACAATAAGTAAGTAATTGGATTGGAATTTCATACATCCCTTAGTTCAATCAGACATGGGTATTTATGTGATTTTTCACAAGGTTTTATGCTAATTTTACTTGATGTTATGAATGATACAATTACCTTGTAATTATAGCAAACTTTGATGCAATTATTTGATTAATAATAGGTGAAGAAGAGGCAAGAAAGAAGCAAGAAAGAAGAGGAAAAAGTAGAGGAAGTAACGTTGGTGGCCAAAGTTGGCTCACCAATGTTACCTCAAACGTTGGAAGAGAGTATGCAAACGTTAGTGCAATTCTGGGTGCCAACGTTGGAGGGAACGTTGGTGAACCAACGTTACCTCCAACGTCCTCGATAATTTTTAAAAATTGGGGCTGGAAAAATTTTTGGCGACGTGTACGCATCGATGATGCGTACACATGGAAATGCAATTTATGCATACAGATGAGCTGCGCGCACCAGTGAAATGGCAAAATTTACCATTCACGTGTACACGTGGGTCACGCATACACGTGACCAAGCCAACGTTGGAGGAAACGTTGGTGGACAAACGCTACCTCCAACGTACACGATATGAAGCCCAAAATTGGATTTAGAAAACTCGCATCGACGCCTACACGTGGGTCACACGTTTGCGTGGATGTAGGTTTTGGCCAGACATGCAAACGCATGAGCGAAGCACACGTGCAAAATGCTGTTTCAATGCATACGCGTGGGCGACGCGCACACGTGGGCGGAAAAATGTTGTTGCACCAACGTTGAGTCAAACGTTGGCGCCAACGTTCATTCCTTTCAAAATCCTTTTTCAAGACAAACGTTTGACTTAACGTTATCTGGCAAACATTGAGCACCAACGTTGACACCAGAACCAATAAAATTTGGCACCCATGCAGATCATTAACATGAATTACCAATTACCCCTCTTCAACATCACTGAGACCCATTCTAGCTTGCTTCAACATGGCTAAAAAGCCCAATACAAGGACTTGAAGACTGAATTGTAAAGTGTATAAATAGAAGGGAATTTATTTAGAGAGGAAGCGAGCGAGGTTGGCAGATCTCAGATCAAAAAGGCTAGAGAGTCAGGGTCCCAATTGGAAAACTAAGCACTCAATTCTCTTTATATTTTCACTTCTGCAATTTTTCTACAACTTCTTTGTTTTCTGTTTTGATTTGAGCTATGATGAACTAAACCCCAAATTCATTAGGAGGAGGAGCTCTATTGTAATTATAATGAATCAATGAAATTCTTCTTCTTCTCAATTCAATTGTGTAGCTATAGGATATCTTCTGTTCTGATTGTGGATTATTCACTTTGGAAGGGGTTTAATTCAACTGAATGTAGGTGTGAGCTTCGAAAGGTGAATCACCTACATTAGAATTGGAGCTCTATCCTTCACAATTCTCCTAACCAACACCATTCGGGAGGAATTAAGGTTTTGAGAATCTGTGTGGCTTATGGATAAGAGAATGTGCTCTAACTCTTCTCATGACAATTAGATCAAGGAATTGGCAAGATTGATTGTGATTAGAGAGATTGGATTGCCAAGGAATTAGGATCCAATCAATTTCAATCCACCATAGATTTACTCATATGATTGAGAAAAGAGTTGAGACTCAATTGATTCATGGTGGATTATGATATCTCCAATCCCTGATGAATCACTTTCTTTAATTTTCTTCAATTTAGATCTCTCTGATTTTACTTTAATTTGCAATTGTTCACTGCTGTTTTGATTCTCTGCACCCAATTCCCTTTATAATTCATGCAATTTAAGTTTCCTTGCAATTTCGATTCTGCAATTCTACTTTCTTGTACTTTAAGATTCGATTATTTACATTTCTTGCAATTTAAGTTTCAGCTCTTTTAGTTTCTTGCTCTCTAAGTTTTAGTCATTTAATTCTCCTGTAATTTAAGATTCTGTCAATTTACATTCTGCACTTTAATTTTCCAGCAATTTACATTCTGTTAGTCAATTTTCACTCAAATTACCAACTATCAGCTTAACTAAATTTATTACCTAACTAAAGTTGCTTGATCCATCAATCCCTGTGGGATCGACCTCACTTTTGTGAGTTTTACTACTTGATGCGACCCGGTAAACTTGCCGGTTTGTTTGTGCAGAAATCAATTTTTTGCTCATCAAGTTTTTGGCGCCATTGCTGGGGATTGATTTAGATTGTAATGATTAAGTAGGTGATAATCTAGATTAAGCATTTTTCTTTGTTTATGTTAGGCCTACTAACTGTTTGAGACTTTGTTTCTGCTAACTATAACTCCACTCTAGCAATAGAGTGCTCTGCTTTTGTTTTTTTGTTTGTTTGTGTTATATGCCAGGAGGAAGAAGAGGTGCCTCCACCTCTTTTGATTCTGAACCAGAGAGAACTTTCTTGAGATTGAGAAGAGAAGCAAGAGGGAAGGGAATGATTGGAGAAGAAGAGTCAGACGAGGAAGATCAAGAGATGGAGGATAATCTCCCTAATCCACCAAAGGAGGTGGCCAATAACAATGGCCAACCTCCAAGGAGAGTTCTAGCCTCTTACACCTTCCCCAACCCAAGAAACTGTGGGAGCAGTATACTCACTCCAAATGTTCATGCCAATATCTTTGAGTTGGAGCCTCAACTTATCACTTTGGTGAAAAATAATTGTTCTTATGGAGGGGCTCCTCTTGAAGACCCAAATCAACATTTATCTGTCTTCCTAAGGATATGTGACACAGTCAAGACAAATGGTGTGCACCCAGATATCTACAAGTTGCTGCTATTTCCATTCTCTTTGAGGGATAAGGCATCTCAATGGCTGGAGACATTTTCCAAAGAAAGCTTCAATAACTGGGATGATTTGGTGAGCAAATTCCTAGCTAAGTTCTACCCACCTCAGAGAATCATCAGATTGAAGACAGAAACGCAAACCTTCACTCAAATGGATAGAGAATCACTTTATGAGGCATGGGAGAGATACAAAGCATTGATTAGGAAATGTCCACGTGACATGTTTAGTGAATGGGACATACTTCAGAATTTGTATGAGGGCTTGACTCTAAAAGCTCAAGAGGCCCTGGATTACTCTGCAGGAGGCTCACTACAGCTAATAAAGACAACTGAAGAAGCCCAGCATCTCATAGACACTGTGACCAACAATCAATACTTTTATGCTCATCAAAGGCAATGCCAGCCAGCTTCAAAGAAAGGTGTATTAGAGCTTGAGGGTGTAGACACTATCTTGGCACAGAACAAATTGATGTACCAGCAAATCCAACAACAAATGGACATGATGGAAAAGAGAAATAATGGACTTCAAGTGGCTGCAGTAAATACAGCAAGTCAACCTTCAAATGGATAGAGCCAAGGTGAAGTAGCTTTTGAGAAATGCAATAATGAGCAGCAACCAGAGCAAGTCCTGTACATGCATAACACCTCAAGTTCTTCTTAAAATGACTTCCATGGTGATACTTACAATTCATCATGGAGGAACCATCCTAACTTGAGGTGGGGTGATAATCAAAATTCATGGCAGAGGAACCACAATTTCAACAACTCCCGCAACACAAATAACCAAAATTATTCATCCAATAATACTAACCAATTTAAAAAACCCACAAAACACATATCACCAACCCCACAATAACTCACAGAACCACCAGAATAACTTCTCCACACCCACATTCTACTCACAAAATACCCCTGCAAATAATTCAAACAACTTTCAGCAACAATCATCTCATTTCACACAACCACAACCAAATCCAAACTCTCAGAGAATCTCTAGTCTAGAGATAATGATGGAAAAACTTATGAAAAATCAATAGATGGAAAGACAAGATCAGGAAGCTGCAAGGAAAGATCAAGCCCTGGCATTCAAAAACCAAGAGGTCTCAATCATAAACCTTGAAAGACACATGGGGAAAATGGCTAAAAAAATTTCAGAGATAGGTGAGAGGAGAGCAAATGCCTTCCCTAGTGACACTGAAAACAATCCAAGAGACACAGAAAAAGCCATAAAATGGGAGGAGTGCAAAACAATCACTTTAAGAAGTGGAAAGAAGGTGGAGAAAGAAGCTATCACTGAAGAAGAGCACATTAAAAAAGGCTCAAAAGAAGAAGGGAAAGAGCAAAAGCAGGAGCAAGACACCTCTACACAAAATGATAAGTCAACCAAAAAGGAGGCAGTGAAAGCATACCAACCAATGTTACCATATCCTCAGAGGTTTAAGAGAGAAAACAAAGAGAAACAGTACTCAAAATTCCTGGAGATATTCAAGACATTGCACATCAACATCCCTTTCATAGAAGCACTTGAACAGATGCCACTTTATGCTAAGTTCATGAAGGAGTTGTTGACAAAGAAAAGATCCTTGAAAGAAGGACATATGGTTGTGATGACCAGGGAGTGTAGTGCCATCATCCAAAGAGAATTGCCAAGGAAGAGGAAGGACCCTGGAAGATTTCATATCCCTTGCACCATAGGCAACATGATAATTGAGAAAGCATTTTGTGACCTTGGTGCAAGCATCAATCTTATGCCTCTATCCTTGATGAAGAAGCTTAAAATTCATGAATTGAAACCCACACAGATAGCTCTCCAAATGGCAGACAAATCCGTTAAGCAAGCACTTGGAGTTGTGGAGAATGTATTGGTAAAAGTGGGGAAATTTTTCCTCCCAGCTGACTTTGTCATTCTAGAAATGGAGGAAGATCATAATAATCCCATCATTCTAGGGAGACCCTATCTAGCTACGGGCAGAGCATTAATTGATGTTGAGAAAGGAGAATTGATGCTGAGAGTGCATGAAGAGCATATAGTATTCCATCTCTTCAAGAGTCTGCAAGATCCCAATCAAGAAGAAGAGTGTATGAAGATTGATTTAAGAGATCCACACTTGAAAGAGGCACCTAATGAGTCACTCCTAATGCACCCAAGTTCATGCTAGAAAGAAGGGGAAGAGGTAGAAGTGCTGCATCAAGCTCAAGGAGTTGAGAAGGATCCACAACCAAAGCCTCCATATGAAACCCACAGCAAGAACCTTCCAAAAATTGAGACTACAAAATATTAACCACCTCCTGAAAAAGAAAAGAATCCAAAAATGAAAGTACCAATAGGGTGGAGGAACAGAAAAATTCCCACTAAAGCCTTCACACCAGGGGATAAAGTGATGCTAGCTTACCAACCAATGGAAACATCTCAATATTTCTCTGGATACTACACAGTGAATAAGATCCTCTCACTTGAACATGTAGAAATCATCAAGAATGATACTCGAGGAAAGCTCTGAAGAACTGAAGATTGATGGTTTAGAAGTTATAGTAAACTCTCGTTGCAAGTATAGTTACTAAACCAAGCAATCAACCTTTCTTACAAATATTTTGGTTGTCAAAAGTAACAAACCCCTTTAAAATTGATAACCGAGTATTTAAACCTCGGGTCGTCTTCTGAAGGAACTGCAGGAAAGTATGTTCTTATTATTGGTAATGAGTTTGTAAATTGGGGTTTTGGAGTTTGGGCAATGGGCACAAGTATATTTATAAATTAAAGCAATAAAATAAATAAGAAATTTTATTGTAATTAAATTAAAAACCTTGACCTGGAGAAGATTAATTGGAAGTTCTATCCTTGTTGGATTTTTCTCAAGATCAATTGATAATTGAAGGTTGCTTCTACTTAGTTATCCTTTACCAAGTAAAGTAAAAGAAAGTCAAGTAAGTTGGAAGTCTACTTCTATTCACAAGTTCTAATCCTTTCCCTTGGGAAGGATTAGTGTTAGTGACTAGAGAGCCAGCCAACGATAAACCCAATTACAATTTAACTCTTGAGTAATTCAACTCAAGGGTCTCCGAATATTAATCAACTCTAAAATCAAGTTAGGATCCAACTTAGAACATTAATTAATAACAAACAATAGAAGAAGTGATAAATCTGAAATACCTCAATTATATTAAATAAAATATTCAAATCTTAACATGGAAAAGTTCATAAGTAATTAGGCAACATAACTAATACAAGCATTAAAGTATCTGAAAATAAGAGATAAATATAAAGTAAAAGAAATATTGAATCTGATGAAGAGTTGAATCCTAAATCCTTTAAGAGGAATCCTAATCCTAAAACCTAAGAGAGAGGAGAGAACCTCTCTCTTTAAAAACTACATCTAAATTATGAAAAGCATGATTATGAATGGATGCATTCTCCCACTTTATAGCCTCTAATATGTGTGTTCTGGGCTGAAAACTGGCTCAAAAACAGTCCAGAAATCACTCCCAGTGGTTTCTGTTACGTTCAGGTCGCGAGAAAGTGACGCGGAGGCGTCGTCCACGCGTTCGCGCGGATTGCAATTCGCAGATACGACGCGGGCGCGTCATTCACGCATTCCCATCGCCTAACGTCGAAGCAGCTATGACAAATTACATATCAAATCGAAGCCCCAGACGTTAGCTTTCCAGCACAACTGAAACCGCATCATTTGGACCTCTGTAGCTCAAGTTATGACCGTTTGAGTGCAGAGAGGTCAGGCTGGACAGCTTTAGCAGTTCCTTTAGTTTCTTGTATTCCTTCAACTTTTGCATGCTTCCTTTCCATCCTCTAAGCCATTCCTGCCCTGTAATCTTTGAAATCACTAAACACACATATCAAGGCATCTAATGGTAATAAGAGAGGGTAAGACATAGGGAACTTAAGGACAAAGAATCATGTTTTCAATCAAAGCACATAATCAGGAAGGAAAATATAAAACCATGCAAATAGTATGACTAAGTGGGTAAAGAGTTGATAAAATTCACTCAACTGAGCACAAGATAAACCATAAAATAGTGGTTTATCAACCTTTCCACACTTAAACATTAGCATGTCCTCATGCTAAGCTCAAGAGAAACTATAAGGGAGTAAAGAGGAATGATAGAATGTATGAAATGCAATCCTATCTATATGAATGCAACTACATGCAAAATGTTTCTACCTACTTGGTTAAAAGTAAATGAATCTTCCAAGACAAACATAAATCAGATTTCACTAATTCAAATTATACAATAAAAGACAAGTAAACTTGTAAGAAGATAGCTCATGAAAGCAGGGAACATAGAATTAAGCATTGAACCCTTACTGGTAGTGTATATGCATTCTAATCTCTCAAGTGTATAGGGTAATTCACTCTACTCTTCTCTAATCATGCTTTCTAAACTTTGTTCTTCATCTAATCAATTAACAAGTATTTAGCATATCAATGCAAACATCATGAGGTCTTTTTAGGGTTGTAATGGGGCTGAGGTAAAGGTAAGGATATATGTATGGCCAAGTGAGCTATATAAAGTGAATCCTTGATTAGTCTAAGATCTCACCTAACATATACACACTTTATACAATTTTAAAATACTTTACTTAGCTACCCAAATTTTTCCCACTTTTGTATTACATGCTCAAGTATCAAACTTATTTTTGAATTTTGTCCCATGTGCATTGATTCTTTTTATTTTGCATTTGGGGTAATATTATTTTTCTTCTTTTTTTTTGTATCCCCTTATTTAATTACTTAATATTTTTTTTAATGCACATGGTAATTTAATTATTTTGATTTCACATGAGCATGCTTCCCAAATTTTCAAATAACTTATTCAATTTAATTCCCTACTTTTTCATATCATCCCATGTTCCCATAAAATTTCCCACACTTAAATTATACACAATATCTATCTTAAGCTAATCAAGGATTCAACTTGGGATTTTTATTTTGTTTTTCTGTTTAAGGCTAGTAATGTGGTTATGAAATAGAAGGGGGTTAAAAAGTTTAAAGTGGCTAACAAGGGTGATGTAGAAGGTAGGCTTATTTGGGATAAGTGAGCTAATAACAAATAATGGCCTCAATCATATGCAAGCATGTAAATACACTAAATAATGGACATATAGAATAGAACAAAGCAAAGATTGCAATTATAGAGAAGAAAACACACAAGAATAAAAATTTATAGTTAAATAATGTAACCATGTAAATAAGCTCAAAATCTCACAGGTTGTGTGTTCTTTGGCTCAAAAACCATGTTCCAAATACAACTTCTGATAAGTTTAACACAAAAATTTTGATTTTAAATTAGTGAAAATTTTTCAAAAATAGGGTCTTTAAAAAGAAACTTATTATTTCTCAACCAAGCAGTAGCTAAATGCATAAAATCAAACAAACATGCAATTAAACATGCAAATGCAAAATGAACAAACAAAGAAAATAAAACAATGGTGTTGAAAAGAAGAAAATAGATAACCCATGGAGATCGGTATCGACCTCCCCACACTGAAAGATTGCACCGTCCTCAGTGCATGCTGAGATGTGCAGGTGGATGGGTTGTTCCAACTGATGCTTTTCTTCAAGAATTGTGCAGATGGACTTGTTTGTCTCCCCTTTTAGAAGTTCCATCTGTCTCCAGTAGCCCATATTCAAGTGGAATTAGAAAGCTAAGGGAAATGAATTTTACACACTTGAATGTTGTGAAGGATGATGGTGACTTAGGTGGAGGTATTTCTAACGAATTTGCAGGCTCCACTCCCTTGTGCTCTTTGACAACTTCCACCTCTTTACAAGCTTCTTCAATTTCAACCTCTTCCTCTTGGTAGCTTTCTTCTAATTCAATCTCTTCTTCATTGCTTACCGAGGGCATGGGAGGCTGTACTTCTTCTTCTTTAATCTCCATCTCTTGATCGACCTCTTCCAAGTCCTTAATCATGATATGCCTTGGAGGTTGTACACCCTCCTCAGCATCAAATTCAATCACCTTAGAAGGAGGTTCTATAACCTGACTTTCCCATGGAGGTTCAGCATCTCCTAAGTCTGCAACCACTTCTTCCTTTTCAATAATTACAGCTTCCTCCACTTGTTTCAGTACAAAGTCATGCTCCGTACTGTCCATTGGAGTTTCTAGTATCTCCTTTATGCTACACTCTTTTATTGATTCTCCACATGTAGCCGTGGGAGCACTTTGAGTGTCCGAGCGTTGGGAAGCTAATCGACTTATCGCTTGATTTAGTTGATATAGAGTTTCATGAAATCGATCCGCTACTTCCTTGAGATGATCCCTTGATTCTTCCTTCACTAATTCTTCAACCACTCTTTCGACTTCAAGGGTTTTTACTACCTTCACCTTTAGGGCCTCCTCTAGCTCCTTATGAAGTATGGATTCGCGAAGATGATCCCTTCTCTCTTGTTCCATGTCAATAGCATCATTGAGATCATGTTGCTCTTGGATTGATGGATGTGGGTGCTCTTCCATGGATGGTGGTGATGGGATGGAGAGATCATTCTGTGGTTGACAAGGAAGTGCACTAGAGCTTGAGGGTTGATTGTTGAAGGTATTTGGTGGTCCAATTTGGGCGAAGAGAGCTTGTATAGTAGAGTTTAGATCAGCAAGTGCTTTCTCCATGGAGGTTTGGGGTGGATAGGAGGGTTCATTTGGCTCATAAGGTGGTTGGTATGGTGGATACGGGTTAGGGTCATATGGAGGTGAATGGTGGAAAGGGGCTTGTGAGTATGGTGGTCCAAAGTCATGTTGAGGAAAGGGTTCATAGGCATATGGTGGTGGTTGTTGATAGTCCATTGGAGGTGGTTGTTGCCATGAGGGTTGATCAAATCCTTGTGGCTCCTCCCATCTTTGATTCTTCCAACCTTGATGCCTATTTTCATTATAGTTTCCATTCTTTACAACAACATTGGAACCAAACTTGAAACCAGAGGTGTGAGAATTCATAATAGCAAATAAAAATTAAAACGAAAATAAAAACAAATTTAAATTAAAAGGTTATTTAAATTTTGAATTTGAAAATTAAATTTTGAAATTTGAAATTTGAAATTTGAAATTTGAAATTTGAAAATTGAAATTTTTTTTTTAAATTTGAATTTTGAAAATTTTTAAATTTGAATTTTGAAATTTGATTTTTGAAATAAGATAAGATAAGATAAAAATTTTAAAATAAAAATCTGATTTTTTTATAACTAAATAAAAACCAATAACCTCTTAATTTACGAAAAAAATAAAAATAAAAATAAAAACAAATCAAAAAGCAAATATTTATAATAACGAATAATAAGACACACGTTTGCAATTCCCCGGAAACGGCGCCATTTTGAAGAACTGAAGATTGATGGTTTAGAAGTTATAGTAAACTCTTGTTGCAAGTATAGTTACTAAACCAAGCAATCAACCTTTCTTACAAACGTTTTGGTTGTCACAAGTAACAAACCCCTTTAAAATTGATAACCGAGTATTTAAACCTCGGGTCATCTTCTCAAGGAACTGCAGGGAAGTATGTTCTTATTATTGGTTATGAGTTTGTAAATTGGGGTTTTGGAGTTTGGGCAATGGGCACAGGTATATTTATAAATTAAAGCAATAAAAATAAATAAGAAATTTTATTGTAATTAAATGAAAAACCTTGACCCGGAGAAGATTAATCGGAAGTTCTATCCTTGTTGGATTTTTTTCAAGATCAATTGATAATTGAAGGTTGCTTCTACTTAGTTATCCTTTAACAAGTAAAGTAAAAGAAAGTCAAGTAAGTTGGAAGTCTACTTCTATTCACAAGTTCTAATCCTCTCCCTTGGGAAGGATTAGTGTTAGTGAGCCAGCCAACGATAAACCCAATTACAATTTAACTCTTGAGTAATTCAACTCAAGGGTTTTCGAATATTAATCAACTCTAAAATCAAGTTAGGATCCAACTTAGAACATTAATTAATAACAAACAATAGAAGAAGTGATAAATCTGAAATACCTCAATTATATTAAATAAAATATTCAAATCTTAACATGGAAAAGTTCATAAGCCAATTAGGCAACATAACTAATACAAGCATTAAAGTATATGAAAATAAGAGATAAATATAAAGTAAAATAAATATTGAACCTGATGAAGAGTTGAATCCTAATCCTAAAACCTAAGAGAGAGGAGAGAACCTCTCTCTCTAAAAACTACATCTAAATTATGAAAAGTGAATTATAAAAAGCATGATTATGAATGGATGCATTCCCCCACTTTATAGCCTCTAATCTGTGTGTTCTGGGCTGAAAACTGGGTCAAAAATAGCCCAGAAATCACTCCCAGCGGTTTCTGTTACGTTCAGGTCGCGGGAAAGTGACGCGGAGGCATCGTCCACGCGTTCGCGCGGATTGCAATTCGCAGATACGATGCGGGCGCGTCATTCACACGTTCGTGTCACCTAACGCTGGGGCAGCTATGGAAAATTAGCGAAGCCCCGAACGTTAGCTTTCCAACACAACTGGAACTGCATCATTTGGACCTCTGTAGCTCAAGTTATGACCGTTTGAGTGCAGAGATGTCAGGCTGGACAGCTTTAGCAGTTCCTTCAGTTTCTTGTATTCCTTCCACTTTTGCATGCTTCCTTTCCATCCTCTAAGCCATTCCTACCCTGTAATCTTTGAAACCACTTAACACACATATCAAGGCATCTAATGGTAATAAGAGAAGATTTAAACATAGGGAACTTAAGGCCAAAGAAGCATATTTTGAATCAAAGCACATAATCAGGAAGGAAAATATAAAACCATACAAATAGTATGAATAAGTGGGTAAAGAGTTGATAAAATCCACTCAATTGTGCACAAGATAAACCATAAAATAGTGGTTTATCAAGCTCACAGTGAGAGGGGAAGGGCTGAGGCACTATGTTCATCACCCTCCCTAATGAGGGACAACTGTCAAGCTAATGACGATAAAAGAGCGCTTGTTGAGAGGCAACCCAACTGGAGGTAACTCTCTTTTCCTTTAATGTTAAGTTAAGTAGATCTATCTGTATTGCAAGGAGCTAAGTTTGGTGTTGCACACCAAAGTAATTCATGGGTGAATGTTGGATGCTAAGTTTGGTGTTCCACCAAAATTTCACTAAGAACACATTGCACACTCAGCATGACTAGTTATCAGCTCCAAACAATCAGAGAAACTACTTAACAATTGCTTAGTTTCTAGTTCATATATAGTTTACTTTCTAGTCATAGTCTGTTTTCTAGTTCATAGTTTGTCTTCTAGTTTATAGTTTATTTTCTTAATAAAAGCACATGAGGTTTTCTGCATGTATACAATTTGCTGCATAAGGCAAGGAACTAAGTTTGGTGTTCACACACCAATCTAGGTTCAGAAGCCTACAAACAATCACGCATGCTAACCATCTTTCAAGTTCTTGGGGAACAAGCAACTTCCAATAACTTTCAGGAATTCAATTAATCTCCTAGAAGAACTATGCACCATCATCCAAGGACACAAAGAAGAAGACAAAGCTATGGATGATGAGATAAAGGGAGAGCTAGAAGACACCACCAAGAGGTTATATTGTTACTTAATTCCCTCTGAATCGAAATGCTTTAGTTGGAAGTCTAAATGTACCCCTGCTGATTAGTTTAAGTTGTTTGCATTCTGTTTGTTTGCTGTCTTTTTATTCTTCAATTAAGTGGTCTAGCTGGAGTGTCTGCTTCATTTGTATCTACTTGAATTTATTTCTTGTTCCCCTTTGCATAAATAAAAGAAAATGTTGAAATAGAAAGTGAAATGGTCCAATTTGATAGGAATGAGAATAAAGCTCAGTGGTGGTATGTGCTAGATTGTTCAGTAAGGTCATTAATAAAGAGGAAGGGTAGAGTGTCATTTTAAGTATGGACTAACCTGCTGTCTGTGAAACCATAGTAAATAAATACCCTTGGAAGAAAGAAAGACTAAGAAGGAAAGGAAGAAAAGCCAAGAATTGGCAACAAAAAAATGAAAGAAACAGAGAATAAATCTAGACACCAATAGCTTGGACCTTAAGACACTTTCCTGTGGTGCTTTTGTACTAGGATCTGCTTAGATAATTAGGTTCTGAGGAGTATTTGAAAACTTGGTAACTTAGATTAACTAATCTGGGATTATCAACTGAAAGTCCACTATCAAGAGCAACTGATGAGCGGATAATTTATACGCTTTTTGGCATTGTTTTTAGGTAGTTTTTAGTATGATTTAGTTAGTTTTTAGTATATAATTATTAGTTTTTAAATAAAAATCACATTTCTGGACTTTACTATGAGTTTGTGTATTTTTCTGTGATTTCAAATATTTTCTGGCTGAAATTGAGGGACCTGAGCAAAAAATCTGATTTAGAGGCTGAAAAAGGACTGCAGATACTGTTGGATTCTGACCTCCCTACACTCGAAATGGATTTTCTATAGCTACAGAAACCCAATTGGTGCGCTCTTAATTGTGTTAGAAAGTAGACATCCTGGGCTTTCCAGCAACATATAATAGTTTATACTTTGCCCGAGTTTTGATAACTCAAACTGGGATTTGAACGCCCACTTTCTACCCTATTCTGGCGTTAAACGCCAGAACTGGCATAAAAGTTGGAGTTAAACGTGCATACTGGCACCAAAGCTGGCGTTTAACTCCAAGAAGAGTCTCTACACGTGAAAGCTTCAATGCTAAGTCCAAACACACACCAAGTGGGCCCCGAAAGTGGATTTCTACACTATCTGTACTTAGTTACTTATTTTCAGTAACCCTAGCTACTAGTTTAGTATAAAAACTACTTTTAGTGATTTATTTTATATCCTTGATCAGTTTATGCTATCATAGATCATATTGTACACATTAGGAGGTTGGCCTCACGGCCATGCCTGGACCTTTATCACTTATGTATTTTCAACGGTAGAGTTTCTACACCCCATAAATTAAGGTGTGGAGCTCTGCTGTTCCTCATGAATTAATGCAAAGTACTATTGTTTTTCTATTCAATTCAAGCTTATTCTTATTCTAGGCTATTAATTGTCACCCAAGAACATGATGAATGTGATGATTATGTGACACTCATCACCATTCTCACCTATGAACGCGTGCTTGACAACCACTTCCGTTCTACATGAAAACAAGCTTGAATGCATATCTCTTAGCCTCCATTCTGAAAGATTGGAGTCTTCGTTGTATAAGCTAGAATCAATTGGCAGCATTCTTGAGATCCAGAAAGTCTAAACCTTGTCTGTGGTATTCCGAGTAGGATCTAGGATGGGATGATTGTGACGAGCTTCAAACTTGCGAGTGTTGGGCGTAGTGACAGACGCAAAAGGATCAATGGATCCTTTTCCAACATGAGTGAGAACCGACAGATGATTAGCCGTGCGGTGACAGCGCATTTGGATCATTTTCACTGAGAGGACGGATGGTAGCCATTGATAACGGTGATCCCCCAACATACAGCTTGCCATGGAAAGGAGTATGAATGATTGAATGAAGGCAGTAGGAAAGCAGAGATTCAGAAAGAGCAAAGCATGTCCATACGCTTATCTGAAATTCTCACCAATGAATTACATAAGTATTTCTATCTTGTCTTATATTTTATTTATATTTTAATTATCAAAACCTCATAACCATTTGAATCTGCCTGACTGAGATTTAGAAGATGACCATAGCTTGCTTCAAGCCGACAATCTCTGTGGGATCGACCTTTACTCACGTAAGGTTTATTACTTGGACGACCCAGTGCACTTGCTGGTTAGTTGTGTGGAGTTATGAAGAAAGAACTGAGATTATGAACGTGCGTACCAAGTTTTTGGCGCCGTTGAGATCACAATTTCGTGCACTATGTTTTTGGCGCCGTTGCCGGGGATTGTTCGAGTTTGGACAACTGACGGTTCATCTTGTTGCTCAGATTAGGTAATTTTATTTTAATTTTAAGCTTTTTGTTTTTATTATTTTTATTTTCGAAAAATTTTCAAAAAAAAATATAAAATAAATAAATTATTCTATGTCTTCAGAATTCTTAAGAATGAATTCTAGAGTTTTATGATGATTTGTTGAAGTCTAGCTGGCTGTGAAGCCATGTCTAATCTTTTGGACCGAGGTTTCAACTTATCATCACAAGAGCTTGTTGATTTATATCAATCTTGCTGTTGAATGTAATGATCTGCTAAAGCTTGACTGGCCAATTGCCATGTCTAGTGTTTTGGACCGAAGCTTTCACTGAAAGCTTAGTTGTCTAGTAAGCCATGTCTAAATTCCTGGACCGGAGTTTTTAGATTAACGTTGCATGGTTCCTGGAATTCCTATTAAAAATTTTGAATTTATTTATTTTCTTTTTCAAAATAATTTTCGAAAAATACAAAAAAAGTTAATAAAATCATAAAACCAAAAATAATTTTGTGTTTCTTGTTTGAGTCTAGTGTCAAATTGTAAGTTTGGTGTCAATTGCATCTTTTTAATTTTTCTTAAAGTTTTCGAGAACTCATGCATGGTGTTCTTCATGATCTTCAAGTTGTTCTTGATGATCTTCTTTGTTTGATCTTTGCATTTTCATGTTTTGTGTCTTTTCTTGTTTTTCATATGTATTTTCAATTTGTTAGTGTCTAAAGTTTGAAAATTTCTAAGTTTGGTGTCTTGCATGTTTCTCTTTTCTTAAAAAATTTCAAAAATAAGTTCTTGGTGTTCATCTTGACATTCAAAGTGTTCTTGCATGCAACATGTGTTTTGATCTTGAATTTTCATGTTTTGAGTCATTTTGATGTTTTTCTCTCTACTCATTAAAAATTAAAAAATAAAAAAATATCTTTCCCTTATTCTTCTCATAAATTTCGAAAATTTGGATTCATTTAGTCAAAAGTTTTAAAAATCTAGTTGTTTTTTATGAGTCAAGTCAAATTTTCAATTTAAAAATCCTATCTTTTCAAAACCTTTCCAAAAATCAAATCTTTTTCATTTTTCTTTCAATTTTTTTTCGAAAATTTTAAAAATGGATTTTCAAAATCTTTTTCTTATTTTTATTTCATATTTTTCAAAATCTTTACTAACAATTAATGTGATTCATTCAAAAATTTTAAGTTATTACTTGCCTAGTAAGAAAGGTTCTATCTTTAAATTTTAGAATCATATCTTTTTGTTTCTTGTTAGCCAAGTAATCAACTTTAATTTCAAAAATCAAATCTTTTTAAATTTCGTTTTCAAATCTTTTTCAAAATAAATTTCAATCATATCTTTTTCAAAACTTAATTTCAAAATCTTTTCTAACTTCTTATCTTTTCAAATTTGATTTTCAAATCTTTTTCAATTAACTACTTGACTTTTTTGTTTGATTTTAAAAAGTTTTTTTATTTCAATCATATCTTTTTTTAAAACCATATAACTACTTTTCTCTCTCTAATTTTCGAAAACTACTAACCCCTTTTTCAAAATTACTTTTAATTAACTAATTATTTTAAATTTTAATTTTAATTTTATTCCTTTTTATAATTTTCGAATACTAACTAATAATTAAAATAAAAACAAAAATATTTTCCTTTTATTTTAGTTTAAATTCGAATTCAATCTCCCTCTCTCATCTCTCTATTTATTTATTTATCTACTAACACTCCTCTTCCACTCAAAATTCGATCCCCCTCTTCTTCTCTATGTTCGAATTTTTCTCTTCTCCTTCTTCTATTCTTCTCTTCTTCTACTCACACAAAAGAATCTCTATACTGTGACATAGAGGATTCCTCTTCTTTTCTGTTCTCTTCTTTTTTATATGAGCAAGAACAGGGATAAAGACATTCTTATTGAAGCTGATCCTGAACCTGAAAGGACTCTTAAGAGGATACTAAGAGAAGCTAAAGCACAACCCTCTGGAGAGGACTTGACAGAAATTTTCGAAAAAGAAGGAGACATGGCCGAACCCAATAACAATGGTGGAGATGCAAAGAAGATGCTTGGTGACTTTATTGCACCCTCTTCTAACTTCTATGGAAGAAGCATCTCAGTTCTTGCCATTGGAGCAAAAAACTTTGGGCTTAAGCCTCAATTAGTTTCTCTAATGCAACAGAATTGTAAATTTCATGGACTTCCATTGGAAGATCCTCATCAGTTCTTAGCTGAATTCTTGCAAATCTGTGACACTGTCAAGACCAATGGTGTTGATCCCGAGGTCTACAGGCTTATGCTTTTCCCTTTTGCTGTAAGAGACAGAGCTAGAACATGGTTGGATTCACAACCTAAGGAAAGCCTTAACTCTTGGGAAAAGCTGGTCAGTGCTTTCCTGGCCAAATTCTTTCCACCTCAAAAGATGAGCAAGCTTAGAGTGAAAATCCAAACCTTCATACAGAAGGAAGGTGAGTCCCTCCATGAAGCTTGGGAAAGATATAAGCAATTGATCAAAAGGTGTCCTTCTGACATGCTTCTAGAATGGAGCATCATATGTATATTCTATGATGGTCTGTCTGAGTTGTCAAAAATATCATTGGACCATTCTGCAGGAGGATCTCTTCATCTGAAAACCCCTGCAGAAGCTCAGGAACTCATTGAAATAGTTGTAAATAACGTTCATGTACACCTCTAAAAGGAGTCCTGTGAACAATGGGACACCTCAGAAGAAGGGAGTTCTTGAAATTGATACTCTGAATGCCATATTGGCTCAGAACAAAATATTAACTCAGCAAGTCAATTTGATTTCTTAGAGTCTGAATGGATTACAAGCTGCATCCAACAGTACTAAAGAAGCATCTTCTGAAGAAGAAGCTTGTGATTCTGAGAACCCTGTAATGGCAGAGGTGAATTACATGGGAGAACCCTATGGAAACACCTATAATCCTTCATGGAGAAATCATCCAAATTTCTCATGGAAGGACCAACAGAAGCCTCAACAAGGCTTCAATAATAATGGTGGAAGAAATAGGTTTAGCAATAGCAAGCCTTTTCCATCATCTTCTCAGGAACAGACAGAGAATTCTGAACAGAGCTATTCTGGCCTGGCAACCATAGTCTCTGATCTATCCAAGACCACACTAAGTTTCATGAATGAAACAAGGTCCTCCATTAGAAATTTGGAGGCACAGGTGGGTCAACTGAGTAAGAAGATTACTGAAACTCCTCCCAGTACTCTCCCAAGAAATACAAAAGAAAATCCCAAGAGAGAGTGCAAGGCCATAACCATGACCAACATGGCCGAACCTGGAGAGAGTGAGGAGGACGTGAGTCCCAGTGAGAAAAGCCTCATGGGACGTCCTCTTGACAGAAAGGAGTTTTCCTTTGAAGAACCAAAAGAATCTGAGGCTCATACAGAGACCATAGAGATTCCATTGAACTTTCTTCTGCCATTCATGAGCTCTGATGAATATTCTTCCTCTGAAGAGGATGAAGACATCACTGAAAAGCAAGTTGCTAAATATCTAGGAGCAATCATGAAGCTGAATGCCAAGTTATTTGGTATTGAGACTTGGGAGGATGAACCCCCCTCGTTCACCAATGAACTGAATGCATTAATGAGGCAGACATTACCTCAGAAGAAACTGGATCCCAGAAAATTTTTTATACCTTGTACCATAGGCACCATGACCTTTGAGAAGGCTCTATATGACCTTGCATTAGGGATAAACCTCATGCCACTCTCTGTAATAGAGAAACTTGGAATCTTTGAGGTACAAGCTGCAAGAATCTCACTAGAGATGGCAGACAAATCAATGAAACAGGCTTATGGACTAGTAGAGGACGTGAAAGTGAAGGTTGAAGGCCTTTACACCCCTGCTGATTTTATAATCCTAGACATTGGGAAGGATGAGGATGAATCCATCATCCTTGGCAGACCCTTCCTAGCCACAACAAAAGCTGTGATTGATGTTGACAGAGGAGAGTTGGTCCTTAAGTTGAATGAGGACTACCTTGTATTCAAGTCTCAAGGTTCTCCTTCTGTAACCATGGAGAGGAAGTATGAAAAGCTTCTCTCAATATAGAGTCAAACAAAACCCCCACATTCAAACTCTAAGTTTGGTGTTGGGAGGCCATAACGAAACTCTGAGTTTCGTGTTGAGAGGCCACAACCAAACTCTAAGTTTGGTGTTGAGAGGCCCCAACCCTACTCTGATTATCTGTAAGGCTCCATGAGATCTCACTGTCAAGCTATTGACATTAAAGAAGCGCTTATTGGGAGGCAACCCAATGTTATTTAATTATATCTATTTATTTTCCATTGTTATTTTATATTTTCTTTAGGTTGATGATCATGTGAAGTCACAAAAACAACTAAAAAATAAAAAATAGAATGAAAAAAAGCATTAAAAATAGCTCACCCTGGAGGAAGAGCTTACTGGCGTTTAAACGCGAGTAAGAGTAGCAGAATGGGCATTAAACGCCCAGTCTGGCACCATTCTGGGCGTTTAACGCTAGAAATAGGCACCAGACTGGCGTTTAACGCCAGAACAGGGCACGAAGTTGGCGTTAAACGCCAAGAAAGGGAGAAAAGCTGGCGTTAAATGCTAGAAACAAGCAGCAATCTGGCGTTTAACGCCAGAATTGCACTCTAAGGGCGTCTTGCATGCCTAAATGAAGCAGGGATGTTAAAGTCCTTGACCCCTTAGGATCTGTGGACTCCACAGGATCACCACCTACCCCACCTCTTCTTCTCTCCTCTTCACAACTTTCCATAACACTCTTCCCCAAATACCCTTCACCTATCAAATCTTACCCCTCTTCCCCAAATACCCTTCACTAATCACCTCATTCACTTTTCCCCAAAACACCACCTACCTTCAAATTCAAAACTCTTTTTCCTCCTAAAACCAACCCCAAATACACAAACCAAGCCTCCCCCCACTCCTATATATACCCCTCATCACTCCTTCAATTTCACACATCACAAACACCTTATACCCCCTTGGCCGAACTCACCCTCACCCTCCATCTCCTCCATTTTCTTCTTCTTCTCTTTCATTCTTTCTTCTTTGCTCAAGGACGAGCAAACACTTTAAGTTTGGTGTGGTAAAAGCATTGCTTTTTATTTTTCCATAACTATTTATGGCACCTAAGGCCAGAGAAACCTTTAGAAAGAGGAAAGGGAAGGCAAAAGCTTCCACCTCCGAGTCATGGGAGATAGAGACATTCATCTCAAAGGTCCATCAAGACCACTTCTATGAAGTTGTGCCCAAGAAGAAGGTGATCCCTGCGGTCCCTTTCAACAAGTCAGAATCTTAATGGTTCAAGAGTTCTATGCAAACGCATGGATCACTAGGAACCATGATCAAAGTATGAACCCAAATCCAAAGAATTGGCTTACAATGGTTTGGGGAAAATACCTAGATTTCAGTCTGAAAAATGTAAGGTTGGCGTTCAACTTACCAATGATGCAAGAAAACGCATGCCCCTACACTAGAAGCGTCAACTATGATCAAAGGTTGGACCAAGTCCTCATGGAGATATGTGTGGAAGAAGCTCAATGGAAAAGTGACTCAAGAGGCAAACCGGTTCAATTGAGAAGACCGGACCTTAAGCCTATGGCTAGAGGATGGTTGGAGTTCATCTAACGCTCTATCATTCCTACTAGCAACCGATCCGAAGTAACTGTGGATCGGGCCATCATGATCCATAGTATCATGATTGGGGAGGAAGTGGAAGTTCATGAGATTATACCTCAAGAACTCTATAAGGTGGCTGACAAGTCCACCACTTTGACAAGGTTAGCCTTTCCTCACCTCATTTGTCACCTCTGCAATTTGGCTGGGATTGTCATAGAGGGAGACATCCTCATTGAAGAGGACAAGCCCATCACTAGAAAGAGGATGGAGCAAACAAGAGAGCCCACTCATGGACCTCAACAAGAGCATGAGGAAATTCCTCATCATGAAATCCCTGAGATGCCTCAAGGGATGCACTTTCCTCCACAAAAACTATTTGGAGCAAATTAACACCTCCCTAGGAGAATTAAGTTCCAACATGGGACAACTAAGGGTGGAGCACCAAGAGCACTCCATCATTCTCCATGAGATTAGAGAAGATCAAAGAGCTTTGAGGGAGGAGCAACAAAGGCAAGGAAGAGACATAGAGGAGCTCAAGAGCACCATTGGTTCTTCAAGAGGAAGAAGACACCACCCTCACTAAGGTGGACCCGTTCCTTAATCTCCTTGTCTATTTAATTTTTCTCTGTTTTCGTTCTCTATGCTTTATGTTTATTTATGTTTGTGTCTTTATTACATGATCATTAGTGTCTAGTGTCTATGCCCTAAAGCTATGAATGTCCTACGAATCCATCACCTTTCTTAAATAAAAAATGTTCTAAATGCAAAAGATCAAGAAGTACATAAATTTTGAATTCATCCATGAGATTAGTTTAATTATTTTGATGTGGTGACAATACTTTCTGCTTTCTGAATGAATGCTTGAACAGTGCATATTTTTTATAACCCTTGAGATTAGTTTATGAATGTTAAAATTGTTGGCTCTTGAAAGAATAATGAAGAAGGAGAAATGTTATTGATAATCTGAAAAATCATAAAATTGATTCTTGAAGCAAGAAAAAGCAGTGAAAACCAAGGCTTGCAAAAAAAAGGCGAAAATAAAAGAAAAAGAAAGAAAGAAAAAGAAAAAGCAAGCAGAAAAAGCCAAGAGCTCTTTAAACCAAAAGACAAGAGCAAAAAACCAGTAACCCTTTAAACTAAAAGGCAAGGGTAAAAAGGATCCAAAGCTTTGAGCATTAATGTATAGGAGGGCCCAAAGGAATAAAATCCTGGCCTAAGCGGCTAAACTAAGCTGTCCCTAACCATGTGCTTGTGGCGTGAAGGTGCCAAGTGAAGAGCTTGAGACTGAGCGGTTAAAGTCGTGATCCAAAGCAAAAAGAGTGTGCTTAAGAACCCTGGACACCTCTAATTGGGGACTTTAACAAAGCTGAGTCACAATCTAAAAAAGTTCACCCAGTTATGTGTCTGTGGCATTTATGTATCCGGTGGTAATACTGGAAAACAAAGTGCTTAGAGCCACGGCCAAGATTCATAAAGTAGCTGTGTTCAAGAATCAACATACTGAACTAGGAGAATCAATAACACTATCTAAATTCTGAGTTTCGGTAGATGCTAATCATTCTAAACTTCAAAGGATAAAGTAAGATGCCAAAACTGTTCAGAGGCAGAAAGCTACTAGTCTCGCTCATCTAATTGGAGCTAAGTTTCATTGATATTTTGGAATTTATAGTATATTCTCTTCTTTTTATCCTATTTGATTTTCAGTTTCTTGGGGACAAGCAACAATTTAAGTTTGGTGTTGTGATGAGCGGATAATTTATACGCTTTTTGGCATTATTTTTAGGTAGTTTTTAGTATGATTTAGTTAGTTTTTTGTATATAATTATTAGTTTTTAAATAAAAATTACATTTCTGGACTTTACTATGAGTTTGTGTGTTTTTCTGTGATTTCAGGTATTTTCTGGCTGAAATTGAGGGACCTGAGCAAAAATCTGATTTAGAGGCTGAAAAAGGACTGCAGATGCTGTTGGATTCTGACCTCCCTGCACTCGAAATGGATTTTTTGGAGCTACAAAAACCCGATTAGCACCTTCTCAATTGTGTTGGAAAGTAGACATCCTGGGCTTTCCATAAATATATAATAGTCCATACTTTGCCGGAGTTTTGATAATGCAAACTGGCGTTTGAATGCACATTTTCTACCCTATTCTGGCGTTAAATGCCAGAACTGGCATAAAAGCTGGAATTAAACGCCTAAACTGGCACCAAAGCTGGCGTTTAACTCCAAGAAGAGTCTCTACACGTGAAAGCTTCAATGCTCAGCCCAAGCACACATCAGGTGGGCCCCGGAAGTGGATTTCTACACTATCTGCACTTAGTTACTTATTTTCTGTAACCCAAGCTACTAGTTTAGTATAAAAACTACTTTTAGTGATTTATTTTATATCCTTGATCAGTTTATGCTATCATAGATCATATTGTACACGTTTGGAGGCTGGCCTCACAGCCATGCCCCAACCTTTATCACTTATGTATTTTCAACGGTGGAATTTCTACACCCCATAGATTAAGGTGTGGAGCTCTGCTGTTTCTCATGAATTAATGCAAAGTACTATTGTTTTTCTATTCAATTCAAGCTTATTCTTATTCTAAGATATTCATCCGCACCCAAGAACATGATGAATGTGATGATTATGTGACACTCATCACCATTCTCACCTATGAACGCGTTCTTGACAACCACTTCCGTTCTACATGAAAACAAGCTTGAATGCATATCTCTTAGCCTCCATTCCGAAAGATCGGAGTCTTCGTGGTATAAGCTAGAATCAATTGGCAGCATTCTTGAGATCCGGAAAGGCTAAACCTTGTCTGTAGTATTCCGAGTAGGATCTGGGATGGGATGACTGTGACGAGCTTCAAACTCGCGAGTGTTGGGCGTAGTAACAGACGCAAAAGGATCAATGGATCCTATTCCAACATGAGTGAGAACCGACAGATGATTTGCCGTGCGGTGACAGCGCATTTGGACCATTTTCACTGAGAGGACGGACGGTAGCCATTGACAACGGTGATCCCCCAACAAACAGCTTGCCTTGGAAAGGAGTATGAATAATTGAATGAAGGCAGTAGGAAAGCAGAGATTCAGAAGGAGAAAAGCATCTCCATACGCTTATATGAAATTCTCACCAATGAATTACATAAGTATTTCTATCTTATCTTATATTTTATTTATATTTTAATTATCAAAACCTCATAACCATTTGAATCTGCCTAAATGAGATTTACAAGATGACCATAGGTTGCTTCAAGCCGACAATCTCCGTGGGATCGACCCTTACTCAGGTAAGGTTTATTACTTGGACGACCCAGTGCACTTGCTGGTTAGTTGTGCGGAGTTGTGAAAAAGAATTGAGATTATGAACGTGCGTACCAAGTTTTTGGCGCCGTTGAGATCATAATTCTGTGCACCAGCAACCTAGTTACAAGGCATTTAGTAACCCAAAGAGGTGCTGGGCATCAATGTTCTTAAGAAGAATTGTAAGCCAAGTGTCTGTGGTGAATATGTGTTGACTGAAAAACAAGCTAAAAAGCTGCTGCAACACATGACACTAAGCTGCAATTGAGGAATATGTTTTTGACGAACTGAATTCCTACGCGATCTAGAATTTTCTAAAAATAAATCCTCGTTGCAAGTATAGCTTCTAAACCAGCAAGGAATCCCTTTCGTACAAACATTTGGTTGTCACTTAAGCAAACCCAATAAAATTGATAACTGAGTATTTAAACCTCGGGTCGTCTTCTCAAGGAATTGCAGGGAGGTATGACTTATTATTGGTTATGAAAAATAGTATTTTTGGATTTTTGAAAAAGGTTTGAATGAAAAAAATAGATTGTAGGAATTAATAAATCAATAGCTAATAAAACTCTTGGCACGGTATGAAAATTAGAAGTCCTATCCTAGTTATCCTTATCAATGGTGATGAGAATTATATTTTTATCCCCACTGAGTCAACCTCTAACTATGAAGGTAAGTCAAGTGGATAAATCAATTTAACACTTAGAGTCCTAGTCAACTCCTAAGGAAAGGCTAGAGTTATAGGAATTTAAATCAATCAGCAAAGATAACAATTATCAATCACGATGAGTTTGACAACTCAAGAGTTACCAATTAATCAACCAAAGCCAAAAGGGAAAAATCTAAATTATTTATATAAAGAAAGGAAAGCAATCATAATTCTGAAATACCTCAAATTATATTTAGCAGAAAATCAATCTAAACATAAAGAGTTCATAAACTAAATTGAGAAAATAAGTAAAAGGAACATTGAACTTGTAATTAAAGAAGAAATTGAAAGTTGAAATAATAAGAAATCCTAATTCCTTTAAGAGGAATCCTAATCCTAAATCCCAAGAGGGAGGAGAGAACCTTTCTCCCTAAAAACTACATCTAAATTATGAAAAGTGAATAATGGAAGACCTCTCGTTGAATGGATGCATTCCCCCACTTTATAGCCTCTAATCTGTGTTTTCTGGGCCAAAAACTGGGTCAAAAAC
The DNA here is from genome assembly GCF_003086295.3 of Arachis hypogaea. Taxonomy (NCBI): domain Eukaryota; kingdom Viridiplantae; phylum Streptophyta; class Magnoliopsida; order Fabales; family Fabaceae; genus Arachis; species Arachis hypogaea. The sequence continues at coordinate 80,746,837 of NC_092046.1, read as the reverse complement.
AGCCATTACATTCAGGTCGCGGCAAAGTGATGCGCAGGCGTCGTCCACGCGTTTGCGTGGATTGCATTTTTGCCAGGTCACGCGTCCGCGTGATCCACACGTTCGCGTCCCCTGGCATCGGAGCAGCTATGGCAAATTATATATCTTTGTGAATCCCTAGACATTAGCTTTCCAACGCAACTGGAACCATCTCGTTTGGACCTCTGTAGCTCAAGTTATGACCGTTTGAGACCGAAGAGGTCAGGCTGGACAGCTTAGCAATTTCTTCAACTTCTTGTATTCCTTCCACTTTTGCATGCTTTCTTTCCATCCTCTGAGTCATTCCTGCCCTGTAATCTCTAAAATCACTTAACACACATATCAAGGCATCAAATGATAATAAGAGAGGATTAATATTAGCAAATATAAGTCCAAAGAAGCATGTTTTCAATCATAGCACAAAATCATGAAGGAAATGTAAAACATGCAAATAGTATTAATAAGTGGGTAAAGAGTTGATAAAAACCACTCAATTGAGCAAAAGATGAACCATAAAATAGTGGTTTATCAACCTCTCCACACTTAAACAATAACATGTCCTCATGCTAAGTTCAAGAGAAGCTATAAAGGAGTGAAGAGGAATGGTAAAATGTATGAAATGCAATCCTATCTATATGAATGCAACTAAATGTGAAATGCTTCTACCTACTTGGTTAAAAATAAATAAGTTCTCCAAGACAAACATAAATCAAATTCCACTAATTCAAACCATACAATAAAAACAAGTAAACTTGTAAGAAGATAGCTCATGAAAGCAGGGAATATAGAATCAAGCATTGAACACTTACTGGTAGTGTATATCACTCTAACTCTCAAGTGTCTAGGGTCAATCACTCTACTCTTCCCTAGTCATGCTTTCTTAACCTTGTTCTTCATCTAACCCATGAACAAATATTTAGTATACCAATGCAAACATCATGAAGTCTTTTCAGGGTTGTAATGGGCTGAGGTAAAGGTAAGGATATAAATATATATAAGGTTAAGTGAGCTAACAAAGTGAATCCTTGATTAGTCTAAGATCTCACCTAACATATAAATACTTTATATAATTTAAAATGCCTTACCTAGCTACCCAAATTTTTCCCACTTTTGTATTACATGCTCATGTATCAAACTTATTTTTGAATTTTGTCCCATGTGCATTGATTCTTTTTATTTTGCATTTGGGGTAATATTATTTTTCTCTCTTTTTTTTGTATCCCCTTATTTAATTCCTTAATATTTTTTTTTAATGCACATGGTAATTTAATTATTTTGATTTCATATGAGCATGCTTCCCAAATTTTCAAATAACTTATTCAATTTAATTCCCTTTTTTTTCTATTATCCCATGTTCCCATAAAATTCCCCATACTTAAATTATACACAATATCTATCTTAAGCTAACCAAGGATTCAACTTGGAATTTTTATGTTGTTTTTCTGCTTAAGGCTAGTAATGTGGTTATGGAATAGAGGGGGTGGGGTTAAAAAGCTCAAAGTGACTAACAAGGGTGACATAAATGGGTAGGCTTATTTGGGATAAGTGAGTGAAAACAAGTAATGGCCTCAATCATATGCAAGCATGTAAATACACTAAATAATGGACATATAGAGTGGAACAAAGTAAAGATTGCAATTATAAAGAAGAAAACACACAAGAATAAAAGATTTATGGTTAACTAATGTAACCATATAAATAAGCTCAAAATCTCACAGCTTGTGTGTTCTTTAGCTCAAAAACCATGTTCCAATCTACGATCTTCAAACAAATTTAACACATAGAAAATTTTAATTTTTTTTATTTAAATTAGTGAAAATTTTTTTTCAAAAATAGGGTCCTAGAAAGAAACTTATTATTTTTCAACCAAGTAGTATTTAAATGCAAACAATCAACTACACATGCAATCTATTATGCAATGCAACAATGAACTAATGAAGAAAATAAGACATTGGTGTTGAGAAGAGAATAACTAACCCATGGAGATCGGTATCGACCTCCCCACACTTAAAGGTTGCACTGTCCTCGGTGCATGCTAAGATGTACAAGTGGATGGGCTGCTCCAACTGATGTCTTTCTCTATAGATTGTGCAGATTGACTTGCCTGTCTCCCCATATAGAAGTTCTTCCTTTTTCCTTCCTCGGTGGCCATCCTGAAAGAAGAGGAAAAGGGAGAAAAGTAACCTAGAAATAAAGATAAGAAAATAAATAAAATATGAGTTGGTTAATGCCAAATAATAAAGGTCTCAATTACATGGTAGCTACAACATGCAAGTGATAAAACAATAGAAGCACATGGCATACCAGTGGTACAAAATTCGCAACAAAGGGGAGGTGTGTGGGTAATGAAAGTATCAATATAAGTTCATGTCAATGCAAATGGAGTGCAAGTATCATAAAAGATTCGCATTGGCAGATAATTAATATCATCCCACAGTGTAAAACAAGTCACTAAGCACCAAAATAATTCAAGAAAAGATGCAACAGTTGAATAGGAAAATTTAACACCAATGGAAAAATAATGAATTTAGAAAAGAAAATAAAAATATGCAATGCAAATGAATTGAGAAGTCAAAGAGATAAAGTAAGAAAGAAAGAAGAAAGAAGGAAAGATAGAAGAAAGTAGGATTAGAAAAGAAAAGATAAGATAATTGGCGCTGATTTGGATAAGTTGTGCGGTGCAGGCGACGCGGACGTGTGAGTGACGCGTTCACGTGGTGTGCGATAATTTCAGGTGACGCGGACGCGTGGGGCACATGGACGCGTGACTCGAGTTGTGCTAGTGGCGTGAGAGTAGCCTTGCGTACGCACAACTCTCTATTTAAATGCATTTTTGCATAAAATCTGAGGTGAAGTGTTCGCGTGGGTGACGCGATCGTGTGGATGGATATATTTGCAAAATGATGCGGACGCGTGGGGCACGCGTTCGCCTGGTAAGGCTTGTGCTTCTAGCACCATTCCAACCCCATTCCAGCCTAACTTGCTGCCAAACACCCGTTTACGTCGATTTTACAGGGTCACGCGTTCGCGTGGGTGACGCGGATGCGTGGGAGGCATTTTTCCCACATGACGCGGACGCGTCAGCGACGTGGTCGCGTGGATCAATTTGTGCCAAATGCATGCCTCCAGCCACACTTTCGTGTGACTCTCTGTTCAATCTTGTTTTCTTCCCAACGCACATATGATGCGAACGCGTCGGCGACGCTGTCGCGTCACGTGCGATTTTTTTTTATGCAAGATGCAAAATGCAATGATAGTGTGGATGCTATGAATAATTCCAGGTTCAATGAAAATAGAATAAAATAAAACTCAAAAACAAACAAAAGGAAATAAAATCAAAATTGAAGAAATGGAAAAGGAACGATCATACCATGGTGGGTTGTCTCCCACCTAGTACTTTTAGTTAAAGTCCTTAAGTTGGACATTTGATGAGCTTCTTGTTATGGTGGCTTGTGCTTGAATTCATCCAGAAATCTCCACCAATGTTTGGAATGCTAACAGCTTCCGGGATCCCAAACTAGGTGCAGAAAGCCTTCAAGTAAGTTAAAGCTAGTGACAAAGCCCCAAGAGTGTTGATTGCCAGAATGAATTCTGGGGTCCCAAATCTTGCTTTTGCACCCGTCTTCTTGTTGATCATTATGTTTCCATCCGGGTAGCAAGCAATCTGAATTCTCACTAAAGCGGCCAAACAACTTCCTAGACCCATTCAGTTGAGCTTTACACTAACCCTTGCATTTAAACTTTGAGCACACAACCATGTTAAACCTTGCTTGACAACTCCAACCACTAACCATCTTCCTCTTACTCTTAATGCCACAAAGAGCTCTAAGTTGAGCATCCGTCTCCAGTAGCCCATATTCAAGTGGAATTAGAAAGCTAAGGGATATGAATTTTACCCACTTGAATATTGTGAAGGATGATGGAAACTTAGGGGGAGGTATTTCTAACGAATTTGCAAGCTCCACTCCCTTGTGCTCTTCTCTGACAACTTCCACCTCTTTGCAAGTTTCTTCAATATCAACCTCTTCCTCTTGGTAGCTTTCTTCCAATTCATTCTCTTCTTCATTGCTCACCAAGGGCATGGGAGGTTGTGCTTCTTCTTCTTTAATCTCTATCTCTTGACCAACCTCTTCCAAGTCTTCAACTATGATATGCCTTGGAGGTTGTACACCCTCCTCAGCATCAATTTCAATCGCCTTGGAAGGAGGTTCTATAACCTGACTTTCCCATGGAGGTTTAGCATCTCCTAAATCTTTAACCATTTCTTCCTCTGCAACTATTATGGCTTCCTCCACTTGTTCCAGTTCAAAGCCATGTTCCTCATTGTTCGCCGAAGTTTCTAGTGTCTCCTTCATGCTACGTTCTTCTTTTGATTCTCCACATACAGCCATGGGAGTACTTTGAGTGCTCAGATGTTGAGAAGCTAATTTATTTACTACCTCGGTTAAGGCAGTCGTGAGTTCCATTACATCTTTTTGCATCTTCGGTTGCCCTTGAAGAAGACCACGAAGGAAGTCATCCATTGGAGATTGGGGTGGATATGAGGGTTCATTATTTTGGAGAAAGGGTTCATAATAAGAAGGTGGTTCTTCTTGATAAGGATATGGAGATGGTGAATATTGAGGTGGTGGTTCTGGGTGTGGTTCATATGGTGGTTGGTGTGGTGGATATAGGTTAGGGTCATATGGTGGTGTTTGGTGGTAAGGGACTTGTGAGTATGGTGGTTCAAAATTACGTGGAGAAGGAGGTTCATAGGTATTTTGTTGTGGGTGTTGATTGTCACGAAGAGGTTCACCATAACCATTGTCTTGGTGCGCATCATAGAATGGTTGTTGATAGTGCCTTGGAGGTGGTTGTCGCCAAGAGGGATGATCAAATCCTTGTGGCTCCTCCCATCTTTGATTGTCCCATCCATGACCCAAGCTTTTATTGTAATCTCCTCTTCCAGTAACATGATTGTAACCAAACTCATAGCCAAAGGGGTGAGAATTCATAGTAGCTAATAAAAATTAAAAACGAAAATAAAAACAAATTTAAATTAAAAAGTTATTGAAATTTAAATTTTGAATTTGAAAATTAAATTTTGAAATTTGAAATTTGAATTTTAAATAAGATAAGATAAGATTTTTGAAAAAGATATGATTTTTTTAAAAAAATTTGAATTTTGAAATTTAAAACTAAGATAAGATAAGATAAAAAAAATTTAAAATTAAGAATCCGAAAAAAATATTTTTTTTTCAAAAAAATCAATTTAAAAGTAAATATTTACAATAACCAATAATAAGGCACACATTTGCAATTCCCCGGCAACGGCGCCATTTTGACGAACTGAATTCCTACGCGATCTAGAATTTTCTAAAAATAAATCCTCGTTGCAAGTATAGCTTCTAAACCGGCAAGGAATCCCTTTCGTACAAATGTTTGGTTGTCACTTAAGCAAACCCAATAAAATTGATAACCGAGTTTTTAAACCTCGGGTCGTCTTCTCAAGAAATTGCAGGGAGGTATGACTTATTATTGGTTATGGAAAATAGTATTTTTGGGTTTTTGAAAAAGGTTTGAATGAAAAAAAATAGATTACAGGAATTAATAAATCAATAGCTAATAAAACTCTTAGCACGGTATGAAAATTAGAAGTCCTATCCTAGTTATCCTTATCAATGGTGATGAGAATTATATTTTTCTCCCCACTAAGTCAACCTCTAACTATGAAAGTAAGTCAAGTGGATAAATCAATTTAACAACTAAAGTCCTAGTCAACTCCGAAGGAAAGACTAGAGTTATAGGAATTTAAATCAATCAGCAAAGATAACAATTATCAATCACGATGAGTTTGACAACTCAAGAGTTACCAATTAATCAACCAAAGCCAAAAGGGAAAAATATAAATTATTTATATAAATAAAAGAAAGCAACCATAATTCTGAAATACCTCAAATTATATTAAATAGAAAATCAATCTAAACATAAAAAGTTCATAAACTAAATTGAGAAAATAAGTAAAAGGAACATTGAACCTGTAATTAAAGAAGAAATTGTAAGTTGAAATAATAAGAAATCCTAATTCCTTTAAGAGGAATCCTAATCCTAAATCCTAAGAGGGAGGAGAGAACCTCTCTCCCTAAAAACTACATCTAAATTCTGAAAAGTGAATAATGGAAGACCTCTCGTTGAATGGATGCATTCCCCAACTTTATAGCCTCTAATCTGTATTTTCTGGGCCGAAAACTGGGTTAAAAATAGGCCAGAAATTGCCCCCAGCGATTTTTGTTATGTTCAGGTCGCGGCAAAGTGACGCAAAGGCGTCGTCCACGCGTTTGCGTGGATTGCATTTTTGCCAGGTCACGTGTCCGCGTGATCCACGCATTCACGTCGCCTGGCATCAGAGCAGCTATGAAAAATTATATATCGTTGCGAAGCCCCGATCGTTAGCTTTCCAACGCAACTAAAACCATCTCGTTTGGACCTCTGTAGCTCAAGTTATGACCGTTTGAGTGCGAAGAGGTCAGGCTGGACAACTTATCAATTTCTTCAACTTCTTGTATTCCTTCCACTTTTGCATGCTTTCTTTCCATCCTCTGAGTCATTCCTACCCTGTAATCTCTAAAATCACTTAACACACATATCAAGGCATCAAATGGTAATAAGAGAGGATTTATATTAGCAAATATAAGTCCAAGGAAGCATGTTTTCAATCATAGCACAAAATCAGGAAGGAAATGTAAAACATGCAAATAGTATGAATAAGTGGGTAAAGAGTTAATAAAAACCACTCAATTGAGCACAAGATAAACCTTAAAATAGTGGTTTATCAAGTTTCTTAGCAGAATAAAAACAAAGAAAAAAATCAAACACCAAGGATGATGAATAATAAGGTTCACAACAGCAAACTTTAGTTAACACTTAAAGCACAATTCAAACCTGGAAACCAATAAAAGTAGGGCTTCAAACAAATCCTGCATGAAACCCCATGAACCTAGACTGAATGCTTTCGAATAAGGACATATATTCTTATCTATTTTCATTCATTTCTCTCATGTTTTACTGCTTGCTTGGGGACAAGCAAGATTTAAGTTTGGTGTTGTGATGACAAGTCATCTTATGCTAGTTTCACAAGCATTTTTCACTTGGTTTTTCACAAGTAAGTAATCGGATTGGAATTTCATACATCCCTAAGTTCAATCAGACATGGGTATTTATGTGATTTTTCACTAGGTTTTATGCTAATTTTACTTGATGTTATGAATGATGCAATTTCTTTGTGATTATAGCAAACTTTGATGCAATTGTTTAATTGATAATAGGTGAAGAAGAGGCAAGAAAGAAGCAGGAAAGAAGAAGAAAAAGCAGAAGAAGAAGCAAAGCAGAGGAAGTAACGTTGGTGGCTAATGTTGGCTTACCAACATTACCTCAAACGTTGGAAGGGGGTATGCAAACGTTAGTGCAATTCTGGGTGCCAACGTTGGAGGGAATGTTGGTGAGCCAACGTTACCTCGAACGTCCCCGAAAAAATTTTGGGCGATGCGTACGTGCCGATGATGCGTACACCTGGAAGTGCAATTTACGCACGCGCACCCGTGAAATGGCAAAATTTACCATTCACGCGTACGCGTGACCAAGCCAACGTTAGAGGAAACGTTGGTGGACAAATGCTACCTCCAACGTACACGATATGAAGCCCAAAACTGGATTTAGAAAACTCGCATCGACGCGTACGCGAGGGTCACGCGTATGCGTGGACGTGTGGACGACGCGCACGCGTGGCGGAAAAACGTTGGTGCACTAAAGTTGAGTCAAACGTTGGCACTAATGTTCATTCCTTTCAAAATCCTTTTTCAAGACAAACGTTTGACTCAACATTATCTGGCAAATGTTGAGCACCAATGTTGGCACCAGCACCAGTAAAATTTGGCACCCATGCAGATCATTAACATGAATTACCAATTACATCTCTTCAACAACACTGAGACCCATTTTAGCTTGCTTCAACAAGGCCAAAAAGCCCAATCCAAGGACTTGAAGACTGAATTGGAAAGTGTATAAATAGAAGGGAATTTGATTTAGAGAGGAAGCGAGCGAGGTTGGCAGGTCTCAGATCAAAAAGGCTAGAGAGTCAGGGTCCCAATTGGGAAACTATGCACTCAATTCTCTTTGTATTTTCACTTATGCAATTTTTCTGCAAATTCTTTGTTTTCTATTTTGATTTGAGCTATGATGAACTAAACCCCAAATTTATTAGGGGGAGGAGCTCTATTATAATCATAATGAATCAATGAAATTCTTCTTCTTCTCAATTCAATTGTGTAGCTATAGGATATCTTCTGATTTGATTGTGGATTATTCACTCCGAAAGGGGGTTTAATTCAACTGAATGTAGGTGTGAGCTTCGGAAAGGGAATCACCTACATTAGAATGGGAGCTCTATCCTTCACAATTCTCCTAACCAACACCATTCGGGAGGAATTGAGGTTTTGAGAATCTGTGTGGCTTATGGATAAGAGAATGTGCTCTAACTCTTCTCATGACAATTAGATCAAGGAATTGGCAAGATTGATTGTGATTAGAGAGATTGGATTGCCTAGGAATTGGGATCCAATCAATTTCAATCCGCCATAGATCTACTCATATGATTGAGAAAGGAGTTGAGACTCAATTGATTTATGGTGGATTGTGATATCTCCAATCCCTGATGAATCACCTTCTTTGATTTTCTTCAATTTATATCTCTCTGATTTTACTTTAATTTGCAATTGTTCACTGCTGTTTTGATTCCCTGCACCCAATTCCCTTTATAATTCATGCAATTTAAGTTTCCTTGCAATTTAAATTCTACAATTCTACTTTCCCGTGCTTTAAGATTCGGTTATTTACATTTCTTGCAATTTAAGTTTCAGCTCTTTTACTTTCTTGCTTTCTAAGTTTCAGTCATTTAATTCTCCTGCAATTTAAGATTCTGTCAATTTACATTCTGCACTTTAATTTTCCAGCAATTTACATTCTGTTAGTCAATTTTCACTCAAATTACCAACCGTTAGCTTAACTAAATTCATCACCCAACTAAAGTTGCTTGATCCATCAATCCCTGTAGGATCGACCTCACTTTTGTGAGTTTTACTACTTGATGCGTCCCGGTGCACTTGCCGGTTAGTTTGTGTGGAAATCAATTTTTCGCTCATCAACCCTTTTGGATTGTGACTTAGCTTTGCTAGAGTCCCCAGATAGAGGTATCCAGAGTTCTTAGGCACACTCTTTTTTCTTTGGACCACGACTTTAACCGCTCAGTCTCAAGCTTTTCACTTGACACCTTCACACCACAAGCACATGGTTAGGGACAGCTTAATTGAGCCGCTTAAGCCAGGATTTTATTCCTTTGGGCCCTCCTATCCATTAATGCTCAAAGCCTTGGGTCCTTTTACCCATGCCTTTTGGTTTAAAGGGTTACTGGCTTTTTCAATATGCCCTCCTTTTCCTTCATTTTTGGGCAGTAATGGATTTTTTTTCTTTTAGTTATTTTTTGGCCATTTTTTTTCGAATGCATAATAATTTTTTTCTTTTGCAACATGCTTTTTCTTTTCTTTTCGCTGCTTTTTCTTGCTTCAAGAAGCAATTTTTAGATTTTTAAGATTATCAATCAAATTTTTCCTTTTTGTTTATTCTTTTAAGAGCCAACATTCTAAAATTGCAACTTCAAATATGCACTGGTCAATCATAAATTCAAAAAACAAAAGCAATGCCACCACATCAAAATAATTAAACTATTCTTATTTTATACTTAAAATTCATGCAACTCTCAATTCTTTTCAAATAAAATTTTCTTTTAAGCAAGGTGAGAGATATATTGGGACATTTTACATCTTTAAGGCATAAATGCAAATGATCATACAATAAGAACAAGAGAACAGACAATACAACATAACAGAAAATAGAAAAATACATAAGAGAGGAGATAAAGAGAACGAATCTACCTTTAATGGTGGCAGCTAGTACTCCTTCTTGAGGATCCAGTGTGATGCTTGATCTCTCCAATGTCACTCTTTTATCTCTGTTGAGGCGGCTACACAGGCTCATGTGCATACTTTTTGGTTTGCTCCATCCTCTTCTTGTGGGGGCAAATGCCTTTCCCTTCCTCTTCCTTGAGGTTTCACCAGTCTTTGGTGCCACACTTAGGAGTGGTAGAAGTCAAAAAGTAAAGCTTTTGCAATACCAAACTTAAGAGTTCTTCTCGTCCTCAAGCAAATGGGGAAGAGTAGGGTAGAAGAAGGTGGGGTAGGTGAAGCTTCTGTGGGACCTACTGGTCCTGAGAGGCTAGGGAATTCGGATTCCCTGCTTCTTTGCACTGGCGTTTGTACGCCCAGGGACTACTCCATGGCTGGCGTTCAATGCTAGCAGTGCTAACCATGAGGGGTGTTGAACGCCCAGCAGGGATACCCTGGCTGGCGTTCAAGTTTAAAAACATTCCATCCAGAGTGTTCTGTTTTCACTGCTGAAGAATTATGTCTCTTTTCTGACTGCTGCACATGATTATGAACCTAAAAATAAAACTTTAAAGAAAAAAATAAAATTAAGAAATAGAAATAATTAATTAAGGTTGGGTTGCTTCCCAACAAGCGCTTCATTAATGTCATTAGCTTGATAGACAGCTCCTTTCAAGGAGGAAGATAGTCATAAAGGAATAAATCCTTACTCCTTACTTGGAGCTTCCTTCCTGAGCTCTCATAGAATAGCATAAGACTCTCAAGAGGCAAGATCTAGTTCACTGCCTGAGGCAGGGTTGGGCTTGCAGTAATATGCTGGTGTCCCTGTTTGTCACTTCCCTCTTTCATGGTGAATATCATGATGAGATAAGTGAATGTCACCATCTTCCATGGAGAAAATCCTTCAGTAGGGATATTCTTGTTTTTCCAACCCCTAGGTATCTTCCTCTTAGGGCCTTCCTCCCTAGGGGATAGTGTACATCCAACACCAAACTTAAGTTTGGTCTTAGGAGGGATTAAATTGGTTTCATCCAAGGGAGGAGGCTTGGATACTGAATCCTTTAGGCAAGTGCCTTCCTTGTCAAGGGGGTAATGGAGGGTTCAGAACCTTGAACACCATCTAATCTTTGTGCAAGGTAATCCTTGCTTCTTGTGCCTCTTGGATTTCCAGTTTCACTATTACAGAGAGTGGCATGAGGTTTACACTTGACCCTAGGTCACACAAAGCCTTCTCAAAGGTCGTGGTGCCTATGGTGCAAGGGATCAGAAAGAGTCCTGGATCTGGAAGCTTCTGATGTTGCTCCTGCTGAACCAAAGTATTGAGTTCTTTGGAAAGCAATGGAGGTTCTTCCTCCAAAAAATTTATACAAAAATAGTTTGGGATTCAGCTTCATGAGAGCTCCTAGGTGCCGAGCAACTTGCTCTTCCCTAGTGTCTTCATCCTCATCCGAGGATGAGTGTTTATCAGAACTTATGCACTGCAGAAGTGCACGTAAAGGAACCTCTATGGTCACTATACGAGCCTTGGCTTCATTTAGTTCTGGGATAGGGGTTTCTTGAGTGAGTATCGAGCACATACAGGGTGTGATTTTACTAGCGTTCAACGCCAGCTCAGTTAGCTCTTTGGGCGTTGAACGCTCGTGCCGTGCACCTTTACTGGCATTAAACACCAGTTCCTCTATCCTTTTAAGCGTTGAACGCCCAGTAGAGGTATTATTGCTGGCGTTCAATGCCAGCTTCCCTAGCTGTGTGGGCGTTGAACGCCCAGTGAGGGGTTCCTCACTACCGTTCAGCACCAAAATTCCTATCTGTTTGGGCGTTGAACGCCCAGCCAGTGCTCCCTGGCTGGCGTTCAACGCTAGCTCTACTGCCAGGATGGGCGTTGAACGCCCAGTGAGGGTTTCCTCACTGGCGTTCAGTGCTAGGCTTGCTGCCATTATAGGGCATTGAACGCCCAGTGAGGGCTTCCTCATTGGTGTTCAATGCCTTTCCAATCTCTCCAGTTTCGGCCTCTGCCTCAGTAGAAGGTATCAAACTTAAACTTAAGCTAAGATCATACAGGGCCTTGTCAAAAATAATCTTTCCAGTAGTCCATAGGATTTGAAAGCTCCCTGGACCTGGCATCTCCCTAGGTAGCCCATTATGAATTAGGATACTACCCTTTTCACTAAGTACCTCTATTTCATCTCTCCTTAGGTCCTTCTTTTCAAATACCTCTGTAAAAGAGATATTGACTTGCATCCTCTTGGATGCTACTTGGAGATGAGCCAGTTGCTCAACTTCTGGTTCTGTTTGCACGCCTAGGAAAGGTAGTTCTTGAGGCTCTTTCACCTCTGCAAGGGTGTGTTCTGTGGGAGTTACAGGCTCCTCTTGCATGCCCAGAGAAGAATCAACTTGAGGTTCTTTCTCCTCTATAGGGCCATGCTCAATATCATTCTCAGGATCCTCCTGGTCCTTGATTGCCTTATGTCCCTGATGAGCGGATAATTTATACGCTTTTTGGCATTGTTTTTAAGTAGTTTTTACTATGTTTTAGTTAATTTTATTATATTTTTATTAGTTTTTAAATAAAAATCACATTTTTGCACTTTATTATGAGTTTGTGTGTTTTTTTTGTGATTTTATGTATTTTTTGGCAGAAATTGAGGGACTCGAGCAAAAATCTGATTCAGGGGCTGAAGAAGGACTGCAGATGCTGTTGGATTCTGACCTCCCTGCACTCGAAATAGATTTTTTGGAGCTACAGAAACCCAATTGGCGCGCTCTAAATTGCGTTGGAAAGTAGACATCCAAGGTTTCCAGCAATATTTAATAGTCCATACTTTGCCCGAGTTTTAACGACGCAAACTGGCGTTCAAACGCCAACTTCCGGCCCTATTCTGGAGTTAAACGCCAAAAATAGGTTGCAAATCAGAGTTAAATGCCAGAAACAGGCTACAACCTAGCATTTATCTCTAGAAAGAGTCTCTACACATGAAAGCTCAATGCTCAGCCCAAGCACACACCAAGTGGGCTCGGCAGTGGATTTCTGCATCACTTATTTATCTTATGTAACCCTAGCTACTAGTTTAGTATAAAAACTACTTTTAGTGATTTATTTCACATCATCTTTTGAATAATTTTATGTTCATTGATCACGTTTAGGGGGCTGGCCATTCGGCCATGCCTGAACCACTTTCACGTATGTAATTTTTAACGGTGGAGTTTCTACACCCCATAGATTAAGGTGTGGAGCTCTGCTGCTCCTCATGAATTAATGCAAAGTATTATTGTTTTTCTATTCAATTCAAGCTTATTCCTATTTTAAGATATTCGCTTGCACTTCAACATGATGAATATGATGATCGGTGACACTCATCACTATTCTTAACCTATGAACGTGTGCCTGACAACCACTTCCGTTCTACCTTAGATCAAGCGTATATCTCTTAGCCTCCATTCCGAAAGATCAGAGTCATCGTGGTATAAGCTAGAATTATTGGCGGCCATTCCTGAGATCCAGAAAGTCTAAACCTTATCTGTGGTATTCCGAGTAGGATCTGGAAGGGATAACTGTGACGAGCTTCAAATTCGCGGGTGTTGGGTGTAACAACCCCGGTTTTCGAGAACGCAAAATATTTTCTGAAAGTATGAATTTCTCCAGAAGATCAGTAAAGGGAACACCTCTGTTATATCATCAAGAATCTCAATCCTCATTATCATTATGTCATCCTTAAGCTAGAACCTCCTCTAAGGCAAGCTCGATAATGCAATCGCGAAGAACCTAGTTTTTGAACCGTATCGGTTGGCAGTTTTGATTCTGATTTTCGTAAATAGTCTCTGTTTGACGAACCGGACTCGATTCATGAGAGGAGAGAGATAATATTATAATATTATCATTATATTAGTATTAGAAAATGCTTGAATGATATTATAAGGTTACCTGGTCTGTTTTTGTTAAAAACAAAAAATCGGTTTAACCGGGTTTACGGTTTACTGGTGCAGCATAGCACCAGCACTCTCTGATGACTTTAGCAATGCTAAGGCCTCATTATTCATGTTTTATTCTCATAATAAATATGTTACTAGTGTCATTTATGCTAGTAGCTCAGAAAATAATTTTTAGAGATGTTTTTACGAGTGTTCCGATATACCTAGTTTTAGTAGTTGTACACCAGAGATATTTTAATATTATTTTAATCCACCTCCAAGCCAACCAATCACAACTTACCTTACACCCCCAAGACCTCCAAGTATGTCTCATTTCATCATTTTGGCCGAAAATAACAAGAGAGAAAAGAGAGAAACTTTCATGAGCACTTAATCTTCAAAGCTTGATTTCTTCTGAACTAAAACTCAAATCAAAACTCCGATTTCACCAAAATGATCCTCTCTTCTTCCTCTACATAACCATGTAACTTATCAAGGATGGAAATAAGGTGAGATGGCTGTCTCCCTCCCATTTCAATTCGGTTTTCAAGGAAAACCATGCAAAACATGTGTTTTCTTGATGTTCTTCCTTAGGAATCATGCTTAACTTGACTTGAGGGCCAATAAACGTGAATTTCCAGCAAGTCTAAGGTGAGATATCTCTTCCTAACATACTGAGTGAGATTTGGTCAGTTGAGAGTTTTTGGATTTAAAGTTGTTCTTGATGTGTTTTAGGAGGAAAAAGTGCTTAAGGACCACCTGAAAGTCTAACCGAATTAGGAGTAGCAAAACCAGGCAGGGTTTGGTAAAATTAATCTTGATTGATTGTGTTTGAATTGTGTGATTATGATATGGTTTGGTTATGCTTGAAATTGATTGTTTATATGAGTGATTCTTGTTGAAATTTTGTTGAAAATTTGATGAAATTTGATGATATTCAACTTTGAATTTGTGTTCTTCATGGCTGCTGGAAATAAGAACCCTAACCCTTAAATTGGGGTTCAATTTGTGTTAAAATCATGTAGAAAAGATGGGGTTTTAGTGGCTGCAAATTTATTATGAATTATGGTAAAAATCGGTTCCTGAAAAGACTGAAAAACGGGTAAAAACAGAGAAAGAATCTGAAGAATATATGAGGAACACGAAGAACACTTTGAGTGTGGTGAAGAACATTGAAGAACACCTTTTAGATCTTAGAAAGGGCAAGGAAGTAAAATTTTTGGTGTTTGAGGGGTTATATGGTAATTTCTAAAAGTTACGGGTGGTAAAAAGTGAATTTTAAAGTTTAAAAGTAAAAGTAAGTTAATTTTCGAAAATTTAATGATAAAATAATAAAAAAATAATAAAATATTAAATAATAATATTTAATTAAAAATAATATTTTAATAAAAATAATAAAATAATGCAGAAAATGCAGTTTTCTGTAAAAGCTTTAGAAAGACAACTTTAAGCACAGAATCTCATAATTACTTTCATAAAACACTTTGGGAGTGGTAAAGACATATTAGTGAGGCAAAGATAAATAAAAGATAAAAAGTTGAAGAAAAGATAAAAATTGAAGAAAAAGTCTGTAAAGTTTTAATGACAGAAAAACAGACAGAGACTAGTGAACGAACTAGGGCAACATAGTTAGTCTTGGAATTGCGAATAGGGTTAGGTATTATATGAAAAGTTAAACTGTTTCAGTATAGACTTAATGAACCTATACTTGGGATAGACTAACTATTCATACCGAAATTTACATAAGCTTTAAATACATACGTTAAACAGAGAAATCAGAGCAGAGTAAAGAAACACAGAGAACAGAGTAACCAGAGCAGAATAAAGGGATACAAAGAAAAGAGTAATCAGAGCAAAGTAAAAAGACAAAGAGAAAAGAGTAATGTGATAAAGAGAAATGGTTTGAATTAAGATGTTGTAAAAATGAAAGATGTAAAGTTTGTACAGTATGATTGAACAGAGAAAGAAAGAGGTACTGCATAAAAATGTGAAAATGATGATGAATAATGAGAATGATGATGAATGATGATAATGAGAATGATTATGTCATGATTTGTTGCTTGAGGCAACCCAAGAGATATTTATTTGTCGCTAGAGGCAACCCAAGAGATGTGTTTATTCATTTGTTGCGTTAAGGCAACTCCAGATATACTTGTATGATCATCTGCTGCAGTGAGGCAGTCAGATAGATAATGGTGTGATCACTAAGAACGCTTTCCTACGGTACATATCCATATTTTATTTCTGTAAGGCAGATGGGTTATTTCCTGCTACAGAAGTACCGTGACCACCTGTTCCATTTCTGTAGTGGCAGAGGGGTTATTTCCTGTATACAGAAGGTGTGTCGGTGTACATCCCTGCAGTGACAGATGTGTTATTTCCTGCGTGCAGTGGACCCTGTGGTGGCAAAGGGGTTATTTCCTGTACACAGGGGTATAGCCAATAGGAAAGCCTTATCCAGACAGAGGTTGCTGGATAACGTCGGGAGCGGGTTAGTAACCGATAGATGAGCTCATTACCTGCACTAGGGCTAGACATGCATCATACTTGGTTGCGCATTTCCTTTGTTATGTTTGTGGTATGAATGTATGCTTTCCTTGTTTGTATTCCATTCTCTGCGCTTGTGATATTTTCTTGTATTCTTCTGTTTGTGTTCTGCTATCTGTTTTCTCTATCTTCTCTACTTGTCTGTGTTTTCTAATTACTGCTTCCTTGTATTCTGCTAATAGTCTGCTAAACAACATAGAATTAATGAACGTAACTAATAACCCCGACCCTACTAAGAACTCCCCAGTTCTTACCCTTTCTCTCTCCCTTCCCCCTTCAGATGGAAGTAAGAGTACCTTACCATAGTTCGCTGATGACCGTTCGCAAGAAGAGGATTCTGCTCTAGATAGTCTTCTGAGTCTAGGGTGAATATCGTTCTCTGATTATATGTAAATACTGTGAGACCAGCCAACGTCTGCACCCCGTTCGTATGAGCACTTTAACCTAAATCCTGTGTACGAGATTCCTATTGTGTTGCTACTTCATGAGGTACCAGAGAGACGTCCTGTGGAAAAGTCTGATCGTGCAGAGGAGTAGCATATGATGTTCTATCTTTTGATGACGTTCCACTTGACTTGAGTTTTAAATACCTAGAACCTACTTTCCCTCGCTTTAGTAGTTTAGAGGGACTAGGTGAGTATAGAGTCTAGGCTAGCCTAGGTGCCAGCTTAGGGACCTCTTGAACAGGTCAGGACCTGGGATGTTGTATGTATGTATATGTATATAGTTATTATCTAGCTATACCTAGGGGTGTTCTAACTAAAGGTCTACACTCTAATAAAAGCTGGATAACTGAATGTTGCTAGCTACTTGTGATGTATTTATGTGTGATTGTTTATAACTGTTTTATCTGTTTTTATTTGTGAATTGATTATAAATGATTATGTTTATTAATCCAAACATTTTCAGGAAAAAAAAGTACCTCACTAACTAACTACGCTTTTAACAACGAATCAGGCTCATATAATAAATAATAGATAATAATTAGGATGATAAATTGGTAGCACTCGGTTTCTGGTATGTCCTAGGTGTACTGAAAATTGGGTCGTTACAATTTGGTATCAGAGCCTGGTTGTTCCTAGTAGAGCCTGGGGAGTGGACTGACTATGCTTCATTGCATACTCTGCTTGTGTGTCTCACGCCCTTAGGGTATCTTTATGATACATTTGGCATGAATGTCTATGAGTGCTCATTTTGGGAATGTTCGTGCCTTACTTGAAATATTAAGACTGATCACCTTAATGTTGATTGTTTGGTGTAGATAGGACCTTAATGACTGCGAATAGACATAGTTTAATCGAGTTCCGAATGACGAATCGATGCGAGGCACAGCTATCCTCATAGCTGTTATGATCTCCATGGTTATGGTTATGTTATATTTGGATGCTGTAAGGAACGAACGCTTATTTTACTTGTGAGGAATCTGGACACATAGCTAGGATGTACCCAAGAAAGTTTTTTTGGAATCTAGTGTGAACCTAGCAACAAGGTCGAGTGTTTGCCATGACTGCTGATGATGCTATGCAATCAGACGCCCTGATCCAAGGTCAGTGTATTGCCAAAGATCGATTTCTAACTGTACTGTATGACTCGGGTGCATCGCATTCCTTTGTTTCTTTAACTATTGCTCGTGAGTTGGGACTAGATTTCTCTGAGTTGAACTTTGATCTGATTGTCCATACACCTGCATCCCAAAATGCTTTGACTAGTTTAGTGTGCCTGCAAGTACCATTCACTATTAGGAACAGAACTTTTATACATGATCTAATCTGTTTGCCTCTATGTGGTTTAGAAGTTATTCTAGGGTTAGATTGGTTATCTAAGTATCATGTTTTCCTTGATTGCTATGAAAGAACTGCTGTTATTCCGTCTGATAGTTTAGATATTAAACCATTTCTGTCTCATACTTTATATCGGAATTCTGTAAGAGTTGCATTAGACGGGAGTGATTGTGAGGGGTACGTTCTGTTAGCGGCTAGCTCGAATGATAGTGAACTAAGCTTAGAACAAATCCAAGTGGTGAAGGAATTTCCTGATATTTTCCCAGACGACATACCTGAGTTTTCTCCTCAGTGAGAGGTAGAATTCAGCATTAAACTAGTACCTGGAACCGGATCGATTTCCATAGCACCGTGCCGGATGTCACCACTGGAACTTGAAAAGTTGAAGAAGTAGTTGGATGAGCTACTTGGAAAGGAATTTATTCGTCGTAGTGCATCATCTTGGGGAGCTCCAGTATTGCTAGTAAAGAAGAAGGGCGGTGGAATCAGACTTTGCGTAGATTACCGACAGCTAAATAAAGACACTATCAAGAACAAGTATCCACTTCAACGGATAGATGATTTGATGGATCAGTTGGAAAGTGCAACTGTGTTCTCGAAGATTGATTTGCAATCGAGCTATCACTAGATTCGAGTGAAAGAATCAGATACACCGAAGACTGTATTTAGAACTCGTTATGGTCACTATGAGTATACGGTTATGTCGTTTGGACTAACTAATGCTCCTATGATTTTCATGGATTACATGAATCGTATTTTTCGTCCGTACCTTGATCAGTTCATAGTAGTCTTCATAGACGATATTCTCATCTATTCGAAGACAGAAAGAGTGCATGAAGAATATCTAAGGACTGTATTGCAGACACTGAGGACTCGGAAGTTATATGATAAACTATCAAAGTGCAAATTCTGGATAGCGAAGGTGGATGGAGTTCCTGAAGGACTATGATTTTAAGTTAAGTTATCACCCAGGAAAAGCAAACGTGGTGGCAGACGCTTTGAGCAGGAAGAATTTGAATATCTCTTGGATGATGATAAAGGAAGAAAAGTTACTCGCAGAATTTGAGGACCTTAAGTTGGCTATGACTGAGACATCAAGTGGAGTCCGTTTGGCCCAATTGCATATAACACCAGATTTTAAGATTAGGATTCAGCAAGCACAAGCACAGGATTCAGAAATGATGACGATGCTGAGACGGATGAAAGTAGAGGAACCAGAAGCTGTAAGACTAGATCGTAGCAGCCTCTGGAGATATAAGAACAGAATTTTTGTGCCTAGCTCTGGAGATTTGCGGCAAAGAATTCTTGCAGAAGCTCGTCAAAGTATATTTTCTATGCATCCTGGAGTAACAAAGATGTATCAAGGATTTGAAACAAATGTTCTGGTAGCCGGGCTTGAAGAAAGAGGTAGCTGATTATGTCTCAAAATGTTTAACCTGCCAAAAGGTGAAGGTGGAACACCAGAAACCGTCAGGAACCCTGCAACCCTTGGAAATACCATAATGGAAATAGGAGCAGATCACTATGGATTTTGTCACGGGATTGCCAAGGACCTCAACAGGACACGATGCTATTTGGGTGATTGTGGACAGGTTAACAGAATCAACACATTTTCTTCCGATTCGAGTTGACTATACTTTAGGAAGGCTAGCATGAATATATATTCAAGAAAACATACGACTACATGGGATACCTTCGAAAATTGTCTCAGATCAAGTTTCGAGGTTTACTACTAGATTTTGGGGAACTTTTCAGAAAGCGTTGGAAACAGAATTGCACACGAGTATAGCATACTATCCTCAGATAGACGGACAATCAGAGCAAACAATCCAGACATTGGAAGACATGTTAAGATCTTGTGTGATAGTTAACCAGGGTAGTTGGGATAGGTATTTGCCATTGGTCGAGTTCGTCTACAACAACAGTTACCAACAAAGTATCGGGATGGCACCATATGAAGCTCTCTACGGAAGGAGATGTCAGACACCATTGTGTTGGAATGATGAGGGAGAAGCTAGTGTCTTAGGTCCAGACTTAGTGCAAGAAACTACTGAGAAGATAAAGGGGATTCGCCAGAAGATCCAGACCGCACAGAGCCGTCAAAAGAGCTATGCCGATAATAGACGTAGACCCTTAGAGTTTAGTGAGGGAGATCATGTCTTTTTAGAAGTAACTTCGATTACTAGAATAGGTAGAGCCCTTAAGACTAAGAAGCTTAACCCACGATACATAGAACCTTTCCAAATATTTAAAAGAGTCGGTCTAGTAGCTTATCAAATAGCCCTTCCTCCTTATTTATCAAACCTTCATGATGTTTTTTTATGTCTCGCAACTTAAGAAATACGTTCCTGATGATAGTCACGTTTCACAACCAGAAACAGTACAGTTATAAAATGATTTGACATATCAAGCATCACCAGTTCAGATCGTAGAAAGAAGTGATAAGCAGCTAAGAGGCAAGACTGTTCGCTTAGTCAAAGTAGCATGGGAACCAAGAGGAGAAGAAGAGCACACTTGGGAATTGGAAGATAAGATGAGAGCTGATTACTCGCATCTATTCTAAGGTAACTGAAATTTTGAGGGCAAAATTTTCTTTTAGGAGGGTAGAATGTAACAACCCCGGTTTTCGAGAACGCGAAATCTTTTCTGAAAGTACGGATTTCTCCGGAAGATCAGTAAGGGGAAAACCTTTGATATATCATCAAGTATCTCAATCCTCATTGTCATTATGTCATCTTTAAGTTAGAACCTTTTCCGAGACAAGCTCGATAATGCAATCGCGAAGAACCTAGTTTTTGAACTGTATCGGTTGGCAGTTTTGATTCTGATTTTTCGTAAATAGTCTCTATTTGATGAACCGGACTCGATTCATGAGAGGAGAGAGATAATAGTATAATATTATCATTATATTAGTATTAGAAAATGCTTGAATGATATTATAAGGTTACCTGGTCTGTTTTAGTTAAAAACAGAAAATCGGTTTAACCGGGTTTACAGTTTACTGGTGCAGCTTAGCACCAGCACTCTCTGATGACTTTAGCAATGCTAAGGCATCATTATACATGTTTTATTCTCATAATAAATATGTTACTAGCGTCATTTATGCTAGTAGCTCAGAAAATAATTTTTAGAGATGTTTTTACAAGTGTTCCGATACATCTAGTTTCAGTAGTCATACACCTGAGATATTTTAATATTATTTTAATACACCTCCAACCCAACCAATCACAACTCACCTTACACCCCCAAGACCTCCAAGGCTGTCTCATTTCATCATTTTGGCCGAAAATAACAAGAGAGAAAAGAGAGAAACTTTCATGAACACTTAATCTTCAAAGCTTGATTTCATCTAAACTAAAACTTAAATCAAAACTCCGATTTCACCAAAATGATCCTCTCTTCTTCCTCTACATAACCATGTAACTTATCAAGGATGGAAATAAGGTGAGATGGCTGTTCCTTTCCCATTTCAATTCGGTTTTCAAGGAAAACCATGCAAAACATGTGTTTTCTTGATGTTCTTCCTTAGGAATCATGCTTAACTTGACTTGAGGGCCAAGAAACGTGAATTTCCAGTAAGTATAAGGTGAGATATCTCTTCCTAACATACTGAGTGAGATTTGGTCAGTTGAGAGTTTTTGGATTTAAAGTTGTTCTTGATGTGTTTTAGGAGGAAAAAGTGCTTAAGGACCACCTGAAAGTCTAACCGAATTAGGAGCAGCAAAACCAGGTAGGGTTTGGTAAAATTAATCTTGATTGATTGTGTTTGAATTTTGTGAGTATGATATGGTTTGCTTATGCTTGAAATTGATTGTTTATATGAGTGATTCTTGTTGAAATTTTGGTGAAAATTTGATGAAATTTGATGATATTCAACTTTGAATTTGTGTTCTTCATGGCTGCTGGAAAAACGAACCCTCAAACTTAAATTGGGGTTCAATTTGTGTTAAAATCATTTAGAAAAGATGGGGTTTTAGTGGCTGCAAATTTATTATGAATTATGGTAAAAATCGGTTGCTGAAAAGACTGAAAAACGGGTAAAAACAGAGAAAGAATCTGAAGAATATACGAAGAACATGAATAATACTTTGAGTGTGGTGAAGAACATTGAAGAACACCTTTTAGATCTTAGAAAGGGCAAGGAAGTAAAATTTTTGGTGTTTGAGGGGTTATATGGTAATTTCTAAAAGTTACGGGTGGTAAAAAGTGAATTTTAAAGGTTAAAAGTAAAAGTAAGTTAATTTTCGAAAATTTAATGATAAAATAATAAAAAAATAATAAAATATTAAATAATAATATTTAATTAAAAATAATATTTTAATAAAAATAATAAAATAATGCAGAAAAGGCAGTTTTCTGTAAAAGCTTTAGAAAGACAACTTTAAGCACAGAATCTCATAATTACTTTCATAAAACACTTTGGGAGTGGTAAAGACATATTAGTGAGGCAAAGATAAATAAAAGATAAAAAGTTGAAGAAAAGATAAAAATTGAAGAAAAAGTCTGTAAAGTTTTAATGACAGAAAAACAGACAGAGACTAGTGAACGAACTAGGGCAACATAGTTAGTCTTGGAATTGCGAATAGGGTTAGGTATTATATGAAAAGTTAAACTGTTTCAGTATAGACTTAATGAACCTATACTTGGGACAGACTAACTATTACCGAAATTTACATAAGCTTTAAATACATACGTTAAACAGAGAAATCAGAGCAGAGTAAAGAAACACAGAGAAAAGAGTAACCAGAGCAGAATAAAGGGATACAAAGAAAAGAGTAATCAGAGCAAAGTAAAAAGACAAAGAGAAAAGAGTAATGTGATAAAGAGAAATGGTTTGAATTAAGATGTTGTAAAAGTGAAAGATGTAAAGTTTGTACAGTATGATTGAACAGAGAAAGAAAGAGGTACTGCATAAAAATGTGAAAATGACGATGAATAATGAGAATGATGATGAATGATGATAGTGAGAATGATTATGTGATGATTTGTTGCTTGAGGCAACCCAAGAGATATTTATTTGTTGCTTGAGGCAACCCAAGAGATGTATTTATTCATTTGTTGCGTTAAGGCAACTCCAGATATACTTGTATGATTATCTGCTGCAGTGAGGCAGTCAGATAGATAATGGTGTGATCACTAAGAACGCTTTCCTACGGTACAGATCCATATTTTATTTCTGTAAGGCAGAGGGGTTATTTCCTGCTACAGAAGTACCGTGACCACCTGTTCCATTTCTGTAGTGGCAGAGGGGTTATTTTTTGTATACAGAAGGTGTGTCGGCATACATCCCTGCAGTGGTAGATGTGTTATTTCCTGCGTGCAGTGGACCCTATGGTGGCAGAGGGGTTATTTCCTGTACACAGGGGTATATCCAATAGGAAAGCCTTATCCAGACAGAGGATGCTGGATAACATCGGGAGCGGGTTAGTAACCGACAGATGAGCTCATTACCTGCACTAGGGCTAGACATGCATCATACTTGGTTGCGCATTTCCTTTGTTATGTTTGTGGTATGAATGTATGCTTTCCTTGTTTGTATTCCATTCTCTGCGCTTGTGATATTTTCTTGTATTCTTCTGTTTGTGTTCTGCTATCTGTTTTCTCTATCTTCTCTACTTGTCTGTGTTTTCTAATTACTGCTTCCTTGTATTCTGCTAATAGTCTGCTAAACAACATAGAATTAATGAACTTAACTAATAACCTCGACCCTACTAAGAACTCCCCAGTTCTTACCCCTTCTCTCTCCCTTCCCCCTTCAGATGGAAGTAAGAGTACCTTACCATAGTTCGCTGATGACCGTTCGCAAGAAGAGGATTCTGCTCTAGATAGTCTTCTGAGTCTAGGGTGAATATCGTTCTCTGATTATATGTAAATACTGTGAGACCAGCCAACGTCTGCACCCCGTTCGTATGCGCACTTTAACCTAAATCCTGTGTACGAGATTCCTATTGTGTGGCTACTTCATGAGGTACCAGAGAGACGTCCTGTGGAAAAGTCTGATCGTGCAGAGGAGTAGCATATGATGTTCTATCTTTTGATGACGTTCCACTTGACTTGAGTTTTAAAGACCTAGAACGTACTTTCCCTCGCGTTAGTAGTTTAGAGGGACTAGGTGAGTATAGAGTCTAGGCTAGCCTAGGTGCCAGCTTAGGGACCTCTTGAACAGGTCAGGACCTGGGATGTTGTATGTATGTATATGTATATAGTTATTATCTAGCTATACCTAGGGGTGTTCTAACTAAAGGTCTATACTCTAATAAAGGCTGGATAACTGAATGTTGCTAGCTACTTGTGATGTATTTATGTGTGATTGTTTTTAACTGTTTTATCTGTTTTTATTTGTGAATTGATTATAAATGATTATGTTTATTAATCCAAACATTTTCAGGAAAAAAAAAGTACCTCACTAACTAACTACGCTTTTAACAACGAATCAGGCTCATATAATAAATAATAGATAATAGTTAGGATGACAAATTGGTAGCACTCGGTTTCTGGTATGTCCTAGGCGTACTGAAAATTAGGTCGTTACATTGGGCGTAGTGACAGACACAAAAGGATCAATGGATCCTATTCCAACAAGATCGAGAACCGACAGATGATTAGCCGTGCAGTGACAGCGCATTTGGACCATTTTCACTGAGAGGACGGGAAGCAGCCATTGACAACGGTGATGCCCAACATACAGCTTGCCATGGAAAGGAGTATGAATGATTGGATGAAAGTAGTAGGAAAGCAGAGATTTAGAAGGAGCAAAACACCTCCATACGCTTATCTGAAATTCTCACCAACGAATTACATAAGTATCTGTATCCTATTTTATATTTTATTTATGTTTTAATTATCAAATTTCCATAACCATTTGAATCTGCCTGACTGAGATTTACAAGATGACCATAGCTTGCTTCAAGCCGACAATCTCCGTGGGATCGACCCTTACTCACGTAAGGTTTATTACTTGGACGACCCAATGCACTTGCTGGTTAGTTGTATCAGAATTGTGAAAAAGAATTTAAGATTATGAATGTGCGTACTGAGTTTTTGTCACCGTTGCTGGGAATGAACAGTCACATTTTCGTGCACCAAGTTTTTGGCACCGTTGCCGGGGATTTGTTCGAGTTTGGACAACTGACGGTTCATCTTGTTGCTCAGATTAGGAAATTTTATTTTAATTTTAAGTTTTTTTTTTACTCTTTTTTAGTTTTTTTCGAAAAATTTTCAAAAAAAAAATTTAAATTATTCTATGTTCTTCAGAATTTTTAAGAATGAATTCTAGAGTTTCATGGTGATATGTTGAATCCTGGCTGGCTGTGAAGCCATGTCTAATTCTTTTGGACCGAGGTTTCAACTTATCATCACAAGAGTCCTTGGTCTCCCATCTGATCAGCTGTTGTATGCCTGACTTGTATGCTGAAGCTTGGTTGGCCATTGGCCATGTCTAGTGTTTTGGACCGGAGCTTTCACTGAAAGTTTGGCTGGCTAGTAAGCCATGTCTAATTCCTAGACTGGAGTTTTAGACTGACATTGCATGATTCCTGGAATTCTCATTAAAAATTTTGAAATCCTTATTTTTCTTTTGCCAAATAATTTTCGAAAAATCCAAAAAAAATTAATAAAATCATAAAAAATCAAAATAATTGTGTTTCTTGTTTGAGTGTAGTGTTAATTTTCAAGCTTGGTGTCAATTACATATTTTTAATTTTCATTAAAAATTTTTGAAAAATTCATATATGTATTCTTCATGATCTTCAAGTTGTTCTTGATGATCTTCTTTGTTTGATCCTTGCATTTTCTTGTTGTGCATCTTTTCTTGTTTTTCATATGCATTTTCAATTTGTTAGTGTCTAAACATTGTCAATTTCTAAGTTTGGTGTCTTGCATGTTTCTCTTTTCTTAAAAGTTTTCAAAAATAAAGTTCTTGGTGTTCATCTTGACATTCAAAGTGTACTTGGTGTTCATCTTGACATTCAAAGTGTTCTTGCATGCATTGTGTGTTTTGATTCATAATTTTCATGTTTTGAGTCTTTTTGTTGTTTTTCTCTTTCTTCATTAAAAACTCAAAAATAAAAAAATATCTTTCCCTTATTTCACTCATAATTTTCGAAAATTTGGTTTGATTTAGTCAAAAGTTTTAAAAATCTAGTTGTTTCTTATGAGTCAAGTCAAATTTTCAATTTAAAAATCCTATCTTTTCAAAACTTTTTAAAAAAAAAAATCAAATCTTTTTCATTTTTTTATGATTTTTGAAAATTTTAAAAATGATTTTTAAAATCTTTTTCTTAATTTCATTTCATAATTTCAAAATCTTTACTAACAATTAATGTGATTGATTCAAAAATTTTAAAGTTTGTTACTTGCCTATTAAGAAGGGTTCAATCTTTAAATTTTAGAATCATATCATTTAGTTTCTTGTTAGTCAAGTAATCAACTTTAATTTCAAAATCAAATCTTTTTAAATTTCTTTTTCAAAATAAATTTCAATCATATCTTTTTCAAAACTTAATTTCAAAATCTTTTCTAACTTCTTATCTTTTCAGAAATTGATTTTCAAAATCTTTTTCAATTAACTACATGAGTTTTTGTTTGATTTTAAAAGTTTTCTATTTCAATCATATCTTTTTCAGAACCACCTAACTACTTTTCTCTCTCAAACTTTTGAAAACGCCTCCCCTCTTTTTCAAAATTCCTTTTTAATTAATTATTTGTTTTAAATTTGAATTTAATTTAATTTAATTTTTCTTTTTAAATTTCGAATTATAACTAATAGTCAAAATAAAAACAAAAATATTTTTTATTTCATTTTATTTAATTTTTGAATTCTTCCCCCTCTTATCTCTTTCTATTTATTTATTTATCTACTAACACTTCTCTTCTACTCATAATTCGAACCCCCTCTTCTCCTCTGTGTTCAAATTTTTCTCTTCTCCTTCTTCTATTCTTCTCTTCTTCTACTCACAAAAGGAAATCTCTATACTTTGACATAGAAGATTCCTATTATTTTCTGTTCTCTTCTTTTTCATATGAGCAGGAACAAGGATAAGAACATTCTTGTTGAAGCTGACCCTGAACCTGAAAGGACCCTGAAGAGGAAGCTAAGGGAAGCTGCGGCACAACCCTCTGGAGAGGATCTGACATAAATTTTCGAAAAAGAAGGAGACATGGCCGAACCCAATAACAATGTCAACAGTGCTAGGAAGATTCTTAGTGACTTCATTACACCCTCTTCTGACTTCTGTGGAAGAAGCATCTCAATTCCTGCAATTGGAGCAAATAACTTTGAGCTTAAGCCTCAATTAGTTTCTCTAATGCAGCGGAATTGCAAGTTTTATGGACTTCCAATGGAAGATCCACATCAGTTTTTGGCTGAATTCTTGCAAATCTGTGACACTGTCAAGACCAATGGAGTTGATCCCGAGGTCTACAGGCTTATGCTTTTCCCTTTTGCTGTAAGAGACAGAGCTAGAACATGGTTGGATTCACAACCTAAGGATAGCCTGAACTCTTGGGATAAGCTGGTCAGTGCTTTCCTGGCCAAATTCTTTCCACCTCAAAAGATGACCAAGCTTAGAGTGGAAATCCAAACCTTCAGACAAAAGGAAGGAGAATCCCACTATGAAGCTTGGGAAAGATATAAGCAACTGATCAAAAGGTGTCCTACTGACATGCTTCCAGAATGGAGCATCATATGTATATATTATGATGGTCTGTCTGAGTTGTCAAAAATGTCATTGGACCATTCTGCAGGAGGATCTCTTCATCTAAAAACCCTGCAGAAGCTCAGAAACTCATTGAAATGGTTGCAAATAACCAGTTCATGTACACCTCTGAGAGGAATCCTGTGAACAATAGGACGCCTTAGAAGAAGGGAGTTCTTGAAATTAAAACTCTGAATGCCATATTGGCTCAGAACAAAATATTGACTCAGCAAGTCAATATGATTTCTCAGAGTCTGAATGGATTGGAAGCTGCATCCAACAGTACTAAGGAAGCATCTTCTGAAGAAGAAGCTTATGATCCTGAGAATCCTGCAATGGCAGAGGTGAATTACATGGGAGAACCCTATGGAAACACCTATAATCCTTCTTGGAGAAATCATCAAAATCTCTAATGGAAGGACCAACAGAAGCCTCAACAGGGATTCAATAATAATGGTGGAAGAAATAGGTTTAGCAATAGCAAGCCTTTTCCATCATCTTCTCAGCAACAGACAGAGAATTCTGAACAGAGCCATTCTGGCCTGGCAACCATAGTCTCTGATCTATCCAAGACCATACTAAGTTTCATGAATGAAACAAGGTCCTCCATTAGAAATTTGGAGGCACAGGTGGGTCAACTGAGTAAGAAGATTACTGAAACTCCTCCCAGTACTCTCCCAAGCAATACAGAAGAAAACCCCAAAAGAGAGTGCAAGGCCATAACAAAGACCAACATGACCGAACCTGGAGAGAGTGAAGAGGATGTGAATCCCAGTGAGAAAAGCCTCATGGGACGTCCTCTGGGCAGAAAGGAGTTTCCTTTTGAGGAACCAAAGGAATCTGAAGCTCATACAGAGACCATAGAGATTCCATTGAACTTCCTTCTGCCATTCATGAGCTCTGATGAATATTCTTCCTCTAAAGAGGATGAAGATACCATTGAAGAGCACGTTGCTAAGTATCTAGGAGCAATCATGAACCTGAATACCAAGTTATTTGGTAATAAGACTTGGAGGATGAACCCTCCTTGTTCACCAATGAACTTAGTGCATTAATGAGGCAGACATTACCTCAGAAGAAACCGGATCCCAGAAAATTCTTCATACCCTGTTCCATAGGAACCATGACCTTTGAGAAGGCTTTGTGTGACCTGGGGTCAGGGATAAACCTCATGCCACTCTCTGTAATGGAGATATTGAGAATCTTTGAGGTACAAGCTGCAAGAATCTCACTAGAGATGGCAGACAAATCAATAAAACAGGCTTATGGACTAGTAGAGGACGTGCTAGTGAAGGTTAAAGACCTTTACATCCCTGCTGATTTCATAATTCTAGACACTGGGAAGGATGAGGATGGATCCATCATCCTTGGCAGACCCTTCCTAGCCACAGCAAAAGCTGTGATTGATGTTAACAGAGGAGAGTTGGTCCTTCAGTTGGATGAGGACTACCTTGTATTCAAGACTCAAGGTTCTCCCTCTATAACCATGGAGAGAAAGCATGAAAAACTTCTCTCAATATAGAGTCAAACAAAACTCCCACATTCAAACTCTCACTTTGGTGTTGGGAGGCCACAACCAAACTTTAAGTTTGGTATTGAGAGTCCCCAACCTTGCTCTGATTATCTGTGAAGCTCCATGAGAGCTCACTGTCAAGCTATTGACATTAAAGAAGCGTTTGTTGGGAGGCAACCCAATGTTATTTAATTATATCTATTTATTTTCTATTGTTATTTTATGTTTTCTTTAGGTTGATGATCATGTGAAGTTACAAAAATAACTGAAAAGTAAAAAACAAAATGAAAATCAGCATTAAAAACAGCTCACCCTGGAGGAAGAGCTTACTGGCGTTTAAATGCCAGTAAGAAGCAGCAGATTGGCGTTTAACGCCAGAAAGAAGCATCAAGGTGGCATTAAACGCCAGAAACAAGCACCAAACTGGCGTTTAATGACAGAACAGAGCATCTACTTGGCGTTTAACGCCAGAAGTGCAATCTAAGGGCGTTTGCACGCCTAAATGGAGCAGGGATGCTAAGTCCTTGGCCCCTCAGGATCTGTGGACCCCACAGGATCCCCACCTACCCCACTTCTTCACACCTTTTTCATAACACTCTTCCCCAAATACCCTTCACCACTCACATCCATCCACTCTTCCCCAAAAACCTCACCTATCTCCAAATTCAAAATCCTTTTCCCTCCCAAACCCAACCATAATACACGAAACCTAACCCTTCCCCCACCCATATATAAACCCCTGAACACTACCTCCTCTTCACACATCATAAACACTTCTTTCCCCCTTGACCGAATACACTCTTCCACTCCATCTCCTCCATTTTCTTCTTCTTCTACTATTTACCTTCTTCTTTTGCTCAAGGACGAGCAAACATTTTAAGTTTGGTATGGTAAAAGCATTGCTTTTTGTTTTTCCATAACCATTAATGGCACCTAAAGCCAGAGAAACCTCAAGAAAGAGGAAAGGGAAGGCAATTGCTTCCACCTCTGAGTCATGGGAGATGGAGAGATTTATCTCAAAGGTCCATCAATACCACTTCTATGAAGTTGTGGCCAAGAAGAAGGTGATCCCTGAGGTCCCTTTCAAGCTCAAAAGGAGTGAGTATCTGGAGATCCAACATGAGATTAGAAGAAGAGGATGGAAAGTTCTCTCCAATCATATTCAACAAGTCGGAATCTTAATGGTTCAAGAGTTCTATACAAATGCAAGGATCACTAAGAACTATGATCAAAGTATGAACCTGAATCCAAAGAATTGGCTTACAATGGTTCGGGGGAAATACTTAGATTTCAATCCGGAAAATGTAAGGTTGGCGTTCAACTTACCAATGATGCAAGAAAATGCACGCCCCTACACTAGAAGGGTCAACTTTGATCAAAAGTTGGACCAAGTCCTGATAAACATATGAGAGGAAGGAGCTCACTGGAAAATTAACTCAAGAGGCAAGCCGGTTCAACTAAGAAGGCATGACCTCAAGCCAGTGGCTAGGGGATGGTTGGAGTTCATCCAACGCTCAATCATTCCTACTAGCAACCGGTCTGAAGTTACTATCGATCGGGCCATCATGATCCATAGTATCATGATTGGGGAGGAAGTGGAAATTCATGAGATTATACCTCAAGAACTCTACAAAGTGGCTGACAAGTCTTCCACTTTGGCAAGGTTAGCCTTTCCTCACCTCATTTGCCACCTCTGTAATTCGGATGGAATTGTCATAGAGGGAGACATCCTCATTGAAGAGGACAAGCCCATCACTAAGAAAAAGATGGAGCAAACAAGAGAGCCCACTCATGGACCTCAACAAGAGCATGAGGAAATTCCTCATCATGAAATCCCTGAGATGCCTCAAGGGATGCACTTTCCTCCACAAAACTATTGTGAGCAATAAAGGCAATAAGGGTGGAGCACCAAGAGCACTTTGTCATTCTCCATGAGATTAGAGAAGATCAAAGAGCTATGAGGGAGGAGCAATAAAGGCAAGGATGTAACAACCCTGATTTTTGAGTACATAAGATCTTTTCTGAAAGTACGAATTTCTCCGGAAGATCAGTAAAGGGAACACCTCTGTTATATCATCAAGCATCTCAATCCTCATTATCATTATGTCATCCTTAAGCTAGAACCTCCTCTAAGGCAAGCTCGATAATGCAATCGCGAAGAACCTAGTTTTTGAACCGTATCGGTTGGCAGTTTTGATTCTGATTTTCGTAAATAGTCTCTGTTTGACGAACCGGACTCGATTCATGAGAGGAGAGAGATAATATTATAATATTATCATTATATTAGTATTATAAAATGCTTGAATGATATTATAAGGTTACCTGGTCTGTTTTTGTTAAAAACAGAAAATCGATTTAACCGGGTTTACGGTTTACTGGTGCAGCTTAGCACCAGCACTCTCTGATGACTTTAGCAATGCTAAGGCCTCATTATTCATGTTTTATTCTCATAATAGATATGTTACTAGTGTCATTTATGCTAGTAGCTCAGAAAATAATTTTTAGAGATGTTTTTACGAGTGTTCCGATATACCTAGTTTTAGTAGTTGTACACCAGAGATATTTTAATATTATTTTAATCCACCTCCAAGCCAACCAATCAAAACTTACCTTACACCCCCAAGACCTCCAAGGATGTCTCATTTCATCATTTTGGCCGAAAATAACAAGAGAGAAAAGAGAGAAACTTTCATGAGCACTTAATCTTCAAAGCTTGATTTCTTCTGAACTAAAACTCAAATCAAAACTCCGATTTCACCAAAATGATCCTCTCTTCTTCCTATACATAACCATGTAACTTATCAAGGATGGAAATAAGGTGAGATGGCTGTCTCCCTCCCATTTCAATTCGGTTTTCAAGGAAAACCATGCAAAACATGTGTTTTCTTGATGTTCTTCCTTAGGAATCATGCTTAACTTGACTTGAGGGCCAATAAACGTGAATTTCCAGCAAGTCTAAGGTGAGATATCTCTTCCTAACATACTGAGTGAGATTTGGTCAGTTGAGAGTTTTTGGATTTAAAGTTGTTCTTGATGTGATGTAGGAGGAAAAAGTGCTTAAGGACCACCTGAAAGTTTAACCGAATTAGGAGCAGCAAAACCAGGTAGGGATTGACGAATTTAATCTTGATTGATTGTGTTTGAGTTGTGTGATTATGATATGGTTTGGATGTGCTTGAAATTGATTGTTTGTATGAGTAATTCTTGTTGAAATTTTGGTGAAAATTTGATGAAATTTGATGAAATTCAAGCTATGAATGTGTGTTCTTGTGGCTGCTAGAAAACGAAACCCTAGAGCTTAAATTGAGGTTCAATTTGTGTTAAAATCATGTAGAAAAGATGAGGTTTTAGTGGTTGGAAATTTATTTTGAATTTTGGTAAAAATCGGTTGCTGAAAAAGACTGAAAAACGGGTAAAAACAGAGAAAGAATTTGAAGAATATACGAAGAACACGAAGAACACTTTGAGTGTGGTGAAGAACATTGAAGAACACCTTTTAGATCTTAGAAAGGGCAAGGAAGTAAAATTTTTGGTGTTTAAGGGGTTATATGGTAATTTCTGGAAGTTAGGGTGGTAAAAGTAGAAATATTAAAAGTTACGGGTAGTAAAAAGTGAATTTTAAAGGTTAAAAGTAAAAGGTAAGTTAATTTTCGAAAATTTAGTATTAAAATAATAAATAATAATAAAATATTAAATAATAAAATTTAATTAAAAATAATATTTTAATAAAAATAATAAAATAATGCGAAAAAGGCAGTTTTCTGTAAAAGCTTTAAAAAAACAACTTTAAGCGCAGAATCTCATAATTACCTTCATAAAACACTTAGGGAGTGGTAATAACATGTTAGTGAGGCAAAGATAAATAAAAGATAAAAAGTTAAAGAAAAGATAAAAACCAAAGAAAAAGTCTGTAAAATTTTAATGACAGAAAAAACAAACTGAGACTAGTGAACGAACTAGGGCAACTTAGTTAGTACTTGAGTTGCGACTAGGGTTAGGTGTTATATGAAAAGTTAAACTGTTTCAGTATAGACTTAATGAACCTATACCTGGGACAGGCTAACTATTCATACCGAAATTTACATAACCTTTAAATACACATGTTAAATAGAGAAATCAGAGCAGAATAAAGTAACACAGAGCACAGAGTAACCAGAGTAAAGTAAAGAGATACAAAGAGAAAAGAATAATATGATAAAGAGAAATGGTTTGAGCCAGGATATTGTAAAAGTGAAAGATGTAAAGTTTGTACGGTATGATTGAACAGAGAAAGAAAGAGGTACTGGATAAGAATGTGAAAATGATGATGAATAATGAGAATGATGATGAATGATGATAATGAGAATGATTATGTAATGATCTACTGCGTGAAGGCAGTCAGATAGATAGTGGTACGACCACAGAACGTTTTCCAGTGTTACACAGCTATTGAGAGCTGTACCTGCAACTGATAACCTGGGATCACTTGCAGAGGATATTAATTCATACATGGCTAGAATGCCGCACCTGTAAGGCAAGGATTGCTTACAGAGAATATGATTTCATACACAGCTGGAATGCTGCCACCTGTAAGGCAGAGTTTGCTTACAGAAGATATGACGCATACGTCGGTTAGTGAGAACTGTACCTATGCTGACTGGAAAACCATACCCATTTCAGCTGCTTCGGGTTACATCGGGAGCGGGTAGAAACCGACAGATGAGCTCATTACCTGCGCTAGGGCTAGACATGCATCATACTTGGTTGCGCATTTCCTTTGTTATGATTGTGGTATGAATGTATGCTTTCCTTCTTTGTATTCCATTCTCTGCGCCTGTGTTATTTTCTTGTATTTTTCTGTTTGTGTTCTGCTATCTGTTTTCTCTATCTTCTCTACTTATCTGTGTTTTCTAATTACTGCTTCTTCGTATTCTGCTAATAGTCTGCTAAACAACATAGAATTAATGAACGTAACTAATAATCCCGACCCTACTAAGAACTCCCCAGTTCTTACCCGTTCTCTCTCCCTTCCCCATTCAAATGGAAGTAAGAGTACCTTACCACAGTTCGCTGATGACCGTTCGTAAGAAGAGGATTCTGCTCTAGATAGTCTTCTGAGTCTAGGGTGAATATCGTTCTCTGATTATATGTATATACTGTCAGACCAGCCAACGTCTGCACCCCGTTCGTATGTGCACTTTAACCTAAATACTGAGTACGAGATTCCTATTGTGTGGCTACTTCATGAGGTACCAGAGAGACTTCCTGTGGAAAATTCTGATCATGCAGAGGAGTAGCAGATGATGTTCTATCTTTTGATGACGTTCCACCTGACTTGAGTTTTGAAGACCTAGAACGTACTTTCCCTCGCTTTTGTAGTTTAGAGGGACTAAGTGAGTATAGAGTCTAGGCTAGCCTAGGTTCCAGCTTAGGGACCTCTTGAACAGGTCAGGACCTGGAATGTTGTATGTATATACATGTATATAGATATTATTTAGCTATATCTAGGGGTGTTCTAACTAACAGTCTATATTCTAATAAAGGTTGAATAACCGAATGTTGTCAACTACTTGTGATGTATTTATGTGTGGTTGTTTATAACTGTTTTATCTGTTATTATTTGTGAATTGATTATAAATGATTCTGTCTATTAATCCAAACGTTTTCAAAAATAAAAAATAAATAAAATAAATAAAAAAATACACCTCGCAAATTAACTACGCTTTTAACAACGAATCAGGCTCATATGATAAATAATAGATAATAATTAGGAAGACAAATTGGTAGCCCTCAGTTTCCGGTATGATCTAGACATATTGAAAATTGGGTCGTTACAATTTGGTATCAGAGCAGTTCGTTTCCAGTAGAGCCTGGGGAGTGGACTGACTATGCTTCATTGCATACTCTGTTGTGTGTCTCATGCGTATAGGATATCCCAGTGATATATGTTTCTTGATTGTTTCTGTGTTTTTATTTTGGGAATGTTCACACTTGACTTGAAGTGTTAAGACTGATCACCTTAACAATGATTGTTTGGTGTGAACAGGACTACAATGGGTTCACGGAGATGAGGCATATGGGAAGAAATTCCTAATGTTAACTACGAGAGGGAACAGGAAACGTTTATGGCTACCATGAACAACGCGGCTAAAGTAGTGCGTGAAGCTGCGGTAACAGCGGCTAGGGCTGTTGAACGTCTTGGAGTGAGAAATGGGAATGATGAGAATAACTTAGGGCATCCTGAAAGACCTATGACCCTTGCAACCTTTCTGATGGTTAATCCGCCTAAGTTCAAGGGTACACTCGTTGCGACTGACGCTGATAACTGGTTTCGAGGTATTGAACGATCACTGAGAGCGCAGCATGTTCCTCAAGGACAACACGTGGAGTTTGCTACTTATATGCTCGAGGGAGAAGCTGAGTACTGGTGGCAGGGGATACAGCGACTGCTACAACGTAATGAAGGTGACATTCCTTGGGATATTTTTAAAGATGAATTCTACAAGAAATATTTCCTAAGAGTAGTGCGTGATGCTAAAGAGATAGAGCTTATGCAGCTGAGGCAAGGGGATATGACTGTTGCTGAGTATGCTCATAATTTCGATGACTTGTGCCGTTTCTCCAAGATTTATCAAGGGAACCCAGAAGACTTTGAGGAATGAAAGTGTTTAAAGTTTGAAGGAGGACTCCGAGAAGAACTGATGAATTCTGTTGTTTCGCTAGAGATACGAAATTTTTATGAACTAGTGAATAAAAGTAAACTAGTAGAAGAATGTTCAAAGAAGGTGGTGATAGCTCGAGCAAGTCGTAGGGAGGATTTACAAAGAGACTTTGTTCAGAATTTAGCCCCTCAAGGTCGCAACTTTAAAGCCATTGGTCAATTTCACCGTTGGAATAGACACCATCGAGATGTCAGCCTTCTAACTCGCAATAATGGTAGTGACAATAACCGTGACATTGAACAAGGACATGAGAGTCAACCTCACCAAGCTCAAAGTGGTGTAGTATGCCCAACTTGTGGAAAGCATCATGGTAGTAAGCTTTGTCGGTTCAGAACAGGTTTATGTTACTACTGTAATAAGGAAGGACATCGGGCAAGAGACTGTCGAAAAAGAATGGTAGATGAGTCCGCTGACAATACTATAAAGTTTGGATTTATCGCTCAAGGTAAAGTAAGGCAAGGCAATGGTAAACAAGCCCATCAGGCTTACATAAACCCTGCATGTAAGCAATGCGGAAAAGAGCATAGTAATAGGTATTGCCAGTTTGGATCACCTAACTGCTATGCTTGTGGAGAACTTGGACACATTGCCAAGGATTGTCCGAAGGGATTTACTCGAAATCCAGTCAGAACCCAACAACAAGGACGAGTGTTTGCTATCACTATTGACGATGTTGTGCAATCGAACGCCCTCATTCAAGGTCAGTGTTATGTTAAGAATCGATTTCTAACTGTCCTGTATGATTCGGGTGCATCGCATTCTTTATTTCTCTAACTATTGCTTACGAGTTAGGATTATATTTCTTTAAATTGAATTTTTACTTGATTGTCCATACACCTGCATCCCAAAATGCTTTGACCAGTTTAGTGTGCCTGCAAGTACCATTCGCTATTAGGAACAGGACTTTTATACACGATCTAATATGTTTACCTCTATGTGGTTTAGAAGTTATTTTAGGATTAGATTGGTTATCTAAGTATCATGCTTTGCTTGATTATTTTAAAAGAACTGCTGTTATTCCATCTGATAGTCTATGTACTAAACCATTTCTGTCCCACACCTTATATCTGAATTCTATAAAAGTTACCTTAGACGGGAGGGATTATGAGGGGTATGTTCTGTTAGTGGCTAGCTCGAATGACAGTGAACTAAGCTTAGAAAAAATCCGAGTGGTGAAGGAATTTCCTGATGTTTTCCCAGACAACATACCTGAGTTTCCTCCTTAGTGAAAGATAGAATTCAGCATTAAACTAGTACCCGGAACCGGACCGATTTCCATAGCACCGTGCCGGATGTCACCACTGAAACTTGCAAAGTTGAAGAAGTAGTTGGATGAGCTACTTGAAAAGCTACTTGGAAAGGAATTT
Source organism: Arachis hypogaea (assembly GCF_003086295.3). Taxonomy (NCBI): domain Eukaryota; kingdom Viridiplantae; phylum Streptophyta; class Magnoliopsida; order Fabales; family Fabaceae; genus Arachis; species Arachis hypogaea. The sequence goes on along the minus strand of NC_092046.1, from coordinate 80,709,332 downwards.
ATTCGTCCTAGTGCATCATCTTGGGGAGCTCCAGTATTGCTAGTAAAGAAGAAAGACGGTGGAATCAGACTTTGCGTAGATTACCGACAGCTAAATAAAGACACTATCAAGAACAAGTATCCACTTCCACGGATAGATGATTTGATGGATCAGTTAGAAGGTGCAACTGTGTTTTCGAAGATTGATTTGCGATCGAGCTATCACTAGATTCGAGTGAAAGAATCAGATATACCGAAGACTATATTTAGAACTCGTTATGGTCACTATGAGTATACAGTTATGTCGTTTCGACTAACTAATGCTCCTACGATTTTCATGGATTACATGAATCGTATTTTCCGTCCGTACCTTGATCAGTTTGTAGTAGTTTTCATAGATGATATTCTCATCTATTCGAAGACAGAAAGAGTGCATGAAGAGCATCTAAGGACTGTATTGCAGACACTGAGGACTCGGAAGTTATATGATAAACTATCAAAGTGCGAATTCTGGACAGCGAAGGTGGATGGAATTTTTGAAGGACTATGATTTCAAATTAAGTTATCACCCAGGGAAAGCGAACATGGTGGCAAATGCTTTAAGCAGGAAGAATTTGAGTATCTCTTGGATGATGATACAGGAAGAAAAATTACTCGCGGAATTTGAGGACCTTAAGTTGGCTATGACTGAGACGTCAAGTGGAGTCCGTTTGGCCCAATTGCGTATAACACCAGATTTTAAGATTAGTATTCAGCAAGCACAAGCACTGGACTCAGAAATGATGACGATGCTGAGACGGATGAACACAGAAGAACCAGAAGCTGTGAGACAGGATCGTAGTGGCCTATAGAGGTACAAGAACAGAATTTGTGTGCCTAACTCTGGAGAATTACGACAAAAGATTATTGCTGAAGCTCACCAAAGTAGATTTTCTATGCATCCTGGAGTGACAAAGATGTATCGAGATTTGAAACAAATGTTTTGGTGGCTGAGCTTAAAGAAAGAAGTAGCTGATTATGTCTCAAAATGTTTAACCTGCCAGAAGATAAAGGTGGAACATCAGAAGCTGTCAGGAACCCTGCAACCCTTAGAAATACCACAATGGAAATGGGAGCAGATTACTATGGATTTTGTCACGGGATTGCCAAGGACCTCAGCAGGACACGATACCATCTGGGTAATTGTGGACAGGTTGACAAAGTCAGCGCACTTCCTTCCGATTCCAGTTGACTATACTTTAGAAAGGCTGGAACGAATATATATTCAAGAAAATGTATGACTACATGGGATACCTTCGTAAATTGTCTCAAATCAAGTTTCGAGGTTTACTACTAGATTTTGGGGAGCTTTTCAGAAAGCGTTGAAAACAGAATTGCACACGAGTATAGCATACCATCCTCAGATAGACAGACAATCAGAGCAGACAATCCAGACGTTAGAAGACATGTTACGATTATGTATGATAGACAACCAAAGTAGCTAGGATAAGTATTTGCTGTTGGTCGAATTTGTCTACAACAACAGTTGCCAATAAAGTATCGGGATGGCACCATACGAAGCTCTCTATGAAAGAAGATGCCGGACACCATTGTGCTGGAATGATGATGGAGAAGCTAGTGTCTTAGGTCCAAACTTAGTGTAAGAAACTACTGAGAAGATAAAGGAGATTCGTTGGAAGATCCAGACAGCACAAAGCTGTCAAAAGAGCTATGCCGATAATAAACGTAGACCCTTAGAGTTTAGTGACGGAAACCGTGTCTTTCTAGAAGTAACTTTGATTACTGGAATAGGTAGAGCCCTTAAGACTAAAAAGCTTAACCCACGATACATAGAACCTTTCCAAATACTTAAAAGAGTCGGTCTAGTAGCTTATCAAATAGCCCTTCCTCCTTATTTATCAAACCTTCATGATGTTTTTTTTATGTCTCGCAACTTAAGAAATATGTTCCCGATGAGAGTCACGTTTCACAACCAGAAACAGTACAGTTATAAAATGATTTGACATATCAAGCATCACCAGTTCAGATCGTAGAAAGAAGTGATAAGCAGCTAAGAGGCAAGACTGTTCGCTTAGTCAAAGTACTATGGGAACCAAGAGGAGAAGAAGAGCACACTTGGGAATTGGAAGATAAGATGAGAGTTGATTACCCGCATCTGTTCTCAGGTAACTGAAATTTTGAGGGCAAAATTTTCTTTTAGGAGGGTAGAATGTAACAACCCTGATTTTCGAGTACATGAGATATTTTCTGAAAGTACGGATTTCTCCGGAAGATCAGTAAAGGGAACACCTCTGTTATATCATCAAGCATCTCAATCCTCATTATCATTATGTCATCCTTAAGCTAGAACCTCCTCTAAGGCAAGCTCGATAATGCAATCGCGAAGAACCTAGTTTTTGAACCGTATCGGTTGGCAGTTTTGATTCTGATTTTTGTAAATAGTCTCTGTTTGACGAACCGGACTCGATTCATGAGAGGAGAGAGATAATAGTATAATATTATCATTATATTAGTATTAAAAAATGCATGAATGATATTATAAGGTTACCTGGTTTGTTTTTGTTAAAAACAGAAAATCGGTTTAACCAGGTTTACGGTTTACTAGTGCAGTGGTGCACGAAATTATGATCCCTGGTAATGGCTCTAAAAACATGGTGCTCTAATCTTAATTCATAATTTGTCACAACTTCGATACAACTAACCAGCAAGTGCACTGGGTCGTCCAAGTAATAAAACCTTACGTGAGTAAGGGTCGATCCCACGGAGATTGTTGGTATGAAGCAATCTATGGTCATCTTGTAAATCTCAGTCAGGCGGATATCAAATGGTTATGGAGTTTTCGAATAATAATAATAAATAAATAGAAAATAAAGATAGAAATACTTATGTAAATCATTGGTGAGAATTTCAGATAAGCGTATAGAGATGCTTTCGTTCCTCTGAACCTCTGCTTTCCTGCTGTCTTCATCCAATCATTCCTACTCCTTTCCATGGCAAGCTTTCTATAAGGCATCACCGTTGTCAATGGCTACATCCTATCCTCTCTGTGAAAAAGGTACAAATGCTCTGTCAGGGTACGGCTAATCATCTGGAGGTTCTCGATCATACTGGAATAGGATTCACCCTCCTTTTGCGTCTGTCACTATGCCCAGCACTCGCGAGTTTGAAGCTCGTCACAGCCATCCCTTCCCAGATCCTACTCGGAATACCACAGACAAGGTTTAGACTTTTCGGATCTCAGGAATGGCCATCCATGGGTTTTAACTTATACCACGAAGACACTAATAACTCGGACTCGGTCCCCTGTATTAGATATCCAAGAGATATTCATTCTAGCTTGTTTGCATATAGAACGGAAGTGTTTGTCAGGCACGCGTTCATAAGTTATGATGAGCATCACATAATCATCACATTCATCATGTTCTTGGGTGCGAATGGATATCTTAGAAGCAGAATAAGTTGAATTGAATAGAAAAACAGTAGTACTTTGCATTAAATCATGAGGAACGACAGAGCTCCACACCTTAATCTATGGAGTGCAGAAACTCTACCGTTGAAAATACATAAGTAATGAAGGTCCAAGCATGGCCGAATTGCCAGCTCCCAAACATGATCAATAGATCAAAAGATAATCCAAAGATGTCTAATACAATAGTAAAAAGTCCTGTTTATACTAAACTGGTTACTAGGGTTTACAGAAGTAAGTAATTGATGCATAAATCCACTTTTGGGGCCCACTTGGTGTGTGCTTGGGCTGAGCTTGAAGTTTACACGTGCAGAGGCTTCTTCTGGAGTTGAACGCCAAGTTTTAACGTGTTTTTGGGGTTCAACTCTGGTTCGTGACGTGTTTCTGGCGTTTAACTCAAAACTGCAGCATAGAACTGGAGTTCAACGCCCTTTTGCGTCATCTAAACTCGGGCAAAGTATAGACTATTATATATTTCTGGAAAGCCCTGGATGTGTACTTTCCAACGCCATTGAGAGCGCGCCATTTGGAGTTTTGTAGCTCCAGAAAATTCACTTTGAGTGCAGGGAGGTCAGAATCCAACAACATCAGCAGTCCTTCTTCAACCTCTGAATCTGATTTTTGCTCAAGTCCCTCAATTTCAGCCAAAAAATACCTGAAATCACAGAAAAACACACAAACTCATAGTAAAGTCCAGAAATGTGAATTTAACATAAAAACTAATAAAAACATCCCTAAAAGTAACTAGATCCTACTAAAAACATACTAAAAGCAAAAAAGCGTATAAATTATCCGCTCATCACAACACCAAACTTAAATTGTTGCTTGTCCCCAAGAAACTGAAAATCAAATAGGATAAAAAGAAGAGAATATACTATAAATTCCAAAATATCAATGAAACATAGCTCCAATCAGATGAGCGGAACTTGTAGCTTTTTGCCTCTTGAATAGTTTTGGCATCTCAATTTATCCATTGAAGTTCAGAATGATTGGCATCTATAGGAACTCAGAGTTCAGATAGTGTTATTGATTCTCCTAGTTCAGTATGTTGATTCTTGAACACAGCTACTTTATGAGTCTTGGCCGTGGCCCTAAGCACTTTGTTTTCCAGTATTACCACCGGATACATAAATGCCACAGACACATAACTGGGTGAACCTTTTCAGATTGTGACTCAGCTTTGCTAAAGTCCCCAATTAGAGGTGTCCAGGGTTCTTAAGCACACTCTTTTTTTTTTTTTTTTGCTTTGGACCTTGACTTTAACCGCTCAGTCTCAAGTTTTCACTTGACACCTTCACGCCACAAGCACATGGTTAGGGACAGCTTGATTTAGCCGCTTAGGCCAGGATTTTATTCCTTTAGGCCCTTCTATCCACTGATGCTCAAAGCCTTGGATCCTTTTTATTACCCTTGCCTTTTGGTTTTAAGGGCTACTGGCTTTTTGCTCTTGCCTTTTGTTTTTAAGAGCTTTTGGCTTTTTCTGCTTGCTTGTTCTTTTTGTCTTTTTTTTTTCTTTTTTTCGCTATTATTTTTTTTTCTGCAAGCTTTGTATTCACTGCTTTTTCTTGCTTCAAGAATCATTTTTATGATTTTTCAGATTATCAAATAACATGTCTCCTTGTCATCATTCTTTCAAGAGCCAACATATTTAACATTCTTAAACAACAACTTCAGAAGACATATGCACTGTTCAAGCATTCATTCAGAAAACAAAAAGTATTGTCACCACATTAATATAATTAAACTAAGTTCAAGGATAAATTCAAAACTCATGTACTTCTTGTTCTTTTGAATTAAAAACATTTTTCATTTAAGAGAGGTGATGGATTCATAGGACATTCATAACTTTAAGACAAAGTTACTAAATACTAATGATCATGTAATAAGACACTAACATAGATAAGCACTTAACATAAAGAAAATGAAAAACAGAAAATTTGAGAACAAGGAATGAGTCCACCTTAGTGATGGTGGTGTTTTCTTCTTGAGGAACCAATGATGTCCTTGAGTTCTTCTATGTCTCTTCCTTGTCTTTGTTGCTCCTCCCTCATTGCTCTTTGATCTTGTCTAATTTCATGGAGGATGATGGAGTGATCTTGATGTTCCACCCTTAATTGTCCCATGTTGGAACTTAATTCTCCTAGGGAGGTGTTGATTTGCTCCCAAAAATTCTGTGGAGGAAAGTGCATCCCTTGAGGCATCTCAGGAATTTCTTGGTGATGAGCTTCTTCATGCATCTCTTGAGATCCTTGAATAGGCTCTCTTGTGTGCTCCATCCTTTTCTTAGTGATGGGCTTGTCCTTATCAATGAGGATATCTCCATCTATGTCAATCCCAGCCGAATTGCATAGATGGCAAATGAGGTGAGGAAAAGCTAACCTTGCCATGGTGGAGGACTTGTCAGCCACCTTGTAGAGTTCTTGAGGTATAATCTCATGAACCTCTACTTCCTCCCCAATCATGATACTATGGATCATGATGGCCCGGTCTATAGTAACTTTAGACCGGTTGCTAGTGGGAATGATTGAGCGTTGAATGAACTCCAACCATCCTCTAGCTACAGGCTTAAGGTCCAATCTTCTCAGTTGAACCGATTTGCCTTTTGAGTCAATCTTCCATTGAGCTCCTTCCACACATATGTCCATGAGGACTTGGTCTAACCTTTGATCAAAGTTGACTCTTCTTGTGTAGGGGCGTGCGTTCTCTTCCATCATTGGCAAGTTGAACGCCAACCTCACATTTTCCGAACTAAAATCTAAGTATTTCCCCCGAACCATGGTAAGATAATTCTTTGGGTTCGGGTTCTTACTTCGATCATGGTTCCTAATGATCCATGCATTAGCATAGAACTCTTGAACCATTAGAATTCCGACGCGTTGGATGGGGTTTGTTAGAACTTCCCAACCTCTTCTATGGATCTCATGTCGGATCTCCGGATACTCATTTTTCTTGAGTTTGAAAGGGACCTCGGGGATCACCTTCTTCTTGGCGACAACTTGGAGATAAATCTTTCCATCTCCCACGACTCGGAGGTGGAAGCTTTTGTCTTCCCTTTCCCTTTTCTAGAAGTTTCTCCGGTCTTAGGTGCCATCAATGGTAATGGAAAAAACAAAAAGCTTATTCTTTTACCACACCAAACTTAGAATATTGCTCGCCCTCGAGCAAGAGAAGAAAGAATAGATGAAGAAGAAGAAGAAATGGAGGAGAGGGAGAGAGAGTTGTGTTTCGGCCAAAAAGTGGAAGAAAGGGTTGTGTTGTGTGAAAATGAAGAAGAATGGAGGGGTTTATATAGTGGAGGGAGAGGGGTTAGGGTTCGGCCATATGGGGTGGGTTTGGGTGGGAAAGTGATTTTGAATTTTGAAGGTAGGTGGGATTTGTTAGGTAGGTTTATGGGGAAGAGTGGATGGATGTGAGTGGTGAAGGGGTAGTAGGGAAGAGAGCTTGAGGTGATTGGTGAAGGGTTTTGGGGAAGGGTGTTTATTGGGAAGAGAGGATGAATGAGAAGAGGAAAGAGTATGAGTGGAGGTAGGTGGGGATCCTGTGGGGTCCACAGATGCTGAGATGATCCTGTGGGATCCACAGATCCTGAGGTGTCAAGAATTTACATCCCTGCACCATTGAGGCATGTAAAATGCCTTTGCATGCAATTCTGGCGTTTAAATGCCGAATTGATGCTTGTTCTGGGCGTTGAACGCCAGTTCTATGCTTGTTTCTGGCGTTCAGCACCAGCTTTCCCCAGTGTGCATTCCTGGCGTCTGAACGCCAGGATGCTACTTGTTTCTGGCGTTCAACGCCAGATCCATGCTCTGTTCTGGTGTTGAACGCCAGCTAGATGCTCCTTACTGGCGTTTAAACGCCAGTAAGCCCTTCCTCCAGGGTGTGATTTTTCTTCTGCTATTTTTGATTCTATTTTTAATTTTTCTATTTATTTTATGACTCCACATGATCATGAACCTAATAAAACATGAAAGAACAATAAGAATAAAATTAGATAAATAAAAATTGCGCTTGTTTAATTTCAATAGCTTGACAGTGGGCTCTCATGGAGCCACACAGGTGATCAGGTCAATTTTGTAGACTCCCAACACCAAACTTAGAGTTTGATTGTGGGGGCTTTGTTTGACTCTGTATTGAGAGAAGCTTTTCATGCTTTCTCTCCATGGTTACAGAAGGAGATTCTTGAGTTTTAAACATAAGGTTGTCCTTATTCAGTTGAAGGATCAATTCTCCTCTGTCTACATCAATCACAGCTCTTGCTGTGGCTAGGAAGGTTCTTCCAAGGATGATGGATTCATCCTCATCCTTCCCAATATCTAGGATTATGAAATCAGCAGGGATGTAAAGGCCTTCAACCTTTACTAACATGTCCTCTACTTGTCCATAAGCCTGTTTTCCGGAATTGTCTGCCATCTCTAATGAGATTCTAGCAGCTTGTACCTCAAAGATTCCCAATCTCTCCATTACAGAGAGTGGTATGAGGTTTATTCCTGACCCCAGGTCACATAGAGCCTTCTCGAAGGTCATGGTGCCTATGGTACAAGGTATTAGGAACTTTCCAGAATCCTGTTTCTTCTGAGGCAATCTCAGTTGATCCAGATCACTCAGTTCATTGGTGAGCAAGGGAGGTTCATCTTCCCAAGTCTCATTACCAAATAATTTGGCATTCAGCTTCATGATTGCACCAAGGTACTTGGCAACTTGTTCTTCAGTAACATCCTCATTCTCTTCAGAAGAAGAATATTCATCAGAGCTCATGAATGGCATAAGGAGGTTCAATGGAATCTCTATGGTCTCTATATGAGCCTCAGATTCCTTTGGTTCCTCAGAGGGAAACTCCTTATTGATCTTTGGACGTCTCAAGAGGTCTTCCTCACTGGGATTCACGTCCTCCTCCTCTTTTGTGGTTTCGGCCATGTTGGTCATTTCAATGGCCTTGCACTCTCCTTTTGGATTTTCTTCTGTATTGCTTGGGAGAGTACTAGGAGGGATTTCAGTGATCCTTTTACTCAGCTGGCCCACTTGTGCTTCCAAATTTATAATAGAGGACCTTGTTTCATTCATGAAACTTAGAGTGGCCTTAGATAGATCAGAGACTATATTTGCCAAGCTAGATGAATTCTGCTCAGAATTCTCTGTCTTTTGCTGAGTGGATAATGGAAAAGGCTTGCTATTGCTAAACCTATTTCTTCCACCATTATTAAAGCCTTGTTGAGGCTTTTGTTGATCCTTCCATGAGAGATTTGGGTGATTTCTCCATGAGGGATTATAGGTGTTTCCATATGGTTCACCCATGTAATTCACCTCTGCTATTGCAGGGTTCTCAAGATCATAAGCTTCTTCTTCAGAAGATGCCTCTTGAGTACTGTTGGATGCAGCTTGCATTCCATTCAGACTCTGAGAAATTATATTGACTTGCTGAGTCAATATTTTATTCTGAGCTAATATGGCATTCAGAGTATCAATATCAAGAACTCCCTTCATCTGAGGCGTCCCATTACTCACAGGATTCCTCTCAGAAGTGTACATGAACTGGTTATTTGCAACTATGTCAATGAGTTCTTGAGCTTCTGCAGGCATTTTCTTTAGGTGAATGGATCCACCTGCAGAATGGTCCAGTGACATCTTCGATAGTTCAGACAGACCATCATAGAATATATCTAGAATAGTCCATTCTGAAAGCATGTTAGAAGGACACTTTTTGGTCAGTTGCTTATATCTCTCCCAAGCTTCATAGAGGGATTCACCTTCTTTCTGTCTGAAGGTTTGAACATCCACTCTAAGCCTACTAAGCTTTTGAGGAGGAAAGTACTTGGCTAAGAAAGCCGTGACCAGCTTATCCCAAGAGTTCAGGCTATCTTTAGGTTGAGAGTCCAACCATACTCTAGCTCTGTCTCTTACAGCAAAAGGGAAAAGCATGAGCCTGTAGACTTCAGGATCTACTCCATTAGTCTTAACAGTCTCACAGATCTGTAGGAACTCAGTTAAAAACTGGTAGGGATCTTCTGATGGAAGTCCATGAAATTTGCAGTTCTGTTGCATTAGAGCAACTAATTCAGGTTTCAGCTCAAAATTGTTTGCTCCAATTGTGGGGATTGAGATGCTTCTTCCATCAAACTTGGAAGTAGGTGTACTATAATCACCAAGCATCCTCCTTGCATTATTATTATTTTTGGCTGCCATTTCCTCTTCCTTTTCGAAAATTCCTGTAAGGTTGTCTCTGGATTGTTGTATTTTAGCTTCTCTTAGTTTCCTTTTTAAAGTCCTTTCAGGTTCAGGATCTGCTTCAACAAGAATGTTCTTGTCCTTGCTCCTGCTCATATGACAAAGAAGGGAATAACAAAGAAAATATGGAATCCTCTATGTCACAGTATAGGGATTCCTCATGCAAGTATGAGAAAAGAAGAATGTAATGTAAGGAAGAGAAGAGGAAAAACTCGAACACAGAGAGGGAGATGGGGTTCGAATTTTTGGGTGGAAGAGAAGTGTTAATAGATGAATAAATAAATACAAGGAGAGGAGAGAGAGGGAATTTCGAAAATAATTTTTGAAAAGGAGTTGATGATTTTCGAAAATTAAAGGGGAAATAAAATTAAAATTAAAATTTAAAACAATTAATTAATTAAAAAGAATTTTTGAAAAAGAGGGAGGTATTTTCGAAAATTAGAGAGGGAAGAGTAGTTAGGTGGTTTTGAAAAAGATAAGAAACAAACAAAAAGTCAATTAGTTAGTTGAAAAAGATTTGAAAATCAATTTTGAAAAGATAAGAAGATAAAAAGTTAGAGAAGATATTTTAAAATCAAATTTTTAAAAAAAATATGATTTGTAAAGATATGATAGAAAGATATGATTAAAATTAGTTTTGAAAAAGATTTGAATTTTAAAATCAAAATTGATGACTTGACTCACAAGTAATCACAAGATATGATTCTAGAACTTAAAGTTTGAATCTTTCTTAACAAGCAAGTAACAAACTTGAAATTTTTGAATCAAAACATTAATTGTTGATAATATTTTCGAAAATTATGAGATAAAATTAAGAAAAAGATTTTTGAAAAATATTTTTAAAATTTTCAAAAATAGATAAGAAAAATGAAAAAGATTTGATTTTTGAAAAAGATTTTGAAAAAGATAGGATTTTCAAATTGAAAATTTGATTTGACTCATAAGAAACAACTAAATTTTAAAAAGTTTTGAAAAAGTCAACTCAAATTTTCGAAAATTTATGAGTGAAAAAGGAAAAGATAATTTTTGATTTTTGAATTTTTAATGAAGAAAGAGAAAAACATCAAAAAGACTCAATGCATGAGAATTTTAGATCAAAACAATGAATGCATGCAAGAACACTATGAATGTCAGGATGAATACCAAGAACACTTTGAAGATCAAGATGAACACCAAGAACATATTTTTGAAAAATTTTTGATGCAAAGAAAACATTCAAGACACCAAACTTAGAAATCATTAATGCTTAGACACTATGAATGCAAGGATGCACATGAAAAACAACAAAAGACACAAAATAAGAAAACATCAAGATCAAACAAGAAGACTTACCAAGAACAACTTGAAGATCATGAAGAACACTATGAATGCATGAATTTTCGAAAAATGCATAAATTTTTAGAAAAACTGCAATTGACACCAAACTTGAAATTGACTAAAGACTCAAACAAGAAACACAAAATATTTTTGATTTTATGATTTTATTAATTTTTTTTTGGAGTTTTGTATATTTTTGTTTTGTTTTTTTTTTTGAAAACATACAGGGAAAAGGAAGCAATGAATTCACAGTCCTCAATCAAGATTCCAGGAATCATACCAGGTTAGTCTAAAGCTTGATGGCCAGACAAGCTTCAGCATATTATTTTGAAACTCTAAAATTCATTCTTAAAAATTTTAAAATAATTTTTGAAAACAAAAGGAAAAGAAAATTTTTTTGAAAGATTTTTGAAAACAAAATTTTTTTTTAAAATAAAACGAAAAAGAAAATTACCTAATCTGAGCAACAAGATGAACCGTCAGTTGTCCAAACTCGAACAATCCCCGGCAACGGCACCAAAAAATTGGTTTACGAAATTGTGATCCCTGGTAATGGCTCCAAAAACTTGGTGCTCTAATCTTAATTCATAATTTGTCACAACTTCGATACAACTAACCAGCAAGTGCACTGGGTCATCCAAGTAATAAAACCTTACGTGAGTAAGGGATGATCCCACGGAGATTGTTGGTATGAAGCAATTTATGGTCATCTTGTAAATCTCAGTTAGGCGGATATCAAATGGTTATGGAGTTTTCGAATAATAATAATAAATAAACAGAAAATAAAGATAGAAATACTTATGTAAATCATTGGTGAGAATTTCAGATAAGTGTATAGAGATACTTTCGTTCCTCTGAACCTCTGCTTTCCTGCTGTCCTCATCCAATCATTCCTACTCCTTTCCATGGCAAGCTTTCTGTAAGGCATCACCGTTGTCAATGGCTACATCCTATCCTCTCTGTGAAAAAGGACCAAATGCTCTGTCACGGCACGGCTAATCATCTGGAGGTTCTCGATCATACTGGAATAGGATTCACCCTCCTTTTGCGTCTGTCACTATGCCCAGCACTCGCGAGTTTGAAGCTCGTCACAGCCATCCCTTCCCAGATCCTACTCGGAATACCACAGACAAGGTTTAGACTTTCCGGATCTCAGGAATGGCCATCCATGGGTTCTAACTTATACCACAAAGACACTAATAACTCGGACTCGGTCCCCTGTATTAGATATCCAAGAGATATTCATTCTAGCTTGTTTGCATGTAGAACGGAAGTGTTTGTCAGGCACGCGTTCATAAGTGAGAATGATGATGAGCATCACATAATCATCACATCATCATATTCTTGGGTGCGAATGGATATCTTAGAAGCGGAATAAGTTGAATTGAATAGAAAAATAGTAGTACTTTGCATTAAATCATGAGGAACGGCAGAGCTCCACACCTTAATCTATGGAGTGCAGAAACTCTACCGTTGAAAATACATAAGTAATGAAGGTCCAGGCATGGCCGAATGGCCAGCCCCCAAACGTGATCAATAGATCAAAAGATAATCCAAAGATGTCTAATACAATAGTAAAAAGTCCTATTTATACTAAACTAGTTACTAGGGTTTACAGAAGTAAGTAATTGATGCATGAATCCACTTCCGGGGCCCACTTGGTGTGTGCTTGGGCTGAGCTTGAAGTTTACATGTGCAGAGGCTTCTTTTGGAGTTGAACGCCAAGTTGTAACGTGTTTTTGGCGTTCAACTCTGGTTCGTGACGTGTTTCTGGCGTTTAACTCCAAACTGCAGCATAGAACTGACGTTCAACGCCCTTTTGCGTCATCTAAACTCAGGCAAAGTATGGACTCTTATATATTGATGGAAAGCCCTGGATGTCTACTTTCCAACGCCATTGATAGCGCGCCATTTGGAGTTTTGTAGCTCCAGAAAATTCACTTTGAGTGCAGGGAGGTTAGAATCCAACAGCATCAGCAGTCCTTCTTCAACCTCTGAATCTGATTTTTGCTCAAGTCCCTCAATTTCAGCCAGAAAATACCTGAAATCACAGAAAAATACACAAACTCATAGTAAAGTCCAGAAATGTGAATTTAACATAAAAACTAATAAAAACATCCCTAAAAGTAACTAGATCCTACTAAAAACATACTAAAAACAATGCCAAAAAGCGTATAAATTATCCGCTCATCATGCAGCTTAGCACCAGCACTCTCTGATGACTTTAGCAATGCTAAGGCCTCGTTATTCATGTTTTATTCTCATAATAAATATGTTACTAGTGTCATTTATGCTAGTAGCTCAAAAAATAATTTTTAGAGATGTTTTTACGAGTGTTCCTATACACCTAGTTTTAGTAGTTGTACACTAGAGATATTTTAATATTATTTTAATCCACCTCCAAGCCAACCAATCACAACTCACCTTACACCCCCAAGACCTCCAAGGCTGTCTCATTTCATCATTTTGGCCGAAAATAACAAGAGAGAAAAGAGAGAAACTTTCATGAACACTTAATCTTCAAAGCTTGATTTCTTCTGAACTAAAACTCAAATCAAAACTCCGATTTCACCAAAATGATCCTCTCTTCTTCCTCTACATAACCATGTAACTTATCAAGGATGGAAATAAGGTGAGATGGCTGTCTCCCTCCCATTTCAATTTGGTTTTCAAGGAAAACCATGCAAAACATGTGTTTTCTTGATGTTCTTCCTTAGGAATCATGCTTAACTTGACTTGAGGGCCAAGAAACGTGAATTTCCAGCAAGTCTAAGGTGAGATATCTCTTCCTAACATACTGAGTGAGATTTGGTCAGTTGAGAGTTTTTGGATTTAAAGTTGTTCTTGATGTGATTTAGGAGGAAAAAGTGCTTAAGGACCACCTGAAAGTTTAACCGAATTAGGAGCAGCAAAACCAGGTAGGGATTGACGAATTTAATCTTGATTGATTGTGTTTGAGTTGTGTGATTATGATATGGTTTGGCTGTGCTTGAAATTGATTGTTTGTATGAGTAATTCTTGTTGAAATTTTGGTGAAAATTTGATGAAATTTGATGAAATTCAAGCTATGAATGTGTGTTCTTGTGGCTGCTGGAAAACGAAACCCTAGAGCTTAAATTGAGGTTCAATTTGTGTTAAAATCATGTAGAAAAGATGGAGTTTTAGTGGCTGGAAATTTATTTTGAATTTTGGTAAAAATCGGTTGCTGAAAAGACTGAAAAACAGGTAAAAACAGAGAAAGAATTTGAAGAATAAACGAAGAACACGAAGAACACTTTGAGTGTGGTGAAGAACATTGAAGAACACCTTTTAGATCTTAGAAAGGGCAAGGAAGTAAAATTTTTGGTGTTTAAGGGGTTATACCGTAATTTTTGGAAGTTAGGGTGGTAAAAGTAGAAATATTAAAAGTTACAGGTGGTAAAAAGTGAATTTTAAAGGTTAAAAGTAAAAGGTAAGTTAATTTTCGAAAATTTAGTATTAAAATAATAAATAATAATAAAATATTAAATAATAATATTTAATTAAAAATAATATTTTAATAAAAATAATAAAATAATACGAAAAAGGCAGTTTTCTGTAAAAGCTTTAGAAAGACAACTTTAAGCGCAAAATCTCATAATTACCTTCATAAAACACTTAGGGAGTGGTAATAACATGTTAGTGAGGCAAAGATAAATAAAAGATAAAAAGTTAAAGAAAAGATAAAAACCAAAGAAAAAGTCTGTAAAATTTTAATGACAGAAAAAACAGACAGAGACTAGTGAACGAACTAGGGCAACTTAGTTAGTACTTGAGTTGCGACTAGGGTTAGGTGTTATATGAAAAGTTAAACTGTTTCAGTATAGACTTAATGAACCTATACCTGGGACAGGCTAACTATTCATACCGAAATTTACATAAGCTTTAAATACACATGTTAAATAGAGAAATCAGAGCAGAATAAAGTAACACAGAGCACAGAGTAACCAGAGTAAAGTAAAGAGATACAAAGAGAAAAGAATAATATGATAAAGAGAAATGGTTTGAGCCAGGATATTGTAAAAGTGAAAGATGTAAAGTTTGTACGGTATGATTGAACAGAGAAAGAAAGAGGTACTGGATAAGAATGTGAAAATGATGATGAATAATGAGAATGATGATGAATGATGATAATGAGAATGATTATGTAATGATCTGCTGCGTGAAGGCAGTCAGATAGATAGTGGTACGACCACAGAACGTTTTTCAGTGTTACACAGCTATTGAGAGCTGTACCTGCAACTGATAACCTGAGATCACTTGCAGAGGATATTAATTCAAACACGGCTAAAATGCCGCACCTGTAAGGCAAGGATTGCTTACAGAGAATATGATTTCATACACGGCTAGAATGCCGCCACCTGTAAGGTAGAGTTTGCTTACAGAGGATATGACGCATACGTCGGTTAGTGATAAATAATAGATAATAATTAGGAAGACAAATTGGTAGCGCTCAGTTTCCGGTATGATCTAGACATATTGAAAATTGGGTCGTTACAAAGGAAGAGACATTGAGGAGCTAAAGCACTCCATAAGATCTTCAAGAGGAAGAACTAGCCGCTATCACTAAGGTGGACCCGTTCTTTAATTTCCTTGTTCTTTATTTTTCTATTTTTCATTTACTATGATTTATGATTATCTATGTTTTGTGTCTTTATTACATGATCATTAATGTTTAAGTGTCTATGTCTTAATGCTATGAATGTCCTATGAATCCATCACCTCTCTTAAATGAAAAATGTTTTAATCACAAAAGAACAAGAAGTACATGATTTCGAATTCATCCTTGAAATTAGTTTAATTATTTTGATATGGTGACAATACTTTTTGTTTTCTGAATGAGTGCTTGAACAATGCATGTGTCTTTTGAATTTGCTGTTTATGAATGTTAAAATTGTTGGCTCTTGAAAGAATGATGAAAAAGGATAAATGTTATTGATAATCTGAAAAATCATAAAATTGATTCTTAAAGCAAGAAAAAGCAGTGAATAACAAAGCTTGCGAAAAAAAATGGCGAAAATAAAAGAAAAAAAAGGAAAGAAAAGAAAAAGCAAGCAGAAAAAGCCAAGAGCTCTTTAAACCAAAAGGCAAGAGCAAAAAGCCAATAACCCTTTAAACCAAAAGGCAAGGGTAAAAGGATCTAAGGCTTTGAGCATTAATGGATAGGAGGGCCTAAAGGATTAAAATCCTAGCCTAAGCGGCTAAACCAAGCTGTCCCTAACCATGTGCCTGTGGCGTGAAGGTGTCAAGTGAAAAACTTAAGACTGAGCGGTTAAAGTCGTGATCCAAAGCAAAAAGAGTATGCTTAAGAACCCTGGACACCTATAATTGGGGACTCTAGCAAAGCTGAGTCACAATCTGAAAAGGTTCACCCAGTTTTGTGTCTGTGGCATTTATGTATCCCGTGGTAATACTGGAAAACAAAGTGCTTAGCGCCACGGCCAAGACTCATAAAGTAAATGTGTTCAAGAATCAACACACTGAACTAGGAGAATCAATAACACTATCTAAATTCTGAGTTCCTATAGATGCCAATCATTCTGAACTTCAAAGGATAAAGTGAGATGCCAAAACTGATCAGAGGCAAAAAGCTACTAGTCCCGCTCATCTAATTAGAGCTATCTTTCATTGATATTTTGGAGTTTATAGTATATTCTCTTCTTTTTATCCTATTTGATTTTCAGTTTCTTGGGGACAAGCAACAATTTAAGTTTGGTGTTGTGATGAGTGGATAATTTATACGCTTTTTGGCATTGTTTTTAAGTAGTTTTTACTATGTTTTAGTTAATTTTTATTATATTTTTATTAGTTTTTAAATAAAAATCACATTTCTAGAATTTACTATGAGTTTGTGTGTTTTTTTGTGATTTCAGGTATTTTCTGGCTGAAATTGAGGGACTTGAGCAAAAATCTGATTCAGAGGCTGAAGAAGGACTGCAGATGCTGTTGGATTCTGACCTCCTTGCACTCGAAATGGCTTTTCTGGAGCTACAGAAACCCAATTGGCGCGATCTTAATTGCGTTGGAAAGGAGACATCCAGAGCTTTCCAGAAATATATAATAGTCCATACTTTGCTCGATTTTTGATGACACAAACTGGCATTCAAACGCCAACTTCCTGCCCTATTCTGGAGTTAAATGCCAGAAATAGGTTGCAAATCAGAGTTAAATGCCAGAAATAGGCTACAACCTGGCGTTTAACTCCAGAAAGAGTTTCTACACATGAAAGCTCAATGCTCAGCCCAAGCACACACCAAGTGGGCCCGGCAGTGGATTTCTGCATCACTTACTTATCTTATGTAACCCTAGCTACTAGTTCAGTATAAAAACTAGTTTTAGTGATTTATTTCACATTATCTTTTGAATAATTTTATGTTCATTGATCATGTTTAGGGGGCTGGCCATTCGGCCATGCCTGGACCACTTTCACTTATGTATTTTTCAACGGTGGAGTTTCTACACCCCATAGATTAAGGTGTGGAGCTCTGCTGCTCCTCATGAATTAATGCAAAGTATTATGTTTTTCTATTCAATTCAAGCTTATTCCTATTCTAAGATATTCGCTTGCACTTCAACATGATGAATATGATGATCCATGACACTCATCACTATTCTCGACATATGAACGTGTGCCTGACAACCACTTTCGTTCTACCTTAGATCGAGCGTGTATCTCTTAGCCTCCATTCTGAAAGATCGGAGTCTTCGTGGTATAAGCTAGAATTATTGGAGGCCATTCCTGAGATCCGGAAAGTCTAAACCTTGTCTGTGGTATTCCGAGTAGGATCTGGGAAGGGATGACTGTGACGAGCTTCAAACTCGCGAGTGTTGGGTGTAGTGACAGACGCAAAAGGATCAATGGATCCTATTCCAACATGATTGAGAACCGACAGATGAATAGCCGTGCGGTGACAGTGCATTTGGACCATTTTCACTGAAAGGACGAGAAGCAGCCATTGACAACGGTGATGCCCAACATACAGCTTGCCATGGAATGGAGTATGAATGATTGGATGAAAGCAGTAGGAAAGCAGAGATTCAGAAGGAGCAAAGCACCTCCATACGCTTATCTGAAATTCTCACTAACGAATTACATAAGTATCTCTATCCTATTTTATATTTTATTTATGTTTTAATTATCAAATCTCCATAACCATTTGAATCTGCCTGACTGAGATTTACAAGATGACCATAGCTTGCTTCAAGCCGACAATCTCAGTGGGATCGACCCTTACTCACGTAAGGTTTATTACTTGGACGACCCAGTGCACTTGCTGGTTAGTTGTATCGGAATTGTGAAAAAGAATTTGAGATTATGAACGTGCGTACTGAGTTTTTGGCGCCGTTGCTGGGAATGAACAATCACAATTTCGTGCACTAGTCCCACAGTAGCATGCTTCTGGGGTTCGGTCTCCTTAGTGAAGACTACTGTCTCACCTTCTTTTAAGGTCTCCTTCCCAAAGAGCATCAGGCTTTCTGTGAGGGCCAGACACTCTTCTCTAGGATTTACTTCTGTATTTCTGAGAAGAGTGTTAGAGTGTCTCTGCAGTTTCTGAAGAAGGTTGCTCTGAATGACTGCATTGCACTATTTAGTAAGAGCTATTTCTGTCTCTCTCCAATCCTTCTTATGACTTAGAATGTCCTTCATGAACTTAGCATAAGAAGGTATCTACTCAAGAGCCTCTGCAAAAGGAATCTTGATCTCTAATGTTCTAAGATATTATGTAAAGCGGGGAAATTGTTTATCCTTTTCCTCTTGATAGAGTTTCTAAGGAAATGGCATCTTAGCTTTGTACTCATCAATCCTAATTGATGAGGGCCGAATGCCATGTGTGTTAGGAGGGGGGTTACTGGCTTGCTTAAGAGGGTTATCAATAGTATGTGACTGTCCTCCTATGCTTAGGCGTTCAACGCCTTTGTTGCTGTGACGGGCGGAAAATTGCCGATTAACAAATTTATAATAAGAACAGCGTTGCAAGTACATTTCTTAACCGACAAAAATTCCGCTTATCAATTTAGAAAGAGTTGTCACAATTTAAGAATAAAATACTGGGAGTAGAATTCCCAGGTCGTCTCCCAACGAGTTGACAAAAGAGTGCTATTTTATTAGTCAGGAGTTTTTCGAGAAATTTTAGAGTTTTAGAACAGAAAAGTAAATGATTATAAATTAAAGCAATGAAAATTAATAAGAGGTTTTGTGTAATTGAAATAAAGAAGCCTTGACTAGGAGAGGATTAATCGGAAGTTCTATCCTTGTTGAATTTTTCCAAGTGTAATAGTAAAAGGTTGTTGTTTTTACTTAGTTAACCTTTCTCGAATAAAAGAAAGTCAAGTAATTAAGCCAACTATAATTCACAAGTCCTAATCCTCTCCTGTGGAAGGATTAGTGTTAGTGACTAGAGAGTTAGCCAACAAATTCCAATTGCAAATTAACACTTGAGTATTCCAACTCAAAGGTCTCCTATTAATCAACTCCAAGGTCAAGTTAAGAACCTACTCCATTGACATGGATGCCGATTTCGCAGACATGTAAAGGGAATAGAGAAGAGAGATGGTAACTAAAATTAAATTAATAAAAGCTAATTTTTGAAATAATAAATTTAGGGAAAATAATACTCAAGCCAATGATGAAATTAAATGTAAAAATAATTCTTGCATTAATAAATTCCAAAATCAAAGATATCCACATGTAATTCTGAACAGGGTAAACGGGCAATAAAAGAGTAAGGAAATAAGGAAACAAACTAGAATGATAGAAACTTCAACGGAGGTAGTAACTCTTCTCAATATCCAAATCAAAAGCATAAAACTAGAAATCTATGAATATGAAGAACCATAGAGGATGTAGAATTTTCTCTTTCTAAGATTCCCAACTAAAACTAAAAATCGTGTAAATGTGAATGTGTCTTGAGTTTCTGCTTGTTCCCTGGCTCTAGTTTGTGTTTCTGGGCTGAAAACTGCGTTCAAACTCAGCCCAAAATCGCCCCCAGCGTCTTCTGTGATTTCTGCACTTGACGCACGTCACGTGTACGAGTCAGTCACGCGTACGCGTCAGTCACGCGCATGCATCGCTATGCAATCTCGCTTGTCATGCGTACGCGTCGCTGTGAAAAGCTTCAAGTCACGCGCACGCATGAGTCATGCGTGCGCGTCGATCCTCGCTGGTTATCTTCTTTATTTCTTGTGTTCCTTCCATTTTTGCAAGCTTCCTCTCCATCCTCTAAGCCATTCCTGCCCTATGTAGCCTGAAAACACTTAATACACAGATCACGGCATCGAATGGTATATAGAGGGATTAAAAATACACAATTTAAAGGCTTAGGAAGCATGTTTTCAATCATAGAACAAAATTGGGAAGGATTTGTAAAACCATGCAAATTTATGAATAAGTGTGCAAAGAATTGATAAAAACCACTCAAATTAGCACAAGATAAACTATAAAATAGTGGTTTATCAATCTCCCCACACTTAAACATTAGCATGTCCTCATGCTAAGCTCAAGGAGACCAAAAAAATGAATGAGAGAAGGTAAGACTCATGCAATGCAACCTATGTATGTGAATGCAACTATATGCTAAGATGTTTCTATCTACTTGGTTAAAAGTAAACAAGTTCTCCAAGACGAACATAAATCAGATTCCACTAATTCAAATCACACAATAAAAGGCAATTAAACTTGTAAAAAGATAGCTCATGAAAGCAGGGAACATAGAATTAAGCATTGAACCCTCACTGGAAGTGTATATGCACTCTAATCTCTCAAGTGTCTAGGGTCCATCCACTCTACTCTTCTCTAGTCACGCTTTCTAAAACTTTGTTCTTCATCTAACCAATCAACAAATATTTAGTGTACAAATGCAAACATCATGAGGACTTTTCAAGGTTGAAATGGGGCTAAGGTAAGGGTGAGGATATATGTATGGCCAAGTGAGTTATAATATGAATCTTTGACTAACCTAAGTTCTCACCTAACATACACACACTCTATAGAATTCTAAAATCATGCCTAGCTACCCATAATCTCACTTTTGTATATTTCACATACTCATGTATCAAATTTTCTTTAATTTCACCACATATGCATTGATCTTTTATTAAACTTAATATTGGGGTAATTATGTCCCCTATTTATTTATTTATTTATTTATTTATATTGTAATAATTTTTTTTTATGAACATGAAAGCAAACATAATATATCAGTGCATATGGTTTTTCTGGTTTCACATGAGTATGCACCCAAATTCCCAATATTTTTGTTAATAAAACATAACACTTTTTCATCAACCCAAGTTCCCACAATTCCCCACACTTAGTTGACACACAATCTCTATCCTAAGCTAACCAAAGATTCAAATGGGATAATTAATTATTTTTCCACTTAAGGCTAGTGATGTGGTAATATAAAGAACAAATGGGGATTAAAAGGCTCAAAGTGGCAAACAAAGGTAATTGAAATGGTAGGCTATTTGGGATAAGTGAGCTAATAACAATCAATGGCCTCAATCATATGTATGCATGCAAATACACTAAAAAATAGACATATAGAATGGAACAAACTATAGATTCCAATCATAGAGAAGAAAACACACAAGAATAAAATTTATGGTTAAATAATGTAACCATATACTTAAGCTCAAAATCTCACAGGTTGTATGTTCTTAGCTGAAAAACCATGTTCCAAATTATGATCTTCAAACAAGTTTAACACAAATTTTTAATTTAAATTAGTGAAATACTATAAAATAGGGTCTTGAAAAGAACCTTATTACTTTAACCAAGCAAAACATACATGCAAGCAGTTATTACCATGCAATCTATCCTATCTAACAAAATAAAAACTAAAATGTTGGTGTTAAAGAGAGAGATTACCTCCAGAAGTCAGGGACTGACCTCCCTACGCTTAACGTTTGGCACGGTCCTTGACAGTTGAACATTTTCGCCGACTAGGAATTTAATCTCAAAATAAGATTGGCGTTGTAAGTACAGTTCCTAGCCAACAAGTAATGCTCAAATCAAATATTCCAATTCAAAACAAAAAAAAAACGAGAGTAATAAAACCTCGGGTCATTCTCCCTAGGAATGCAAATGAAATGTTACTTCTTTCGGTTATGAAAAAGGGGCAAAGGGGTTTTGTGCAATTAAGGAACCAAAGATTAAAAGAACTAAGCAATGATCAAAATTGTGAATTAATGCAAGTAAAGAGAAAGCAAGGTCAAAACTAGTGAAAATGCTATAAATGTAATGAAGATCCTCGACTTGGGAATGAGTATCCAAGGAATCTTATCATCGCTGTAACCACAACTATGGTAACTATGATGAGTCAATCTCGGCTAGTCAACCCCAACCATCGAGGAGTAAGTCAAGCAAGCATAATTGACCTTAATCCATAAGTCCTAGCTAACTTACCAAACTAGTTGATAAAAGGCTAGCGTCAATGGAAACAAGAGTCAACTAACTACCAAAGAATTACCACTAAATGTCGGACATTATGACTCTAGTATCCTAGGAACTCAGACCACAAGCCAAGGTGTGGAAATCTACTCAAAAACTAATGTTGGCATTTTCACAAACACCTTGTGTGCATAAAAGTAAAACATGGAAAATTTGCAAAGTAAAATGGAAAACTATAACCAACTATCAATAAAACCAAACATAAACAAGCAATCAAACATAAAGGAAGCATGAAATGTAAAATCCATTAATCAAAACTTCAAGAAACACAAAATTGCAATATAAACAAAGTAACTTGAACCAAAAGGAAGAGAAAGTAAAAGTGCTTGAATTAAAGAGGAAACTGAGAGTACTTACAATTGAAGAAGTAAAATCAAAGATCAAAGCTTGCTATAAAATGCTACAATGGAAATTGATAAACCCTAAGATAGTTTTCTACTCTACACTACTCCTACTCCTAATACTATGAAAACTATCTAAAAATTGCTCCAATGCTTCCCCCTTTGATAAGTGTTGAAGTCTCCTTTATATAGCACTCCAAAATAGCATTTCAGTCTTCCAAAAATGAGCCAAGGGCCTCCAAATTCACGCAGCACGTGTTTCATTAATGAATTCACGTGCAGGGTGAAGAACTGAAGATTGATGGTTTAGAAGTTATAGTAAACTCTCGTTGCAAGTATAGTTACTAAACCAAGCAATCAACCTTTCTTACAAACGTTTTGGTTGTCACAAGTAACAAACCCCTTTTAAAATTGATAACCGAGTATTTAAACCTCGGGTCGTCTTCTCAAGGAACTACAGGGAAGTATGTTCTTATTATTGGTTATGAAGATTGTAGATTGGGGTTTTGAAGATGAGGAACAAGTAATTTAAATGGCAAGTGAAATAAATAAATAACTATAAAATAAACTTTTGGCAAGGTATGGGAAATTGGAAGTCCTATCCTAGTTATCCTTATCAATGATGATGAAGATTGAATCTTAATTCCACTTAGTTAGCCTTTACTTAAAGCAAAGAAAGGTCAAGTGACCAATTAGTTTGATCTTCAAATCCTAGTTAATCCCTAAGGAAAGATTGGGATTATTGAAGTTCAATTCAATTAGCAAAGATAACAATTATCAATCATGTTGAGTTTGATAACTCCTGCGTTACTGATTTCTTAACCAAGACCAAAAGGGAAAAAGTAAATCTACTTGAATAAAAATGTCTTCAGATTGGAAGCAACAACAATATAAATAAAATAAAGCAATCATAAACTGAAATACCTCAAATAACATTAATTCAAAGAATAATCTGTAACATAGAAAAATTCATAAATTAAATTGAGAAAATAAGTAAAAAGGAATATTGAACTTGATAAAAAGAGATAATCCTGAAAGCAAAAGAAACCCTAATTCTAAATCCTAAAAGAGAGAGGAGAGAACCTCTCCCTAAAAACTACATCTAAATCCTGAAAAGTAACTAATTGGAGACTCTCTCTGAATGGATGCATTCCCCCACTTCATAACCTCTGATCTGTGCCTTCTGGACTTGGATTTGGGCCAAAAAGGGCTTCAGAAATTGCTGGGAGCATTTTCTGTAATTTCTGGTGCGTGGCCTTTATCACACGTCCACGTGGGTCACGCGGTCGCGTCATCTGGAGTTTTTCTTATCGCGCGGTCGCTTTAGTCATGCGTCCGCGTCATATGCGTTTCGCTTAAGGCGCGCGATTGCGTCAATCATGTGGTCGCATCACTGCCATTTCGCGCTTGCATGTGGCCGCGTCGTCCATGCGATCACGTCACTGCCAGTTTCTCCAAAAACTCCATTTTATGCTTTCCTTCTATTTTTGTATGTTTCCTTTCCATCCTTTAAGTCATTCCTGCCTTAGAAGATCTGAAACTACTCAACACACGAATCACGGCATCGAATGGAAATAAAGGGTAATTAAAATAATTACTTTTAAAGCATAGGAAACATGTTTTTCACATACATCACATAATAAGGAAGGGAAAGTAAAACCATGCAATTAACATGAATAAGTGAGTGAAGGATTGAATAAATCACTTAAATTAGGCACAAAATATATCATAAAATATGGGTTTATCAACCTCCCCACACTTAAACAATAGCATGTCCTCATGCTAAATCCAAGATAAAGAGTAAGGTAAGGTTGAAGTGGTGGAATCTCATGCAATGCAATCTATTCTAAATGCAACTACCTAAATGAATCATGCAATTCTAAATTTTATTCACTTGTATATAAAGCTTACATGTAGTTAAATTAATTTACATTCTCAAGGAATCATATATGTATAGCCAAACCTTAGATAATGATAAAACACTTTTACAAATGAGATGGGAAAGAAAAATATTTTACAAACTTGCAAGATGATGAGCGGATAATTTATACGCTTTTTGGCAATGTTTTTAGTATGTTTTTAAAAAGATCTAGTTACTTTTAGGGATGTTTTTATTAGTTTTTATGATAAATTCACATTTCTGGACTTCACTATGAGTTTGTGTATTTTTCTGTGATTTCAGGTATTTTCTGGCTAAAATTGAGGGACTTGAGCAAAAATCAGATTCAGAGGTTGAAGAAGGACTGCAGATGCTGATGGATTCTGACCTCCCTGCACTCAAAGTGGATTTTCTGGAGCTACAAAACTCCAAATGGCGCCCGTCTAATTGCGTTGGAAAGTAGACATCCAGGGCTTTCCAGCGATATATAATAGTCCATACTTTCCCCAAGTTTAGATGACGCAAACTAGCGTTGAACGCCAGTTCCATGCTGCAGTGTGGCGTTTAGCGCCAGAAACTAGTTGCAAAGTGGAGTTCAATGCCAGAAACACGTTACAAACTGGCGTTCAACTCCAAGAATGACCTCTCCACGTGTAAACTTCAAGCTCAGTCCAAGCACACACCAAGTGGGACCCGGATGTGGATTTTTGCATCAATTACTTACTTCTGTAAACCCTAGTAACTAGTTTAGTATAAATAGGACTTTTTACTATTGTATTTACATCTTATGATTTTTAGTTCAACTTTGGATCATATTGATCACGTTTGGGGGCTGGCCTTTCGGCCATGCCTGAACCTTCATCACTCATGTATTTTCAGCGGTAGAGTTTCTGCACTCCATAGATTAAGGTGTGGAGCTCTGCTGTTCCTCATGAATTAATGCAAAGTACTACTGTTTTTCTATTCAATTCAACTTATTCCGCTTCTAAGATATCCATTCGCACCCAAGAACTTGATGAATGTGATGATTATGTGACGCTCATCATCATTCTCACTCATGAACGCGTGCCTGACAAACACTTCTGTTCTACATGCAAACAAGCTAGAATGAGTATCTCTTAGATATCTAATACAGAGGACCGAGTTCGAGATATTAGAATCTTCGTGGTATAAGTTAGAACCCATGGATGGCCATTCTTGAGATCCGGAAAGTCTAAACCTTGTCTGTGGTATTCCGAGTAGGATCTGGGAAGGGATGGCTGTGACGAACTTCAAACTCACGAGTGCTGGGCGTAGTGACAGACGCAAAAGGAGGGTGAATCCTATTCCAGTATGATCGAGAACCTCCAGATGATTAGCCGTGCCGTGACAGAGCATTTGGACCATTTTCACAGAGAGGATGGGATGTAGCCATTGACAACGGTGATGCCCTATATAAAGCTTGCCATGGAAAGGAGTAGGACTGATTGGATGAAGACAGCAGGAAAGCAGAGGTTCAGAGGAACGAAAGCATCTCTATACGCTTATCTAAAATTCTCACCAATGATTTACATAAGTATTTCTATCTTTATTTTCTATTTATTTATTATTATTATTTGAAAACTCCATAACCATATATATCCGCCTGACTGAGATTTACAGGATGACCATAGCTTGCTTCATACCAACAATCTCTGTGGGATCGACCCTTACTCATGTAAGGTTTATTACTTGGACGACCCAGTGCACTTGCTGGTTAGTTATGCGAATTTGTGAAGTTATATTTGGACCATGGTATCGTGCACCAATTTTTGGAGCCATTGCCAGGGAGAGAACGAACAAACAAATTTTACAAAATCTGAGCAACAATTTCGCACACCAAGTTTTTGGCGCCGTTGCCTGGGATTGTTTGAGTTTGGACAACTGACGGTTCATCTTGTTGCTCAGATTAGGTACTTTTAGTTTATTTTTTTATTTAGTTTTTATTCTTTTAAGTAGAGATATATGTTGATGAGCTATTGAACCCTCACTGGATTTTGTGTTTACTCTCTAGTCACTTAGTGTTTATTGGGTTAATCACTCTATTCTTCTTTTTATCCTTACTTTCCATAACTTTGTTCTTCATCTAACCAATCAACAATTATAGAATATAGGCATACAAAAATCATGAGGTTTTTAGTTAAGGTTGTAATGGGGCCAAGGTAAAGGTAAGGGTATATGTATAAGGCTAAGTGAGCTAATAAGTGAATCCTTGATTAGTCTAAGATCTCACGTAACATACATACTTTGTAAAGCAAGAATTTCTTTACCTATTCACCCAAATTTTCCCACTTTTGATGTTACATGCTCATGCATTAGTTTTAATTTTGTCCCATGTGCATTGCTTTATTTTGTATTTGGGGAATTCTTTTGTATCCCCTTTATTCAAATAATTTTTTTTAAATGCACATGGTAATTCAATTATTTTGATTTCACATGAGCATGCTTCCCAAAATTTTTATTTTGAATTATTTTATTCTTTTTAACTTTCTACCCTTTGTTTTTATCATCCATGTTCCCAATAGGTTTCCCACACTTAAACAATACACACTTTCTATCTTAAACTAACCAAGGATTCAACTTGGGATTTTTATTTTGTTTTTCTGCTTAAGGCTAGTATTGTGGTTTATAGAATAAGAGGGGATTTAAAGGCTCAAGGGGGCTAACAAGGGTGATGTAAAAGGTAGGTTAATTTGGGATAAGTGAGCTAGAATCAAACAATGGCCTCAATCACTTTCTTGGTATGTATCTATATTCTATAATCGGACATATAGATTAAAACAAAGTAAAGAACACCAGAATAAAAAAGAAGGGCGGAACACACAGAATAAAAATTATGGTTTGAATGTAACCATACAATTAAGCTCAAAACTCACAGGCTGTGTGTTCTCCAACTCAAAAAACATATATAAGTTATATATGTCATGCAAGTAAAAATTAAGAGTTCCCATTATTCTCAATGTAAATCTTAAGGTAGCTTTAAAGTTTTAGTGTTTCTCCTTGATGAAATGTTGTTAACTAACTAACATGTAATGCTGTATACAAGGTGTGTGGATTGTTTTTATTATGTTAAAGTCTCTAGTTTACTTCCTTTTTATATTTTCAATTTAAACTAAGTTATCTTATGCTAAAAAGTGTAAACTATACTAATTAATCCACATTTTCTATAACAAATAAGTTAGAATTACAACTAAACTAAATGGCTAAAATATGAACTAAAGTGAAACATGCAGAAATATAGTAAAAATACATGAAAATAGCAATGTATAAATACTGAGAAAATAAAAGATAAAAAGAAAAATACAGAAAAGTAGCAAAATAAAGTAAAAGAGTCTGTAGTGGTTCACCAAAAAAATACGCCAGAGATGGAGACCTCCCCACACTTAAAATGAAGCATCGTCCCTAATGCTCACTCAAGCAGGGTGTGAAGGGGTGTCATCACTGGAAGGATGGGCAGCCAGAGTCTCTGTGGTGGTGGTCTGAGGATCTGCCTACTGCAGAGGAAGTGCTGACTGAATAGGGATCTTTAGGTCTGCAGCCTGAATCTGAGGCAGGGCCTCCTACTGTGATGCAGCCTGCTCCATGCCTGCCTGCGCAGCCTCTCTCTGTGGATGGATCTCTGCCTCATGATCATCCGCCTCCTCCTCAGATGGCTCTGATGGCGTGTCGGGCTCAGAGGGGATGTCGCCGCCAGATCGTATCATCAGCTTCAGGTGCTCATAGCGTCACTTGCTGCGACGCTCAGATCTCTCATATCGGCACCGGTTGCGGCGCTCCATCTGGTCTAGCTGATGAAATAGGCGGTGTACTAGGTGATAAATCGGCTCTGAGGCAGGTGGAGGTGCAGTGGTGGTAGCAGGGGTAGCTGTAGAGGAAGAGGGGCTAGCAGACGGTGTGGCTGTCTCACCAGGAGCTGTGAGGAATGGAGGTCTGTAGCCCAAAGCCAGAAAGTTCCTGTTGTGAGGGATAATCTTCTTGCATTCTGCAGTAGGTGGCCTCTCATCAGCATCCTCCCAAGGCACGTCAGCTCGACGGCCTAGCTGTGTAATCAGATATGGAAAGGGGAGAGTGCCTCGGATGTGAACCCTGGCCATGTAGTACCGGATGAAGCGTGGCAGGTACAGGTCCTTACCCTCCATCACACACCATAGGAGGGTGATCATAGCGGCAGGTAGCTCCGTCTCATGGGTACTCGGCATAACAAAGTTGCTCAAGATCTGATGCCATAGTCGAGCCTCATCATTTAAGTAAATCCGCTTGATTCCCTTAGGCATGGTGGTGTTCTGACTCATGACCCATGGAACAGTTCGGTCAAGGGCTATCCTTGGCTTGACGGCATCCCAGTCAAACTTCATGAAGCGCATGTCCTCCTCAGCCTTTTGATAACCATCTGGATGATCAGATTTAGGCAGAAGCTTCAGAATATCCTCAATGGCCTCTTCAGTGACCAGTATCTGCTTCCCTCTGAGGTTCACTGCATCTAGGGAAGTTTTGAAGTAATTGCAGTAAAAATCTCTTACCCAAGATGCATTGACCTCAGTCAGGTTTCTCTCCAGGAAGAACCAGCCTCTTTGTTTGATCTGATCAGAGGTGTATTACTGGAGTTCTTCCAGAATTTTCAGAGTCCACTCCAGGTACAGGTTCCTGGAGGTTGCAAACACCGGATACTTTAACTCGCAGTATTTGTTTGCAAACTTGATGGGATCAGTAGCAGGGAGTAGCTGGTCAGCCTTCTCCTGTGGGGTGATGTATTTCTCCCGCCAGGAGTCATCATGCATGATGTCCAGGATGGACATAGAAGATTCTCCTCTTTTTCGTTTGCCAGGTGTTGCCTTTCCTTTTCCTTTTCTTTGGGTGTCAGACATCCTGAAAAACAGAAATCAAGGATATAAGAAAAATAGGAAAACAAGTAGGCAAATAACAAAAGAAGCACATAATGGCAAAGGAGCAGTAGAATGATGAAAATGAGTTAAGTAAATGTGCATTAAGGATTGTATAGGAGTTAAAAGTCCGAGAAGAAAATTTCACAATCCAAAATGTATTAGAATTCATGTTAATTAGGAAAAATTATCATCATGCCTTGGTCAGAAGGTTAAAGAGATTAGTGAAAAACCAGAAGAGATGTTTTGAAAAGTAAGTAGGTTAGGAATGAAAAAGAGGTAAGGAAGTTTGAAATCAGTGAGGTAGGAAAAAGAAAGTCAAAGTAAGTGGCATGATGATCATTTTCTAAGTAACAAGCATTCACAATTAGAAGCGATAGTTAACTCATATCCAAATAAGGAAATCAGGTTGATGATGATTTAGATAGATATAGAAATAGCAAAAATTAGAATCTAAACATCAAAAATGCAGATTATGAACCAGGAAATAAAAAAGAATAAGAAAGCTTGCCTTGGTATTCATGAATTAGTTTGGTAGAAGCAGAGAAAAGCAGAGTTCAAAGTGCCAAAACCAAGAGAGGAAAGGAAACAAAACAGTTTACAGAAAATTACGCAGCATTCCGAATAAAATTGGATGTTCCCGGAAAATAAACATCAATAGAATAGTTCATATAAAATAAAACAAACTACAATTAGGTATGAACAAGAAAGAACATTCGCAATAGCAGCATGAACAGTAAGAACAGCATATGAACAACACTAACAGCACAGCAATAGCAGAAGTGCGAAAATTATAAAGCAAGTAGCATGAACAGCGCAATTAATCAGGCCTAAATCCACTAACCACATCCTAGGCTACCTAACCACCTAGATTCCACTACAACATGCATATCTAACTAGCCTAATTATGAACATAAACAGAAAAATATATAACTAACTATGAATTGAAAGAAGGGTGGCGTTCGGCGGAACCTGGTAGGCGTATGAATAAAAGTGGGGCAGAGAGATGGCTGGGGGATGGTGGTAGTGGCGGCTGACGCGGCGGTTAAGGGTGGTTGGTGCGGCGGTGGTTGTTCGGAGGCAGGGGGTGTTCGGGTAGGTTAATGGAGTAGAGGTTAAAGCGGGGAAAAGGGAAGGGGGCGTGGGTGGTGGGTGGTGGGTGCGGCGGTGACGGCGGCGCGGTGAGGGTGGTGGTCGGAGAGGGGGGCAGTAGTGGTAGGGGGAGAAGAGGAGAGAAGAAGAAGAAAGAGAGAGAAAGCAGAAGGGGGTGGCGTTGCGGTGGTGTCTGGGTGGTTGACGGTGGTGCGGTGGCGTAGGGTGGCACGGGTGGTGGAGGAGCAGCAAGGGTTGCAGAGAAGAGGAAGAAGAAAGGGGTTGGGGGGCGCAATGGGGTAGGGTTCGCGTCACAGGGGGTTAATAAATTTGAATACAGGTGATCGCGTGGGGCACGCGGTCGCGTGGCTAGGGTGGAATAAGGGTTGACTTGATCGCGTGAGTGATGCGATCGCATGGAATGGGTGAAAGGATTAATGACGCGGTCACGTGAGGCATGCGACTACGTTACTGGAATTTGTGCTAAACGCACAATTCCAGCGTCGTTTCAGCGCAACTCTCTGTCTCCTTTGGGGTGTTGTGCAATCCACGCGACACGATCGCGTCGCTCACGCTGTCACATGGGATTGGTGTTGTGCAAGGGACGCGATCGCGTCAAGGACGCGACCACGTGGGTCGTTTTGTGCGAAACGCAGAACGGCCGCACGATTCTAGCCCAACTTTCTGGGCGTTGGATCCTTACGCCGATTTCCAGGTCACGCGGCCCGTGAATGACGCGGACGCGTGGGAAGTGTTTTTCGCAACTGACGCGATCGCATGAGTGATGCAGTCGCGTCGCGCGCCCTTTCTCTTTTTTTTTATGCAGGTATGCAATTATGCAGTATGCAATGCAAGTGAATAATATTCAGGTTCAATTGAAAAGGAAATAAAAATAAATAACACGAAATAAAACTGAAAAAGAAACGACCATACCATGGTGGGTTGTCTCCCACCTAGCACTTTTAGTTAAAGTCCTTAAGTTGGACATTGGATGAGCTTCCTGTTATGGCGGCTTATGTTTAAATTCATTCAAAAATCTCTACCAATGCTTGGAATGTCAATAGCCTCCGGGGTCCCAAACTAGGCATGTAAAGCTTTTGAGCAGCGTCAAACAGATTCTCAGGCTCCCGGGGTGACGAATGTCAGAATAGATTCTAGGATCCCAAACTTTGCTTTTAAATCCGCCTTTGTCTTGATCTATATTTTTCCATTCGAGCGGTTTAAAAATTAGATTCTCACCAAGATGACCAAACGTTTTCCGAGATCCATTAGATTGATCATGATGCCAATCCGTGCACTTCGAGTTGAAGCGTGGAACCTTATTAAACCTTGTGCACCAACTCTGAGTACGAGTCATTTTCCTCTTACTCTTAAAGCCGCAGAGAGCTCTAAGCTGGCCATCTGTTTCAAGCAACCCATATTTAAGTGGAAAAATAAAGCTAATGGTTAAGGGTTGTACCCACTTGAAGCTTATATTGGGTGGTAATGGCCTTGGGATGGTTGTTTCCAGTGGTTCTGTAAGTTCTACTCCCTTGTGCTCTTCTGTGAATTTCTTCACTTCCTTGAAGACTTCTTCAAATGTATCCATGTCCTGATCAAAGCCTTCTATGTCTTCCTCGTCACTTAAGTCATAAACGGGAGGTTGAGAGAAATTTACTTCTGCATCATCTTCGTATTCACTTGGGGAAGATTCTTCGTTCTCAGAGAATTCACTTGCGGATGCAAGTTCATTACTAGGAGAACTTGACTTGAGATTATCATCATCAAGGAAACTTGCTTCTTGGATTATTCCGTCTAGTTCTTCATAAAAGAGTTGCTGTAGGAATTGTGCACTATCCTCCTTAACATCAATTGTAACGCCCTTGACAGAATTTTCCACAATTCAGGATTCCCATGGAAGTTCAGCTTCTCCTAAGTCTTCAACCAACTCTTCTTCTTCTATAATGACAGCTTCCTCTACTTGTTCCAGTACGAAGTCATGCCCTGTTCTGTCCACTGGAGTTTCTAGTATCTCCTTCATACTACACTCTTCATTAGATTGTCCACATGGGGCTGTGGGAGGTCCTTGAATGTTCAAACGTCTAGAAGATAATTGACTTACTGCTTGCTCCAGTTGATGAAGGGTTGTTTGAAGTTGATCTACTGTTTCCTTGAGGCGAACCTCTGATTCTCAGGGTGATGGATTTGGACGTGGTACATGGGGAAGTGGTGGTGTTTGGGAGTAATTGGTTTGAAATTGGGGTAAATGAGGATCATATGGTGGTGAATGGTGAAAAGGAGCTTGTGAGTGTGGTGGTTCGAAGTTATATTGAGAGGATGGCCTATAAGCACAGGGTGGGGCTTGTTGGTAACTACAAGGTTGTCCACCATGTCTATTGGCTTGGTATGCATTGTAGAATGGTCTTTGTCCATGATATCTTGGAGGGTGTTGTTGCCTAAAGGTTTGATCAGATCCTCTTGGCTCCATCCATCTTTGATTGCTCTGACCTTGATGCATGTTCCTGTTATAACTTTCACTCCTTTCAACAATATTAGAACCAAACTCAAAGCGAGAGGGGTGAGAATTCATAGTAGCTAATGGAAATAAAAGGAGAAAATAAAGACAAATAAACAAGTAAAAGAAAATTATTTACAATAACCAAAAATACGGCACATGATTGCAGTTCCCCGGCAACGGCGCCATTTTGAAGAACTGAAGAATGATGGTTTAGAAGTTATAGTAAACTCTCGTTGCAAGTATAGTTACTAAACCAAGCAATCAACCTTTCTTACAAACGTTTTGGTTGTCACAAGTATCAAACCCCTTTTAAAATTGATAACCGAGTATTTAAACCTCAGGTCGTCTTCTCAAGGAACTGCAGGGAAGTATGTTCTTATTATTGGTTATGAAGATTGTAGATTGGGGTTTTGAAGATGAGGAACAAGTAATTTAAATGGTAAGTGAAATAAATAAATAACTGTAAAATAAACTTTTGGCAAGGTATGGGAAATTGGAAGTCCTATCATAGTTATCCTTATCAATGATGATGAAGATTGAATCTTAATTCCACTTAGTTAGCCTTTACTTAAAGCAAAGAAAGGTCAAGTGACTAATTAGTTTGATCTTCAAATCCTAGTTAATCCCTAAGGAAAGATTGGGATTATTGAAGTTCAATTCAATTAGCAAAGATAACAATTATCAATCATGTTGAGTTTGATAACTCCTGAGTTACTGATTTCTGAACCAAGACCAAAAGGGAAAAAGTAAATCTACTTGAATAAAAATGTCTTCAGATTGGAAGTAACAGCAATATAAATAAAAGAAAGACATCATAAACTGAAATACCTCAAATAACATTAATTCAAAGAATAATCTGTAACATAGAAGAATTCATAAATTAAATTGAGAAAATAAGTAAAAAGGAATATTGAACCTGATAAAAAGAGATAATCCTGAAAGCAAAAGAAATCCTAATTCTAAATCCTAAAAGAGAGAGGAGAGAACCTCTCCCTAAAAACTACATCTAAATCATGAAAAGTAACTAATTGGAGACTCTCTCTGAATGGATGCATTCCCCCACTTCATAACCTCTGATCTGTGCCTTCTGGACTTGGATTTAGGCCAAAAGGGGCTTCAGAAATCGCTGGGAGCGTTTTCTGTAATTTCTGGTGCGTGGCCTTTGTCACGTGTCCGCGTGGGTCACGCGGTCGCGTCATCTAGAGTTTTCTTTATCGCGCGGTCGCTTCAGTCATGCGTCCGCGTCATATGCGTTTCGCTTAAGGCGCGCGACCGCGTCAATCACGCGGTCGCGTCACTGCCAGTTTCTCCAAAAACTCTGTTTTATGCTTTCCTTCCATTTTTGTATGTTTCCTTTCCATCCTTTAAGTCATTCCTGCCTTAGAAGATCTGAAACTACTCAACACACGAATCACGGCATCGAATGGAAATAAAGGGTAATTAAAATAATTACTTTTAAAGCATAGGAAACATATTTTTGACATACATCACATAATAAGGAAGGGAAAGTAAAACCATGCAATTAACATGAATAAGTGAGTGAAGGATTGAATAAATTACTTAAATTAGGCATAAAATATATCATAAAATATGGGTTTATCACAGGGACCCGTGCGGACGCACAGACGTGTGCATCCGCACACGCGGCTGAAAATTGACCTGTGCGTACGCACAGGTGCATGCGTACGCACACATGAAAATTCTTGCTTGTGCACGCGCACACAGGGCTATGCGCACGCACACTTCGCTGAGTGTGCTTTTCCTTGTTTTCTTCTTGTTTTCTCCCTTGTACATGCTTCTTTCCACTTTTGGCTATCCATTCTTACCTTCAAGGCCTGAAATCACTCATAAACCATATCATGGCATCGAATGACATACAAGTGGAATTAAAAATCACTAATCTAAGCATTAAAATGCATGTTTTCACATTTAAGATCAATTTAGTGATCAAACACAAAAGTATGATATTTTGGTGCTTAAGTATGAGTTCCTATGATAGAATCCATCCAAATTGAGTAAATAATATACCATCAAATATGGACTCATCAACTCCCCCACACTTAAACGATAGCATGTCCTCATGCTAAACTAACAAGGAGAATGATCAAAGGGGTAATCAACTTATTGAATGCAACTATCTATATGCATGTAAGTATGTAAATACTATCTATACCTATATATCTATCTATTATATCTATATGAAATTGGTGAAAACAAATAATCAAGTTCCCTAGCAAGTATAGACGATTAGGGCAAAGCAAGGATATAATCCAATGCATCCAAAATCTAAAGAATTGATTCAACCCATCAAGGTGAAGTAACTTGCAAGAATACATGATAAGAGCATAGAAACATAGAGTTGAGTAATTGAACCCTCACTAGGTGTGTATACACTCTAATCATTCGGTGTCTAGGGTCAATCCACTCAAACCTCTTCTTAACCATGCTTTCAAGGAATTGCTTTTCATCTAACAATCAACAAGTAGTGATGCATGAATGCAATTGTCATGAGGACTTGAAGATTGATAATATTCAAGCTAGTTTGGGTTTAAAACGAAATGGTTCGGCAGTCAGCATATAATGTAGGAAATCAGCATGCTATACACTTTAAAGTACCAAATAAGAGGATCAAAGATGCGAATTCCAATCTAATTTGGTTTCAGGACACAATCAGCAAAGAAGTGCATAATGGCATGTTAATTATTAAAGGATGATATGCTCAACAAAATTTGACATCAAACACAATAATCACAAAGGCAAAGTGACGTTCAGATTGATGTTTTTAGCATGAGCACAGAATACACTAAGCAAATCATCTCAGACAGCAGTTACATTTAACAGAATATGTTGCACAAGCATGAAGTAAGAATGCAGAATGGCAAGAAAATCAAAAGATATGGTGATCAGTCATAAAAGGTGAGTCAAAAATCTTATTCAAGCATTTCAATAAGCATAGCATGTGCAAAATTTAGCAGCAGCAAGCATAGTTCAATATACATGGCAGCAATCACAGTTAAAGTAAGAACAGCAACATCATCCAGTCCAGAAAACAAACCAAAATACTCAGCCAGCATCAATCAACATTCGATCCTCAAAACAAAAGTCATCTAGCCTATAACCACCTAGTTACTAAAACAAAATTAAAAAGCAGAATTAAAAAGCAGCAGTAAAAACGAAACAGAAAGTAAAAGAAGCAGGGCAAAGATAGGGATGAAGGGGAACCTGCGTTGCTGAAGAGAGAAGAGGATGAAGGCAGGTGAGGGCAAGGTGGAGAGGGTCGCAGTGGCACAGGGGTCTGCCGCTACTGGGTGCTGCTCGCCGAAACGGAAGGAGATGCGGCTAGGGCTGGCCCGGTGACTGGGAAGAGAAGAGAATAAGGAAATGTAGAACAGAGAGAAGAGGGAAAAAGATAGAGAGAAATGGAGGGGCGAGCGACGGTAGCGTGGTGGTCGCCGGCGTGGCAGGAACGAAGGGTTGGCAGCTGGTAGTGTTTCGGAGAGGGAGGGATAAGGTCAGGGAGTGGGAGTGTTTCAGAGAAAAGAGGAAGAAAGGGTTACTGGGGAAACTGAAATGCGAGACCCCTTTTCGAAGTAACGTTCGAAAAGTGACCTGTGCGGACGCACAAAGTCGTGTGCGGACGCACACAGGGGAGAAAGAAGGGGTATGCGCGCGTACAGGGTCGTTCGGGTGCTACGAGCAGAAGGTGGAACGCAGCCTGTGCGGATGCACATGGGGTGTGCGGACGCACAGAAGAGGGAAGGGGTAGGTGCACGCACAGCCTGTGCGTGCGCTGCGGCCAGGAGGGTTGCCAGGGGTTGTGCGAGCGCACATCTCTATGCGCGCGCACACATGGCTAGTTTTTTTTTTTTTGGGAAAGGGGACGTGTGCAGCCGCATGCTTGGTGTGCCGTCGCACAGAAGAGAAAAAATAAGTGGTGTGCACACGCACAAGCCGTGCGTGTGCTGCGAGTAGAGGGAGTGTTGAGTGTTGTGCGTATGCACGATGGTGTGCGGATGCACAAGGACGGTAAAACAGGGGAGCTGTGCGCACGCACAAGGCTGTACGGACGCACAGGTCTCTGTTCCTACAACAAAAATTTTGGCTCTAAGGCATCAAACTTGACACCTCAAACAGGTTTTCAAGTCCCAACACATCACAAAACTCCCAAAAACACCTTATTTTACCAAAATTGCTCAACAAACATCAAAATAAAACCAACCAACCAAGCAAACTAACCAATTATTCATGAAACAAATGCTAAAAGAGAGAGGGTTAGAAGGATATTACCATGGTGGGGTGTCTCCCACCTAGCACTTTGGTTTATAGTCCTAAGTTGGACTTGGTGAGGAGGTCTTTGTTAGGGCGGCTTATGCTTCCACATCAACATCAAAGATTGGAGGTTGTGTGAAAATCCACATCAAGTCAAAGATTGGAGGTTGTGTGAAATCCACATCAACATCTCCTTCCAAATCCAATAATGGAGGTTCATGAAGGTCATAGAAGGAATTACCCAAGTTGGAAAAAAAATCTTGAATGATGGAATCCTCTTGATCAATTCCTACCCACTCTTTATTTATCTCCTCTTGTGCTTCATGTTGTGACTTGACATCTTCTACTTGGTCTTGTAATTATTCTTTCACTCCACACTTTTCACTTGGTTCCACACATTCATCCGCTAGAATTTCTTGCTTGTGGCTTGAACGCAATAAAGCTAAATGACCCAAAGCCTTTGCTAAGGTAGACATGACTTGCTCTTGCTTCTTCCAGAACTCTTATTGTTCTTGAATGAGCATGAAAAGTGCTTCTTGTATGGCTTGATCCATATATGAAGATGAAGATTGAGGTGATAAAGGTTGACAATCAAACTGATGTGGGTAAGGTTTTTGTATGTAGTAACGTGATGGTGTATAAGGTTGGTGACTATAAAGGTAAGTGTTTGGGTTCCATTGGGGTGCATTGTGGCAATGGTGTGAAAAATTCATTAAGAAAATATAAATAAAAACCTACAAACAAAAACAAACAAACAACCACAAAGAGCTATTTACACTATTAACATTTTCACAACAACCAAAAGATATAACACCATTTGTAGTCCCCGGCAACGGCGCCAAATTTGACAGTTGAACATTTCCGTTGACTAGGAATTTGATCTCAAAATAAGATTGGCGTTTGATAAACTCCATTTTTAGGGTTTATCTTGTGTTAAATTTAGAGCATTTTGATAACCTTTCCTCACATTTATTCAATGAATTAGCATAGTTTTGTGATTGTCTCCGTATTTGTGCTTAGGTGTGATAACATGCTTTTTTAGACCTTTAATGTGATGATTTTCATCTTCCTTTGATTCCACTAGATGCCTTGATGTGTTTGCTAGTGATTTCAGATTGAAAAAACGCTAGGAAAGGATCAAAGGAGTGAAAGGAAAGCATACAAAGTGGAGAAATCATGAAAAGCCAAAGATTTGGAAAAAGCTCATGGGCGCGCGTGCACTATGCGCCTACGTGCGGATTGTGAAATACTCCAGGGATGCGTACGTGCACTGTACGCGTACGCACCGAAGGTCACACGTGATTTTTAAAGAAGAACTCGTGCCTGGCGATTTTGGGGGGTTTTTGGTCGCATTTGGAGCTGAGTTTTTGGCGGGAAAAGGCTAAATAGACCAAGGAATGAAGGGGAAGGCATGATCACTTCACATAACACACATTAGGATTAGTTTTAGTGAGTTTTAGATAGAGAAGCTCTCACTTCTCTCTAGGATTAGGATTAGGATTAGGTTTAGGTCAATAATCTTAGATCTAGGTTTTAATTCTTGCTTTCATCTACTTCTACTCTTTAATTCTTTGTTGTTACATTCATCATTCTTCTATTGTTTGTTATAATTTCTTCTACTTTGTTTCTAGGCTTTGTTGTAGATCTACTTTTGTTCATTCTATTTTCTTTCAATTCAAATTTAGGTAATTCATGATAATTGTGTTTCTTTTGATTATTGTTATTAATTCCTTGCAATAATTGTTGTTAGATTCTATTCTTGTTATCAATTTACTATGTTTTCCTTTTGTGCCTTCCAAGTGTTTGATAAAATACTTGGTTGGATTTTTTAGTAGAATTTTATGCTCTTGGCTTGGGAAGGTAACTTAGGAACTCTTGAGTTACTAATGTCCAAGTGATTGACGATTGGGAGCCATTAACTCTAGATCTCACTAATTGAATTGGTGGAGAACTAGGACTTATGGACTTGGATTGATATGGCTTATTTGACTTTCCTTTACTACTAGTTAGAGGATGACTTAATGGGATTGATCCTTGCCAATTCTCATGTTGTGGTTAGTAATAAGGATAGAGATCCTTGACCACCCAACCTTGACAAGACCGCTTTATCATTTACATTTCCATTGCCTTTTACTTTTTTTGTTTCTTATCCAAAACCCCAAAATATACAACTCATAACCAATAACAAGAACACTACCCTGCAATTCCTTTGACAGACGACCCAAGGTTTAAATACTTCGGTTTATAGATTTTAGGGGTTTGTACTTGTGACAAAAAAAATTTTGTATGAAAGGATTATTGATTGGTTTGGAAACTATACTTGCAATGAGATCTCATTAGAGGAATTCTAGACCGTCAACAATCGGTTCATCAAAATGGCGCCATTGCCGGGGAATTGCAATGGTGTTATGTTATTGGTTATTGTACATATGTGAATATTGTGAATAGTTTGCTTTTTTTATTTAGTAGCTAGATTTTTTCTCCTTGTTTTTGTGATTTTTATTTTTGTCTTTGCTATATGAATTCTCACCCTCTTGGCTATGAGTTTGGTTCTCACTATGTTGTAGGAAATATGGACTTTGCTGATAACATGTACCAAGGATGGAACACTTCAAGATGGGAGGAGCCTCAAGGAATTGATCACTCCTATTGGCAACAACCTCCGGATACTTATAGGTATAATTTCCATCCTAGTGCATGTCAATTCAATGGCTATGGTGACTCTTTTTGTGATAATCAAGTACCACCACCATATGCTCATGAATCCTACCCTCAACATGACTATCAACCATGCTCACAAGCCCATTTTTGCCAAGAACCTTCATATGACCCTTATCTACCATATGACCAATCACCTATACCACATCCTTGTGACTATTATGAGCAAGAACCTTTGGAGCCACCACAACCCTATCATGACTACTATGAAGAACCGCCTCAATGCTCACCATCTCCATACCCTTACCAAGAAGAACTACCATCTCATTATGAACCTTTCTATCCACCCCAAGCCCCAATAGATGATTCTCTCACCTTGCTACTTCAAGGCCAAGCGGATATGCAAAGCAACACCCTAGAGTTTGTGACTAATTTGACTAAGGTAGTGCATACTTTAGCCTACCAGTTCTTGAACACTCAAGGTGCTTCCGTGGCCACATGTAAAAAATCAAAAGATGAACAAAGCATGAAAGAGATATTGGAAAATCCAGTGGAGAAGAAGGAAGAGTCAAGCTTTGTATTGGAGCAATTGGAGAAGCCTAGGGTGATTGAAGAAAAGGAAGAAGTGGTTGAAGATCTAGGAGATGCAGAACCACCATCGAAGTCTCAACAACCTTCGGAGCATATCAAGATTGAAGAATATGAAAAGGTTGCTCAAGAGATGGACTAAATCATCAATGATTTCTTATCAATAATTGAATCCTCTCCCATGGGACATGAAATTGAAGCTATTGAAGACAACTCAACACCAAATGATGTTGCTAATCTCATTGAAGACTCTTCCATCAAAGGTGAAGTTGATATGGAAGTAGATTTCACACAACCTCCCAAGTTTGATTTGATTGATGACGAGGAGGAATTGGAAGAAGTCAACAAGCATGAAGAAGATGAAAGAAGTTGTCAAGAGGTGGAAATACACAAAGAAGAGCCTAAGGAAGTCGACCTTGCATTGTCTAAGTGTGGGGAGGTTTCCCTCCCTAAATCACCATCCAACACAACATTCAAGTGAGTAAAACTCTTACCCTTAAGCTTCACTTTCTCACTTGGATATGACTTGATTGAAATGGATGGACAACTTAGAGCTCTTTGTAGAACTAAGAGTAAAAAGGAGTTGTGTAATAATTGGAAGTTGGGAATTAGGCTCATTGAGGTCAAAGCTTCAAAGCATAGGGACTATGATTGGATGAATGCTACTTTACATGGGTCTAGGAAGAAGACTTGGTATGCTAGAGAGAATTCTACTTGTCAACCAAACAAACGGAAAATTCATGAAGATTAACTCGAAGACAAGTGCGAAAATAAGATATGGGATCCCGGATCAAAGCATGAAGACCAACTATGGGAGCTCATATCTGGGGTGGAACTCCATCTAAACTTGGTGAAGATAGTTGGAATTTCTGTCAACCATTTGATGAGCAAAGATCCTTGGAGAATCAAGGATGAGTATAAGCATAAGTCACCATGACAAAGAGCTTCCCAAATGTCCAACTTAAGGACTCAAACTAAAATTGCTAGGTGGGAGACACCCCACCATGGTAAACTCTTTCCACCCTCTTGCATTTTTGATTAATAAGTGAATTGAGTTACCATTGTAGATAGTTTTCTTTCCATATACTTGTTTCAATAAATTGGTTATAGGTTGCTTATGGGGCACGTATCCCTTGCTTATATTTGAAGATTTTCAAAAAGCCAAAAAGATTTTTGTCATTTTGTATTTTGAGCTAATTTTGAGCTGTAGGTAGTGTTAGGAGGATTTTGAGTTGTTTTTGTTATTTCTGAAAAAAAAAAGGGGGTCAAGGACGCGTATGCACGCTGTGCGCGTGCGCGTCCATACGCGAATACAGGCCCATACATTATCCAGAGAGTTGGGCCACTCTCACGGCAACACTAGGCCAATGGCATAACTGTCTGTACGCGTGCGCGCACTGCACGCATACGCGTCAGTATATATATTTTGCAATGCACGCGGACGCGCACATGCCACGTGCGCGCCGATCCACTGACGCAATTTCTAGGACAATGACCCGAGGGTTGCGCCAACTCTGGGCTAGCATTAAGCCCCTAGCAAAACTCAACCCACGCGGACACGCACTGTATGCGTCTGCGCCCTTGCCTACACTCCCCATCTACGCGAAAGCACACCTGATGCTTCCACGCCACTCATTCATTTTCCCACCCATGCAAACGCGCACAAGATGCTTCCGCGTCTACCCCTATTTTCACCCATCCGCGCGAACGCGCACGGTGCACACACGCGTGGATTCAAATTCATTTAACCCTAACTACGCGATGAGCCAGCGCTTTCGCACAACCCTCACCCATTCCCCAACATCTTTCCCTCTTCGTGCCTCTCCCCCCATCTCCCACAAACTCCACCACCACTGTGACCACCGCGCCGGCGACGCCTCCGCCGCCGAACCACCGCTGCCCTTCCCTTTTTCTCCTCCGTTTTGCCCCTCCTCTCCTCTCACGTGTCTCTCTCTCTGTCCATCCCTCTCACCCCTCCCACCACCGCTGAGCACCTCCTTTGCCACCAAGCGCCACCGCCACCACTACTGGGCGGCACTGTCATCAACCCACCCTCACCATCACGCCCCCTTCCCTCTTCTCACATTCCACCTTTCTGCCTTCACCGCCCCACCCTTCTGCTCTGTCCCTATGCCGTCGTGAGTCTGCCGCTGCCACCACTACTAGGCGGCGCTGTCATCGACCATCCACTTCCTCTATTCTTCTTTTCCATTTCTGCTTCTGCACTCCAGGTTACACCATGCCCCTGCTCTGTTTCTTTACCGCTTTCCATTAATTTTATTATGCTTACATTAGTTTAATTAGTTGAATAATCTGTTTGCTAGGCTAGTTAGATATGTATGTTTTAGTTGATCCTGGGTTGTTAGATAGCTAGGTTGTGGTTAGATGATTCTAGGCCTGATAAGTGCTCTGTTTGTGTTCATTTTCTGAATCATGCTTGTTAGCCGAGTGTTGGTTGAGAGATTGTTCTGTGTACATTTTACTACTTGCTGTCTCTGTTCCATGATTTCCTGTTGCCTTGCTTGATTGATGCTGCCTGTATGTCTGAAATCCATACTTGCCCATGCTTGCTGCAATTCTTTGGATTGTTGTGACTTTTTCTACTGCTATTTGTCATCCGGGAACGTCCAAATTACTGCCGGAATGCTGCCCAAATTTCTAGAAAATGTTTGTTATTCAAAATTCACACCTAAAACTGAAGTTGCAACTTTTAAAATTCAGATTTCTTTACCTCACCAAGTTCGGTTCATAGGGTGAATCGGTCGGCATTTCCATGTCTTTACTTTATTTCCCGTGATATGCATCTAGTCGAATCTTCATGACCACTCACTTGTCAAGTTGAGTCAAATGCCTTTTTGCCTTATATTAGGCCCCAATTTGACTTCAACTTGCGTTTTTCTTGAAGATGGTTCATTCATTTGCAATACTTGGTCCATTTCTGGCGTTAAACGCCAGTCTGGTGCCCATTTCTGTTGTTAAACACCCAGAATAGTGCCAGACTGGGCATTTAACGCCCATTCTGCTACTCTTGCTGGCGTTTAAACGCTAATAAGCTCTTCCTCCAGGGTGAGCTATTTTTAATGCTGTTTTTCATTCTTTTTTTTATTTTTCAGTTATTTTTGTGACTTTACATGATCATCAACCTAAAGAAAACATAAAATAACAATGGAAAATAAATAGATATAATTAAATAACATTGGGTTGCCTCCCAATAAGCGCTTCTTTAATATCAATAGCTTGACAGTGAGCTCTCATGGAGCCTCACAGATAATCAGAGCAGGGTTGGGACCTCTCAACACCAAACTTAGAGTTTGAATGTGGGGGTTTTGTTTGACTC
The DNA here is from genome assembly GCF_003086295.3 of Arachis hypogaea. NCBI lineage: Eukaryota > Viridiplantae > Streptophyta > Magnoliopsida > Fabales > Fabaceae > Arachis > Arachis hypogaea. Next base: position 80,665,320 of record NC_092046.1, on the reverse strand, counting down.
TGTATTGAGAGAAGCTTTTCATGCTTCCTCTCTATGGTTACAGAAGGAGAACCTTGAGTCTTGAATACAAGGTAGTCCTCATTCAACTTAAGGACTAACTCTCCTCTGTCAACATCAATCACAGCTTTTGCTGTGGCTAGGAAGGGTCTGCCAAGGATGATGGATTCATCCTCATCCTTCCCAGTGTCTAGGATTATGAAATCAGCAGGGGTGTAAAGGCCTTCAACCTTCACTAGCACGTCCTCTACTAGTCCATAAGCCTATTTCATTGATTTGTCTACCATCTCTAGGGAGATTCTTGCAGCTTGTACCTCAAAGATTCCCAGTTACTCCATTACAGAGAGTGGCATGAGGTTTATCCCTGACCCCAGGTCACATAGAGCCTTCTCAAAGGTCATGGTGCCTATGGTACAAGGTATGAAGAATTTTTCGGGATCCGGTTTTTTCTGAGGTAATGTCTACCTCATTAATGCATTCAGTTCATTGGTGAACAAGGAGGGTTCACTCTCCCAAGTCTCAGTACCAAATAACTTGGCATTCAGCTTCATGATTGCTCCTAGATATTTAGCAACCTGCTCTTCAGTGATGTCTTCATCCTCTTCAGAGGAAGAATATTCATCAGAGTTCATGAATGGCAGAAGGAAGTTCAATGGAATCTCTATGGTCTCTGTATGAGCCTCAAATTTCTTTGGTTCCTCAAAGGAAAACTCCTTTCTGTCCAGAGGACGTCTCATGAAGCTTTTCTCACTGGGACTCACGTCCTCCTCACTCTCTCCAGGTTTGGCCATGTTGGTCATGCTTATGGCCTTGCACTCTCTCTTGGGATTTTCTTCTATATTTCTTGGGAGAGTACTGGGAGGAGTTTCAGTAATCTTCTTACTCAGCTGACCCACCTGTGCCTCCAAATTTCTAATGAAGGACCTTGTTTCATTCATGAAACTTAGTGTGGTCTTGGATAGATCAGAGACTATGGTTGTCAGGCCAGAATGGCTCTGTTCAGAATTCTCTGTCTGTTGCTGAGAAGATGATGGAAAAGGCTTGCTATTGCTAAACCTATTTCTTCCACCATTATTATTGAAGCCTTGTTGAGGCTTCTGTTGGTCCTTCCATGAGAAATTTGGATGATTTCTCCATGAAGGATTATAGGTGTTTCCATAGGGTTCTCCCATGTAATTCACCTCTGCCATTTCAGGGTTCTCAGGATCATAAGCTTCTTCTTCAGAAGATGCTTCTTTAGTACTGTTGGACGCAGCTTGCAATCCATTCAGACTCTGAGAAATTATATTGACTTGCTGAGTCAATATTTTGTTCTGAGCCAATATGGCATTCAGAGTATCAATTTCAAAAACTCCCTTCTTCTGAGGCGTCCCATTGTTCACAGGACTCCTCTCAGAGGTATACATGAACTGGTTATTTGCAACCATTTCAATGATTTCCTGAGCTTCTGCAGGGGTTTTCAGATGAAGAAATCCTCCTGCAGAATGGTCCAATGACATTTTTGACAACTCAGACAGACCATCATAGAATATACATATGATTCTCCATTCTGGAAGCATGTCAGTAGGACACCTTTTGATCAATTGCTTATATCTTTCCCAAGCTTCATAGAGGGGCTCACCTTCCTTCTGTCTGAAGGTTTGGATTTCCACTCTAAGCTTGCCCATCTTTTGATGTGGAAAGAATTTGGCCAGGAAAGCACTGACCAGCTTTTCCCAAGAGTTCAGGATTTCCTTAGGTTTTGAATCCAACCATGTTCTAGCTCTGTCTCTTACAGCAAAAGGGAAAAGCATAAGCCTATAGACCTCGGGATCAACTCCATTGGTCTTGACAATTTCACAGATTTACAAGAATTCAGCTAAGAACTGATGAGAATCTTCCAATGGAAGTCCATGAAACTTGCAATTCTGTTGCATTAGAGAAACTAATTGAGGCTTAAGCTCAAAGTTGTTTGCTCCAATGGCAGGAATTGAGATGCTTCTTCCATAGAAATTGGAAGTTGGTGTAGTGAAATCACCAAACACCTTCCTTGCATTATTGTTGTTGGGTTCGGTCATCTCTTCTTCTTTTTCAAATAATTCTGTTAGGTCCTCTCCAGAGTGTTGTGCCTTAGCTTCTCTTAGCTTCCTCTTTAGAGTCCTTTCAGGTTCCGGATCAGCTTCAACAAGAATATTCTTATCCTTGCTCCTGCTCATATGAAAAAGAATAGAATAGAAAAGAATAGGAATCCTCTATGTCACAGTATAGAGATTCCTTTATGTGAGTGGAAGAATAAAAGAGTAGAATGAACAAGAGAGAAGATGAAGAATTCGAACACAGAGAGGGGGAGAGGGTTCGAATTATAAGAAGAAGAGAAGTCTTAGTAAATAAATAAATAAATAGAAAAAGATGAGAGAGAGAAGAATTCGAAATTTGAATTAAAATAAAAGGAAAATATTTTTGTTTTTATTTTAATTATTAGTTAGTATTTGAAAATTATAAAAAGGAATAAAATTAAAATTAAAATTTAAAATAATTAGTTAATTAAAAGGAATTTTGAAAAAGGGGTTAGTAGTTTTTGAAAGTTGAAGAGAGAAAAGTAGTTACGTGGTTTTAAAAAAGATATGATTGAAATAGAAAACTTTTTAAAATTAAACAAAAAGTCAAGTAGTTAATTGAAAAAGATTTTAAAATCAATTTTGAAAAGATAAGAAGTTAGAAAAGTTTTTGAAATTGATTTTGAAAAAGATATGATTGAAAATCATTTTGAAAAAGATTTGAAAAGGAAATTAATAAGATTTGATTTTTGAAATTAAAGTTGATTACTTGACTAACAAGAAACTAAAAGATATTATTCTAGCATTTAAAGTTTGATCCTTTCTTAATAGGCAAGTAACAACTTGAAAATTTTTGAATCTAAACATTAATCGTTAGCATTAATTTCAAAAAAATATGAAATAAAATTAGAAAAAGATTTTGAAAATCAATTTTAAAATTTTTGAAATTAAAATGAAAGAAAAATGAAAAAGATTTGATTTTTGAAAAGGTTTTGAAAATATAGGATTCTTAAATTGAAAATTTGACTTGACTCATAAGAAATAACTAAGTTTTTAAAAATTTTTGACTAAGTCAACTCAAATATTCGAAATTTATGAGACGAATAAGGGAAAGATATTTTTTTATTTTTGAATTTTTAATGAGGAGAGAGAAAAACAACTAAATGATGCAAAACATAAAAATTTAAGATCAAAACTAATAATGCATGCAAGAACACTTTGAATGTCAAGATGAACACCAAGAACACTTTGAAGATCATGATGAACATCAAGAACATATTTTTGAAAATTTTTGAGAAAAGAAAGACATGAAAGACACCAAACTTAAAAATTTTTAAACTTTAGACACTAATAATTCAAAAATGCATATGAAAAACAAGAAACGACACAAAACAAGAAAATCACAAGATTAAACAAATACAATCATCAAGAACAACTTGAAGATCATGAAGAACAAAACCCAATGCATGGATTTTCGAAAATTTAAAGAAAAAATCAAAATATGCAATTGACACCAAACTTAAAATTTGACACTAGACTCAAACAAGAAACACAAAATTTTTTTGTTTTTATGATTTTATTAAAATTTTTTTTGTATTTTTCGAGAATTATTTGGAAAAAGAAAAATAAGGATTTCAAAATTTTTAATAAAAATTCCAGGAATCATGCAATGTTAGTCTAAAGCTTCGGTCCAAAATTTTAGACATGGCTTAATAGCCAGCCAAGCTTTCAGTGAAAGCTTCGGTCCAAAACACTAGACATGGCCAATGACCAGCCAAGCTTCAGCAGAACATTACATACAACAGCTCAATTGATGAGAAAGACAAAGAAGCTCTTCTAAGCATAAGTGAAACCTCGGTCCAAAAGATTAGACATGGCTTAATAGCCAGCCAAGATTCAACATATCTCATGAAACTCTATAATTCATTCTTAAAAATTCTGAAGAACATATATTTTTATTTTATTAAATTTTTTATTTTTTATTTTTCAAAAATAAAATGCTTAAAAATAAAATAAAATTACCTAATTTGAGTAACAAGATGAACCGTCAATTGTTCAAACTCGAACAATCCCCGGCAACAGCGCCAAAAACTTGGTACGCAAAATCGTGATTATTCATTCCCTGGCTATCGCGCCAAAAACTTGGTGTGGGAGAACGTGATCTCAAGACTTCTTCACAATTTCGTGTAACTGACCAGCAAGTGCACTGGGTCATCCAAGTAATACCTTACGTGAGTAAGGGTCGATCCCACGGAGATTGTTGGCTTGAAGCAAGCTATGGTCATCTTGTAAATCTCAGTCAGGCAGATTTCAAATGGTTATGAGGTTTTGATAATTAAGATATAAATAAAATAGAAATACTTATGTAATTCATTGGTGGGATTTCAGATAAGCATATGGAGATACTTGTTGCTTCTGAATTTCTGCTTTCCTACTGTCTTCATTCAATCATTCATACTCCTTTCCATGGTAAGCTGTATGTTGGGGGATCACTGTTGTCAATGGCTACCGTCCGTCCTCTCAGTGAAAATGGTCCAAATGTGCTGTCACCGCATGGCTAATCATCTGTCGGTTCTCACTCATGTTGGAATAGGATCCATTGATCCTTTTGCGTCTGTCACTACGCCCAACACTCGCGAGTTTGAAGTTCGTCACAGTCATCCCATCCCAGATCCTACTCAGAATACCACAGACAAGGTTTAGACTTTCCGGATCTCAAGAATGCTGCCAATTGATTCTAGCTTATACCACGAAGACTCTGATCTCAAGGAATTGAAGGCTCTGTTATTAGGAGAGACAATCAAACGCATGGACCAAGAATCCAAGAGATATGCATTCAAGCTTGTTTTCATGTAGAACGGAAGTGTTTGTCAGGCATGCGTTCATAAGGGAGAATGGTGATGAGTGTCACTTGATCATCACATTCATCATGTTCTTGTGTGAGAATGAATATCTTAGAATAAGAATAAGCTTAAGTTGAATAGAAAAACAATAGTACTTTGCATTAATTCATGAGGAACAGCAGAGCTCCACACCTTAATCTATGGGGTGTAGAAATTCCACCGTTGAAAATACATAAGTGTAAGGTCCAGGCATGGCCGAATGGCCAGCCCCCAAAACGTGATGAAAGATGAAAAGATAGATTCCAAAAGGGTAAAGTACTAAATTGGTTCTTTAGGTTTGGGCGTAATTCTGTTTTGGTCCTTAAGGTTTAAAGTGTTCTATTTGAATCCAAAAAAGTTTCATTTAACATTAATTTAGTCCCACAGTGAGGTCAAAATTAAATAATTAACAAAATGTCCTACATAATAACAGTACAAGAACAAAATCGATAATCTAGAGAACAAGTACAAGCTCCAGAGGCATAAAATCAACCATTGATACATCAATACATTTATTTTTTATTTTTTTATAATATAAATAAAATATTTTCTATAAAACTAAAGAAAATGATAAATAAATGTATTGATGCATCAATGGTTAATTTTGTGCCTCTGGAGCTTGTACTTGTTCTCCAGATTATCGATTTTGTTCTTGAACTGTTGTTATGTAGGACATTTTGTTAATTATTTAATTTTGACCTCACTGTGGGACTAAATTGATGCTAAATGAAACTTTTTTGGATTCAAATAGAACACTTTAAACCTTAAGGACCAAAACAGAATTACGCCCAAATCTAGGGGACCAATTTAGTACTTTACCCATTCCAAAATGATCTAAAGATTTTCCTCCTTAAAATACAATAGTAAAAGGTCCTATTTATAATGAACTAGTAACCTAAGGTTTACAGAAATAAGTAAATGATGCAGAAATCCACTTCTGGGGCTCACTTGGTGTGTGCTTGGGCTGAGCATTGAAGCTTTCACATGTAGAGACTTTTCTTGGAGTTAAAGGCCAGCTTTGGTGCCAGTTTGGGCATTTAACTCCAGCTTTTATGCAAGTTCTGGCGTTTAATGCCAGAAAATGGTAGAAAGTTGGCGTTTAAACGCCAGTTTGCGTTATCAAAACTCGGGCAAAGTATGGACTATTATATATTGCTGGAAAGCCCATGATGTCTACCTTCCAACGCTATTGAGAGCGCGCCAATTGGGTTTCTATTGCTCCAGAAAATCCATTTCGAGTGCAGGGAGGTCAGAATCCAACAGCATCTACAGTCCTTTTTCAGCCTCTGAATCAGATTTTTGCTCAGGTCCCTCAATTTCAGCCAGAAAATACCTGAAATCACAGAAAAATACACAAACTCATAGTAAAGTCCATAAATGTGAATTTTGCTTGAAAACTAATAAAAATATACTAAAAAGTAGCTAGATCCTACTAAAAACTACCTAAAAATAATGCCAAAAAGCGTATAAATTATCCGCTCATCACTGCTATTGAGGGTGTTTTACATTGCCTACCTCGGATTGGTGAGACATGTGTATACCAGCAGGCAGAGATAGCAATAAATGCTTTGACTTTTGATTATGAGGCGCTGAAGTGCGTTATTGCCACACCGGATGCCCCTTGGGTGATGGATTCTAACAACAAAAGGCCCAAGGGGATGTTATTTACCTATCTGTCTGGAGAGGCTAGGACTTGGCAGCAGATATTCGCCCATTATGTCCTGCCTACCACCTATTTTTCTGAGATCCCAATGGATATGCTTCTTCTGATTGCCTGTGTCATGGAGGGGAAGGAGGTATACTTCTCCCGGTTGATCAGGCGAGGCATGTGGCGAGCACAAATCCGTGGCTTACTACCATTTTCCACCATGGTCACTACGATGATTGAGTTAGCCGGTGCTCCATCGATTGACGACGACGTGACACCACCACCCCCAGACGACGACGAGAAAGAGGTTACTATTTCGTGGGGTACATGGGTGCACGAGAAGCCCCCATCCAGGCGCCGCTCTCTAGCTAGAGCAGCAGTAGAGGCAGCTAGACCCTCATCTTCCACAGCAGCGGCAGTACCATCTTCTTCTTCAGCACCAGCAGTAGCACCTTTACCACCACCACTAGCACCCGAGCCGACATATCTGCTAGTATAGTGCCTGTTTCGCTTCATGGAGCACAGCGAGCGTCGTATCATGCGACATCTCGATTGCATAGACCAGGTATTTATATCATAGGGCATTGAGCTACCACCTCTCCCCGACTCTCCCGCATCCGATGAGGAGGATCACGAGGCAGAGCACACGGAGGAGCATGTTGAGGAGCCGACTCAGCAGGAGGCACCTCCACAGACGCAGGCTACCCAGGATACTCAGGAGCATGCCGAGGAGCCAGTGCCGCAGTTTGAGATTCAGCAGGAGGCAGATGTGACTGTTGACCCTCACTGTGAGCCCGATCAGTAGCATCGAGGACGATGCTTCATCCTAAGTGTGGGGAGGTCACCGTCATCGCTGTCGGTGGATTTGGTGAACATTTTTGGACATTATCACTTAGTTCATCTTATTTTGCTTTATTTTGCACTATTTTGGGATTATTGTATATATTTGCTTGTATGGATACTTTTATTTTGGTGGTTGCACACTTTTATTGTATATATTGCATTTTAGCCTTGTGGTTCTGATTTGAAAAATGTTTTGAATTGTTGAAAACTTAGTTAAACCCTTTGTGCATAAAAGAAATTGTTTTGATTAGAAAAGAGGGTAAACTAAGGAATTTTAGAATTTCTCAAACACAACATCACATTTAGGATAGGCTTAGTCAAAATGATAAAATTTCCAAAAGAATTTATCTATAGGGCACCACCCCAATTGATTGGAAAAATTTTTGTAGAACTTGCTTGAATTCATACTTTTGTGGATCATGTTTTTGAGCTAAGAACACAAGCTTGTGAGTTTTGAGCCTAATTGTGTGGTTAAATCTTATAACCACTTATTTTCCTTCTTGTGTGAAATTGTTCTCTTCCTATGATTGTGATACTTGATTTGTTTAATTCTATATGTCCCATTGTTCCTTGTATTCATGCATTTATATGATTGAGGCCATCATTTCATTTAGCTCACTTACCCAAATAGCCTACCTTTTACCAACCTTTGTTAACTAATTTTGAGCCTATGCTTAACCCAATTATTCTTTATTTTAGCACATTACAAGCCTAAAGCGGAAAATAATAGAGTCTCTTGTTTGGATCTTTGATTAGATTAGGCTAGCGAGAGTGTTTACTATTCAAGTTTGGGGAGATTGGGAACATTGGTAGGGATAAAAAGGGTGTGTTGTATTTATATATTTGGGAATTGGGTGCACGCTCATGTATTGATTAAATGTATAGACCTTATGCATTGATGTTCTTGCATGTAGCTTGAAAGAAAAAAAAAGAAAAAAAATGAGAAAAAAACAAAAGAAGAAAAATAGAATAAGAAAGAATAAAAAAAGAAAAAAACAATAAAAAGGGGACAAAATGCCCCAAAGTAAAGTCCAATAAGAGTCAATGTATAAGTGTTAGGAAAATCAAAAGAAAATGTATGAGCATGTAAAAAGGGAAGGATGGGTAGTTAGGTTAGTAATTAATTGTATAGGTCATTACATAGGTTAGGTGGGAAAGTTTAAGCTCGTCAAAGATTCAAATTCTAGTCCACTTATCCATATATGATCCTACCTTGACCCTAATCCCATTATAACCTTATGGAAAAGACCTCATGATATTTGTATGCATGCATTGAATGATTGTTGATTGTTAGATGAAGAAAAAATCTTGGAAAGCATGATTAGAAGAGAATTGAGTGAATCAACCCCTAAACACTTGAGTGAAATAGAGCGGATACACATCCGGTGAGGGTTCGATTGCTCAAGTACATGTATTCACCACTTTCATCTATATTCTTGCAAGTTTGTGAACCTTCTTGATAATTCAATACAATTGTGGGTTGGATTTGATTTCCAATGTTTGAACCCTTATGCTTACATATATTCTCTTGGAAGTTGATTTGTTTTGACCAAGCATATGCATTTATATAGTTAGTTATATTTAGATAGTTTAGTTGCATTGAATAAATGTCATACCCTTTACTTCATTCTTGGTTTAGCATGAGGACATGCTAAAGTTTAAGTGTGGGGAGGTTGATAAACCCCATTTTTAGGGTTTATCTTGTGTTGAATTTAGAGCATTTTGATAACCTTTCTTCACATTTATTCAATGAATTAGCATAGTTTTGTGATTGTCTCTGTATTTGTGCTTAAGTGTGATAACATGCTTTTTTAGATCTTTAATGTGATGATTTTCATCTTCCTTTGATTTCACTAGATGCCTTGATGTGTTTGCTAGTGATTTCAGATTGAAAAAAAAGCTAGGAAAGGATCAAAGAAGTGAAAGGAAAGCATACAAAGTGGAGAAATCATGAAAAGCCAAAGATTTGGAAAAAGCTCATGGGCGCACGTGCACACTATGCGCCTACACGCGGATTGCGAAATACTGCAGGGACGCGTACGCATACTGTACGCGTACGCGCCGAAGGTCACACGTGATTTTTAAAGAAGAACTCGTGCCTGGAAATTTTGGAGGGTTTCTGGCCCCATTTGGAGTTGAGTTTTTGGCGGGAAAAGGCTAAATAGACCAAGGAATGAAGGGGAAGGCATGATCACTTTACATAACACACATTAGGATTAGTTTTAGTGAGTTTTAGATAGAGAAGCTCTCACTTCTCTCTAGGATTAGGATTAGGATTAGGTTTAGGTCAATAATCTTAGATCTAGGTTTTAATTCTTGCTTTCATCTACTTCTACTCTTTAATTCTTTATTGTTACATTCATCATTCTTCTATTGTTTGTTATAATTTCTTCTACTTTGTTTCTAGGCTTTGTTGTAGATCTACTTTTGTTCATTATATTTTCTTTTAATTTAATTTGAGGTAATTCATGATAATTGTGTTTCTTTTGATTGTTGTTATTAATTCCTTGCAATAATTGTTGTTAGATTCTATTTTTGTTGTCAATTTACTATGTTTTCCTTTTGTGCCTTCCAAGTGTTTGATAAAATGCTTGGTTGGATTTTAGAGTAGAATTTTATGCTCTTGGCTTGGGAAGGTAACTTAGGAACTCTTGAGTTACTAATGTCCAATTGATTGACGATTGGGAGCCATTAACTATAGATCTCACTAATTGAATTGGTGGAGAACTAGGACTTATGGACTTGGATTGATATGGCTCATTTGACTTTCCTTTACTACTAGTTAGAGGATGACTTAATGGGATTGATCCTTGCCAATTCTCATGTTGGGATTGAGATCCTTGACCACCCAACCTTGCCAAGACCACTTTATCATTTACATTTCCATTGCCTTTTACTTTTCTTGTTTCTTATCCAAAACCCCAAAATATACAACTCATAACCAATAACAAGAACACTACCCTGTAATTCCTTTGAGAGACGACCCGAGGTTTAAATACTTCGGTTTATAAATTTTAGGGGTTTGTACTTTTGACAAATAAATTTTTGTATGAAAGGATTATTGATTGGTTTGGAAACTATACTTGAAACGAGATTTCATTAGAGGAATTCTAGACCGTCAACAATCGGTTCATCAGCGTTGTAAGTATAGTTCCTAGCCAACAAGTAATGCTCAAATCAAATATTCTAATTCAAAACAAAATATAACTGAGAGTAATGAAACGTCGGGTCATTCTCCCTAGGAATACAAATGAAATTTTACTTCTTTCGGTTGTGAAAAATGGGCAAAAGGGGTTTTGTGCAATTAAGGAACGAAAGATTAAAAGAACTAAGCAATGATCAAAATTGTGAATTATTACAAGTAAAGAGAAAGCAATGTCAAAACTAGTGAAAATGCTATAAATGCAATGAAGAGCCTCGACTTGGGAATGAGTATCCAAGGAATCCTATCATCGCCGTAACCACAACTATGGTAACTATGATGAGTCAATCTCACCTAGTCAACCCCAACCATCGAGGAGTAAGTCAAGCAAACATAATTGACCTTAATCCATAAGTCCTAGCCAACTTACCAAACTAGTTGATAAAAGGCTAGCATCACTGGAAACAAGAGTCAACTAACTACCAAAGAATTACCACTAAATGTCGGACATTATGACTCTAGTATCCTAGGAACTCAGACCACAAGCCAAGGTGTGGAAATCTACTCAAAAACTAATGTTGGCATTTTCACAAACACCTTGTGTGCATAAAAGTAAAACATGGAAAATTTGCAAAGTAAAATGGCAAACTATAACCAACTATCAACAAAACCAAACATAAAGAAGTAATCAAACATAAAGGAAGCATGAAATTTAAAATCCGTTAATCAAAACTTCAAGAAACACAAAATTGCAATATAGACAAAGTAACTTGAACCAAAAGGAACTGAAAGTAAAAGTGCTTGAATTAAAGAGGAAATTGAGAGTACTTACAATTGAAAAAGTAAAATCAAAGATCAAAGCTTGCTATAAAATGCTACAATGGAAATTGATAAACCCTAAGAAAGCTTTCTACTCTACACTACTGATGACAAGTCGTCTTATGCTAGTTTTACAAGCATTTTTCATTTGTTTCATTAGGTTTTATGCACTTTCTTGCACAATAAGTAAGTTATTGGAGTGGATTTTCATGATTATATTGAATCAATCAAACATCATTGATTTTATACAAAATCATAGGTTTTATGCTATAATTAATTGATTTTATAAATGATGCAAAGATCTTGTGATTTTGGTGAGACTTTGATTGGTTGTTTGGTTGCTTGTAGGTGAAGGAATGAGAAAGAAAGGGAAGAAATCAGGGAAGCAATCAGGGAAGCGTTACATTTTCTTTGTGAACGCCACACTCAACAACGCTTTTGGGATAGCGTTCACTTTGGAAGTGAACGTGGCGTTCATTTTGTGAACGTTTTCGTGAAGTTCAGCATTGGAGGCAAGCTTCATGCCATCCGTACACTAAGTAGCACTCAATAAGTGAACTCAATGTTCACTAAGGCAACGCTCATGAAAGGGAGGCATGCACCAAGGAAGGCTCCGCAAAAGGGTAGTGCTCAAAAAGTGAACTTGGCGTTCACTTTCTTACCTTTTTCGTGACTTTCCAGCCAAGGAAGGGTAGCGCTCAAACAAAGGAGTGTAACGCTCCAAATTGGCACCAAGAAGCACTAAATGGTGCAGCGCTCAGCAAGGGAGAGCGCTCAATAAGTGAACTTGACGTTCACTAAGTGAATGCTAGAGGAGAAAAATTGAGCACGTGAAGAGGCACGCTTGGCAAAGTGAACGTGGAGTTCACAAAGTGAACATAACGCTCCACTAGGAGCACAAAATGCACCTTGATCCAATTAAACCAAGCAAATCCGGATCCACTTCTTCAAGGCCAAATCAAAAGCCCATTCCAATTGCTCAAAGACTGAAATTAGAAGGTGTATAAATAGAAGCAATTTTGATTTGAGGAGGGACCTTTTACTTCATTTTTTGTTTTACTTTTACTTTTGGCTCTCTTTTAATTTTATTTTGAATTTAGGGAATTGGGATTAGATCTGAGTTTGGCTTTCTGTGTTCATTTTCTTTTCTTCTACAACTTCTATTTTCTACTTTGGGTTTTGAATTTAGATTGAAGAACTCTACTGGTATTCTTCAGCTGAGATTCAACTTTTACTTTTCTCTTTTTATAGTTTTAAGAATTGGATTGGATCTTAATCTTCTTCTCTGTTTTCATTTTATTTCTTCTGCAACTTCTTCTTTACTTTTTAGTCAAGAGAGTGATTGAGATCTAGATTTGCTTACTGTCTTGGTTACTTTACTGAATTTGTCAATTTCTCTTTAGGATTTTATAATTGAGCTAAGCCTTCTTGCGTTTTGATTCCTTTGCAAATTTTCCATTTTTGTTTTGCTACTGAGATCCAGATCTGAATCTCTGCATCTCATATTTCTCTGATTTACTGCAATTTACATTTTCTAGTTCAATTTGAATCACAATACCCAAATCCCTTTATTCTTGATGCAATTTAAGTTTCTTGTCAATTTAGATTCAGCAATTTAAGTTTCTTGCACTTTAAGTTTCAGTTATTTATATTTCTTGCAATTTAAGTTTCAGCTCTTTTACTTTCTTGCACTTTAAGTTTCTGCAATTTACTTCTTTTGCACTTTAAGATTTTGTCAATTTACCTTCTCCCTTTTATTTTCTTGCAATTTTGCTTCTGTTAATCAAGTTTCACTCAAATCATCAAATATTCGCTTAACTAAATTCATCACCTAACTAAAGTTGCTCAATCCATCAATCCCTGTGGAATCAACCTCACTCTTGTGTGTTATTACTACTTGATGCGATCCGGTACACTTGCCGGTGAGTTTTGTATGGAATTGTTTTTCCCTCATCAAGTTTTTGGAGCCGTTGCCGGGGATTGATTTAGATTGACAATGATTAAGTAGGGTGATAATCTAGATTAAGCATTTTTTTCTTTATTTTTGTCAAGCACATTAACTGTTTGAGTTTTTGTTTAAGCTAACATTCACCTCACTCTAGCAGTAGAGTGAATTATTTTTGGTTTCTGGTTTTGTGTTTTATGTCAGAGGGAAGGGAGTTGTTGGAGATGAAGTCTTGGAAGAAGAAAATCAAGAAATGGAGGATAACATCCTAAATCCACCTGATAGTGTGGCCAACAACAATGGCCAGCCTCAGAGAAGAATTTTAGCTTCATACACTATCCCCAACCCAAGGAATTGTGGGAGTAGCATCCTAACCCCAATGTCTATGCTAATAACTTTGAACTCAAGCCTCAATTGATTACCCTGGTTCAGAATAATTGTCAGTATGGAGGAAGTGCTGCTGAAGATCCAAACCAACACCTCTTTGTGTTTTTGAGAATTTGTGACACTGTCAAAACCAATGGAATCCACCCTGAGATATACAAGCTTCTTCTATTCCCATTTTCACTGAGAGACAAAGCCACACATTGGTTAGAAACCTTCCCTAAAGAGAGCATCACCAGCTGGGATGATTTGGTTAGCAAATTTCTAGCCAAATTCTATCCACCCCAAAGAGTCGTTAAGCTAAAAACTGATGTGCAAACCTTCAGACAGCACGAAGGAGAGTCATTGCATGAAGCTTGGAAAAGGTGTAAAGCTCTAATCAGAAGGTGTCCAGAAAGAATGTTCAGTGAATAGGTGGAGTTGCAGAATTTCTATGAAGGCTTGTCCTTATCTTCAAGGAAAGCTTTGGATTATTCATCAGCAGGATCTTTGCAAATGATGAAAACTGCTCAAGAGGCACATGATCTCATAGACATGGTGGCCAACAATGAGTATTTCTATTCCTCTGAAAGGCAAGCAGCTCCAAAGAAAGGTGTGTTTGAGCTAGAAGGAGTTGATACCATATTAGCTCAGAACAAACTCATGCACCAGCAGCTCCAACAGCAAATTGAATCAATCACTAAGAGGATGGATAGATTACAACTTGCAGCAGTGAGCACAACTAATCAACCACCAGTGGTGTGGGGGCAGCAGGAGGAAAGCAATGAAGAGCAACAGCAGCAAGAGCAAGTTAACTATATGCACAATCAAGGTTCTGGACAAAATGATTTCCATGGAGACACCTACAACTCATCTTGGAGGAACCACCCCAATTTGAAGTGGGGAGAAAACCAAAACCAGCAACCTTGGCAGAGAACTCAAACCAAAACAATTCCAGAAACACAAACCATCAAAACCATCAAAACACTAATAAAAATCCATACAGAAAACCACAAAACAATTAACCCCAACCCAACTACTACCCACCCAAAAACCCATCCACTAACCAAAATAACTATCATCCACCCTTAACACCCCATAATCAACCACCACCACCCCAAGAATCACAAAGGATCTCCAACTTGGAGATGATGATTGGTGCACGAAATTGTGATCATCAACAATGGCGCCAAAGACTTGGAGCTCTCAAACGTGAATCACACTTTGTCACAATTCCGCACAACTAACCAGCAAGTGCACTGGGTCGTCCAAGTAATACCTTACGTGAGTAAGGGTCGATCCCACGGAGACTGTCGGCTTGAAGCAAGCTATGGTCATCTTGTAAATCTCAGTCAGGCGGATTCAAATGGTTATGGAGGATTGATAATTAAAGATAAATAAAACATAAAGTAAAGATAGAGATACTTATGTAATTCATTGGTAGGAATTTCAGATAAGCGTATGAAGATGCTTTGTTCCTCTTGAACCTTTGCTTTCCTATTGCCTTCTTCCAATCATTCATACTCCTTTTCATGGCAAGCATTATTTTGGGCATCACTGTTGTCAATGGCTACTTCCCGTCCTCTCATTGAAAATGTTCTACGCACGCTGTCACCGCACGGCTAATCATCTGTCGGTTCTCGATCATGTTGGAATAGGATCCATTGATCCTTTTGCGTCTGTCACACGCCCAACACTCGCGAGTTTGAAGCTCGTCACAGTCATCCCTTCCCAGATCCTACTCAGAATACCACAGACAAGGTTTAGACGTTCCAGATCTCAGAAATGGCCGCCAATAATTCTAGCCTATATCACAAAGGTTCTAATCTTAGATTAGAAACCCAAGAGATACACATTCAA
Source organism: Arachis hypogaea (assembly GCF_003086295.3). Taxonomy (NCBI): domain Eukaryota; kingdom Viridiplantae; phylum Streptophyta; class Magnoliopsida; order Fabales; family Fabaceae; genus Arachis; species Arachis hypogaea. The sequence goes on along the minus strand of NC_092046.1, from coordinate 80,649,785 downwards.
GCTTGTTTGCATGTAGAACGGAAGTGGTTGTCAGGCACACGTTCATAGGTGAGAATGGTGATGAGTATCACATAATCATCACATTCATCATGTTCTTGGGTGCGAATGAATATCTTGGAGAAGAAATAGACTTGAGTTGAATAGAAAAACAATAGTACTTGTATTAATTCATGAAGAACAGCAGAGCTCCACACCTTAATCTATGGTGTGTAGAAACTCCACCGTTGAAAATACATAAGAACAAGGTCTAGGCATGGCTGAGAGGCCAGCCTGCAAAACGTGATCAAAGGATCAAAAAATAATCCAAAGATGAAAATATAATAGCAAAAGGTCCTATTTATAGAAAACTAGTAGCCTAGGGTTACAGAAATGAGTAATTAATGCATAAATCTTCTTTCGGGCCCACTTGGTGTGTGGTTGGGCTGAGCATTGAAGCTCCCATGTGTAGAGACTTTTCATGGAGTTAAACGCCAGCTTTTGTTCCAGTTTGGGCATTTAACTCCAGCTTTTGTGCCAGTTCTGGCGTTAAACGCCAGAATTCTTGAGCTGACTTGGGACGCCTGTTTGGGCCATCAAATCTCGGGTAAAGTATGGACTATTATATATTGCTGGAAAGCCCAGGATGTCTACTTTCAACACAACTGAGAGCGCGCCAATTGGGCTTCTGTAGCTCAAGAAAATCCACTTCGAGAGCAGGGAGGTCAGAATCCAACAGCATCTACAGTCCTTTTTCAGCCTCTGAATCAGATTTTTTCTCAGGTCCCTCAATTTCAGCCAGAAAATACCTGAAATCACAGAAAAACACACAAACTCATAGTAAAGTCCAGAAGAGTGATTTTTATTTAAAAACTAATAAAAATATAATAAAACTAACTAAAATATACTAAAAACAATGCCAAAAAGCGTATAAATTATCCGCTCATCACAACACCAAACTTAAATTGTTGCTTGTCCCCAAGCAACTAAAACTCAAATAGGATAAAAAGAAGAGAATATACAATGAATTTCAAAAACATCTATGAAGATCAGTATTAATTAGATGAGCGGGGCTTTTAGCTTTTTGCTTCTGAACAGTTTTGGCATCTCACTTTATCCTTTGAAGTTCAGAATGATTGGCTTCTATAGGAACCTTAGAATCCAGATAGTGTTATTGATTCTCCTAGTTAAGTATGTTGATTCTTGAACACAGCTACTTTATGAGTCTTGGCCGTGACCCTAAGCATTTTGTTTTCCAGTATTACCACCAGATACATAAATGCCACAAACACATAACTGGGTGAACCTTTTCAGATTGTGACTCAGCTTTGCTAGAGTCCCTAATTAGAGGTGTCCAGAGCTCTTAAGCACACTCTTTTTGCTTTGGACCACGACTTTAACCGCTCAGTCTCAAGTTTTCACTTGACACCTTCACGCCACAAGCACATGGTTAGGGACAGCTTGGTTTAGCCGCTTAGGGCAGGATTTTATTCCTGTGGGCCCTCCTATCCACTGATGCTCAAAGCCTTGGATCCTTTTTATCACCCTTGCCTTTTGGTTTAAAGGGGTATTGGATTTTTCTGCTTGTTTTTCTTTCTCTTTCTCTTTCTTTTATTATTTTTTTCGCTTCTTTTTTTCCTCTTTTTTTTCTGCAAGCTTTTCACTGCTTTTCTTGCTTCAAGAATCAATTTTATGATTTTTCAGATTATCAAATAAAATTTCTCCTTTTTCTATCATTCTTTCAAGAGCCAACAATTTTAACATTCATAAACAATCAAATTCAAAAATATGCACTGTTCAAGCATTCATTCAGAAAACAAGAATATTGCCACCACATCAAAATAATTAAACTATTTTAAAATCCGAAATTCATGTACTTCTTTTTCTTTTTCGATTAAAACACTCTTTATTTAAGAAAGGTGATGGATTCATAGGACATTCATAACTTTAAGGCATAGACACTAAGACACTAATGATCATGTAATAAGACACAAACATAGATAAACATAAGCATAAAAATTCGAAAAACAAAAAATAAAGAACAAGGAAATTAAAGAACGGGTCCACCTTAGTGATGGTGGCTTGTTCTTCCTCTTGAAGATCTTATGGAGTGCTTGAGCTCCTCAATGTCTCTTCCTTGCCTTTGTTGCTCCTCTCTCATGGTTCTTTGGTCTTCTCTAATTTCATGGAGGAGGATGGAATGCTCTTGGTGCTCCACCCTTAGTTGTCCCGTATTGGAACTTAATTCTCCCAAGGAGGTGTTGATTTGCTCCCAATAGTTTTGTGGAGGAAATTGCATCCCTTGAGGCATCTCAGGGATTTCATGATGAAAAAATTCCTCATGCTCTTGGTGAGGTTCTCTTATTTGCTCCATCCTTTTCTTAGTGATGGGCTTGTCCTCATCAATGAGAATGTCTCCCTCTATGTCAATTCCAACCGAATTGCAAAGGTGACAAATGAGATGAGGGAAGGCTAACCTTGCTAAAGTAGAGGACTTGTCCACCACCTTGTAGAGTTCTTGGGATATAACCTCATGAACTTCTACTTCCTCTCTAATCATGATGCTATGAATCATGATAGCCCGATCTATAGTAAGTTCAGACCGGTTGCTTGTGGGAATGATCGAGCGTTGGATGAACTCCAACATCCCCTAGCCACGGGCTTGAGGTCATGCCTTCTTAGTTGAACCGGCTTCCCTCTTGAATCTCTCTTCCATTGGGCGCCCTCTTCACAGATGTCCATGAGGACTTGGTCCAACCTTTGATCAAAGTTGACCCTTCTAGTGTATGGGTGTGCAGCTCCTTACATCATGGGCAAGTTGAATGCCAACCTTACATTTTTCGGACTGAAATCTAAGTATTTCCCTCGGACCATTGTAAGCCAATTCTTAGGTTCCGGGTTCACACTTTGATCATGGTTCTTGGTGATCCATGCATTGGCATAGAACTCTTGAACCATTAAGATCCCGACTTGTTGAATGGGATTGGTGAGAACTTTCCAACCTCTTCTTCGGATCTCATGTCGGATCTCCGGATATTCGCCCTTTTTGAGCTTAAAAGGGACCTCGGGGATCACCTTCTTCTTGGCCACAACTTCATAGAAGTGGTCTTGATGCACCCTTGAGAAGAATCTCTCCATCTCCCATGACTCGGAGGTGGAAGCTTTTGCCTTCCCTTTCCTCTTTCTAGAGGTTTCTCCGGCCTTTGGTGCCATAAATGGTTATGGAAAAACAAAAATCTCTAGCTTTTACCACACCAAACTTAGAAGGTTTGCTCGTCCTCGAGCAAAAGAAGAAAGAAGAGAGTAGAAGAAGAAGAAATAGAGGAGATGGAGGGGGCTTTGTGTTTCGGCCAAGGGGGAGAAGTAGTGTTTAGGTTGTGTGAAAATGAAGGAGTGAAGATGGGTTTATATAGAAGTGGAGAGGGGGGTATGGTTCGGCCATGTATGGGTGGGTTTGGGAGGGAAAGTGGTTTGAATTTGAATGGTGAGGTAGGTGGGGTTTTATGATGGATGGATGTGGATTGGTGAAGAGATTATGGAGAAGAGGGTAGGATTTGATAGGTGAGGGGTTTTGGGGGAAGAGGTATTTAGGTGATTGGTGAATGGGTGAAGAAGAGAGAGAGATGAGGTAGGTGGGGATCCTGTGGGGTCCACAAATCCTGAGGTGTCAAGGATATCTCATCCCTGCACCAAGTGGCGTGTAAAAACGCCCCTTTATGCCAATCCTGGCGTTAAACGCCAGGCTGCTGCCCATTTCTGGCGTTTAACAACAGCTTGCCCTTTTCTGGCGTTAAACGCCAGTCTTGTGCCCATTTCTGGCGTTAAACGCCCAGAATGGTGCCAGACTGGGCGTTTAACGCCCATTCTGCTACCCTTACTGGCATTTAAACGCCAGTAAGTTTCTCCTCCAGGGTGTTCTATTTTTAATACTGTTTTTCCTTCTGTTTTTGCTTTTTCAATTATTTTTGTGACTTCACATGATCATCAACCTACAGAAAACATAAAATAACAAAAGAAAATAGAAATTTAACATAGATAATTAAAGATTGGGTTGCCTCCCAACAAGCGCTTCTTCAATGTCAATAGCTTGACAGTGGGCTCTCATGGAGCCTTACAGATATTCAGAGCAATGTTGGAACCTCCCAACATCAAACTTAGAGTTTGAATGTGGGGGTTCAACACCAAACTTAAAGTTTGGTTGTGGCCTCCCAACACCAAACTTAGAGTTTGACTGTGGGGGCTCTGTTTGTCTTTGTATTGAGAGAAGCTCTTCATGCTTCCTTTCCATGGTTACAGAGGGATATCCTTGAGCTTTAAACACAAGGGAGTCTTCATTCACTTGAATGATCAATTCTCCTCTATCAACATCAATCACAGCTTTTGCTGTGGCTAGAAAGGGTCTGCCAAGGATGATGGATTCATCCATATACTTCCCAGTCTCTAGGGTTATGAAGTCAGCAGGGAGGTAGTGGCCTTCAACCTTTACCAAGACATCCTCTACAAGCCCATAAGCCTATTTCTTTGAATTGTCTGCCATTTCTAGTGAGATTCTAGCAGCTTGTACCTCAATGATCCCTAGCTTCTCCATTATAGGGAGAGGCATAAGGTTTATACTTGACCCCAGGTTACACAGAGCCTTCTCAAAGGCCATGGTGCCTATGGTACAAAGGATTGAGAATTTTCTAGGGTCTTGTCTCTTCAGAGGTAATTTCTGCCTAGTCAAGTCATCCAGTTCTTTGATGAGCAATGGAGGTTCATCCTCCCAAGTTTCATTACCAAACAACCTGGCATTTAGCTTCATGATTGCTCCAAGGTACTTAACAACTTTCTCTTCAGTAACATCTTCATCCTCTTCAGAGGAAGAATACTCATCAGAGCTCATGAATGGCAGAAGTAAATTCAATGGAATCTCTATGGTCTCTGTGTGAGCCTCAGATTCCCATGGTTCCTCATCAGGGAACTCCTTGGAGGCCAGTGGACGTCCAGTGAGATCTTTCTTAGTGGAGATCACTGCCTCTTCCTCCTCTCCAGATTCGACCGTGTGGGTCATGGTGATGGCCTTGCACTCTCCTTTTGGATTCTCTTCTGTATTGCTTGGAAGAGTACTAGGAGGGAGTTCAGTAACTTTCATACTCAGCTGACCCACTTGTGCCTCCAAATTTCTAATGGAGGACCTTGTTTCAGTCATGAAACTTTGAGTGGTTTTAATTAGATCAGAGACAATGGTTGCTAAGTCAGAGTGGCTTTGCTTAGAATTCTCTGTCTGTTGCTGAGAAGATTATGGAAAAGGCTTGCTATTGCTAAACCTATTTCTTCCACCATTATTGTTGTTGAAACCTTGTTGAGGTCTCTGTTGATCCTTCCATGAGAGATTTGGATGATTTCTCCATGAAGGATTATAGGTGTTTTCATAGGGTTCTCCCATGTAATTCACCTCTTCCATTGCTGGGTTCTCAGGATCATAAGCTTCTTCTTCAGAGGAAGCTTCCTTAGTACTGCCTGTTGCTGCTTGCATTCCAGACAGACTCTGAGAAATCATATTAACTTGTTGAGTCAATATCTTATTCTGAGCCAATATGGTATTCAGAGTATCAATCTCAAGAACTCCTTTCTTCTGAGTTGTCCCATTATTCATAGGATTCCTTTCAGAAGTGTACATGAATTGGTTATTTGCAACCATTTCAATGAGTTCCTGAGCTTCTGCAAGCGTCTTCTTCAAATGAAGAGATCCTCCAGCAGAGCTATCCAATGACATCTTGGACAGTTCAGACAGACCATCATAGAAGATTCCTATGATACTCTGTTCTAAAAGCATGTCAGAAGGGCACCTTCTGATCAATTGCTTGTATCTTTCCCAAGCTTCATAGAGGGATTCACCTTCCTTCTGTCTGAAGGTTTGGACTTCCACTCTAAGCTTACTCAATTTTTGAGGTGGAGAGAACTTTGCCAAGAAGGCATTGACTAGCTTTTCCCAAGAGTTCAGGCTTTCTTTAGGTTGTGAGTCCAACCATGTCCTAGCTCTGTCTTTTACAGCAAAAGGGAAGAGCATAAGTCTGTAGACTTTAGGGTCAACCCCATTGGTCTTGACAGTGTCACAGATTTGCAAGAATTCAACTAAGAACTGATGAGGATCTTCCAATGGAAGTCTATGAAACTTGCAATTCTGTTGCATTAGAGAAACTAATTGAGGCTTAAGCTCAAAGTTGTTTGCTCTAATGACAGGGATTGAGATGCTTCTCCCATAGAAGTCAGGAGTAGGTGCAGTAAAGTCATCAAGCACCTTCCTTGCATTGTTGGCATTGTTGTTTTCGGCTGCCATGGCTTCTTCCTCCTTGAAGAGCTCTGTTAGGCCCTCTAGAGAGAGTTGTGCTTTAGCTTCTCTTAGCTTTCTCTTCAAGGTCCTTTCAGGTTCAGGATCAGCTTGAACAAGAATGCCTTTATCTTTGCTCTTACTCATATGAAAGAGGAGAGAACAAGAAAGTAGGGAATCCTCTATGTCACAGTATAGAGATTCCTTGAGGTGTCAGAGGAAAAGAAGAATAGAAGGAGGATGTAGATAGAAGAGAATTCGAACTTATCAAGAGGGATAGAGTTCGAATTGCACCTTGAGGAGGAGTGTGAGTCCCTTAAATAGAAGGATGTGAGAAGAGGGGAAGAATTTTCGAAAATAAATTAAAAAAATTTTGAAATAATAAAAAGAAATTTGAAAATTTGATTGAGATTTTCGAAAATTAAGATTGGGAAAGAAATTAAGTGATTTTTGAAAAAAAATTTGAAATTAGAAATCAAAAAGATATGATTGAGAGTTAATTTTGAAAAAGATGTGGTTGAAAAGATATGATTGAGAAGATATGATTGAAAATCAATTAAAAAAAAGAAAGTTTTTAAAATTAAAGTTGATTACTTGACTAACAAGAAATTAAAAGATATGATTCTAAAATTTAAAATTTGATCCTTTCTTAATAGGCAAGTAACAACTTGAAAATTTTGAAGTAAATCATTAATTATAGCAAGGATTTTCGAAAATAATAATAATAAAAAATGGAAAGAAATTGATTTTGAAGAGATATGATTGAAAAGATATGATTTGAAAAAGATTTGATTTTTGAAAAATTATGAAAATTTGAAAAAGATTTGAATTAAAAACAAAATCTCCCTTACCATTCTGGGCGTTTAACGCCCAAAATGCTACCCTTTTGGGCGTTAAACGCCCAGCCAGGTACCCTGGCTGGCATTTAAACGCCAGTTTTCCTTCTTCACTGGGCGTTTTGAACGCCCAGCTTTTTCTGTTTGATTCCTCTGCTGAATGTTCTGAATCTTCAATTCTCTGTATTATTGACTTGAAAAGACATAGTTTTGAAATTTTTTTTGAATTTTTCAATGATGAGAAACAATCAAAATACAACTAATCTTAGGAAACTCAAATCAAACAAACAATGCATACAGGACACCAAACTTAAAAATTTTCATATAAGAGACACTAACAAATTGAGAATGCATATGAGAAACAACAAAACACACAAAACAAGAGAATTTAAAGATCAGAGCAATGAAATCATCAAGAACAACTTGAAGATCAATGAAGAACAATATGCATATATTCGAAAAATGCAAGAAAAAGAAAGTCATGCAATTGACACCAAACTTAAAAATTGACACTAGACTCAAACAAGAAACATAAAATATTTTTTATTTTTATGATTTTATAAGTTTTTTTGTGGTTTTTCGAAAATTGAGTGGAAAAGAAAATAAAGGGATTCAAAATTTTTAATAAGAATTCCAGGAATCATTGCAATGTTAGTCTAAGACTCCGGTCCAGGAATTAGACATGGCTTACTAGCCAGCCAAGCTTTCAATGAAAGCTTCGGTCCAAAACACTAGACATGGCCAATGGCCAGCCAAGCTTTAGCAGATCATTGCTCACAACAGCAAAATTGATAGAAATCAACAAGCTCTTGTGATGATAAGTTGAAACCTCGGTCCAAAAAGATTAGACATGGCTTCACAGCCAGCCAGACTTCAACAAATCATCATGAAACTCTAGAATTCATTCTTAAAAACTCTGAAGAACAAAGTAGAAAAAATTTTTTTCGAAAATAAAAAGTAAAATTACCTAATCTAAGCAACAAGATGAACCGTCAGTTGTCCAAACTCGAACAATCCCTAGCAACGGCGCCAAAAACTTGGTGCACGAAATTGTGATCATCAACAATGGCGCCAAAGACTTGGAGCTCTCAAACGTGAATCACACTTTGTCACAATTCCGCACAACTAACCAACAAGTGCACTGGGTCGTCCAAGTAATACCTTACGTGAGTAAGGGTCGATCCCACGGAGACTGTCGGCTTGAAGCAAGCTATGGTCATCTTATAAATCTCAGTCAGGCAGATTCAAATAGTTATGGAGGATTGATAATTAAAGATAAATAAAACATAAAGTAAAGATAGAGATACTTATGTAATTCATTAGTAGGAATTTCAGATAAGCGTATGAAGATGCTTTGTTCCTCTTGAACCTCTGCTTTCCTATTTCCTTCTTCCAATCATTCATACTCCTTTCCATGGCAAGCTTTATGTTGGGCATCACCGTTGTCAATGGCTACTTTTCATCCTCTCAGTGAAAATGTTCTACGCACGCTGTCACCACACGGCTAATCATCTGTCGGTTCTCGATCATGTTGGAATAGGATCCATTGATCCTTTTGCGTCTGTCACACGCCCAACACTCGCGAGTTTGAAGCTCGTCACAGTCATCCCTTCCCAGATCCTACTCAGAATACCACAGACAAGGTTTAGACATTCTGAATCTCAGGAATGGCCGCCAATAATTCTATCCTATACCACGAAGGTTCTAATCTTAGATTAGAAACCCAAGAGATACACATTCAAGCTTGTTTGCATGTAGAACGAAAGTGGTTGTCAGGCACGCATTCATAGGTGAGAATGGTGATGAGTGTCACATAATCATCACATTCATCATGTTCTTGGGTGCGAATAAATATCTTGGAGAAGAAATAGACTTGAGTTGAATAGAAAAATAATAGTACTTGTATTAATTCATGAAGAACAGCAGAGCTCCACACCTTAATCTATGGTGTGTAGAAACTCCACCGTTGAAAATACATAAGAATAAGGTCTAGGCATGGCCGAGAGGCCAGCCTCCAAAACATGATCAAGGGATCAAAAGATAATCCAAAGATGAAAATACAATAGCAAAAGGTCCTATTTATAGAAAACTAGTAGCCTAGGGTTACAGAAATGAGTAATTAATACATAAATCTTCTTTCGGGCCCACTTGGTGTGTGCTTGGGCTGAGCATTGAAGCTCCCATGTGTAGAGACTTTTCTTGGAGTTAAACGCCAGCTTTTGTGCCAGTTTGGGCGTTTAACTCCAGCTTTTGTACCAGTTCTGGCGTTAAACGCCAGAATTCTTGAGCTGACTTGGGACACCTGTTTGGTTTATCAAATCTCGGGTAAAGTATGGACTATTATATATTTCTGGAAAGCCCAGGATGTCTACTTTCCAACGCAATTAAGAGCGCGCCAATTGAGCTTCTGTAGCTCCAGAAAATTCACTTCGAGAGCAGGGAGGTCAGAATCCAACAGCATCTGCAGTCCTTTTTCAGCCTTTGAATCAGATTTTTGCTCAGGTCCCTCAATTTCAACCAGAAAATACCTGAAATCACAGAAAAACACACAAACTCATAGTGAAGTCTAGAAGAGTGATTTTTATTTAAAAACTAATAAAAATATAATAAAAACTAACTAAAATATAATAAAAACATACTAAAAACAATGCCAAAAAGCGTATAAATTATCTGCTCATCAATGATGGAGAAGATGATCAAGCATCAAGAATTGGCCAACAAAAACGATGAAGCTTCACTAAGGAACTTGGAAAGGCAAATTGGCCAATTATCTAAGCAAACAATGGCTGAGAGAGCACCCAATGCATTACCAATGACACCATTCCCAATCCCAAAGAAGAATGCAAAGCAATCTAGTTAAGGAGTGGAAGAACCTTGGTAAATGACAAAGAAACTACCAAGAGGCCAGCTGAAAATGATGAGGCTAGAAGCAAGGAGGAAGTGACACTTAAAGAAAAAGAACAAGAGAAACTCAAGGAGAAGGAGGAATGGCCACAAGCTTCAAAAAAGGGAAAGAAAGTCATAGAGGAGCAATCACAAGAACAAAGGAAAATAGTGAAGAATCACACCCCTCCTCTGCCATATCCTCAAAGATTTCAGAAGGAGATCAAGGATCAATAGTTCCCAAAGTTTTTAGAAGTTTTCAAGAAGCTGGAAATTAATATTCCTCTTGTTGAAGCATTAGAGCAGATGCCTCTATATGCTAAGTTTCTCAAAGAGCTCATCAACAAGAAAAAAAGCTGGAATGAGAAAGAGACAGTGATCTTGACACAAGAATGCAGTGCAGCGATCCAAGAAGGCATCCCACCAAAACTCAAAGACCCTGGGAGCTTCTTCTTGCCTTGCACCATTGGTAACATAATCATTGACAAGGCACTGTGTGATTTAGGGTCCAGTATCAATCTGATGCCTTTGGTTATGATGAGAAGTCTATCTATAGAAGAAGTGAAGCATACACAAATGTCATTGGAGCTAGTGGATAGATCTCTGGTAATTCCCAAGGGGGCGATTGAAAATATCTTGGTCAGAGTAGAGAAATTTATATTTCCAGCAGATTTTGTAATCCTCAATGAGAGGGTAAGGAAAAGACAAACAATGGAGAAGGAAAAGAGGGTAAGGAATATGTGAAGGCTAAGAAGAGAAGGCAGGAAAAGATTGAAGATTTGATCAGTGGGAAGGAAGTCCCTGACATAAAACCTGATGTAAAGACAGAAGAGCCACCAAAGAAAGGAAAGAAGAGCAAGAAAAGGATTCCAAAAGGGTGGAAAAACAAAAGGATACCAACTAAAGGATTCTCAAAAGGGGACAGAGTAAGATTGATATACCAGTAGTTGGATACAGATCCACAAACTGATTATTACTACATCGTCAATAAGATACTCTCACTGGAGCATATGGAGATTGACCATCGACGCACAGGAAGAAGGCTCACAGTGAGAGGGGACAAATTGAGGCACCACAATCATCAGTCACCCTAACAAGGAACCAATGTCAAGCTAGTGACAATAAAAGAGCGCTCCATGGGAGGCAGCCCATGACTTAATATTCCTGCTTTTGTTTTAATTCTAATAATCAATGGTTCGTCTAGCATAAATTTGAGCTCTCATGAGCGAATTTGATAACTGCACACATCATTTTGAAGCATATGTTTGATTCCTAAGTTTGGTGTGCCTAAAGGCACTTTAAAATAGCTTTTCAAGCATGTTGATCATATAACCATCTTAGGATATATACTCACTTATTATATTGAAGTATATAGCCAAACATTAAGTTTGGTGTCTACATATACTATGAATTTCAAGAAAATCACTTTTGCTCAAAGTTTCAAATTCATGAATAGATAAACCATATGTTGCATCATTTTATGAGTTTATTGCATTAAGGTAGAAAATAAAGTGTTCCTTATAATGAATATACTAATTGTGATAGACATTCATTAGGTTTCACATGAAGCACATAGCAGAAAACAAGTTTGGTGTTCACCAAAAATTTTGTTCAATTCCTAAGGGACATAGTTGGTTTTTCATAAATAAGGAACATATAGCAACTTTTGTTTTATTTTTTTTACTCTTCACTTGATAACCCCCACCGTATTGAATTTAAAATTTGTGCTCACTAGTGCCTTGATTCACGTGGATAGGAATAATAAAATTTGAGGAAAGGACAAAACTTATGCATGCACGGTTGTCCCAAGAAAAAAAAGCAAGTCACATGTGCATGTTTGGAAAGTACAACGCTGCAGGAATCAGCACCTAGAAGGCTAAACCATGTGCCCAATGGAGGAGCAATCCTTGTCTTCATTCATCTTCACATGCAGGCCGTCCATTCCATGAATTTGCAATAAAGGCATGCTCAATCCTCACCCTTCATTACTACACAACCGAACTACCAATGCCTTTCTCCAACAATACCTTCCCGTGCTATAAATCAGTTAGTAATACCTCTTAATCTATTTGCCTTTGTTTTATTCATACACCTTTTCTAAATACGTTACAGCAGCTCTTTCTTACCCAAAGATACCACACAGAACCCAACTTCTTCTTTCCTCCATCCTAAGCCATATCCTAAACACAGTTCATCTTTTTTTCTCCCTTCTTTCCTTCCTAATTCATGGCTTCATCAAGTTCCAGAAGAAGGAAAGGAAAGGAACCAGCTGAAACTGAACCACCAACCTATGATACTAAGAGATTTAAGTCTCAATTTCATGAATCAAGATATCATAGGCTAATAGAACTAAAAAAGGTCATTCCAGAGATGGGATTCAGATTAAAAGATGGAGAGTACCCCATCATGAGAAGAATAACCGTGGAGAGGAGATGGGAGCTTCTATGTGAACCTCTCACAGACATAAGTGCAACCATGATAAGGGAGTTCTATGCAAATGTTGTGAGGTCAAGCAAGACTAGCCCTCTCTACAAGAGCTATGTTCGGGGGGTTGAGGTAGATTTCAGCCCACCATCCATCATGAGAGTCTTACAGATAAGAGTGATACCCTATGGAGAACCCAGCTTTGATGAAAGAATGGCAGGTGAGAGTGATCCTGATGACATATTACATGGTTTATGCTTTGAAGGTAGAGACTGGGAAAGGGACTCAGAGGGGGCCCCAAGCCGCTTGAAGAGAATAGATCTCATACCTGACGCCAAAGGGTGGTATGAGATAGTGAGAAGATCCATACTCCCCACTGCAAATACATCTAAGGTCACAATAAAGAAGGCAATTCTGACATATTACATACTTAGGAGAGGAGAAATCAATATCCCACAGCTCATCGCAGATAGCATTTAAGAGATGGCTGAGGATACTGGCAAATCAAGCAGACTTGGTCACCCAAGCACCATTCTGAGGCTGTGCAATAGAGCAGGAGTACTCTTTGAGGATGCAGATACAGATCGGGTAAAGGGAGGCAGAGGAATCACCAAGTAGAAAATGGATGGTATCCCTAAAACCTAGGAGGAGAGAAGAGCTCAAGAAAGAAGGAGAAGACCACAAGTGGAGGGGGAACAAGCTTCTGGTGCAATGGACTTAAGCCAAGTGCAAAGATCCATTAAAGAAATGTCTCAACAATATATGAGAGCACAGGAGCAACAACAAGAGCAACACTTGAAGCAATAAGAGCAGTACTTGAAAGCCCAAGAGCAACAAAAGTGTTGACAGCAGCAAATGATGGAACAACAAGAAAACTTCCAGCGTAAGATGTTGGATCAACATAGAGAACTTCAAGCAAGAACTCTTGATTGTCAAAGGGAACAATTGGCACACTCTCAAAAATCATTTAATAGATTGTCCCTACAACCAGACAAGCAAGGAGAGTACATCCAAAATCTCTACCAATGGAAGAATATATATCATACAATTGGAGAGCATAGAAACTTGGACAGAATGGAGTATGATATAGAAACTCAAGCCAAGTTAGACTATGTAGTCAGTGGCATGCCAATATTGAACCGAGAGATCAAGCCATATGTTCAATGCCAAGAATTGGTAAACCATCAGAGAGCAAAAGCCAAGAACAATTCAGCACACATGCAACAAGGATTGAAGGATGCTGGGCTCTGGAATCAAGTAAACCACATTTGGGATCGTAGATGCCCTGTTGAGGAACCCCAAGAAACAAGCAAGAAGCGGAAGAAAAAAGGAGAATCTAGCAAAGGGAAACAGCACAACAACTAGAGGTGGTGGAGTCCCTTTTATAGTTTTAATTAAATAAGGATGATGCATATCTGAAACATGATATGACTCCAAATATTTTATGTTCTGCACTTTCATATCTTAGTGGATTTCTTATTAGGATATGCATTATGCTTGTTATCACTCATCTGCATTAAATTCATGTCTTGTTTCCCTTTTGCATCAATAAGAGAAAATGTTTGAAATAGAAAGTAATTGTCCAATGTAGCAGGAATTAGAATAAAGACATGTGGTGGTAATTGCTTGATTGGATGATAAGCTCAATAATAAAAGCTGCAGAATAGAATATCTCTTGTAGTGTGAATTTAGTTTCTGTTATAAAACCTTTTATTAATGAACATCCCCGAAAAATGGAGAAAATTAAGAAAAAAAAAAGAAAAGAAAAAACAAGGATTGGCAAGAAGAATGAAAGAAACAAACAATAAGGCTAGACACCAATAGCTTGGACCTTAGGACATATGCCTGTGGTGTTTCTTGTACTAGGATATGCTTGGACAATTAGGTTCTGAGGAATCTTTTAAAACTTGGTAACTTGGATTAACTAATCTAGGATTACCAACAGAAAGTCCATTATCAAGAGCAACCTAGTTACAAAGCATTTAGTAACCCAAAGAGGTGCTGGGCAACAATGTTCCTAAGAAGGATTGTGAGCCAAGAGTCTGTAGTGAAGAGGTGTTGAGAAAAATTGAGCCAAAAGGGGCTGCTGCAACACTTGACACTGAGCTATCATTGAGAAATAAGTTTCTAAGCAACAGAAAGAAGGAAAAAGCTAACAGGGATCAATAAAAGAATAAGGCATTATAGCAACAACTCTAGTGAATCCTCAAAGAGACATTTCATGTCTATCAGCAAAGAATAATTGAGCTGCATTTTTGTCTGCATAAAACCCCATGGTTCAAATTCTATTATCTGCTGAATAAGGACCTATATACTTCTCTGTTTTGTTTCGTTTCTTCTCATGTTTAATGCTTGGTTGGGGACAAGCAAGATTTAAGTTTGGTGTTGTGATGACAAGTCATCTTATGCTAGTTTTACAAGCATTTTTCATTTGTTTCATTAGGTTTTATGCACTTTCTTACACAATAAGTAAGTTATTGTAGTGGATTTTCATGATTATGTTGAATCAATCAAACATCATTGATTTTACACAAAATCATAGGTTTTATGCTAGAATTAATTGATTTTATGAATGATGCAAAGATCTTGTGATTTTGGTGAGACTTTGATTGGTTGTTTGGTTGCTTGTAGGTGAAGGGATGAGAAAGAAAGGAAAGCAATCAGGGAAGCGTTACGTTCTCTTTGTGAACGCCACACTCAGCAACACGCTTTTGGGATAGCGTTCACTTTGGAAGTGAACATGGCGTTCATTTTGTGAACATTTTCGTGATGTTCAGCCTTGGAGGCAAGCTTCATGCCATCCGTACACTAAGTAGCGCTCAATAAGTGAACTCAGGGTTCACTAAGGCAACGCTCATGAAGGGGAGGCACGCACCAAGGAAGGCTCAGCAAAAGGGTAGCGCTCAAAAAGTGAACTTGGCGTTCACTTTCTTACCTTTTTCGTGACTTTCTAGCCAAGGAAGGGTAGCGCTCAAACAAAGGAGCGTAACGCTCCAAATTGGCACCAAGAAGCACCAAATGGTGCAGCGCTCAGCAAGGGAGAGTGCTCAAGAAGTGAACTTGACGTTCACTAAGTGAACACTAGAGGAGAAAAATTAAGCACATGAAGAAGCACGCTTGGCAAAGTGAACATGGAGTTCACAAAGTGAACTTAACGCTCCACTAGGAGCACAAAATGCACCTTGATCCAATTAAACCAAGCAAATCCGGATCTACTTCTTCAAGGCCAAATCAAAAGCCCATTCCAATTGCTCAAGGACTGAAATTAGAAGGTGTATAAATAGAAGCAATTTTGATTTGAGGAGGGACCTTTTACTTCATTTTTTGTTTTACTTTTACTTTTGGCTCTCTTTTGATTTTCTTTTGAATTTGGGGAATTGGGATTAGATCTGAGTTTGGCTTTCTGTGTTCATTTTTTTTCTTCTGCAACTTCTATTTTCTGCTTTGGGTTTTGAATTTAGATTGAAGATTTCTACTAGAATTCTTCAGCTGAGATTCCTCTTTTACTTTTCTCTTTTTATAGTTCTAACAATTGGATTGGATCTCAATCTTCTTCTCTGTTTTCATTTTATTTCTTCTGCAACTTCTTCTTTACTTTTTGGTCAAGAGAGTGATTGAGATCTAGATTTGCTTTCTGTCTTGGTTACTTTACTGAATTTGTCAATTTCTCTTTAGGATTTCATAACTGAGCTAAGCTTTCTTGCGTTTTGATTCCTTTGCAAATTTTCCATTTCTGTTTTGCTACTGAGATCCAGATCTGAATCTCTGCATCTCATAGTTCTTTGATTCACTGCAATTTACATTTTCTAGTTCAATTTGAATCCCAATACCCAAATCCCTTTATTCTTAATGCAACTTAAGTTTCTTGTCAATTTAGATTCAGCAATTTAAGTTTCTTGCACTTTAAGTTTTAGTTATTTACATTTCTTGCAATTTAAGTTTCAGCTCTTTTACTTTCTTGCACTTTAAGTTTCTGCAATTTACTTCTTTTGCACTTTAAGATTTTGTCAATTTACCTTCTCCCTTTTATTTTCTTGCAATTTTGCTTCTGTTAATCAAGTTTCACTCAAATCATCAAATATTCGCTTAACTAAATTCATCACCTAACTAAAGTTGCTCAATCCATCAATCCCTATGGGATCAACCTCACTCATGTGAGTTATTACTACTTGATGCGATCTGGTACACTTGCTGGTGAGTTTTGTGTGGAATCGTTTTTCCCTCATCTACTCCTACTCCTAATACTATGAAAACTATCTAAAAATTGCTCCAATGCTTCCCCCCTTTGATAAGTGTTGAAGTCTCCTTTATATAGCACTCCAAAATAGTATTTCAGCCTTCCAAAAATGAGCCAAGGGCCTCCAAATTCATGCAGCACGTGTTTCATTAATGAATTCATGTGCAGGGACCCCTGCGGACGCACAGACGTGTGCGTCCGTACACGCGGCAATGGAGCGCTCTCAAAAGGTAAGGAAAGATGACTTACAGAGATTTCTAGAAATATATAATAGTCCATACTTTGCTTTGGATTAGAAGGCCCAAAATTGGCGTCCAACGCCAGCTTCCTGCCCCCCTTCCAAGGTGTCCAGCGCCCAAAGAGCAGAGACCAATGTTCAAACACCTAAAGAGGACCCCCTAGCTGGCGTTCTAGTGTGCGAAATCGTGATCATTCCATTCCTTGCTAACGACGCTAAAAAATTAATACGCACATTCATGATCTTATATCCATTTCACAACTTCGTACAACTAACCAGCAAGTGCACTGGGTCGTCCAAGTAATAAACCTTACGTGAGTAAGGGTCGATCCCACGGAGATTGTCGGATTGAAGCAAGCTATGGTCACCTTGTAAATCTCAGTCAGGCGGATTCAACTGATTTTATGAATTGATAAATAAAAGATAAATAAAATATAAAATAGGATAGTAGTACTTATGTAATTCATTGGTGAGAATTTCAGATAAGCGTATAGAGATGCTTTCATTCCTCTGATCTCTGCTTTCCTGCTGTCTTCATCCAATGAATCCTACTCCTTTCCATGGCAAGCTTTATGTAGGACATCACCGTTGTCAATGGCTACATCCCATCCTCCTGTGAAAATGGTCCAATGCGCTATCACTGCATGGCTAATCATCTGTCGGTTCTCGATCATACTGGAATAGGATTTACTATCCTTTTGCGTCTGTCACTACGCTTAGCACTCGCGAGTTTGAAGCTCGTCACAGCCATCCCTTCCCAAATCCTACTCGGAATACCACAGACAAGGTTTAGACTTTCAGGATCTCAGGAATGGCCATCCATGGGTTCTAACTTATACCATGAAGACACTAATAACTCGGACTCGGTCCCCTGTATTAGATATCCAAGAGATATCCATTCAATCTAAGGTAGAACGGAAGTGGTTGTCAGGCACGCGTTCATAAGTTGAGAATGATGATGACTGTCACGATCATCACATCCATCATATTGAAGTGCGAGTGAATATCTTAGAAGCGGAATAAGTTGAATTGAATAGAAAAACAGTAGTACTTTGCATTAATCTTTGAGGAACAGCAAAGCTCCACACCTTAATCTATTGTGTGTAGAAACTCTACCGTTGAAATTACATAAGTGATGAAGGTCCAGGAATGGCCGAGAGGCCAGCCCCCAAAACGTGATCGAAAGATCAAAAGATAATCCAAAGATGTCTAATACAATAGTAAAAAGTCCTATTTATACTAAACTAGCTACTAGGGTTTACAGAAGTAAGTAATTGATGTAGAAATCCACTTCCGGGGCTCACTTGGTGTGTGCTTGGGCTGAGCATGAAGCTTTCACATGGAGAGGTCATTCTTGGAGTTGAACGCCAGTTTGTAACGTGTTTCTGGCGTTGAACTCCACTTTGCAACTTGTTTCTGGCGCTAAACGCCAGACTGCAACATGGAACTGGCGTTCAACGCCAGTTTGCGTCATCTAAACTCGGGAAAAGTATGAACTATTATATATTTCTGGAAAGCCCTGGATGTCTACTTTCCAACGCAAATAGAAGCGCGCCATTTCGAGTTCTATAGCTCCAGAAAATCCACTTTGAGTGCAGAGAGGTCAGAATCCATCAGCATCTGCAGTCCTTCTTAAACCTCTGAATCTGATTTTTGCTCAGGTCCCTCAATTTCATCCAGAAAATACCTGAAATCACAGAAAAACACACAAACTCATAGTAAAGTCCAGAAATATGAATTTTAATTAAAAACTAATAAAAATATAATGAAAACTAATTAAATCATACTAAAAACATACTAAAAACAATGCCAAAAAGCGTATAAATTATCCGCTCATCACGTTCCATGCCCAAGAGACCTCATAGCACGTCGATCTCATCAATGCTCAGCCCAAACACTCACCAAGTGGGC
Source organism: Arachis hypogaea (assembly GCF_003086295.3). Lineage (NCBI taxonomy): Eukaryota > Viridiplantae > Streptophyta > Magnoliopsida > Fabales > Fabaceae > Arachis > Arachis hypogaea. The sequence continues at coordinate 80,630,970 of NC_092046.1, read as the reverse complement.
TCCAGAAGTGGATTTTAGCACTGAATAGACTGTTTTCCCCTTACTAGTCATCTGTTTAGTATTTAAGGGATTAAATTTATGTAATTCAAAATTTTAATCAACTTCTTCAATTCTTTTGAGTCATCATACACATTTACTATGTTTTTTATTTCAGTATGAGTTTCTAAACCTCCTAGGTTGAGGGGAAGAGCCCTGCTAAGTCCTATAAATTAATAAAAGTATTACTGTTTCTCTTCGATCCACTTTTGATTAATTCTAAGATGTATATTCGATCTTCATCATGGTGAATAGGATGATCTAACAAATTAGCTATGTTCATCACTAAGGAGAATGAATTGTACGAGCTTCACCCTCAATCAGAATGGATCCGCACTAAACCTAGGGTTCAGATCTGGAGGAGCATTGGCGGCCTCTCAACTGGCGTCAATCACATACAGCCTGTCATTGAAGAAATCAGTCACAAGCAAAGAGAGCAGTAGTACCAGAGTTAATTCAGAAAGACAAAGCAACTCCAATCCTTAACTCTATTCCTATAATAGATTCCATTTAATTCTTTATTCCTACTTATCATCCAAATATTTGATATAACAAGTACTTATACAAAGTTCCACCCAATGAACTTCTGATCTGCCTGACTAAGACCTGCAAGATAACCATAGCCTACTTCAAACCACAATCCTCGTGGGATCGACCCTGACTCGCTCAGGTATTACTTGGACAACCCAGTGCACTTGCTGGTACTGCTGTACTGCTGTGTTCAAGAATCAAGAAGAGCTAAAAGAAGAGAATCAATAATATCATCCAGATTCTAGTTCCAAGGGATGCAAATACTTCTGAGCTTCAAAGGAAAGTGAGATGCCAAAACTGTTCAAAAGTAAAGAGCTAATAACCCCATTTAGTATTTAAAACTGAGCTTCCTTGACAACTCTGAGACTTTTTGTATCTTTCTCTTCTCTTTAGTCCTACTTTGTGTTTGGTTGCTTGAGGACAAGCAACAGTTTAAGTTTGGTGTTCTGATGAACGGATATTTTATACACTTTTTAGCATCATTTTCTTAATGTTTTTAGTATATTTTGTTAAGTTTTATTATGTTTTAGAAGGTTTTAGTGAAAAAATCTCTTTTTGGAAGATACTTTGAGTTTTTGTGGATTTTGTATGATTTTAGGTGATTTTTGGGTGAATTTGGCAAGTTTTGGCAAACTCTGATTCAGAGGCACAAATAGGGTAGCAGATGCTGTCAGATCCTGACCTCCGTGTATTCAAACGAGCATTTCTGGAGGTACAGATGGCCAACTGACGCATTCTCAATGGCGTTAGAAAGCTAACTTCCAAAGCTTTCCATAAATATATAATAGTCTATACCTTTCTTTGGAAATGACTTCCCAAAAAAGGCTGATAAACCATTATTTTATGATTTATATTGTGTTTAATTGTGTGGTTTTATCAAATCTTTACCCACTTATTCATATGATTAGCATGTATTTACAATTCCTTCCCAAAATCACTCCATGGTTGAAAACTTGCTTCCTAGAGACTTTTAATTATGTATTTTAATTCTCCATTATCTCATTCGATGCCGTGATCCGTGTGTTAAGTGTTTCAGGCTTCATAGGGCACGAATGATTTGGAAAGTAGAGAGGAGGCTTGCAAAAATGGAAGGAACACAAGAAACTAAGGAGATGACAAGCGAGCAATGACGCGAGTCCATGGCCAACGCGAACGCGCGAAATGGAGAATTCGCAACAACGCGGACGCGTGCCTGACGTAAACATGTGGATTGGAGTCTGCACAAATGACGCGAACGCGTGAACGATGCAAACGCGTGGCAAGAAAAAACGCCGAATGACACGAACGCGTACGCGTGACCTACGCGATCTGCAGAAATAACAGAATACGCTGGGGGCGATTTTGGGCCGCATTTTGACCCAGTTTTCGGCCCAGAAACACAGACTAAACCTAGGGAACATGCTGAAACTCAAAAACGCATCCACACACATTCAGATTCAACACATTAGGATTACTCTTAGTTTTAGATCTGAATCTAGATTAGTGTTACATTGATAGTTTCTGCTTTTACTTTGAATTGTGGATGTTGAAGAGCCATTACCTCCGTTGAAGACATTACTCTAGTTTGTTTCTTTACTCCCTTAGTTTATGAAGTCATTTTTATTTTAATTAATTTTAATTCTCTATTTTATTTTATTTAATTATTCCTTCTCATATTTTTATGATTATTTCTTTCATGTCAATGGAGTAAAATTTCTACTTGACATGGGGGTTGCTTAAAAGGAGATACTTGAGTTGGAATGCTCAAGTGCTTGGTTGAATTGGACATTGTTAGCTAATTCCATACCTACTAACACTAGACCTCCCTAAGGGAGAGGACTAGGAATTGAGGGTAAGAGTTAGTTTAATCACCATACTTTTCCTTATTTAGTAAGGGGTAACCGAGTGAGAACAACAATCTTTTTACACTACACTACACTTGAGAAGATTCCAACAAGGATAGAAATTCCATTTAATTATTCCCCCAGTCAAGGCCTTTTATTCAGAGTATCAATAACTATTCTTAGTTTATTTTTATTGCTTTAATTTTTAATCATTTTAATTACTCGTTATCAAAACTCAATTTTTCTGAAAACCCCTAGTTAATAAAATAGCACTCTTTCCTGCAACTCGTTGGGAGACGACCTGGGACTCATACTCTCAGTACTTTATTTCTAAAATTTGTGATAACCCTTTTTTAAATTGGTGAGGCAAATCTTAGCCGGTTAAGAGATATATGTGCAGTTCTGTCCTCTTAATTGAAATCTCTAAATTGGTTAACTTCTGCCACGCATCAATTTTTGGCATTGTTGCCGGGTATTTGCAATAGTGTGCTAAATTATTAATTAGTGTATATATTTTATTTTTATTTGCATATTTTATTTTTATTTCTGTTACCATGAGTTACATGTCTTTCTCATTGAATGACGCGTTCATTGCCTAATCCGAGTTTAATCCCATTTGATCCTGAGATTGAAAGAACTCTTTCACATATTAGACGAACTCGACGTCAGTTAGCCTCTGAGGGTGGTGAAGTAATTATTATCAATTCACCAGTCTCATCTGAGGGTGAATCTAAACCGCCATCTGAGAGTGAGACAAGCTCATTTACTACTGATCCAGTTGATTTACGTGCAGGAAATATGGCAGCACCTAGGAGGATTACTCTCTAGGAGGCAGGAGCCCCAGATTTTACACTGCAACCGTATCAAGTGCATCACCCGACTGCAGCTGCAGATTTTGAACTAAAAACTGCACTGATCAACTTGATGCCCAAGTTTCATGGCTTACCTGCTCAATAGCCTATCAAGCACCTTAGAGATTTCCAGACAGCCTGTTCTACTGTTAGGCGTCATGGTGCAGATGAAACTTCTATTCTGTTAACCGCTTTTCCATTTTCTCTTGAGGGAAAGGTGAGAAAGTGGTACTACTTCCAACCTGAAGCAACTGTTACCAACTGGGATACACTCAAGAGAGAATTTTTGAAAAAATACTTCCCAGCTAAAGTCACAGATAGACTGAGAAAAGAGATCTCCTGCATTGTTCAAGGTGAATCAGAGACTCTCTATGAATATTGGAAGCGCTTCAATAATCTCCTGGACGCATGTCCCCGTCACATGATTGGTAAACTAGTATTGATCAGCTACTTCACCCAAGGCATGAACCCCCAGGATAAGACTACACTGGAAGGTGCTAGTAATGGTTCTTTGAAAAAGTACAAAACCACAGATGAAGCATGGCAATTGATCAGCGACTTAGCTGAGTCCACTAGGAATCACAGACAGAGGCGCCACCATCCCAAGGTTGTTGCCAAAGTTTCTTCTAGTATTGAAACTACTGCTCTCACACAGAGTATATGTGAAATGACCAACTTACTGAAACAAATGAAGTTGAATTAGCAACAGGCACAACAAGCTCAGCCTTCACCACAACAAAGCCAACAATTGGTTCCACAAAGAGTATGCGGGATCTGTGCTGATTATAGTCATTATACTGATGAATGCCCGCAGCTCCAGGAAGGCAACACTGTGGTAGCCACTCACAACTTCTATGACCGCCCGAATCAAGGATACAATCAACAAGGTGGCAACTACAACCAAGGTGGAAACAATAACCATGGATGGCAGGATAACTCCAACCAAGGCTAGAGAGAAAATTCTACCCATGGCTGGAGGGATAACTTTAACAGAGGAGGCAGAGACAATAATGGAAACCAGAGGTGGAATAACAATAACAACAACAGACAGCAGAATCAGAACCAACCTTACAGGGCACCTCACCTAAGACAATCACAAGGACCCCAGCAAACCCAACAACAAGTTTCTCAGACTACTTATTCTAATTCCTCATCAAATGACGAGATGCTCCGTTCTCTTGCGCAAGGACAACAAGACATGCAGGCGCAGCTGAACTCTAGTCTGAATGGCTTGACTTCCACTTTACAAGCTCTCGTCTCCCAGATGGATTCCTCACTTAATTCCACACATCAACCTTCAAGCTCTAATGGAATTCCTTCTCAACCACTGCCTAATCCCAAAGGTGGCATCAACGCCATCACTTTAAGGTCTGGAACCACATAACAGGAGAGGAACCATGAGGAGCCAAACCCACCAGAAAATATGCCAGCAGAGGATGTGGTGGAAGTGGAAGATGCTGAAGAAGAAGAGGACGTACAAGACATAGTTGAAGAAGAAGAAGCTCAACCATAGAATGAAGTCCCAAGGGATGCTGAAGCTACAAATCGCGCCCCTCCTATTCCATTTCCACAACTTGCAAGGAAGCCGGGAAAACAGATGGAACTTGACCCCAAAATGGTAGAAATATTCTAAAAAGTCGAGGTAACTGTTCCCCTCTTTGATGTTATTCAACAGGTATCTAAATACGCAAAGTTTCTAAAGGATTTGTGCATACATAAAGATAAAATTAATGAATTAGAAACTATTCCTTTAGGTAGTTCTATATCTGCTTTAATGGGGGGAATACCTGAAAAATGTAGTGATCCAGGTCCATGTATGGTTAGTTGTACCATTGGAAGTGTGATATTTTCTGACTATATGTGTGATTTAGGAGCATGTGTTAGTATAATGCCTTTGTCTATATATGATACTTTGAGGCTCCCTCCCTTAAAAAGGTCGGCAGCTCATTTTGTGTTAGCAGATAAAAGCATTATTACAGTAGTTGGAATTGCTGAAGATGTACTAGTGAGCATTAAGGGGCTTACATTTCCCATTGATTTCTACATCCTGGAAATGCCCCCTAATGACTCAGGAAGACCATCATCAATCCTGCTTGGAAGACCATTCCTGAAGACTTCAAAGTTCAAGCTGGATGCATTCTCAGGAACTTACTCTTTTGAGATAGATGGCAGAACAGTGAGTTTCAGTTTAAATGAAGCTATGAAGCATCCTCCGGAAGATCATTCTATCTTCCAGTGCGACATTATTGATGAAACTATAGCTGAAGTTCACCAGGAAGAATTAGAAGAGAAGTATATGGAACAAGGTCCAAGTGTGGGGACACTTTCTGAAAACAATGAGAAGACTTTACCATTATCACCCGCCCCAGATGATCCAGAGCCTAGCTATGAGCAGAAATTAGAGTTAAAGCCCCTTCCTCCACACCTCAAGTATGCTTACCTTGAGGACAAGCAGAAGTTCCCAATCATCATTGCAAAGGAACTCACTTCTCAACAAGAAAAACAACTACTCAGTGTGCTGAGAAAACATAAGAAAGCAATTGGATGAAGCTTGGCGGATATACTAGGCATTAGCCCCCAAGTTTGTAAACATAGAATATTCTTAGAAGAGGGAGTAAAGCCTGTCCGTCAGCCTCAGAGAAGATTGAATCCCACCATCTTAGAAGTTGTCAAGAAGGAAGTGACCAGGCTACTTGAAGCAAATATCATTTACCCGATTTCAGATAGTGAATGGGTCAACCCAATACAAGTAGTGCCTAAGAAGTCTGGAGTCACAACAATAAAGAATGAGCATGGAGAGCTTCTGACAACTAGAGTGCAGAATTCATGGAGAGTTTGCATTGACTATAGGCGTCTCAACCAAGCAACTCGCAAGGATCATTACCCCTTGCCATTTATTGATCAGATGCTTGATCGCCTGTCAGGTAAATCTTATTATTGTTTTTTAGATGGTTATACAGGATACTTTCAAATTCATATAGCTCCTGAAGATTAGGAAAAGACTACTTTTACATGTCCCTTTGGAACTTATGCTTATAAGAGAATGCCCTTTGGCTTATGCAATGCACCTGCTACTTTCTAAAGATGCATGATGAGTCTTTTCTCTGATCTTATTGAGAACTGTATGGAGATTTTTATGGATGATTTCAGCATATATGGTGATTCATTTAGCCTTTGCTTGGATAGTTTATCTAGAGTATTAGATAGGTGTGTTAGTACAAACCTTGTATTAAATTTTGAAAAATGTCACTTTATGGTCAAACAAGGAATTGTAATAGGACATGTGGTGTCTAATACTGGCATTTCTGTAGATCCAGCAAAGGTGGATGTTATTTCTAGTTTACCTTACCCCTCCTCCGTGAGGGAAGTTCGTTCGTTCCTTGGCCACGCAGGTTTTTATAGGAGATTTATTAAGGACTTCAGTAAGGTAGCACTGCCTTTATCCAGATTGCTGCAGAAAGATATTGAGTTCAAGTTCAATGAAAGCTGTATGCAAGCGTTTGATAAGTTGAAGATCGCCCTGACTCAAGCTCCAATTGTGAGAGGACCTGACTAGAGCCAGCCATTTGAAATCATGTGTGATGCTTCCAACCATGCAGTAGGAGCAGCGCTAGCTCAGCGCGAAGGTAAGGACCCTTTTGTAATTGCTTATGCATCTAAGACCTTAGATGCTGCTCAGTCTAATTATACTACTACTGAAAAAGAGCTTCTAGCTATTGTTTTTGCTCTGGATAAATTTCGAGCCTACTTACTTGGTACTAAGGTAGTAGTGTACTCAGATCATGCAGCTCTAAAATATTTATTAGCTAAAAAGGAGTACAAACCAAGGCTAATATGTTGGATACTACTGCTGCAAGAATTTGATTAAGGATAGGAGTGGTAACCAGAATTTAGTAGCAGACCACTTGAGTCACCTTGAGCACATTAAGGATGACTCCGCTCCTATAAATGATAATTTCCCATTTGATAACTTACAAGCAGTATCTGAAGTAGTTCCTTGGTATGCACCTGTAGCTAATTATCTAGTTAGCCACACTTTTCCTCCAAATTTTACTAAGCATCAAAGAGACAAACTGAAAAGCAAGTCAAAATATTTTATATGGGATGATCCATATTTATGGAGGTGCAGTGCTGACCAGGTAATTAGACGGTGTATACCTCAATCAGAATTCCAGTCTATTTTAGAGGCTTGCCACTCATCTGAGAGTGGAGGACATTTTGGCCCTCAAAGAACAGCTAGAAAAATTCTAGACTGTGGATTCTGGTGGCCTACTCTTTTTAAAGACGCTGCTGAATTTTGTAAATCTTGTTCCCCATGCCAAAGGTTTGGTAATATATCCAAGAGGGATGAGATGCCTTAACAGATTATGCTTTTCTGTGAAATTTTTTACGTTTGGGGCATCGACTTCATGGGTCCATTTCCAAATTCTAACGGTTACTCTTATATACTATTAGCCGTAGATTATGTTTCTAAATGGGTGGAAGCAATTCCTACCCACACTGATGATGCTAACACCGTTGTTTCCTTTGTTAGAAACCATATTATCTGTCGCTTTGGATCACCACGAGCAATTGTGAGCGATCAAGGCACCCACTTTTATAACAGGAGACTAACAGGATTACTGAAAAAGCATGGGATAATTCACAAAGTAGCAATAGCTTATCATCCCCAGACCAATGGGCAAGCAAAAGTCTCTAACAGAGAAATTAAACGTATTCTGGAGAAGATAGTAAAACCTCATAGGAAGGACTGGAGTGCCAGGCTACAAGATGCACTATGGGCATATAGAACAGCGTACAAGACACCCATTGGGATGAGCCCCTTCCGCCTGGTATACGGAAAGGCTTGCCACCTCCCCATAGAGGTGGAACATAAGGCTTTCTGGGCTGTAAGAGAGTGCAACATGAATCTTACAAAAGCTGGTGCTGAAAGAAAGTTGCAACTAGCAGAACTAGAGAACCTCCGCTTAGAAGCATATGACAACTCCAGGCGTTACAAGGAGAAAATGAAGGCTGTCCATGACAAGCACATTAAAAGGAGAGAATTCAGACCAGGGGAGTTAGTTCTACTATATAACTCCAGATTGAGGCTCATGCCGGGTAAACTGAGATCAAGATGGGAAGGTCCATACAGAGTAGAAAAGGTAGAGCCATACGGAGTATTCCACCTGCGTCATCCTACTAGCTCCAAATTTCTAAAGGTCAATAGACATCGCCTAAAGCTTTATCATGATGAGAAGATGAAGAATCAAAAAGAACTAGAGATTTTCCTCTTGGAAGACCCACCAAGAAAAGCAGAATGAGCCTAACGAGTGTCCAACTTAAGGACGTAAAAGCAAAGTGCTAGGTGGGAGACAACCCACCATGGTATGTGGTGCACGAATTGTGAATCACACTTTTCACAACTCGTACCACTAACCAGCAAGTGCACTGGATCGTCCAAGTAATACCTTACGTGAGTAAGGGTCGAATCCCACGGAGATTGTTGGTTTGAAGCAATCTATGGTTATCTTGCAATTCTTAGTCAGGAAGTCAATTGTATTTATCAGTTGAATTGCGAATAAACAAGAGAGCATGGGTTAAAGGTTACTTGTTATGCAGTAATGGAGAATATGTTGGAGTTTTGGAGATGCTTTGTCTTCTGAATCTCTGCTTTCCTTCGTCCTCTGATTCATGCACGCACGTCCTTCTATGGCAAGCTGTGTGTTGGGGCATCACCGTTGTCAATGGTTACATCTCCTCCTCTTGTGAAAATGATCCAAATGCTCTGTCACAGCACGGCTAATCATCTGAGGTTCCCGATCGGGCTGGAATAGGATTCACCCTCCTTTTGCGTCTGTCACTACGCCCAGCACTCGCGAGTTTGAAGCTCGTCACAGTCATTCAATCCCTAAATCCTACTCGGAATACCACAGACAAGATTTAGACTTTCTGGATTCTCATGAATGCCGCCATCAATCTAGCTTATACCACAGAGATTCTGATTAAGGAATCTAAGAGATATTCATTCAATCTGATGTAGAACGGAGGTGATTGTCAGATACACGTTCATGGATTGAGGAAGGTGATGAGTGTCACTAATCATCACCTTCTCCATAGTTAGGCGCGAATGGATATCTTAGATAGGAACACGCATGTTTGAATGGAAAACAGAAATACTTGCATTAATTCATCGAGACACAGCAGAGCTCCTCACCCCCAACAATGGAGTTTAGAGACTCATGCCGTCAAAGAGTACAAATTTTAGATCTAAAATGTCATGAGATACAAAATAAGTCTCTAAAAGTTGTTTAAATACTAAACTAGTAACCTAGGTTTACAAAAAGTGAGTAGACTATGACAGATGGTGTAGAGATCCACTTCTGGGGCCCACTTGGTGTATGCTGGGGCTGAGACTTAAATATTTCACGTACATAAGGCTGTTTTGGGCGTTCAACACCAGGTTTGGATCCATTTCTGGCGTTGAACTCCAACTTTTAATCCTTTTTCGGCGCTGGACGCCAGAATTGGGCAGATAACTGGCGTTGAACGCCAGTTTACGTCATCTATCCTTGAGCAAAGTATGGACTATTATATATTTCTAGAAAGCCCTGGATGTCTACTTTCCAACGCAATTGGAAGCGCGCCATTTCGAGTTCTGTAGCTCCAGAAAATTCACTTTGAGTGCAGGGAGGTCAGAATCCAACAGCATCAGCAGTCCTTTTTCAGCCTGAATCAGATTTTTGCTCAACTCCCTCAATTTCAGCCAAAAAAATACCTGAAATTACAGAAAAACACATAACTCATAGTAAAGTCCAGAAATATAAATTTTTCCTAAAAACTAATGAAAATAAACTAAAAACTAACTAAAACATACTAAAAACTATATGAAATTAACCCCAAAAAGCGTATAAAATATCCGCTCATCACAACACCAAACTTAAACTGTTGCTTGTCCTCAAGCAACTAGACAAATAAAATAGAAGACTAATAGGTTGAGAAGCAATAATATCTCAGAGTTTTTGAGTGAAGCTCAGATTCTAATCAGATGAGCGGGACTAGTAGCTTTTTGCTTCCGAACAGTTTTGGCATCTCACTTTATCCATTGAAGCTCAGAGTGATTGGCATCTATAAGAACTTAGAATTCAGATAGTGTTATTGATTCTCCTATTTTAGTATGATGATTCTTGAACACAGCTATTTCATGAGTCTTGGCCGTGGCCCTAAGCACTTTGTTTTCCAGTATTACCACCGGATACATAAATGCCACAGACACATAATTGGGTGAACCCTTTGGATTGTGACTCAGCTTTGCTAAAGTCCCCAATTAGGGGTGTCCAGAGTTCTTAAGCACACTCTTCTTTCTGCTTTGGACCTTGACTTTAACCGCTCAGTCTCAAGTTTTCACTTGACACCTTCACGCCACAAGCACATGGTTAGGGACAGCTTGATTTAGCCGCTTAGGCCAGGATTTTATTCCCTTAGGCCCTCCTATCCACTGATTCTCAAAGCCTTGGGATCCTTTTTATTACCCTTGCCTTTTGATTTTAAGGGCTATTGGCTTTTTCTGCTTCACCCTTTTTTTTTTTGCTACTTTTTCTTGCTTCAAGAATCATTTTTATGATTTTTTAGATTATCAATAACATGTCTCATGTTCATCATTCTTTCAAGAGCCAACATATTTAACAGTCTTAAACAACAAATTCAAAAGACATATGCACTGTTCAAGCATTCATTCAGAAGACAGAAAGTATTGCCACCACATGTAACTAATTAGAATTTCTCTTATTAAAACTCGAAATTTTATTGCCTTTTATTCAAAAGATCTACCATTTTATTCATGTTTGCTGATGATGAGAAAAATAGACTATGGCTTAATTGGAGATAAAATCAAAATAGATACTAATTACTACTATATGACTCCTAAGGTGAACTTCTCTAATGACACTATCACAGGGTTAAGGCAGAAATTGGAATTTAACAACCTTTGTTCTGGGAAATGGGTGTTCCTCTGATCCGTGGGGTGCTTGATTCTTCAAGAGATAACTTCTGGCGCTTCAATTCCCTTAAGTCATGCCCTTGCTCCTCTTGTTCTTTAAACATATAGGTCAGCATTTGGCTGTGTTCCTTCTGTTCTTTTATTATTTGCTCCATAGCTTCCCGTATCTTGGTGATAGACGTCTCAAGATACTCCCAGTATTCAGATTGAGGGATTTCTGGGAGAAATTCCTGTGTTTTCTTCTTGGTGGGATCATCATGTGCTTGTTGTTTTTCCATTGATACTTTGGTGATTGGTTTCTCAACTGAGATATACTCAGTTATTCCCATCCTTACCCCCAGCGTCCTTGCAGAGCAGAGAAATCACGTTTGGATAAGCCAACCTGGCTTCTTTAGAATTTTTGTTAACAATTTTGTAGAGTTCAGCTGAGATCAGCTAATGAACTTCCACTTCTTTTCCCATCATGATGCAATAGATCATCACTGCTCTTTTAACTGTGACTTCAGAATGGTTGCTAGTAGGCAACAGAGAATGCCCAATGAAGTCCAGCCATCCTCTGGCGACTGGTTTGAGATCTTCTCTCTTGAGTTGATTTGGGACACCCTTTGTGTTGGTGGTCCACCTGGCTCCAGGAATACATATATCCTCTAGAATCTTATCCAGGCCCTTGTCTGTTCTCATCATTCTCCTGTTGAAGGAGTCTGGATCATCTTTCAGCTGAGGTAGCTTTAAGATCTCTCTGATCTTGTCAGGGGTGGTATGAACAATCTTTCCTCTGACCATGGTCCGATATTCATAGAAAGCAGTTCCAGATAGTTTTTGCTTGTCAGTCTGCCACATATTAGCATAGAACTCCTGGATCATATTCCTTCCGACTTTCATTTCAGGATTAGCTAGGACTTCCCAGTTCCTGATTTGAATTTGCTCCTGGATCTCCGGATATTCATCTTCTTTCAGATCGAATCTAACTTCCGGGATCACTGATCTCAGACTCATTACTTTATTATAATGGTCTGAATGTTCTTTAGATAAGAACTTTCCTTGATTCCAAAGTGGTTTTGGAACGCTCTCTTTCTTGCCTCTTGGAGTGGGTTGTTTTCCTTTAGGAGCCATGATCTTAGTGATCGCGGATAAACACACCAAACTTAGAGGTTTGCTTGTCCTCAAGCAAAAGAAAAGAAAGGAGAGGGAAAGAAGGAGAGCTAGGTGCAATTCTTGATGGGAGGGGAGGGAGGCCGAACTCGAATTTAAAGGGAGGGAGGGTGGGTTTTCGAAAAAAGAGATAAAGATATGATAAAAAGATTGATTTGGAAAAGATAAGATAGAAGATATGATAAGAGAGGATATAGTTTAAAATTGAAAAGATATGAAAGATTTTTGAAAAAGATAAATCCAGATTTTGAAAAAGATAATGTGGAGATTTGAAGAAGATGTTAGTTGGAAAAAAAATTAGATTTGTTTTGAAAATAGGATTTGAAAAGAGTTGGATTGAATTTGCAAAGAGGCTTGGTGCTTATGGATTAAGATACATTTGATATTTTTAAGGTAGGGTTTTTAGAAATTAGGGATTTTAAAAATCAGGGTTCTTAACATGTTTATGCAAGAATTCATGAATTGAAGTATGAAAATCAAGATTTGAATGAAAAAATATGAAGAAAAATGAATTTTGCCTCCTCCCCATCATCCTGGCGTTTGAACGCCCAAACACTGCCTGTTTTGGGCGTTCAACGCCCAAATGCTGATCTCCTGGGCGTTCAACGCCCAGTTGTTGCCCTTTTCTAGCGTTGAACGCCAGATTGCTATCCATACTGGTGTTCAGCGCCCACTGGCTGCCCCTTTTGGGCGCTGAACGCCCAAAATAGGCTCTTACTGGCGTTTTCTTGCCAGTGAGCTCTTTTTCTCTGTTTTGTGTGCAGATTCCTTCTGTAACCCTATGAACTTATGCAATTGATTCTTTACCTTGTCATCAATGAACTCTATATAAACAAATAAAAATAAAAATAGAAATGGGGCAAAATGCTTGGAAGATTGATGCCCCATGGCTGGGTTGCCTCCCAGCAAGCGCTTCTTTATTGTCTTTAGCTGGACCTTGCTGAGCTTTTAGTCTAGCTTCAGCCTTGAGCACTCTTGCTCAACGTTGCCTTCAAGATAATGCTTGATTCTTTGTCCATTGACAATGAACCTCTTATCAAAATCAATATCTTGAAGCTCCACATAACCATATGGTGATACACTTGTAATCACGTATGGTCCCCTCCACCGGGATTTCAATTTCCCGGAAAATAGCCTGAGTCTAGAGTTGAACAGCAGAACCTTCTGTCCTGGCTCAAAGATTCTAGATGATAGCTTTCTGTCATGCCACTTTTTTATTTTTCTTTATAAAGCTTGGCATTTTCGAAAGCCGTGAATCTGAATTCCTCTAGCTCATTTAGCTGGAGCAATCTTTTTTCTCCTGCTAATTTGGCATCAAAGTTTAGGAATCTGGTTGCCCAGTAGGCTTTATGTTGCAGTTCCACGGGCAGGTGACATGCCTTACCATACACAAGTTGGTATGGAGAGGTTCCTATAGGGGTCTTGAATGCTGTTCTGTAAGCCCACAGAGCATCATCCAAGCTCCGTGCCCAATCCTTTCTACGGGTACTTACTGCCCGTTCTAGGATTCTCTTTAATTCTCTGTTAGAGACTTCAACTTGCCCGTTAGTTTGTGGATGATATGGAGTAGCCACCTTATTGCAAATTCCATACCGAACCATGGCAGAGTAAAGCTGTTTATTGTAGAAGTGAGTGCCCCCATCACTGATTAGTACTCTAGGGACACCAAACCTGCTAAAGATATGTTTCTGGAGGAACTTCAGCACTGTTTTAGTATCATTGGTGGGTGTGGCAATGGCCTCAACCCATTTTGATACATAGTCAACTGCCACCAGAATATAAGTGTTTGAGTATGATGGTGGGAAAGGTCCCATGAAGTCAATTCCCCATACATCAAACAACTCAATTTCCAAGATTCCTTGTTGAGGCATGGCGTAACCATGAGGCAGATTACCAGCTCTCTGGCAACTGTCACAGTTACGTACAAACTCTCGGGAATCTTTATAGAGTGTGGGCCAATAGAAGCCACATTGGAGGACCTTGGTGGCTGTTCGCTCACCTCCGAAATAGCCTCCATATTGAGATCCATGGCAATGCCATAGGATCCTCTGTGCTTCTTCTCTAGGCACACACCTACGGATTATTCCGTCTGCACATCTCTTAAAGAGATAGGGTTCATCCCACAAGTAGTACTTTGCATCAGTAATTAATTTCTTCTTTTGTATCCTGTTGTATTCCTTGGGTATGAACCTTGCAGCTTTATAGTTTGAAATATCGGCAAACCATGGTGTTTCCTGAATGGCAAATAAGTGCTCATCCGGAAAGGTCTCAGAGATCTCAAGAGAGGGGAGGGGCGTCCCTTCTACTGGCTCTATCCAGGATAGATGATCAGCCACTTGGTTCTCTGTCCCTTTTCTGTCTCTTATTTCTATATCAAACTCTTGCAGAAGCAACACCCATCTGATGAGCCTGGGTTTTGAATCCTGCTTTGTGAATAGATATTTAAGAGCAGCATGATCAGTATACACAATCACTTTTGATCCTACTAAGTATGATCTGAACTTGTCAATGGCGTAAACCACTGCAAGTAATTCTTTTTCTGTGGTTGTGTAATTTTTCTGGGCATCATTTAGAACGCGGCTAGCATAATAAATGACGTGCAGAAGCTTGTCATGCCTCTATCCCAACACTGCACCAATGGCGTGATCACTGGCATCACACATTAGCTCAAATGGTAATGTCCAGTCTGGTGCAGAAATAACTGGTGCTGTGACCAGCTTAGCTTTCAGCATTTCAAACGCCTGCAGGCACTCTGTGTCAAACACAAATGGCGTGTCAGCAGCTAGCAGATTGCTTAGAGGTTTTGCGATTTTTGAAAAATCCTTTATAAACCTCCTATAGAATCCTGCATGCCCCAGAAAGCTTCTGATTGCCTTAACATTGGCAGGTGGTGGTAATTTTTCAATTACCTCTATTTTTGCTTGATCCACCTCTATTCCCTTATTTGAGATTTTATGCCCAAGAACAATCCCTTCAGTCACCATGAAGTGACATTTTTCCCAGTTTAAAACTAGGTTGGTCTCTTGGCATCTTTTCAAAACAAGTTTCAGGTGATCAAGACAGGAGCTGAATGAGTCTCCATATACTGAGAAGTCATCCATGAAGACTTCCAGAAATATTTCCACCATATCAGAGAAAATAGAGAGCATGCATCTCTGGAAGGTTGCAGGCGCATTACACAGCCCAAATGGCATCCTTCTATAAGCAAACACTCCAGATGGACATGTGAATGTTGTTTTCTCTTGATCCTGAGGATCTACTGCAATCTGGTTATAGCCTGAGTAGCCATCCAAAAAGCAGTAATAATCATGACCTGCTAGTCTTTCTAGCATCTGGTCTATGAATGGTAAAGGAAAATGATCCTTTCTGGTGGCTGTATTGAGCCTTCTGTAGTCAATACACATGCGCCACCCTGTAACTGTTCTTGTAGGAACCAGTTCATTTTTTTCATTATGAATCACTGTCATGCCTCCCTTTTTTGGGACGACTTGGACAGGGCTCACCCAGGGGCTATCAGAAATAGGATAAATAATCCCAGCCTCTAGTAATTTGGTGACCTCTTTCTGCACCACTTCCTTCATGGCTGGATTCAGCCGTCTCTGTGGTTGAACCACTGGTTTAGCATTATCCTCCAATAAGATCTTGTGCATACATCTAGCTGGGCTTATGCCCTTAAGGTCACCTATGGACCACCCAAGAGCTGTCTTGTGTGTCCTTAGCACTTGAATAAATGCTTCCTCTTTCTGTGAATTTAAAGCAGAGCTTATGATCACTGGAAAAGTGTCACCTTCTCCCAGAAATGCATATTTCAAGGATGGTGGTAATGGCTTGAGCTCGGGTTTAGGAGGTATTTCCTCTTCCAGAAGAGATTTCAAAGGCTTTTTCATGTCCCCTAAATCCTCCAAATCAGGCTGAACATCTTTAAAGATGTCTTCCAACTCCGATTCGAGACTCTCAGCCATGTTGATCTCTTCTACCAAGGAGTCAATAAGATCAACTTTCATGCAGTCTGTTGATGTGTCTGGATGCTGCATGGCTTTGACAGCGTTCAACTTGAACTCATCATCATTGACTCTCAGGGTTATTTCCCCCTGTTGGACGTCAATGAGGGATCGTCCAGTTGCTAGGAAGGGTCTTCCTAGAATGAGAGTAGCACTCTTGTGTTCCTCCATTTCCAGCACAACGAAGTCAGTGAGAAAGGCGAATGGCCCAACCCTGACAATCATGTCTTCAATCACGCCTGATAGGTATTTAGTGGAGCCATCAGCAAGTTGGAGACATATCCAGGTTGGTTTAACTTCTTCAGTTAAACCAAGCTTTCTGATAGTGGATGCAGGTATTAGGTTGATGCTTGCCCCAAGATCGCATAAAGCTGTCTTGGTGCAATTACCTTCTAATATGCATGGTATCAGAAAACTCCCAGGGTCTTTAAGCTTTTCAGGAAAGCTCTTTAGAATGACTGCACTGCATTCTTCAATGAGGAGAACTCTTTCTGTTTCTCTCCAATCCTTTTTATGACTCAAGATCTCTTTCATGAACTTGGCATAAGAAGGTATTTGCTCAAGTGCTTCTGCGAATGGAATCTTTATTTCAAGAGTCCTGAGGTAATATGCAAAGCGAGCAAATTGCTTATCCTGCTCCTCTTTCCGGAGTTTTTGAGGATAAGGTATCTTGGCTTTATATTTCTCAACCTTAGTTGCTGCAGGTTTATTGCCTACAGAAGTGGTTGAAGAAGCCTTTTTAGAGGGGTTGTTATCAGCATTTGTGTGTGTCTGATCACTCACTGGCAATTGAGTGCCAGGGTTAGAAGTTGGAGTGAAATTGGACGCCAGCTCCTTGTCTGTTCCTGGCGTCTGAACGCCAGAGCTGTGCCCATTTTGGGCGTTCAGTGCCAGAACTTGCCCATTTTGGGCGTTCAACGCCAGATCCTTGCCTATTTCTGGCGTTGAACGCCAGTCCTGCCTTGTTTCTGGCGTTGAACGCCAGTCCTGAGCATGGTATGGGCGTTCAACGCTAGCCTTCCACCAAATTTCTGGCGTTTTAGTTCCAGAATTACTTTTCCCTGGGCTCTTACTGTCCTCAGGTGAATTTTGGGTGGTTTGCTCATTTCTTAGCTTTTTGCTGCCTTGAGGTGGGGTATTTAATGTTTTCCCACTTCTTAATTGAACTGCTTGACATTCTTCTGTTATTTGCCTTGACAGCTGCTGCTTTGTTTGCTTAAACTGTTCTTCCATATGTATATTAGCCATCCTTGTCTCTTGTAGTCTATCTTTGAATTCGGCTAACTGCTTTGTTAGAAAGTCCAATTGCTGATTGAATTCTGCAGCTTGTTTTACAGGACTGAGTTCAGCAGTTGCTGTTTTAACCTCTTCTTTCATGGAAGGGTCACTGCTTAGGTACAGATGCTGATTCCTAGCAACTGTATCAATGAGCTCTTGAGCCTCTTCAATTGTCTTTCTCATGTGGATAGATCCACCAGCTGAGTAATCTAGAGACATCTGAGCTCCTTCAGCAAGCCCATAATAGAAGATGTCTAACTGAACCCACTCTGAAAATATTTCAGAAGGGAATTTTCGTAGCATCTCTCTGTATCTCTCCCAGGCATCATAAAGAGATTCACTATCTCCTTGTTTAAAGCCTTGGATGTCCAACCTTAGCTGTGTCATCCGTTTTGGGGGAAAGTATTGATTCAGGAATTTTTCTGTCAGTTGTTTCCATGTCCTTATGCTGGCCTTAGGTTGGTTATTCAACCACCTCTTAGCTTGATCTTTTACAGCAAATGGAAACAGTAATAGTCTATAGACATCCTGATCTATTTCTTTATCATGTACTGTGTCAGCAATTTGTAGAAATTGTGCCAGAAACTCTGTAGGTTCTTCCTGTGGAAGACTGGAATACTGGCAACTTTGCTGCACCATGATAATGAGTTGAGGATTCAACTCAAAGCTACTGACTCCAATGGAGGGTATGCAGATGCTACTCCCATATGAAGCAGTAGAGGGGTTAGAATATGACCCCAGAGTCCTCCTGGACTGTTCATTTCCGCTTAGGTCCATGATGGAGAAAGGGAGATGATGTAAAATAGGGAAAATATTTTTATTTATTTATTTTTTTTTTTGAAAATAAGATAAAGATAAATAAAAATGGGTGAAGATTTTCGAAAAATTGAGGAGAGAGGAAGTGGTTAGGAAATATTATTTTGAAAAAGATATGATTTGGAAAAGATTTTAAATTTTGAAAAAAAAATCTGAATTTTAGAAATAAATTTCGAAAATTTGTTTTAGAAATAGAGAGAAAAGATATTTTTGAATTTAGTGAGGAAAGAGAAAAACAATACAATAGCACAAGATTTAAAATTTTTAGATCTAATGCTCCTAGTTTTCGAAAATTTTGGAGGGAAAACACCAAGGAACACCAAACTTAAAAATTTTAAGATCAAGACACAAGGAAAACTCAAGAACACTTTGAAGACTCACAAGAACACAAGAACATGAAGAACACCAAACTTAAAATTTTTAGAAAACCAAACTAAAATTTTCGAAAAACACAGAAAAATCAACAAGAAAACACCAAACTTAAAGTTAGGCACAGGATTTAATAGAAAAATTATTTTTGAAAAAGATTTTAAAAAAGAAAATAAGGATTCTAAAATTTTAACACGACAATAATAAGAGACTCTAAACTAAAAAGGGAAATTTTTCCTAATCTAAGCAACAAAATAAACTGTTAGTTGTCCAAACTCGAACAATCCCCGGCAACGGCGCCAAAAACTTGGTGCACGAATTGTGAATCACACTTTTCACAACTCGTACCACTAACCAGCAAGTGCACTGGGTCGTCCAAGTAATACCTTACGTGAGTAAGGGTCGAATCCCACGGAGATTGTTGGTTTGAAGCAATCTATGGTTATCTTGCAATTCTTAGTCAGGAAGTCAATTGTATTTATCAGTTGAATTGCGAATAAACAAGAGAGCATGGGTTAAAGGTTACTTGTTTTGTAGTAATGGAGAATATGTTGGAGTTTTGGAGATGCTTTGTCTTCTGAATCTCTGCTTTCCTTCGTCCTCTGATTCACGCACGCACGACTTCTATGGCAAGCTGTGTGTTGGGGCATCACCGTTGTCAATGGTTACATCCCCTCCTCTTGTGAAAATGATCCAAATGCTCTGTCACAGCACGGCTAATCATCTGAGGTTCCCGATCGGGCTGGAATAGGATTCACCCTCCTTTTGCGTCTGTCACTACGCCCAGCAATCGCGAGTTTGAAGCTCGTCACAGTCATTCAATCCTTGAATCCTACTCGGAATACCACAGACAAGGTTTAGACTTTCCGGATTCTCATGAATGCCGCCATCAATCTAGCTTATACCACGGAGATTTTGGTTAAGGAATCTAAGAGATATTCATTCAATCTGATGTAGAACGGAGGTGATTGTCAGACACACGTTCATGGATTGAGGAAGGTGATGAGTGTCACTGATCATCACCTTCTCCATAGTTAGGCGCGAATGGATATCTTAGATAGGAACACGCATGTTTGAATGGAAAACAGAAATACTTGCATTAATTCATCGAGACACAGCAGAGCTCCTCACCCCCAACAATGGAGTTTAGAGACTCATGCCGTCAAAGAGTACAAAGTTTAGATCTAAAATGTCATGAGATACAAAATAAGTCTCTAAAAGTTGTTTAAATACTAAACTAGTAACCTAGGTTTACAAAAAGTGAGTAGACTATGACAGATAGTGCAGAGATCCACTTCTGGGGCCCACTTGGTGTGTGCTGGGGCTGAGACTTAAACATTTCACGTACATAAGGCTGTTTTGGGCATTCAACACCAGGTTTGGATCCATTTCTGGTGTTGAACTCCAACTTTTAATCCTTTTTCGGCGCTGGACGCCAGAATTGGGCAGATAACTGGCGTTGAACGCCAGTTTACATCATCTATCCTTGAGCAAAGTATGGACTATTATATATTTCTGGAAAGTCCTAGATGTCTACTTTCCAACGCAATTGGAAGCGCGCCATTCCGAGTTCTGTAGCTCCAGAAAATCCACTTTGAGTGCAGGGAGGTCAGAATCCAACAGCATCAGCAGTCCTTTTTCAACCTGAATCAGATTTTTGCTCAGCTCCCTCAATTTCAGCCAGAAAAATATCTGAAATTACAGAAAAACACACAACTCATAGTAAAGTCCATAAATATGAATTTTTCCTAAAAACTAATGAAAATAAACTAAAAACTAACAAAAACATACTAAAAACTATATGAAATTAACCCCAAAAAGCGTATAAAATATCCGCTCATCAGTATGATCGTTTTGTTTCAGTCTTAGTTTTATTTTTACTTTATTTTTATGATGTTAATGACTCTTCTCATCATCCCTGCATATAGCTGCATATAGTTTGCATGAGCATTTTGTATATTATTTTAATTAAAAAATAAAATAAAAAAAAGAAAGCACGCACGCGACGCGGCAGCGTCGCTGATGCGTCCGCGTCACCAGTGCGTTTTGAAGAAAAGAGAATTGGACAGAGAGTCATGCGAAAGCGTGGCTGGAGGTGTGCCTTAGGCACAAACATGCGCACGCGTCTGCGTCACTCACGCGGCCGCGTCAATTGGAAAATAAGCCTCACACGCGTCCGTGTAACCCACGCGATCGCGTGCCCTTAAAAATCAACGTAAAAGAGGTGTATGGCAGCAAGTTGCGATGGAGCTGGGCTGGAATGATGCTAGAAGCACCAGCCTCATCACGCGACCGCGTGGCCCACGCAGCCGCGTCGTCCTCCAAACATGGCCATTCACGCGATCGCGTCGATCACGCGATCGCGTCATCCTAAGTTTTTGCAAAATAAGTTTGACACAGAGAGTTGCGCGAACGCGAGGCTGCACTCGCGCCAATCGCACAAATCAGGTCATGCGACCGCGTGACCCACGCATCCGCGTCACCTATATTTATCGCACACCACACGACCACCTCACTCACGCGTCCGCGTCACATGCGGCGCACAGAATATCCAGATCAGCCAAAATATCTTATCTTTTCTTCTCCCAAATCCTTATTTTTCTTTTCCCTTATTATTTCTTTCTTCCCCCTTCCCCCTTCTCTACCCATTCTCACTTTTTACCTTCTTCTTCCTTATTTTTCACATCCATTACCAAGGTTCTCTTCTTTTTCTCTTTTTATTTTCATTTTTCAATTATTTTTATTTATGTTTACTTCTTCTTTTTCTTTCATTATCTACATTCTATTTTCCTTTTACTTTTCTTTTTATTCCTTTAATTGGTGTTAGAAATTTATTTGGGTCATTATCTTTTTTCATATTTTTCTTGTGAGTTATTATGTATTGTTTGACAATTATATATTACTTTTCAAAAGGGTTACTTGCATGAATAAATTTACTACTTCCAATAACATACTCAACATGCATGCCAAGTGTTTGTGAAAACGCCCATATGGCATTACACATTATTTTTACTTACTCTATGCTACTCTATACTACTCATGCCTTTGCCGGCATGCCAATAAACATCTTGCATTCAATCGCCATCACATGCACTTGTTATATTACCTTTGATGAACTTTTCACATGTAGTCTAGACCATGTGTTAACGACATCCCTCTTTAACGTGCATTTATTATCAACCATAATGTTCGCTCCCTTGCTCGAACCCTTCGCTTTACACATTACTTTCTCTTCCCTTTTTCAGGATGGCCACCAAGAAAGGAAAGGATAAAGCTACTTCCAAACCACCAGCAAGGAGAGGAACAAAAAGAGCATTAGTGGCAGAGCCATCTTCAACAGCAGTAAAGCCCTCAACAAAAAGAATCAAGAGGATCATCAAGGTCGACGAAAAAGAAAAAGCCTTCCCAGCAAAGGACACTGCGCGGTTTCCTAACCACTACTGTGAGCAGATGTTCCCCGTCCTGGCAGAGAGGAATTACAACAATAAATACCTTCTCATCCTCCCAACCTGCATTGTTGAATTTGTTGAGTCGCAAATTGAACAAAGACATTGGAGATTCCTACGGAGACACCCACGGTAGGTTAATCTCTCATGGGTAGTAGAATTCTACTCCAACTTTCACATGCCAACCATGCAGTCTGTCTATGTCCGTCAGAAGTAAGTCCCCATAACTGAAGAGGTCATTCAACAAGCTTTAGATCTTTCCCCTGCTCCAGAAGGATTGGACGCATTCCAAGAAGCCTCACTCAAGCGCCAGACATACCTATTCAACAGGGACGCTGTTCTCAGAGTTATAGCACAACCTGGCAGCAGATGGATCTACGGATACCATCGATCCCGACCAAAAGGGATATCGGCTTCAGCACTTACCTTGGAGGCTCGAGTATGGGCACAGATTATGTCTCATTATGTCTTTCCGAGCACTCACAAGTCATCCTTCACTGCAGACATGGATGTTTTACTTTGGTATATCCTTATAGACCAGCACCTCAATTTACCAAGACACATCCGGAATGCAATAGGACACGTACAGATAGCGGGCAACTTACCTTTTCCCGCCTTGGTTTCAGATCTCGTCTCGGCAGCCGGAGTCTCCTACAGAGCTAGGGACACCAAAGCCTTACTTCCACGGGATGATCAGTACGTCCCTAACAGGAAATATATCAGACCACCAGCAGCCACTACAAGCTAGCCTACAGAACCGGCTGAAGACATTCCTCCTTCAACACCACAAGCACCTACAACAAACCAAGTGCTCCATCAGATACTTGAAAGGTTGGATCGGCAGGAATACAAAGCAAAGTTAAGAGAGCGCCGTAACAAGCGCCGATTCACATACCTTAAGGAGCTATTTATGGGAAAATACAGATCTGACGATGACCCAGACGCCCCAGACTCCACTTCATTTACCAGCACAGGGAGCCATGACGGTCCCGATAGTGGAGATGCTACTACCAGCCCCCCTTTGTTCCTGACAGATGGCACCGAGGACGGTGCAAAGCCTTAAGTGTGGGGAGGTCGGTTAGTACCTGACTTTCGGAGGTAAATTCTCTTCCCTAAACACCAATAAAATAGGATATTTAGTTAATTTTTCTTTTGTTTAGGATAGGATAGATTGCATAGTAATAGGTTATTTGCATGCATGTTCTACTTGATTGAAAATAATAAGTCTCCTCTAAGACCCTATTTTTTTGAAAAAATTCACTAATTTAAGTCAAAACTTTTTTGTTGAATTTGTTTGAAGTTGTATTTGGAACATAGTTTAAAAAGCTAAGAACACACAACCTATGAGATTTGAGCTTAATTACATGGTTACATTATTTAACCATAAATATTTTATTCTTGTGTGTTTACTTCTCTATGATTGTAATCTTATTTTGTTTCATCCTATATGTCCAAATGTTTAATATGTTATATGCATGCGTATGATTGAGGCCATTATTTGTTTAGCTCACTTATCCCAAATAAGCCTACCCTTTAAATTACCTTTGTCAGCCACTTTGAGCCTTTTAATCCCATTTGTTCTATATTTTACCACATCACTAGCCTTAAGCGGAAAAACAATTAAATATCCCAATTTAATATTTGGTTAGCTTAAGATAGAAATTGTGTGTTAATTAAGTATGGGAAAATTATGGGAACAAGGGTTAATAAGGGAATGAGTCATGATAAAATAATGGGAATTTGGGTACCTACTCATGTGAAACTATGAAAATTTAAAATCCATGTGTATTGATAAGCTATTTGAAAAAAAATATAGTAATAGTAATTAAGTAAATAAATAAGGGGACAGAATTACCCCAATATTAAGCTAATAAAAAGATCAATGCATATGTGATACAAGCAAAAAGGAAAAGTTAATACATGAGTATGTAATGCAAAGTGGGAAATTTTTGGGTAGCTAGGCATGATTCTAAAGTTATATAGAGTATATGTATGTTAGGTGAAAGCTTAGGTTAATTAAAGATTCAATTTATAAGCTCACTTAGCCATATACATATACCCTCACCTTTACCTTAGTCCCATTACAACCTTAAAAAGACCTCATGATATTTGCATTGATACATTAAATATTGTTGATTGGTTAGGTGAAGAACAAAAATTTAGAAAGCATGATTAGAGAAGAGTAAAGTGATTACCCTATACACTTGAGAGAATAGAGTGCACATACACCATCAGCGAGGGTTCAGTGCTTAATTCTATGTTCCCTGCTTTCATGAGCTATATTCTTACAATGTTACCTGCATTTACTATATGAATTGAGTTAGTGAAATCTAATTTATATTTGTCTTGAAGAGCTTATTTACTTTTAACCAAGTAGACAAGAAGCATATAGTTGTGTATATATATATATATATATATATATATATATATATATATATATATATATATATATATATATATAGGTTGCATTGCATTTCATGAGTTTTACATTCCTCTATTCATTTACTTTATCTCCTTCAACTAAGCATGAGGACATGCTAATGTTTAAGTGTGGGGAGGTTGATAAACCATTATTTTATGATTTATATTGTGTTTAACTGTGTGGTTTTATCAAATCTTTACCCATTTATTCATATGATTAGCATGTATTTACAATTCCTTCCCAAAATCACTCCATGGTTGAAAATTTGCTTCCTAGAGACTTTTAATTATGTATTTTAATTCTCCTTTATCCCATTCGATGCCGTGATCCGTGTGTTAAGTGTTTCAGGCTTCATAGGGCACGAATGATTTGGAAATTGGAGAGGAGGCTTGCAAAAATGGAAGGAACACAAGAAACTAAGGAGATGACCAGCGAGCAATGACGCGAGCGCATGGCCCACGCGAACGCACGAAATGGAGAATTCACAACGATGCGGACGCGTGCCTGACGTAAACGCGTGGATTGGAGTCTGCACGAATGATGTGAATGCGTGAAAGACACGAACGCGTGGCAAGGAAAAATGCCGAATGACGCGAACGCGTGGACGACGCGTACGCGTGACCTGCGCGATTTGCAGAAATAACAGAATATGTTGGGGGCGATTTTGGGCCACATTTTGACCCAGTTTTCAGCCCAGAAACACAGACTAAACCTAGGGAACATGCTGAAACTGAAAAACGCATCCACACACATTCAGATTCAACACATTAGGATTACTTTTAGTTTTAGATCTGAATCTAAATTAGTGTTACATTGATAGTTTATGCTTTTGCTTTGAATTGTGGATGTTGAAGAGCCATTACCTCTGTTGAAGACATTACTCTAGTTTGTTTCTTTACTCCCTTATTTTTAATTAGTTACTCATTGACTCTGTTCAGATAATTATGTTGCGTTTTGAATTTATTAATATATGAAGTCATTTTTAGTTTAATTAATTTTAATTCTCTATTTTATTTTATTTAATTATGTCTTCTCATATTTTTATGATTATTTCTTTCAGGTCAATGGAGTAAAATTTCTACTTGACATGGGGATTGATTAAAAGGAGATACTTGAGTTGGAATGCTCAAGTGCTTGGTTGAATTAGACATTGTTAGCTAATTCCATACCTACTAACACTAGACCTCCCTAAGGGAGAGGACTAGGAATTGAGGGTAAGAGTTAGTTTAATCACCATACTTTTCCTTATTTAGTAAGGGGTAACCGAGTGAGAACAACAACCTTTTTACACTACACTACACTTGAGAAGATTCCAACAAGGATAGAAATTCTATTTAATTATTCCCCCAGTCAAGGCCTTTTATTCAGAGTATCAATAACTATTCTTAGTTTATTTTTATTGTTTTAATTTTTAATCATTTTAATTACTCGTTATCAAAACTCAATTTTTCTGAAAACCCCTAGTTAATAAAATAGCACTCTTTCCTGCAACTTGTTGGGAGACGACCTGGGACTCATACTCCCAATATTTTATTTCTAAAATTTGTGACAACCCTTTTTTAAATTGGTGAGGCAAATCTTAGCCGGTTAAGAGCTTTACGTGCAACGCTGTCCTCTTAATTGAAA
Organism: Arachis hypogaea; assembly: GCF_003086295.3. Taxonomy (NCBI): domain Eukaryota; kingdom Viridiplantae; phylum Streptophyta; class Magnoliopsida; order Fabales; family Fabaceae; genus Arachis; species Arachis hypogaea. The sequence continues at coordinate 80,604,641 of NC_092046.1, read as the reverse complement.
TCTCTAAATTGGTTAACTTCTGCCACGCATCATGGGCGTTGAACGCCCAACTTACCCCCTTTATGGCGTTCAACGCCCCAAGTGGACCAAGGCCAGCGTTGAACGCCCAAGACTAGCGTTCAACGCCACCAAGGGAGCCCAAAGTAGCGCATCTTACCCCCCCTAGTGGGTGTTCAATGCCCCCTCCTCCAAGTTGGACGCCAAGCTCAACCCAAACATTCACCAAGTGGGCCCAGAAGTGGATTTTCGCACCTTTAGTTTAGTCTATTTCATTTTTGTAATTTTTAATTATTATTAACATCTTTTTAGGTCTAGTATTAGTATAAATAGAATGAAGGTCACCTTTGTTAAGGACTTTTTGATCTTCAGCTTCTCAGAACTATCTTTTTTGTAAATTATGAGCGGCTAAACCTCCTAGGTTAAGGATAGGAGCTCTGCTCATTCCTATGGATTAATATAATTACTTTTCTACTTTAATACATGAGAGTTGTACCACCTTATTATCATTGACTTATGACTCGAGCATAAGAATTTGAATATTAGGGTGTTATACATACCCAATTCAATTTTTTTGGGTTACGTCAGGAGTGGGTAGAAACCGACAAATGAACTCATTACCTGCACTAGGACTAGACATATATCATTCTTGTCTGCGCATTAATCTCTGTTGCACATTCTGTGTGTTGTGCTTTATTCTTGTATATCTTTGTTTAATCTTTGTTTTTTGTTTTCTCTAATTTTCTGTTATCTGCTTTCTTGTTTTTCTCTATCTCTTGTAAATATATTGCTATCTCATAAACACGATGGAGCCGATTAACATGACTATTAGCCCGACTCTACTAAGAATTTTTCAGTTCTTACCACTTCTCTCTCCCTTCCCCTTTCAGATGGAAATGAGCATAATATTATATGAAGTTGAAGATCCTTACATCTACGAGGATCCAATGTACCATTGTTACTACATTTTGGGTGTGGAGCCTCATATTAGACGTTATTCGTTACGAGATCGTCCTTTCCAACATCCTCTGAATAGTCTTCTTTTCGACCCTGATGCTCTATACAAGTTCCATCTATCATGGCTTCACCCAGATGCACTTGGACACCCCTTCCCTGATGGTCATGTACGCCCTATCCCAGCTCAACCTCTGAATCAAACGGCACCTGAGCCTATAGTCTCCGAGGAGCCTAAGTTGGTAGGTGATTATGTTCCTGTGATTCCACCAGAGTAGAATTTTCCTCCTGAACCTATTCCTGATTTTCTACCGGACGATGAGCCGGCACTACCGGATGATGGAGTGGTCCCTATTCACGCGAACGGTCCTATGCTCGTGAACAGATTTGTACATGATGACAGCAGTGTCTCTGGTGGTTCTAAGGGTATAGCTATAGCTACTGACGATGAGGAGGAGGATCCTGAGATGGAGATAGAGCAGGATGAGATAGGTGAGAACCATGTTGATCTACCCAACGGCCACATATAGATATTGAGTGACAACAAAAGGAGCATTCTTTTGATGATACTCCAGTCTAACATTGACTTACGATTAGTCTCTCACTTGTGTTAGTACACTTGGGAGCTAGGAGCTATAAAGTTGTTAGGCTAGCCTAGGCGTCAGCTTAGCAGTTTTTTGTATGGGCCAGGCCCCGGGAGTGTTGTGTGTATATTAGCTATGTAGGCTTGCCGAGGATGTAAACTGACATGATCTTTTACAAAGCTACACATTCTGTTTATAGTGTACATGATGTATATTATCAGTTCTGCTATATGTTACTTTATTTTCCTTTATATTTCTACCTGTGTATGTTTATTTATATTTGATCCTTTATATCATTGCAAACGCTTTAAAAAGAAAAATTTACTCGTAAAATTGATAATACTTTAACAAGGCAGATGCCCATATATTAAATAATAGTTAATAATTAGGAAAACAAGTTAGTGACACTTAACTTCTTGTATGACCATGGCATATTGGGAGTTGGGTCGTTACACACGGACGGCGGCGGCATGGCTCGACGGCTCTTCCACTCTCTCTCAACGTCACGCTCTCTCTCCCTCCTTTGTATCGACAACGACGACGGTGGCAGTGACCACCACCGGCACCGTCTCCTTCCTTCCCCCTATTTCTTTCTTCTTCTTCCTCCCTCCATTCTCCCTTTTTTCGCAGTTGTCTCTTTTTTCTCTTTCTTTTTCTTTTTCGTAGGTGAGGGTAGAAATGAGGGTGGCGGCTAGGATTTTAGGGGAGTGAGTGAGGTGAGTGTGTTGTGTGTAATGAAATTACGGTTAGGATTTGTGTATGAAATTAAAGATTTTAGGGTTTGGTATTTTAATAAAAATTAGGGATACGGTAATAATTGAAACCAAATTTAATCCAACAATAATTATCTATAAAAATACTATTTATTCATCATCTTATAAATTATTTTTAAATAAGTGCTCTAATTCAAAAATTAGAGATAATCAAATTAATTTTTCTTCATTTATAAAATAAGATTCAAAATCAATATATTCAAATTAAAGTATATAAAATTTTCATTATCTCTCAATTACTAAAACTTCAAATCATAAATTAAAAAATATATGATTACTATGAAAATTATACTGAGTGCTAATCTATTAATATATAATAAGCAACTAGTGTATGTCTAGGTGATCGACAAATGTCATGGCTAGTTAAATGACACATGTCTCAGCAAGTAAAATTACATTGTCAACTAATAAAGTAAAATGTAAACATTGAAAAGTGAAGGAGTAAAATAGGAATTGTAGCTGTCAAAATAATAACTCTAAAAAGTAAAAAAAAATATGTTTGACAAAAAAAAAAGTTATTCCATAAGACAGAGTAATAGAAACTTCAAAGCATATAAGATTGAGAAAAAGTTTTTGGCTATGAAGAGGTTCTTTCTCTTTTTGGGGTTAAAGTTCAAATTTCAAACACAATTTGAATGAGCATTCCAAATCAGAACTATTCTTTTATTCTTGATTTTCTGTTTCTCTCTTCGCTTCTTTCTTTCTACCTGGGCGCTCTCTCTTTGAAAAGAAAAAGAAAGCTCACCGGTGATGGAAACAGTAACTGGCATAGAAGATAGAGAATGGGGCGAGCTCAGTGCTGTGGGTTAGCAGAGCGTCTGTCGAAGAAAAAAGAAGACGACGAAAAAGAGGCTCCGAATCTGTTTCCGGCAAGTAGCAAAGATGGAGAACAATAAATTAGAGATGGCGGTGGCCGTTGATGCAGCTGCAAGGAGAAAGAATAGTGGCACGGTGAGCGGTGTTACTTCCATCAGAGAAGAAGGAGCAGTTGGCAACAAGTTGACGACTTCGGTCAAAAGAATGGAGAGCTCCGAGATCCTGTTGTCGGTGGTGTGGCAGAGGTAATTTTTCTTCTTTAAAAGCAGAAATTTATTTTCTTTTTTTTTTTTAAATTACAGAAAATGCCATTAGGGTTCGGGATGCAAGCGGAGCAAACGCCGGAGCTCCGGTGTAATGTTTAGGAAAGCGTTTTGGCACTATAATTTTGCGGTGTGGTATTATTAGTATTTTATTAGAATGTTTACATAAGTAATTTGAAAACTTGATTCTTTTTTAAGGAACAACTTCCCTGACAAAGCTCAAGATGTGAAATTTGCTGGCAAGGTGCTCTGGCTGAAGCTGCCATAGGCCAAAACGGTATGAATGATGCTTTTGCCTTAATTGCTATTTTTACCTTTCTTTTATTTATATTATATCATTTTTGTCTCTTCTTTAATTTGTTAAGTTTAATTTTTGGATGACAAACATTAATATTTAACTAAGTTTATATGTATTTAACTAATTTTGTTCTTCCTTTTTCTTCCATAACTTTTGTATATTTGGTTTTGAGTTTCCTTTAAAAATGAGTTTCCTTCCATATATAAATATTGAAAACTCAATGGCACATAGATAATGCAAATGGTTAAAGTCATGTATTACATGCAGTATTTTGTGAATATCCAGCAATAATACTCATAATAGTTCATAAATTCTCTGCTTTAATCTACCTTTTCTTCTGCCATACATGCATAATGAATGCAGCCTTCCAATTTTTAGTTTGCATTGAAATTTTTATGAACTCAGTCTATACAGTTCTATGTTTTGGTTTGTTGGCAGTTTTTTAATGATTGAACTATACTTTTGACTATTTTCTATAACTATAACAACTTGAAAATTATATAGATTTTCTTTTCCCTATTCTGAGAAGCAAACATTTTTTAGTTAACTAATTGAAATATTTTTTTGCTCTTGCCTTTTGTGTTGTTCCTCCCCCTCTAATTTAAATTTTTATGTGTATTCAATTTTCATGATTTTATTTCAGCTTAGATAATATTGCTTAAGCTATTTACTGTTCAATTTTCACCATTATATTGATCCTTGGAGATGTAGTTGTTGTGCTACTAATGATCTCATTTTTAATTATTATATTATTTGTGCTATGCTATTCTTTCACAAATTGCTTAAGAGGTAAGTCAGAAAAAGCAACAAGTCCCGAGTGAGGCCAATCAAGTGGCACCCTCAGTTGAATTGGTTAGGTAAACATCTTTTGGATAAAATATTGAACATGATGTATTTTGTTTTTATTATCGAATGTCAGAGATGTGTTATTCTCTATTTTCTATGACTTGGTGTTTTGGTTTGATAATCACTTAGTACACAATTATTAGCATATGAATTCATGGTTTGATACCCAAAAAACCATGAATATATATGCTAATAATTGTGTACTAAGTGATTATCAAACCGATATGATACCCAAAAACCATATGATCATCCATCTATTCATGGTTTGATAACTGATATGATATATTAGCATAATTACACACTAAAAATCATAGTTTTTGGGTATATATAGATGGATGATCATATCAGTTAAAGAATAGATTCATGGACCGAATTCTTTTCATGTATACAAATGATTTTTAGAGCGATTGTATAGTGGTAAATAAATCATCCGGGTCATTGTATGCTTTTAGGATCTTTGAAAACACACTTTATATTAAAGATATTTAACTACAGATTATATATTAATTATTAAAGTGATATCTTTTGGAAGCCATGGCTCGGCCATGCGATCTTATTTTATAAGATTTGATGCTGCTATAGTTTCGGTAAAGGATGTATGTTATAGAAATTAAATTATATTAATGTCCCGATCATAATGCTTTATTAGAGCTTGATCCTGTGACTTTTGGCTCATAATAGATATTTGTGTAAGATTAGGAAAGGAATATTTGGATACTCACATCTAGATGTGTTTCTGACTTATATGTGATTTGGAGTTGGCTTAATTACTTTTGATATAAGGCATATTGGTGTAAAGCTGAACCCAGAAGAGAAAAAGTAAATGAATGATGTTTTCATATGTAGAATATTCAATTCATCATCATGAATAAGTTTATGCTTCAAACGGTAAATGCTTTAGGGACCATATATGGTTAATGGTTTAGTTACCAATAGCACCATTGCCACTTATATGTTGTCTCACTTTGAATTTCAACATGTATTCATGTAGCACTGACGGTTGTTTTAATCGATAGACATGTTAATCTCTTCCTACAAATTATTGTTTTTCATTCTACGTCTCAAATTGACTTGCCTAAGGATTATTTCTTGCGAAGTTATGAAGATGTAATGTTCATAACTTAGAAAAATAACCATTTATAATTTTGTATTGAAGTCATATGCCTTTTCTTGCTTATCTGCTTTTCAAAGAGTTGTGTGCTGATTTGCCTGTATATTATAACTCAATTTTTTCTATTTGAGGTTTATAATTTTGGCTTTAAAGATTATATTACAAAATTATTTGGATAGGGTTCATTGCTTATCGTAGATAATTCTAGGCCACAATTTCATGATTTTGGACAAGTATATGTTGCATTGTTTAGGTGAAATCTAAAAAGGGGTTTGAGTTTTGGTTGCAATTAGGATTCATTAAGTGGAATATGGTTTAAGAAGTTTCAAGTAGTTGCATATTTAGAAAATGAATGATTCTACTTCATTTTTCGACTTTCTTTTTAAAACTAGCTCAATTTCATAGACTCTTTGTATTTGACGATCTAACCTGAAGCTTTATTTAGTTTAATCTACTTCTATTTTGTTTTCTTTTGCTTTGTTTATTTGAGTTTATTCTTTCTTTTTCTATGATTGTTTGTATGAACAGATGGAGTGTCATTTAGTTAGGGCTTTGGTGCTATTGTGAAATCATTTCAAGCTTTACTCTTTGTCGTTCATTTTTGAAGCTGCAGATACAGTTGGTTTAGGAAGTTCTCTGGCTGTTGTTGCAGAACAAAAATGGCCCGTTGGATTTTTATGCTAAAAGAAGAGAAGAAAAGAGAAAATGCTTAATCCACAGATGGAGGCATTTGGTTTAGGCAGTGACTTGATCACTCGTTGATCGCTCAGTTGATTTTTTGCTTAATTTGCAATAAGGATAGATGTTTTGTGTGTGAATTGCTTTGGTAAGAACAATGCCTTGAGATGAAGACTACTTTGTGTTTTTTTGTGTTTAAATTAAGAAAATACCCGGTTGAAAGCAATCTTTTTTTATTGGGATTGTCCATGATTCCTTTAAAAGAAGAGGTTAGTTTAGTAATTTCATCTAATATCAACCTAGAAGAATTGGTTTTTGATAATTGGAATATGCAAAATAGATCTTTATTTGTGGTTTCTAATTGTGGAACTTAGGTAAACTTAAATAGTGAAACTCAACTCAAAATCGATTCAGTGAGTAGACATGTAAACTACAGAATTTGATTAGGAGAACTTTTTGGTATCCACTGCATCATTGTAGCTGCAAGTTATGGCTGTTTGTATACCTTTCATAATCAGAACTAATAAATGATCCAATTTGTCCAATACTGATTTTGCAAGAAAGTGGATCTGAAGTGTATGACTGCCGAAAACAAAATTGGCTGAAAGTAGATGACATTCAGGTTGTATCTATTGAAGTAGATCTCAATTCTCTTCTATTTTGCTGAAAAACTTAGTTAATGCACAGTCATCTTTGATATAAAAATTCATAGACTTAAATATTAGCCTCCCAGTTATGTTTATATATTTTTTGAAAGTTTAAATAATTTTCTTTTGGCTTGCTCTTGAAAAGTTACATTTTTATTTAAGACAACAATATAAGGAAATAGAAAACAAATAGAAAAAAAAATTGGGCCTTTTTTTCTCCTACCTTTCTTATGCATGTGTCCTCCTATGTTGTCTTAATTGTGTGTTTTTACCTGAAATGGCAGTTAGTACTATTGATTTTGGGACCAAAGCTTTAGAATTTCTGGCCTTGCGTGAGAATGAGGATGGCACCACAAATGCACCATCTATTCCTCCTAACAATCATCAGGTATGGACATTACTTTCAATTTTGTTACAATTTTTGTCTTTTAATTTATGTAATTTTGAACCATAGATCAGTATTAGTGTTATTATTATTTTGGAATTTTGAAAAATTAAGGATTTTTATTTGAAATGTATAATGATTTTCATATTATCTTTAAATCTAAAGCAAGACCTTTATTACTATTAACATCAAAGAGAACATAATGATAATTATGAGCTAAAAAATTAGGATAGTAAGTTTGGTGTTAGCTGCAATCTTATAATGTTTGGTGTTCTCTTACTTCTTTTCTTATTGTATTTAGGTTTTTAGTAAATTTTAAAATTCACTTATTCCAATAATATTTTACTGTTTGTGTATAGCAAAGCATTGATTTAGTGTGTATATATATATTATATATGAACTCTTAACAATAAGTACTCAAAGTGCTAAGGAGATAGGTTCTTTCATATGCACTTATGTAAATACTTTTATTTGTGTGAAGAAGAATCATTATATGGGTTCATAATAACTGTATTGCTCTCTTTTGATTTGGATTTGTTTCTAGGTTTTGCTCTCTTTTTATTGCTTATTTATTTATTTATTTTCTTTTCGCTCTTAAAAGCTATGTAATATAAGAAGGCAAACTAGGATGTGAAGAAAATATACATGATTTCTTTTCACTCATCAATTTAACATTTTTGCTCTAGAATATATTTGCTACTAAAATCATAGTTTCTTACATAATTGTAGGCATTATTTTTCTTATATTCTTTAACTTTGTTGCCTATGCATAAGATTTTGAATTTCTGCTATACTTGATACTTGGTAGTTATTTTATTTCAATTAAGAAAATGGTTGCTTTTTTGTTTCAAAGTTTAGACTAAACCAAAAACTACCTTCCTATGCTTACTTCGAATTCTGAAGTCATTGCTGAGATTTTCTTTTTCTCAAGAGTTGTGGTGCATACTGGAGGTTTCAATCGTTAGAGTGTGCGGTAAAAAATGGTTGCTCCTTCAAATAATTTTGCATGTTATTTGAGTTCAATATGTCATTACTTCATGTTTATTTTGTTCATTTGATTGTTGTATTTTGTTAAATTTGTGATCAATACCAAAAATGAAACTCCAAACAAGAAAGCTGTTGAGGGATTATAACTAACTCTTTATGATCAGGAGTACCAAGAGGTGCAAATAAAGAAAAAGGTGCAATTTAGTGTGAATGTAAAATAAGATGGAATTGTGATTAAGTGTCTAACTATATGCTACTTGAGTTTGTAATATTTGTAAAAATATTAGTATAATACTAATAGAATAGAGTCAAAGAGAGATTATATTTTTTTTTTATAAAATTTACTTGCATTCAATGAATAACTGTAAATAGTAACATATTTGGGTTCCAGTTGAAATATAAATTTATTTTTTTATTTGAAATTAAATGTAAAACATAAACTACTATTGAACGAGTACACAATCTGCAAATAATAGATTGACTTTGAGTTAATAGAAGAACAATATTATTTTGTTATTGATGTAAACTCTAGGAAACTTTATTGGCATTTAAAAATTTATTTAACTAATTTTATTTTTTTAATTTATTTTGATATTGCATCTTAAAACTAGGAAGATATTAGTACAGTACTATTATAATAGATAACCAAAAAACATTATATTTTTTAATAAAATTTACTTACATTCAATGAATAGTTATAGATACTAACATATTTGGATTCCAAAATATAAATTTATTTTTTTATTTAAAATTAAATATAAAACATAAACTACTATTGAATGAGTATAAATATAATAGAGGTAGTATTTTAAACTATAGAAGAACAATATTATTGAGTTACCAATGTAAACCCTAAAGAGTTTTATTGGCCTTTAAAAGTTTATTTAACTAATATTTTATTTATTTTATTTTTTTAATTTATTTTGATATTGCATCTTAAAACTAGAAAGATCTAAGTGTCTTGGAAATGTGATTTGATGATTTTTTGTATAGCAATTGTAAAATTTTAATAATTAAAATAAAATAATACATAGAAAGGTTAATATGTATTTTTTTTGTTATAAAATATTTAAATGTGAGTATATGATTAGTCTCTTATATAATTTGAGTATATAATTTTTTGTTGTGAATTCTATTGAATAGGTAGAGAGATTCAAGAGACATGTAAAGATTGGATCATAACAAAATTTTTTACTTTTCATTAACTCATTATTTTTTATAATTATTATTTTTTGTTATTAATAATAATCTTTTTTATAGAATGAAAAAATAATATTTAATCTTATATATAATTGAATTTCATTTTTTAGTTTTTTTTTTATTTTAAGATTTGTGTAGTTGATGATAGTGGTGTATATTACTACTAATTCTCTTAAAAAACATACGTAAGAATTTAAAATGATCATATATATAAATATATAATAAAAAAATTGTTACACTCATTTTTTACTATTTAATTTTTTATTTTGATATTTAGAGTAGAATAGAGTCAAAATTATCATTACCTAATATCAAATATTCATATACATAAAACTACAAATTGTTGTTTATTTACGACTATAATTTACAAAAGTTGTTTCTGTGTTAGTAAAAAATTGATGTATTCTAATTTTATACTTTACGTGTATACGTCAAAATTTAATATAAGACTCTACTAATAAGAAATTTATGTAATTATATAAATAGTCAGACATATTAAACTTAATTTTTTGTCTTTTATTTAATGTGTTTTGAATTTAATTGTAAACAAATTTTTAGAATTTTGAAAATTCTGTGGATGATATTATAGTATAGATAAATTCAATATATTTTTTTTTAAAATGACATTTATCTTTGTATACTTTATAGAAAATTTATATGATTAATAGATTTTAACTAAATATATATAAAGCACTAATAAAACAGGAACTAAAAATATATTTATATTTTTTACATTAATTCTAATAATTTTATATAAAGAAAAAGTTATTACTTTCGTAATTTTATAAATAAATTTGTTGATTTGGATGATAAAATTATCTATTTTTTTTCGGTAAAATTAAGTTAGTTCAAATATAAATTAGTTGTTACAATTTGCTATTTTTTTTAAAATTGACACGATGAAATATTACATAAAATTCGTTTTTTAAAAAGATACATTACATAAGAGTTTTTTAAAATAATTTGTTAAATTGAAATTAAAATGCTATTTTTTTATTTATTAGATTTTTAAAAATTATGAGTACTAAAAATATGTCTTTACTCTTTAAAAATATATAAACTTAAATGTTATATAGGGTAAAAAACCCTAATAAGCCAAGCCAAAAATAGTGTAACGTAAATACGCCAAACTGAAAATCGTTTCAGCAATAAGCCAAAAGCTATTTTTATGTAATTCGAACCAGTTTGGTTCGAACTCCATTTCTACATAATTCGAACCAGCTTGGTTCGAATTATATACAAACACATGCACACACATAATTCGAACCAGCTTGGTTCGAATTACACACAAACACACGCACACACATAATTCGAACCAAGCTGGTTCGAATTACACACAAACACACGCACACACTAATTCGAACCAGCTTGGTTCGAATTATACACAGTAATTCATGGTATAATTCGAATTATGTTGTTAAAAAATTAATAATTTATTAAAAAAATTTATTAAAAAATTTATTAAAAAAATTAATAATTTAAAAATTAAAAAAATATATATTTTTATTTCATACGTTAAAAAAAAAGCTAACAAAATATTTAATTACCAGACTTCTTTAAAATATTAATGAGCTATCAATTCGAATTCCATACAATACTTTTCTGTCCATTTTTAATAGTTCATGAATATTTTTTAATAAATTTTTTTAATAAATTTTTTTAAATTATACTACAAAAAATATTTTATCCTATGCAAAACAATTTAAAAAAAATGGCTTAAAAAATGTTAGGAGTACTATAAAAATTTGTAATGTTATAATAACTTAGGTAAATACATGCATGTACTCAAATTTTAAATAAAATATTATACATAGTCAATAATAATTTAGAAATGAAAGAAAATATTTTATTCCATACAAAATAATTAAAAAATATATTTTATTCTATACAAAATAATTTTAAAAAATGGCTTAAAATATGTTATGAGTACTATAAAAGTTTGTAATATTCTAGTGATTTAGGTAAATACATGATAAAAATATTTTTTCTTTAATTTCTAAATTATTAGTGACTATGTGGAGTATTTCTTTAATGTCTTAAGTCAGTAGGACATTACAAATTTTTATAGTATAGTACTTCTAACATTTTTTAAGGCATTTTTTAAATTATTTTGCATAGAATAAAATATTTTTTATGGTATAATTTAAATAAATTTATTAAAAAATATTTATGAGCTATCAAGAATGGGCAGAAGAGTATTGTATAGAATTCGAATTGCTCAACATATAATTTGAATCAGAGTAATTCGAACTTCCCTATGCGTAATTCGAATCATGTAATATCTCACCATATAATACAAAATAATTTTATTAAAAAATTATCATGAATATTTTTTAATAAAATTATTTAAATTATACCATAAAAAATATTTTATTCTATGCAAAATAATTTAAAAAATGCCTTAAAAGATGTTAGAAGTACTATACTATAAAAATTTGTAATGTCCTAATGACTTAAGACATTAAAGAAATACTCCACATAGTCACTAATAATTTAAAAATTAAAGAAAAAATATTTTTATCATGTATTTACCTAAATCACTTGAATATTACAAACTTTTATAGTACTCATAACATCTTGTAAGCCATTTTATGAAATTATTTTGTATAGAATAAAATATATTTTTTAATTATTTTGTATGGAATAAAATATTTTCTTTCATTTCTAAATTATTATTGACTATGTAGAATATTTTATTTAAAATTTGAGTACATGCATGTATTTACCTAAGTTATTATAAGGGTAAAAAACGTATATGAGCCAAGGGGAGTTTAAAATTACCTAAATCCGCCAAACAAAATTCTGATACATCATTCTACCAAAGAATAAATTAATGTAATTCGAATCAATACAATTCGAATTAGATTTGTATGTAATTCGAATTGATATAATTCGAATTACTTGAAAACATTGACAACACGTAATTCGAATCAATATGTCACGAATTATAAACTTAGAGTTCGAATTGTATCAATTCGAATTAGTAGGGAGACGTGCTTTGAAGGGAGTTCGAATCAAGTTGATTCGAATTACTCTATTTTCGAAACTAGTAGTAATTCGAAACGATATAATTCGAATTACTCCCTTTTCGTAACAAATTCTAATAAATTTTTTTAATGAATTTATTTAAATTATAGTACAAAAAATGTTTTATTCTATGCAAAATAATTTTTAAAAAATAGCTTAAAAAATATTTTTTAAATTATTTTGCATACAATAAAATATTTTTTTGTAGTATAATTTAAATAAATTTATTAAAAAATATTCATGAGCTATCAAGAATGGGCAGAAGAGTATTGTATAAAGTTCGAATTGTTCACCGTATAATTTGAATAAGGCTTGGTTTGGTAAAGCTTTTACTTTTTAAGAGTAGCTTATGAAAGCTGTCTTTTTAAAAGACGACTTTTTAAAAGCTACAGCACTTGCGTTTGGTAAAATCACATTAAAAATAGTTTTTAATAAGCACAGGTACTATAATTGTGTTTGGTAAAATAGCTTTTAAAAACTAAAAAAAAATATAATAAACATATTTATAACGAAGAATAATATTTTTTTTCAAATTTTAGAGACCAATAATTTAAATATTTATTCGATTTACTCTCTATATTAATATAAATAGAGTTATCATTAGTCAATAATAAAACTTGTACTGATACGTGTATTACCCATTTATATATATTGACTCACTTATACAAATCACAAAAAATGACACATATCTCAAATAAAATTATATGAAGATTGTGTTAAAATTTGTGAAGGTTAAGTTGAGAAATTAGAAATATATGAGGATTCCAATGGCAATATAATGACAGGAAATATGTATAGAAAAATAAATAAAATATATTTTTAATTGTTTTGTATGGAATAAAATATTTTCTTTAATTTCTAAATTATTATTGACTATGTAGAGTACTTTATTTAAAATTTGAGTACCTAAGTCATTAGAACATTACAAATTTTTATAGTACTCCTAACATTTTTTAAAATATTTTCTGTAGTATAATTTAAATAAATTTATTAAAAAAATTTATTAAAAAATATTTATTAGGGTTTAAATATTGTATTTAGAAATTAAAGAAAATATTTTATTCTATACAAAATAATTAAAAATTTATTTTATTTATTTTTCCACACATATTTCCTGTCATTATATTGTCATTGGAATCCTCATATATTTCTAATTTCTCAACCTAACCTTCACAAATTTTAACACAATCTTCATATAATTTTACTTGAGACATGTGTCTCATTTTTTGTGATTTGTATAAGTGAGTCAATATATATAAAAGGGTAATAGACGTATCAGTACAAGTTTTATTATTGACTAATGATAACTCTATTTATATTAATATAGAGAGTAAATCGAATAAATATTTAAATTATTGGTCTCTAAAATTTGAAAAAAAAATATTATTCTTCGTTATAAATATGTTTATTATATTTTTTTAATTTTTAAAAACGATTATAGTACTTGTGCTTATTCAAAACTATTTTTAATGTGATTTTACCAAACGCAAGTGCTGCAGCTTTTAAAAAGTCGTCTTTTAAAAGACAGCTTTCATAAGCTACTCTTAAAAAGTAAAAGCTTTACCAAACCAAGCCTTATTCAAATTATACGGTGAACAATTCGAACTTTATACAATACTCTTCTGCCCATTCTTGATAGTTCATGAATTATTTTTTAATAAATTTATTTAAATTATACTACAAAAAAATATTTTATTGTATGCAAAATAATTTAAAAAATATTTTTTAAGCTATTTTTTTAAAATTATTTTGCATAGAATAAAACATTTTTTGTACTATAATTTAAATAAATTCATTAAAAAAATTTATTAGAATTTGTTACGGAAAGGGAGTAATTCGAATTATATCGTTTCGAATTACTACTAGTTCGAAAATAGAGTAATTCGAATCAACTTGATTCGAACTCCCTTCAAAGCATGTCTCCCTACTAATTCGAATTGATACAATTCGAACTCTAAGTTTATAATTCGTGACATATTGATTCGAATTACGTGTTGTCAATGCTTCCAAGTAATTCGAATTATAATTACATACAAATCTAATTCGAATTGTATTGATTCGAATTACATTGATTTGTTCTTTGGTAGAATGATGTATCAAAATTTTGTTTGGCGGATTTAGGTAATTTTAAACTCCCCTTGGTTCATATACGTTTTTTATCCTTATTATAACATTACAAATTTTGATAGTACTCATAACATTTTTTAAGCCATTTTTTTTAAATTGTTTTGCATAGGATAAAATATTTTTTGTAGTATAATTAAAAATAATTTATTAAAAAAATTTATTAAAAAATATTCATGAACTATTAAAAATGGACAGAAAAGTATTGTATGAAATTCGAATTGATAGCTCATTCGTATTTTAAAGAAGTCTCGTAATTAAATATTTTGTTAACTTTTTTTTAACGTATGAAATAAAAATATATTTTTTTTAATTTTTAAATTATTAAATTTTTTAATAAATTTTTTAATAATTTTTTTTAATAAATTATTAATTTTTTAACAGCATAATTCAAATTATACCATGAATTACTGTGTGTAATTCGAACCAAGTTGGTTCGAATTAGTGTGTGCGTGTGTTTGTGTGTAATTCGAACCAAGCTGGTTCGAATTATGTGTGTGCGTGTATTTGTGTGTAATTCGAACCAAGCTGGTTCGAATTATGTGTGTGCATGTGTTTGTATATAATTCGAACCAAGCTGGTTCGAATTATGTAGAAATGGAATTCGAACCAAGCTGGTTCGAATTACATAAAAATAACTTCTGGCTTATTGCTGAAACGATTTTCAGTTTGGCGTATTTACGTTACACTATTTTTGGCTTGGCTTATTAGGGTTTTTTACCCTGTTATATATTTGGTAAAACAATCCGCGCATCGCGGGGGGCATTTACCTAGTTGATTTAAAACTCAAAACCTCATAACAACTTTAATTACTTTTCTATAAAATAATTTTTAAAAATATAAATCATAAATAAAAATTAATAATTTTAATTAATTTATAATTTAATTTATAAAAATTCTACACTAACTAACTGGGTACTAACACTTTGGATTTAGATTCTCTAAAGTTTGAATTTCACTTTAAAATCATTTATTTTATAAGTAGGACAAAAAATAAATATGAGAGAGAAATCATTTAAAGGTAGAAGATCACACTTTACCCTCTAAAATACAAATTTAAAATTTAAAAGATCCAAATTCAAAATTTTAATATTTTTTGAGATTACCTTGCACCTGATGATTCGTACGTGGCACATTACCTGCACACACATTAATTATAGCCATACATATCTTTGTACGGTAACATCTCAACGGTAATTTACATTGAAACTCCAACCTTGGAATAAAGCTTCTTGGTACACGTGAAAGTTTTTTAAAACACGAAAATGAATCTTTTTCAATTTTTTTAACACTTAAATGAATAAAATGTGATCTTTTAATTTTAATTTTATAAGTGGGACAAAAAATAAAAAAAAAGAGAAAGCAATCAAAAATAAAATTAAATACTAAATACCATATAATTTTTTCCCCCGATAAAAATCCACATACATATACAATACTTTTACAGTATTAATTATAGAATATTTTTTTTATGGCAATACAATACTTTTTTATTGTATGAATTTTTCTTTGATTGTATGGCATTAAAAACTACAAATACAAAACTTTTACTGTATTATTATTATATACTAATATAATATTTTACATCATAATTTTATAAATTTAAAAAAATTCTATTTCATTTAGTTAAATTTTAATAACTATTATTTATAATTGTAGAAACTTTAAAATTAAAAAATTTAAATTATATTATTATTTGTATTTTTTATTAAATTTTCTAATTTTTTATATTTATTTAATTATTATCGAATTAAATATATCAACCAATAACTCAACAGTTAAACCACCAACTCAATGACTAATATCCTAACTAGGTCGACTAAATTTTAATAACTTTAAAAGTATGTGTGGTATGTTACAACACTAGGGAAGGGATTGTTATGGTTAAGGGTAATTTTTGTACTTTATCCATATTTTCTGTTTGGTTCGGTTCAAATTTTTTAATTTAAAATTGAAAACTAAACCAAACGGCTAAATTGGATATTTTTATTATTTTTAATTTTAAATGTTTTAATAATCAATTGTTGTCTACTTTGTTAGTTGAAAAGTATTAATTTTTAGTACTTTCTCTTATAAGTTATAACATACCTTATCGTACTGGTGATTTCTCCAGCATCTTTCACTAACAGAAGGATTTGATACGTTTTGTGTGTTTCGATTAAAATTTATAAATGAAAGTTTGTATCAAATTGATTTTACAAATTAGATTTTGATTAAAAGTAAGATTGCGAGAACCAAACTAGTCAATAAACCGGTGAGGTGACTGATTTACTGGTTTAATGATTCGATCGAGATTCAACCGGCGTTCAATCAGTTTAATTAAATATTAAATAAAATTATTAAAAATTTAATATATAACTTTAAATATTTAAATTTCAATAAAATTTAACCTAATAAAATTTAAAATTTAAAATTTCAATCTATAACCAAATAATAAAAAGTAACAAACAATTGAAACAAATCAGTAATAACCACTAACCATTGAATTTGCAAACATAATGATAATTTAAATTTTGAACAAACATAATCATAATTTGAACAAACAAACAGAATTATAAAAATATTATGAAATCAAACAAACAGATTATGAAATCAAATTGCAGTAACAAATTAAAAACAGAACAAAAACATAATTTAAAACTTACAAAAACAGAATCAAAAAAACTTGCTTAATTCATTTAATTAACAAAATTAAAAGCTAAAAAGCAAAAGACAGCAGCAATCAACAGAAATTAAATGCAGAAGACAGCAATGAAAAACAACAATTAACCCATACAAACAAGCAACAATCAACATGACCAAATTCAAAAAAATAGCAATTAACTCCCAAAAATGAAAACTGAATAAGGGCAGGTATCTGCTTACAAACTCAGAAATTCATAAACTCAAGCTTAGAAGAAATTAGTAAATTTAGAATCAGAAATCAGAAACCAAATAAAAGTACAAAAACAAACAAAATTAAATTGAAGACTGGTGGCGAAGGAGGAATCCACGTGACGGCGATGAAAGAAGGGACGTGAGCTCAGGTACAGAGGGGATTGAAGACAGGCTTGACGCACGAGAGAGGGGGATCGACGATGAGGACGGACCAACGGAGACACGATTTCAGGGTGGCCAACGACGACGAAGACAGAGAGCGGGCTCGACAGTGACAGAGAGAGACGACGGCGAGGGGAAGAGAAACAATGACAGCGACGAGTATACCTTCACCTTCCACAGGCAACGATTCTTGATGCCACCACGGTCAGTTCCACTCGGCGACGACAACACTCTCTATCCGTTCGACGATGAGACCTAGCAACGCGAGGAGATGGGATCCAGGAGAAGAGGATTGGTGACGACGAGGCTGGACGCTGGCTGAGGAGACGAGTTCATCGGCGACGACAGCGTTGGGCATTGGCGGTGGCTCCTGCTACTGTTGGCTGGGAGGGAGAAAGTAAAGGGGGCTAGGGTTCCGTGGAGTGGGGAGAGAGAGAGGGGTGGGTCTTGTGCGTGAGTGAGAGAGAGAAAATGGGGAGGGTTTTTATACTTTTTTATTTTTTTTTATTTTTTTAATTGAAAATCGAAAAAAACTGTTCGGTTCAAACGGTTCATCGATTAACTGTCGGTTCGACCAATTTTTTACCAGTTTTTATCAGACGGTTTTGCACCTCAACCGGATCGGCTAGATAATCGATTTCCAATCGGTTAATCCGGTTGAACCGACCGGTCCAGTTCGATTTTCAGAACAATAATTAAAAGTGATTAAGATAATTTATATTTAAAAATTTATATCAAATAAATTATAATAAAATAAATATTGATTGGATTATATTATTTAAAATCACGTTAAAATAAAAATTATTAAAAAGACCATTAATTTATATTAAAAAATAATAAATGAAGTACACAAATAATTCAATATCATCGTGAAAATTACATAAAGCCAAATAAAGAGAATAACAAAGAAAAGTTCCATAAAAGAGGAATATGTATCAATAAAAAATATTAAAAAATTTCATACGAATAACGAGTACTAAAAATTCTATAAAAAAAAATTAATAATACACACGAGAGTATTAAAGAAAAGCTCTCAAAAAAGCAACAATATTCATCGTATGAACAAAAAAAATAAAAAAATAAAAAAATCAAAAGAGTAAAGTATCGTTTTTGTCCCTAACGTTTGGGGTAAGTTCCAAAGTTGTGCCTAACGTTTTAATCGTCCTATTTAAGTCCTTAACGTTTTAAAATTGACTCAATGTTGTCCTACCGTTAGGGATCCGTTAACAGAATTGACGGCAGGACAAAATTGAGACAATTTTGAAACGTTAGGAACTTAAATAAGATGAAAACGTTTGGGACAAAAACGATACATAAAAATACATTTTAATTTAATTTTATCTTTCAATAATATTAATTTTTTACTGAACATAGTATTCAATTATTTTCTAATTACATCTAAATAAATTATACTTAATCGCATTACTTTTATTTTAAATAAATTTATTTTTTTATAATTTTAAAGAATTTTGATACATTAGAGACAAAAGGTATAATTTATATTTTATTGTATATATATTAATTTTTTCTGCAAGTTCATATACTAGTTATTCTACAAACATTTCATGATAACTAAAAGTCTTTAAGAGTAAAATTATAAAAAAATAATTTATTTAAAATGAAAGTAATATGATTAAGTGATTTACTTAGATGTGATTAAAAAATAATTGAATACTATATATAATAAAAAAATTGATATTATTGAAGGGTAAAATTAAAATTTATTTCTATGTATCATTTTTGTCCCCAACGTTTTCGTCCTATTTAAGTCCCTAACGTTTCAAAATCGTCTCAATTTTGTCCCGCCGTCAAACGGATCCCTAACAGGACAACATTGAGTCAGTTTTGAAACATTAGGGACTTAAATAAGACGATTGAAACGTTAGGGACAACTTTGGGACTTACCCCAAACGTTGGGGACAAAAACGATACTTTACTCAAATCAAAATTTAGAAGGAAATACTAAAAATTATATAAAAAATTTAAATATTTTCTTGTAAATATAACCATAAAAAAAATAAAGAGTTAAGTCTCAAAGTGATCCCTAAACTTGCACTCGAGCCTCAAAGTGATCCCTAAAGTTAATAATTACTCAAATTCGTCTTCAAATTTATACTTCGGAACTCATAGTAGTCCCTAAAATAATTTCTGTCAATCCTTAAACTTCGGAACTCATCAGAAGGATTGAAACGACGTCGTTTTGTATATATATAGACATCATTGCAAACAATAATTAAACTATCAATTCATATTAGTTTATATATACATCCGATAATCATGCTCAAGCCAATAATTTGATTTAAATAAGAAAAACTTTTATAAATCATAGTAGTGGCAACAATAAATATGCAAACAATATCACATCGATCAACAACAAAAATTAAAACATAAGCAACTAAAAAAAGAATAAATGGGGGAAGAAGATGCAGAGCAGACCGGCGGAGCAGAAGAAAGAAGCAGGTCGTCGGAGCAGAGAAAAGAAGAAACACATGCATGAGAGGAGGTGCCACGGTGGCCCAAAAAAATTAACGAAAGGGGATGACGGCGGCAAAAGGGGTAACGCCCGTAGGAGGTTTGCCTTCTGTAATTCTTTCCATCTTCCATTATCTCTCTATATGTGAATTAACAAATTATTATTTTGTTTCTTCTGAGAGAAAAAAGAAAAAAAGAACTAGCGATGAATTGGGAAAGGAGAAGGGGAGCGTGGAAGGAAAAGGAAGAAAAAAATTGGAATAGAAAAAGAAGAAAAAAATTGAAGAAGAAAAAAGGGACCGGTGAAAGAAAAGAAAAAGGAGAACTGGGAATGGGGAAGGGAAAGGGGAGCGTGGAAGGGGAAGGAGAAATGAAAAAGGGTTAGGGAAGGGGAAAGGGAGTGTGAAAGGAAAAGAGAGAAGGGAATTGTGAATGGGGAAGGGGAGCGTAGAAGAGGAAGGAAAAGGAGAAGTGAAAAAGGATTGGGAAAGAGGAAAGGAAAAAGAGAACCGAAAAAAGGGGATGTACTTTTTTTTTTTTAATATAAAACGACGTCGTTTTAGTCATTTCTAATAGCAAAGATGGACGGAAATTATTTTAGAGACTACTATGAGTTCTGGAGAACAATTTTGGAGACGAAAAAATTATTTTAGGGACTACTATGAGTTTCGGAGAATAATTTCAGAGATGAATTTGAATGATTATTAACTTCAGGGATCACTTTGAGGCTCGAATGCAAGTTCAATGACCACTTTGAGACTTAACTCAAAAATAAAAACTAAATATGAGAACTTTGGTGATTGTTCCTTGTGGTGTCTTTTTTAATATATGAGAATGAAGAACAAAATTGGTAAAAAGAAAAATAAATTTTTTCAATTACTTTTTCAATCATAACAATTAAGCACATAAGCTACAAAAGCTACAATTTGTTGTTTCTGGAATGAAAATTAGAACATAGAATTACATTTGCGTTTAAACTTGAATTTGAATGCTAAACCAAACACACTTTTTATATATATATATATATGTGTGTGTGTGTGTTTTTTACAATTTAATTATTATATTTCAAAAAATGTCTGAAAACAAAAAGAATTTCCTTATTAAAAGGGGTCTTTTGTTAATAAACCCTTGTTTGTTTTTTTGTTTTATTTTTCCTATATTGTGTCTTTAAAAGGATTTTTG